>NC_134268.1:147465122-148744906 GCF_031893055.1 Leptodactylus fuscus | reverse complement strand
AATGTTGCTGCTTGAGGGTCCATTCACACTGAGTTTTTGGGTGCTGATTTTGATGCTGAATCCGTGTCAGAATCCAAGTGGAAAAAACGCCTCCCCATAGAGTTCTATGGCTTCCGCTTGCGGAATTTTTCCGCTAGCAGAAAAAAAAATTTCCTTCAGGCGGATTCCGCCTGCAAAAACCAACGCAGTCAATGGGAGGCGGAAGATCGATGTCGCGGATTTGGGCGGGGAATTGGCAAAAACCATGTGGAAAAACTTTTTTCAAGGTCCATACACTGTGCTGGAGAAAAAAAACAACAGGGCACTGCGCGGCAAGCACACGGACCCCATTATAGTCTATGGGGTCCGTGTACTTAACTGCACAGCACTTGAATTAGCGTTGGTATTCCGTTCGGGGGGGTCCTCATGCAGACTCCTTCCGGACGGAGGCCAAACGTTAATGTGAACCGGCCCTTGATTGCTTTTCTGTCCTACAAATATGTTCTGGTATTCCCAATCGTTCGTGACTATTAGATTTATTTTCCGATTTTTCTTCGTGTCATGATTTGGTTCCTCGTTGCTCTCTTCAGCTGCGGACCTGTGATTGAAGACCATTCTTTGTTCCTGTGAGTAGTGTGTGTTTCTGGTGTAGGCTTCTGCTGAAGTGCATACATTTGTGATACACTTTCTGTTCTGGTGATTATTCCAGCCTTCAGATTCAACGAAAGGCCATCTCGTCTTGCAAGGAGCTCTGGTGAAGACGCCTGGGGCGGATCTTGGCTTGCTGAGGTGTATTGCCTTTAAGTAGCATTTTTACTGCTCGCAGTTGTCAGCCCATTTATGCTGCTACGCTCCTGTATTTTACTTCATGTCATTTTGGTCCTGCATTGGAATCCTAACAACAAGTATCTCATGTGTCCTTAGTAGGGTCAGAGGATAATCATACACATTAGGGAGAGTGTGTGCCCACATACAGTGGGGCAAAAAAGTATTTAGTCAGTCACCAATAGTGCAAGTTCCACCACTTAAAAAGATGAGAGGCGTCTGTAATTTACATCATAGGTAGACCTCAACTATGAGAGACAAAATGTGAAAACAAATCCAGAAAATCACATTGTCTGATTTTGTAAGAATTTATTTGCAAATTATGGTGGAAAATAAGTATTTGGTCAGTAACAAAATTTCATCTCAATACTTTGTTATATATCCTTTGTTGGCAATGACAGAGGTCAAACGTTTTCTGTAAGTCTTCACAAGGTTGGCACACACTGTTGTTGGTATGTTGGCCCATTCCTCCATGCAGATCTCCTCTAGAGCAGTGATGTTTTGGGACTGTCACTTGGCAACACGGACTTTCAACTCCCTCCAAAGGTTTTCTATAGGGTTGAGATCTGGAGACTGGCTAGGCCACTCCAGGACCTTGAAATGCTTCTTACAAAGCCACTCCTTCGTTGCCCTGGCAGTGTGCTTTGGATCATTGTCATGTTGAAAGACCCAGCCACGTTTCATCTTCAATGCCCTTGCTGATGGAAGGAGGTTTGCACTCAAAATCTCACGATACATGGCCCCATTCATTCTTTCATGTACCCGGATCAGTCATCCTGGCCCCTTTGCAGAGAAACAGCCCCAAAGCATGATGTTTCCACCCCCATGCTTTACAGTAGGTATGGTGTTTGATGGATGCAACTCAGTATTCTTTTTCCTCCAAACACGAAAAGTTGTGTTTCTACCAAACAGTTCCAGTTTGGTTTCATCAGACCACAGGACATTCTCTCAGTACTCTTCTGGATCATCCAAATGCTCTCTAGCAAACTTCAGATGGGCCCGGACATGTACTGGCTTAAGCAGTGGGACACGTCTGGCACTGCAGGATCTGAGTCCCTGGCGGCGTAGTGTGTTACTGATGGTAGGCTTTGTTACATTGGTCCCAGCTCTCTGCAGTTCATTCACTAGGTCCCCCCGCGTGGTTCTGGGATTTTTGCTCACCGTTCTTGTGATCATTTTGACCCCACGGGGTGAGATTTTGCGTGGAGCCCCAGATCGAGGGAGATTATCAGTGGTCTTGTATGTCTTCCATTTTCTAATTATTGCTCCCACAGTTGATATCTTCAATCCAAGCTGGTTGCCTATTGCAGATTCAGTCTTCCCAGCCTGGTGCAGGGCTACAATTTTGTTTCTGGTGTCCTTTGACAGGTCTTTGGTCTTCACCATAGTGGAGTTTGGAGTCTGACTGTTTGAGGGTGTGCACAGGTGTCTTTTTATACTGATAACAAGTTTAAACAGGTGCCATTACTACAGGTAATGAGTGGAGGAAAGAGGAGACTCTTAAAGAAGAAGTTACAGGTCTGTGAGAGCCAGAAATCTTGATTGTTTGTAGGTGACCAAATACTTATTTTCCACCATAATTTGAAAATAAATTCTTACAAAATCAGACAATGTGATTTTCTGGATTTGTTTTCACATTTTGTCTCTCATAGTTGAGGTCTACCTATGATGTAAATTACAGACGCCTCTCATCTTTTTAAGTGGTGGAACTTGCACTATTGGTGACTGACTAAATACTTTTTTGCCCCACTGTAGGCGTACGGAGACTTACAAGTCATTCCTGCTCTGCTAGGGAATCTGGGTAAAAACTATGCAAATCTATCCTCCAGGATGTAATTAAGAGAACAGTGCCTCTACATAGTAATCTTACTAGTACAGAGTATCCAGAATTTTGTATCTGATAGCAGATGACCAGCTTCTGGAACAAAGAAATGTCGCAGCTGTCAGATGAATGCATTCCAGTAGCTCTGGTTCTGAAATCAACTACATCTAGTTTTATATGTTTTGACAATAATTCTATTTTCTAGTAAAGTGCCTGGCTCTAGAGTGAATCTGCTTTGCAAGATAAGATTCTGCAACAGGATTAAAATAGAAATTTTTCATAGCCAAATTTAGAACTTTACAAAATATGTTACCTGTGATAGAGCAATATATAATATGAGGAGCTGTTTCAATCAGATCTTCATAACCTAACCCCATTTCGGCTAACTTTCCAGGAATGTAATTTTCTATGAAAACATCACAAGCTTGTGCAAGCTGAAAAATAAATACATAGATATTATAGTAATTGCATGAATAGAACAGAAAAGTACGCTAAGAGCAGAAAAGTACACTAAGTATGTATTACACTGAGAGCCTTCAAGTGTTACTTCTGCTACAGCTATAATATAGGGCTATGTCTAATTTTAACAAATATACTTACCGTATATACTCGAGTATAAGCCGAATTTTTCAGCCCAGTTTTTGTGCTGAAAAAGCCCCCCTCGGCTTATACTCGAGTCAGAAAAAAAAAATATTTTTTTTTTTTTTTTTTTTTTTTTTTAGGAGGGGGGTCTATGACCAGCCACAATATCAATGTATAGAATCTCCCATAAAACAGTGCAAAAAAAAAAGAAGATTTAAAAAAAAAATAAGAGTTCTAAATCACTCTCACTTTCCTTAGAATACATACAAAAGTAGAAAATGACTGTGAAACACATACACATTAGGTATCCTGTGTCTGAAAGTGCCCAGTCTACTGAATATAGGGTATCTGCAGTGCTCCTGTTCTGTCGGGAAGGGGTTAATAGGAGCATTGCAGATCCCCTATATTCAGTCAGACTGAATTCCAAGTAGGGGAAGAAAAAACAGTCCTCAAGCTCAGGGAAGGGGCAGACAGACAACCAAAACACCCCCTCCCCTTTCACAGCATCTACTGCACCCAAAAACTCAGACCATTTTAATTTTTGAAATTTTCCAGCAGCTGCTGCATTTCCCCCCCTAGGCTTATACTCGAGTCAATAAGTTTTCCCAGTTTTCTGTGGTAAAATTAGGGGGGTCGGCTTATATTCGGGTCGGCTTATACTCGAGTATATACGGTACTATTTCCAAGAATGCCTAAATCTATGTAGCAACATGATGTAACAACCAAATCTGTACCAATATGATGATTGAAGAGAAATGAAATGCAATGTAGATGTAGCATATAACATGAACTGCATAGACCGTCTATAGTAAAGTGCAAGGTCTGTCTGGTTATACAGCATAAAAATGTCATTATCATCTCATCCACTTTGTTGGTGCTGTACTACGCTGTAGATTTTCTGCACTATATGATCATCCCTCCGATTAGAAGCTTCATCGTAGTTTATACCATGTACACATTACATGATCGACACCAATGGAACCTGACAAATCCCTTGAATTATAATGCGGTTTCCATTATTGTCAAGGACAAAAGAAAGCATAGCTTTCTGGACTTTCTTCTAACTGTAACGGAATCTGCACCAGAGGCTTGTAATGGAAGCTTTAATGCAGATGTGAAGGTAGCCTTAGCAAACAAATGCAAACTACCATAAAATAGGTTACATGGAAGAAGAGGATGAGAAAAAGGGTTAATGTAGGGGAATATGAGTTTTTTAAATTTTTGGGGGGCTAAAAATATTGATGATCTATCCTAAGAATAGGTCATCAATATCAGATTGGTGGCAATCGAAAAAAGGGTGATTTTTTTTTTTTACAAACTCAAACTTTTAAATGATCGGACTAGGTTAGGCCAGTCCAGGATGAAAGAAATATTTCTATGTTTTATGGACACTGTGCAAGAATAAACTGCTTGCCTGTAATATGAAACTAATATGTTCTTCAAGTTGTGCCCTTTTTTGCACCAAAGATGTTGCGCTTTGAACTTTCTCTACCCCTCTTGCCACTTTTTATTACACTGGGCAGAAACTCTGCTGCGTGACACATTTACTATAACTCATACCATAAACTGGCCAGAGTTATACCTGAAATCTGATTTTAATTCTGGTGCACGGATTGTGCCTGAATTATATAGGTGTAATCAGATTTTATTAAGGTTTTTGGAATTAAAGAAAACAAACATCCAATGTAACAAAACAGCAGGGAGGGGAAAGCACAATCAGGGAACAAACAACGCGACCACGCAGGGTCGAGGGATAAGGTACAGAACCGGGGAAAACCCCAGCATGAGAAATCAAGGGCAGAAAAATAAAAAAGGCATCAAATCCTGGGGCAACAAGGGGGGAGGACAGGACAGGGCGAATGTACAGGACACAAAAAGAGGGGTGGGACGAACAGAAGGTGTAACAGAACCAGAGGGAGGGGAAGGAAAATCAACCAAAGAGCACAACCCAGAGTAGGGTAAACAACAAAGGAGGAAGGGAAATCAGGCAAAAAGGGAGGTGAAATCTGAGGACTCCTGGAACACCACCCACGGCTGCCAGAGGGCGTTAAATTTGGAAGTATCGGGCATATCCTCCACCACAAGAAACTCCATTCTACGGATAAGGAGAAACTCCTGCAGCCATTCCAGGAGGGAGGGAGAGACAGAGCTGCGCCAATGGCGGGGAATGCCTGAATTATATAGACGCTGGAGCCTCTTAATAATTCAGTCAGGGATTTCATTAAGACTAGTGCACAAAACACCAGTCTTAATAAATTCCCCCCAATTTTCTCTAATGATCTTTTGTATTATTTATTTACAAAGAGTCAGAGGCATATTAACAAGAAAAGGAATGCAACATAATATTATAATAATAATTGCTTAATTTACCTGTTTAATAATTTTGGTCCCTTTGGGATCCTTCATGTTGACAGCTATACTCTATCAAAATAAAAACAAATAGAAAATTAATTAAATACAGAAAATACTTCAAACATTTTATACTAAAGTCATACACAGGGTCAAAATGGTGCAGCACTCAGGTGCCTTATGAGTTATAACCCTTTAGCGATCTAACACATTGTAGATAAAATGGGGTTTAACACATTTCAGCTTAAACCAGTGACATTTTATCCCTCTCTGTACTCTTGATTTTACAACTTTTATTTTTTATTTCAATGTAGATTTATGGCACCTTACAATTTGTGCGTACATAAGACTTTTTGGTCAGTTTTATTATTACTAGAGATGAGCGAACACTATTCGAAACTCCCGTTTAGAATAGCATGCACCCATAGGAATGAATGGACGCAGCCAGCACGCAGGGGGTTAAGCGGCCGGCCGCCGGCAAAGTCTGCGTACCGGCCGTTTCCATTCATTCCTACGGGTGTGTGCTATTCGAAATGGCCGTTTCGAATAGTGTTCGCTCATCTTACTTTTTGGTTTTTTTGAGTGGTAAGATGATCAGAAAACATGAATTCTGGCATGAATTTTAAGGTTTATGGTGTTTTTCATGTAGAATAAATAACAATATATTTGGCAAAGTGATCCAGACATTCAACAGTATGTGGATTATGGCGTCAATAAAGTTGCAGCAAACACTTACGGTATATCACACAAACATAGGTACAGTTTACGTTTTCCCTCTCCTGTCTATAACCAATATTTTAAAATATGCTGACCCTTTCTCTAGTGGTATCTACTAAATACTAATATTAAGCCTATAACAATTATCACTAGACAGGAATTTCTAATATTTTTTTTTTCCAGGAAATATCGCCATAAATGTTAGTTTTCAGGGTTAATATGTTTGGGGTTTTTTCACCCATATCCATATTTTTCGTTAGGGTCGTAAGAATCAGAGCTATGGAAGTCTATCGCTATGCTATGTCCATAATGCAGGAGCTATAAAGCATCTATATTGCCATCACCTTAAAGTGGCCCTAGTTATCACACAATGTAGATCTAAAGCCTCACGTAGCTGAAATTCAGGGTTTTTTTAAACCGGACACAGAGTCGGACGTGCAGTACTCTGTGTCTGGTTTAAAAAACCGGTTTCGCCGCGGAGCACATAAAACGCTCACCGGCGCTCACGGCATGACAGGTTTCCGTCTTCTGCATGCAGAAGACGGAAACCTGAAAACGGAGATCGAACGCTGGTGTGAATCCAGCGTTACTCAGTTTTTGTTGTTTTTCCTATTTCAGCCTTTGCTGCATTTTTTGAACCAAAGTCAAGAGTGGATTCAACAGGAAGTAGAAGTGTAAGTACTTCCTTCATACTTTTCTTTCCTTTTGAATTCACTTCTGGTTTTGGCTCAAAAACTTAATTTAGGCTGTCATTTATTGCACTTTTTTAAGCAAACATTGCACTTTGATGCAAAGTTGATGAAGGTGTATATATATATATACATATATATATATATATATATATATATATATATATATATACATATATATATATATATATATATATATATATATATATATATATATATACACACAGTGGGGCAAAAAAGTATTTAGTCAGTCACCAATAGTGCAAGTTCCACCACTTAAAAAGATGAGAGGCGTCCTGTAATTTACATCATAGGTAGACCTCAACTATGAGAGACAAAATGAGAAAACAAATCCAGAAAATCACATTGTCTGATGTTGTAAGAATTTATTTGCAAATTATGGTGGAAAATAAGTATTTGGTCAGTAACAAAATTTCATCTCAATACTTTGTTATATATCCTTTGTTGGCAATGACAGAGGTCAAACGTTTTCTGTAAGTCTTCACAAGGTTGGCACACACTGTTGTTGGTATGTTGGCCCATTCCTCCATGCAGATCTCCTCTAGAGCAGTGATGTTTTGGGGCTGTCGCTTGGCAACACGGACTTTCAACTCCCTCCAAAGGTTTTCTATAGGGTTGAGATCTGGAGACTGGCTAGGCCACTCCAGGACCTTGAAATGCTTCTTACAAAGCCACTCCTTCGTTGCCCTGGCAGTGTGCTTTGGATCATTGTCATGTTGAAAGACCCAGCCACGTTTCATCTTCAATGCCCTTGCTGATGGAAGGAGGTTTGCACTCAAAATCTCACGATACATGGCCCCATTCATTCTTTCATGTACCCGGATCAGTCGTCCTGGCCCCTTTGCAGAGAAACAGCCCCAAAGCATGATGTTTCCACCCCCATGCTTTACAGTAGGTATGGTGTTTGATGGATGCAACTCAGTATTCTTTTTCCTCCAAACACGAAAAGTTGTGTTTCTACCAAACAGTTCCAGTTTGGTTTCATCAGACCATAGGACATTCTCCCAATACTCTTCTGGATCATCCAAATGCTTTCTAGCAAACTTCAGACGGGCCCGGACATGTACTGGCTTAAGCAGTGGGACACGTCTGGCACTGCAGGATCTGAGTCCCTGGCGGCATAGTGTGTTACTGATGGTAGGCTTTGTTACATTGGTCCCAGTTCTCTGCAGTTCATTCACTAGGTCCCCCCGCGTGGTTCTGGGATTTTTGCTCACCGTTCTTGTGATCATTTTGACCCCACGGGGTGAGATTTTGCGTGGAGCCCCAGATCGAGGGAGATTATCAGTGGTCTTGTATGTCTTCCATTTTCTAATTATTGCTCCCACAGTTGATATCTTCAATCCAAGCTGGTTGCCTATTGCAGATTCAGTCTTCCCAGCCTGGTGCAGGGCTACAATTTTGTTTCTGGTGTCCTTTGACAGGTCTTTGGTCTTCACCATAGTGGAGTTTGGAGTCTGACTGTTTGAGGGTGTGCACAGGTGTCTTTTTATACTGATAACAAGTTTAAACAGGTGCCATTACTACAGGTAATGAGTGGAGGAAAGAGGGGACTCTTAAAGAAGAAGTTACAGGTCTGTGAGAGCCAGAAATCTTGATTGTTTGTAGGTGACCAAATACTTATTTTCCACCATAATTTGAAAATAAATTCTTACAAAATCAGACAATGTGATTTTCTGGATTTGTTTTCACATTTTGTCTCTCATAGTTGAGGTCTACCTATGATGTAAATTACAGACGCCTCTCATCTTTTTAAGTGGTGGAACTTGCACTATTGGTGACTGACTAAATACTTTTTTGCCCCACTGTATATATACTAGCTATAACCCGCGACTTCGGCGGCAGCCCCTTGATGCCTGCGCAAACCACCTGCAGTGCGGGCCGTGGGCCCCAACGCCCCTCTACTTGTGGCCAGAGCGGGCCTGCCCCCAGTATCTTGCCCCCCCCATCTCTGCTCCCCAGTATGTTGTCCCCCCATCTCTGCCCCCAGTATGTTGTGCCCCCCTATCTCTGCCCCCAGTATCTTCCCCCCCATCTCTGCCCCCAGCTTCATGTCCCCATCTCTGCCCCCAGATTCATGTCCCCCATTTCTGCCCCCAGATTCATGTCCCCCCCCATCTCTTCCCCCAGATTCATGTCCCCCCCATCTCTGCCCCCAGTATCTTGTCCCCCCCATCTCTGCCCCCAGTATCTTGTCCCCCCATCTCTGCCCCCAGTATCTTGTCCCCCCATCTCTGCCCACAGTACCTTGTCCCCCCCATCTCTGCCCCCAGTATCTTGTCCCCCCCATCTCTGCCCCCAGTTTCTTCCCCCCCATCTCTGCCCCCAGCTTCATGTCCCCTCATCTCTGCCCCAGATTCATGTCCCCCATTTCTGCCCCCAGATTCATGTCCCCCATCTCTTCCCCCAGATTCATGTCCCCCCATCTCTGCCCCCAGTATCTTGTCCCCCCATCTCTGCCCCCAGTATCTTGTCCCCCCCATCTCTGCCCCCAGTATCTTGTCCCCCCATCTCTGCCCCCAGTATCTTGTCCCCCCATCTCTGCCCACAGTACCTTGTCCCCCCCATCTCTGCCCCCAGTATCTTGTCCCCCCCATCTCTGCCCCCAGTTTCTTCCCCCCCATCTCTGCCCCCAGCTTCATGTCCCCTCATCTCTGCCCCAGATTCATGTCCCCCATTTCTGCCCCCAGATTCATGTCCCCCATCTCTTCCCCCAGATTCATGTCCCCCCATCTCTGCCCCCAGTATCTTGTCCCCCCATCTCTGCCCCCAGTATCTTGTCCCCCCCATCTCTTCCCCCAGTATCTTGTCCCCATCTCTGTCCACAGTATCTTGTCCCCCCCATCTCTGCCCCCAGTATCTTGTCCCCCCCATCTCTGCCCCCAGTATCTTGTCCCCCCCATCTCTGTCCCCAGTATCTTGTCCCCCCCATCTCTGCCCCCAGTATCTTGTCCCCCCATCTCTGCCCCCAGTATCTTGTCCCCCCATCTCTGCCCCCAGTAGCTTGTCCCCCCCATCTCTGCTCCCAGATTCTTCACCCCCATCTCTGCCCCCAGCTTCATGTCCCCCGTTCTCTGCCCCCAGTTCACTTCATGTGCCCCCAGTGTCTTGCCCCCCCATCTCTTCCCCCCAGTCTCATGTTCCCCCATCCCTGCCCCCACCCCCTACATCATCCCCCGTGTAGTAGCTCTCACCTTTGTCTCCTCCTCTGCTCCTGTGTCTGCTGGCTGCCTGCACACACTTCTCGTGCTGCTCCCTGTGGCGTTTATGTAGCAGAGCAGGCCCGGCGTCATAGCAACCTGACGCCAGAGCTCGCTGTGCTTCATACAGGACACAGACAGCAGCACGAGAAATGTGTGGAGCGGAGGGACACAGGAGCAGAGGAGAGAGCCAAAGGTGAGAGCTACTACACGGGGGCCGATGTAGGGGGGAAACTGAAGCTGGGGACCTGGGGACACCTCCCCCTCCGTGGGACACCCCTCCCCCGGGACACCCCCTCCCCTGCTGCACTGATCTGTATGTGTAGTGTGGGGTGCAGCAGCTCCTCCGCGATATGTGTAGGCAGCATGGTATAGCTGCGGCTCTGGGACCACATTGAGCCTCCAACCTATGGTGCCGCAGTCCTGGCTCTATAGCCCGCCCACAGCCTGCCATGCACCAATAGGAGGAGCGTGGACAGAGCAGCGCTGGCAGAATGCCAGCTTCTACAGCCGAGCCCGGAGGGGTGTTTGGAGGGTGACGGTGGCGATTTGGGGTGAGTGACCCACATTTAAAGTAGCCTATTGCACTTTCATGGGAAATATGTAGGAGTGTGTGAAATTTCCCCAAAATCCATTCAGCCGTTTCGCTGTGATTGAGGAACAAACATCCGAACATCCAAACACACAAACCCACAAACTCACAAACTTTCACCTTTATAATATTAATAGGATATAAAATGCTGAGTGGCCTTTCTACAATGTGCCAGGTTTATTCAAAAAATAAAGTTAGTGTTGTGTCATTTTTTATTTTGTAATTTAGGTTTTATTACTGCATGTCAGAAGTGTAATAATATTCCTGGCTACCAGAGCACATCACTCATCAATGGAAGCTCATCACTAAAATGAGGACACCAAAAATTTTATGCTGTATTATTATCTTGCATGTTTCTAAAGATCACTCAGCAAATGTTGATGGGTGTCCATACAGTAGGTGAAATTGTTGTTAAAAACAGTACAAGGCTTTACAAATACCTTCTTATTTCTATTTACGCTTAGAAAGTAAGCACTTTCATTTCCCACAAAAGGAGGACCCCAGGACCTTGTATCATCTCCAGACCCTACAAAAACACATCAGAATTTCAAGTTTATTGCCATACTAATCAACAAAAAAATAGCCCTAAAAATCTAGTACTAAACAGCTACATAACAATACATACAATGCTTCTTCTTTTGCTTTAAGTATGCAGATTGGTCAAAAATAGGATGTATTGTTTTTTTAACCTAAATAACTTGAAAAATATTATGACAATTTATAAAAACGTACAGCAAATTAGAGCATTTCCCAACACTTGGGAATGGGTTTGAAAAACGACTGCAGGTTTCCGTCTCCTGCCCCTGTTTTGTGCAGGAAACGGAAACCTGCAGAACGGAGTCCCGGGCGCAGATGTGAATGAGCCCTGATGTACATTTATAGCCTGTTCTACAGATAGATCAGACTATAGAGGCTATGTGCAACTTCACAGTATTTTTCTATTATTATTGCAATATATCTATTATTAAGAAAACATTTTCCAAATACATTTTTAATTACAAATGTTTACAGCCTTCATTTGCTCTCACATTTCAGAACGATGTGACTATTGTCTGTGTTGTCCTAACTGCTCATCAACACTAAGAGGAAATCTTGTCAAACTGAGAGCTTATGAGCAGTTAAGAAATGAAGATAACAGTCATGGAGCAAGGAAATGGCTTCTTAGATGGTGCATCTTTTTTAAAGGGGTTGGCCATCTTTAACCTTATTTTGGCACAAGTAAAGGGGAAGGCCGTGCTAGTAACTTTCTAAAGTAATGTTATTAGGACTGCCACACCGACGCATTACCCTCTCCTCTGGCAATGTAGAATGTGCACAGCTCTGGTAATGGCTGCTGATGGAGGGTCATGTTACCAGACATGTCAGTCAGCCACCTCACACTGTGCATGCGCTAGTTTCACATAAGCAGTTTAGTGGAGTCAGCGGATGAACAGTCATGTGACCATACCCGTCCATCAGCTGCTATTGCCAGACAGGACCTTTGTGCATTCTGCGGAGAGTGTTTTGCCAAAGGAGGGGGTATTTATTCATTGCGTAAGACAAGAGCACAGAAGTCCAAATATGACATTATTAAATTACTGGCACAGCGTTCTTCTTTACTAGTGTCAAAATGAGATTAAAGTGGACAACCCCTTCAAGCTGTTTGAAGATACTACAGCCTCTTCATTTTCAAGAGATATGGTTCTGTACTTTTAGTAGTGGCTATGTCCGATGTTATATTTCACTTTAGCTTTGCCCAATAAAGTGAATGGTACTGATCTCCATGCAGGAGGTCAAGATAACTTCTTAACAGAACCTTAGATAACTTTTTTTAAGTGTAATTTTTATTACTCAGTAGAGTAGATTTATGTCATTATTCCCACCCACAAGTTATAAATGTCCCTCTCCTCTCATCACACTTTGGATTTTATCCTCTTCCTTTTAACAAGTTATTGACTTTTCTGATTCTGACCTATAAGCATAGCCAATAGAAAATAAGACTAACCATTTTATTCTCCTCATACATCATTTTATTTGTGTTATTTCAGGTCATGTCCAGGGACAAATGTGAAATACTTCAATTGTGTGTTCGATCATTCAGTCACATATTTTATTATTATTTAGGGGGAAAACTCTTCAATACAAGTATTTTATACTGTGTACGAGAAAAAGAACTGTAGTTTATGAAATGTTTCCATGTGTTCTCTTCAAGGATAGTAAATAATATCATACTAACAGCCCTTTCACCTTTGCCCCTGTCGACAGTAAAACAATTTTTAAACAAATATTAACAGGCTAAGCTTCTTTCTGTCAATCATTAGAGATATTGTGGTCCAGTCTATAAACTGCTTTTGCAATGGCATAACTAAAGGCTTAAGGTCTCTGGTGCAAAAGTCTAGTTTAAAGAGGACCTTTCACCGTTTTGGGCACAGGCAGTTCTATATACTGCTGGAAAGCTGACAGTGCGCTGAATTCAGCGCACTGTCGGCTTTCCCGATCTGTGCCTCGGGTAAAGCGCTATCGGTCCCGGTATCATAGCTCTTTACAGTCAGAAGGGCGTTCCTGACAGTCAGTCAGGTACGTCCTTCTACAAAGCAATGCATATCTCGCTGTGCAGTGTGGGCGGGGAGGAACACCTCCCTCCCCTCCTGATAATACTCGTCTATGGATGAGCACTGTGAGCAGAGGGAGGGGGCATTCCTCCCCGCTCACACTGTGCAGTGCGATAGGCGCTGCTGTGGAGAAGGACGTTCCTGACTGACTGTCAGAAACGCCCTTCTGACTGTAAAGAGCTACAGTACCGGGACCGATAGCTCTTTACCCGTGGCACAGATCAGGAAAGAATTCAGCGCACTGACGGCTTTCCAGCAGTATATAGAATTGCCTGTGCCCAAATTGGTGAAAGATCCTCTTTAAGCCCACCCTCCCCTCTTTCCAACAATTTTCTCCCCTTTTGTGCTACAACTCTTCCTTGAATATATTCTGCTAGTTGCTCCATTTGGAATGGAAAGGTTAATTTTATCTTTTTTTGACAGTGGAAGAATAAGTATTATCATACATCTCACTTCTGTGTGCCAGAGAACAGGTATAATAAATTTACTAGTTACTAGTGGTGTAAAGTCAGACTAGAGAGTCTGAAGAACAGAGGCCATGGTCATGAGGGGTCGTAATTTATCTTACTCTTTCGATCAGAAATATTAAACACAGCATGAAAGCAAACATTTAAAATGGTTACCAGGTTTTTCTACTTTTATGACTTCAGCTCCAAGATCCCCAAGAATCATTGTAGCAAAAGGTCCAGCCAAAACTCTACAAAATATAAGGTATATACATGGAAAATGATTAAAAATGCCATCAAAAGGAATATGATAAAGTGCTGGCTAAAGAAATAATGCTTTCAAATATTTTTTAAAAAAAATTTAAGACTTGTCCCCCACACACCTTGTTAAGTCAAGAATTTTCACTCCATCCAGTGGTCTTATATTGCTAGAATGTGCAGCTTTAAGAAAAAAAAAATTAAAAGTATTAAACTGGTCACATCTATGTACACATTACAATTACACAGTTAACACACATAGGCTGGATACATGAATTGGAGAAATTTACTAAGAATGGTATCCAGGACGTCCTGTACAGTCTTTCCCCATTCCCTCACAGACACTAACTACACCTGAATAACTGAGAGGCTCCGGCCCATAACCAGCATAGACTTTAGATAACATTAATGCCAGCTTTCTAGGATGAATTATAATAAATTCGTTAGGCCAAAGGATCCCCACTCTGGGTCACATTGATCTTTGCCATGTATAATGAAAAAAAGACTATGCTCCAAAGATGCGCCACATTTCCACCCATCCACGTGAGAGAACTGGAGTTGAATGGGTTAGGGAATTCCTACTACAGTTCTTGAGCCAAAGCCGCAAGTACATTGAGCAGGAAAGAGCAGTACAAGTTGTTCCTTTTTATTTCCCATTTCTTACTAACCCACTTTTGGCTTTGGCTCAAAAAACCCTGAAAAATCAGCACAAAAAAAAAGCAATTCCAGCCTTAGGGTGCATTCACACTACGTAACGCTAGCGTGTATCACAGCCGTACACGCCAGCACTACAGCAGGGCTGCCGAACACTTCCCATTCATTTCTATGGGAGCCGGCATGCGAGCGCTCCCCATAGAAATGAATGGACTGCTTTTTTCCATTCATTT
The DNA here is from genome assembly GCF_031893055.1 of Leptodactylus fuscus. Classification (NCBI taxonomy): domain Eukaryota; kingdom Metazoa; phylum Chordata; class Amphibia; order Anura; family Leptodactylidae; genus Leptodactylus; species Leptodactylus fuscus. Next base: position 148,729,948 of record NC_134268.1, on the reverse strand, counting down.
CTATGGGGAGCGCTCGGCTGTGATACACGCTGGCGTTACGTAGTGTGAATGCACCCTTACACACATTTGCTTTTTAGTTTTAGATCTGGTCCTACAGTATACAAAACTAGATCATAATGCAGAATTTGCCCCTTTGCCTTCATCTCTTTCCCAGTCAGTGTTCCAGCCTGCAATACAAGTCAAAAAAATTAGCAGCCAATTTATAATTTTAGTTGCCAAATTAAAATTCTCTGATGCTGGAACCTATATAGGGGACAAAGCCAGACACAGAACGCTCCATTTACTGAATAGTACTGCAGCTCCGCTCATTTCAGACAGTATAAAAACTGGACACTGTCAGACACTAAGGGTGGGTTCACACTTGCGCCCGGTCTCCGCTTTGTGGGTTTCCGTCTTCTGCCCGAGAAATTGGACAGAGGGCGGAAACCCAGCGGTCAGTGTTTGCCCGTGAGCGTATTGTGCCTCTCCCCGGCAGCTGCTGCCAAGGCAAATAAAATTATAGGATGTATCAAAAGAGGTCTAGATTCTCATGACAAGGACATGGTTATGCCTCTATACAAATCACTGGTACGGCCACACTTAGAATATTGTGCGCAATTTTGGGCCCCAATATACAAGAAAGACATAAATGAACTTGAAAAAGTGCAAAGACGGGCAACCAAAATGATTAGGGGAATGGGTGTACTGGAGTACAACGATAGATTAACAAACTTGGGGTTATTCAGTTTAGAGAAAAGACGTCTACGGAGAGATCTAATAACAATGTACAAATACATGAAGGGACAATACAAAGAACTTTCTAAGGATCTTTTTACTCCTAGTGACAGTCACAAGGGTCATCCTCTACATCTGGAGGAACATAGAAGGGGATTCTTCACAGTAAGAACAGCGAGGCTCTGGAACTCTCTGCCCCAGGAAGTGATGATGGTGGATTCATTAAACAAGTCCAAAGAGGGCCTGGATGCCTTTCTTGAAGAGAAAAATATTACAGGTTATCGATTCTAGATTTTAAGGACACGTTGATCCAGGGTTTTTATACTGACTGCCAGATTGGAGTCAGGAAGGAATTATTTCCCTGAAATGGGGCAATTGGCATGAGCCTCATGGGGTTTTTTGCCTTCCCCTGGATCAACACTGTAGGGACTGTAGGGTTATAGTTTGGACTTGATGGACTGATGTCTTCATCCACCCTCATCTACTATGTAACTATGAAACCGTTTTTTTTTAACACAAAGTCATGCATGTCCGGTTAAAAAAAAACTGTTTCGCCGCAGACAGGCAAAAAACGCTCACGAGCAGTCACTTTGCAAACCCATTCAAGTGGATGAGTTTGCCGGTTTCCGTCTCCTGTCTAGTTTCTCAGGCAGAAGATGGAAACTTGCAAAGCGGAGACCGGGCACAGGCGTGAACCCGCCCCAACTGATGATAAGTTTTTTTTGATTGATCCATTAAATGGATTAGTTAAGAAACCGGACACATTGACCACTTCAGTACCGGGCCAATTTGTGATTCAGGACCAGACACATTTTCGGGTTTTTTGTATGTTCGTTTTTGAGGGCTGTAATATTTTTATCATTTGCGTTATTCAACTAATTTCTGAGTCTTTTTTCGGTGACACATAGGGCTTTATTTTTGTTATTATTTTTGCATGTGTTTTATTTTTTTTATATCAGGGAAAATATAAACAAAAGAGAAGGGAAAACGTGTCTGATTTTCTCTTTTCATTTACTAAAATAAAGCGCTACTAAAAATAACTTTTAAAAATAATTTTTAACCTCCATTGTTGTAATTTTTATTTTGTATGGTGTTGTCAGGTTTGGGGCTAGAACCTTCAATAAGGATGTTTTATTGACATAGAGTTATTTAATTTTTTTAATTATTTTATCTTTTTTTTTAAATTTTTCCTTTTCTATTAATTTTTTTTTTTTCACATTTTGTCCTCATAAGGTCATAATAGACCTTTGGCGACATCTGATCACAGTTTTTGTTTGGGGTTTTTCTTGGTGGGGGGCGGGCTGATTTCCCCTGTAACTGGGGCTGGTACATTTAGCCTTTTTCAGTTTTACTACTTTCGCAAAGTAAAAACCCTTTTTGTAATAATTTTTTTCTCACTTCACCATTTTCTAAAACCAATAACTTAATTTTATTTTTATTTTTTTGTAGATTGTGAGCTCCATATGGGGCTCACAATGTACTTTTTATTTCTTTTTCCTAGTATCACATTGAAAGCAATAGGGAAAAAAGCAGCCCATTCATTTCTATGGGGAGCGCACGTATGCCGGCTCCCATAGAAATGAATGGGATCTGCTTTGTACGCACTCATTCTGAACGTGTTTTACGCTCAGAATGAGATGAGCGTATACTTAGTGTGAAAGCACCCTTAGTATGTCTTTTGGTAGAATAGGAAGAAATCCACACAAACACAGGGAGAATATACAAACTCATTGCAGATGTTGTTCCCGGCAGGATTCAAACCCAGGACTTCAGTGCTGCAAGGCTGCAGTGCTAACCACTGAGCCACCGTGTTGCCCCTAAGTTCATTATCAAAATTATGCAGGGGCTTGTTTTTTTTTTGTTTTTTTTTTTGGGGGGGGGGGAATCTTACGTTGTTACTTATGACATTTTGGGAAACATAACAATTTTTGATTGCTTTTTTCTAAAGGTTTTTTTTGGTGGCCCACAACTAAAAAACAGTAACTCTAGCATAATTTTTTTAAATCTTCTTTTACACTGTTTAGCATGTAGGTAAAATAACGTTTCAGTTGTACTATGTCCTTATGGACACATAAATACCTAATATGTTTTTTACATCTTTATTAAACATTTTGGGATGTAGGGGGGATTAATGTTTTAACTTTTTAAAAACATAAAACTTTATTTGTATGATTTTTAGTCTCTCTCGGGAACTTTAAATTGTAATCCAGAATCAACTAATGGGATAATGATGGCGAATGTTCAGTCTATGTTCACATCTGCGTGCTCCTATCGGTTTTCCTGTTCCGTCTAAAGAACATGAAAACTGATAAAGAAAAACAAGTCACGTTGGAAAAGTGCTGGATTTTTTCTCTCCTTTGAAATCAGTTCTATCAATCTTTCAATCAGTTTTTGGTGATAATATATATATATATATATATATATATATATATATATATATATATATATATATATATATATATAAAATGTATTTATTTTTAATAACCTATACAGGACAGATACCAGCACAGATATGAAGGTAGCCTTGCTAGTAACTTCTCTTGTGGTAATGACATGTATCAGACAAGTAAATATAATTCTGCCACAATACGTCAGTGTTTATTAGGCTTATATAAAGCTGCTTCCGCTCCGCTTATCTTCTGCACTGACATATAACACCCATAAGCAATGTCTGCGAGCCGGTGAATACATGTGGCCAGCCTGGCACACGGCGCAGGGTACCTGTCTGCCAGTTCCCCCTCAGCTGAGTGCACACAGGGTATTGGGAGAAGTAGGAGGTGAAGAGGGAGGCCCCTCGCTGCGCCCTCGCCCCCATATTGCTACTCCTCACGGCCTCCAACAGGCGCGCTGCCGGCTGCATGACCGAACTGCTCCACCGAACTTCACAACACGATTCAGACCGAATGACCCGGAATGGATGTGGGAAGCACAGGCGCCCGACTCCCGAGAAGTAGTGTGGGAGGGCTCGTGAGGAGGAGGGTCAGGGGAGCGGAAAGTCCTGCGCCTGGCCTGCTCCACTCTATTCACTGACAGGAATTTACTACTAGTGCAGGGATCTCAGTCACAGCGCCTGCCTGACTGCAAAGGCTCCTTCTCCCGCCTCTAGAGGGACGGGGGAGGGGGTTAATGTCTGAGGTAAAGGAGCTGCTAAGTGCAAATATCTGGACACGTGAACCCCATCCTTGGTCAGGACACCTCCACTTGTGTCCATTTGGACTGTGGACAACAAAGGGTTTGGGGGCAACCTAGGAGGAGGGAAGGTGGTTGATAAGGATGACTTTCAGAAAGGTAACCTGGGGTCTGTAACGGACCCAGGCTATGGTCACACTACTGTCGTGTGACTGTTTGGGGATCTGTCCCCTTTCCGCTTAGGGGGCGTTCACACTAGCGTCCGTGTCTGACAGCTAGTGCCACTGCTAATGTACATTCAAAATCTTGTGTGGACATTAGCAGCAGACACTAGCTGTGTCCGTGACATTTTGCACTGATTTAAATGGACATCGGGTGCGTTCTTTTAGTGTCCGTGCGTGTCCTTAAAGAGGACCTTTCACCATATCTGGGCACAGGCAGTTATATATACTGCCAGAAAGCTGACAGTGCGCTGAATTCAGCGCACTGTCTGCTTTCCCGATCTGTGCCCGGTGTGAAGAGCTTACGGCCCGGTACCGTAGCTCTTCTATGGTCAGCAGGGCGTTTCTGACCATTAGCCAGAGACGTCCTTCTGCCTCGCGGTGCCAATCGCTCTGTGCTGTGGAGCCGGGAGGAACGCCCCCTCCCTCTGCTCACACAGCTTGTCCGTAGACGAGCATTATCAGGAGAGGGAGGGGGCGTTTCTCCCGGCTCCACAGTACAGCGCGATTGGCGCCGCGAGGCAGAAGGACGTCTCTGGCTAATGGTCAGAAACGCCCTTCTGACTGTAAAGCGCTACGGTACCGGGACCGATAGCGCTTTACACCGGGCACGGATCGGGAAAGCCGACAGTGCGCTGAATTCAGCGCACTGTCAGCTTTCCGGCAGTATATAACACTGCCTGTGCCCAGATATGGTGAAAGGTCCTCTTTAACTGTTCGTTCCCAATGTTGTTCGACTTTAAGTGGACAACAAAACCCAACATGTAGGTTTTTTTCTGTCCGCTTGAAAAGTCAGACATCTTTGGGAACGAACAGTTAAGGACACCCACGGACACTAAAAGAACGCACCCGATGTCCATTTAAATAAGTGCAAAATGTCACGGACACAGCTAGTGTAAGCTTTTAATGTCCGCACAAGATTTTGAACGGACATTAGCAGCGGACACTAGCTGTCGGACACCGACGGTAGTGTGAACGCTCCCTTAAAATATGGCTAGCAGGACTTTTCTCTCCACTGATTACAGGCGGAAACCCAGCAGACCACATTATAGTCTATGGGGTCCGTGTCTAACTGATTTTTAAGTGGATAGGTTTTCTGTTTTTCAGGGCCCCAAGCGGACCCAAAGAATTGAGACCCAAATGCCAGTGTGAACCTTGAGTTTCACATCTGTGTTGGAGACTCTGCCACAGATTCTGCCTAACATTGGTAGAGAAGTCCTGCAGTCTATGGGGTCCAAGGGTAACCTCTTTGTAAGCCGACAGGGTCTCTGTCTTTGGAGTCCCCGCACTAATGTAAATCTAGCATCACCTCTCTGATGTCTTGGGGACCTGCCTTCTTTATTACACTACAATCTCTAATATATTCTGACAGACCCCTGGAATAATGGCATGTGGGGGCTTATAATCTACTAAAAGGCGTAATAACCAATCTACATCACAGCCTGACTGAAGACCTACTGTGCTGAATTTAGCTTCCATAGGTCCAAAGATAAGATCTCTTAGGGCTAGTTCACACAGGGCCGTGTATTTTGGTCCTGATTTTGATGCGGGAAGCCGTGTCAGAATAAGACTAAAATGCGCCTGCCACGACTGTCGCAGCTTCCGACAGTCGCAGCTTCCCGCTCTGGAGTAGGGCCAAATGAATGGGCCTAGTCCTGAGGGTGCTGTCGCAAGGCAGACCTTGGTGCTGAATCAGCCGCGGAATCCGCCTGAAGAAAGGGCAGCTCTCTTCTTTTTTTCCGTGACCGGGAACACACCGCTCACAGAAAAATGGAAGCTAGCGTTCTACATAGGCCTCTGTTGTGAGGGGGCAGATTCAAAATCCGTCCCCTCTTCCACCGTGTGAACGAGCCCTAAAAGCGTAACTAAATGTTCACACAGCTTTTGATTTTCTGGCAGTATTTGTGTCATCAATAAATTTTGTATAGTATACTTTATTAACAGACTTTGGCTCTTTTCTTTGAGATAGGGACACTAAACTGGTGGACTGCAGTCTGAACCTGTTTTCTTCTGGCCCCCATTAGGCCTGGTTCACATCTGCGTTCAGTATTCCGTTCAGGGAGTCTGCTTGGGGACCCCCCATTAACGGAATACTGAATGCATTAAAAAGCGGTTAACAAAGAAACCACACAAACCCCATAGATTATAATGGGGTCCATGTGTTTTGCGCGCGGTGTCTGCAAGAATTATGCAGAGAGAAAAGTACTTCTTGCAGCACTTTTCTCTCCGCATCATTCGTGTGGACACCAAATGGAAACCACATGGACCTCATTATATAATATGCACAAAAAACTAGGGCAAAAAAGGGGCAGAACTATATAAATAATTCTACTGTGCCTGAATCAGGCGAACTGCCATAAACAACTCAAAAATTGTGAAAAAATGTTGTACTTTATTAAATTTAACACATTAAAAATACACAATAATAAATGTACAGGGGATAGTACAAACCATATAATACATGGAGGTTAAGTTGTAATACTGCATCAAAGGCTGTAGGTATAACTCATGTTACATATATATATATCAGATGTCATGGTATATCTGTGTGTCTGAACAGCACTTCATTAGTTTAAACGTGTTTTACATAGAGTATATACACATAAATAGAATTAAGATCATGCAGGGTTACATTTACCTATAAGTAGACCTCCATGTACATGAACGCGCTCCGACGCGCGTTTCATCACTACCGTGGCTTCGTCAGGGGGAAAAAAGATGATCATGACCGTTTTAAAATGAAACCCTAAAAAAGAATGTGTTCTACTTACGCATCGTGCACTGTGGGCGGACATTCAGGGTGTGTCTTCTTCTTCATCCACGCCTCTTCTTCCTCCGATGTCCTCCGGTCCCGTCTTCCTCCGGCGCTCGCGAGCGGACACTGATATATAAATATGGCCTGGGCGCATGCACAGTAGCATGCGGCTGCTACTACGGCTACTGCGCAGGCGCCCAGGCCATTTTTTTATATCAGGGTCCGCTCGCAAGCGCCGGAGGAGGACGGGACCAGAGGACATCGCAGGAAGAAGAGGCGGGGATGAAGAAGACAGTGCACCATGAATGCCCGCCCACCGTGCACAATCCGTAAGTAGATAATATTCTTTTTTAGGGTTTTATTTTAAAATGGGGGGGGGGGGGGGTAGTTTAATATAACATTTACGGTGCCTGAATAGCCTTTTTAAAGGCTATTCACGCATATGTGGGGCTCTATCAGCATGATTTTGCTGATAGAGCCCCTTTAAGATCATCATACAACATCCTCTTTGGGAAACCTTAAAGGGGTATTCCCACGTCGCATACTCACCAGTCTTCGTTGCTGTAAAATCTTCTGTCTTCCTGCTTTGTTGCGTCATTGGTGGGCGGGGTTACATATGCAAAGCCAGCGGCGAGATGCCGCTGGCTCTGCGTGCACGCTCATAGATAGGCTTCAGCTTCAAGTGAGAGTCCTAGGCTCATTACTGGGCTATAAAAGGCTGCAGATCCAGCACTTCAGGGCGTGAGAGGAGGCGTCCTGTTACCCTGAGTCCGGTGAAACTGTATCGTGCTTATTGGTTTGTTCGTGTGGCTGTTAGTAAACCACAGGTATAGTTAGTTTATGATTACTGTGTAGTTAGTTGCCTAGACGAGCAGGACTTTGTTTTGCTTGAAGTTAAGGCTTTATTTTATTTTTGCTCATTTTGTGCCTGAAGTCAAGGTTTATTTATTCTCCTTTTTTTTCTAAATAAACCTGTTTCCTGCATATTTTGTGTCCCTGTCTTTCGCTGGTTAGTTCCGTACCACTGCTGCTACCAAACTACCCTCCGGACACCCACTATAAAAATTGTAGCAATTTATACATTCATCTCTAGTGATAATCGTTATTACTATTATTTTAGCGTGTAACAGATATGACTAGAGGCATATTTTACTCTAGAAAGATCAGGTATGGATAGGACCGGGACTGAGTGGAATCTAAATTTTATTCATGACTTTGTGTATGTGTTGTTTAAGTGTTTGGTGCGACTCTTTTGGAGCGCTGCGACCTGGACAATGGTAAAGGTCTGGGTTACAGCGTCAGTAAACTTCCTGGTTATGTTCAGAGGGATATTACATAAGAATACCCTTATAATAAGGCTCAGAGGGGTATTACATTATCCCTCTATATGACAAAGAGCAAAAGTACAGTATGTTTTCTGATTGATAGGAGAGGGAATCACATACAGGTTATGCACATAAGATGATGATTTATTATCTCTGTGCTGTCCGCAGTGCTGTTCCTCCTTCCTCCTACAGCACTTTTAAAGGGATTCTATCAATTAAAAAAACTGTTTTAAAACTAGAAGCACATAGGAATAGCCTTTGGAAAGGCTATTCATATCTTACCTTTATTTTGAAGGTGCCGTTGTTGAATTTTTATTCATTATGGTAATTGTGCTCAGAAAGCACAGGAGGAGAGAAGGCCATGCTATTCCCCCTGGGCCATATACAGGTTATACACAGATGATGATTTATCAACTCTGTGCATTCTGCAGTACTGCTCCTCCCGCTCCTTCCATCTATGGCTGCTCTAAGATGTTACCTGAGACAGTAGGAGGGGGACACTTTGGAGCCCCATATCTCAGGATCCATTAGGGCTAAAAAGAAAATTGAGATCTGCAATGGGATCTCAATGCTGGACTGGACATTGTTTTCATCAGCAAATCGCTCAAACTCTGTAAGGACTGTCATAATGATATTGGTATCATTTAAAAGATGAGATTATTTAAAATTTAAAATGAATTCAAGATCTTCTTCACAGCCCTAACCAATCCTGAGAAATTGGCTTTAGTATCAAGGACATATTATATACATCCTCTGCAACTAAAGTGCTACTCAAGAAAGGGTTAAAGTCCTGCTGAAGTGTCCCCACAGTTTAATGTCCTGTCCCCCTCCTAGCACAGAAATATAATAATAAAAAAAACACTGGTACTCGCCTCTCCTCATTCCCCTACTGTCTTGATCCCGAATCTTCAGGGAGCTGTAGGCATGATGTAAGTGACATCATTACATAACACCTACAGCTCCAGAAGAGAGGATGAATGATGAAGCAGGGAGCACACGGCTCCCTGCTTCATGATTCTACACAACTGGGACACCCCGGAAGGACAACATATGCAGGCTGTCCCAATAAGCCCCGTTCTCATAACCCGTAACTGTGGCAGGGCTCCCTAATAGCATTTTTCATCAGGATAATACTAATCAACACAGAGCAAGGATTTTCCACAAAGGTCTCTGCCAAATTGCAACACTTACTTGGCTTGTTGAGTACATCCTGCCGGGTGTTTAACTATGCCGGCCACCCGGGAGTCGGGCGGCCGCCATAGCCGCCTGGTGTCTGCTGGTGTCAGCAGACATCCAGCGCTAATGCCTCCGGTCGGTGCCCACACCAACCGTGGGCATTAACCCTTCTGGCGCCGGTGATCGCCGGCACCTGGAGCATGCTCCAGGGCCGACGTCACATTGGCATGACAGCCGGGAGCCTTGTAAAGGCTCCCCGGCCTGTCTGCAGTGCTTTTCTTTTGCAGGCTGCTCTATGCAGCCTGCAAAAGAAATGACGATTTTTTTGCAATGCAATGCAATTGCAAAGGTCTGATCACTAATGCATTGCATTGCATTAGTGATCAGACCTTTGGTATATATATACTGTATATACCAAAGGTGAACAAATCACAAAGTAATCAGATTTATCAAAAATACAAAGAAGAATTTTATTAGATGAACATCACAATAAAAAACACGATCCCGATGCACGTTTCAGCACAAGCCTTCATCAGGGGTTTTCCCCTCCACTAAAGTGAATTAACTGTAAAAAAAAAACGCTAGGCTTTTTTGGTCGCGGTTTTTTGCAAAAAAACTCTAGGCTTTTTTTGCAAAAAAAACGCTAGGCGTTTTTCACCTCCCATTCACTTCTATTGCTTTCCTCAGGCGGAATCCGCCTGAAGAAAGGTCATGTTGCTTCTTTTTTCTGCTATCAGAAAAAAACTGCTAGCAGAAAAAAAAAAAAAAAGCTAGCAGTCTCCATAGACCACCATTGTATGGAGGCAGATTTTGAGCGACAGCAGGCCAGAATCAGTTAGATAGTGCTGCGACTTGGGGGTCAGTGAAGGGGAGGTCGATGCAGGGAAGGGCAAGTATAGTTTTTTTTATGTTTTAACTTAGCAACTTAAATTCAAAACTTAGCAAAAATAAAAAAAAAAAAAAATTTTGACACCCATAACTTTATAACTTTTATATTTTGGTGTATGAGAATGCATAAAGCATCTGGGGTCTGAAAACCCCCCAGAGTATAATAATAGTTTGTGAGTGGTGAACAGCACTGTGCACACTGTAGGGATCACTAGGGACATTATCCTGTGTGAATCGGTGACTGTGGGACATTATATTGCATGAAGGTCACTATGGAACATTATATTGTGTGTAAATGGGGCAATATAATGTGTGAAGACCAGCAAAGGGAACATTTTTCTGTGTGGAGGTCTGTAAAGGGGACACTATGCTGTGTGAGGGTGACAGGCCCAGGTCTAAAGTTTGCTATGGAGCCCAGCTGAGCTAGTTCTGCACCATCTGCTTTGTATTAAGAATCATATTTTAAAAACACTTGTACCCTTTGATAAGCTGCTTGAGGGGTGTAGTTAACAAAACTTCTGGGGGCTTTCTTTTTTATCTACTCCAATTCTCTGCAATTGTTGTCCAGTATTCTACAAATTACCAAATTAGGCCTAAAATATACATGGTGATCTTTCTCCTTCACTCCAGAGCCCTGCTGTATTTCCAGGCAAACATTTGAGTGCTCCTATAATCATGAAACACAGTATAATAATTAGAATGCTAAGTTTTCACAGTGGCAGAACATATTTGGCACTGAAATAGTATTTCAAAGAAAAAAAAAAATGACATCGCACCTTCTGCTGCACACTAATTTCTAGAAAACGCCTTTAGGGTCCAAAAGCTCCTTATATCCTTTCATACATTTCTTAAAGAGGACCTTTCACCATATCTGGGCACAGGCAGTGTTATATACTGCCGGAAAGCTGACAGTGCGCTGAATTCAGCGCACTGTCGGCTTTCCCGATCTGTGCCCGGTGTGAAGAGCTTACGGTCCGGTACCATAGCTCTTCTATGGTCAGAAGGGCGTTTCTGACCATTAGCCAGGAACGTCCTTCTGCCTCACGGCGCCAATCGCGCTGTGCTGTGAAGCGGGGAGGAACGCCCCCCTCCCTCTGCTCACACAGCTCGTCCATAGACGAATATTATCAGGAGCGGGAGGGGGGCGTTCCTCCCCGCTCCACAGCACAGCGTGATAGGCGCCGCGAGGCAGAAGGACGTCTCTGGCTAATGGTCAGAAATGCCCTTCTGACCATAGAAGAGCTACGGTACCGGACCATAAGCTCTTCACACCGGGCACAGATCGGGAAAGCCGACAGTGTGCTGAATTCAGCGCACTGTCAGCTTTCCGGCAGTATATAACACTGCCTGTGCCCAGATATGGTGAAAGGTCCTCTTTAAAGGGGCTCTATCATTGGGAAAAGTCATTTTTACCTAAGCACATACTTGCATAGCCTTTACAAAGGCTATTCCACACATAACAAGAAAAAAAGCGTTTCAGCTCACCCTGTAACGTATTGTAAGGGCTTCTTGGAGAGCACGGCTTGTGGGTGGACTCCAACCCTCTGATACAGCAGTAGACAACAATAAGAGACGCTAGCTGCATCCAAGGTGCCAATTTAGAACAAGGATCCACGAGGTTAAAAATTAACTCTTTATTCTTCCATATTAAAAAAGTTACAGATGTAACTGTACAGGTTAATCTGGTACAAGGCTACGCGTTTCGGGCGCTATACGGCCCTTCTTCTCGGCTTCAGCTGGTCGCTGTCGCTGGTAGGCAGTAACTCCTATCATCATATAAGACTATAATACTAGTAGTCCTTCTTCTTGCATAATATACAGGTCGGAAAATCCAGATATCACATAGACTGAGTCTCACGTCCGAGACTTGTAAGTGTGACGACAACCTTAGGCTGGTAATGAGGTGAAAACAGGTCAGGACAGATGGCACAGGTTCAAACTCAAACATGGCAAACAGAAGTCGTAGGAACATCCTTGTACAGACTACCAAACTAGGGACTGACATTGCTAGTGCATTTTCTTGCACAGTTTATTGGGGACTGGCTGTGGCATGTTCACTGATGCCTTTTAATCCCTTCCCGACATCCGTCGTAATAGTAAGACAGATGTCGGGTGTTTAAAGATGGTGACTGCTCGAGAGTCGTTTTATACAGCAGAGACCCGGTGCCCAAACTGATCGCGGGCATTAACTCCTCTGGCTCCTCGATCAAAGCTGACCGACACACCATTTTACCTGCAGTGTACAGGTGCTGCCATTTTCCTGGGGATTGCTGGCACCCGGAGCAAGCTCCGAGGCCACCGTCTAGTTGCTAAGACAATGGGAAGCCTTGTGAAGGCTCTCAGGCCTGTCTTTCATTAGTTTCTATTGCTGAATACTCTGTGCAGCCTGCAATAGAAGAGCTGTATAAAAATATTTTTCCCATACGGCAAATGCTGTAGCCGGGAAAAAAAAAAATCAAAATTGCCAAACTGCTATTTTTTTCACTGTTTTGCCTCTGACAAATTTTAAATAAAAATTTGAATAAAAAGTGATCAAAGCAATAGCAATTCCCTAAAATGGTATAACTAAAAAGTACACCTGGTTCCGCAAAACAAAGACACCCTATGCATCCCTGTACATGGAAGTATAAAAAGTTACAGTTGTCAGAATATGGCGACTTTTATAAAAAAAAAAAAAAAAACAATTTGCAGAGTTTTGCATTTGTGGTAAGGGGCTAAAATGTAAAACCATATAAATTTGGTATCCTCTGAATCATAAAGAAACATAGAATACAGGTGACATTTTGGCTGCACAGTGAATGCCCTAAAAACAAAGCCCGTAATAAAATCGCACAAATGTACTTTTTCTTGAAATCCACCCCATTCTAAAAATTTTTTCAAGCTTTCCAGTACATTGTACAGAATAAATAATGGTAGTAACATAAAAGGAGAAATTGTCCTGCAAACTATAAGAGCTCATGAAAAATATATACGCAAAAAAGTAACCACTGAAACTCACCATATATTCACCATAATCCCCAAGGGTGCACGACCTAGAAGCTTCTGGACTCACGAAGCAAGACTTCAATAGTAAGATGCAAACAGGAAAGTAGGTCCGCAGTCCTTTTCGGATATGTTTAAAATTTAACTTTTAATCCATAGTTTAAAAAGTACAGATTTCCAGATAGAAGTCAAAAAATAAAGTTCCAAAGTGAAGAAAAAGTTAGGAAAATACACACATAGTGATTAAAAAGTATGGAACGCCGACGCGTTTCGAGGTAGAACTACCTCTTACTCATGGCAGGTCTAAACTGACTCTAACGGTTTCTGTTCATATATCCGCTTTAATTAAATAGCTTATGCGTTGCACCTGTGTTTGTATACGATTTCAATGGTATCCACCCTTTTTACCAAACTGAAGCCTCAAGTTAAGGACAGAATAAGCATACATATATACATCAATAATAAAAATGAAAATACGTATACAATAAATATATGTAAAACCATTGGTTTCTGCGTAAAAATACAATTATAATTCCATGTCCACAATAAGAACTCCTGTGTTCATCTTGAACTACGATTCCCTTAGTTCTCCTGGATTAGATCACCTGATTTATGATACTCGGATGTACTCTAATTCGTACATGGTATTCCCTACTTGGTTTTAACTAAATTAATAGCGCCAGAGACCACGTAAACTATCATAATTATCGTCGAATGATATTAATTTCATATTACATATAACTACAGGATTATAATTACCTGTCCCCCTTCTCTTCCGTCCCCATTATGTTCCTATGCACTACAATTCCCATAATCCTTGGAGTTTACCCACGTGACCAATACTAACCAATCCTGGTTCTTAAGAGGTTGTATTGATAGCAGTGATGTGTTCTCAAACACTACAATTCCCATGACCCTTAGGGTTGAATCACGTGACCAATATTGGCCAATCCTGGTTCCTAAAGGGCAATAATAACGGCAATGATATATTCAATTCTAGGGTGAAAAAGGTTTAACCTTATGATCTCAATAGATGTAAGTAAGATCTGTTTTTATATTAAGTCCAAATGGTGTTCTACAATTAAATTTTAATATATAAAAGGCTTCCCTTTTTAGCAACATATCCCTATGATTACCTCCCCGTTCAGATTTTTTCACATTCTCTATGCCAAAGAATTTCATTGTTTGGACATTACCTTGATGTTTATTTGAGAAGTGTCTCGAGGCTCCCGACATACCCTGTGTCTCAGATTTCCCACTGTCCCTGATATGTTCCGTAATTCTGGTGCCCAATTTACGATTGGTGCATCCAATATAATCTAATTCACATTCTGTACAGCGAATGCAGTAAATTACTGATGTTGTAGTGCAGTCTATGTGGTCTTTTATAACCATATTAAATTCTGAGGCACTGCTTCTAACTTCTTTTGTACTATACATCTTATCACATGTTTTACATCTCAATTTCTTACATTTGTGGGATCCTATTTCTCCTTCTCTACTCATGGTGGCTTCTCTCTCACCTTTCAGATAACTTGGAGAAAGTATATTCCCCAAGGTTCTGCTTTTTCTGGCCACCATTTGTACCCCGTTATCTAGGATTTCATTAGTAACACTGCCCAATTGCAGGATGGGTAAATTTTTAAGCACCATTTTTCTTATTTGATTAAATTGGGGACTATAGGCAGTGCTAAAAGTGATTTTATCCTCTTTCTTTCCTTCTTTATTCCTTCCCTCTAAAAGGCTTTTTCTATCCCTCTTCTCAACCTTTTTTGCGGCTCTTTGTAATACCCAATTGGGATACTTACGTTCCCTAAACCTCTTGAGTGTTTCTCTGCTTTTTACTGTAAATTCTTTCTCGTCACTGCAGGCTCGCTTAGTTCTTATCAATTCACCCACTGGTACTCCTTTAATTGTGTGACGTGGGTGACAACTGTCGGCTCTGAGGATGGTATTCCCTGCACTGGGCTTCCTATACAGGGAAGTTGTGACTTTGCCATCCTCGAATGAACCTCTGAGACTGACGTCTAAAAAGTCAATTGTGACTTTATTTTGTGCAAAGGTGAATTTAAGGCTATATTCGTTACTATTTAAATACTCTATGAACTCTGGTATGGGCGCTACATCTCCGACCCACACAATTAGTAGGTCGTCAATGTAGCGCCCATACCAGAGAAGGGACGACAGGAAAGGATTCCTGTCTGTAAATATATCTCTCCTCCCAATGGGATAGGAACAGATTTGCCAGAGAGGGTGAAAACGGGGCGCCCATGGGCGCCCCGCATAACTGCAAATAGAAACTATTGCAAAAAAGGAAAAAATTGTGCCTAAGTAAGTAATTTGTAACGGCAATAATGTACTCACAAACTGGGGCTGTGAAAGTACTGTATTTGTATAGGTGCATAGCTAGTGCTTCCAACGCACCTGTGTGAGGGATGCTTGGGTATAAAGCACATATGTCGCTTGTCACCCAACAGTAATTTTCTTGCCACTGAAATTCTTCAAAGCATTTTAATATCTCCCGACTATCCTTAATATGTCCTGCCGTTCTAGCTACCAGGGGTTGAAGGATACCGTCCAACCATCCCCCGATCCTTTCATTAAGTGAGTTGTTACTTGAGATGATTGGACGTAGTGGTGGTGGTAGTACATTCTTATGAAGCTTTGGTAGCCCATAGAAAATTGGAGTTGTTGGTGTACTATTAAACAGATAATCTCCCTCTATTTTACTGAAAACTCCTAGTGCTATCCCTTCTTCTATTAATGTTTTGAGAATAGGACTGTATTCAGACGTTGGATCATACGTCAGTTTCTTATATGTTTTGATATCTTCTAAGATTGAATTACAGCTGTTCTCATAGTCTTTTCTATTTAGAACTACTGTTTTCCCACCTTTATCCGATTTTTTGATAACCAAGTTATTGTTGTTCTTTAACTCCTTAAGGGCCACTGATTCCTGATGGCTTAAATTAGATGTTTTTTTTGTAGTTTTTAATTCCTCATTTAGTTTTTTCAACTCCTCCTCCATTTTATTTCGAAAACATATAAATTTATCAGCTCTAGACTTAATAGGGTAGTATTTAGGATTCATTCTTTTTACCGAAATGGAATCTTTAGTTTTTATATAATCCGTCTCTTCATATCCCCTATTTATAAGTTCTCCCGTGACTACATGTTCCTCTACTAAGCTGTTTAACGGCACAGAATTCATGTTTTCTAATATATACTCATCAGTTAAACTCTCCCCCTTTGTGGTTTCCTTATTTGTTTCATAAAAATGTTTGCGCACAGTAATGGTTCTAACAAATTTATTTACGTCCATTATTGTCTGTAATAGATCAAAATTTTCTTGTGGGGCAAAATTTAAGCCTTTATCCAAGACCTTCATCTGCGGCTCCGAAAGCACTGCGTCTGACAGGTTCACCACCGAAGGAAATTTAAGCTCTGCATTCATCAATGAAGGCTCTAATGTCTGAGTTTCGATCTCGTGTAGTAATTCCTTCTTTCCGCTTTTTTTGTTGTTGCGTCTTCCTCCTCTCTTCTTCCCTTTTTTGGTTGTATCACGTTTTTTGGAAAACCTGTGTTAAGACTTTTGCATGAGGTTTCCGCTTGATTTGTGGAGTAATCAGAGTTAGATCTTGAATAGGTGGAATCCTCTGATTCTATGTGTGAACTGAAGGACACACTACGTTGCGGATTATGTCGTGCACCCCCAAAGTTTTTTCGTTTCAGTATTGATTTGGGATATGGTGAAGAGGTGGTAAAATTAGATGGACTTATCCTTCTATAGATTTGACCCGAATTATAATCTTCTATATCCCTTTTGAATTTTTTTCTCTTATTCTCCATGATTTTTTTCTCCATAGTTTCAATATTCTGGGTGATGCGTTTCTCCATTACTTCTAAGTCAGATGTTATGTTTTGAGTGTCCAAGGCAGCTTGAACTTCCTTCAGTTCATCTTTGATTTTTTCTATTTTGATCCCTTCATGGTTAATGATTAATTCCATGAGCTTAAGGGAGCAATCCGTCAAAATGTTATTCCAACTTTCCATAAATGTGTCCTCATACACAAAAGTGGGGAATTTTTTAATACGCAACCCTCGAGGTACCATTTTTTTGGATACATATTGGCTTAAAGTTGTTTTGTCCCAAAAAATTTTCAGTTCATGAATCAGGAGTTTTTCTTTTTTCTTAATTAAATCTTTAGCACACATAAGGGATTCCGAATTTTCTGAGACATCATATCCAAACACAGCAGCGACTTTTTTATGTCTATCATCATCTTGTAGATTCATGTTTAACTCGTAAGTTTAGTCACAATGAACGGTGATTCAGTAGTTAAAAGTCCAATTTACAAATGAAAAATATATACGCAAAAAAGTAACCACTGAAACTCACCATATATTCACCATAATCCCCAAGGGTGCATGACCTAGAAGCTAGAAGCTAGCTATGCACCTATACAAATACAGTACTTTCACAGCCCCAGTTTGTGAGTACATTATTGCCGTTACAAATTACTTACTTAGGCACAATTTTTTCCTTTTTTGCAATAGTTTCTATTTGCAGTTATGCGGGGCGCCCATGGGCGCCCCGTTTTCACCCTCTCTGGCAAATCTGTTCCTATCCCATTGGGAGGAGAGATATATATTTACAGACAGGAATCCTTTCCTGTCGTCCCTTCTTTGGTATGGGCGCTACATCGACGACCTACTAATTGTGTGGGTCGGAGATGTAGCGCCCATACCAGAGTTCATAGAGTATTTAAATAGTAACGAATATAGCCTTAAATTCACCTTTGCACAAAATAAAGTCACAATTGACTTTTTAGACGTCAGTCTCAGAGGTTCATTCGAGGATGGCAAAGTCACAACTTCCCTGTATAGGAAGCCCAGTGCAGGGAATACCATCCTCAGAGCCGACAGTTGTCACCCACGTCACACAATTAAAGGAGTACCAGTGGGTGAATTGATAAGAACTAAGCGAGCCTGCAGTGACGAGAAAGAATTTACAGTAAAAAGCAGAGAAACACTCAAGAGGTTTAGGGAACGTAAGTATCCCAATTGGGTATTACAAAGAGCCGCAAAAAAGGTTGAGAAGAGGGATAGAAAAAGCCTTTTAGAGGGAAGGAATAAAGAAGGAAAGAAAGAGGATAAAATCACTTTTAGCACTGCCTATAGTCCCCAATTTAATCAAATAAGAAAAATGGTGCTTAAAAATTTACCCATCCTGCAATTGGACAGTGTTACTAATGAAATCCTAGATAACGGGGTACAAATGGTGGCCAGAAAAAGCAGAACCTTGGGGAATATACTTTCTCCAAGTTATCTGAAAGGTGAGAGAGAAGCCACCATGAGTAGAGAAGGAGAAATAGGATCCCACAAATGTAAGAAATTGAGATGTAAAACATGTGATAAGATGTATAGTACAAAAGAAGTTAGAAGCAGTGCCTCAGAATTTAATATGTTTATAAAAGACCACATAGACTGCACTACAACATCAGTAATTTACTGCATTCGCTGTACAGAATGTGAATTAGATTATATTGGATGCACCAATCGTAAATTGGGCACCAGAATTATGGAACATATCAGGGACAGTGGGAAATCTGAGACACAGAGTATGTCGGGAGCCTCGAGACACTTCTCAAATAAACATCAAGGTAATGTCCAAACAATGAAATTCTTTGGCATAGAGAATGTGAAAAAATCTGAACGGGGAGGTAATCATAGGGATATGTTGCTAAAAAGGGAAGCCTTTTATATATTAAAATTTAATTGTAGAACACCATTTGGACTTAATATAAAAACAGATCTTACTTACATCTATTGAGATCATAAGGTTAAACCTTTTTCACCCTAGAATTGAATATATCATTGCCGTTATTATTGCCCTTTAGGAACCAGGATTGGCCAATATTGGTCACGTGATTCAACCCTAAGGGTCATGGGAATTGTAGTGTTTGAGAACACATCACTGCTATCAATACAACCTCTTAAGAACCAGGATTGGTTAGTATTGGTCACGTGGGTAAACTCCAAGGATTATGGGAATTGTAGTGCATAGGAACATAATGGGGACGGAAGAGAAGGGGGACAGGTAATTATAATCCTGTAGTTATATGTAATATGAAATTAATATCATTCGACGATAATTATGATAGTTTACGTGGTCTCTGGCGCTATTAATTTAGTTAAAACCAAGTAGGGAATACCATGTACGAATTAGAGTACATCCGAGTATCATAAATCAGGTGATCTAACCCAGGAGAACTAAGGGAATCGTAGTTCAAGATGAACACAGGAGTTCTTATTGTGGACATGGAATTATAATTGTATTTTTACGCAGAAACCAATGGTTTTACATATATTTATTATATACGTATTTTCATTTTTATTATTGATGTATATATGTATGCTTATTCTGTCCTTAACTTGAGGCTTCAGTTTGGTAAAAAGGGTGGATACCATTGAAATCGTATACAAACACAGGTGCAACGCATAAGCTATTTAATTAAAGCGGATATATGAACAGAAACCGTTAGAGTCAGTTTAGACCTGCCATGAGTAAGAGGTAGTTCTACCTCGAAACGCGTCGGCGTTCCATACTTTTTAATCACTATGTGTGTATTTTCCTAACTTTTTCTTCACTTTGGAACTTTATTTTTTGACTTCTATCTGGAAATCTGTACTTTTTAAACTATGGATTAAAAGTTAAATTTTAAACATATCCGAAAAGGACTGCGGACCTACTTTCCTGTTTGCATCTTACTATAAGAGCTCATATAGCTCTGAGCATGGAAAAATAACAAAGTTATGGGGTTTGGAAGGGGAAAGTCGAAAACCAAAAAATTTGTCTGGCAGTAAGTGGTTAAAAGTCAGTGAGCACATGTGCCCTATGGAAGTGAACAGAAGGAGGCGGACAAGAGCAGCAGCTGATAGAGGGATGGAGGCTGTAAATAACATGACGGCAGTGCTGGCATTACATGACAGGTGTCAGCTGTATGCTATATCCACAACGTCAAAGATAAAATCCAGCACTCTAATTCTTCTGAACGATAAAACTTAACTTTTAATGAACATGTGCAATTAAAACATGGAACACCATTGTATCTTCAGCATGATCTTACAATGTGAGCAACATCCATGCTAACTGGCTGAAGCGTTTCAGAAAACACATGCTTCCTTTAGTCATAGCCTGGTTATGTCTAAGGAAGCATGTGTCTTCTGAAACGCTTCAGCCAGTTAGCATGGATGTTGCTCACATTGCAAGATCATGCTGAAGATACAATGGTGTTCCATGTTTTAATTGCACATGTTCAATAAAAATTAAGTTTTATCGTTCAGAAGAATTAGAGTGCTGGATTTTATCTTTGACATTGTGAATTTACAAGTTTTCAAGCCGAGGAAACCATTCATCCGAACACCTCGTCTCTGGTGGTAGCGTGAGTTTTTTCAAAAGTGGGCGGGGCTAAATTTGCTGCACATTTTTTCCCTCCCCCTTGTTCCCACACTACTTATAGCATACCTCCCAACTTTTGAAGAACCGAAAGAGGGACAAAATGTGCAGCAAATTTAGCCCTGCCCACTTTTGTGTTGACTCCGCCCATTGTCATTAATTTTTCATGTGCCCGCACACAGTATAATCCTCCTACAGTCACCTGTAAATTATATGTCCCCCCTCTATCTCTCCCCCAGTTTCATATACACCCTTCATCTGCCCCCAGTTTCATGTCCCCCCTCATCTCTGCCCCCAGTTTCATGTCCCCCCTCCATCTCTGCCCCCCAGTTTCATGTCCCCCCTCCATCTCTGCCCCCAGTTTCATGTCCCTCCATCTCTGTCCCCAGATTCATGTCCCCCATCTCTTCCCCCAGATTCATGTCCTCCCTCCATCTCTGCCCCTAGATTCATGTCCTCCCTCCATCTCTGCCCCCAGATTCATGTCCCCTCCATCTCTGCCCCCAGATTCATGTCCCCACATCTCTGCCCCCAGATTCATGTCCCCTCCATCTCTGCGGCCAGATTCATGTCCCCTCCATCTCTGCCCCAGATTCATGTCCCCTCCATCTCTGCCCCCAGATTCATGTCCTCTCCATCTCTGCCCCCAGATTCATGTCCCCTCCATCTCTGCCCCAGATTCATGTCCCCACATCCCTGCCCCCAAATTCATGTCCCCTCCATCTCTGCCCCCAGATTCATGTCCCCTCCATCTCTGCCCCCAGATTCATGTCCCCTCCATCTCTGCCCCCAGATTCATGTCCCCTCCATCTCTGCCCCCAGATTCATGTCCCCTCCATCTCTGCCCCCAGATTCATGTCCCTCCATCTCTGCCCCCAGATTCATGTCCCCTCCATCTCTGCCCCCAAATTCATGTCCCCACATCTCTGCCCCCAGATTCATGTCCCAACATCTCTGCCCCCAGATTCATGTCCCCTCCATCTCTGCCCCCAGATTCATGTCCCCTCCATCTCTGCCCTCAGATTCATGTCCCCACATCTCTGCCCCCAGATTCATGTCCCTCCATCTCTTCCCCAGATTCATGTCCCCTCCATCTCTGCCCCCAGATTCATGTCCCCACATCTCTGCCCCCAGATTAATGTCCCCTCCATCTCTGCCCCCAGATTCATGTCCCCTCCATCTCTACCCCCAGATTCATGTCCCCACATCTCTGCCCCCAGATTAATGTCCCCTCCATCTCTGCCCCCAGATTAATGTCCCCTCCATCTCTTCCCCAGATTCATGTCCCCTCCATCTCTACCCCCAGATTCATGTCCCCACATCTCTGCCCCCAGATTAATGTCCCCTCCATCTCTGCCCCCAGATTCATGTCCCCTCCATCTCTGCCCCCAGATTCATGTCCTCTTCATCTCTGCCCCCAGATTCATGTCCCTCCATCTCTGCCCCCAGATTCATGTCCCCTCCATCTCTGCCCCAGATTCATGTCCCCACATCTCTGCCCCCAGATTCATGTCCCTTCCATCTC
This sequence comes from Leptodactylus fuscus, assembly GCF_031893055.1. Classification (NCBI taxonomy): domain Eukaryota; kingdom Metazoa; phylum Chordata; class Amphibia; order Anura; family Leptodactylidae; genus Leptodactylus; species Leptodactylus fuscus. Next base: position 148,707,774 of record NC_134268.1, on the reverse strand, counting down.
TGCCCCCAGATTCATGTCCCCTCCATCTCTGCCCCCAGATTCATGTCCCCTCCATCTCTGCCCCCAGATTCATGTCCCTCCATCTCTGCCCCCATTTTCATGTCCCCTCCATCTCTGTCCCCAGATTCATGTCCCCTCCATCTCTGCCCCCAGATTCATGTCTCCACATCTCTGCCCTCAGTGTCATGCCGTCCTCTCCTTCATCTGCCCTCAGTTTCACGTTCCACCTCAGTGTACACATTACACTTACCTTCTCCTCGCCTCTCTCTCTCGCACACAGTTGTAGACACGATGTGACGTCATCACATCGCGTCTACAAGCCAGTAGCCAGCGTGCAGCGGAAAAGCAAGGAGCTGAGCTGTGCTTTAGCCGCATATGTGTTCAACTCAGATCTGCGTCCTCTGGACGCAGATCTGAGTTGAAATCGGCACCGCGGGACATTCACGATTCCAGGAAATCGGGACGGTTGGGAGGTATACTTATAGCTATATGCTATAGCCTGTCATACTGGATTAATGCACACCCTTCATATACTTTTGTCATCTTGTCTGCCAAGGGGACTGGGTTTAAGTGCAACAATATTGACCAGAATTGGGCCAGGACTCTGGAACATGTTTCTGTCACAAACTAAGCCAAATAATAGGCAGCATAAACACAATGTATCAGTCACTGCGGTAAATGTAATGCCCCCTCAGACTGTGTACTGTCAGGATTAATAATCTGCCCCAGGGATATAATCCTGGCGTGTTATAACGGGTGAGGAGGAATTATGTAAAGTCAATGAGAAGTGGCCGGACCCTTTATTCTTAGACACTAGTGGGCCGGAACCTTTATTCTTAGACACTAGTGGGCCGGGAGTCCGTGCGCTGCAAAAGCCGGAAGTTCCGCTCTCGTAGGTACGCCGAGGACTGGTTCCGCCCTACTGGAAGTCGCGCTAGATTTGACCGCGGGTGGTTGTTTTTAACGATGTACAGGCAGAATTTTAAGTCTCCGAACCGCTCCGGACCTGGCGGCGGTGAAGGAAGCCCGGGGTCTTTCCGAAGCCCTCCGCCATACCACGGTCCTGGCGGCCCCATGCTTCCTCCACCGCTGCCGGCCTGGGGGTATGGCACTCCGCACACACCCACCTACGGACACAGGCCTCAGAGGCCGTATGGCGGCGGGGGAGGGCACTCGTCTCCCTCTCAGAGTCCTTACGGGGGCAGGTACGGCGGCCATTCCCCAGGTAACACTCCACCTCGGCGGCCTAGCCCTCGCTATACTTCATCTCCTTACAGCAAGTCTCCCGGAGGAAACGCTCAGCATTACCAGCAGCACAGTCGTGGCTACTCATCTCCCAGCCAACACATGCACTACCAGGTAATAGGGAGAGAAGGCAGACTCCGAGCCTCAGCTAGCAGCATGCAGCAGCCCTGTGCTTTACGGCTTAGTAGTGGCTCTCCCGGCCACTGTGTGATGTTCTCTGCTATAGGCATCATGTCTCTTGAGGTGGAGAATCTCATCAATTTATAACTGGGTTCCTAAGTGTGACTGTAGCGTTAGCTGCTTCCATGCATTTGGTCAGGTGTAAAATAGAATATATAGAGGGTGTTATCCAGATCCAAGCCTTGGTCAACACACAGAGCACATTTGTATAAATGAACTGTTCCATTCGGACAGCCCCTTAAAGGGATTCTACCATTAAAAAAAAAAAAATTCTGTGGATAACACGTCGGAATAGCCTTTAGAAAGGCTATTCGTCTCCTACCTTTAGATGGGATCTCCGCCGCTCCGTTCCTTAGTAATACCATTTTTTACTGGTATGTAAATTAGTTCTCTGGCAGCGAGGTGGGTGGGTCCCAGCGCTGAAAATGCGATGAGGGCGTCCCCACTCCTGTCCGAGAACAGGATCCTGCGCCGCCTCTGTCTTCTGCTGGATCCTCCCCTTCTTTCTTCAGCAGTGTCACCTCTGTCAGCTCTTACACTAGTAGCATGCTCGCAATTGCGGCCTCAGATCTATGGCCGTGCATGCGCAGTCGGCTCTACTAGTGTAAGAGCCGACAGAGGTGACGCTGCTGAAGAAAGAAGGGGAGGATCCAGCAGAAGACAGAAGCGGCGCAGGATCCTGTTCTCGGACAGCGGTGGGGACGCCCTCATCGCATTTTCAGCGCTGGGGCCCGCCCCCATCGCTGCCAGAGAACTAATTTACATATCGGTAAAAACGGCATTACTAAGGAACGGCACGGTGGAGATCCCATCTAAAGGTAGGAGACGAATAGCCTTTCTAAAGGCTATTCCAATGTGTTATCCACAGAAAAAAGTTTTTTAATGGTAGAATCCCTTTAATATTGTAAACTTTAGACTCTCCTTTATAAGTAAGAGAGGCTTCCTGTCTGTAGAATTTGTGTAACTGTATAATCCATAGTTCCTTCAAGTATCTATAGGGGATCACCCTAATCTGCTGTCCTGGTTGCTGTTAATACATTTCTTATTGACATCACCTGGCTGCTATACAGTGTCCAGAGATTGGATGGAGCTCGGAATAACAGATCCATGCTTAGAGTTGTCTTCCTAAAGGATAGGCCATCACAAAAATCCTCAGCAAACCCTTTCCTTCCTATGTTCCAAGAGCCATAATTATATTTTTCCTTCTACATAGACATGTGAGGGCATGTTTTTTGTGTGTGACAAATTGAATTTTGCAGTGGCACCATTTAGTTTTTTTATGTAACGTACTTTAAAGCAGGGGGAAAAAATCACACACTTTTGCTATAGATTTTAAAGCTTTCCTTTTTATTGCATTTTTTTTTTTGTAATGACAGCACTTCACAGAATATTAGATGTTACCATTAGGATGTACGGTTTGACCTGTAAAAATAAGCCCTCATATAGTTTATGAAAGGAAAACTAGAAGGCAAAAGTCATGGCTTTTGGAAGGTGGGGAGTAAAATACAAATATGCCTGCAGTGGAAGGGGTTAAGAGAATTGCTGTCCAAACAAGCTTGTTCATCTAAGAACTTTTCCTATCTAAACTCCCATAGGTAAATAGACGAGGGGTCTGGCAGCATCTTGTCTCCCATGTGGTAAAAGGATTGGTTATGTTCAAATTCATATTGCCTAATTCACCTTTTCCCTGCTGGCATCTGCCATTGTGAATCTGGTGACTTTCATACAGACATCATGGTTGGTCAGTCCCACCAACTTTTACATAGTGTATGGACACTTTAACACCCCATTTTGCTGTGAAAATATTTGGTGGCATTATGCCCTGGCACTGTCATCTGATCGCTAGAGAAGTTTCATCTGCTATAGCCATGATGTTCGTGTGCTCACCATAGACAGTCTCTGCTGATATTCAATGTGACTATCTTGTTGCTTGTGAAAAGTGAGATTGTGTATGGCCTGTTCTCAGAAGACCCCACTATACATTAGGTGGTTCACAGGTCCACCAATATAAGAAATTTCAGCAATCCAATTCAGTGGTATGTATATATATATATATATATATATATATATATATATATATATATATTGGGGCATCAATTTGAAATTGGCTGGAATACCGGCTGCAAGGACACCCACAGTTCAACAGTTTCCCCTGTGAGGCCTGGTTCACACCTGCATCTGTGTCATTCCATTCCCCTCTCTGCATGAAACAAGCAGCATTTTTCTCTCTGCATTTTTCTTGCGGACACTGAGCAGAAACCACACAGACTTTTTTTTTTAAATATATATGTATTAGGTTTCCATTAGGGGGGTCCCTAAGCTGACTCCCCGAAGGGAAACCCATTCATAAATGTGAACCGGGCCTCAGCTGACTTCCAATACTTTTCCCAATGGCAGTTGTATATACTTTGTTCACGTGGATTACAGTACACAGAACCACCTCTACTGAAATTACATTGAATGAGCCCTACAGCTTGTACGCTCATGGCAATGCAGCTAACTTGTGGTGGTTCCCACCTACCCCTCCTGGTCTAAAACTGATGTCCTAACAGATAACAGATGTCCTCATTCGATAGCGTCTTTAAAGAGGACCTTTCACCACCTGGGGCACATGCAGTTTTATATACCTCTAGAAAGCAGACAGTGCACTGAATTCAGTGCACTATCGGCTTTCATGTTCTGTGCCCCTGGTGAAGAGCTATCGGTGCCAATACCATAGCTCTTCACTGTCAGAAGGGCGTTTCTGACAATCAGCAGCGCCTATAGTGCTGTACTGTTAGAGCGGTGAGTAACTCCCCTCCTGATAGTACTCGTCTATGGATGAGTACGGGAGGGCGTTACTCACCGCTCAGCGTCATCATGGTCGGGCGGTAAGCAACGCCCCTTCTCACAGTACAGCACAATAGACGCTACTGTGAGGAAGGGCGTTTCTGACAGTGAAGACAGTGCCGACACCGATAGCTCTTCACCGGGGGTACAGAACATGAAAGCCGAATTCAGCGCGCTGTCAGCTTTCTAGCGGTACATGAAACCGCATCTGCCCCAGGAGGTGAAAGGTCCTCTTTAAACATCCATCTTATTTACCAATGTGACATACGGACACTTTGCTGTGATTGCGCGTAATCTTTTTCCCAAAAATTATTTGGATGTATTTTCAATCCAGTGTGACTGGATCCTTGTTTGCCTAATGTTGGTGGTGGCAGTAATTTTCACCTGTGAATATCCAAAGATAGTAATACACAGAGACATACTAGGAATTTACAGAGTAAATTGGTGCTTATGAATAATATAGTGATGTTTTTATATTTACCTTTGATTCTATGTGGATTGTGCAGAAAACACTGAGGTTTAGTGTGTGTAACATGGTTCATAAACTTAGCCAAAGTAACTAAGGCTCCGTTCCCACAGAGTAAGGCGCCGCTCATTCTGACACGTAAACACGTGTCCGTGAGCACAGTAAAACAGAATCCCATTGACTTCAATGGATTCAGTTTTACGTGTGCTACCCATTGAACTCAATGGGAGGCTTTTTTACCTATTGCTTTCAATGTGATACAATTCATCTCTACTGTGCTTCCACTACGGGTTGGGCTGAGTTGGTAGGGAAGGGTGGGATGGTTAGAGAGGCAGGGTGAGGAGGGGGAAGTTAGCAGGAAGCAGCAGCAGTAAACAAAAACATGGGTACAAGTATATGGGTGCATTTATTAACCCATTAGTAGCACTAAAATACTTTTTTTTTTTTTTTTTTATATATATTTTTTGGCCTGGATAACGCCTTTTTAAGAGGCCAGAGTGTCTGGATGAGTTGGGTGCATACGATATTCCAGTCTTAATAAATCTGCCCCAATGTGTATGACTGTCTTGCAGCCATTCAACTCTCAGGACTCCTGTGCATGGTACAGATGTGTGCAGAAAGCTGTATGGTGACAAATGATGCACCATATAGATTAAACTTGAGTCATCAGAAGGTGCGGTACTGGCCTCCAATGTGTGCCTTTTTATGTATTCAGGGATTGGATAAAGCTATAACCAGGCCATACTCTTTAGATGAATGGTGCACAAACACTTTTTCAGCTAACATCTCCCACATAAAATACATTCTTGGTTCAGCTGAGTGAACTTACGTTCTAAATCGGGAGATCGGTGAGAGCAGGCATGTCAAACTCAGGGTACCCCGAGGGCCACATGAGTAACAAGAGGTTGTTGCAAGGGCTGCACACAGCAGCTAATGGCTAGGGCCTAGGGGACTGATCACTAATACCATGCATCGCAAAAATCCGGCATTTCTATTGCAGGCTACATAGAGTAGCCTACAATAGAAAGTATAGAATGACAGGCTGGAGCCTCACAAGGCTCCCAGCTGCCATAAAAATGCACGCAGGCCCCGAATCTTGCTCCAGGTGCCTGCGATTGCCGGTAAAATGGCACCTCAGTTAACTTTAGAGACAAAGTTTGAGACTTTTGTGCGGGCCGCAGATATGCCTGTAAAGGGCCGCATGTTTGACATGCCTGGGTGAGAGCCTTTGCGACACACTTCTAGGTTTAGGCTCCTCCATTAGTTTTAATTCTGAGCAAACTAAAAATGAACCATGTTTGTTGTACACACTACTTTGTTGTGTACTGTGTGTATAGACATTGGAAAGGGGAACCAACTTATTTTCCAAAAGGAAATGTGTTTCTTTTAAACCAAAAATTTTCGAATCTTTAAATTTTTTTTCTCTTGAAACATCATAACTACAGTTTAAAGGGACCTAAAATAGTTTAGACTATAATACTCTACTTTGCCCCCCCCCCCCCAAAAAAAAAAAAAAGAATAATAAAAAAAAAAATATATATATATATATATATATATATATATATATATATATATATATATATATTATTAATTATTATTAGATCAGAAAACTGATTTAAAAAAAAATAGTAGTAATTTCCCTAATCCTCATCCATTCCCATTTTGTCAGTTCCTGGGGTTTATCCCGCTCCCTTTTGACACACAGGTTATGACTACCCAAAAAAAATCTCTGTACATAGTAGTGACCTGCCTCAGCTAGCAACTGGTTGAGAGGACATTTTCTGTATGTCTAGAAGGACAAGGTGGCAGAGACCAGCAGGGACCATGAAACAGGAGTGAGTGGGGATTGTTAAGCTAAAAAAAGTTTAAAAAATATTTATAGTCTTTTATGCTTGTTTTGAAAAAGGGAAAAAAAAGGCCCAGAAGCCCGTTAATACATATAGAATGTAATAAATATTACAAGTATTTATGGTTAGTTGTGCTCTAACACAAGAATATATATTGAATATTTCTTTACCTGATGATTTTTTTTCGAAGGGATCACCCAGGACATCTTCACCATATGGTACACCGCATGGCAGAGAGAAAAGAGTGTCTAATGATGTGGAAAACTATTACAGACCTTCAATGCTTGAGGACCCCTGGGCTGACCTAAAGCCATTATCCCTAGCTGACATAGACCAACATGACAGCAATGAGCAAACAACATGTACTGGTAAAAAAGGGCGGTATTTTAGCTAACACCTAAAATCCAAATCTCATTCTGGGTAGCCAGAAGCAGAACAATTGGTCAAGGACACAGATTTGCACCTTTTTTAATTTTGAAAAAGTCTTTTATCAGATTTATTTTTTTATTGTGTCAGACAGTAACAATGTAAAATATTTTGGAAGCCTAGAGCTGTGGTAAACAATCAGAAAGGCCACCAGCAAGGAAGAACAAGTAGTTCTGTTATCACCAGCGTATGTCTTGTGACTGTTTTACCTAGGTTTCAGATTCCAAGACTTGTTACTACTCGGCATGAGTTAGGCGTGTACTCAAAGCCTAATTCTTTTCCTTTACTATCGGAATTGGTTTTATTTTTAGAGATTGGAAAATAAAATAGGTTTGTAATTCTTTGTTATGCTGCAAGTCTATAAATTGTAACCCGTTTTAGGTATGAAGATGTCATGTGACATTATATTATCCCTTGGTGTCTTTTTTTGTTTTGTTTTTTTTGTTTGTTTTTTTGCTCCTTACGTTCTGTTTTTAATTCACTTCAAAGGCTGTCTCAGTATTGCAGAAGCCATGTTTCACAAATATTGACAGTGTACATATTTAGTATTTGTTTAAGAGCCATGATGCTCGATGTGTATATATATATATTTTTTTTTAGATGTGCATATGGTTACAGTATATTTTGATGTTTTGGCATCTTTAATTTATAAATCACGCGATAAACAATGTTTGTGTTATACAGTAAACCTTTTATATCTAAAGTGAATATAAACCCTTAAACAAACATGTTCATCATAATAAAACTCAGAGATGTTAACTTGAAAATAAGAAAAACATAATGACTTTAGTTTTTAGAACTGAATTTAGTCCTTTAGACCTGTAATGTCACATCGTTTGCGTGAAATGATTTACAGGGTACATTTGCTCCACTTTTGTTGACCATAGTCTATATGGAGGCTTATTTGTGAACCCTTTTCTGAATTTCTAAATTCTATATGTCAGATAATAAACAAACAAAATAATCCAGTGTTGAATATCTGTCAGAGAGGATATGATGAACCTTTAGCTATGAGTCAGAACAACAAAAGATGACTGATTTAATTTTTTTAATTTTTTTTTTTTTTTTAAATAAACAATTATCATCTTGAACAAAGGAGATTTCTCAAGCTATTGGGAAGATTTGTGGTTGCTCATTATCACAAGGATGCTATTCCCTGTTCTGGTTTTAGTTGAATTAAAGGGATTCTATCATTACAAAATATGTTTTAAACTAAAACCACATAGGAATAGCCTTTATAAAGGTTATTCATCTTACCTTTAACTTGAAGGTCCACACCGCCGTTTTTGAATTGTCTTCTTTATGCTAATTGTGCTCAGAAAGCACTGGGGCATTCTCCCTATGCTCTGAGCACAGCGTTATCATCCGTCCAGCGCCGCCTTTCTTCTGTTCTGTCGGTCATTATCCTCCTTTTCTTACACGAGACTACCACAAAATGGCTGGCTGCCATGCGCAGTCGACTGTTTTGTCGGCCAGTTTATGGTGGTCTTGTGTAAGAAGGCGAGGATAATGGCCAACAGAGCAGAAGAAAGGCGGTGCTGGATGGATAACACTGTTCTCAGAGCATAGGGAGAATGACTCCTGTGATTTCTGAGCACAATTAGCATAAAGACAAAATTCAAAAACATTGTCGTGGACCTTAAAGATAAATGGTAAGAGATGAATAGCCTTTATAAAGGTTATTCCTACATGGTTTTAGTTTAAAACATGTTTTTTAATGACAGAATACCTTTTAAGCATTTGCTATTTCTTCTACACCAATGAAAATTATAAACACTAATCAAAGTTGTTAACGCCTATATAGTCTGCTAGTTGGTGTAGACCTGAAATTCTGGTGCAAAGAAGGCAGAAGATGCGCCTAACTCAGTTGGGTGGCATTGTCCATATTACAGGTGTATTTTCACACTTGAAGCATCACCAACGATGCAGCCAGTTTGGCTTAGTAGATGGATGGTCAGGCTGGGAGTCTGTTGAAATCACTGGTTAGAGGCAGTGCAATTCTCAGTGTTTCTAGGCACAGATGCACAGAGTTTGAACAGGTAAGTCCAAGGGTACATTTTGTAGCAGTTTTGATAACTCATTACACATCAGTGCTATTCTACTAAAAGTAACAATTTGTGCGTAAAACAGGCTTCACTGCAGTCTTCCACCACTTCACCCCTCCAAAAAATATATATATATCCACACATAAGACTAATACAATAAAACATGCAAATTGAAGGAAATGGGGGGGGGGTGAATTGGGAGAGGTAAATGCATAATCTGTACAAGTGTATAGCAGATGGGGTTAATTGGGTGGGGGGTGTTAATGTGACATATTGGTGACAAAAATCTGCTAATGTAACTGAGCCAGTAGACTTCAAAGCATAAACAAACAAGTTAAATATGTGATGACTGCCATGGTTTGGAACTTTTTTTTGTTGGCTTGGTGCAACTTGAAATAGTTAAAACTATGGATTGTACTAGAAATTTCACTTTGGATGTTAGCCAAATACAGTGGCCTACACATTTGTCTATCAAGAAATGGTTGAGCTAAAAGAAATCGATGCAGAGCTGGATTATATTAAGAGCAAAACGGGTGGTAGCCTGAAGGCTAGAAATTGCCCAGTTTGCCCCCATTATAATCTGACATCCACCGTTGCAGTTGATTTCTGTTATGGGCGTAGAATCTACTGGAAGAGAGTATTTGTTGAGTGGATTTCACAGTAATGAAAAAGTATCATAGTTCAAAAAGAAGCAAGCCACATAAAGATGCTCATACAGAAACTGTTAAATAGCCAGTAAAACACACATACCCATTGTAATAAGAGAGTGTAAGTCTAGCATCTGTCCACAGATACCACCTGACGCTCATTTCTGTCTTCCAGAAAATTATTGCAAGCACAAACTCTTTGGTATTAATATCTTCATTTATTTTGCTTGCAATGAAAAAACATAAAAGAGAATGGAAATAAAAAAGTCAAATCATTGATCATTTTACACAAAACTCCAAAAATGAGCCGGACAAAAGTATTGGCACCCTCAGCCTAATACTTGGTAGCACAACCTTTAGACAAAATAACTGCAAACAACCGCTTCCGGTAACCATCAGTTTCTTACAATGCTCTGCTGGAATTTTAGACCATTTTTCTTTGGCAGACTGCTCCAGGTCCCTGAGATATGAAAGGTGCCATTTTGAGATCTCTCTACAGGTGTTCTATGGGATTCAGGTCTGGACTCATTGCTGGCCACTTTAGAAGTCTCCAGTGCTTTCTCTCAAACCATTTTCTAGTGCTTTTTGAAGTGTGTTTTGTTTGTCCTGCTGGAAGACCCATGACCTCTGAGGGAGACCCAGCTTTCTCACACTGGGCCCTACATTATGCTGCAAAATTTGTTGGTAGTCTTCAGACTTCATAATGCCATGCACACAGTCAAGCAGGCCAGAGGCAGCAAAGCAACCCCAAAACATCAGGGAACCTCTGCCATGTTTGACTGTAGGGACCGTGTTCTTTTCTGTGAAGGCCTCTTCCCCCCCCCCCCCCTTGTAAACTCTATGTTGATGCCTTTTCCCGAAAAGCTCTACTTTTGTCTCAGCTGACCAGAGAACATTCTTCCAAAATGTTTTTGGTTTTCTCAGGTAAGTTTTGGCAAACTCGAGCCTGGCTTTTTTTTTTTATGTCTCTGGGTAAGAAGTGGGGTCTTCCTGGGTATCCTACCATATAGTCCCTTTTCCTTCAGATGCCGATGGATAGTAGGGGTTGACACTGTTGTACCCTCGGACTGCAGGGCAGCTTGAACTTGTTTGGATGTTAGTCGAGGTTCTTTATCCATCATCACAATCTTACGTTGAAATCTCTCGTCAATTTTTCTTTTCTGTCCACATCTAGGGAGGTTAGCCATGGTGCCATGGGCTTTAAACTTCTCAAGTCCTTAGACAGTTCTTTGGTCTTCTTTCTTTTCTCCATGCTCAATGTGGTACACACAAGGACAGAGGTTGTCAACTTTAATCCATTTCAACTGGCCGCAAGTGTGTTTTAGTTATTACCACCACCTGTTAGGTGCCTCAGGTAAGTAACAGGTGCTGTTAATTACACAAATTAGAGAAGCATCACATGATTTTTCAAACAGTGCCAATACTTTTGTCCACTCCCTTTTTTATGTTTGCTGTGGAATTATATCCAATTTGGCTTTTTCTCAATTCTTTTTGTGGTTTTCCATTGAAGACAAATTAAATGAAGATAATAATACCAAAGAATTTGTGATTGCAATCATTTTCTGGAAGAAAATGAGTATTATCTGACAGAATTAAAGGGGTGCCAATACTTTTGGCCAACACTGTACATATAGTTGGCAGTACTGAGGTAAAGATTGAAAGGTCTGAACAAAAAACCAGGAGAATGTAACAGCCATTAAAAAAATACCTTTTCACCAGTGTATCAGCGGATCACATGACCTCAGCATCCAAGTCGCAGTGCCGATGGCTCAAGCCATGGCATCGTGACCAAGTCACGTGAGTCGTGTCATCGATGATGCAAACTCAATGGGCGGGGGCATCTGAACACTACCTGGAGCAGCTGGGATGGACATGCACGCTACAGGTAGGGCTGCTACTGAATGAAAAATGTGGCTAGCTATAATATGTGTGCTATGAAGGTAGTGTTATACAATGAAAAATAATAAGCGATACAAAAACATCTACCACAAATTACACAGTAATATGCAATAATATAAAGAAGGTATAGAATAATATAAAGTGCTAAAAGATATAAAGTTGATGTATGCAAGTGATGAATGATGGCATATTATATACACAAACAATGTGTACGATGAATAAAAGTGAGTGAATGATGAGAAAAATAAAGTCCCAGAAAAGATCTTATTCAGCTGAATATTCAATCAAGATGAGATGTACCTAAAAATCCCAAATGAAGCCAAGATATAAACGGGTAAGTACTAAAGAGGGAAGAAAAATAAAGCAAATAAATCGCATACTGAAATTTAAAAATAAATTAATAATTAAAAAGTACCCCTGCCACCACCAATACAACACCAAAAAAAATTAGGGTTACTAAGTCCAAGCAAAACAGAATAGAAAAACTCCATAATTCAGGGACTCATTGAGTCCTACAGGGGCCAATGTACCTGGAGACCGATCTGGTTTCACACCATGCCAGATGTCTTTTCATGTTACCCCTTCCCTTATAATCAATTCCACTAATTTGTAACAATAAGGGGGTCACTGGCATGATATTTGACTTTATCCAGATGTATGTCATTTTTAGCTGCCAGGATGTTCCTCATATGTTCCCGAACATGTGGTTTAAACTGTCTGGATGTCAAGCCTACATAAACTAGAGGACAGGGACAAGTTGCATAGTAAATCACAAATTTTGTACTGCATGTAATGTAGTGTTTAATTTGAAAGGTTTTGTTACCCACAACATTAGAGAAATGGGTGGCTTTTTGGGTGTTAGGACATGCAATACATCACCCACAAGGTTTACAACCCCATTTCAGACCGCTAGCACCAAAAATGCGCGTAGTTCTCACCTTGTAATGATTTTTGACTAATAGATCCCTTAAATTCTTAGCTCTACGAGCCACGATACTGGGGAAAGCAGAGATGTATTGCTGCAGATTCGGATCTCCCTGTAAATATACCAAAATTTATTAAGGGCCTTACGCATTTCTTGCCACTTAGAATGGTATTGCATAATAAAACGTACCTTATTCATTGTAGGTTCTTATATGTCGTAGAATGTACCAAATCACAATGAGGTGTATTCTTTTGCCCTCCAATATGCACGTTTAACCTGTTGTCTATAGCCCCTATCTGTAAATCAGTGTTTCAAGGGGGCATATCATTCAAAATCCTCTTTAGATGACCATACTCATCTAATCCGTAAAAACTGTCCCGTAGGGACAGTGTTGATAGTCTGGATGGGATGAAAAGGCAAGTAGGACAGAGTTAACTGCTGTTTCTTTACTGAATACTTCTGTTTATAGAGATGATTATGACATATTACAGAGGCAGACTTCAAGAAAATTAATTTTGAGTCTGTCATATTTTAAAGTCAGATGAATATTCATGTCATTCTGTTTGATGTCCTCAATAGCTGCTGTTCTGTACCACCCCAGACTATCAGGATGTCATTGATGTACCGCATCCTAGTTTGCATGCAGCCCATCTCATTACCGTGATTGTCCAGGGAGAGGTCCCTCTCTCACAGCCCCAGGAACAGATTTTCATATGAGGGAGGACAGGCAGCCCCCAATGCTGTACCCTGGTGCTGTAGATAGAAGGACCCCGTAAAGGGGCTCTATCATTGGGAAAAGTCATTTTTAACTAAACACATCTTTGCATAGGCTTTAGAAAGGCTATTCCACACCTACTTTTAGTATGTAAATTGCCTCTGTGATTTTCTAATAAGTCCGTTTTTATTCATATGCTAATGAGCCTCCAGCCAGCACTGGAAGTTCCCAGCAGCCTCCTCTCTGCTATTATCTCCTATGTGTGTGTGTGCAAACAGGAAGCTGAGTCAGCAGCAGCAGCCTGTGCTGTATACACACATAGGAAACAATAGCAAAGAGGGTGCACAATGCATCGTGCACCAGTCTAATTAGCATATGAATAAAAATGGAGGCAATTTACATACTAAAGGTAGGTGTGGAGTAGCCTTTCTAAAGACTATGCAAGGATGTGATTAGTTAAAAATGACTTTTTTCAATGATAGAGCTCCTTTAAAGGGGGTGAGGATGTACAGTCATGGCCAAAAGTTTTGAGAATGACACAAATATATTTTCACATGATCTGCTGCCCTCTGGTTTTTATGTGTTTCAGATGTTTTTATCACATACAGAAATATAATTGCAATCATATTATGAGTAACAAAAGCTTATATTGACAGAATGAGTTAATGCAGCAAGTCAATATTTGCAGTGTTGACCCTCCTTCTTCAGGACCTCTGCAATTCTCCCTGGCATGCTCTCAATCAACTTCTGGACCAAATCCTGACTGATAGCAGTCCATTCTTGCACAATCAATGCTTGCATTTTGTCAGAATTTGTAGGTTTTTGTTTGTCCACCCGTCTCTTGATGATTGACCACATGTTCTCAATGGGATTAAGATCTGGGGAGTTTCCAGGCCATGGACCCAAAATCTCTATGTTTTGTTCCCTGAGCCATTTAGTTATCACCTTTGCTTTATGGCAAGGTGCTCAATCATGCTGGAAAAGGCATTGTTGATCGCCAAACTGCTCTTGGACGGTTGGGAGAAGTTGATCTTGGAGGACATTCTGGTACCATTCTTTATTCATGGCTGTGTTTTTAGGCAAGACAGTGAGAGAGCTGATTCCCTTGGCTGAGAAGCAACCCCACACATGAATGGTTTCAGGATGCTTTAAAGTTGGCATGAGACAAGACTGGTGGTAGCGCTCACCTCGTCTTCTCCGAATAAGCTGTTTTCCAGATGTCCCAAACAATCGAAAAGGGGATTCATCAGAGAAAATGACTTTACCCCAGTCCTCAGCAGTCCACTCCCTGTACCTTTTGCAGAATATCAGTCTGTCCCTGATGTTTTTTCTGGAGAGAAGTGGCTTCTTTGCTGCCCTCCTTCAGACCAGGCCTTGCTCCAAGAGTCTCCGCCTCACAGAGACGGTCCTGGCGCTTGCTGGTCTTTCTTGGGCGCCCTTGAGCCTTTTTGCCAACAATGGAACCTCTCTCCTTGAAGTTCTTGATGATGCGATAGATTGTTGACTGAGGTGCATTCTTTCTAGCTGCGATACTCTTCAATGTTGGGCCATTTTTATGCAGTGCAATGATGACTGCACGTGTTTCTTTAGAGATAACCATGGTTAACAGAAGAGAAACAATGATGCCAAACACCAGCCTCCTTTTAAAGTGTCCAGTGGTGTTATTCTTACTTAATCATGACAGATTGATCTCCAGCCCTGTCCTCATCAACACCCACACCTGTGTTAATGGAGCAATCACTGAAACGATGTTAGCTGGTCCTTTTAAGGCAGGGCTGCAATGATGTTGAAATGTGTTTTGGGGGATAAAGTTCATTTTCTAGGCAAATATTGACTTTGCAAGTAATTGCTGTTAAGCTGATCACTCTTTCTAACATTCTGGAGTATATGCAAATTGCCATTAGAACAACTGAAGCAGTAGACTTTGTAAAAATTAATATTTGTATCATTCTCAAAACTTTTGGCCATGACTGTACTCAAGGAGTCAACAACAGCTGACTCAACTCATATGACCTATTACTTACAGCTATTAGACCATCCTCATGACAAATGCTGTTCTATAACGATTTGACATCACATTGCGCGAGGAATGTGTCATTATCCAGAAGTAACCCTTCTATTATTTTAAGCAAATCACTTTTATCTTTAAGGTACGATGGAAGTGATTCCACCAATGTCGTGGGTTGGTGACCTGAAATAATAGGTCTGCCAGATGGAGTTTTTTTTTTGTTTTGTTTTTGTTCTTATGTACTTTGGGTAACAGATATAACATAGGGACAGTGGGTTCTTCTATTTTCAATGCATTAAACAAATCCTTGTTGATCACACATTACTTTTTGTCTGATTTTGTTTTTTGTGTTATGCTGATTTTAATCATGCCTTAACCACTTCAGTACCGGGCCAATTTGTGGTCCAGGACCAGACACATTTTAGGTTTATTTTGTATGTGCGGTTTTGAGGGCTGTAACATTTTTCTCGCATGTCTTAGTCAACTAATTTTTGCGTCTTTTTTCAGGGACACATAGGGCTTTATTTTTATGTTATCTTTATTTTCGAATGTGTTTTAATTTTTTTATATCTGGGAAAATATAAACAAAATAGGAGGGAAATTGTCTGGTTTTCAATTTATTATTTTTTTTAATTTCATAACACAAAGTGTCACTGAAAAACTTTATAATATAGTTTTTCCTCTCCGTTACGGTAATTTTTATTTTAATGGTGTTGTCAGGGGTGGGGCTATAACCTTTAATAACGGCGTTTTATTAGCGTATTATTTATTTATCTTTTATTATTTTATTTACATTTTTTTAAAACTTTTTTATTTTATTTTTTTTCCAGATTGTGTCCCCATAAGGTGATAAGAGACCTTTGGGGACATCTGATGACTTATTTTTTTTGTACTGGAGGCTGATTTCTCCTATAACTGGGGCTGCTACATTTAACCCCAGTTGCAGGAGAAATTCAGCCTCCTGCATGCTGTATACACAGTATACAGAGCTGATCTGGGGTCCTGTAGGACCCAGCAGCTCTTGCAAGACGCTGCTCCCGGCGGATCACGTGTCCGCCGGGTCAGAGGGCAGCTGAATTATGGCAGCGTCCATAGCTGTGTATACAGCGCTCATTGAACGCTGTATACACAGCAATCGAGAAGGCAGGGGAGGTAATAAATCTGCCCTGTCTTTTCTCTGGGAGCTCCGGCTGAAGTTACAGCCGGCTCCTATTGAAAGCAGCTGCACGATCTCTGTGCAGCTGCTGTGTTCTGACTGGACGTACAGGTACGTCCTGTCAGAACTAGGCAACCACTTCCCGGACGTATATAGTCTATGGGCGGTCTGGAAGTGGTTAATAAAATTTAGAGAGATCTCAGCTCA
Organism: Leptodactylus fuscus; assembly: GCF_031893055.1. NCBI lineage: Eukaryota > Metazoa > Chordata > Amphibia > Anura > Leptodactylidae > Leptodactylus > Leptodactylus fuscus. The sequence continues at coordinate 148,691,179 of NC_134268.1, read as the reverse complement.
TGAATTTTGGGCACCTTTTCTCAGGTGCATTTTCAGCTGTGTAAATGCCTACAAAATTCACACTAAATAGTAAGCAACGTATTTACGCTGTATTTTCTATTTTCTGATCAGTGTTTTATTTACTTCTATGTTGTTGCAAGCTCTGAAGATTACAGTGCCAGCAGCTCCATAGCAGTGAATAGAGCACCGGTGAAACAAGCACATTGGCGCTACATTCGCAAGGAGGCTTTAGTGGGACTTCTGGTTCCCCTTCTCCCCCTGAACACTTAGAAACCTGGAGTTCTCCCTAGTGACTGGACACTTATTGTCCTGTAGATAGAGGATAAGTGGTCACAATGGGCAACTCCTTTTAAGTTTCTCAAAAATACATGTCCTGTATGAACAGAAGCATAATTGCCATTAAATCAATAGTAATAACAGGAAGTGCGGCCATATTGATTCTCTCAATTAGTAATTTTTAATGCATATTTGTTAAATTTTGACATCTAACTTTATTTACTGTTTTGTTTGCAGAGCTTTGTCAGGGCTCTTTATATAGTTTTTATTGCTACCAATGTTTAGCTTGTATGAATTTTTAATTACTTGTTATTTCTATATTTGGCAGCAAGGTAACCAAATCATTGTGTGCTGCAATGCACAAATTTTATTTTTTTTTTTTTTTTTTTTTTTTTTAGCGCTCACCATAGGGGAATAAAGCTATTTTTGCATAGTGCACACGTATACATGGATACTAAGTATGTCTGTTTACAAATAAAGGAATGGAAGGGGGTGCTATCTTGTCCCCCTTACTACCTAGATGCATGATCAGTGGTGTTCAGCATGTGAGGGATTAAACCACAAGAGGAATATTTTCCAACTCCTACAGCTAGCCTTGGGCCCGGCTGTATAATACAGTTGAGACCCAGAAGTCATGTGGCCGGCATAGCTGTAGCTCAAGAACGCAGTACTATTAGTGCGCTGAGTATTAACTGTATGTTCATTGCTGTGTAATAGTATGGTGCAGAGAAGGAAGAGGTTAACCAAATTTGCTTACTAAACACTATACTACACATATTTTGCTTAATATGTATAATTCAATTTTTAGCAGTAATCAACAGCATCAAACACAATAATGCAATATAGAATATAATACAAAGCTTCAAAAACCTATGCATATCAAATTTTAGAACTGTCTCAATGGAGAAAAGGTCCAGCAGGCCAAACACCCTGTTTCCATGTAAAGTCCCTATTTACAGGTCTAAAAAAAAGTGAACAAATAAATGTAAACCTGCCCAGTAATGGTAAGTTCCTGTGGAGTTTTTGTTTTGTTTTGTTTTTTTTTCTGGATGCATTTTTGAGGAAAAATCAATAAATGCATATTTTTTCCTATAGGTTTTTTTTTTTTTTCCTGTCTTCCATTGACAGGAAGATGAGAAGAGTCCATGCTTCTTATCATACAAAGATACTTTTTATTTAAACGCTCAACCACACAACACGTTTTGGGGATATAGTCCCCTTTTTCAAGTGTTAATGAGGCATAAGAAAAGTCACACACAAAAAACAAATATATAAAGGATTTACGTCCCGCTTGTTCTGCCTATAAGTGGGCGGGGTCACAGCCAAATCCATTAGCATATATAAGACAATAAGAATCTCAGCGCATGATACTAATATAAGGTCTACATTCCATTTTTAGGTTAAAAAAAACTCACCCAAACCGCAGGATATGAACAACTGTTCTCATTCCCGTGGTGGCAATTCTCCAGAGTGATCGCTCGCTACATGCTACTCATGTGGAAGTGACTACAGCGCATGCGCTAGCTGCTCAATGTAGGAGACATGCGGGAGCCGGGCACATGCGTGCGAGTATCTAAATCATTCCAGCTAATGTTATGCTCCTGCCTCAATGTTTATACTGGCAGCAGCTCAAAAATAGGGAATTGGGTCAATAAAGTTGGTGTTTTCAAAGGGCACTGAGCCCATAGCCCATGTGCACCTAAGGATGTGTTCCTTATCTGTAAAGTAATGAAGCCTGCACAGGACGTCTCTAGTGTTAGACGGGTCAATTGGGCCAGAACGCTGGACTCTATGCACCCGGTCTATCATGAAAGCAAGCAGACTGGCGGGCAGAGAACACCAGGAGTCACCAGAGGACCACCACTGGGATGGAGAGATGACGGATGGCCAGACAGGTAAGCTGGTGCAGCCAATCCCAGCGCAGGTGGCAGGGAACCGGGTAGGTCGCGAGGCCAAGATAGCGTCCGAACTCGAGCGGTGAGGTAGACCGCAGGTCTTTTAACCTCCCGGGACCACGCAGGAGCTGGCGTTGAGTCGCAACATTGAGGATGGTATTGATTCTGGTAACGAGATCATCCTGAGGGCCCTTCTCCGGAACGCCACGCAGGCAAATATTGTTTCTGCGACCGCGATTTTCTTGGTCGTCCAGGAGTAAAACAATATTCTGGAGGTGGGCCTCGGAGTGGGATTGATTCCTCTCCACCGCAGAAAGGGAGAGAAGCATCAGCCCTAGTGGTCAGCTGGGACACATCAGATTTCACAGCATCAAGGGCCTGAGCCTGGGATTTCTCCAGTCGAGAAACTACATCATCCAGGTCTTGCTTGGATAAGGTCCTGGAGTTGTTGAAAGACTGCGGGAGCTATGTGGGCTGCCGCGCACGCTGGTGGAGCTGGATCTGGGGACTATATGGCAGGTCCTGAGGTAGTGGTAGACACTGAGGGAGGCGGTTGCGACTGGCGCAGTGTTGAGGGCCGGGTGCCATGTCTTCAGTACCAGATGTTGTGGCTGGGGTCCCGGTATGGGAGAGGTAGTTAGAGATGGATGGTGAGTGGGTGAGAGGACGGCTTGAGGTGCGGGTCGGCGCAGTAGAGGCACAGCATGTAGGGGAAGGTGTTAGGACGTCTTCTGGACTTATCACCGCGGGAGGTGACCATAGAGGGAAATGAGGGTACACACGCGGTTTCACCAGCCCTTAAATGAGGGCTGAGCCCTAAATGAGCCCAGGAGAAATCTTTGCAGGATGGAGAGCGAGGACACGGAGAGCTCTGTAAGATGCGTCTGCTCTCATACACGGCTAGCTACGCCCCCCTTCCTATTTTCTTCCTGCTTGCTGTCGAGCTATTCAGGATCCTTGGGTCCTTCATCTCATTCAGACAGGTTACAAAATAAATGTTCTTTCCCTTCCTCCAAACATGTTTGTGAAGGTCCGTTTAAGAGAACCTGGACAAGGCCGCCCTAGAAGGTCAGTACTTTAATATTTGCAGGTTGGCAACGTGTTAGGCATCTCTTAGATCTCAGGTGACAATCTTCACGTCAAAATATTTCCTATCTATAGGAAATTTTTACGATTAGCTGTATTTATGAACAGAACTCTGTGCCACTTCCAGTTTTTTGCACTCCCATTCGGTATTTCTCCGGCCCCCCACACCTTTAGTGGCCCCGGTCGTTGCAGCCCCTCGACTCCAAGGACTGTTTATCATCCATTACCCTGATGACTGGCTTCTAAAAACCCAGTCAGAACAAGTTCTCACCACCCATCTAGGGTTAGCGGTGACCTTTCTTCAGGAGTTGGGCTGGCTGATAAGCTGGCAGTCAGTGGTGGTTCCATCTACCTGCATTCAATTTCTGGGGTTTATTTTGGACTCGGAAGTCTTCCTGCCCCCTCCTCGCAAGGAGAAGATCAGTTAGGCAGTCCACCATCTATCTGTGGTTCGGCGGGTAACCATCAGGCCTGTCATGAAAGTGCTGGGACTGATGTCTGCGGCTGTGGAGGCAGTTCCCTGGGCCTTGTGGCACATGCTCCCTTTACAGAACGAAATCCTGTGAGTTTGGAACCAAAGCCCTCAGGGGCTAGACAAGCCGATCCAGTTTCCATCAGAACCCGTCGATCACTCAAGTGGTGGTCTCATCTCAAAGACAGGATGTCCAACCGGTCTAGTGCCTGTTGACAACAGATGCTTCCCTCCATGGATGGGGAGTGCATCTGGGGGAGACCCCTGTAAGAGGGACCTGGAATCAGCTGGAAAAGACCCAGTCTTCAAATTGATGTGAACTCACCGCAGTTCATCGAGCGCTACTACATTTTGCCCCTCTACTCTGCGGGGAAGCGGTGAAGGTTCAATCAGACAATGTAACAACTGTCCTCTATTTGAACAAGCAGGGAGGTACCAGATCTCCTTCCCTGCTCAGAGTGAGGAACCTCCTCTTTGCTTGGGCAGAAGACAATCTGACTCACCTCAAGGCGGTCCATATCAAAGGTAATCTAAATGTACTGGCAGATCAGCTTACAGTATCAGGCGAATGGTCCCCCAACCAGGAGGTTTCCTTCAACTCACGCAGATGTGGTGTCTCCCCAAGGTGAATCTGATGGCCACCAAATACAATGCCAAGGTGTAGAGGGTTCTGCTCCCTCTACCAGGAGGACAATCCCTTGGCAGTAGATGCCCTATCAATACCTTGTAGGAGGTACTGATAAGGATCAGACAGAGCCAGGTATCGGTGATTGCCATCATACCGTTCTGGCCAAAAAGGGCATGATTTTCACACTTCATTCAGATGAGTCGAGGGACATACTGGCGGCTTCCACTAATTCAGAACCTGGTAACCCAAGGAGTCCGGCTCTGTCAGGACCTGAAACGGTTCAACCTGACAACCTATGAGTTGACCGCTCGCTATGTGGACTTAGAGGATTGTCTCAGGACGCTAACCTGTTCTAGAGCGGAATCTACAACCAGAATTGGTATTTAGAGAAGTGGCTGGAGAACTCTTCATTGGATTTTATTCTGGAGTTCCTACAAAATGGCCTGGATAAGGGCCTTACTCCTGCTACCGTAAAGGTACATGTAGTCACTCTGTCTGCTTCATTGTGTATACGGTTATCCCAAAATCATCTAATCTCCGACCTTCTGTTTAGATTCCTGTTCCGCAATGGGATTTGGCTAAAGTTCTTCAAGGGCTTTGTGTTGCCCCATTTGAATCTCTTCAGAGGTAGACCTGAAGTACCTAACCTATAAGGTATCTTTCCTCTTAGCCATAACCTCTGCTAAGAGAGTTGGGGAGCTCCAAGCCTTAGCAGATTCTGAGTCCTATGTCGCTTTCTTTTTTGACAGGGGGCAGCTCAGATGTTTGCCAGGATTTTTGTCGAAGATGCCATCCCGGAATAACATAAACCAGGTGATTTCTTTACCATCATTTTTTTTTTCTTCTTCTTCCGAAGGAGAGGAGAAATTGCATACCTTTAGACTTAGTAAGAGGCCTGTGTATCTAGCTGGAGCGCACCAAAACCTTCCGGAAATCTGAGAACTTGCTAATGAATTTCTCTGGACATAATAAGGGGGTTACAGCCACCAAGATCACCGTATCAAGGTGGTTAAAGGAAGAAATTCTTTGCTCTTTTCATTCGCATGGTTTAGCTGCTCCTGATTTTTCGGGTGCTCATTCGACCAGACCAGCCGCTACTTACTATGCCGAGGCATTCTGTGTCGCTGGAACAGAAGTGTGCTGCCGCTACCTGGAGTTCTCCACTTACATCTGTTAGACATTACTATCTCCCCATCCATTGTGCTGCTGTTGGACATAGGGGGGATGGAAGATTATGTAGATAATCTGTTTTCCCTTAGTCCAAACAGAAGCACAAGTTTCCCTCCCATTTTTTATGTTTTCTGAAGATCTTTTCGGAATTATTTTACTTTATAATTAACACGGGGGGAGGAGTCTCTATGAGTAGAGATGAGCGAGTAGTATTCGATCAAGTAGGAATTCGAACGAATGCTACGGTATTCGAAATACTCGTACGAATACTATTGCTATTCACAGTAAAGATTCGATTCAGAACCAGCGTTGATTTGCCGAATGCTATAGGTGGTCCGACCTTAGACTCTGCCTCCTCACAGACAAGGGTCCGGCAGAACCAGCGTTGATTGGCCAAATGCTGTACCCTGTATAGCATTTAGCCAATCAACGCTGGTCAATGCATTCCTATGAGAAAAAGTCAGCTCCCGCATAACCGAAAGCTGCCAGTAGGGTTGAGTGATCGGGATCTGAGATACAGTCCTATGAAAAAGTTTGGGCACCCCTATTAATCTTAATCATTTTTAGTTCTAAATATTTTGGTATTTGCAACAGCCATTTCAGTTTGATATATCTAATAACTGATGGACACAGTAATATTTCAGGATTGAAATGAGGTTTATTGTACTAACAGAAAATGTGCAATATGCATTAAACCAAAATTTGACCGGTGCAAAAGTATGGGCACCTCAACAGAAAAGTGACATTAATATTTAGTAGATCCTCCTTTTGCAAAGATAACAGCCTCTAGTCGCTTCCTGTAGCTTTTAATCAGTTCCTGGATCCTGGATGAAGGTATTTTGGACAAACAATTCAAGTTCAGTTAAGTTAGATGGTCGCCGAGCATGGACAGCCCGCTTCAAATCATCCCACAGATGTTCAATGATATTCAGGTCTGGGGACTGGGATGGCCATTCCAGAACATTGTAATTGTTCCTCTGCATGAATGCCTGAGGATTTGGAGCGGTGTTTTGGATCATTGTCTTGCTGAAATATCCATCCCCGGCGTAACTTCAACTTCGTCACTGATTCTTGAACATTATTCTCAAGAATCTGCTGATAGTGAGTGGAATCCATGCGACCCTCAACTTTACCAAGATTCCCGATGCCGGGATTGGCCACACAGCCCCAAAGCATGATGGAACCTCCACCAAATTTTACAGTGGGTAGCATGTGTTTTTCTTGGAATGCTGTTTCTTTTTGGACGCCATGCATAACGCCTTTTTTTTTTATAACCAAACAACTCAATTTTTGTTTCCAAAATGAAGCTGCCTTGTCCAAATGTGCTTTTTCATACCTCAGGCAACTCTATTTGTGGCGTACGTGCAGAAACGGCTTCTTTCTCATCACTCTCCCATACAGCTTCTATTTGTGCAAAGTGCGCTGTATAGTTGACCGATGCACAGTGACACCATCTGCAGCAAGATGATGCTGCAGCTCTTTGGAGGTGGTCTGTGGATTGTCCTTGACTGTTCTCACCATTCTTCTTCTCTGCCTTTCTGATATTTTTCTTGGCCTGCCACTTCTGGGCTTAACAAGAACTGTCCCTGTGGTCTTCCATTTCCTTACTATGTTCCTCACAGTGGAAACTGACAGGTTAAATCTCTGAGACAACGTTTTGTATCCTTCCCCTGAACAACTATGTTGAACAATCTTTGTTTTCAGATCATTTGAGAGCGGGCTGTCCATGTTCGGCGACCATCTAACTTAACTGAACTTGAATTGTTTTGTAGAAAGAAATGGTCCAAAATACCTTCATCCAGGATCCAGGAACTGATTAAAAGCTACAGGAAGTGACTAGAGGCTATCTTTGCAAAAGGAGGATGTACTAAATATTAATGTCACTTTTCTGTTGAGGTGCCCATATTTTTGCACCGGTCAAATTTTGGTTTAATGCATATTGCACATTTTCTGTTAGTACAATAAACCTCATTTCAATCCTGAAATATTACTGTATCCATCAGTTATTAGATATATCAAACTGAAATGGCTGTTGCAAACACCAAAATATTTAGAACTAAAAATTATTAAGATTAATAGGGGTGCCCAAACTTTTTCATAGGACTGTATAGCAGAGCTGTGTGCTATCTTGGTGCTCAACTCTACTACCTGAGATGTAGCAGTGCTGTGTGCTCAACTCTGCTACCTGAGATGTAGCAGAGCTGTGTGCTCAACTCTGCTACCTCTGAGATTTAACAGAGCTGTGTGCTCAACTCTGCTACCTGAGATGTAGCAGTGCTGTGTACTCAACTCTGCTACCTGAGATGTAGCAGAGCTGTGTGCTCAACTCTGCTACCTCTGAGATTTAGCAGAGCTGTGTGCTCAACTCTGCTACCTGAGATGTAGCAGTGCTGTGTGCTCAACTCTGCTACCTCTGAGATGTAGCAGAGCTGTGTGCTCAACTCTGCTACCTCTGAGATGTAGCAGAGCTGTGTGCTTAACTCTGCTACAGCTGAGATCGGACCACAATGGAGACTGCTGTGGTCTGATCTTAGGCTCCGCCTCCTCATAGACAAGCCTCTGTCAGGACCAGCGTTGATTGGCCGAATGTTGTACACTGTATAGCATTCGGCCAATCAACGCTGGTCAATGCATTCCTATGACAAAAAGTCAGCTCCCGCATAACCGCAAGCTGCCAGTTCTCCCGACTACCAAAGAAGGGCCTGCTTCAGGAGGAGTACGTTCACATTAGCGCTTGCCTCCTGTCTGGAAGGAGTCCGCAGGAGGACCCCCCTGAACGGAATATCAGCGCAACTGCAAGCGCTGTGCAGTTAAAGCGCACAATCCCGCTATAGTCTATGGCAGTGATGGCGAACCTATGGCACGCGTGCCAGAGAGGGCACGCAGAGCCCCCTCTGCTGGCACGCGTGCTGTCGCCCTGATCGCTCACTAACGGCGAATCCGATGCAGGATTCCCCGTTAGTGAGCGATCGCTGCCTTCAGCTGGTTGTGCAAATGCGCATCCAACTGAAAGCTGTCAGTGTAGCTCAGTGTAGGCCACGCGTACTACGCGGCCTACACTGACTACAGAGTGTGACCTCTGAACAAGCGCGGGCGTGATGACGTAAGTCATCAGCGCGCGCAGTGAACAGAAGAGAGAACACCCGGCAGCTCTTCAGGTAACTATATTGTGTTTGTTTGCACTGTCAGGGGAGGGGGGCAACGGTAGACATTTCATGTTGTGTAGGAGGGGGCTACTGTAGACTTTTATGCTGTGTGGGTAGGGGGCTACTGTGGACCATTTTATGCTGTATGGGAGGGGGCTACTGTGGACCTTTCATGTTGTGTGGGAGGGGGCTACTGTAGACTTTCATGCTGTGCGGGTAGGGGGCTACTGTGGACCATTTTATGCTGCTACTGTGGATCTTTCATGCTCTGTGGGAGGGGGCTACTGTGGACCAGTTCATGTTGTGTGGGAGGGGGCTACTCTGGACCATTTCATGCTGTGTGGGAGGGGGCTACTGTGGACCATTTCATGTTGTGTGGGAGGGGGCTACTGTGGACCATTTCATGTTGTGTAGGAGGGGGCTACTGTGGATCTTTCATGCTCTGTGGGAGGGGGCTACTGTGGACCATTTCATGTTGTGTGGGAGGGGGCTATTGTGGACCATTTCATGTTGTGTGGGAGGGGGCTACTGTAGACCAGTTCATGTTGTGTGGGAGGGGGCTACTGTGGACCAGTTCATGTTGTGTGGGAGGGGGCTACTGTGGACCAGTTCATGCTGTGTGGGAGGGGGCTACTGTGGACCAGTTCATGCTGTGTGGGAGGGGGCTACTGTGGACCAGTTCATGCTGTGTGGGAGGGGGCTACTGTGGAGTATACAGGTATAATCCTGTGTGGGGGCCACTGTGGGCCAGATTGTACTGTGTGGGGGGCCACTGAGGGGCAGATTGTACTGTGTGGGGGGGCCACTGAGGGGCAGATTGTACTGTGTGGGGGGGCCACTGAGGGGCAGATTGTACTGTGTGGGGTCCCCTCACTATGTATATCACACAGTATTTGTTTTATAGCAGACGTGAAATTAGTACAGGATGTAATAACATTGCACGGTAACTATAAAACAGATCCTGTGCGATGTAAATAGTGAAAATTAATTGTTTAAAAGTACAGAATGCAGAGACCTTTACCTTTCAGTACAAGATCTGTAAAGCCCCAGTCACATGACTGTAATTTGTGGGTCCGCAATTGTGGACCCACAGAGTTTTAAGGTTAAATTGCCGTGTTGGCACTCCGTGATAATTTATTTGGTTTTGGGTTGCAGTTTAGGCACTCGGTCTCAAAAAGGTTCGCCATCACTGGTCTATGGGATCCGTGCGCTTTAACTGCACAGTGCTCCTCCTAAACACTCTCCTCCTGCTACTCGTGGACTTGGTGACTCTCCTTTAGTCGAATAGTGGTTTCACCTGAAACGAGCATTTTTTCCCATAGACTATAATGGGATTCGATCGAGTTGTCAAATAGTGAGGCTCTACTCGAAACAAATATTGAATCTCGAATACTTCTATACTCGCTCATCTCTATCTCTGACCTCTTATAGGGAGAGGGATTTGACTGATTAAAAGTTCCACCTGTCATGACAGCACACAGGGGCAGGAATACCCCATTCATTGTGCTGCTGTTTGGACTAAGGGAAAACAGATTATCTACATAATCTTCCATTATGTAACCAGCAGGGAAGTAACTTGGCTTACTTGTGGGGAGGTATAGAAAATAAAAATGCACTGATACTTAGCTGCATCCTTCTGTCTAGTCCTGAGCTAGGCCACCCATCACCTCCACTGCTCTTGCTTTTCTGCTGTCATTCCAGGGAATCAGTCTAACGGATATCTGCACCCTGGAACGTCACTAAAAAGAAGTCCACCCCATCCCCATTATTGTAGATCCTGTTCTTCCTTTGGATATTCGGACCCTGGGACATCATTGCAGGAAGGCTGCCTTTTCATTGCTTGTGCTCGCAGCCACATATTCACATTACAGTGGGTGGCCGGCCAACAAACATCACATATGATGTCCTGAGTCAGAGCTGAAAAGAAGCAAAGGTAATTGTAATAGGGCTGGTCAAAGAGGAGGTGCCAGTCGCTAAACGTCACAAAGAGAAAATGCCGGTAGGGAATCCTGCTGTCATATAGAGCTGTATAATATGGACTGTGCATGTGCAATCCATCTTATACTGTGCAGGGTCCACTGTGGAGCATATTATACTGTGTGGGAGCAACTATGGAGCATTATACCATGCAGGGGGCAGCTATGGAACATACAATGCGCAGGATCCACTGTGGAGCATTATACCGTATATATGTATGCATTTACCAAATGCCAAAAAAAGAATCAAGAATTCATTGCTGTCCTACCATATACGATAAAATATTGTGTTTCTGTTCATTCTCTATGTATTCCAGCAAAAGGGGATGTGAATTTTATATTTTTAAAAACTTTTTAGTCATTTTATCAACCCCCTGCAAGGATCACTCATACCAGGACAGGAAACCTGAGGTTTCCACCCCCACTATACCTCAGTTCAGGTGTCCTTTGGATGGGTTCCAATTGGAGATTGATTAATTTAATTAAATTTGAATTATTTGAGAAACCGATATTATTTACTAATTCCTAGTGGGTCAAAAATTGTGCAAAAACTTGCCTACAGAATTCTTTAGTGTAGTGCATTATGTCTGAAGTAGAAGATACCCCATCAGAGACCCCCAGGCTTCTCAGCCTAGTACTGTCCTGAGGAATATTAGGTGCCTACAGCTCCTATGATGGCAAGAAGTACTTTTTCTATTTCTTTGCTGATTGGGCGTGTTGTGCGGTTTGTGTATTGCAGATGGCTAAAACTGGCAAGAAATCCAGCTCTAAACGTACACCCAGAATAGGTGAATATTTTTCTTCATCATTTAAAACTGCTTTGTCAGGTTTGGATAAAGTGATCACAGAAGAGTCTCCCCTTTGTTTTAGTGCATGAGATAGCTAGTGAAAAATGAGGTTACCTCATTCCTTAAAAGTCCGACGCCAAAGGGCCTCTAATCTAGTACATGTACCTCCCTCTCTACTCTGCATAGCCCAGAAGACTCAGGATCTGATATCCATGTTAAAGGGATTCTACCATTAAACTACTTTTTTTTTCTAATTACCACGTCGGAATAGCCTTAAGAAAGGCTATTCGTCTCTTACCTTTAGACGTGGTCTCCGCCACGCCGTTCCGTAGAAATACCGGTTTTAACCAGTATGCAAATGAGCTCTCCGCAGCAATGAGGGCAGGCCCCAGCGCTGAAAGGCCGATGAGCACATCCCCATTGCTGCCCGAGAGCTCTTTCCTGCGCCGCCTCCTTGTTCTGCAGCAACTCCGCCTCTTCTGGCTTCTCTTGCTCTTGTAGTTCTATACAGGAGTAGGGCCTTAGCCTATGTAGGGCCTTAGCCTAAGTTCACACAGTTCCGGACCAAAAACCAGGCAGCCGCGACTGAAAGCTGGTGCACTGCACCGGTATTCAGTCGCGCATTTCGCTCCAGAATAGTCCCAATGAATGGGCCTAGTCGGGAGGAGGGAGTGTCTTCAGGCCGAATTGCGAGGCGACTTGGCCTGAAGAATAAGCATCTCGCTTCTTTTTCCGGGAGCTGGACAAACCGGCTCCCGGAAAAAAGAACTGACCGGCTCCCATTGATTTCAATGGGAGCCGTCTTTTTGGTCAGGATTTTGAGGCGGATAGGACCTCAAAATCCTGACCAAAAAACTCCATGTGAACTTAGCCTAAAGTTTGATCAACCAGTTTGTCAGAAGCGGCCTTTAACAATAAGTGGATAGAATACAGATCTGAAATTTTGCGCAATGCATTACACTCTGTGCCAGTTTCACAGAGCAATATACAGAGTATTTAATACCACTAAGGTTTCCTTCATTTCCATTTCAGGGTTTTATTAAAATGGATAAATTATATATACACATATGCATCTTCTCATAACTGCTTCTATGTCATTTACAGTTTAGAAAAGTGTGAGCTTAGCAAGACAATTCATGTAAGATCAGACTTAATCGGCGGCGTTTTAATCAACATTTATTTCCTTATGCTTAATAGAAAGAAAACAGTTGATAAAACGTTTGCATCACAAGAAAAATGTGTTTTGTTTGTTTTTTTTTGTCTGAAATGAGCACAAGTTTCACAATGACACAGAAAGCTGTGAAAGAACTGACAGTGACCATTGACTGAAGGTAGTTTTGTACAAAGAAACAGATAGAGGAATTAAAGCACTGCCCTGGCGTTACCAAACATTGGTCCAAATGTACAAAAAAATAAGCACAAGTGTGCTAGGTTCTTCGAAATTTCTGCAAGTGCGAGGGGACAAAACTAAAGCAGATTCTTTAAGATGAATACCAAACTAAAAATGAAAGTACAAAATAAAGTTTTCTACTAGTATTTGTCAATGTGTAAATTATTTCGCTCTCAAAACGCAGAATCAATTGCAGTTATCCCTATACCTCCCACTTTTTGTTGTTGTATTGCAAGACCATTTTTTTTATTTTATTTTTATACATAAAAATAAAGCTGTTGTCCAATCAATTATTAAGTCTACTATTTGGCTGCTGTAAAATGCAGCAATGCTGAAAATTAAAAAGTCATTCCAGATAGAAATATTTTGCCTGAGGGGGGGAAAAAAAAAATTAGAATGGTAAACCCCTCCCCCGACCTCTGACATAGGTGCCCATATGTCCGCTATGTCCTTGAGAGAAGGGGGGACCTTGGTGAGGAGATCCCCACGCCGGTCTGTGCATTATAGCAGGTAAACCAAGATGCTCTGGTACGTTAGTGCTGAAGCCAAAATTAGGCATTTTTGTTGGCAAGTTGCGACTGTCCAACCCTGCAGAGAGATTGTTTCCCAGAAGTATTGTAGGACTTTGACTATATTCAAACCTATGGTCTTTGTCACCACTGAACAACATGGAGCCAGCACTGAGGTAGCTGTCTCTGTAAGTGGCGGCAGAGTTACAAAAGGGCTCAGGAAAAGCTGTTGGTGCTGGGAGCCGATTACCAATCTGAGATGAAGTACTGTAGTTGTCAACGGGTTGATTTTCAAGATGTCCTTCCAAAACAGAAACACTAGGCATGCTAGCTGCCATGTCGCTGCTGTATGTGGCTGGCAGAAAAGTTTGTCCAAAGTTTTCAGTGCAGTCTGGTGCCTTTAGAAAAGATGTCCCCCCAGTGTAATCGGTACCAATTTTGTCTTCTTCCTGAGCCTGGTGCTGAGCAATAATCTGTAAGAGTGCTGCTTTCACTTGTGCATGAGGGTCACCAGCAGGCATGCTGGCGTTTTGTACCTGCTGTGTCTCTGTCCGGTAGTCAAGATCTTCCTCTGCCACAGGAGGTGGCTCTGGAGGTTCAGGAGGTCGCTGATCTGGAGGCAAGATGTGAGGAAGGTTTTGTTCATTTGGTAGATCTTTCAAAGTCGGCTCAACGCTGGCCTCACTGGCATTTTCAACTAAAGGAGGAGAGAAAATAAAATTAGACATGGTCACTGACAGTACTGTACAACTAAGGTCACATTCAAAACGCTGTGGATTATGGGAATCTATTTACAGTACAATACATATGGATGGGGTAGAACAAAAGGGAATGTGTCATGAGAAAATCACCTATGGCCTAACCATTTGCCGTACTAGTCGGGGTATTTTATTTTCCTTACTTATATAGCGTCATCATGTTCCATAAAGCTTTACAGACATGGTCATTGTCTCATATAGGGCTGACAATCTACATTCCCTGTGCCTATCAGCATTATAAAGATGGCGACCGCTCAGAGGAATTTTACACAGTGAAGACCTGACTATTGTAATATTACTAAATGCTATTAGTGCAGAGAAGAAGCTCAAGCAACATGTCTGCCCGTATAATCATATCCAGAAAAGATTTAAAGAAAAAACAAACAAACCTGAAAACCTGACAAATCAGAAAATACAAAAAGACAACAAAAAAAGTGATATTTTACCTCATATGATTTTAATAAATTAATATCAAAGCTCCACAAACTTCTGTAGCATACGTGACTGTGCCTATCAGCACATGGAGCTCAAACTGCTGACTCAAGCAGTATGGCCTATGGTAAGAAACTAGATCTATAGAGATATTATTTACCGTATCAATATACATACCAATAGGTGCAGGGCTGGGTGGTCGCCTGGCCTTTTGGGTCTCCTCATCTGCCTTATTCTCAGGAGCCCCCTGTGCAGCCTCGGTGCTTTGTTGTTTTACTTCCTGCTCTTTTAACAACTGAGACAATAAAACTGCAAAGGTGCTTTGAATAGTAGTTTGAGCTGCTTCTCCTGAAGTCTTAGGTAAAGTCAATGACGGGATGGAAGGCAACTCAGAAGCAGGTGCTGTAGCAGGAACAGGAGGCTCCTCTTTAGGTTCTGGCGGTTTATTAGCGGATGCAAGAATACCAGCTGGAAGATTCAGATTATTCAGCTGCTGCTGAGTTTCTGGGTTCACCTTAATGTTCATAACCTGGGCAAACTGTGCCATGCTGACGCTGGTCTGAGACTGCAGTAAATTCAGCAGTATTGCCATTTGACTCTGATTCAGCTGCTGTCCAATACTAGAGAAGCCTTGGAAAGAAGAAAAGTATAAAAAAAAAAATATAACCATCACTTAAATTTACTGCAGATCACAGTGTGTATGGTAGTTGAATGTGTGGCAAAAAAACAAGAACAGAATGTGACCCCTCTCAATTGCATTATATGCAGTGCTCAGAGCACCTCTGACATTGGCAATAACATTGTAAGGTCAACCATTCTCAATGTGAGGGACAGTATTTGCAACCCAACACATTGCTAAATGTCTGCTAGCTGATGGCAGTTTTTTTTTTACTAAGTAGCAGTGCAGCAGAGGAGCTAACATTTGTAAATTCTGTGTCACATCTGCAACCATTTTGGTTCTCATCAGGACCTCCATACAGACTGCCCAATCACAGCCAACGTCACTCTCTGTATCCCTGCCCAGCAACTCTATAGCATGGGAACAAAAAAGAAATTATCTGCTGCACACTCTTGATTCAGTGATGAATAAACAAATACATTTATTGTGAGGTTAGCATAGGTTGATGCGCCATGAAAAAACGGAATTTAGGTATAAATGAAAAATTGATCCAATGTTAAGCAGGGACATTTCGGTCTAATGACCTTCATCATGCCAGATCAATGTGTGAAGTACAACGAGCCTCCACTGTTTTCTTACATATAGCATGGGAACAGGCATGTAACACTGAGTAACCAATCACAGTGATCGACAACTGCTGTGTTGTGTAACGGTGACTACCAACATCACTGTTCTGCCTCCGTTCTTTAACATGGTAGCAGTTTGAAGCTATGATGTAGCTGTACAATATTATGCATTAAAGGCAGTGCTAACAATGAGGTACAATTAAGGGGTTAAACAGCCTTGATATAGAAGGACATATTGGTGGTTGAATGTCCCAAATTCTTCTGAGAAATTTATTTTAAAGTGCCTGTACACATTGACCAAATCTGCTGATTTTGGCTGAACTAGTTAGCCATTTAGGGAAAGTATTACCAGAGGTTATTGCTGCAGGGGAACCCCTAAAAATGTTTACACTTCAGAGGAACCCCTCACACCACTCCTGCCACAAAATAAACTTCGTATAGGGGTGGGTAAAGCATCCTAGAATTCCTGTTCTCTGCTTTAATTTGGCTCAGATGTGTGTATAGCTACTTTATAGGTGTATAGCTCCATTAAACACCTTAATGTTCTGGGCTGTACATTTATAGTGCTAACATGGCACTGGCTCAGGGGCTAAGCTGGCTTCCTAGACAGCTGAGACCTGGCTGTAGTACCTGCAAACAGAGAGCTCAAAAGCAATTGTGGCATCTAAGGGGTTATTTGTTATAAAGCACCCCCCCTCCCCCCATGACACAATTAAATGAACAGGTATGCTGCTATGGCACTCTGGGACCTGATCAAGGCTCCCAGGTCCACCAACTTTACTTACTTACTCTCAGTGCCTGCCCGAGAAAGGACCTGAATGGTTGACTGTCAGTCAGAATACACAGCCGTACTATATATTAGCACTGATATAGTCTCCAAATAGGACAAAGTTAAAATTTATATACAATTTAAAATAAACAAGTTCACATTCTTTATTATGCAAATAAAAACAACATTATTTATCGAACATGGTGTACACTGCAAGAAAAATGGACACTCATCATTCTTACCTAATCCAACACCAGGAAATCCCTGAGATTTTTGACAAGTTGCCTGTACGCCCTGGGGTGTGCTATTTCTGCTATCGTCAAGGCCCACAGATAAGTCTTTCCTTGGTAGTTTGGGTGCTGTTGCATCATCAGGCATGCCCATTTGTTTCTGTCTTCTGCGTTTCTTACTCCATAACTCATGGCAATCTTGCCAAAGAGGAAGGCTATATTAAAAACAATAGAACAAACCACATTTACATTGTGTGTGAATTAAAACTGTACAGGATTCAGAATTCCGGTGTTACTTCGCAAAATAGAGAATTTTTGATCACATATGAACAAAAGCTGCCATAGAGGGAGAGAGTAGGTTGGCATTATAGTAAAAAAGAGGACATAGAAAAGAAAAACGAAATAAAAAACGCCAACGCGTTTCAGAACCTACTGTTCCTTAGTCATGGCATCAAACTAAGGCATTAAACTGCCATGACTAAGGAATAGTAGGTTCTGAAACGCGTTGGCATTTTTTTTTCTTCTTGTTTTTCTTTTCTTTTGCATGTCCTCTTTTTTACTATAATATGGAATAAAAGCTAATTTTTAATGAAAAGAAAACCTCAGAGAGTTGCGGAGCTTTTTTCTATTTTTTTCTGCTTATAATCAGCTCGCGTTTATTCTGTGTGAACGGCCCCTAAGATGTTCATGAACACCAACATTTTCATCCATCACTCACAATGGTCCCATTGGAAACAAGGTAATTAAATACTAACAGTGATGCAGCCTCAAAACTGGGAATTGTGAGTGAAAATATAGCAGCATGTACCCATTCTACAGCCACTGTTTTTGCTCTCAAGTCACAAGGATTTCAACTTTGTGATTGAAAAAGTGATAAGCATTACATACTCAGGTGGCGCCATTTTTGACGGATCAACATCTCGAAGGAACTCGCACTGCATAGCCTGTTCAGCCGTACATCGTTTGCTGGGATCCAGTGCTAGCATATGATCAAACAAATCCAATGCAGCAATGGGAATGCTGAAAAAATAAGTAACTACAATGTCAGAATTTTCATTCTATAATAAACTGATCTTAGACTTTAATATTACAGATCACATTCTCTTTCCATAATTACATTTATAGTCACTGTTTTCAACAAACTTTGCATACCGTATTTTTCGGACTATAAGACGCACTTTTTTTCCCCAAAATTTGGGGGGAAAAGAAGGGTGCGTCTTATAGGCCGAATGTGGCGCCTGGCATCCGCTGTAATAGAGAGGCGGAAGCCGGCAAGTGATAGACGCCATTACAGGTGCCGGGGCCTGCGACATCGCTGCCCTGCCCTGCATGAAGCCAGCGGCGGGAGGAGTGATGCTGCTATTTCGCTCCTCCGTCCCCCCGCCGCTGGCTTCATGCAGGGCAGGGAAGCGATGTCTCAGGCCCCGGCGTCTATCCCTCCCCGGCATCCGCCTCTCTAGTACAGCGGATGCCGGGTCAGTATCCGTGGCCCCTTCTCCCCCGGGGCCGGTCCCCACCGGCCCTGTACCTGTGAAGTTGCAGGCCGGCTCCTGCGCGGCGATATCGCAGGAGCCGACCTGTTCGGGTGACAGCCAGGAGCCTAATGAGGCTCCCAGGCCTGTCACTGCTATATATTAGTATTGCGGCTGGGTCTATGACCAGCCGTAATACTAATACACAGAATGTCCCATAGACGGCAATACAGTTGTATTCAAGTGACCGCAGGTTCAAGCCCCGGGGGGGGGGGGGGGGGGATAAAATAGTAAAAAAAAAAAAAAAAAAAGCTTTAAAAATATGTAATATGAAATAAATAAAAGTTCTAAATCACCTCCTGTCCCTAGAATATATATATAAAAGTAGAAAATCATATATCATAAACCACCAGTTTTTTTTTCAATAAAAGGTGATCTAAGCAATAGATATTCCCCAAAATGGTATAACTAAAAAGTACTTCTGGACCCGCAAAAAAAAAAAAACACTCTATGCGTCCCCGTACAGCTGCAGGGTCACCTGTCAATGTGGCCTTGCAGCTGTTGCAAAACTACAACTCCCATACATTAAATATTTTACCAGTTTTTGCTTCAAAATTTTTTTTCCCTATTTTCCTCCTCTAAAACCTAAGGTGCGTCTTATAGTCCGAAAAATACGGTAAGTCAAAAGCACAAGCTGATAGAAGAAACTTTGTAATATATTTTTAGCTTTTCCTCCTTCCCAGCTAAACTGACATCCACTCTGAGATATCTGGTGAGATCTCTCCAGCTCATGGAGAACTGAGAATTCTGCTAAGAAAAAAAATTGCCATAAAATGGAAAAACATTGTTATTCCTCATGTACAATCTCTATTATTGATTTATGAAAAGTTTATTGAAAGGTTAAGTACGTTTTAAGGTTTGTAAAAATGGTCTTAAAAATCTACAAAGATATACTTACAAAGCAAACTCTTCTCTCAGTTTTCGGCGATATTGCTTCTTTGGTTTCATGGTGTTAAAATATGGTAACTTTATCACATCAGGCCATACAGCAGGACAAGGACTTCCACACATACGACTTATAGATAAAACCAAAGAAATACAATAAGTGGTTAAGCAAATTTGAGTGACAAGCCCACATCAATCTAGAATGTGAGAGAATAGAAGAAAATGTACAAAGTAACGATGCAATCTAAATACTAACTGAATAAACCTACTACAAATATAGCACCTACCCTTTAAAGCAGTCTCTCAGAGAGGCCTACAGGGGGGAGGGGGGGGGGGCGGTAAAAATGAAAATGGGGTGGTGGTGGTGGTGTTGAAGCGGTTTAGGGTGGAGATGGCCGATTCGTGTTTTTCTACTTTTTTAAAAACTAAAATCAAAACCTACCTGCTATACTACATCAATTATTTTCTTCTTATTCCTGCCCTGTTTGATTGTATAAAATAAATACTTTGGCAACGCTGCTAACTAAAAAGAGAAATCGTCTGCATGTTACCGAAGCGCTTTCTTCGTTCACATCTTTGCTTCTGGATGCCACGTGGGGCCTTAGCCTTACAGAGGACCTTTCACCACCTCCAGTACTTTATATCAATCAATAGCTGTTGCTCCACTGACTCTGGAACAGTTAGAAATTTCTCCTCTAGCCCCCACGCAATGCTGTTATTTGTGCTACCTGGGCGGTGTCAGGCAGGAGCTAGCAAGGGGGGAGATTCTTAGCTCCGACACTGGTTGCCTCTGGATGGAGCTCTGAATCACATTTGACACCGCCCTTCTGACATTACAGAGCTTAAATAGCACATCACATAAAAAATACTGCGCTTGTTTCTCAGGAATGGTAGAAGCTAGAAAAAAAACCCCAACTGTGATGGAATCAGTGAAGCAGCAACTATTAGCAGATGGTAAGAACTAGAATTGGTGGAGTTGGTGAATAGCATATCTATAGGATACACTATAAATGTCTGATAGATATTGATGTTCTTAGAAAGTATAAGGACTGTTTAAAAGCATACCCCGCCCTTACCTTATCAGTTCAAGTTGTGCTAATTCTTGATTTGCTTGGAAGATCGGTTTCTTTGTAAACAGCTCACCAAGAATACACCTAGAAAAGCAAAAACGTTGTTTTGTTAATAGCCCTCAGAAATGGAATACAGTCATTTGCCATGTTGCATAAAGTTATGCATAAGAATAAGTGAATGCTTTGGAATTACTTGAATTTCTGCATTGAATAAAATGTTTGATTTGGTCTATGGATGTACATCAATCCCTAGTTAGAGACAATGGGGGCGATTGTACGCCTTGTACGCCAATTTTTTCATTTTTTCACCGCCCTTCCCACTTTCCAGAAAGGAAATAATCATAGATTATAATGTTCCTGGAACACTGAGGAGTTAATACTATACACTGCTGATAACATATTTCTGTCTGATGAACACGTGGGTGTATCATGGGCGAGTTATATTGAGCGAAAAACAGTAAGCTTGATCCTAGGACACAACCTCCCTATTGGTATAAATGATAGTTCACATCTGCACACGTCTCCCCCCTGGCCGACCGACCTGAACAACGGAGAGGCAGACTACTAAAACAGCAGTTACCCACGGACACAAATGGTCCCCACAGTTTATGATGAGGTCACCAGGTGTATGTTGTTTTGATACCCAAACCGACAGAGAGAAAATGTCTTTTCCTCTCAAATAGAGACTCTGGCGCAGATGTGAACTTAACCTGACTGACACACGTGAGGGTCTTGCTGTTGGGGAATAACACTCACAAGATGCAAAGACAAAAGTCTTAGAACTGACAAAAAAAAAAAACCAAAACACCAGGTTACACTACCGTTGGACTGCAGGCTGAACCTGGACCACAGGGGCTAGATTTCTGGACCCTGCCTCTTTACTGTTGCATAATGGCAATGATCGTGAGAAAGATCTTCCAACCAATGTCCCTTGAGCAGTGATACATTAGAGCAGCAGGGATCAGTAATTGGAGTCAGTAATGTGGCTACAGTGTTGCTACTACCATGGTGCATCAGGGCTAAAGGGACAGTGGTCAGTAGGATAGCCAGTCTCCCGACTGCTGTCAGTATCACTATGCTGGAACAAGGAGGGAGATTCCTGCCGGCCCCCCAAGACCTCCACAGAGAGCAATATGAGGGTATTGTAATGTGTGGCAGTAATAAAATGGCATTATAATTTATAGATGCAGTAATGAACAGAGCAATATATTGTGTGGGGAAGAGCTAAGAGGGTAATATGGTGTGTGTGTGTGTGTGTGTGTGTGTGTGTGTGTGTGTGTGTGTGTGTGTGTGTGTGTGTGTGTGTGTGTGTGTGTGTGTGTGTGACGGAGAAATATTCTGTATGCAGGAAAGAAGGTGGCATTATACTATGTGGAGGCACTAAGATAGGGAAACAAAGAGAGGGTGGGGTCAAAGAGCTTCACCTATTTAGAAACTGGTTACATTCAGCTACTGTTTAGCTTGGATATTCACTTAACGGCAGACCCAGATCAGCGGACTATTACTAAAAGTCAGACACAGATGTCTTTCACTTGTTTTATCACTGCAAGCAGATATTAATGACATACTATAGAAAAGAAATCAAATTTGCAGCAGGAGAGTTAAATTCATAATGTGTATACGGAACTGGAACAGTCCAATATATGAGCACTATCATGTCAGACTTCTACTCACCCACAGCTCCAGACATCAATCGCTGGTGAATAACGTTCTTCTCCAAGCAATAATTCAGGAGGGCGATACCACAGCGTAATGACTTTATTTGTGTAAGGCCGGCTAAACATCACAGTAAAAGGAAAAAAAAAAGGGGAAAAAAAAAAAAAAGATGAATAATTCCAGCATTTAAATGTATTAACCACAGTATTACTTTCCTATTCTATAATCTTTTAGAGAAGCTACACTGGGACAGATATATTAACGTCAAAGTTATGGACAATATGGATTTATCAGAGTAGCTGACTCTGCTTGATAAACTGGTGTATCTGTAGACTGTCAAGTTTAATTTTAGAACACTTCTTGAAAGACGATCCCTCCTTCTACACGTCTTCACTGCTTCTAGAGCAGCTAGTCAAGTACAGCACATGTGCGAGATTTGAATTGCGCTGTACAAGACTAGCTGCTCTGGAAGCACTGAAGAGTTGTAGAAGGAGGGATCGTCTTTCAAGAAGGGGGCGGTGACAAATGGAGGCGGCTGATGACGCAGGGGTGCTCGGAGCACAGAGATAATGCCCCCTGTGCTCCATGATTAATTAGCAGATGAAGAAAACTGGTTTCATTCAAAAATGGCTGCGAGGATCAAGGAATGACAGGTATGCCTAGAATAGTCTTTCTGAAGGCTATGTGAAGATATGATTCGTTAAACGATCTAAGCAATGATAGACTCCCTTTAATAGATGAGGTAGAAAGCATGAACACCAGTTTTTGGAGCATATTATGTCAGAATTCTCGCACATTTTATTAGAAAATCTTTTTTTTTAAATGTAGATTGTGAGCTCTATATAGGGATCACAATGTACTTTTTTTTTTTGTTTTCCTATCAGTATGTCTTTGTAGAATGAGAGGAAATCCATGCACGGGGAGAACATACAAACTCCTTGCAGATGTTGTTCCGGGCGGGATTCGAACCCAGGACTCCAGCACTGCAAGGCTGCAGTGCTAACTACTGAGCCACCGTGTTGCCCCATTTTATTAGTAAATCTGTAACTCTATTGCTCATCTACAACTGGTCATCAGCAGTCTAACACTTCACAGACCAGATTTTCAGGTTCCATTTTTTAACAATGACTAACGAGGAAATCCATAGCTAGCCGGTAAAGGAATTCTCACCTAAGGGAGCCTTCACATGGAGTTTACGCTCCGCTGATTCTGAACGTAAACTCGTTCAGAAAGAGCGGCGTAAAAACAGATTCCATTGATTTCTATGGGTGCCGGCATACGCGCGGTTCCCCATTGAAATCAATGGGAGGCTTTTTTTACCTATTGCTTTCAATGTGATACGGACGTATCCCAAAGACTTTCACCTGCTCTCCTGTCTCCTCTTCCCTCCACTTCTTGACTGCTTTTTCCTCTGACTAAATATAGCTGTCAATTACTGATAGAGATTTCAATGAATCAATGACAAATTCTACTGAAGCTTTCCACACAAAGCAGCGTATCACTCTGCTCTATAACTAGATACCTGCAGACTGCACTGCTTCTTTCTAGTCACATGTTCTCTTTAAAAACATTTGGCCCCATGAAAGTAATTAAGGAAAAAACTGGAAAATAAAACAAAAAAAATTAAATAAAAAAAGGTTTATAATAGTACATGCACTGTAAGAAAATGACCCAACACATCACAGGAGTCAGGTCTAATCTTTTGAGCAAGAACCCCTGCTCATGCCCTTGGCACCTTCACATAATCCTAATGGTCACTAGAGCCACCTAAGAGTAGGAAGTATAAAAAGCGGACTGCCTAACTCTCCCATTCAGAAGTGCCGTCTCCTCAGCATACATGGAGTTCATGTCTTATGATGGCAGCTGATAAAGGGTTATGGAACCAGACCGGGCCACTTGCCTCTTTGACTGAAAAATGGATATGAATAGGAATCTAGTGCATGTGAAGTGTGACAAGGTTGATGGACAGGTGTAGTCATATGATCCTTGACAAGGACTGAGGAAGAAGGGGTAGAGTTTCTGAATGGGAGAAGTTAACTAATACTATTACATGAAAAGCAGCTAACCCCTTAATAACAATGTTACATATATATATATATACACACATACATATATATATATATATATATATATATATATATATATATATATATATATATATATATATATAACATTTATACAGCAGTTCTCTAGATAAGCTTTTCTTATATACAGCCTGTCACATTGTTTGCTAGAATCAGCTCATGTACGACACCTTCTCTTGTATGCTGTCACTACTGTAGTTTGCAGAAAGAGAAGATAAAATACATCTCTGATAAAATACATAAGACTATGGATAGCTGAAGTCACTGGAAACTTTTTTTTAATGTAACATTAACCCTATTATCGCTGAAGTGATCAGATAGATTACAAGTACACTAGAATGAAAAACAATTCATTACTGCAAAGCACTGCTCACCTTTCTTCTGAACTGTACAGTCTAGCAAGTCCAAAATCTGCAAGCTTGATCTGCCCCCTAGTGGAAGTAAAACACACTGATGAGGATCTACATTATAGGACTGTTTTAACGGTCTAATACAGATTAGAGATGAGCGAACAGTGTTCTATCGAACACATGTTCGATCGGATATCAGGCTGTTCGATTCGAATATCATGTGGCAAACTCCAAAAAAATTTGATTCCCCTCCCACCTTCCCTGGCGCTTTTTTTGCACCAATAACAGCGCAGGGGAGGTGGGACAGGAACTACGACACCAGAGGCATTGAAAAAAATCGGAAAAAGTCATTGGCTGCCGAAATCAGGTGACCTCCATTTTAGACGAATAGTCGATTTCAAATCCGGGTCATATGAGAATGTGAACTTTGTGACTATGAGACAGGGATATCTGTACAGGCAGGGATAGCTAGGGATAACCTTTATTTAGGTAGGAATGTTATTAAAAATAACTTTTTGGGGCTCTATCGGGTGTGTAATTGTGATTTTTGTGAGATAAACTTTTTCCCATAGGAATGCATTGGACAGCGCTGATTGGCCAGAGTACGGAATTCGACCAATCAGCGCTGGCTCTGCCGGAGTCTAAGGTCGGACCTGAATGGAGACTGGTGTGGAGCGATCTTAGACTCCGCCTCCTCCAGCACAGCCAGCACTGATTGGTCGAATTCCGTACTCTGGCCAATCAGCGCTGTCCAATGCATTCCTATGGGGAAAAGTTAGCTTGCGAAAATCGCAAGCGGACAGGGATTTCCATGAAATAAAGTGACTTTTATGCCCCCAGACATGCTTCCCCTGCTGTCCCAGTGTCATTCCAGGGTGTTGGCATCATTTCCTGTGGTGTCATAGTGGACTTGGTGACCCTCCAGACACGGATTTGGGTTTCCCCCTTAACGAGTATATGTTCCCCATAGACTATAATGGGGTTCGAAACCCGTTCGAACGCTCGAACAGTGAGCGGCTGTTCGAATCGAATTTCGAACCTCGAACATTTTAGTGTTCGCTCATCTCTAATACAGATATATAGGTATTATAGTTTTGTTACTATAGTAAACACTAAAGTGGTATGGGACCTACTGGGAAAAAAAAATAAAAAATCAGCTTACGGCATAACTTCAAATACTAAAACCTGCCATGAATGAATTATGTAGATGATTTTAAGAAACCTTGACATCTTATTTTGCATGTATTTAGGGGTATAAGACAACTGTGTGTAATAACTAATGTTCTGTGTCCAATAAAGTTGTGAAACTTGGTCTGGAATCAAGAGAGGATTATTAAGTATTACAAATCTGAGAAGAACCACAAAGTATTTCTTTGGCTGTCCACAAAAACACTATTCAGAGCACAATTTGCTCTATATGCAAAGCCTACATTGTTCTTACAGTCAAACTATCTAGTTGTGAATATCATAAGAAAAATGGCAAACACGTCCATAAAGTTCAACATACCTGTTATTTAGTAGAATATTTGAGCATTTAATATCTCTGTGCAAGAAATTCTTCTTGTGACAGTAATCCAGACCTTCCATTAGTTGCCTCATGAAAGACTTAATGTGAAGTTCATTGAAATGCACTAGTCCGGATTCCAGCAAGCCCATCAGGTCATGGTCCATATACTCAAATACCAGGTAAAACGCACCTGCGCAGATTGAAAAAGAACTAAGTTTATGGTTTTACTAAAATCCATTACAAATCTTGAGTGGAATTTACAGCTATGAATTCTGATACAGAGTACAGATCCAGAAGTTTGGATACTCATAAGTCACTACGATTCAGGGAGTTTCAGTCACACCGCCTAGTTCAGTCCAGGAAATATGGTCCATGACCATTTACTTCTTTCTGTTAAATCCACTTTCATTCAAAACACTTTTTATTTTTATTTGAAATCTAGAGAAAGGGGCCATTTCAACTTCGATATGTATATATCCATTTATTTATATTTTAATTAATTATTTTCTCTATTTTTTTTCATACTCATTTGTTGATAAAAATACATGTGAGGAATGATACATAACTTTTATTTATTGCTGTGATGTCTGGTTTATACTGGTGATACTGTATGTCTGCAAGAGACCTGCCAAACTTCTCAGGCTAGCATATTAGTATTTAATACTGCAGACATAACTATAGATGAACTAAATGACACAACTCTGTTTTTCATATTAACACGTTCCCTAGAATTATGTTCATTTTCATTACACAAAGTCATTATAAAATTAGATTTTTTTTGCTACAAGAGAAAAGTTGGTATTACAAAGCACAGGTTATGGAGTAATCAAACCTTTATCTTTCTTGAAGTCCACAGCATCCTCTTTGTCTGTGACTATCTCCTTCATGTTAATAATGCTCTGGTGGGTGAGTTGTCTAAGAATCTTAATTTCGCGTATAGCAGTGATAGGGAAACCTTCTTTCTCATTGTCCAAACGCACTTTCTTCAAAGCCACCATCTCTCCTACAAAGAAATTATTTCACATGAAATTAAAACAGGTGGGAAAACCAAGGCCTTTTTGGGGAGACCGTAGCGGCCAGAATTAAAAAATGCACTTCTGATACAAAATAACTGGCATTAAAAAAAGTAGTCCTATAGAGACAGGCTTCATACAACTGAGGAATCAGAATGTGCCTATTAACATTGGAAATGTGAAGTTCTTGGTTTTAAATTGACAGAAGTAAAAAAAAATAAATAAAAAAATAATGAATAAAATGGGCGATAGCCCACAGGCAGGTACACTGGAGCTCATACTGCAATTTCTATCTTGTGGCAGAAATTTTTGTCAGCAATAAATTTGTAATTTATTACAATTGTAATTGTAACTAAGATTGTCATAGAAAATGTAAAAATGCATTGAATAATGCTTTAAGTGTTTTAAAGAAATATATATATACACACATATACACACACACAGATAATGCTTTCAAGGTAATGCAAAGCTACAACTCCCAGCATACCTCAACAGAAAGTTTAAGTAGAGTAACTAAACTTTCAGCCAACTTTCTTATTTTCTACCAATATTTGTGTTAATACATTTTGTAATATACTTTATCATCACATTTTGTCTCATTTCTATGAAATCCTGCATCTCTATTCTTTCCCTTGCTTCTGTATTGAGAACTGTTCATACATAGTTACTCAATGAGATGCAGGGAATACAGACTTGGGGTGTAAAATGTTGTGAAAATGAGGGTGGGGGAGGGTCACTTCAAACAGTTATATTTCAGATACTGTACAAACTTGCTTTTGATGTCACATGAAAGAAGAGATATCACTGGATGAAAACACAGCTGGGGTTGGGATATTTATATCATATATATTACATATACAGCTACACATAAATATCCTAATCCTGACTTTGTTTTCAACCACTGATATCTCCACTTTATAAGACACCAAAAGCAAGATTTTACATTGTATAATGCTGAGATATAACTGTTTGAACTGACCCTCCCCTCCCCTCATTTTCTCAGCATTTTACACAGCCCGTACTCTATGCCTAGTAACTTTCAGTAAGAGGCAGTAACAGCTCTTAATACAGAATAGGAAAAGTGAAAAAAATGCAGGGTCTCACAGAAAGGATCCAAAATTTGTTAATAAAGTGTATTACAAAATGTATTAATGACACAAATACTACCTGAAAAATACAAGTTGTTCGAAAATTTAGTTAAGCTTTAAGTTTTACAACAGCTATACAGAATATAGACATGCAAGAGTGGTTGGGAGGATCCTCGTTCAAGAGAGACGTGGCCTTCATAAGCCAGTCAACACTGGTTACTTAAATGTGAATTTTAATTCCGAATTCACATTTTGCCTCTAAAAATAGGTAGCTGTGCGGCATCCACAATAGTGTTATATAGAAGACAAAACCTTTTTTTTTTTTGTATTTTTTTTCTACAGTGTTGGGTGTCTGTCTGCATTTACCCCGTTATAAAAAATATTTCTGGATCATGTTTTCCAACAAAAGTGCATACAGGACTTTTTCTTCTGTCAGAAAAATAAAACATGACTAAAGAGAGAGTCCATCATATTGCTTACATTAGAGTCAATGGGAAAGGACACAGACAGTGGGGGCTCAATCTGTGTCTGATACTCTGCTACCATTAATGTCATACTATGACTGGAGACAGCAACGGATATTAACAATGGTAGTGTGAACATAGTCTTATACAGCTAACTATAGAAACAAGGAAAATTTCGTAAAGCAAATTCTTTAACAAGAAATCTCACTGGAGTTTAAAAGAAAGTTTTCCAGGTGTTCAAAATGAATGGTCTATAGTGTATTGTTTATATAGGTACAGTGGGCTGGGCCTGGTACTGCAGCCCACTCCTTTTAGTATGGTACTAAGATGCAGTCCCAGACACCTGCAGCCCCTTCATTCTCCTGCTTGGTGGCGGTTCTAAGGATGAGCCACGTTACCTCTTATGTCACTCCCTATAGATTGTAAGCTCGTGTGAGCAGGGCTATCAGTCCCATTATGTGAATTGGCTTACTAATCAGTAATGCTTCATTTTGTCTGTTCTTTAACCCTACAAAAGTGCTGTGGAATATGTTGGCGCTATATAAATTAAATGTATTATTATTATTATAGGCCATAAATAATTAAGCTAATATATAGTGATAAATTTTGTAGATTCTTACCAGTATCTTTATCTCGGGCTTTGTACACCTGACCATAAGTGCCTTCTCCGATGATTCCAATAATATCAAATTTATCTACACAACGCTTGCCCCAGTCAATTTCATTTTCATGGATTTCACCACAACGCGGACCACAAATCCTTCAAGACAGATGGAAGCAGAAAATTAAAATTCAATCCTAGCCAACACCTGGAATATGAGCACATATTATCAATTATGGATATAGTACAATGTCTACATCCTTGCAGTATAACCAATCTTCAGATGTTTTATATAAATGAATTCTGTATTATCAATTAAAAAGTCTTTATATCCTAAAAGATTACAGTGTAAAAACACTGAAAGAACACGCAGAATTAAACTCTTCATTTACCACATCTAAGCTCAACTCTAACCAAACATCCTGTATGAAGGGTGAGCGCTGAAAAACTAGCACAGTTTCAAATGCAAAACCATGTTTGCTAATATTCAAGCACAAATTTAGAATTTTTTATTTAAAGGAAAACCCGTCACTCACACTTCAAGCAAGTTTATTAGGCAATAAAGAGTAATAGACATGAATAAACTTACTTGAAGTGCATGTTGGTTGCCATATTTTTTTTATTTTTTTTTTATAACATTACATAATCTGCGTTCCAATCCAGGCACCTAATTCTACTAATCTGGAGTGTTGTGTAGAATACTTTAGCACAATTTTCCAATTTTTGACAAACACAAATAAGAGTGTAATTAATACCCTAATGTAGAAACCTGGCACACGGGAAGATGCCATCAGCACTAAAAAGTGTACCTCCAGTTATGAACAATGAATAATGCGTATGAATAAAACAAATTTTAGAATATATCTTAAGGAGATCGGTTTCCTTATACAATTATTAATCTGTTCACCTGCTCCTTATTTTCAACCTGACTGATATGTCTGAGTGTTCAGCCTCACACATAGAGCTCTATGGA
Source organism: Leptodactylus fuscus (assembly GCF_031893055.1). NCBI lineage: Eukaryota > Metazoa > Chordata > Amphibia > Anura > Leptodactylidae > Leptodactylus > Leptodactylus fuscus. The sequence goes on along the minus strand of NC_134268.1, from coordinate 148,661,186 downwards.
GAAGGGAGGGGTGGAGTAGAGGGTGGCAGTCAGCCATGTAATTTATTGCCTCATTCTGTGCACTGGAAGTCTCTACAAGCCTACCGTGTTAAAAGAGCTCAGAGTAGCAGCAGCAATTATTTGAGCATATATTCTAGCAGTTTCAACTTACCCTTCCCTATTCCTTAGACTATTAAGTAAAAGGTAATTCAGATAAAAAGCCAAGTTTAAAGAAAATAAAATGGAAAAAATAAAAATGTAAATTTAGAAATTTTCTATGTTCATAAGATAGAATCATTACCTATTCTGTGTGGTGTGACTAACATTTAACATACATCTACTTAATGCTGCCAACATTTTTCGCACTTTTTTTTTTTTATGATGTCAAAAAGGCATACAAGTTTAGCAGCAAATTTTCAAGAAAATGTCTAAAACCTGCTTTTTAAAAGGGACCAATTCAGATCTAAAATGAAGTGGTTTCAGGGCCTAAACATTAGAACCCTCCCATACCTCAACCTATTTCAAAAGCTGCACCCTTTAAAGTATTCCAAACACTATGTAAAACACGATGTAGTAGTTTACTTTAATTCTTGTGAAAATCCTAAATATTTAACAAATAAGTCTGTCTACACTAAACTATATATGGGTGGGGGAAGGTAGTTAGGAGTTTTATTTTTTGTTTTCACTTTTTTGACACACCCACCACTGTAGCTGTGCAAGCAATCCTTATCTCTCTGTAAGCAGAAAGATAGGGAGGAGATACAAAGTTACAAGCAGCATTAAATCCAGATGTCTTCTATCAGTACCAAAGTTGCTAGCAGCAGCCAGTGTGGAGAAATGCAGGGCAGAACAGAATGGCAGTTTTATGACAGCCCCTAAATTAAAAAGCTGAAGGCACAAGGATTTGATGGGCTGGTCAGGAAGAGCTTAGTAAGATATATTACAATGTGTATTATATTCATCTGAGCTATTCATTTATGAATAGTTGTTTATAACTGGAGGTATGCTTTACAAGAAATGCATTAAAGATTTTAAAAAAATCAAATAAAAATACTACTGTGTGATGTACCATGCTACCTAGGGGTTAATGTGAAGTACATGAAGTACAGTATAAAAGGCTTTTAAAGGCTTGTCATACATGTTTCACACAGAGTAGTGATATAACAAATACTGTAGACTTTAGGCGTTGGTCTGAGCAGGTCAGGCCCAATTCTAGAAGCACTATCTATCTATCTATCTATCTATCTATCTATCTATCTATCATCAATTTTTTGGGGGACTGTGGAAACTTCAGGCATTCGATGTACTCACAAAACGTAGGGGTCTAAAATGGGGGCCAAAACAATTAATGTGAAACGTAAATCTGAATTAAGCAAGGAAACGAATACCTAAAAAACCCCCCCAAAAAACAAAAGAATAAAATACTGCTGTTTACTCATAAACATCAGGAATTGTCGATGACTTAATATATAAGGAAATAAACAGCAGACTCAATGCTTAAAAGGGGGTTTTCAAGTGAACATAATATTTAAATTTGTAGACAATTAAAACTCTAACATTTTTGCAAATTTAAAAAAAATTGCAAGATTTTATTTTCTCTAACCATCTTAGGGGGATCAGTCATTTGTCTTGAACGATTGTAAATGAATAGGACCACAAATGTAGGAAATTTCTGTGGCCTGGGACTTGACAGAAACTCAGCCATGAAGTCCTGATTGTGAACAAACTAGCGGGCAGGAACACTATGTATGTATGTATGTATGTATGTATGTATGTATGTATGTATGTATGCATGTATGTATGTATGAGAAGATAATCCACCCACATCATGGCTTGGTTTCTGACGAGTCCCAGACCATAGAAAGTTCCTGTATTCTTGGACATATCCATTGGCAACAATCAAGACAACAGACTGTACTCACTAATATAATTACATTTTTTGCAGAATTTTATCTATTTACATTTCCAATGTTTGTCTTTTAATCTTCTCTAAAATTAAAGCGGAACTAACCTTTTGGACAACTTTTGATTTCCTAGCAGTAATTGTGTCATTAATAAATTTTGTAATATATTTTATTAACACATTTTGTCTCCTCTCAGTGAAATCCTGCATCTCTTTATTCTCCCCCTTGCTTCTGTATTTCTACATTTTACACAGCTCGTACGCCATACACAGTGACATTCAGTGAGACAGGAATAGCTCTCAACATACAAGACAAGGAGAGACTAGTAATGATGAAGATTTCACAGAAAGGATCCAAAATTAGATAATAAAGTATATTACAAAATTTCTTAAAGACACAAACACTGCAAGAAAATCAAAGGTTGTCCGAAAGTTTAGTTGCATTTTAAATATTGTTAGGTTCATAGGAAAATACCATTTAAGCAAAACAACCATTACGTAGATGATTTTCTCATACTTAGGCCTCTTTCTGTTCTTCACTTGTGTTTTCTTTCCCTCTGGGCTACAAGACAGATCCCCACTTCCAGTATGTATAGGTGGCAGGGGCAAGTCAGAGAGCAGGTGCCGAAGTTTTCTCTCCATCTCCTTCTTCACAGACTTTCCTGGGATACAGCCACGGAAACTAAGAGGCAACAGTAAAAGATGATGAATCAAATAGGTTTGCATCCAAAATGTAAAAACCAAAACCAAGTAAAGAAACTTCCTATACATTGGTTAGAAAGACAAAGAAAGCCGTGCAGTTTCGTTTTCAGCTCCTTCTCCAGTTTCAGTTTTACAACGACTAAGTCAATGGGGCCGGCTCTGTGTGTTACAGCTGGTTCTCCCTCAGACTAGACCAATGGAGGTGTGACGCTCATGGGAACCTAGTGTAACTTGTTTGTTTTTTTGCTTATTTATACTTGTGATCTTGAGAACCCCTTCACTAGATCACATTTAATTCTTTAACTTTTTTCATTTTTTAAATTTAATAAAAAAAAACAAAAACAAAAACAGACAGACATTGTGATAAACTCCAAGCACTGGTTATTTATAAATAAAACATATTTTTGCCTATAGTTTAAGCATACCATAGAAACATCTGGAAAATGCTACGCGTATACAACCCTTTGCAATGTTTATGCCAGTAAAAACGCAGCATACGGACACACTGATGTCATCCAGGAATTTCACTGACTCATACATTTGAATGAACAGACTGAGCGGCATATTTTGCGACTCCTTTCTATGACCTGGACACACAGCTATACAAATGTCTGTATGAGATCATAGAAATGAATGTATATGTACTTTTATCCAGTGTTGCGGATAAGAACTGTTGAAGCATAAAGGTTCTATAAAACACCGTAGCGGCCAACTTTGTGAAAACCAAAATTTTGTGTCAGTGTGAGAACTTTTGGCCATGGCTGTATTTCAGAATCTGAACCAAAAACGGTAGTAAGTTGTGTATGTCATAGTGCCTTCTCTTACCTTAGCAACTTTGATGTCGAAAAGAAACAAAGTGTCCAAGAAGAGACTTATAATGCACTAAATAAGTACAAATTGCTGTAAATCACCCTTATATAGAGTATTACTCAAATTTACGCATATCAAAATGACATTTGCACGCAGATCTACGCTCCAAGACTATGTTCAGTCCTGCATCCTGTCCACAGTGCAAGCTTTCAGTGTTATCGAGTTTGTGCCCTTTGCAATATACTGTTCTATGTTGTGTTCAGCTATCCTATCACACTTACCTGTTAACATCATTTGAGAGGGCAGTGGGAAGAGGTAGTGCTAGAAGAGTTGCTGGTGACGACCCTGAACTTTTCGCCTTCTCTGTGCTTGCTGATGCCCCCTTATGGACCTTGCTTTTGTCTTTCTGACCCGATGCATTCTCTTTAACATTGTCCACCTTGCCTAGCTTTCCACTTGTCTTGGCCACTTTATCTGAATTTAAATTAATGTCCACAGTTGTTGTCTGGACCGAAGCTTTGACTCTAGCTTTCTCAGTTTTTGCAGTAGGGGATGATGCACTTTCCACTTTTGTTTTCTTTTGCTCCTTGGCATGGTTTGCTTGTTGGGCATTACTGGCAGAATCTGAATGCCCTTTGGTAGGAGTTGAAGTGCTGGAAGCCTTTGCTAGGGCTCTCGCAGCCTCAGCTTCCCTAGCCTTTTTGTTCTTGTTTAGTTCTGCAGCTAGACTGCTCTTCAGAGTAAGTGTACTTGGAGAAATGCTAGACTGTCTGCTCCTGGACCTTGAAACTCTGTGACGACTTCGAGAACGAGAGCGGCGTGCCTTATAAGGACTTCTGCTCCGTGATCTTGGAATACGCCTGATGGAGTAAAAAATAAGCTATTAGTACAAAATATAAGTTTCATTCTTAGTCATTTACTCATACATTAAAATGGAAGAAACATCTCTGAACAAAAGATGACATTTATAGCCATACATGTACATACAGAGAACTAGAATGACTTTGATGAACCTTGACTTTTCTAGGGATGTCGTTTTTAACTTTCCATGTTATCCGTATTAAAAAAAAAAAAAATCCTAAAAATCTTGCAGTTCCAACTCTTGCCACTAAGCCTAAATAGTCTGTCACTTCCTGTTTATTGGAGATGTGCCACAGGCCCTGGACAAAATGATCTGGAGCAAACCTTCTCATCTATGGAAGAGTTTTCTAGGCAAGTTTCTAAGACTAACCCAATGGGCCCTTTATTTTAGGAATCATAATTATCCTCAGGACCCAGATCTCCACCAAAGCCCATCTTTTGCCATATCCAGTCTTACACAGTCACTCACAGGAGAGAGCCTCAACTTAGTTTTAATTCCTTCCTATTTACTCCCAATACTTGACAGCCATGCAACAACTAACATCTCAAAATGAAGAAATCCAACGGGTTATTTTTAGGAGAACAAGTTTGGATCTAAACCCACCATAAGGTTGAGGCCCCATGTTGTAGAAACACTTTTTTAGCTACAAATTTCACTGCAGTTTTTTTGAGCCAAAACCAGGTGTGGAAGGAGCAAAAAGAAGAAATACTTTCCATATATTCCCCATTCCATTTGTAGCCATTCGAGGCTTTGGCTCAAAAAAAAAAAAAAAAAAGGAAACAAAATCTCCAACAAAAAAACCCTGCATTTCTGCAATGTGGTGCTCAGCCTAAATGTCATAAGGCCATCACATGGACTGTGTTTAATAGAGTAAACATGGCTATATGAAACAGGCCTAACCAGCTATAAAGTTTACCTACTTGTTATTAATATGGCACATACTTCACATCTAATTGGATTGTGAAGATTATTTCCCTATTTCATTAAATAGAACCTTTCATGTCCTCCTGCACATACAGTTTAATATACTGCTAGAAAGCCGACAGTGTGCGGAATTCAGCTTTCCCGGTATGTGCCCCAGGGTGGGAAATATCGGTGCCATTAGTTTCGGCACTGATCTCTGCCCACTGTCAAAAGGGCATTCCTGACAGTCTATCTAAACTGTGAGGAACGCGCCCCCCCCCCCCCATAGTCCATAGCCCTGTACTGTCTGAGGGGGCGTTCCTTACCGCCCAGAGATGACGCTGAGCTGTGAGGAAGGCCCCCAGTACAAGTCTATGGATGAGTACTGTCATGGTTCCTCACAGCCCAGCTAGACTGTCAGGAATGGCCTTCTGACAGTGAGCAGAGATCAGTGTCAAAACTAAAGGCACCAATTTCTCCAGTCCCGGGGTACATAACAGGAAAGCTAACAGTGTGCTGAATTCAGTGCACTGTCTTCTTTCTAGCGCTATTTAAATCCTCATGTGCAGAAGGATACAAAAGGTGCTCTTTAAGAGAGCGTTCACACTACCGTCGTTGTCCGACAGGTAGTGTCCGCTGCTAGTGTCCGTTCAAAATCTGGCACTGACATTAGGAGTGGACACTAGCTGTGTCCGTGACACTTTTCATTCATTTAAATGGCGATCGGGTGCGTTCTTTTGCACTCCATGCCTGTCCTTCACTGTCCGCTTGTAAAATGTCCGACTTCTCAAGCGGACAGAAAAAACCTACATGTCGGGTTTTGCTGTCCGCTTAAAAAGTCGGACATCTTTACAAACGGACAGTTAAGGTTTCATTCGGTGACAGTGATATTCTGTACCTTATGTTTATATGAAATATGATAGTTATTGTGGGAATACCCCTTCAATTTTGTTAATTGAAAAAACTAAACTATTAAAATTTCATTTTTTTAAAGCAATTTACTCTGCAGTATTTTTTGACATTTGCCTAAAACTTTTAAACAGCTCTGTATATTTTCTTTTGTCTGTATTACGTTTTCCTGAAGACACATGCACAACACTGCCATTTGACCATATGAACATGTGTCATCTTAATTTCAGACAACAACTAAACTAGTACATCCACAGCTGCTCCTCATCTCACAGGCTTTAGCGCTCACTTTATTTTGGCTGGTGATATTATAGCTGGTGTCAGTGTACACAGACAGAATCTGCTGTCACAGGGACATGTATACAGATATATATTTTATATTCAAATATATATATATATATATATATATATATATATATATATATATATATTATATTCAAAACACACATGGAATTTGACACCACAGAATCATAATGGAGAAAAAAAAAAACAACCAAACAAGTAAACTACTGAGGCACAGTACCTGTAATGCCAACTTGTAGGATATGCAGTCACACTATAATGTATAGGGGTCTGACCACTAGTACAAAGTATGTACACAGGTGCTGTGGCCCCATTATTTCCTCTTAATTTTCTGCCGCCAAAATCAGCAGAGGGCATCGGCATTCCATGGTGGCTTTCCACTGGGCCTTATCAGCAGAGACTCTGGAGCTCTGGAATCAGCCACAGAATCTGCGCCACGATTGAGTAATACGCTCATTTTTTTTAGCATCCTGCTGAGATCTCCATCTCCCATTGAAAACAATGTATGACAGAGTCTGGGCCCACTAACTGCAGGAAAATATTGCTACAACTGTTTTCTTTTTCATTTACAAAAAAAATAAATAAATGGAGGGACAATCAACAGACCCCATTATAGTCAGCGGGGTCCAGTGGGATCCATTTGTGTCCATCTCTAAACAAACTATCTTTCTGTTCTTCTGGTCCTGCTGCAGAACAGAAGAATGGAATAATATGACTGTAGCATTACTCTATAATAAAAATCAACGATAAAAAAGTTGCCTATTGTAACAAATTGCCCATGCACAAAAAACTTTAGCAGAAGTAACTGTAAATGTGCCTCAGAAGGAGATTTATAACGTCTAATGTGAAAGCTGCCACTAAGTAATGTTGGATGATGCTGGTCTGTGAGAAAAGCTGCTAGGCCCAAGAATCGCTGAAAAATTCTTCAAAGCACATTGTTTCTTATGGTCTATATTCTCTATAGAGAAGGCTCTACAATAAGGTGTAGCATACACAATACACATCTTTTGTTTAACGCACACTTAAACCTATACAACTTTGGATTTTCTTATTATTTCTTCTATTAATAAATGTTGTAATATTGAATTTTCCTCCTTTCTGTAGAAAATTCTGATTCTCTACTGCCAGCAAAGGTCTGTATACCATGTGGAGTATGGAGGCATTATAAACCAGAACAGCGGCTCACACCAAGATCACAGTTCTACCTGTACTATTTCTGGAAATATCGCTGGTTGAAAACGGGGCTGGGAGCAGTCACAACTGTTTATCAATGTGTCAATCCCGACTTATATTATAATAATATTACAACATTCATTAATGACACAAAGACTGCCAGAAAATAAAGGGTTGTGTGAAAGTTCAGGTCACTAGTAAACTCAGCTTATTCCACAGTGTAAAGAGCCAGAAGCAGAGAGCTCCAGTGTATTGTGGCTGTGCCAGAGTATTGCAGCTCAGTTTCCATGTAAAGAAAAGCAGGTACAAACTCCTAAGTGCCATACATCACAGGGCTGGGCATAGATGCAGAACAGTATGTCAGCCTGGATTCTCTGCTGGTTAGCTCAGTTTAGTTATTGCAGCATTCGCAAGGTTCCAAAAAAGATATACCGTATTTTTCGGACTATAAGACGCACCTAGGTTTTAGAGGAGGAAAATAGGGAAAAAAATTTTTGAAGCAAAAACTGGTAAAATATTTAATATATGGGAGTTGTAGTTTTGCAACAGCTGCAAGGCCACATTGACAGGTGACCCTGCAGCTGTATGGGGACGAATAGAGTGTTTTTTTTTTGCGGGGCCAGAAGTACTTTTTAGTTTACCATTTTGGGGAATGTCTATTGCTTAGATCACCTTTTATTGAAAAAAAAAAAACGGTGGTTTATGACATATGATCTTCTACTTTTATATATATATATTCTAGGGACAGGAGGTGATTTAGAACTTTTATTTATTTCATATTTTTATTATATATTTTTAAAGCTTTTTTTTTTTTTTTTTACTATTTTATTCCCCCCCCCGGGGCTTGAACCTGCGGTCGCTTGATTGCTAGTCCCATAGACGGCAATACAACTGTATTGCCGTCTAAGGGACATTCTGTCTATTAGTATTACGGCTGGTCATAGAGACCAGCCGCAATACTAATACAGCAGTGACAGGCCTGGGAGCCTCATTAGGCTCCCGGCTGTCACCCGAACAGGTCGGCTCCTGCGATATCGCCGCGCAGGAGCCGGCCTGCATCTTTACAGGTACGGGGGAGGCACAGGTTCGGGGGAGAAGGGGCCGCTGATACTGACCCGGCATCCGCTGTACTAGAGAGGCGGATGCCGGGGAGGGATAGACGCCGGGGCCTGAGACATCGCTGCCCTGCCCTGCATGAAGCCAGCTCCCGCTGCTGGCTTCATGTAGGGCAGAGAAGCGCAGCGATGTCGCAGGCCCCGGCACCTGTAATGGCGTCTATCACTTGCCGGCTTCCGCCTCTCTATTACAGCGGATGCCAGGCGCCACATTCGGCCTATAAGACGCACCCTTCTTTTCCCCCCAAATTTGGGGGAAAAAAGTGCGTCTTATAGTCCGAAAAATACGGTATATTTCATGGACAGCACACAACCCCATAAATAGACAGTGTGGAGCCTATTTGGAGAGTGAGTGATGTCAGCCATTACACTGTGATATAGATAGATAGATAGATAGATAGATAGATAGATAGATAGATAGATAGATAGATAGGATATATTTATTATATATGGTATTCCTATACAAGACACAGGAAATAAACTATGCAAAAGTTACAACATGCAAGATACAAAAGAAAAATTGTAGCAATAAATAAAAGGTATGGTATAGAACTCTCTCAATTCCTGAGCTCAGAATCTCTCCGCTGCCATTGAGCAGACTGGCGATTCACGACTAGAGGCCTAAAAGAAATCCCATCACCACTACTTTCTTAGGGCCTGTGCACACGGAGTTAACGCGAGCGTATTTTAGCATAATACACGTGTAAAAATAACACTCCCATTGACTTCAATGAAATCTTTTACACGTGTAAAAAAAAAAAAAAAAAAAAAAAAAAAAGCTTCAAAAAACGCTCGCGTTAACTCCGTGCACAAGCCCTTACTCTGTCTACCAGCTGCTGACCTCTACTCGTCCTTGCCACTTGTGCTGACCACAAGGCCTCACGTAAAGTGCACAGAGCCTTTCCTGCTGCTGTACAATGCTCTAGGTGTTGTATGTACAGAGATATTCTGCACCAGCTCCATATACACAGCATTCTATATGTAATGAGAGACCCCATGCCCCTTTACAAGCTCTCTATTTATAGCTCCAAACCAAACAGAACTTGTTAGAGTAAATTCACACACAGCAAATCTGTTGCTGAAATTTTGCTGACCGGGGAAAAAAAATAAGAATAATAATAAAAAAAAAAGTTACATTTTTCTATCTGCAGGATACACATGGATTTTTGGAAACTCTATTCAACAATATTAGACAGACAACTCTGCAACAAATTGACTTTGTGTGAACATAGTCTATGAAGAATTCATCAGTCCTCGCCTGTGAAGGCAGTAAAGTGTGCTACGTGACATAGATAACCATACAACTAAGGCTATGATCATCTCCTTCCCCAGTGCATGGCTTAATACCAGAATTAATAAACCTTTAATTACTCCAGACATTACCAAAGCAAGTTGAGCTGGTTTTCAGTAAGGCTGGTCACACAGGGTATTTAGGGTGAGTGCCACCTTTACAGCCATAGAGATATATTATGCGCAAGTCTCCAACACAATCTCTTTCAATTCTATCGGCTGCTTTGCTTTAACGAGAACCTTTCACCACCTCCAACAAGTCCTGCTATTTACAGCATTTAATAGGTGCGGCACCACTGATCCCAGCACAGATGTCATTTTTACTTTTGGTGTTCCAAGTTGATAGTTTTGGTGCCAGACATGCTATTTAGGCTCTGTACTGTCAGGATGGCGGTGTCAGGCGGTATGATTCTGAGCTCTCACCCTGGCTTCCTCTGAATCACGTTCCCACCCCCACCCGACACTGCCTTCTGACATTACAGAGCTTACATAGCACATCAGGCATCAAAACTACCTGCACTTGTTTACTCAGAACAGTGGAGAGTAAATTCCAACTGAGCTGGAATCAGTGGAGAAGCACATATTAACAGATGATCCCAACTGGAGTTAGTAGGGTTAACAAGCGAACAGCTGTGGGGAAATGGCATTCCTGGCAGTTGCTCTTCTCTACACAGCTACCTCAGCAGATTAAGGTCACTTTTACAATCAGTCAGTATTTTGGGGTCAAAAAGACAGAACAGATACAAAACTTCCCTTTATACATTTCTCTGTATAGGTATCATGTCTGATTTTGGCTTACAAATACTGATGCTGCATGATGTAACTAGAAGGGCCAGTTAGCTGTCCTCCTGGCTAGTAGCACACTACAACTAGCCATCCGCTCCTTTCAATGATACAATATAGGCTTATTATGGTCTAATATGAGAGAGAAATCCACACACATTCCACATCTAATGCACTCAACTGGGTTATTAAAAACCCATTCACATGCAGCAGAAAAAAAAACATGAATGGACCCAATGCTTATGTGAATCTACTGGCAAAGCTGCAGTGCATATTCAGAACAAACTGGAGCGTCAGTTTTGGATTTCGGGAATATTAAATGTCTGGTTGCTGAGGCCTGGTTCACATATGCGTTCGGTATTCCATTCGGGGAGTCTGCTTGGGGAACCCCCCCAAACGGGATACCCAATGCATTAAAAAGCAGTTAGCAAAGAAAGCACAATGACCCCATAGACTATAATGGGGTCTGTGTGTTTTCAGCACGAATCATGTAGAGAGCAATGTGCTGCTTGAAGTACTTTTCTCTCCGTATGATTTGTTCGAACACCACGTGGAAAACACACGGACCCCATTATAGTCTATGGGGTTTGTGTGGTTTCTTACCTAACCGCTTTTTAATGCGTCTCACTGCAGTAAGCACCAGCACTGACCAAAACAGGGGTCCCCTGTGTGAATGAGGAAGCTCTACTTCTATGGGAGTGACAGTCATGTGCACTACTTGAACACTCACACAGCAGATTTGGGGATTCCAGCAGTCTGACCCCAACTATCAGGCGATTATGGGTGATAAATACCTCACATGGGACAAGCCCTTTTAACCATTTATGAATTGTATGTTCATATCTCCGAAGCAAAACGTCTCCTACAGTTTGAAGTCTCCTGTTGCACCTCCCATATTACAAGAACAGTAAATCCGGTGGCAAAAAAAATTAAGAGTCCATTCACACAACTGTACTAGGCTCAGGCTATTTTTATATGAACAATATTAGGGTTAGTTCACACATAAATAACGTGTGGCTTATTTTGGCACCATTTGACACTAATTAGGAAGCTTTTTTTTTTGGACCTTGCCAAGCTTTTTTTGTAAAAACAGCTTAAAAAAAAAAAAAAAAAAAAAGCCAGGCTGTTTTCCCCTCCTGTAAAGTGAATGGGCTGAAAAAACCATGTCACGTTTTTTCGCCTCCCATTCACTTCTATTGCTTTCTTCAGGCGGAAAACGCCTGAAGAAAGGTCATGTCGCTTCTTTTTCTCTGCTAGCGGAAAAATCTGCTAGCAGAAAAAACAAAAGTTAGCAGTCTACATAGACTAACATTGTATGGAGGAGGATTATGACATGGATTCGGCTGTCAAAATCCTCCTCCATGTCCCCGTGTGAACTAGCCCTTAATGTGTTAATGTGACAAATGTGATTAAAACAGTAATCACATGGCAGCATTAAATGGATTATATGCTTTATTAAAATATTGTTCATATAATAGGATTCCTCAATATAAACAACTTACTAACATACATCATTGTAAAATTTGGCAAAGTTTACCTGATTTACAATCTTAGGGTGCATGCACACTACGTAACGCCGGGCGTGTATGAGAGCCGTACACGCCGGCGTTACAGCAGGGCTGCCGAACACTTCCCATTCACTTCAATGGGAGCGCTCGTAAACGCCGCTGTTACGAGCGCTCCCATTGAAGTGAATGGGAAGTGTTCGGCAGTCTGCTGTAATGCCGGCGTGTACGGCTCTCATACACGCCCGGCGTTACTCAGTGTGCATGCACCCTTAGCCAATCTCTGCAGGCACACGCACTGATGTTATAGAAACAGTGTATATTGTGTGTAAGGGGAGCAGCACATGGCCAGGTGTGCTCAGTCCATGTGTTAGTCAGATTTACCAACTTCATGCTGGGACCGGGACTCCTAGTAGTCTTGTTATCTAGGCTGCTAGGAGTCCCTGCACCCAGTGACATACTGTCTCATACCAATTACAATACAGGACAGTATGTCACTGGGAGGCAGGGACTCCTCGCATCATAAATAACTAGGATGATATGAGTCCGACCACTCCCAGCATGAAGTAAATCTGGATAACACACTTACCGAGTTTCACAGGAGCCACACAGCTGCGTGCTGCTACTCTAACTCCTCCTTTTTGCCACAGCTCACAGAAGGCTACTATGCAGAGGCATTGCCACGTGATGTCAGAGAGGGTGACAGAGTGGTGCAGCAAGGACCAAATATGTGACACACCACCGTGATAATAGGCAGTGGCATACACGGTCTCTATGAAGTTGCTGGGTGTGGCCACATTGACAGGAGCAGGAGTGGAGCAAGACTAAATAGCCATACAATTCATCTCTGAGCTCGGTCCCAATGAGCTGGAATAGGGGACGGGGTTGTACATATATTTGCTTTCCAAACGTGCAGGTGCTGCTGTGACATTTCGTGTGCAGGCAGCTTGCAAACGAAACATCACAGATGTGGTCATGTGACCCGAAGCTAAATCAGGTAAACAACACTGAATTTTAACGATGTATATTAGAAAATTGTTTATATTAATAAACCAGATAACCCCTTTAAAAGAGGTGGTGCAGGCTAAAAAAATTCTTTGAAAATTAAGAGGAAAGGGAGGTGAAAAACCCCCCAATACTCATACTCACCTGTCCCCGATGCTCTGGTGTCATCCCAGCGTGATCCAGTCGTGCTACTTAGCTATCTTCTTTTACCGGAAGACCTCGCCAGCTGTGACGTCCCGTGTCACTTCCACTGAGGACACTGATTGGTCTCAGCAGTCACATGTGGCGGGACTTACCACCGGAAGAAAACAAGAGAGCTGCAGGTCTGGACTGAGCTGGGAGACACCAGAGCACCAGGGACAGGAGAGTGTGTTGTTGGGTTTTTCCCTTCCACTTCCCCTAATGTATTTAAAAAAAAATAAAAAAAAAAAATTGCTTGCTCAACCCTTTTAAGCTGAATTCATTTCAACTTGGCCATTCACATGAAGTGTTTTAATGGGCCATCAAAAAAAAATAAGCCACATCCTTTTTTTTACCAGTTTTCCCAGATCCTTCAATAGTGCGAGTGGTATCTGTGAAAGTCGGGGCCACAAGGATGTTTTGTATCACAGTCATGTGAATGGCACCTTGATACTGTATGGTTGCTGTAATGGATCTCACTGTACCCGGCCTCGTGGTTGACCAGTCATGTCAATAGCCACAAGGCATTGGGTACTGTCATTACGTTCTAGCAACTAAGAAAAGAAAACGGGGGGTGTTATTGTCTGGACCCCGCTGGTTAGAGATTTAGGACACATCCTAGACGTGCTTCTTTGTTAGGTGGATTTTATGAAGCAGTCCAGGCCTTTCTGGGAAAGCTGGGTGAGACGGATCAGGCCAAGTTGAGAGGTTGAAGACTTGTCACATTCCCATAGCAGGGTTTCTGCGGCCCTATTCACACGCAGTGGAATAAAACACACAGCTTTCTGGCCAGGCCACAATCCCGGAGAATAGGAAGCATGGAAAAGCCACAGATTATCCCCAGTGCATGATAATGTGGCTAATCCTCATGTGGATCTAGGAAACCTCCTCAGGAGAAAGCCAGTTGTCAGCCTTGGAGATCTGCCACAGATCCTTCACTAAAATACACAAATCCTCCAACATGTGAACTTGGCCTTTGCCTGCTGTAACAGGTGCGCTCACTCAGCTTTCCCAGCCACATCTGCCACTCAGAAAGGTGGAGAAACCCTAATAGCTGTCACTCAGCTTTCCCACATTCAGACAGATGCCGGCAGAGCACGGGCTGTCTCATTATTGGGGTCAGGTCGCCCTGATGATATAATAGGGTTTCTAGTCTGTGCCCACTGGGCTGCCACTTACCTGGTAACCGGGCTGTAAGGGCTGCGGGACCGGCGCCGGGCTGGTGGAGACGAGTTGTCTGTTCTGTCAAACCCGCCATAGTTGGGGGAGCGGCGGCTTGCTCGGTGGCCGCTGTAGCCTGGACTGGGTGAACGGGCCGGGCTGAGAGATTTCTTGCGGTGGTTCCCGGGAGAAGCCGCCCTATAAGCTCGGTCCCCTCTATAGGCCTTGGGCGGCTGCTTAGTGTGCGCCGCGGCCTCCTCTCGCTTAGGCCTGTATGAGGCCGCGGCCCTGAGTTCAGACCTCTTCGTCGCCTCCTCCTGAGGCCTCCAGGTCGGGGCGAGCAGCAAAGGCTCCGGGAGCAACAGGTTTCCAATCCCCAGTCTACTCCTCCTATCGTCGGTGCGGCCTGCACCGCTTCGGGCTTCTTCCCTACGCCGGTGGCCGGACTCCTGCCTGCGGGAGCCCCTCTTCCTTCTACTGTTCCTGTCAGCGTCCCCGGCCTGTCGTAGTAGAGACAACGGGGCCTGGTGCAGTCCAGGAGAGGAAGGGCATCTATCCGAGGCAGGGGATGGGATGAGGCCTAGTCCGAGCACCGGAGGAAAGGGATTCCCGGGGCCTTGCTCGCCCCCTGACAGCGCGCCCTCGGACAGGGAGCTCACGTCGTCGTACTCCACCGTGCTGGCGGCCAGCGCCCCGACCCTCCTGAGCATGTCCCTCCTGCGGTCTTTCGGTCGCTTCTTCCTGCCGCGGTGGTGTTTCCCAGGCCGGCGAACAGCCGGGACCTCTCCTTCCTCCACTAGGCCCATGCTAGTGGCTAGCGCCTCCTGTTCCCGCAGCCTGTGCCTCCTTCTCCTGTGCCGGTCCTTCCTCCGCCTTTTCCCTGAGGAGTCCCTAGGCCTCTGCTGGTGCCCGGATACTGACGAGGCCGCTGAGGAGGACGTGGAGAGGGCCGGGCCGGACGGCTGGGTGAGCGCTGAATTTCCCGGCATCGGGGGGCACAGAGGAGAGAACATCCCGGCTACACCTCCCCCTGCGCCCCCTGCTCTCGCTCTCCTACGTGCTGTGACAGCCCGGTGCTGTCTATAACTTTCCGTCTACCTGTTGTGGCCTGTGCCGAGGAGTGTGCGGCTCAATAAGTTACTCAATGGATCCCGGCGGCGTCGCTGCTCTCCATAAAGTCATAAAACCGCCTCCCCATAGACAGGACGACAGTGCGGGCAGGAAATCACTAGGTGTCCTTTAAGAGCAGAGTGGCAGTGCCCTTGTAGTCCACAGCCCATGATCGGCTTCTCCAGCCATAGACGACGCACGATAATCCCGACAGCTCGGCTCACTTTCCCAACTTCCTATGTGAGGTGAAGCTAGAGGCAAAGTCTCTTCATGGTGCACAACTAGTGATTGGCAGCTGCCCAGGAAGCGAAGTCATTACCCAGGCCTGAAACAAGGAAGTAGAGCCGGCTCCATGGTCCTCAGCACATCCACATACACACATACACCTCCCACCCCAGCACATGGCAGGGAGGGGACTGCTCGTCACACAGCGGGGCTTGGCTCCTGGAAGTGGCATAGAAGGCACTTAGCACTACTTTACCCGGGGTACTGGTGCCAGTCCCATCACATCTGCCCCTCCTGCCATTCTCTCTGATTCCTGCTACTGCTTTCATTTCATCAAAACATTCCCCTATGGGGTAGAAATGGGGTGTGATAAGAAGAGCTCTAATCTACTGAAAGGGAATTTTACCAATATTTTATCCTTTAATTACAAATACAAAAATGAGCCAAAATACCACAAGGGGAATACAGTTGTCTAACACAACATATTCCTCAGCTCTGTACACCGAATATAATGGCTATCAAGGGCAGATCTACCACCATAACACCCATAGCAGCTGCTATGGGGCCTGTGACATTAGGGGGCCTGGCCCACTGCTTTATTTTTGTTTTGTTTTCTAATATACTCACTTGTTCCGGTTCCTGCTCACTGCCATCTCTACCTTTAGCATCCAGTGGGCACTGCACATGTCGCTGCCTCAACCTCGTGACACTGTTCACAATAGGGATGTAATATGCCCCAGAGGCTGAAAGCAGAGGAGGTGTAGAGCAGGAGTGGGGTGGGTAAGCGACTATCAGCCATTACCTGCTGGAGGAGGCCTAAAGTCACTCTTAGTGACCAGTATGTTATGTGGGGGCCCTTACTGTATGGGGGCCTGTAAAGTGGCAGTAAAGTAGGGAACTACTCTATGTGGAGGGAGCAGTAAAGGAGGCAATATATTGTATGGGGTGGATAACTGTATGGAGGTCAATAGAAGTGGCAATATACCATGAATGGGGTCAGTAAAGCGTGTGTTATACTGTGTGGGTCTGTGGAGGCCAGTACAATACGGTTTAATACTGTTGGGGGGGGGAATAGTTCCTAGTTACCCCACTGATCCCTATCATCAGTCTTTTTCCCTAATGGGTCTAAGGGTATCAGAAAAAGTCTAGTGAGTATTTGTCTGCAAGCGAGCTAACAAGTGTTGGTAGTGGTCTCCCACTGAATACTGGAAGGAGGATTTTTTTTTTCCATATGATAAAATGCTACGTGAACATATTTTAAAACTTTAAAGGGGTTATCTAGTTTAGAAAAGTCATCTTCAAATATTCATTCCATTAACTCCCTTATATTGAACCAACATAACATACGTAGATTGTTATCACTCATAACAGTCCTTGACTCCATTGCGAATCTTGAGTACCCAGAGGAAACCCACACAAACATGAAAAGAACATACAAGCTTCATACAGATGTTGCTCTGGCTCAGACCCTGGAATCCAGCACTATAAGCCAATAGTACTAACTGCTAAGCCATCGTGCTGAATTCCATTCAGGATCTTCATCTTGTGAAGGATGATAATAAAAAGTATCTCTCATACTGGACAACCTGTCTTGTCCTGCAATATACAAAGTATCCATTGGTTTAACCCCTGCCCGCCACAGGCATCATTTTCGACTGTTCCCCCCTCCCCCCCTTCAAACCTTATGTTTTTAACCCCTTCCCGCCAATGGCATTTTTTGATTTTCGTTTTTGACTCCCCTCCTTCTAAACCCCATAACTTTTTTATTTCTCTGCCCCGAGCTTTATGAGGTCTTAATGTTTGCGGGACAAAATTTTCTTCATGATGCCACCATTATTTATTCTGTATAATGTACTGGGAAGCTGGAAAAAAAAAATTAAGAATGGGGTGGATTTGAGGAAAAAATGCATTTCTGCGACTTTCTTACGGGCTTCAATTTTACGGTGTTCACTGTGCAGCCAAAATGACATGTCCACTGTATTCTGTGATTCACTGCGGGGATACCAAATTTATATGGTTTTATTTATATTTTAACCCCTTAAAAAATCCAAAACTGTGTTAAAAAAATTTTTTCTAAAAGTTGCCATATTCTGACACCCATAACTTTTTTATTTTTAGACGTCCATGTACGGGGACGCATAGGGCGTCTTTTTTTGCGGGGCTGGGTGTACTTTTTAGTTCTACCATTTTCGGGAAATGCTATTGCTTTGATCACTTTTTATTCTAATTTGTATCAGAATCAAAACAATGAAAAAACGGCGGTTTGGCGCTTTTGACAATTTTTTCCGCTACGGCGTTTACCATACAGGAAAAATATTTTTATAGATTTGTAGAGAGGGCGATTTCGGACACAGGGATACCTAACATGTATGTGTTTCACAGTATTTAACTATTTTTATATGTGTTCTAGGGAAAGGGGGTGATTTTAATTTTTAATACTTTTTTTTAAAAAAAAAAAAATATTTATTTTACTTTTTTTTTTTTTTTTTTTGCATTTATTAGATCCCCTAGGGGTCTTAAATGGTAGCCCCCTTGTGCCACTGGTAAAATGGCACCTCGGTCTGCTTTGACTGAGGCACCCAAGGGGTTAATGCCCGCAATCAGTGTGGGCACTGATCGAGGGCATAAGTGCCAGGTGTTTGCTGTATAAAACATCAGACACCCAGCGGCTATGGCAGCTGCCGGGAAAGGGTTAAAGGTGTTGTCAAGTTTCAGAAAATAAATGCTATTGTTTGTATAGTGAAAAGTTATGCAGTTTTCCAATATACTTTCTGTATCATTTCCTTGCAGTTTTATAGGTCTCTGCTCACTGTCATTCTTCTTTAGTTTCAGTGGATATAAAGCAGTCCATAGCCATGTGATGTGCAAAACCATAGTATATACCTCCAGTAGTCTTGTTTGTGAACAGCTTGAGTAATGGCCTGTTTGTACACAGCAATAATTAGTCGGATGTGCTTGATAAATTATTATTTACCTAACAGATCATGTAAGGATTGATAGCAGGCAACAAAAAAATATTTTGTAAGATCCATGGTATGGTAGGTCTTCTGGAAGCAAAGGATGGTGTGCTTTGTAACTGGAATTCAGGTATTATACTGTGGGAGGAAGAGCAAGAGTAGTAAAGATGAAAACCAACATGACCAAATCCTCCTGTTTTTAGCTATGACTAGAGTTGAGCAGATTTGAATGATTCATGCGGGCAGTGCGCGTGAAGCACATGGACCCCATTATAGTCTATGGGGTCCGTGTGCTTCAACTGCACAGCGCTTGCAGTTGCGCTTGTATTCCGTCAGGGAGGGTCCTCATGCGGACTCATTCCGGACGGAACACATCAGCATGTGTGAACCAGCCCTAAGACAGACATGGGTTCATTCATCCATTTTGTTCTATGTCTTCCATGTTTTAACATTTGAATGAACTTCCTTGGCTTTTAGAAGTAGAATTTTCTGTAAATGTTAATTAGTACAGTTTCCCATCAGAATATCTTGAGAAACCTTGAAGCCTTTGAGAGTGTTCTAATACTCCCTATTCCTGGCAGGACATGGTGATAACAGTAGGCCTCATTAAAATTGTTTTGTGGAGCATTCTCAGAGACTACTGGTTATAATGAGTAGAATGATTTAATGTTGTCAGGTGTTCAAGATGGCGGACACAGGTATACATGTGTTAACGTCCGAGTGCATGTACTTGTCATATGTAAACACCCATTATATTCTCTGACCAATTATAATACATATTCATATGTGATGTATTTTGTGACGCTTAAGCTGGCATAAAGCCATTATTTCTCTTTATAATCCAATGCAAGCTAGCAAATAAACTGAGATTTTTACTTTGGAACAGAACCAATTGTCTGTGTCTCCTTATATCTCCCGAGCGGTCAATACTTCACCACACTTTCCTTTAATTCGGCACCTCACGGCATACTCGGAGATTGAAATAGTTGGGGTATTTCCCCGACAGCGGTAATCAGTTTTATTTGTGGTTTTCAGGCAATTGGGAAACGCAGACTTTACAAAATAAACTCCTCAGCCGTCCGGCCACTACGTACAGCACAAATGTATCCCTAAAGGAAGCTGAGCCTACTGCAAAGCATCTTAACACTAGAAGACCCAGAGAGGGGTCATTTAACATTTCTACCTTTGGAACCCAGAGACCTGAAGGATTGACTTGAAGGATTTAAGCAAACACCTATAATCCCAGTCTATTGTTCTGTAATTAAGGCCATTACTGTCACACCACAGGAGCTTGTTTTCCATTGAGTTTAGCCATTTAGTTTCTAGTTAGTTCTATTCAGTTTATTGTATTTGATAATATAAAGACTATACATATTGTATAGTTTAGTTTTATTTGAGCAAAAAAGCACTGAAACAATGAATCATTTTTTAGATATTTAAATAGAATCAGAAATTTTAGAGCAAGGTACAGCTGTGAGTAATAACCACAAACATTTGTCTAAGGCAGGGGTAGGGAACCTTTGGCTCTCCAGCTGCTGTGAAACTACAACTCCCAGCATGCTCCATTCACTTCCATGGGAGTTCCCAGAACAGCAGAGCCAGTATGCATGCTGGGAGTTGTAGTTTTGCAACAGCTGGAGAGCCGTACGTTCCCTACCCCTGGTGTAAGGCTCAAGCACACTAGCGAAAAAAAATGCCAATGTATTTTCAATGGCACCGAGCACACCTGCGATTTTTTTTCCATAGGTGCGATTTTCCAGCGATTTTTTTTTTTTTTTTTTTTTTTTTTTTTTTTTTTGTGCGATTTTTTTTTTTGTGCAAAAAAATTCCAGAGGAGTCCATGTGACCAATGGTACTGATCGCAAAAGTACCTGCGTTTTTTTTTCGCGATTCTTTTTTTTCTGCAACCATTGTCTTGAATCTAAATATACAAAAATGTAAATATACAAAAGAACAACTGTTATTTATATGTGATGGATTTACACTATTCAGCGCAAATGAGAACGTAGCCTTACAGCAAAAAACCCCCAAAAACATTGTATCCATTGGCTCTTCTTTCCATGAACAAAAGAATCAGTCAGGCCTCAAGATCCTTATCTCCTCTGTTATCACATATTTTGTCTGGGGGGGGGGGAGGCAGGAGGACCACATACCCCTGTAAGGCCTCAAGCACACTAGCGATTTTCCAGCGTTTTTTTTTTTTTTTGTGCGAATTTTTTCGTGCGAAAAAAAATCCCAGAGAAGTGATCTAAATGACCAATGGGACTGATCGCAAAAGTAGCGCAAGTAGCTGCAATTTTTTTTGCGATTTTTTTTTTTTTTTCTGCACCCATTGTCTCGAATCTAAATATACAAAATCTAAATATACAAAAATGTAAATATACAAAAGAACAACTATTATTTGTTTCCATGCTTTTATTTTTGCTATGAAAATAATAGAAAAAATACAAGGAATAAAACAATTCCACACATATTTACAATAGGCTGCTGTGGGGGGCTGCGTGTGTGTGAGTAGCATGTCCTTCTTGTGACTAGCATTTCAGCACTCACTCAGCAGTCTGTCTGCACTGTCGGAACATACCTGGCACTGCCTGGGTATGTCCCTGGTACATTTTCCACACGTGTATTTGTAGCAGTCAACACATCTCTCAGTTGCACAATTGTTCGTGCATCGATGGTTGACCTGACACTTCACCCTTTTGCCAGGGCTGGGTGTGGAAGGTTGTTGCCGAAGGAGTTTCTCCTTGCGTGCCTTCTTTTCAGTCACATGAAAGCCACCTAACTCTTTTGGGGGGTGGGCAGACACACTCAGGAGCAGCTTACATTCTTTTGTTTACACTCTCTTACAAGATCTGAGGTGGATCAACACCATTGTCCCCTGCAGATTCCTCAGACAATGGCCACATTTGCAAAACATAGGAAGCTAATTGGAGCCATCAGAGTTGCCTGTTTGGATTAAGGGTCATTTGACCCTCTTTCAGGACTTCAAGGGGGAGCTCGAAATTTCTGGGACTTCTAGTGTTAAACACATTAAGTAATATAGGTTTTACTCACAGTAGATTTTTGCGGGAGCAGACCCATTAAAGGGGTTGTCCCATGAAAAGCATCCTATCTATACTGCTAGTTTATGTGGATTTAAGACTTTTCCTAAATACATTGCTTTATCAAAACGGCTTTGTTTGGCCGCTATCTTAATTTATTCACTTCATTGTTGACACTGTTGTTGTTGTGTTTCAATGGCCACTGGGCTTATCTGCTCATTTCCCAAGCTGCCTGCTCTCAGAGGGGGAGGGAAGGGCTGAGGAGCTCCTCAGATAGGGGAGGGGGGAGGAGAGAGCTCCGGGATTACTGTGCTGTCTATCTTCAGTTTTTCCACTTATCAGCTGGTTTAATTGAATTTGGCTGATAAGGGCTGAGATAAGGAATCCGTTACCTCTGTATGTAAAATGCAAGCTGACTCAAATCTAGCTCTGCTACATCAGCTTCCACGTCAGCTTTATACTGTGGTAATGCATTTACAACCAATTCCTCATTAGTAACTGCAAACATAGCAGATAGCAGAGCAAGTGAAACCCTGCCCACCAATGTGCCGAGAAATCCAGGAAGTGTAGAGAGCACAGAGCCTGAAGGCTGCAGAACAAGGGTTATGGGAATACCCCTCTAACCTGTGAGCTGTCAGTTCTTATAAACACCACTCAGGATTACAACTAATTAGTCACAATTATCCCAAATACCTGAAGTAGCTCTATGTCGTAGAGACACACCCAGCTCTCCCTGCTCTGGCAGCCAGACCCTTTTTACCAGGTTTAAGTAAAACCCTTAGGGTAGCGGCACACGACCGGTCATACAGTACTGTCTCGTGCTGTAATTGATATGGGACAGTATGTCGCTGCGAGGCAGGAACTCCTAGCATCGTAGATAACTATACCGCTAGTGGTCCAGCTCCCATCACAAAGTTCAAGCCAATAAATCTGCAGGTTAGCAAATACAGAGCAGGTCCTGGTTGGTAGTCACTGCTGTTGTCTTGTTCTCTCTTTTATCAGCCATTATCACAGGCTATACAAAAGCTTGACAAAATTAGAAGCATCATAGAGAAAGGAACAAAAAAGCTGTGTTTTCTGCAACGTGTGGCATCAGCCTTTGGGTGTTTTTATATGTGCTAATTTTGGTGTTTTTTGCTGTAATTAACACAAAACTTTGTCAATGAACTCACATTGAAAACTCATTCCAGTGAATGAAATGAAACTAAGAGAACCTAAAGGGCTGTTAGTTTTTTGGCCGTTTTTTTCTTCTTTGGGTCTCTCATTAATTAATGGGTAATTCAGTTCAGTTTTTATGTAGAAAAAAAGAATGACTGAGCAAGACGTTTCTTATAACTGTTTTTATTTGTGATCTAAGGAAGGGGGTTTATTTGAAATTTTACATAAGTTTTTACTTTTTTTTTTTTTTTTACTTCAATAAGGGACTCAAATCCTAGGGGGTCTTAACACTATTACAGAATACAGCAATACAACTGTTTTGAAGTATATTGAAAAATCCACTGACATTTATTACAGGCTGTTTATATCAACCTGTTAGGCTAAGTTCACATCTGGTCTCCATCATTGGTTCTGCTGGGTGTGCAGCGTAAAGCAGTGGAGAAAAAAGTCCCCGGTGCAGGACTTTTCTCTCCGTCAGAGGTTTCTGCAACACTCTGGCACGGATGTGAACTTAGTGTATGGATTCTCAATTTAGCTGCTATAATTTGAAGGTTTCCTGGTTAACCTGGAAAGCTTCTGCAGTTTCAAAAGCTCCCTGGGCTTGTCCAAATAGCAGCTGAGGAGGAATAAATATAAGACCCCTGCCTTCTGACTCAGGTCGCCTGCTAATTTAGTTCTCTATTGTGAACCTGATTGTGCGTATTAGATTACTTTTCTGACCCTCGGCTTGTTTTTTTGTTTTCTGGTTATTTGTTTGCCTGTTTATCTGCCATTGATGCACAAACCAGACTATTAGACTATTGACTTTCTAGTGGATATCGGGTTTTATCTCCTGATTCTGCCTCTGACAACTTCTCCTGGTTTTGACCCTTTGCCTGAAAGATTATTCTCCTGTTTCTGAAGTGCCCTGTAAGATAATTGTGGGTTCTGGTTTGGTTTCAGTTAGTGGAGCATGTATTTCCTATACACTTATGGTGGTGATAATTCGGACTGCCAAGTTTAGCAAAAGCATTTGCCCTGGCTGCAACTTGTTAGGAGGGTTGGGGTGGCCAAAATACATTTATGTATTCAGATATAGAGTAAGGGCAGAGAACTGAACCTTTGCCCCAGGTGAAGGAAAGTTTAGCTTAAGTTCTGAGTTACAGAACAAATCAGCATGGTAGTATTGCCAATGATTTACTGAAACTAAAAATAAATACTATATTCTGAACAAACTGGTCCTTCAACTTTTCCTTTTTTACTTCCAAGCCCTTTTTTCTTTTCGAGTGACCCACACACTTTTCTGCTGTGCCACCCTGATAAGGTCTGAAGTAGGTTGCATTGATTTGATAACTATCCAAGATAAGTCAAACGCATTGGAGGCAACTGCCTTTTCTATTTTTTCCTATACAATCATCTCTATGCAGAGATTATTGTAGGTTCACACCTGCATTTGGGTTTCGGAAACCTAATCTGCTTAAAAAAGCGATTACCCTCGGAAACCCACGGACTCCACAGACAATAATGGGGTCCTCTGGGTTTCCGTCTGAAAAGGGCGGAAAAATGCGGAGAGAAAAGCTCTGCTTGCAGGACTTTTCTCTCCACGTTTGTAAAGCGGAATAGGGAATGGAAACTCCCAGCAGAGACCAAGCGCATGTTATACATATCCTAACCTTTCACAACACAGGACATCAGGGAAATGTAAGCCTTGACTAGAGTGACAGGAAAGTTAACTCCTCCCCTACCACACTAGGCCAAAAAGGAAGTCAAGCTTGAAACCAACAGGCATGTTAAAACTTTACTGCAATAGATCACCTGACTTTTATACTCGTCGCTATCCTAGGTCACCAAGGGAATTCACTCCACCTAGACCAGGGGTGCTCACACTTTTTGAGCATGTGAGCTACTTTATAAACTGACCAAGGGATAAGATCTACTACCCACTTCTTGTGGGTGGGGGTGGGGCCGGGGCGGGCCAGGGGCGGAGAGCAGGACGTGACAGCAGGAGACAACTCTCCGGTGTCTGCTTGTTCACAAAATAGGCTGAGAATCATGTCCGGACACTGGCAGGCGGGGCCGCCGCAGCCCTGACTGCGAACGAGTGCAAGGCCCCGGCCTGCCAGTGTCCGGAGATGATTCTTAGCCTGCGCTGTCAACAAGCAGACACCGATCCCGCGATCGACCCATATGTCCTTCGCAATCGACCGGTAGATCGCGATCGACGTATTGGGCACCCCTGACCTAGACAGTCAGAAAATTAATCTCAATGAGAAGAATTAACAACAATTGAAGTAATAACAATGTATATCAAGGAAATATAAAATATTGACAGCAAAAATACCACATGGTCCACATAGTCTGCCCTTGGAATATTTCCATGTGTTTTTAGATGGTGGCTTTCAGAACTATAACTTGTATGGGGATGGCAGTAATGATAACTGGGCTCAGCCCCAGTATTTTTGAAGGCTGATGTTATTGGAGTTGGTGTGGTATGTAGGACTCCAGGGCAAACTGAGAATTGTGATAAATTGACTTTTAATTCCCTTTTAAACACTCTCCCATTTCCTTTTTTTTCTTCTAACGTCTATATTTTTGTAGTAAGGTAGGATTATTCCCAGTCTGTTCTTATGTAAAACCATAAACATTGGTGGTCACTGGAAACCAATCGTTTTCCTACCCTAATCTCAGACACCAGATCCTCATTTGTCAGGACTAACTCACTCTAGAATGTTCTCTCTTCTGGTTGGTTACTTGACTAGATCTTTCAGAGATTTAGTACATTCAAGATTCAAGAATTTCAAGCTCTTTGTGTATATCCCAAATTACTGTGGATTAAACACTATCCTTGATATCATTATTAGGCAGTTGTTTAGAAGTCTTCCACTGTACAGTACTGTATTGGCAGTGCCTGGTAGTTATGCACACAAGGCAACATGCAGCCTGAGCCTTGGCTCATAATATGGCTCAGAAGTTTAACTTATGGATGACAAGTCAGTATTTTTGCAAGGTATCCATTAGGACCCATAAACATACTTGTTTTCCCCATGTCCAAATTCTGATAATCAAAATGCATTTATCATACTCTGAATCTAATTTTATGTATTTAGACCAGTAGATCTCAATCTGCAGTATGTGTATCCTTGGGGATTTGTCCCGCTGTCCCTAAAGGTTTGCGACAAAATGATAGACACTCTCCCATAATGTTAGTTCATGTGGTTCACCACCAATAAACTACTATTATATTCTGGGGTCTCTTCAGACCTTCAGAGTATAATTATCAGAGGCTCAGAGAAGGAGAGTACACATGACATACAGAGTTATCACCTACTCTGGTCTCAGCCCTCTTCAGTCTCTTCTGGCTTTCCTAGTGACGTCAGGCACGGCTGAGGCCTGTGATTGGGCTTCAGCGGACATGTGGTGTAATGGTGCGATGATGTAAGGACCGTAGAAGCCTTATAATATTGACATTTATAAGTGATCACTACTTTCAGGCTACTCCGGTTTTCTCACTAGGGGGTACTTCACTTGAAAGGCTTGAGAACTACAGATTTAGATGAAACTGTGTCTATAGGAAACATTGGGTTTTCAGATAATTTTTGGATATCCTACAGATAATTTACCCAAGCGCAAAGCTCAATAGGTTATGCTGAGTTTAGTTTAGGTGTATGCCTTGCAACAAGTCCAGGTGCCAAGTCCTCACTTGCCTTCCATGTGCTTGCAGTCAGTGTCTGGAAAACACCAGCACAACTAGTGCTAAAGCAGGGACATTAGTTATTTTTTAACTGTAGAATGTGGGATGAGGAAGGGTGTTCTTTAAGAATTTGTAATACCACTATACTCATTTTCATTCTAAGATTGACAGTATATACACAGGTACATATACTTTTTTAAGGGAGTCTATTAATATCCCCCAAGAATATTCAACTGTCCTCACACTGCTAAAGAGCACATTGCAATGATAAAAAACCTACCATTGGCAACTTTGAAATCTTATGCAAATGAGGCAGTTGGTGCACTGTGGGCTGGGCCCTGTTTCTCTGGAACACTGATCTTGCAACTGCAACCTCTATCCAGGGTCAGACTGGCCCACTGGGGAACTGGTGAATTCCCGGTGGGCCCCGAGGTCCGACTTTTAAGTCCTCATTTTACTAATGCAGATATATTGGTGGGGGCTCCCAATTGAGCACCTGACCCAATGCATCTGCATTTGCCTCAACACACAGGAGCCCCCATTAGCTGATACTGAAGCTGTACATAATGTCCTCCCGATATATAGGGAAAGTACATATCAGAGGACACCACGAGCAGCTTCAGCATAATGGCTGCAATTTCCAAAACTGTTGTGGTTTTGGAAATTGCAGCATGTCACTTATACCTACAGACACATTGGCGGTGGCCCTATAGGTATAAAGGAAGCAGAAAGTCCTAAGAGGAAACCTCTGCGGAATTTCTGCAATAAGTGCTGTGGGAAAAACTGATGCGTTGCCGCCGGGGTTTTTCCACAGCATTACACAGTATATATATATATATATATATATATATATATATATATATATATATATATATATATATATACTACTAATATTATAAATGTGAAAGTTTGTGTGTTTGGATGTTTGTGAGTTTGGATGTTTGTTCCTCAATCACACTAAAACGCCTGGACGGATTTGCGTGCAATTTTCCACAAACATAGTTTTCCCTTAGGATTGAGTCTCAGGCTACTTTTGGTGCCCCTAAACAACATGGCTTCCTAGCAGGAGACTCACAAAAGCAGGACTCCTAGCCCCAGCTATAGACTCACACACACTGCCTGGCATTTCCTGCCTCAACCTGCCTGCACACTCCTTACTGTCACCTCAGGAGTAGCCCTCACTCTACTCACTCACATTTACATATAGCTTTCCACTATATAACAGATGACATTGTCTGTATCACTACATACACGATACAACACATCACACTGTCTGTATCACTACATACACAATATAACACATCACATTGTAATTACATGTATCTCCTATCACTGCTATATACAGTACTTGATACATATATACTCCTGTACACAGGCTGTATATACTATATAATTACATATATCTCCTATCACTGCTATATACAGTGCCTGATACATGTATACTCCTGTACACAGGCTGTATATACTATATAATTACATGTATCTCCTATCACTGCTATATACAGTACCTGATACATATATACTCCTGTACACAGGCTGTATATACTATATAATTACATGTATCTCCTATCACTGCTACATACAGTGCCTGATACATATATACTCCTGTACACAGGCTGTATCCTATTAATATTATAAATGTGAAAGTTTGTGAGTTTGGATGTTTGTGGGTTTGTGTGTTCGGATGTTTGTTCCTCAATCACGTAAAACCCGCTCGACCGATTTGGCTGAAATTTTCCACAAACATAGTTACTACACCCCATTGCGCAATAGGCTACTTTTCGTCACAATAATGCACATAGGTTTTTCCCAGGACCCCCACAAAACCCAAACTCACACCACCATCTCTGCAATCTCACACACTTTGGACCATAGCAAGCCACAAAATTCATATTGCCCTCTGCAGCCTAGCCCCTAACCCCACACAATCACATATACATATATTTTACCACTTTGCCCCTCACCTTAACGATACTCCAGGAGGCTCTCTTTAACGCTCCGGAGCAGCCATGTTTGCCAACCCCCACCGCTCTGACAATCCGCGACACCGCCCACCCATGTCAATACCCCTAGGCGGTCTAATAAATGCAAAAAAAAAAAGTTTAAAAAAAGTAAAAAAAATATTAAAAAAAAAAAAAAAGGATTAAAAATTCAAATCACCCCCCTTTCCCTAGAACACATATAAAAGTAGTTAAAAACTGTGAAACACATACATGTTAGGTATCCTCGCGTCCAAAATCGCCCGCTCTACAAAGCTATACAAATATTTTTCCTGTTCGGTAAACGCCGTAGCGGGAAAAATGGTCAAAAGTGCCAAACCGCCGTTTTTTCACTGTTTTGATTCTGATAAAAATTTGAATAAAAAGTGATCAAAGCAATAACATTTCCTGACAATGGTAGAACTACAAAGTACACCCGACCCCGCAAAAAAAGACGCCCTATACATCCCCGTACACGCACGTATAAAAAAGTTACGGCTGTCGGAATATGGCGACTTTTCAAAAAAAAATTTTTTGAACAGTTTTGGATTTGTTTTTAAGGGGTCAAAATGTAACTAAAACCATATAAATTTGGTATCCCCGGAATCGTAAGGAAACACAGAATACAGGGCACATGTCATTTTGGTTGCACAGTGAACGCCGTAAAACCAAAGCCCGTAAGAAAGTCGCAGAAATGCATTTTTTCTTGAAATACACCCCATTCTGAATTTTTTCCCTGCTTCCCAGTACATTATATAGAATAATTAATGGTAGCATCATGAAGAAAAATTTGTCCCGCAAAAATTAAGACCTCATATGGCTCTGGGAGCGGAGAAATAAAAAAGTTATGGGGTTTAGAAGGAGGGGAGTCAAAAATGAAAATCAAAAAATGCCATCGGCGGAAAGGGTTAACTTCAAATACCTCTGTCCCAAAATCACTATGTAAAGTTTCTCACAACACCGTATATATAGCAGCTCAAATACAAATTACATCGAACACAAAAGTCTCACGTATTCTCTGAATTACAGCAAAAACAAGATACACAGTTACATTTCATATCCCATACCTTATACACAGTACGAAAACCTTACCCACGCCTGTATATACCCACTTCTACAATCACCGCATACGAAGTCGCGGGTACCAGCTAGTATATATATATTTTACACGTAGATTGTGAGCCCCATATAGGGCTCACAATGTACATTTTTCCCTATCAGTATGTCTTTTTGGAATATGGGATGAAATCCACGCAAACACGGGGAAAACATACAAACTCCTTGCAGATGTTGTTCCTGGCAGGATTCGAACCCAGAACTCCAGCACTGCAAGGCTGCAGTGCTAACCACTGAGCCACCGTGTTGCCACTAGTACACAGTATATTGATATGATCAGGATGAGGCTCAACAGCGAGACGCAGCTCAAAAACCCTGTGGAATAAATAGCGGCGAATCTCAATGTATTTTTTTTTTAAACTGGACACAGAGTACTGCATGTCCAACTCTGTGTCCGGTTTAAAAAAAAAATTGGTCTCGCAGCGGAGAGCATAAAACGCTCATCGGCGCTCACGGCCGGACATCTTTCAAACCCATTCAGCTACGAATAAGGATTAAATATCCGAAACGCGTCAGCTACACTTCCTCTGTTCCTAAGGAGTATGTGCCACACGGATTTCATTGTGTATTTTTAAATGGAAACTTTCAAATAAATTTTGTGGATTTTAAAGAAGCTGCAGCCTGCTGGATTTCACTTTGGAACGAACCTGTATTTATTTACTTGCCTGATCCTTAGGATACTTTTGATTGACCCTGGGTTTCCGGTGGTGTCATGACTGCTGGGTTTTGTGATAGAAGGCAGCATTCAGCCTCCTGGGTCTCTCCACCCTTTGGGTTGCTCTGCCCTACTCCTTCTCCACTCTCACATAATTAATTACCTAGGCTATGGGGGATCACTGACTATAGTAAAGATAGACCCAATAGCATAGGTAATTTCTGTGAGATTGGAGAAGTGGGCAGAGTCATCTGGAGAGCTGAATCCTACCCCCGATTACATGACCCGGGGGTTGTGACATCGCTGGAACCCCCAGGTTCATAAGAAGCATCCACAGGACCAGGTAAGTAAATAATACTTTCCGTACAATCCCTTTAAGACTCCAAACTCTGCCTATGATATGAGGTGTTAATAGTTACTAAGGATAAGAACATAGGTCATGAGAATGCACATCTTTTAATCCTAATTGTAAATGTCATGCTGAAAATAGACTGAATAGACAAAATCATTGTTTCCAAAGGGATTAGCTAAGTACATAATAGGGTTTACCTGGCAACTGACAACAGGACAAAATATATATAGACTGTTAACCCATGTCCTAATTATACATCCAGGATACGGGGCAATACCGGTAAGTTATTATATGAAACAGAACAAATTCCCCTGTGTAATAAAGAAAGAAAAAGAAATGAATACTGACAAAAATGGATCCTAAACCACTTCCTGCTGCAACCATTTTTTTTTCTTTTTTTAATCCCCTCTTTCCAAAAGCCAACACAAATTGTTCTTCTTAAGGCTAAGGCCCCATGTTTGAGAAATGCAGCTTTTTTTGTTGCAGATTTTACTGAGTTTTTTGAGCCAAAGCCAGGAGTGGACTGAGCAGAAGGTAGAAATATAAGAACTTACTATATGTTTCCTATTCCTTTTGTAGATATTCTTAGCTTTGGCTCAAAAAAACGTAGCAAAATCTGCAACAAAAAAAGCTGCGTTTCGCAGCATGGAATAATAATAATAATGCAATTTACCCTGACAACCACCGTAATATTTAACCCCCCAGTGCCATGGTCAAAGTTGACTGAGGCGCCATCTTGCCCGGGATCGCCAGCACCTGGAGCGATATCCGGGGCTGGTGTGCCTATGGAATGAGAACCAGGAAGCTATTGAAGGCTTGTCTGTCATTCATATGCAGCCTGACATACAAATGCCGATATTTTGCTATGCAGCGATCTATTATGTGCAAAAAATATATATATATAAAATTCAAATCACTCCCTTTTGCCTAGAACACATATAAACGTACTTAAAGGGAGCCTTCATACGGAGTTACGCTCATTCTGATCGTAAAAACACTTTCAGAATGAGGGCGTAAAAAGCAGCTTCCATTGACTTGAATGGGAGCCGGCATATGAGCGCTCCCCATTGAAATCAATTGGAGGCTTTTTCCCTATTGCTTTCAATGTATTACGCGTGTATGCTGGCACCTATTCAAGTCAATGGAAGCTGCTTTTTACACGCTCATTCTGAACGTGTTTTTACGATCAGAATGAGCGCAGCGTAACTCCGTGTGAAGGCTCCCAAACACTGTGAAACACATACACATGAGGTATCCCTGTGTCTGAAGATGGCTGTTCTAAAAATGTATAAAAATATGGAGAATGCTGTAGTGGGAAAAAAAAAATCTAAATTTCCAAACCACCATTTTTTTGCTGTTTTGCCCCTAATAAAAATTTGAAAAAAGTGATCAAAGCAATAGACGTTCCCCAAAACTAAAAAGTACATCTGGTCCCGCAAAAAAAACCTATGCATGTACGGAAGTATAAAAAGTTACGGGTGTCAGAATATGGCAACTTTTAGAAAAAAAAATTTCTTACCAATTTTTAGATTTTAGGGGTTAAATTGTAAATAAAACTATGTAAGGGTGCATTCACACTAAGTATACGCTGAGCTGATTCTGAACGTAAAGCACGTTCAGAATCAGCGCGTACAAAGCAGATCCCATTCATTTCAAAGGGAGCCAGCATCTGTGCGCTCCCCATTGAAATTAATGGGCTGCTTTTTTCCCTGTTGGTTTCAATGTGATACTCGCGTCATGGGGTCTTGAGCATCATGGGGTCTGTTCACTAATACAATAATACAGTGCAATGCATTAGAAAGTACACAGAGTTCTATTACAGGTTGCCTAGTGCAGCCTGGCATAGAAACACATTGAAGACAAACCTGTGATCCATCAATAGGCTCTCAGATATTTAGGCAACAGATCACTGTTGCCATATGTCATGGGGGATGGCAACCCTACACAAAATAGTGGTGCCTGTGTGCTGCCGATAAAAGGTTCGACTGAAGCATCTGTAGGATTAATGCCCATGATCAGTGTAAAATACAGCAAAAATCCAAGCAGCTACCATGTTTAAAGGGTACACCTTTTTAACTAATGGCATGTTGGAATACCCTTTAAAAAGGCTATTCTACTCCTACCTTCCATTCTTTTCTTCTCCCTGGCCTTTCTGATAAAATCTGTATCTTTTGTTATGCTAATTACGATCACGGATCATCAGAGCTGTTCACCCTGTGCTCCAAGCATCCCCACGTCATAACTTTCCACCTCCCTTATATCATTGTGTTCACTCCCCTCTTCCTCTTCTTCGTATCTTCTTCCTTTTGCAGGCCTCTGACCCAGCGCTGTAACAGAAAATGGTGGCCCAGGCATGCATAGTCAAATTTCCTTAGCAAATTTCCCCAAATTGTAGGACTCCAGTGTCACCATTATGAACAAAATGAATGTGTCTCAACCAAGAGATGTTGTCATTAATGGTACTGAAATGTTAAGCTATATGCCTGCTCAAGATTTTTAAAATCTTATGATGATGATGAGTGTTGTATGTGTCCGATGCCAAGCACATTCCAATGTTATTGGTGTTTAATACTGTAACAGAATCTATGTACAGGGGATTAGCTGCATAGTACAAAATACGGACATCATTAATGTCCAATCTCAAAATGAAATTCAGTTCATAGAAAAAGATAAATCATCAAAAAAAAGTGAAAATTCTCCCATCACCCCCAAAAGAAATTTGCATAAGTTAGTGCACAAATCGTACCCATGGTGATACCTTTCATCTGATAATAAAAATTGCCATCAAAAAGCAAACAGTTGTGAGAAGAAACCACACAAGTGAAAGTACAAATTTATGACAGCACTTGGAGACTATACTTTTCATATACAAAAGTGTTGGATCCCCTAAATGCCCAATTTGTGAGCAATAGCAGTCTGCTATAACATGAAAGTACTTCTGATACGAAATAAGTGCCTCCCCAATTTGATGATTAATGCCATTTTATCTGGCATCAGTGCCCCGCTTTCCCTGAGTATGCTTATTTTAGCGAAACATGTTGGCCTGCATGAATGTTAGGGTTTAATTAGTGTTAATCAGAAACACATGGTTTCCCACTGAAAATATAAGATATTGGCAAAGCAGCACCTTTCTCTCCTCATGTTTTGGACCCCATTATAGTTTCTGGGGTCCGCGGGTTTTCTTAGGTAACCGCCTTTTTATGCGTATAGGTTTTCATTCTGGGGGTCCCCAAGTAGACTCCCTGAACGGAAACATGAACGCAGATGCGAATGGGGCCTCACAGTTTTCCAGATCTCTGCTTGCTCTCATTCATTCTGCTTACCTCTAGTGGATGAAATTCTGACAATGGTCATGTGACATACAGTCCATGAGAAATTGAAATAGAAAGTATATTGGAAAATTGTATAACATTTTATTATACAAACAATAAGATTTGTTTCTTCATATTAATCTGAAAGTGGCTGATTGTTTATCAGCAGCAGCAGTTTATCGTGTACGCGCATTGGCACAGACTTATTAAAAGTCGCACTTTTTTTTGTACAAATTATTTTCTGCACAGACATTGGTCATGTATTATAATTTACACCAGAAATCTGAAATGAATGATGTGGAAACTCTACACCAGTTAGGGAAGCATGGTGGCTCAGTGGTTAGCACCGCAGCGCTGGAGTCCTGGGTTTGAATCCTGCGAAGGACAACATCTGCAAGAGTTTGTATGTTCTCCCTGTGTTGGTGTGGATTTCCTTCCAAACTCTTAAAAAGACATACTGATAGGAAAAAATGTAGATTGTGAATCCTATATAGGCTCACAATCTACATTTGAAAAAGAGAAAAAAAAAAAAAAAACTCTACGCCAGTTATGACTTGGCGTAGCCCTCCTTCCAGAATCATGACTCGCCCGAGGATGCACCTCTTCATAAATTATTGTGGATTAGGACATATAATTTCTTTTTTTCTTTATCTCTGATTCATTAGAAACATGAAACGCTCAACTCCACTCCAGATACAAGTTCTACTTTTCATTTTGTTATTTAGCACTATTATTTGACAATCAACCAGTAGAGGGTGCACTAAATCCATAAATAAATTGCTGTGTTTGCACAAATT
Organism: Leptodactylus fuscus; assembly: GCF_031893055.1. Taxonomy (NCBI): domain Eukaryota; kingdom Metazoa; phylum Chordata; class Amphibia; order Anura; family Leptodactylidae; genus Leptodactylus; species Leptodactylus fuscus. The sequence goes on along the minus strand of NC_134268.1, from coordinate 148,626,232 downwards.
GTTCTGATCTTTATAAATGGAAATATATAGTACATGTTGTAGACTTAATGTGTGCTGCTGAGTAGTGGGAGACAAGTGTTCATCTTGGATTGGAATAGCGCTTGTTGTCTTTCATATGGTCATTTGTTAAAGGGGTTGTCCAGGATAAATGAATATTTTAAACATAAGGCCCCCATATCCCCTCCATCTTTCTAAATTATTTATTGACAATTTTTCTTTGTTTTACTGTAATATACAGTATGTAGGTCATTTGATCTATAGCATTATATATTATGAGGTGACCACTGTGCAGCATATTATACTGTGCGGTGGTCACTGTAGAGCATTATATATACCATGTGGGGGTGGGGCTCAAAATTCCTCCTGGGAGAAGTAGGGAAACAGAAGGGAAGAGAGTCAGCTCTGAGTGAAGCCCAAGGAATCATGTAAGTCATATGAAACACAAATGCAGATATAGACAAATGCAGAGGATGCCAGGAGCTCCCAGAGAATGCAGAAAATCACTCAAAACACTGCAAAAGGTATTTGGCTGTATTTATTAACCCTGTTCCCAACTAGTAGGGCGGATGCCGGGTGTTTAACTATGGCGGCTGCCCGGGAGCTGGCTGGCCGTTATAGCCTGCGGGGTGTCTACTGTATAAAACAGTAGACACCCAGCACTAATGCCCCCCGTTGGTGCCTGCACCGATCGGGGGCATTAACCCTCTGGCGCCTTGATCAAAGCTGACCGAGGCGCTATTTTACTGGCGGCGAATGGCTGCCGCCATTTGCCCGGGATCACGTTGCCATGACAGCAGAGAGCCTTGTGAAGGCTCCCCGGCCTGTCATTCATTGGCTTCTATTGCAGGCTACTCTATGTATCCTGCAATAGAAGCCCAGGTATTTTGCAATGCATTAGCACCCTAGGGGGTCTAATAAATGCATTTAAAAATAAATATATATATATATATATATATATATATATATATATATATATATATAAATAATACAAATTCAAATCACGACACCCTTTCCCTAGAACACATATAAAAGTATGTGATTTCTGTGAAACACATACATGTAAGGTATCCCTGTATCCGAAAATGCCCACTCTACAAATTTATAAAAATATTTTCCCCACACGTTAAAGTGCCAAACCGTCATTTTTTTTTCACTGTTTTGCCTCTGATAAAAATTTTAATAAAAAGTGATCAAAGCAATAGCAATTCCCCATAATGGTATAACTAAAAAGTACACCTGGCCCTGCAAAAAAAAGGTGTGCTATGCATCCCTGTATATGGAAGTATAAAAAAAGTTACGGTTGTCAGAATATGGCGACTTGTAGAAAAAAAAAATTGAGACAGTTTTGGATTTTTAAGGGGTAAAAATGTAAATAAAACTATATAAATTTGGTGTCCCCGGAATTGTACCGAAACACAGAATACAGGTGATCTGTCATTTTGGCTGCACAGTGAACGCCGTAAAAATGAAGCCCGTAAGAATGTCGCACAAATGCATTTTTTCTTCAAATCCACCCCATTCTGAATTTTTTTCCTGCTTCCCAGTACATTGTACAGAATAATTACTGGTGGCATCATGAAGAAAAATTTGTCCCGCAAAAATCAAAAAAAATGCCGTTGGCGGGAAGGGATTAATCTGTTAATAGCACTAACAGACCTTACTTTGAAAAAAATATTTTTTTTTTTTGCCGAGAAATCCCCTGTACTGAGAAGTTGTATTTGGCTTTAAAGAGTTTGCCTCATAAAGAGAGATACCCACATCATGACCACCATCCATAGAGCTATAAAGTACAATCTCTAGGTCTCAGAAGCTAGAGCCAGCTACAGGCAAAATATAAGAGTTGACTAGGCGATATAAGCAATTGTCAGCAGGCGCTCTTGTCCATCAGCCTTCCATAGGATTTATAAACTGCTAGGATGTTTGAAAAGGTATAGTCAAACTACGAGCCTAGCATTGAGCCTGAATGCACAACTCAGGACAGGTCCTATTCTTGTCAGGTTTGTAGTTCAGGCTCATTTATACTCTGAGGTGTGAAGAGACCCCAGAATATAATGCAGCGGCCAATTTAGTTTGTCTGAAACGAAGCTTCATTTGATTGGTTTCATAAAAGACTTAATGCTTTGGAATATTCGGGTCAAACCCGGCTTGTTAAGAATTGGTTTGCCCATCTCTACTTGTAACATTACACTCAAGAAAGCCCCTCATCCAGCTCCCCCTTGGAAATACTTTATTAAATTCCCCATGACAAGTTCCTTAGACGAAGTGTTCGATAATCTCACTTCTGTCCCCTTCTATATTGGTATATAAACCTTCTTTCCTCTACATGCAAGTAAAAGATGACTCCTTACAGTCCTGGGTATGAATAGATCAGAGAGACTTCTGTATTGTTCTTTGATACAGTTATGCAGTGTTGTTTAGAAGATAATGGCAGCATTAAAAATGGATGAGTGCTCAATAATACTTCTTTGGGCTTGTTTGCATGGGGCAAGAGGGGGCGGATTTTGGCGCCGAATCCACCTCAGAATCCGCCCCCTCAAAATAGAGGTCTATGCAGACAGCTAGTTTCCTTTTTTTCCGTGAGCGGTATGTTCCCGTTCACGGAAAAAAAGAAGCAAGCTGCCCTTTCTTCAGGTGGATTCCGCGGTTGATTCAGCCATGGCGTCTACCTCGCGGCAGCACCCCCCGGATTAGGTACATTCATTTGGGCCTACTCCGGAGCGGGAAGCCGCGACTGTCGGAAGTCACCACAGTTGCAGCATGCGCATTTTGGTCCTATTCTGACGCGGCTTCCCATGTCAAAATCAGGACCAAAATGTACCATCACGTTCCCCGTGTGAACAGGGCCTTTGTTTCCAGGTAATATTTTTGTTGAGATGAAAATTAGATATGTAATCTATATAAAATGGTCTGACCACGTTTAGAAAGAACAGACACAACTACTACACAATTACAAAAATGAACTTTATTTGACTTGAAATGGCCCCATGGCAAAAATATAAAACTGGGCAGTGGAATCAGCCTATCTATTGTTTACAGAACTACAGCTTCATAATACCACATTACCCAGTGTAACAGCTGCAAAGCTAAAGTGAACTCATTGCCTACACACCAGGAAGGCAGCCATTTTGTGTGCTGAAATGATAGTCATGAGAAAGCAACTTATCAATTCACTAGGGTTTAGAGAGATATCTAAAACACTTCATGGATTACATGCATGAGGCACTTGTTCCAGCTGAATCCACAGGATACATCCTCATGAATACTGGTCCACCAAACAAAATGATTGTCACTAATATGTGCAGGCATCAAGTGCACTTTAAGGCTGTGGCTACACAAATGGAAATGGATGCAGGGGATTCATTTATGTTCTTATGGGCAAGATGGGCTGGTCACAATGAAATGAGTCAGCCATGGAGCTTCTCTAACAACATCGTATCAGGTCTTCAATCCTTTGTGTAGCCGCAGCCTAAAGCATTAGTGGTCAGAAACCTTAGATTACAACAAAGAAAATCACAGTAAGTAAAAGAAGAGGTTTTTCCTGACCTCCAGATCTCATGTAATGCTTCGTGGATATGATATGTGAACAGTGAGACTATAGTTTATTATGTACAATTGAGAATTGGAAGGTTATTTTATGCTTCAGTGTATTCAGCGTTTCTTGGCTTATGAAAAAAAAAAAAATCACAGCAATACTCCATCTTTGGGAAGAAAAGGCTATAGACTTTCTTCATTTCCCCAAGTTGTTTAGTGAAGTATACAAAGAACATCAGCACCACCACCACATGTAATGTTTACCATGGGGGACAAATCACTCCAAAACTGTGCAAATCAAATGTGTAAGGAATATCGTTCTGAAAAAATAAAGTGTAGCTGCCTTGCCTAAGAACAATCCCGGGTGGAGGTCAGTCATGATAGTTACAATGCCGACACAGGGAATCGGACAAAATAATTGTGAACGGATTATCATGTCCAAGTCGGTATTACCAACAAGATAATGTCTTTGTAGGACTCTTTAAAACGGGGTATCCAGATGATTTTAAACCCCCCCCCCTTCACAAATGATACTAACCGATCCCGACTACTCCTATACTAACATTTAATGGGTCCCCCACCGATCACCACTTCCTGGTCAGGTCTTACTACCAGTCGTTCAGCGGTGAGCATGAAGTAGAGATGGACAGGGGACCTGTGCATTATTGTAAAGAGATCAGCAAGAGGTCAGCAGGAAAATATCAAGGATTTAACTGAAATTTTGTGAAATAAACCTTAACAATAGTAAAGTATTGTAGGTTATTAAACTGTGAATTTAGTGTGAGAATAGAATTTATGTGCTAGGAAAAAAACTCAGAAAATAAAATACCACTGTAGAGTGTTAGTCTTTACAACAATTATTAGCTCCACACGCCTTATTACAAGCACAAGATGTGACTATAAAGAACACCTTTAGTATACCTACTCAAGTACCTTAAAGCATGCCCCCAAATGTTAAACGACATTTCATAAACAAATAGTATAGGTGAATATAAGAAGTGTAATACATACAAATTGTGGGGCAGATTTAGGGGACAGTATTGCCAGTATTCACAGCCCTGGAAGCAATGGATGGTGCACTGAATAGAATGACAAGGCGCAAACCTACTCATAATCGAGGCGCACTCTTCACCGGTCTGTGCGCCTTGGAGGGAGTGTACACCATCTCATAGCTGACATACATCTCCCCATTCATTTACACTAACTCTATGCACCCAAATGTTACTTTCTATGCCTTGCATGCCAGAAAACTGGCATACATGCAATAGTAAATATAGGCCAATGTTTCCTCCTCTTTCCCTTCACTCTGGACTTATCTCAAATATCACCATTCAGCCTATACGGAGAAGAGCAGGAAGCTGCTGCCAGCTAGTAATTGATTTATTGTCTCATTATATACAATAGTAGATATTTTATAGTGGAATTAAAAGAATTCCCTTCGTTACAACATGTAGCACAGCTTAGCAACTGTAGTATGTGTGGGTCTCTTTTCCACTAGCCTACTTCCCCTCCCCTTTCCATAGACTTCTATGCTAGAAGCAACTTGGCCTGATAAATGCAGAAAAAAAATACATTTTTTTTTTTACTAAAATATGTTACAAAGATTACTGTATTTATATTTATGGTTATTTTTTTTTTTTTTTATAATTAGGGGCATGCTTTAAATAAAACTTGTAAGGTCACATGGAATGAACACTTTAAGGGTTATATCAGACCCGTAGTGCTTGCGTCAGAACTCAATGTTCAAACCCAGATCTTAAGCCATGCTTACAATTCATTGCCTGGTGGTAGATATTTATGGTCTATATTGCCTTGTTCTCCTGATATTACATTCAGCGTGGTGAGGACTTGTATACTCCTATTGGTGTTTTCAAAGAACAAAAAAAAAAAAAAAAAAAAAAGAGAACCACCTATACTTTACTAATAAAATGTGTGTATAAATGCCAACCTTGAGTTCTAGATCTGCTGTTTTCAATTTGACTTTTATGAGATACCATGGAAGTCTGTTAAATCCAAGATATCACTGCACCAATTCACCATTCTTCAGCACTTGTTCCTAGAATGTAGAAATGTCTCATATAAACCTAAAACCCTATATTGTAACTGAAATTAAGCTTAAACATGCTTTCACTCACATTAGGAAATATACACTCAAAATTATTCACTTCCTCTAAGAGAGGTAAATCACAAAAACGTGTCCTACAGAATGGACAGATGGCTATGATGATGGATCAACTTGTGAGGTGCCTGCAGGTAATAAAATCATATATGTCATTTTCATTGAAGGTCTTATATAGCTGTGCGATACCAGCTAAATAATTGTTAAATATAATGTTAAATTGAATATGAATCGACTTTTTTTTTTTGGCTGCATGGATTCTATAACGCAGAACTTACAGTATAGAAGAATTACTTGATAAAGGGTTGTCTAACAGACAAAATAAACACTAGTCAGCCAACCACTAGCCAATAGAGGTAACTTATGTGGCCAGGGTTGGCTGAGTGTTCATTTCTTGTGTGTCGAGAAGGATCAGGAAGCAGAGAACAAGAGGTAAAGGGGACACAAGAAACATGGCAGCAGCACCAGCAGAGAATCAGTAAGGTAAATGAAGCTTTTCTTTTTTCTTTTAATCTTAGGTCTTTCCAGTTCTGGAATTCTGCTGTTCAACCCACTAAGTTACTTGAAACTTGTTTTCCAGAAGGATGCAACAATTTAGTGTTCTTAAGTAATATCAGGCCTACTAGTTCATGTCAATTCATGTAATTTTGATATTTTTTAACATGTTTAGTCTCTAACATAGCTCCTTTACTGTGCGACATTTCTACTTTAAGGCATATTCAGATCTATATGAGGATATGATAGAGGCTGAGTGGCCTAGTTACCGATAAAGCATCTAGCAGAACACCTGCCATTGTTTTATGCTTGAACCACAAAAAACATTTATGAACCTAGTTTGCTACAGAATGCTGCTGAAAAATGGTACATAGAAAGTTATCAGGACAACTCCTCACCCCAGCTCTTATGATTTACAGACTATTGCTGCGTCTCGTGGAAGGTGTACATTCCGAAACACTGTACAAATTGGAACAAACAGGTCTTGGGAAATGGACTGTTTCCAGATATTGCAGTGTATTTTTTTTTTTTGCTTTTTCCCTTTTTTTTTTGTGTCAGTGAAGTTGAATGCCTGTCCAAAGCAGCGTCCAAATCATGCCTAGGGTCTATTGTAATGTCTCTGAATGATAAGCACAGCCGGTCAGCTGAACTGCATGGTGCATGCTAACAGGTAATGGTTCTTATCAATAAAAGAAAAAAACAAACAAACAAAAAAACAGAGCAATAGGGCCTTCATTATAAAATGCAGCATCTTTCTCTTATCCTCTTGGCCAAGCTTTTTCTTTTCTTCTTGCCATTTTTCTCTTTACTATCTTCCATTTTCCGGGCACGAATTTCTCGCATCAAGTCAAAAAACACCTGCAATAATAGAATCACATTTTAATTCTAGAATAAGAAACCTTTAGTAACAAACATGGAAAAGAACAGGAAAAGTAAAGTAACTTATTTTATTATGTGTTGCTAGCAACACAAGACTTGAACATGATAGTATCTACTGTATTTGACTACCTTTGTATATTGAGAGTTTGTATGGACCTGGATCTCCCCACATTTACCCCCAAAACATGTTCCCAGTTACTTTATTGGTGAAGGACCCAAAACTGTCTCTATGACAGTCAGGAGCCTTATGAAGGATCCCAGTCCTGTCTTCAGTATAAGGCTCCGTTCTCACAGAGTAATGGGCCACTCATTTAGACACGTATCAGAGCGTGGCGCTTCAAAACAGATCCCGTTGATTTGAATGGGTGCCGGCTTGAAATCAATGGGAGGCTTTGTAACCCACTGATTTCAATGTGTAGCACGCGTAAGCCGGCACCCATTGAAGAAGTCAATGGGATCTGTTTTGAAGCGCATCACTCTGACACGTGTTTACGTGTCTAAATGAGCGTCGCGTTACTCCGTGAGAACGGAGCCTTAGTCTATTAAGTCATAGTCTGCAGTACAGGTGTAGTCTAAGGGGCAAACGATCTAGTGATTGCATGCAGGTTCAAGCCCCATAGTGAGGGTAATAAAAAATAAATACATCTTTTAAAAAAAAAAAAAGAAAACATCCCCCCCCCCCCAAAAAAAAACAAACAAACAAAAAACCCCTCTAAGGGAGCCATAACACGAAGTAAACGCGCGAGTATTTTTGTAACATACACGTGTAAAAATACATGTGTAAAAATAAGACTCCCATTGATTTCAATGATATTTTTTACATGTGTAAAAATATGCCTGTAAAAGGTCATTGAAGTCAATGAGAGTCTTATTTTTACACATGTATTTTTACACGTGTATTTTGCAAAAATACATGCGCATTTACTCCATGTGAAGGCTCCCTCAAACAATGTAAATGAAAACCCAAAATTACACATCCCCACGTCCGAAAATGCCCAAACTACAAATGTATAAAAGTATTTTTCCCATGCAATGAACACCGTATTGTGAAAAAATAAATAAAAAGACCAAAACCGCTATATTTATCATTTTGCCTTCCTAAAGTATTGGAATAAAAAGCAATAATTTTCAAAATGGTATAAAATAAAAAGTGCACCTGGCCCCACAAAAAAGGTAAAAGGTGATCTATTCAATAGACATTCCCCAAAATGGTATAAATAAAACTGGCCCCGCAAGATTGTCTGTGCAAAAAGAAAAAAATAAAATGGTTTCCAGGCAGACAGGCCGCATATGGATAGCGGTGGTTTGCTTTACACCCCATTCAAATGAATGGGGTGTAAAGCAGACCCCTGGCAAGCCATCGCCTGTCCAGTTTCTCCGGGGTTTAGGATGTAAACCCTGGGGCGGACAGCGGCGGTAGTGTGAACCTTCCTAGAAAAGATGAACCTTATAGAAAAGATGGTTCGGGACTAGAAAGCAAATAAAAAAGCATTAAAGAGTATGCCAATGGGCAAGTGTCCATTAAGAAGAGGTACCCACAGAAGAGGGGTAGTCTTATACGGCGAGTATATTCCAAACTCTATATTTTAACTGGAAAAGTTGGGGGTTATCTTATATGCCCACTCGCTTTATACGCCGGAAAATATTTTGTATTGCTGCATCCTATTTGGCCCATATTTATTTAAAAAAAAAAAAAAGAAAAAGAAAAAAAAAAAAAAAAAAAGGATATCCCCTTTAAGATACAGTTCTGTGAATGGAAAAATAAAGTTACGGAGATGGATGGGGTTTTTTTTTTTGCTTCTACAGAGATTTAATTAAATACATTAATCTAGGTTTAAGGATCTGGCTCCACTCTGCAAGCAACAAAAGAGAATTGTACCTTGTCAACATTGGCCCTGGTCTTTGCCGAGGTCTCCACGTAGTTGACATTCCACTGATCAGCTCTGCTTTTTGCCTCTTCTACAGAAACCTGTCTCTTATCTTCCAGATCAGATTTGTTTCCGACAAGAAGGAAAGGAACATTCTCATCTTCTTTTACACGTAGTATCTGTTCCCTGAACAGTAATACATACATATTTAGACAGCAGTTTTCCTTCCACTATGATATCACTGATGTATTTCAATTTGGTATCTGAAACATGTATTCACTAGGCAATAATAGACAAATTTCCTATGCAAAATGTGGACTGCAATAAACTTTGTAACAATCCAAGGTGGGTTGTCATGTTATCCAACCTAGCTCACCGCTAAGGCCATAACCAGGAAGATTCTGCCACTTCGCGTGACTGTTCAATTACAGAATCCGTCCTTGGAATAATGGATTTCCCTGTTGTAAAATTAAAGCTATACTATACCCCCACAAGAGGGCAGTACAGTGCCATATGCGTGCGTGGGAAAATTAAGATTGATTACTCATAACCATATGCAAAGGAATGAGCAAAGGCTTTTTATAAATCACAACTGAAAACAGCAAATTTCATTCTATAAACTATTTTACTAAATTACATTTATAGTTTTTCTATACCCTTTCATTTGTTCCAGCATTTTGAGCATGTAATTCAGCATCCAACTGTCCAAATTAGACCATATCCAGTCACATGAGTGCGACAGAGCAAATGAAGGGGGAACTGCAAAATATTTGGATGCACACAGAGGCTTTTGGACCCTGATGAAGGGCCTGGTAGTGTAGTGCTAGCTCTGCACCCCCTATAGCTACACCCCTGGATGCATAGTCCTACCAAGTATTTCCAGTTGGGCTGTGGAGTCTGGACCAGATATGGGTGGAGTCAGTAAAAAAAAAAAAAAAAAAAAGTTTCAAGTCCTAATTCAAAATAAAATGATTACTATGATATATCATATTATGTAATTATTGAGATTTATAATTAGATGTATAGCTTGTTGAATATTAACTTTCTCAAATATTAAATCTTTTTTTTTCCCAGTGATTTAGAGGAGCTTCAAGTTTCTGTCCAACAATAGTTGTCAGTCATTTATGAAGGAGTCAGGCCATGGAAAAATAGAATCAGAGGTTGGGCCAAACCATTCCTGATTTCCAGAGCACCTCTGCCTAACCAGAAGTGGTCCCAAGATTTTGATTCCACCCCTTCACCCCATTTCACTGTAATATTTTTTTTTCCCTGTAAACACATGACACATTTTGTAGGAAGCCGAATGGCTTATCACTTTTGCAGTGGTTGGGTGGCAACTGGATTCTCTTAAACTGCGCATACCCTTTAGATTTAGGCCTGGTTCACATCTGCGTAGGTAATCCAGATGGGGACCTCCCCAGAACGGACCACCGAACGCATTGGCTAGTGGTGTGCAGAGAAAGCACACTAACCCCATAGACAATAATGGGGTCCATGTGCTTTCCGCACGAGTCATGCGAACAGGAATGTAGATCGTAGTGAACTACTTTACTGTCCGCGTGTTCGGTGCGGAGACCGTTTCACTGCACATATCAGATTACTGACGCAGATGTGAACCAGGCCTTAGTTGTTGGTAGAATGTTTGTTCAGCTGACTGCCCCAAAGACATGCATGCTTGGCTGAGCAGTTCATGAATTCTGGCGTATTTAACTGGGAAAGAGGATAAAGCTGCTGCCAGACACTACAGGCAACTGCTTTACGTAACGCAAAATACCATAGATTTAGATTGCCAAACATGCCAATTTACATTTAATAATATTTATGGGAGCTTCCTAAATCTCCTGAAAGCATATTTCTACTGCGTAATCCTTTTGCTGTTGGAAAGACTAGTCACTGACAAATCGTCAGTGTTTTTCTCCCCACTGGCAACTATTTATTACACATGTTGCAAAGTTTATAGGGGGTGTAATGATTGTCCAGCCAACAGTTATCTCATGTGTATGGCCATCCTAAAGGGGTTGTGCCGTTAAAAGCAAATATCCCCTATCCACAGGACAGAGTTTAAGTGTACGATTGATAGGGGCCACACTGCCGGGTCCCTCAGTAATCAGGAGAACAGGGGGACCAACAGTCTCCCTAAAGCTTCTTTGTGAATGGAGCACCAAGTGCACTTGTGTGACCCGCATGCCTTTCAGGGATTACAGTCCTGGCAGCCCCATACCATCACGAGGTGGCTTTGGGTGGGGGCCCCCCAAAGCGCCTGAACACTTGCCCCCTGTCCTGTGGATAAGGGATAATTGTCCTTAAAGGCACAAGCCCTATAACTCCTAGAGAACATAAATGGACAGGTAGAATCCAACTACTTGATAATTATTTCCCCATCTACTTGAACACTTGTTTGTTTAACTAAGCTTCTCCTAGGAGAGGGAAGGGGGGAATGCAGCTTAACTGTCTTATTAAAGCCTTTCATAGTCTTTCGATAGCACCCTTTAGCCGACAGCTATCTTACCAGACATTCCCATAAACATGCAGGCTCACTACAACTTAGTGGTGCGCGCGTACTGAACTGGATGAGTCGAAAAAAAAAAAAAAGTTGCAGCCAAACACCTATTGCAGTAGCTCATTTTCCTGAGAACAAAAGGATAAGGCAGTTGTAGAGATCTCATACATATTCCCAGAGAAGTCATTTATATCATCCCTGATGCAGGGGACCTCTGTACTCCTAAAGCTTCAAGCTTCTGGTTAGCCAATAAAGGCTTCGCTCCTACAGTGTATTTATTTATGTTTATAAATACTAAAATTATTCATCACCACATATTTTTCTAGTAAAACAGGTGTACACTTTTCATGTAGCTGAATACCCGAGTATGACAGTTGTACAATAGGATTGGATTATTTACATGTCTGGAAGAAGCTGCCTTGAGTCATCAATTTATCTCCTAATTGTGACTGAATGAATTTCCCATATGTTCAAGAGCAACTACAATGTTCCTTATAAAAGTTTTGTGTCAGAGGTATTTGGAATAAGACGTATAGCATGCTCACCTGAAATCTGCAGTAGCAGCAAAAGACTCTTGTTCTGTGATGGAAAAGACACAGAGAAATCCCTCACCACTTCGGAAGTAATTGTCTCTAATAGCTGCGTAGTCCTCCTGGCCAGCTGTATCCAAGATGTCAATCTGGACCTCCACTCCATCTAGCACAACTTTCTTACGGTAGCTATCTGCTTTGGTTGGTTCATAGTCTTCTACAAACTAAAAGAAACAAACAAAGCTAAACAAAAAGATCATACAATAAAAACTAGTTAGAAATAAAAAGCAGAGTTGTCCGGATTGCTGACAGTAATGGAAATGAAAAATCATAGTAAACAAAAGAATATTACAGAAAAGCACAAATTACATACCATATTAATCTATATTAATGAGAGTTTCAAATGGGGGTGTAAGAGTGAGAGGGAGGTAGTGTGGAAGCTACACTAAGTAAACAAATGCATAGGATGCCAGGAGCTCCAAGAGAAACCCAGAAGTCACTCAAAACACTGCTAAAGTTAGATGCTTGTTTTTGTTTTTTTTTTGTTTTTTTTTAAAGATTTTTTTGCCCGGATAACCCCTTTAACCTCTTAAGTACTGGGCCAATTTGTGGTTCAGGACAAAGACATATTTTCAGTTTTTTTTGTATGTTCTGTTTTGAGGGCTATAACATTTTTTTTTATCATTTGCATTATTCAACTAATTTCGGTGACACACAGGGCTTTATTACCGTATATACTCGAGTATAAGCCGAAGTTTTCAGCCCAGTTTTTGTGCTGAAAAAGCCCCCCTCGGCTTATACTCGAGTCAACAAAAAAAAAAAAAAAAAATTTTTTTTTTTTTTTTTTTTTTTTTTTTTTTTTTTAGGAGGGGGAGTCTATGACCAGCCACAATATTAATGTATAGAAACTCCCATAAAATAGTGCAAAAAAAAAAAGAAAAAAAAGATTTCATAAAAAAATAAAGGTTCTAAATCCCTCCTTTCCCTAGAATACATATAAAAGTAAAAAATTACTGTGAAACACATACACATTAGGTATCCCTGTGTCTGACAGTGCCCAGTCTACTGAAATAGGGTATCTGCAGTGCTCCTGTTCCGTCAGGAAGGGGTTAATAGGAGCACTGCCAGACTGAATTCCAAGTGGGGGAAGAAAAACAGTCTTCAAGCTCAGGGAAGGGGCAGACAGACAACCAAAACACCCCCTCCCCTTTCCCAGCACCCAGCATCTACTGCACCCAAAAACTCTGACCATTTTAATTTTTGAAAAATTTTCCAGTAGCTGCTGCATTTCCCCCCTAGGCTTATACTCGAGTCAATAAGTTTTCCCAGTTTTTTGTGGTAAAATTAGGGGGGGTCGGCTTATACTCGGGTCGGCTTATACTCGAGTATATACGGTATGTTGTTTTATTTTTGCATTTTAATTTTTTTTATTTATATCTGGGAAAATATAAACAAAAAAGGAGAGAAATAGTCTGTTCACTTTTTTTTTTTTTTTTTTTTTTTTACAACCCAACTTTTTGAAAGTTTTTTCCTCTCCATAACGGTAATTTTTATTTTGGATGGTGTCATCGGGGGTGGGGCTAGAATCAAATCTATAATTAGGGCGTGTTGACGTATTATTTTATTTTTTAAATCTATTTTATAATTACATTTTTTTTTTTTTTTACTGTGTCCCCATAAGGTCATAATACAACTATGGGGACATGTGGTCACTTTTTTTTTTGTTGGGGGAAGCTAATTTATCCTGTAACTGGGGCTGGTACATTTAGCCCCAGTTGCAGGAGGAATACAGCCTCCTGCCTATAACTATAGAGCTGATCTGGGTCCTGTAGGACACAGCAGCTCTAACAGACTCTGATCCCAGCAGATCACATGACCGCCGGGTCAGAGGGGTGCCAAATCAAGGCAGCGCTCATAGCAGTTGTCCAATTTTTTTTTTTTAAAGTGTGGAAAAATTGCTGTTCAGCCTCCTAACATTCCACAAAAAAATTAAGGAAGATTTAAAAAGGTGACGCCAACGTTAAGCTATCTATAAATCTATATATCATGGACAACCCCTTTAAGGCCTCATGCACATGAGTGTGCTGTCCGTTCCAGTGACGGAACTCCCAAGTGAAAATAATGGGGTAATTTAAGACCTGAAGATCACAATTGGATGTCATCTGAGTGCATTCCTCTATAAGATTTGTTTGCCCTGGCTTACACATTAGTCTTTTTTGACATGTATTTCACTGGGCCCATACACACAGCTGCAGTTTTTGCAGCTGTGTGTTTAGGCTGCATTTAAGGGAGCCTTCACACGGAGTAAACGCTCCGCTCATTCTGAATGTAAAACACGTTCAGAATGAGCACATAAAAACCAGCTCCCATTGACTTGAATGGATGCCGACATACAAGCGCTCCCCATTAAAATCAAAGGGAGACTTTTTTCCCTATTGCTTTAAATATGATACGCGCGTATAACATTGAAAGCAATAGGTAAAAAAAAAGCCTCCCATTGATTTCAATGGGTAGCGTGCATATGCCGGCTCCCATGGAAATCAATGGGATCTGGTTTTTACGCGCTCATTCTGAATGAGTTTTATGTTCAGAATGAGTGGAGCGTAACTCCGTGTGAAGGCCCCCTAAGAGTTGCAAACGCTGTAAAAAGTCCTATACCTGATAGTGTTTCGGTCCATTCAATAGAATGGATTGGTCAGTGAAAACCATGGATGACACTCGGATACCAATCCGGGTGTCATCTGTGCCATTTTCATTCACCCGCAGACTGCACATGTGTGTATCAAGCCTTAAAGGGGTTGGCCACTTTCAGACCAATATTGAGAACCAAATGTTATGGTTTGTATAATAAGTTGTACCAGGCAGATGTCTTATTATTGTGCTGTGACTATAACGAGCAGCACCTGTGAACTCATCACATGACCATGGACCGTAAATCACATGACCACTAGAAGTAACAGAATGAATGACAGCGAGCAGAGATCTAGAAAACCGCAAGGAATTGATACAGAAAGTATATTGGAAAATTGTATATCCTTTTATTATACAAACCATAACATTTGTTTCTCAATATTGGTCTGAAAGTGACAACCCCTTTAAATATATATAGAAAATAAACTTCCTAGTTGGCATGAGGCAAAAACAGAGCAATTAACATTTTGTTCACTTACCTCATCATACATAAACTGAAGGGTTAAAGCAGATTTTCCCACACCACCACTTCCCACCATGATGACTTTATGCAACGCCAATGAGTTCTGTCCCTTAGGCTTATTTGCTGCCATCTTTGGGTGTCTTTGAAATGTTCACTTTGAAGAAATATCAATTTTCTACATAAAAAAAAAATAAATAAAAAATAAATGTTAATTAAAATTCTCACAAGAGCTTAATATGAGTTGAAAATAACAGACGTGTTAAAATGCACATTTAAAGTCTCAAACCTTAAAGGGATCCTATCATTCACTCACTATTTTTTCTAGGTACTACGTCGGAATAGCTTTAAGAAAAGCTATTATTCTCCTACCTTTCGTCGTCTTCTCCGTTCGCCTACAATCCCGGTTCTTGTCGGTACGCAAATTAGCTCTCTCGTAGCAGAGGGCGGGCCCCAGCGCTCAAACAGCACTGGGGACGTCCTCAATGCTGCAAGAGAACTCTCTCCAGCGCTGCCTCCATCTTTGTCAGCAGCGTCCTCTTCATCCTCTTCTTCCGGCGGTGGCTTGTAACTTCTAGGCCTCTGGCCTTGGGCAGAGCAGACTGCGCATGCCCAAAGGCCACGAGAAAATGGCCGCTTACAATACTGTGCAAGCGGCCATTTCCTCGTGGCCTGCGGGCATGCACAGTCTGCTCTGCCCAAGGCCTACAAGTTACAAGCCACTGCCAGAAGAAGATGCTGAAGAGGACGCTGCTGACGAAGATGGAGGTGGCGCTGGAGAGTGCTCTCTCACAGCATTGGGGATGCTCCGAGTACTGTTTGAACGCTGGGGCCCACCCCTAGTGCTGCGAGAGAGCTAATTTGCACACCGACAAGAACAGGGATTGTAGGCTAACGGCGGCACGGAGAAGATGACGAAAGGTAGGAGGCGAATAGCCTTTCTTAAGACTATTCCGACGTGGTACCTAGAAAAATCCCTTTAAAAAAATAAAATACTGATTAAAAAATAATAACCTCTATGTAAACCTGATAATGATGACTGGAGGACAGGCTGTAAACAACAGCTAGGGGCAGTTAAAATGAGCTTGGTTTATTATTCTTAAGCAGTCCCTGCACCTGCAAGCAAATTTATATAACTTTTTACTCTTAGGGGGAGTTCACACGATGTAATGTGCCACGTGATGTGGCACGTATAAGGCGTGTGAGACTTTGCGCGCCGTAAACGCTCCCATTGATTTCAATGGGAGTTAGGATCGTATACGCCACGTTATTTTGCGGCCGTGATTTTGCAGCCGTTGGGCCTCGGGCAGAACAGACTTCACATGCCTATGGCCATTTTCTTGTGGCCACTTACCCCAGCTTACTGTGAAAGCATCCACATGAGAATTACCGCTTACACAGTAAACTAGAAAAATTACTGGGGGTATGCAGAGTCGGCTCTGCCCAAGGCCCGACGGCAGAGCCGACTGCACATGCCTAGAAGTTTGAAACCAGTGCCGTAAGAAGATGCTGGGAGAGGTCGTTCCAGGAGAAGATAGAGGCAGCGCTGGAGAGTTCTCTCGCAGCATTGGAGATGTCTCCAGTGCTGCGAGAGAACTCATTTGCATACAGAAGAAAACTGGGATTTCTACTGAATGGCGCCGCAGAGAAGACATCTAAATGTAGGAGAATAGCCTTAAGGCTATTCCTACGTGTTAGGGACAAACAAAAAAAAAAAAAACATTTAATGATATAATCCCTTTAATAAAAATCAAAACAAGGTCCAAGATGTGTAGCATTCATAGAGGAAGTAATGTACAGTACATTGCTTCAATGTGGTAGATATCAGAATATACAAGTATATAAACAGAATGCAAAAGTTAAGCCAATAATAGCAAACAAAACAGTAACAACAAAAACTGTCGGAATGGTCTACGTACAGAGTAATCTAAGGTGCTACAGCAAAGGTGATCAACAGAGTCTAGAGTGCTAGAGTCTATCCAGCGCTGGCTTCAGGTGGTATCATTTTGGAAAGTGTTCCAGGCCACCCAGGTGATTTTTTAACATCAAGAAGTGTAGAATTTATAGATGCCATTTAAGCGTAGGTGCACAAATTGCCCAAAACTAAATAGACCAAAAATTTCTGAATCCATATGCCATGAAAGTCTATTTTCACACCCACATAGAGCTGAACTTCAGGTGAGTGAGTAGTTCCAAGTGGAAAAGTTCCTCCATTCAGGCTACTTGAGAGACTTTCCGTAGAACGTTGGACGCGGTGAGGACTTTTAATTAAAGTGCATTAATAAAAAATAATGTAATTTTATTCATATAGCATTACATTTAAGTCCAGTCATATGCCCTACTAAATTAAGTTGTCTGACAAGTTAGTCATAAAGTAAAGGCCTCTACATGGCATTGGTGGTGTAGGTAACTTAGCTCGGTAGAAGCAGTGGTGCGGACCCAAACAGTGAAGACAGGGACTGGTTTATTAAAAAAAAAACAAAAACAAACAGGAAAATAAATAAACCTTGACTTCAGGAACAAAAGGAGCAAAACAAAATACAGCCTTAACTTTAGGCAAAAACAAAATAAATACCTGCTCATCTGAGCCACTAGCTAAACAGAACTGATAACCTAACTATACGTGTGGCTTACCTCCAGCCACACGAACAAAACAGGCACAATATAGTGTCACTGGACTCAGGATTACAGGACAGAACCATACACCTCCTTTCACCTCATGGAACTGCACTGGAATGCGGAATCTGCAGCCTTTTTCTGGCCCAGTAATAAGCCCAGGATCTACACCTCAGCTGAGGCCTACTCCAGATCCACCCTGGACCATACATATGTTAGAAACCTGGGGCTGATATATTTGGTCTCCAGCAATCTGTCGGTCACCACCTCATACTGCTCTGGAAGGAATTGTACACCTGACAGACTCCCTTTAGGCTATGACCCCACGTTGCGAGCTGCAGCCAAAAAGTGATGCGGGAAAAAACATGGCGGGAACGCATCATGGTTTTTCTTTGAGCACTTTTCGCAGAAAGTTCAGAGTTTTCCTCTTTGGACTTTCAACTTCAATTATTATAGGGAAAATGCCAGTGTTTCCCTATGTATAATTGACATACTGTGATTTACAAAGACAACAATTTTTGAAATTGCAACATGTCTGCTGCAGATATTTTACTGCAATGTGTGGATAGTATTAGCCCAAATGTCCCTGCACTTTGCAGGTACTGTACTGTTTACGCTATGTGGGGCCCTGGCCTTAGATTGGTACATGTAAGCATTTATGTGCTTACACTAGTCAGCAATTATAGTTAAAATCCCTTTAATAAGAGTAATAAAATGCGGAATTATCAGTGAAAATACTGACCACACCCATGATGTCCTAACTAACAAAACATTTGGTGATCTCATACACCAATGTTACAGCCTGGATTTCAAATCAAACTAAAGAAGTCATCCAGTTTAAGTTTATAGAAGGTTAATAACTGCTCTGAGAACAGTAAGAAAATAAAATAAAAAATTATTTGAGAAGCTTGCAAGACTAGAGAGACATCTAATGAATATACATTCTGAAACTCCCCCAATGTAATGATTAAAGATGGTGTCTTCCCACAGCAGCCCAAGTAGTATTTTATAATCTTCTTCCATATTCGAATAGATGCAATTGAAGTTTAGATTTCCAGATTAAGGCTGAGTTCAGAGGGGGTTTTTCGGTCCAGAATTTGACGTGGATGCCGCCTCAGATTCCAGACCAAAAAACGGCTAGCCGCGCCTGCATGCCAATGCAGTACATCGGCATCCAGTCGCAGCATTCCGCTCCGGATTAGGCCCAAATGAATGGGCCTAGTCGGGAAGGAGTTGTCGTGAGGCAAATGTCCATGGCTGAATCAGCTGTGGAATCCGCCTGAAGAATGAGCATGTCGCTTCTTTGTTCTGTGAATGGGAACAAACAGCTCACGGAAAAAGGAAATGACCGACTCTCATTGCTTTCAATGGGAGGCGGTTTATTGAGCAGGATTTCACTGCTCAAAGAGAAGAAACACTTCTCTCCCAAATTCTGTCCCCTTAGCTCGTATACCTTACAACAGCAAGGACTAGCAATTGTCCCTGCTGCTTAGAAATGGTGCAGGCAGCAAGGATGATTGCCAACCCCTGCTGCTGTTGTAAGGCTGGGAACAGTGGCCAGGAGATGAAGATTTCTCCTGACTGCTGCCATAATAAGGGCCAGGCCACAGGCGTCCAGAAAGCTGGTGGCTATGGTTTGCCAGTTGAGTTGTACACCATGCTTCAGGAGTGTTCCTGGATTTGTGTGGTATTAAACTAAAAAGAGGGAAACAAGGACTGATGGTGTCAGGTTTGAGGCCGTAAACCCTATCTGCATGCTCAAAGATTATGGGCCCCACAACTAATAATGGGTTTCCTTTTATGATGATTTTATCACATGTGGCATTTCTAACGTCAGAAGCAATTCCGCAGTTTGTTGCAATTCATTTATTAAACTGTTGCACAGTTTTGATAAAATTTTCTAAAAAGATTTTTTTTCATTTTTACACCACTCACATACTGAAGGGAGATTGCCAAAAATGTATAATGTTTTAGAAAGTTGCAATTCATAACGGTATCTAAATCATGACCAAGCAGCTATACTCACTACTTTACAAGCAGAGATGCGTGGTACAAACTCTGGTATTCAGGACTTTTTAATTTGTGAAAGTGACAGGCACCATAAGGGATACCCCAGTCAATGGAGATTCTTTTGTGCCCGTCAAATGACTGATCTGTTTCCACTGGGATTTAAGCCTTTCTGCTTCTATAACAAATCAAATAAAATTTCCCATGGAGATGTGAACACTGACTAAGTCATGCAAGATTTTGATGCTTTTTTTTATAAATATATCTATTAATATTAATATTTCTATTATAGTAGAAATGTGGAATATTTACAATGCATGCAGGTAAAGGCTCATATTTATACAGTTATGCCAATTATTGTTGCTTAACTAGCCAACTTTACAGGCAGAAATCGAGCAACCCAAAACAAGTGAATCAGCGAACAAGCATCTCAATGACTCATTCCCCAAATGAGAGCCATTTACTGTAATCATGATGGTCATAATCATCAATTATGGTAGAAAGAGAGACAGTGCTGCAAAAATGAGTCTAGCACCAAGAAACTCAATATCAAACCAGTCACAGTGTACTGTGGGGGCATTAGACTGCACAGCATCACACTGGGAGGCAGGGTTTACACCGCGCTTTTACACTGAAGAACATGCAGTTTTTAATTGCAACAATATGTAGCACATTACACTTCACCTGTAAGCCTACATTCAGTAATGGTTCTCGCAGCTACGGGAAACTGATGTAATGGTATGTCAGGAAGAGGACACAAGTTCTGACGTGGGCTGGTGCCATCGGGAGAGTTGTGAGCTGTACTTAGCTGCAAGTGGGGGAAAACACTTTTTGTCGCTGTTGAACCCATGTGTGACAACATCAATAATGGTGACAAAAAACAAAACTACACTGGGCAAATACGCAATTTTATTGTGTAAAAGTAGTCCAACTGTATAAAGTGATTTTTTTTTTCTATAAAAGGGGACCAGTGAAGGGAGCCACTGTATGGGCCATACAGTGGCCCCTTCACTATTCCTCCCAATACGGTGGCCCCTTCACTATTCCTCCCAATACGGTGGCCCCTTCACTATTCCTCCCAATACGGTGGCCCCTTCACTATTCCTCCCAATACGGTGGCCCCTTCACTATTCCTCCCAATACGGTGGCCACTTCACTACTCCTCCCAATACGGCGGCCACTTCACTACTCCTCCCAATACAGCGGCCACTTCACTACTCCTCCCAATACAGTGGCCACTTCACTACTCCTCCCAATACAGCGGCCACTTCACTACTCCTCCCAATACAGTGGCCCATTCACTACTACTCCCAATACAGTGGCCACTTCACTATTCCTCCCAATACAGTGGTCACTTCACTATTCCTCCCAATACAGTGGCCATTTCACTACTCCTCCCAATACAGTGGCCACTTCACTGTTCCCCCCAATATTGTATAGGTACCAGTGATGAGGACATTATATTGTGTGTGGGAAGTGATAGGGTCTAATATCCTATGGCAGGGGGAGGGGCATTAAAGTGGGGGGCATATTATAGGGGTTATCTGGGTTTAATTTATTTTGTTACGGTAATATACTCAGGATAGGTCCTAAATACCTTATCTGTAAGGGGCCGACACCTGTCCCCATCAGCTGTATGGGCCACTTCTGGCAACTGCCCTGTACACAATACGAAACTGGAAGCAGAAAGCTCTGTCCACTGACCTGGGCACCTT
Source organism: Leptodactylus fuscus (assembly GCF_031893055.1). Classification (NCBI taxonomy): domain Eukaryota; kingdom Metazoa; phylum Chordata; class Amphibia; order Anura; family Leptodactylidae; genus Leptodactylus; species Leptodactylus fuscus. Next base: position 148,604,821 of record NC_134268.1, on the reverse strand, counting down.
CATTGAATCTCAGCATTTTTTGAAGTCAGTGAGAGCTGAGCTACAGTGACAGCTCCTGGGTCCCTTGCAGCAGATGGAGCTTTCTGCTTCTGGCCCCCTTTCCAGACAACCCCTTTAATATACCCCTCCTCCTCCAACAAAATGTTAGCCCCCATCACAGTTGGACCAGTGAAGTGGAGATTTATATATATATATATATATATATATATATATATATATATATATATATATATATATATATACACATATATACACACACATATACACAAACACACACATTCGCTCCAGAAGACCCCATGAAGGAGAATGTACATAAATTGGAGCGAATCCTGGTCAGGGAGAGGTAAAATTAAGAGGAAGGAAAAAAAAAAAAAACACAGCATACTCACCTGTCCCCAAGACTATGTTGTCCCCAGCCTGTCTCTGATGTCTAGTTTGATCTCATGGTTGGACCTCATTTCTTGAAATCCTGTACCCAAGTGGTCTTAGGTATCACATAAGGCACACTGCTCGCTTACCAAAGAGTGTAGTGGTGGGTTTAGGTAGTACAGTGGTGCAAATTGTATGGTGGGTGATCAGCATGGCTCTCGACATGTTATCTGCAGGGGTCCTGGCTATGAGCCCCTAGAAACAATTCCATTGGTGGGCCTTAGACATCCCATTCCTACACTTTACATAACAAAATTCACACCACCAAGAGAGTAAGATGGAGTCTGTCAGCAGATTTTAGGTACTAAAATCAAGCACAGTACTTGGGTAAGGTGCCTCACAGCTTCTCCAATGACGGTGTAACAGAGTGACTGAGCACTGAAGCCTTGTGCACATACACTATAATGCCCTGGAGCTGGGGATTTACCAAGCTGGCTGTACACTTTGCAAACACAGGATTTTCAAGCATCATTGAGCTGGTATCAGGAAGGCTGTGTAGGCTCCTTCAGCAGAGGGAGAAGAATTGGGCCAATGAATTGAGTTTACCTTGACTTTTAGAGCCAAGTCTACCCCCATGACTTTAATCTAATTTACATAAGGAATACAAGTTATTTTATATAGGTTTATTTTTATATCTTAACACAACTATTTAAAACATTACAGTTGTGGGTCACCATTTTCAGAGTGCATTGACAATTTGTTTTTTCTGTCAGCTATGTGAGGGCTAATTGTTTGCAGTATTATATATTTAAGGTTTCATTGGTACCATTTCCACATACTTATGTTTCAATCTTTTCTGTTTCTTGGGAGGCAAGGAGACTAAAAATAAGAAATGTTGGATTGTTTTTTAGGTTCTATTTTTATTTTCTTCCCCAATCTAATTTAGTAGGTCAGTGAAATTACAGCAAAGCCAGAGTTATATACTAGGTTTCTTTTACATCACTACTGTTACATAATTAAAAGTTGCTGTGCTATAATCCTTTTGCTGCCAGGGTTTTTTTCAAGGAAAAATATGCAAATCTTTTTTCCAAGATGTAAATAGGAAAACAGTGCCTCTGTTTGCTGTCCTCTAGGGGCAGCCCCCTTAAACATCATGCCCGACTTTCTAACAAGCCTTAAAGGGGTTATCCCATGAAAAGCATCCTATCTATACCGCTAGTTTATGTGGATTTAAGACTTTTCCTAAATACATTGCTTTATCAAAACGGCTTTGTTTGGCCGCTATCTTAATTTATGCACTTCATTGTTTACACTCGATTTCTATGGCTTATCTGCTCAGTTCCCAAGTGAGGTAGCTGCCTGCTCTCAGGAGGGGGAGGGAGGGGCTGGGTGCTCAGCGGCAGCTCTGAGCTGTGTATGTCTGACAAGTAATGGAGCTCCTCAGATAGGGGAAGGGGGAGGTGAGAGCTCCGGAATTTCTGATTCTGGTTTAATTGAATTTGGCTAAGGGCTGAGATAAGGAGTCTGTTACCTCTGTATGTAATGCAAGCTGACTCAAATCCAGCTCTCCTACATTAGCTTCATACTGTGGTAATGCATTTACAACCAATCCCTCATTATTGACTGCAAATATAGCAGATAGCAGAGCAAGTGAAATCGCACCCACCAATGTGCCGAGAAATCCAGGAAGTGAACAGAGAAGACAGCCTTCAGGTTGGTGAACAAGGGTTATGGGAATACCCCTTTAATGCTATGATGCGGGAGTTTAGCCAAATCAGTATCCCAGCTGTGGACAGCGCTATTTCGATCTAGTTGTATCTCCTCTGATTTGGCAGAGATGAGATACTTCTAGGCCAGGTTCTGGGGATATCATCACTCCTTAAGGAGAGATCACCTTCACAGGTGTATGGAGACTTACAAAAAACCTTTTTAGCTCCACTGGGGGATTATGAGAAAAATATGCAAATCTGTTTTCCAAGATGTAAATAGGAAAACAGTGCCCCTGTTTGCTGCCCTCTAGGCCTGTGAAGGTAATCTCTCCTTAAGGAGTGATATTATCCCCAGAACAGGGATTTTTCAGACATTTTGGACCATCGCTAGCCAGGATAATTTTCACACATTTTATATGTACGTGTCCACCTCCATGCAACTTTATGACAAACACAAATTTAAAAAAATACATACAATTTAAAACTCATATTCAATCTTTCATTCACAGGAAAAACACATCTAAAGTAGTAATATCAAAGGTGTACGCAATTTATATTTACCACAAACATCAACAAAAGCTTGTACTATCAAAAACACTGAAACAAAAGCCAAGCAATATTTTATTTTCATCCACTGTGTTCAAAATATGTATACTCCAAGCAGCAAACATTACTAGAATACCAACATTTCCATTTTTAGAGAATGTACAGCATATCATATATGACAACACAACTTAATATTTCATGCAATGTTGGAGGACATAGAGATTACAAAAATTTAAATTTGCAACTAAAGTGCCGGCTCAAGCAACCCATTTTTGCAAACAAAATGTACTTTCTAGAGATGAGCGAGCACTATTCGAAACGGCCGTTTCAAAAAGTACTCGCTCATCTCTAGTACTTTCCAAAAAACTGCAAGGTGTGAGGAGTTCAATACACATTTCTATCAGGTGTAAATCACAGAAATGCACCAACCCATTTTACGTATACAAATTAAATAGAAGTTTACATAAGAATACAGTGGGGCAAAAAAGTATTTAGTCAGTCACCAATAGTGCAAGTTCCACCACTTAAAAAGATGAGAGGCGTCTGTAATTTACATCATAGGTAGACCTCAACTATGAGAGACAAAATGAGAAAACAAATCCAGAAAATCACATTGTCTGATTTTGTAAGAATTTATTTGCAAATTATGGTGGAAAATAAGTATTTGGTCACCTACAAACAATCAAGATTTCTGGCTCTCACAGACCTGTAACTTCTTCTTTAAGAGTCTCCTCTTTCCTCCACTCATTACCTGTAGTAATGGCACCTGTTTAAACTTGTTATCAGTATAAAAAGACACCTGTGCACACCCTCAAACAGTCAGACTCCAAACTCCACTATGGTGAAGACCAAAGAGCTGTCAAAGGACACCAGAAACAAAATTGTAGCCCTGCACCAGGCTGGGAAGACTGAATCTGCAATAGGCAACCAGCTTGGATTGAAGAAATCAACTGTGGGAGCAATAATTAGAAAATGGAAGACATACAAGACCACTCCCTCTCCCTCGATCTGGGGCTCCACGCAAAATCTCACCCCGTGGGGTCAAAATGATCACAAGAACGGTGAGCAAAAATCCCAGAACCACGCGGGGGGACCTAGTGAATGAACTGCAGAGAGCTGGGACCAATGTAACAAAGCCTACCATCAGTAACACACTACGCCGCCAGGGACTCCGATCCTGCAGTGCCAGACGTGTCCCACTGCTTAAGCCAGTACATGTCCGGGCCCGTCTGAAGTTTGCTAGAGAGCATTTGGATGATCCAGAAGAGTATTGGGAGAATGTCCTATGGTCTGATGAAACCAAACTGGAACTGTTTGGTAGAAACACAACTTTTGGTGTTTGAAGGAAAAAGAATACTGAGTTGCATCCATCAAACACCATACCTACTGTAAAGCATGGGGGTGGAAACATCATGCTTTGGGGCTGTTTCTCTGCAAAGGGGCCAGGACGACTGATCCGGGTACATGAAAGAATGAATGGAGCCATGTATCGTGAGATTTTGAGTGCAAACCTCCTTCCATCAGCAACGGCATTGAAGATGAAACGTGGCTGGGTCTTTCAACATGACAATGATCCAAAGCACACCGCCAGGGCAACGAAGGAGTGGCTTTGTAAGAAGCATTTCAAGGTCCTGGAGTGGCCTAGCCAGTCTCCAGATCTCAACCCTATAGAAAACCTTTGGAGGGAGTTGAAAGTCCGTGTTGCCAAGCGACAGCCCCAAAACATCACTGCTCTAGAGGAGATCTGCATGGAGGAATGGGCCAACATACCAACAACAGTGTGTGCCAACCTTGTGAAGACTTACAGAAAACGTTTGACCTCTGTCATTGCCAACAAAGGATATATAACAAAGTATTGAGATGAAATTTTGTTACTGACCAAATACTTATTTTCCACCATAATTTGCAAATAAATTCTTACAAGATCAGACAATGTGATTTTCTGGATTTGTTTTCTCATTTTGTCTCTCATAGTTGAGGTCTACCTATGATGTAAATTACAGACGCCTCTCATCTTTTTAAGTGGTGGGACTTGCACTATTGGTGACTGACTAAATACTTTTTTGCCCCACTGTATAAATCAATCACCCTATACTAAATGGAACCCTAATAAATCATTATCTCTTATACAAACTAATGTGATACCTAGGGCTGGTTTCAGATTGGCATAATATGGGCAGTTTATTGATCACATATTATGGATACAAGCTCTGAATTTCCTGTGGTTCCTCATTATTGCACTTAGAGAGCCATAATTCTAGATTTGTTGACCAGCTGGAAGTCCTGGTGTTACTCTGTAAAGATCAGGTATGGACAGGATAGGGACTGGGTCAAATGTAAACTTTATTGGCGATTTTGTACATGTGTGTGATTCACAGTTCCTCTTTAAAAAAATTATTTTGTTACAGGCTTGATAAGAACATTTACATGCTGGATATTTTTTTCTTTATTTTTCCTTGACTTGATAAAAAATGTAATAGATATTTGGTACAGTGAGGATTTGATGGATAAAAGGGAGAACCCCCCTTCCTTTATCAAATTCCTAAATTCTGTGGTCTTTATTGATCATGGCATCTAAGGGTTTAAGCACCTATGATTGGAGTCATCTCCAATTGCATGTACTGTATGGCAAATGTCAGAAAGAGGTTAAAGAAAGTGTTCTAGGAAATATATCTATTGAAAACTGGATTTAAAAATCATATTGTGGAGGGGTGTCCTTGTCCAAATACATGCCGGCTTACCTGTGTGAAAAAAATCACCACCATAAAGGAGCATTCAGCAATACAAGAAACAAGTCAGCACTACTTATCAGAAATCAGTTTTGGAGACTGCAGAGATAAAATCTGCCGTTGCCAAGTTTTCTCAGGAAAAGTTAGGGTCAGTTCACACGTAAATAACGTGTGGCTTATTTTGGCACCGGAAAAAAAACCTTCCTAATTAGGAAGAGGTTTTTTTAGCTTTTTTTTTGTAAAAACAGCTTCAGAAAAAAGGCAGGCTGTTTTCCCCTCCTGTAAAGTGAATGGACAGAAAAAACCGCGTCGCGTTTCTTTTGTGTCATGTCGCTTCTTTTTCTCTGCTAGCAGAAAAAAAGCTAGCAGTCTACATAGGCTAACATTGTATGGAGGAGGCTTATGACGTGGATTCCGCTGTCAAAATCCTCCTCCGTGTCCCCGTGTGAACTAGCCCTTAGTGTCAAACATTACAGTAACCATTAATATTTGATCTTTAAACCATGCCCATGACGCTCTTAGAAATGTTATTAGAAATAAAAGCAAATATTGACTTTAAGAAGCTCTTCAGATCCATTTTTTTTGCCAATACAGTGCACCATACACCATTAACTAATAATGGAAAGACTCTTGCATTTACCTGCTCTATTTGATTTTCTATTAAATGGTTGTCTGCTATGGAGATTCCTTTTTTCCATCCAATATGGTTCCCCTAAGGCAAACTACATTCCCACGAAGTTCCAGCATCGTGTCCACTGTAAACTCTGTATTGTCATGAGAAGGCTGCAGTTGTCTGCTGCATCCAAGCACAACTTACTACAGATACTTCAGTATATTGCACCGTTGTCTACTGCTCTGCACTGGGTAGTGTATGCATTATGTTCTCTGATCAGTGTCCCAAACAATGTTGTGGCCCGTATCATCACAGAAGCACACTACTCTTTTCTTTCCCCACTGCCACCAATGATCATTTTGACTTGGAGGGAGGGACTTTTACTAGGTGCTGTAGGAAGCTGGAGTGAGCACACTAAGCTGAGGTTCCTAATGATGCACCCCTGCCTGTGTCACTTTCATCATTAGAGGTCACGCTCAAGATCCAGCACCAGAAACCGTTGTGACTACCTGCCAGCACTGAGGAACAATTGGGATGATTGTAAATCATATTAACCTCAATGTTACCTCAAAGTGACCCCATTTTAGAAACTACACCCTTTACAGAATTTAATATAGGAGGAGCATTTTGACCCCACAGCCATTTAACGGGGTTTATTAACATTAGGATGTGTAAAAATTACTAAAACATCACTTTATTCCCCAAATTTTAATGTTTACAAGAGGTTAAAGGAGAATATGCACCCCACAATTAAGCAATTGTGAACACGGCAATAACCCATGTGGTCATAATCTGCTGTATGGGTACATGGGGGGGCTTGGAATGGAAAGAGTGCTATTTGGATGGAATAGTTTTCAAGTGCCATATCGCATTTGCAGAGCCCCTAAAGTACCAATACCCCAAAAAGTGATCCGTTTTGGAAGCTACACCCCTCGTGGAACCTATGAAGGGGCACAGTGAAAATTTTGTTCACAGACTCTATTAGCACTGGGAAATGAAAAAAAATTTTTTTCTCCAATAAACCGTCGATTTAGCACCATATTTTTAATTTTATGTAGTGAGAGAGAGTGAAGGGTGTGGTCTGGGTAGTCTAGGTACATTCCAGCCAGGCACCTAAAGGGTGTATGGAGAGACCCACACCAGGGAGGTCAGGCCCTAATAACAGTCTGAGTGTGAAGACTAGCAGGGTGGCACCACACTGACAGCTGACCTGTCCAGACCGGACCTCCAAAGTAGGTACTGTGCCACCTGTTGTTGTTGCCAAGGTGGGAGACTGGTAGCCAGTCTCCTGTATAGTCAGGGAAAAATTTCCTTACGTTTAAGTTAGTTTCTCAGCCGAGAATGGTTTTGTTTGATTTATTCTGTGCCTTTGCATAGGCAGTGTATGCGTTACACGTGAATAAAAGCCTGAACTTGTGTGCAATCCAGTGTCTGTGTCCCTGTTTCCTGCACTGCTACAAGCATCTACCTGCGATTCCTCACGTAGTTACACAATTTCCTGAACACAGCAATAGCCCTGCAGCTCCTAGATGTTTTTCATTCACAGCTAGTACACATACTGATGATGTGAAATACTCTACCTGTTTTGCTATATTATATATTGTTGAAAGCTGCATTCAGTTTTCTGATTTTTGAGCGAAATTGTAGTGTGTGAGCCCAGCCTGAGCAGGAGCCTGCATGATTCTGATGATCAAGCATTCACATCTATTGTACATGTTGTTCCCTTACATTCTCTCTATGCATTTACCATGCTGTCAGCCAGTCAGAGTCCATAAGACCCTTCATTCACTCATGAAGGGTAGGGGAGAGGCTTAAAGAGTTAAAAGAAAACATGTGTTTGTCTACCTGTCCCTGCTTCTAATCTCACTATAGATGTGTGAATCAGATGCTGTGTTATCTGGTGATCAGGACCAGCCACCACTGCCTCTAATAGCTTCTCTGGCAGTTAAAAGTTTAGACACGTTGCTTTCATCAGTATTGACATCCCATTCATGATGGAGCAGAATTTTTAGTCCAATAGGAAATCTTCCACACAAACATAATCCATAAAGTTGCAAAAATCTTAAATTTCAGTTGGGGTCAGTATTCACAATACCACAATATGCAAGAGACTGTCCAAATGTTAAATATACTGAAAACCTCTTGATCTTCTGTAATTTACAAAAACTGTAGTGACCCCTAAGCTGTTCAGTACTAGCCAAAAGTACAAGCACAAAAGATTTTGGTTTTGTAAAGCAATAATTTAGTGATTACCAGCATTCATGCCACGACAGCACTTCATATCAACTTAGTAGTTATTCCCAAGAGAGAGCTCCTGTAAAGTCTAAAGATTAATTCTTTACAGAGTAAAGTGATCATTTTTCATCAGCATACATAGTTACCTTTCCCTGAAACACAAAACTATGAAATGCAGATGTATGCACAAATTGTAAAAGTCAGTGACCGCTAGAGAGAATGTTGTGTTCTTAATGTTTATAGCTGATAGAATGCACCATACAGAGAGTAACGCCATCATGTTCCCTCACAGGGAAAACAAAAATGTTGCTAGTTGCCAAGGAGCTTATAGTACACCCAACATCCACCAACATTACGACTTCAGTGCCTTACCAACAGAGCAGAACTACTAACAAGTCACTATACAATGCCTATAAAAAGGTGGCCTTCCTCTCTTGGGTTTTTTCACATTTTATTGTGTAACAACATTGAATCACAGTGGATTTAATTAGGTTTCTTTGACAATTATCAACAGAAAAAAAGCTTTGATGTGAAAGTGAAAACAAATATGTACAACCTGTAATCTGCATTCATTACAGATATTAGGCACAAATATAATGAGCGTGTAACAAGCCCCTCCTTTACAGTCCTGTCTGGCAGCACATGCAGTCTTAGGCTAAGGCCCCACCTAGTGAAAAGGGGGAATTAGACCTATCGGTAACTGGTTTACTAAGTCCTTCAAGAGAGCACCAGAAGTAGGAGGCCCCCCAACCTCTGTAGGGACAGGAAGGCAAACAAATTAAAAGGCCCCTACCGCTACTCTGTGTCTTTCCAGCTACTACACTAGGGCGGCTGCAACGCAGTCGTATTACATATATACCGGTACTCAAACACATATGCATATATATTTTTCAAAATATGCACGTTCAGTCACATAACAGCACGGGGGAATGGGGGGGGGGGGGGGTCAAAAAGGACCCCTGGAAAACTAATTACCAGCAGGACTAATTACACTTCTCCAGGCTATCCCTCATGACAGCACCACAGAAGAAGTATCAAGTTATATTTACTAAAATGTTTGAGGCAGGGACGGGTGCACAGAAGACCACAGTCTGTACTCTGATGCTGTCGACTAGGCTGGGGTTCTGTTATCCGTCAGCATCTTCAAGCTTTTTCTGGACTGGCTGCCATCTTGGTTGTGGCATATTGTAAGTTTCCCTTCTTAGAATTAGAGGAATGTTCAGGTGCAGCCTGGTGAACAAGGAATATGGCACATGTGCCTGCAGGGTCTTTTTCTCACCAACCCCCTATCTATTTGAATTACTGGACATTTTCTCGATTTTTGCGCTAGTTTTGAAGTGAAGTACTACAGACTCTGTGGTCATGAGGTGAAGAGAATCACGCAACTGAACATAGCCAATAATAGCCAATAGTTCCTATTAATTAAATTTTTTTCCAACACCTTTTGTCCCTATCTCTGACTATGTAGCTTATTTTGTTTGTATAGTCCATGGATTCGAGCAATACAATAATAGGAACCTGATTATTGGCTATTTTCAGTCACATGATTCTCTATCATGTGACTGCATGTTTTTGTCCTGGTTTTTGCTTTTGAATATGTTTCGATTTGTGTCATGAGATTTTGTTTCACCTGCATTTGATTAATTACATTAATGAAGTCTTTGTAAATGTTGTATGTTCCAGTTCAATTTATGCTATAATTAAGGAACAACTGTACCGAAACGCATAAGCAACAAGTGATGTGGGTTTTTTGTTTTTTTTTATATGCCTTTTATTTTTATTTTTTTGTCATCCTGATGAAACTTTAGATATACTTAATTAAAAGCCAAGTCTTTTTTCTGGATATATATTTTTTTCTGCTTTCGCTATGTAAATGAAGAATTTGCAAATATGACAGTCACGCAAGTCAACAAGAGAGGAATGCAGTGAGTGAGAGTGTTTGGTTTTTCATATCAAAGGACTCATCAGTTGCAATACTATATACGTTTGGAGGCTATGAACGTATGTATCTTGGAACATAAATAGCACAAACATGTCAGGGGCCTTCTATGTTCCATCATGATAGCAATTTAGACTCTTTCCAGTTTTTAAGATAATCCTTTAAAAGTCCCACCATGGGAAAATTCAGTGTGTTACAGCAGCATAGATAATACAGTAATATATTACAAGAGAAAACACATACAAAGCTCAGAATAGAAGTTAAAAAGGATACTAGGGGTCATTACAAATAATAAAGAAGAAAAACTTCAGGATCATTTAGTTTTCTGTGCGGAGTGATCTTCGCTTAGCCTGATGTTGATTATTCAGCCTAACCGTGGTTCGGAGGAAGGACCTCTGATAGCGCTCCTTCTCACACTTGAGGTGAAGCAGACGGTCAATTACAGTACTGCCCAGTGCTGTCACGGTCTCATACATGGGATGGGAGTTGTTCTCCAGCATGGAACTCACCACAGACAGTATCCTTCTGTCACCTACCACCTGTACTGGGTCCAGGGGGCTCCCCAGGACATAACTGGCCCTTCTAACAAGCCTGTCAACTCAATTTCTGTCCCTGGCTGGTATGCTATTCCCCCAGCGTGCCACTCCGAAGAAGATGGCTGATGCCACTAGAGTTGAAAAAATGCCCTAAGAAGTGCCCCCTGGACTCCAAAGGCCCTCAGCCTCCTGAGCAGATACAGCCTGGTGTGCCCCTTTTTGTGAAGCATCCAGGTGGTCAGGCCAGTCCAGCTTATTATTGAGGAGCACACACACAGGTAATTATAGGTCTTGACTTTCTCAATGCCCATTCCCTGGATGTCCACCAGATTCGGAGCACTTCTCCACTTACTAAAGTCCTCCGCCATCTCCTTGGTCTTCCCAGCACTAATCCTGAGGTGGTTCTGCTGACACCATTCCATAAAATCCTGGTTTCAGTCTCTGTAATCCCTGTCGCCTACATCTGCAATGAGGCCTACTATTGCAGAGTCATCGTTTATATAGTGCACCTAAATTCAGAACTGTATAGTGTAAGGAGGAAAGGGGCAAGAATTGTACCTTGTGGTGCCCTGTACTACAGATAACAATGTCCGACACACAGCCCCGGGCTGCCACATACTGAGGTCAGTTTGTGAGGTAGTCTAGGATCCAGCTGGACAGGCGATAGTACACTCCAACAAGGTCCAGCTTGTCCCTCTGTAGCCCTGGCTGAATGGTGTTAAAAATCACTGGAGAAATCAAAGTACTTTATTCTTACAGTGTTCCCTGGTTTCGCCAAGTGAGAAAGACCATTGAATGGGTCAATAAACCGCTGAATGAGAGTGTTTGGTGGGAGGGAGGCCTTCCGGATATTTAAATAGAACACCAGATATCCAGGAAGGCTCAATTTAAAATCATTGAGTTTATATTCATTTCTTGTTTGTCAGTGGGTCATGTGATTCTATAAACTTCTGGTTATAGTACAGCAGTTCATGACTGTATATTATCTGGGAGGTTTTATTTAGAAATTGGATTTGTTTTGGTCATTGACTATTGTTACTTTACAATTCTGTAATGCCTTAAATGACTGTTTACTTAAGTTTTGGGGGGTTTTTCTTACAGCAATTTAGGACCAGACAAGCCAGTGGTTTCATGGTTATAGGTATGTTTGTTTTTTGTTTTTTTTCAATAAGGCAACACTCACATTGTATCTACAGGTGTTGCTTCCACAGACACTGGAGCAAATAAGATTTTACAGTTTCTAATGCTGTTAAAAGATTGGTCATATAAGTATGACCAATCTTATGCTGCAGAAAAGCAGCATTTTTGACTGCTGCAGGAAAAACAAATAAATAAAAAAACCCTGTTATGTACAGAAACAGCAAAGAAACGCTAGGTCCATACTAGCATTCGGGGATCAGTTTACAATAAATTCTGCTTAAAATAGGCAGAGTGAAAAGTAGGACTTTTCTCTCTGCCAATTTTATACATCTTGATTAACCACTTTTTAAGTGGAAGGGGTTTCTGGGTTTTTTTGGGGGGGTCCCTAAGCGGATCCAAACATTAGTGTGAACCTAACGTAAATGAACCTAACCTAACGTAAATTGCTAGAATCCCTTTAAAATAATATATCTCTCTATATAAACTATACTCTATTTTTTTCAGTTATATACATAAAAGACTTTTTTGACATTGTACATTCTGTCACCATACCACAAGCTCAGCAACACGCAAAGTTCATAGGTTATGTACCAATTCACAACATTATAAACACAATTGAGTTTCTCCTTTACTAAAAGCATCCCGGAAAACATGACATAATAATAAGCTGATTGTTTAAGGCACTACACAGATATTGATAAAGAATATTTGAGTCATATGATCCTACTGGGTTACATAGAAACAATATATACACCTACATGTATTGTGGGCGGGGAAAAATATATATTATATCCATCCATTACCAATCACTTTAATTTTAAGGGATATCTATAATCCTTAGATGTATATTTTTCTAAGCACACAAAGATGAGAGCACATCACCACTAGTATTATACAAGTGCAACATGTGAAGGTCACACACTCCAGATAAGACATGAAGCCATGACTCCCACTGATTCCTTCCCACATTAGCTCTTCTACCAGGAGACTATTACCTATTATCCTCCAGAGTCTCTAAAGGCTGTAACATGATCTTGAGGAGTTTCAAGAACATCTTACAGTGTACAGAGGGTGTTGACTTTTATGAATAGGGCACCTGCACATTTCCGACTTCCTTTGTAAACAATTTGCCCCCTGCCCCAGGCAACAGCAGGAATTTAATAAACAGGGAAAAATAAAAAGTGTCGGCCTAACAGTGACAAGAAGCCGCACCACACCCCACCCCAACTGTAAGGCCTGCAAGTTCTCACCCAGGCGGCTGTTACCAAACATGTCACATAGACCTTACATGCCATCACCCACCCTACATTCAGCCCATTAATCTATCATGAATATTAATGAGCTATACAATACATGCACATATACATTATAATATATATATATATATATATATATATATATATATATATACATACAAGGCAAGCATATCACTGATATAAAATGGTACATGAATACACATACAATTGAGAATACAATAGATATATGTATTCTATAGGGATATCAGGCAGATGTATCTAGTCTAGTTATACAAAATACAGTTATAGTAAGTATAGATAGATATATACACACACACACTATAGATATTTACATAGTGGAAGATTATACAGCAATGTCAATATGTACATGTATTATACATATAGATGTCCATATGCACAAGTATTCTACTGTATAGATATTTACATAGTAGATGTATGATACAGATAAATGCCTGCATGTACAAGTATTCTATAGATATACAGATAGATGCCCATATGTACAAGTGTTCTATAGATATATACATAGAACATACATGATACAGATAGATGCCCATATGTACAAGTGTTCTATAGATATATACATGATACACATAGATGCCCATATGTACAAGTGTTCTATAGATATATACATGATACAGATAGATGCCCATATGTACAAGTGTTCCCCAGCTACACACGTACTATATATAGTTAGATATGTCGGTATATACTGTGTAGAGGAGGATGATCTGCCCAGCTGCTGCACAGACACCACACACAGAAGATGCCGGGCTGTACAGTCGGGGTCTGTGCCCCTCACACACACGTCAGGATGAGGTGAGCGCCCCGTCCTCCTACCTGATACCGCACATTGCACGACACACAATACAGCCGTCTCCTTGGCCGGGACATGCTAGGTGTGAGGTTTCTGCGGCTACAGCCTATATACAGGAGCGGCATTGTTCTCAGTGATGTAATAATACAGGCACAGCAGGCAGCCGGCACTCACCTCAGGGCTCCAGGCTGGACCTCGGCCACACTCAGCGCTGGCTCCACCACCAAGAACCTTCCCTCTCTCCACACCCCGGTTGGTCGGGGCCCTTATCCCCCCCCCGATCCTAACTCCTTGGTTTCTCCTCCCTTCCTCCTATTTCCACTTCCTCTTCAGTCCCGCGTGTATTGTTAACTGCTATAAGGATGAGGAGCCAAAGACCCGGGCAAGAGAGCAGAATCCGGTGGGGCCCAGTGCAGCCCCGGCAGCTGTGTGTATGTGAGGAGGTGTTGCTCTTACAGATGATGATGCTATTTGCAGTGTGAGCTCACACAGAGCGGTTACCGCCCGCTGGCGGCTCGGTTTGCAGCTGAGGAGACTGGGGACCTGAGGACCGCGGGCAGAGGCTGTGTGAAGGGAACGACAAGCAAAAGTCCTTGTTTTCCGTTCAACTATTTGTTCCGGCTCGTCCAGTTCTACAGAAGGGCGGGAATAGTCACCAGCAGCTGCACTGGGAATTCACACGTCTGGGTGTAGTGCTTCGCCTTGGATTACATGGCTTCCTTGCAACACTACTTTGGATGTAACACCCTGAAGCCGCCACCTTGGGGTGTAGCTTGTTCTCACCTTAGGGACCTGACATAGATGTAGTGGTTGCCTCACACAGAAGGTCCCTCCTGCACACTACTCTGTATACTATGGCCGTGCACTTCAGTGGTGGTATACACACACTCTGTATACTATGACAATGCACTTCAGTGGTGGTATACACACACTCTGTATACTATGGCTGTGCACTTCAGTGGTGGTATACACACACTCTGTATACTATGACAATGCACTTCAGTGGTGGTATACACACACTCTGTATACTATGGCCGTGCACTTCAGTGGTGGTATACACACACTCTGTATACTATGGCCGTGCACTTCAGTGGTGGTATACACACACTCTATATACTATGGCCGTGCACTTCAGTGGTGGTATACACACACTCTGTATACTATGGCCGTGCACTTCAGTGGTGGTATACACACACTCTGTATACTATGACAATGCACTTCAGTGGTGGTATACACACACTCTGTATACTATGGCTGTGCACTTCAGTGGTGGTATACACACACTCTGTATACTATGACAATGCACTTCAGTGGTGGTATACACACACTCTGTATACTATGGCCGTGCACTTCAGTGGTGGTATACACACACTCTGTATACTATGGCTGTGCACTTCAGTGGTGGTATACACACACTCTGTATACTATGGCTGTGCACTTCAGTGGTGGTATACACACACTCTGTATACTAAGGCTGTGCACTTCAGTGGTGGTATGCACACACTCTGTATACTATGACAATGCACTTCAGTGGTGGTATACACACACTCTGTATACTATGGCCATGCACTTCAGTGGTGGTATACACACACTCTGTATACTATGACAATGCACTTCAGTGGTGGTATACACACACTCTGTATACTATGACAATGCACTTCAGTGGTGGTATACACACACTCTGTATACTATGGCTGTGCACTTCAGTGGTGGTATACACACACTCTGTATACTATGGCTGTGCACTTCAGTGGTGGTATACACACACTCTGTATACTAAGGCTGTGCACTTCAGTGGTGGTATGCACACACTCTGTATACTATGACAATGCACTTCAGTGGTGGTATACACACACTCTGTATACTATGGCCATGCACTTCAGTGGTGGTATACACACACTCTGTATACTATGACAATGCACTTCAGTGGTGGTATACACACACTCTGTATACTATGACAATGCACTTCAGTGGTGGTATACACACACTCTGTATACTATGGCCGTGCACTTCAGTGGTGGTATACACACACTCTGTATACTATGACAATGCACTTCAGTGGTGGTATACACACACTCTGTATACTATGACAATGCACTTCAGTGGTGGTATACACACACTCTGTATACTATGGCTGTGCACTTCAGTGGTGGTATACACACACTCTGTATACTATGACAATGCACTTCAGTGGTGGCATTCATAGAGAAAAACACAGCAGTATAGAGTCTGCAAAAAATACATGTACCTATCTGACATAGATGGGTGTAAATGTGGCACTTTGGCACACAGCCCTTTTTTCTGCCAAAGATGCACCACAGTGTTCATTTTGTGCCCATTCTCTGCTTTTTATGAAAGTGGGCCGAGCCCAACCTAACCCCATCCCAAAACATTTACTATAACTCATGCCAGAAAGCTGGCTTGTGTTGTACCTAAAATTGGCATTTGCATTGATTCATGTATGAAGGCTTGAGCCTCTTAAATGGATTGTCCCAGAGACTTTAATTTATATTAATTCCTCCATACATTTGTTTAAACTGGATATGGGTTACATATGGTTCTGACCCCAGATCACCTGAACCAGCCCGTAACCACTGCATTGCTTTTCCCCCTCATACCTACAAAAAAGATGGAGGCGGCAAAGTGACCCAAGATTAGAACAACTGAGTCCAGGTTGAATAAAAACATGGTGGAAGTAAGGTAAATTTCTATCCCTGGAAAACCCCACGGGCCGGAAACATCGCAGGAAAATTAGTGGCGTATTACAGTAAATGCAAAGTGGATGGGATTCATGTGAATCCCATGCCCACTTTGTGGTACGTACTGCATACGGTTTTCCTGTAGATATAATAGTAATGGAAAGTCAGCGAAGGGAAAACTTTGCAAACTTTCTGTTTAAAACGCTGCGGAAACCGCGATGAGTTCCCACGTGTTTTATAGCTTCATAGTATGTGCATCAGTCCGTTTTTAGTCTCAAACTGAATTCAAACGGACTGATGGCATACTGATGCGTGAACATACCTTAAGTTTGCTGCCTTCTATTGGAAGCAGCTCCCTTGAACATCATGCCCAACTTTTCAACAAGCCTTTAATTGCAATGATGCGGGATTTTGCCAAGTCAGTATCATCCCAACTGCAGACAGCGGCGTTTCGATCTGATTGGATCTCATCAGAACAGTCTAGGGAGAACTGACTTGGCAGAGGTGAGAGACTTCTAGATCCCAGATTGTCGGGATATTGTCACTACTTCATACCCCAACATAGTGGATTCATTAAAGGACTGACCTCAGCCAGTTTTATTTTTCTGTTTTCCCAGCAAACAACATGTATAGCACAGTATATCAGTATCTATCTGGCTACTGAGTAACACATTCAGTCCTCCCCCCCCTTTGAGACTGTGGGCCTACTACCCAGTATCTCCACAAAAATAACAATGTATGCCCCACTCACATGGTTCTTGCTCCCATAGGGCCTGACACAGCCTGTCTTCCCCAGACAAGGAGCATTATGGGAAGGGTTAACACCTCACTTGTAGAGCCTCCACCTCGCTGCTAATTAACCCGCTTGATTCCAAATGCAATGAAACATTAAATTTCCAGAGACTTGTGTCTTCCTCACTGCTTTCCCAGAGTGAAATACACATTTTTTCAGCAGTCACACTACCATAGTACATAGTATAGTCGTGGGTGGCCCCTGCTGCAGTTTTTTATAATAGGCTGTTATCTTCTGCAGTAACCCCACCAGGTAGCGGGCCCTAATTATTTAACGATCCCCATTCTAGCTCACTAACATCCTCTGCTTCCCCTTCTGCCCTCCAGAGAGCCCTAGTGACATGATATGGGGCAGAAGGGGAAGCAGAGGTGGCGGTGAGCAGTAACAGGGATTGGTAAGTAAAGCCGTGCAAGCCCTTGGCGAGAGTATTTATTGGGCATACCCCAAAAAAATATTGTTTATTATTATACTCTGGGGTTTCTTTAGACCACTGAGTATAATGATCAGAGGCCCCAGGGAGGTGAGCGAACATAGAAGTGAGTACCATTGAAGTGAATGGCATTTTCAGGATCGGTGGAGGGTTCAGTAGTTGAATCCCCTCTAATCAGCAATTTATCCTCTATTTTTTTTTGTAATTTTTTATACTATGCCCCCCCAAAAAAGATATAAAATAAAATGTTGATTAAATCAAAACATTCCTCAAAATGATGTGAATTAAAACCACATCTTGTGTCACAAAAAAATCTTTCCAGCACCATACACAATCAGAAATATAAAAAATGATGGGTGTTAGAATTTGGCACCTTAAAGGGAATCTGTCAGCAAGAAAATTGTTAGCAAAGTAATAAAAGTAGCTTAAGGCCAGGGCCCCACGGGACGTAAATGCCGCATGTCAATTATATCTACGGAAACGCCGGTGGCTTTCCCATAGATATAATTGTATCAGAAAGTTCGCGGAGGAAAACTCCGCAAACTTTCTGTTGAAAGCTCTGCGATTACGGCCCGTGGGGCCTTAGCCTAAAGGGGTTTTCCGGACAAATATTCTTTTTTTTTTTAAAATGGTCTTGAAGCTGCCAGGAGCTCCTAAACAAAATACAGAAATAACACACTACTAAAGGTATTTAGGTGCATTTATTAACCCATTAATAGCACCATAGTAACCCTATTAATGGGTTAACCTAACCCTATTAATGAGTAAATACCTTTAGCAGTGTGTTATTTCTGTATTTCTCTAGGAGCTCCTGGCAGCGTCTTCATTTGTTTACCTGGTATAGCTTCCTGTGCTTCTAGCCTACAACTACCATAATGCTTTGCTCCCTACCCTTCCCTCTCTCACTACCTCCCTCCCTCAGACCCCCTTCTTGTCTCCCTAGTTAGCCCACCCACTGCTAGCCCTTCCCAACTAAGTAACAAATTCAGCACCTCCCTGCCCTCTTACATCATACTTACCTGTCTTCATGTCTCCTCTTCTTCTTGATGCCTGCTTGTAGCAGAGGAGATGCTGGCTCTACGCTGCAGATCTCCCACGCTGCCTGCAGCTGGGCCCAACGTCACTTCTGGAAGTGAAATCACTTCCGAAAGTGACATCATTGCTCAGCTCTGGACCAGAAGCAATTTAAGCTGGGTAAGTATTGTAAGCTGGCTTCCCAGGCTGTATTGTGCGTTTGTGGTGAGCCAGCACATAAAGAAGAGGAGGTACCCTTCCCTGGATGACGCGTCTGCCCAGGTCCAGAGGAAATGATAATGGGGGAGGGTGAAGCCTTTACAATGATGTAACAGGTCAAGATATGAATTATATCAATAACCTGTTACATCAGGGGAGAGTAAAAAATGTTATATGTGTAGGTCATATGACCTACATAAATTACTGAAAAACTATAGAATATAGAAAAAAAGATATATTAGAAAGTTGTAGGGGGAGTGCATGGGGGACGAAGTTCTAAATTGTTTATTTATCCTGGATAACCCCTTTAAATGGGCTCTATCATTGCAAAACGTACTTTTTAGCTAAGCACATCCTTGCATAGCCTTTAGAAAGGCCATTTCAGACATACCTTCTGTATGTAACTTGCCTCAGTAGATTTTGAATTAGTTATTATTCATATGCTAATTAGCTTCTCCGTGCACCGGAAGTCTCACCGTGCACTCCTCTCTGCTATTCTCTATGGATATGTAGAGCAGAGGCTGCTGCGCTGATGACTCATCTCTGCTATACATACACATAGAGCAGACAGTGCACAGAGACACTGGGTGCATGGAGAAGCTAATTAGCATATGAATAAAAACGGACTTATTCAAAATCTACTGAGGCGATTTACATACAAAAGGTAGGCGTGGAATAGCCGTTCTAAAGGCTATGCAAAGATGTGCTTAGGTAAAAATGACGTTTCCCAATGATAGAGCCCCTTTAAAGGGGTTGTCCAGGATAAATCAACAATTTAAATCTTTTTTAGGTGGGATTGAAACCTGATCGTGATTGTGAAATTTACTCGATCGCCAATTGGGATCCGATCTTTTCCGTTCCCGATCGCTCAACCCCACTCGTAAAGTGAACAATTCTGATGATAACTATACATTAGGTAACTGCTTGACTAAGCTATATTAGGTAACAGCACAGGAATTATGTTGTTTAAGCTCTTCATCTAAAATGTCTACAATATACATCCAAAACTTTTCAATAGCTTTCATTTCAATGAGTAATAAAACATGCAGCCACACCTCTCATTCACAGATATCCAGTAGTAATACAGGCACAAATTATGACACAAGACCCAAACAAATTGTAGAAAGACATTCTGAGTATACTGATCATCTTTGGAACAGCTGACACTATTGTACACTAGTTACATTTGGTTAAAAACCCATAATATAAAAAACCCAAACATTTAAAATAAAAATAAAATTATTTTTTTGGTATTTTTTTTTATATTATGGATTTTTAACCAAATTTTAAGTCCAAATTACTATTAATTAATTCACATAAGTGCATTTACGATATAAAATATCAAAAAACCTTAAAGGGGTATTCCCATGTACATAATTATTTTTAAATTTGTAGATAATTAAAAGTTAAACATTTTTGCAAATATAATTAATTAAACATTTTGCGGAGTTTTTAAATATCTTGTGGTCACAGTCTGTTGTCTTGATCGGTTGACAATGGATACGACCATGAAAGCAGGAACTTTTTAAGGTCAGAAAATCAGCCATGATTTCTTTGTTGTGGCCGTGATACCGTAAGTACTTCTGTAGTTTGAAATGAACAACATCACCATGGTGATGCTGGGGCCCGGCACCCGCCCCGGTGTGTGTATGCCGGGTCTGTAACTACGGTAGCTGTAGTCTGTAGTGGTCTGTAGCTATAATGGCGCTTCTCTGCTCCAGAGCGGTTGCCACTGCAATCGGCACCTCCACAGTAACTCTTACAGTGGTAATGCCGGAGTTCCTGAGTTAATGTGGAGATGCGCTCCGGGGTGAACCGCTGCGGCGCTATGCCCCTGGAGAGAGGAGGGAGCGGATGCGACCACTCTCTCAAATGCGGCCCTGAAGCACTGAGGGAGATCCTCGGCCGCCAGAGCTGAAAGGGAATCCCCGGCCGCTGGCAGGAGCGCGAACCTGAAGGAAGACCTTGGCTGCCGGACCTGAAGGGGGGAACTGCGGCCGGCTGCCAGCAGAAGCGTGAGGAGAATTCCAGGCAGCCGAGTCTGCCGGGGATTCCCCTCAGCGCTTTTGCCGGCGCCCGGCTGCAGTTCCCCTTCAAGTCCAGCAGCGGAGGTCTTCTTTCAGGTCTGCACTCCTGCTGGCGGCCGGAGATTCCCCTCAGTGCCTCTGTAAAGGCTCCCAGGCTGCAGTGCTTTTCTTTTGCAGGCTGCTCTGTGCAGCCTGCAAAAGAAATAACTATTATTGCAATGCATTAGCATTGTAATGCATTGCATTAGTAATCAGACCCCCTGGGGTTCAAGACCCCTAGGGGGTTGTTGGGGGAACACCCGGGGTAGATGCCATCGGTATCCGAATTTGGCAAAGTTGGATATGAGCGCTCAGGAAATCACAGACATACACGCAGATGCTGTATTCAAGTGATCGCATTTAATTATTACAATTCAGACAAAGAGCTGGCTTGGCTATTCTAATTAGTGTAACCTGATTGGTTATAGAGTTATAAGATAAGTCTGGCACATGACTATTGGCTGAGGCCTAATGTAATCTGCATCTCATTATAACTTTCCAAACTGGGATGGACTTTCTCATGAAACAAAGAAAGATACAAAACACTTATGTGTGAGCTGACATCTTAGATGTATATATCATGGCAAAAGAGATAAATGACATGCTTGGTGCCAGACTTCTCCAGCCTTGCAGATAACTGAGCAATAGCCTACTGAAACTCTATGCCTGCATCGCTTCATACTGTGAATGACCTCACCTCATAGTATATGTGTGAGGATACAAAATGGATAACATATAAGAAAATTAAGTTTATAGAACAAAATGGCGGATATAGAGATACATGACTATACTTGCCCCTCACAGGGTCTAATAAATGTAAAAAAAGGTAAAAAAAGAAGAAAGTATTAAAAATTCAAGTCACCCCCCTCTTTCCCTAGAACACATATAAAACTAATACTGTGAAACACATACACGTTAGGTATTCCTGTGTCCGAAAACGCCCACTCTACAAATCTATAAAAATATTTTTCCTGTACAGTAAACGACATAGCTGGAAAAAAAAGTTTTCTAACTGCCCCTTCCCTGAGACTGGGTTTTTTCCCTCCACTTGGAATTCAGTCTGACTATATCCAGGCTGAATATAGGGAATCTGAAGTGCTCCTATTCTGTCAGGAAGGGGTTAATAGTACTGCAGATACCCTATATTCAGCCAGACTGAATTCTAAATGGGGCAAAAAAAATCGCAGTCCTCAAGCTCAGGGACTTACCCAGCAACTACTGCACCCAAAAACTCCGTCCATTTTAATTTTTGAAATTTTCCAGTAGCTGCTGCATTTCCCCCCCCCTAGGCTTATACTCAAGTCAATAAGTTTTCCCATTTTTTTGTGGTAAAATTAGGGGCCTCGGCTTATATTCAGGTCGGCTTATACTCAAGTATATACGATACTTATATTTGCAAAAATTTAAAAGTTTAAACTTTTAATTATCTACAAATATAGATATGATTATGTACATGGGAATACCGCTTTAACTCTCAAAAAAAAAGACCTTTCAGAGCGAGCAAATAGAAAATGCATCAGAGAGACGTTCAGGATAAAACTCAAGCGTAAGTGTACCAACAGGAGCCTCACAGGGAAGAAGAATCGAGTGTAGTGCGTTAGTGGCTCATTTCAGTTCAAAAAAGGATTTTCAGGGAAAATTGGACAATTTTATATTTTGTGGGAAATCCTGAATCCATGGAAATTATTTGAAAATAATCAAACAGCTTTTTAGTCGCAGACCTGTGTAGTTAATATTAACTTTTTTTAGGCCGGGGCCTCACGGGCCGGAAACGCAGCGATTTGGCCGCGGCGTAAACGCCACAGGAAAAATTGCAGCGTTTTACAATACTTGCAAAGTGGGTGGGATTCATGCGAATCCCATGCCCACTTTGTGGAAATAATCGCAGCATGTCACACTTTTGAAAATCGCAGCATGTCAATTATATCTACGGAAACGCCGATGGCTTTCCCATAAATATAAATGTAACAGAAAGTCCGCAGAGGAAAACTCCATGAACTTTCTGTTCAAAGCACTGCAGGAAGAACCGCAATGTGTTCACGCCGTGCAGTGGTTCCGGCCCGTGGGGCCTTAGCCTTAGTAATACAGTCCTATGAAAAAGTTTGGGCACCCCTATTAATCTTAATCATTTTTAGTTCTAAATATTTTGGCGTTTATAACAGCCATTTCAGTTTGATATATCTAATAACTGATGGACACAGTAATATTTCAGGATTGAAATGAGGTTTATTGTACTAACAGAAAATGTGCAATATGCATTAAACCAAAATTTGACCGGTGCAAAAATATGGGCACCTCAACAGAAAAGTGACATTAATATTTAGTACATCCTCCTTTTGCAAAGATAACAGCCTCTAGTCGCTTCCTGTAGCTTTTAATCAGTTCCTGGATCCTGGATAAAGGTATTTTGGACAAACAATTCAAGTTCAGTTAAGTTAGATGGTCGCCGAGCATGGACAGCCCGCTTCAAATCATCCCACAGATGTTCAATGATATTCAGGTCTGGGGACTGGGATGGCCATTCCAGAACATTGTAATTGTTCCTCTGCATGAATGCCTGAGGATTTGGAGCGGTGTTTTGGATCATTGTCTTGCTGAAATATCCATCCCCGGCGTAACTTCAACTTCGTCACTGATTCTTGAACATTATTCTCAAGAATCTGCTGATACTGAGTGGAATCCATGCGACTCTCAACTTTAACAAGATTCCCGATGCCGGCATTGGCCACACAGCCCCAAAGCATGATGGAACCTCCACCAAATTTTACAGTGGGTAGCGTGTGTTTTTCTTGGAATGCTGTTTCTTTTTGGACGCCATGCATAACGCCTTTTTTTATAACCAAACAACTCAATTTTTGTTTCCAAAATGAAGCTGCCTTGTCCAAATGTGCTTTTTCATACCTCAGGCAACTCTATTTGTGGCGTACGTGCAGAAACGGCTTCTTTCTCATCACTCTCCCATACAGCTTCTCCTTGTGCAAAGTGCGCTGTATAGTTGACCGATGCACAGTGACACCATCTGCAGCAAGATGATGCTGCAGCTCTTTGGACATGATCTGTGGATTGTTCTTGACTGTTCTCACCATTCTTCTTCTCTGCCTTTCTGATATTTTTCTTGGCCTGCCACTTCTGGGCTTAACAAGAACTGTCCCTGTGGTCTTCCATTTCCTTACTATGTTCCTCACAGTGGAAACTGACAGGTTAAATCTCTGAGACAACGTTTTGTCTCCTTCCCCTGAACAACTATGTTGAACAATCTTTGTTTTCAGATCATTTGAGAGTTGTTTTGAGTAGCCCATGATGCCACTCTTCAGAGGACATTCAAATAGTAGAACAACTTGCAATTGGCCACCTTAAATACCTTTTCTCATGATTGGATACACCTGGCTATGAAGTTCAAAGCTCACTGAGGTTACAAAACCAATTTTGTGCTTCAGTAAGTCAGTAAAAAGTAGTTAGGAGTATTCAAATCAATAAAATGATAAGGGTGCCCATACTTTTGCACCGGTCAAATTTTGGTTTAATGCATATTGCGCATTTTCTGTTAGTACAATAAACCTCATTTCAATCCTGAAATATTACTGTGTCCATCAGTTATTAGATATATCAAACTGAAATGGCTGTTGCAAACACCAAAATATTTAGAACAAAAAATGATTAAGATTAATAGGGGTGCCCAAACTTTTTCATAGGACTGTATGTGCTATAGCAACAGTTCTGTGAGATTGTACCAGATGGGATACCTTTTGCTCCCCATATACAGTACATCATTGAGCTTTGGGTCCCCATGATCCTATCTCTGAGTCACTGATTGTTCATCCTTGGTGTTAGGAGTATTTAGGTTCTTTACTTTCTATTTTTCTTACCTGGGGAGTTTTTGGCTGCGCAGTGTCTGGGGTGGCATCCTGGCGCTGCGGGGTTGTCCTGTCGTGAGTATTGGTGCACACCTTCTGACTTGCACGCGCGCACTGCTGGTAGGCAGCTTTTTCTCCTGGTTGATTAGTCTGTCCTCCCATTTGCACCTGGGAGGAGTGGTCTCTACTCTGTATTTAAACCCATGCCTCCCATGGTTCTGTGCTGAGTGTCGCTTTTACAGAGCTAGGCCTTAGCAGGAGGAGTAGGTGGTTATCTGGGATAGAGGAAGTTCCGTGGTTGGTTTTTGGGAGGTTTGGGTCAACGAGTTGGTTTGTGTGTTTTCCCTTCTGTGTTCACCAATCCTCCCTCTGTGTATAATTGACTGTGTGAGTGAATTGCCTTATCCTTTGATTTCTACTCAGTTTCCCTGTGTTTGTTTCCTAGTGTAAGGTTCCTTCCCATATTGGTTTGGGGGAATCCTTTCCCACATTTTTCCTGTGTGCTGCTTGTGTTGTTAGTCAGCGCACACCTTTGTCAGTCCCTGTCGGTAGCAGCTTCACTTGTTCGTTAGGGGTGACCCCCTTTAGTCTCCAGTCCCTAGAGGTCTTATAGGGCATTCCTTCTCCCACTTCCCTCTAGGCCTACGGAATCAGTGAGAGAGGAGCTGTCGGGGTCAGGCTTAGCCTGAGTACAGCCGACCCACACCCGTGAGGCAGGGACCGGGATAGCTAGTGGGAGTAGTGCAGGGCGAGATTCCCTACTGCTATCCCTTAGCCCCGTTGCAGCTACCTGGACTGACATAACACTTGGGAAGTTATCCACTGCATACCCAGAACACCCTATATGACCTGCTGTTTTGGAAATGCTTTGACCTCTGATTTAACCATCATATTTTGGCCCTTGCCAGTTCTGCTCAGATCCTTTCTCTTGTATATTTTATCCTGCTTCTTAACACATCAATTACAGCAGCATTTCCCAAACTTTTTGATTCGAGGAGCACTATTCAGGACAGAAATTCTGTAGGGAGCACTTAACATATTTTACCTAAAATCTACATAGGTGCCAAAGATAACGTGCAATATTAACAGTGGGGGAGAGTTCTAACAAATTGATATTAGATATTATATTTTCTATTAACTTTTTTCAAATTTTTTTCTTTTACAGTTAAAAAATGAGGAACTTAAATACATGTAACGAAAAACAAAAATCCTGAAAACACAGATCCTATTTTTTAAATCTTAAAAAACTTAATGTTAATAATTTTAATGTGAAGAATGAGGCTGCTTTGATTTGCACAGTTTAGCAATATCTGGTTGAATTTGGGATAATTACAATCGAATGTCAGGTTCCACATTCAGTCGAGATCTATATTTGGTTTTAGTGGCCACTTAGGCGGAGAATGCAGATTCACATAAGTATGTTGTTGCAAAAGGAAGAAGAATAATTTTCGCTTTATCTGGCAAAATTTTAAATTCGTCTTTGAGTTGACACCAAAAATCTACTAGCGATTTACTTTTAAAATGTCCTTTTATCGCAGAATCCGATGTCAAATCTATCAGGTATTCATACTGCTAAGATGTTAAACAAGCTGGTTTTTCCAATATAGCAGAGTATGGATCTACAACATAGCAGAATATGGACCTACAACATAGCAGAATATGGATCTACAACATAGCAGAGTATGGACCTACAACATAGCAGAGTATGGACCTACAACATAGCAGAGTATGGATCTGCAACCCAGAACTTTTCTTTAATTATCTCATGGAATTCCTCAGGAAAATAATTATTGAAGCTCTCAAGTAAATTTAGCAGATGAGCGAGTGACCACACAATATGAGCGTGAAAGATGACTAAAGCACTTCCGTCTGTAGGTACACTTTGTTTGGTGAATATATGAGACCGGCGTATTAAGCCAGAAAGGGCGGTCTGAGACCTGATTGGAAGTGCTGTCCGACCGTGAAGCGTTAATCCGCCGGCCTCGTATATTCGCCGAACAGACCGTAGTGCCGCACCTGTAGAATATTAGGCGTGCATGTGAACCAGTATTTTAATTTTGAAACCTTTCACATTTATCTATTTTTTTTATTGTTAACTGTTTATTTTCACCATATCGCGGAGCACCTGTAGATCAAAATCTGGACCAAAAACTATGTGTGAACTAGCCCTTATTCCCCGAGGACAATCCCAGACAGCTGGGTTCCCGCAGGAGTGTTCACAAGGTATGGACTGGAGGTGATAGGAATGGCAAGTCCCACTATCAGCCTACCTGCCATTCCCGAAAAATTCAGCCCAATGCACAGCACTTAACGCTCAGCAAACATGATTGTCTGCTGAGAAACAAACTGGATTTTTATCATCTCACGCGTCTGAGAAATCTGGGTAAGATATATACCCCTTCCAGTACCTTACCAGCCATTGGCTTACAATATACATTAGCCAGATGAACAGCTCTGTACTGTTTCTGGATTGTATTAAAAGAATAGGTGAATGCTTTTCACTAAAACTGTCTTACAGTCAAATATTATCTTTATAGAGATCCAATGAGAGATTTGTTTACTGTGAAGTATAGATATCCCTTTGTAGAAGATACACCTGCTGTTTGCACTGACAAACTGTCAGTTGAATTATGGGCTTGACTTTTAACTCCTTAATATCCAGACTAGTTTTAACAATACTCCAAAGTATTCAAATACATAGGGAGGAAAAAATAGGTAGGTTTTTAGCAAATAAATTATATGGTTTGTATAATGAAAAGTTGTGCAATTTTCTAGATCATTGCCGCTGTTATTGTCCAGTTATGACCAGTCCATGGTTATGTGATGGACACACAGGTGTGTGGCTTGTTACAAGACAGAAGTCTCATTATTGTGCAATGACTCTTAACGAGTTGTGCACCCCTGTCTCAATCAGATGATCATAGACTGAGTTATATACAATAGAAGTCATGAGAATGAATGACTGCAAGCAGAGATAAACAAAACTAGGAGGAAATGATACAGAAACTATTGGAAAATTGTCTAACTTTTCATTATGTAAACAATAGACTTTACTTGCTGAAATTGGGCAACCCACTTAAAGGTGCTTTCCGGGCAACCCCCCCCCCCCTTTTTTTTTCTTTAATAAAAGGTATTTTACCTCTATTAATGGGTTAGCAATTGCACCAAAGTACTTTTAGCAGTGTTTTGCCTCCTGGCATTCTCTGCATTTGTTTACATCAGGGGTGCTCACACTTTTTCAGTGTGTGAGCTACTTTTTAGCTGACCAAGGCAAAAGATCTACTAGGGCGGTTATGGGGCGGGCCTGTGTGCGGGACTGGGGCGGGCCTAGGGGCGGGGCCAGGCAGGCTTGTGGGCGGGTAAGCGTGTCTGTGGGCGGGGTCGGACATGTGGGCGGGGCCGAGCGGATCGCGAGAGCAAAACAGCGGCATTCTGTGGCCGCCCAGGGATCCCCAGTGTCTGTTCACGGTGCAGGCAGAGAGTTATCTCTGGACACTGGCAGGCTGGGGCTGCGGCAGCCCCGCCTGCCAGTGTCCGGAGATGATTCTCAGCCTGCACTGTGAACAGACAGACACCGGGGATCCCTGCATCCTGCGATCCACCCATACGTCCTTTGCGATCTACCAGTAGATCGCGATCAACGTATTGGGCACCCCTGGTTTACATGCTTCCCTAGCTTACTGCTGACCTAGCCTACAACTCTCATGACCCCCCTCTCATTCCCTCCCTGTTTCCCTGGCTAGCCTCATCTATCTACCTACCTAACTCAATCAGCCCCAATCTGCCCCTGCAATCATAGTTACCTGTCTTCAGTGTCCTGGAGATCAGTGCCTTCGGTCCCGCTACCATCTTCTTCCGTGGTCTTTTTGTTCATGCGTGGTATACCAGAAAATATGTAGGTATAAGTGGGACGAGGGGGAGGGGGAGTATTGGTGATGCTTCGTTTCCAGAAATGCAAAAACAGAATTTTACCAGATCATCAGAAAATGTGCCATAGGTATATAGTTAAATATTGATTTTAAAAAAGTGTATGTGAATTAGAAGTTAGGCAGGGGGAGGGGGTTTAATTTAGGGATTGATTTTCTATTTAACTTGGACATCCCCTTTAAGGAAATAGTGTGAACAGCTGTATTTGTTTTTGTAACGCCTGACCATACTTGCGGTACATGGGTATTCGTAAAGGTTAAGATGAGAATCCCCCTTTAATATCTTGTGGTTGTTTTCTTTTAACAATCTTTCATGAAGTGGGAGGTGGAGTGAAATTTGGAAGCCTTTCTCAGTCAGACAATTCAAAACTGTCACTTAATTCTGCTATTGTTGGTTTATGATTTTATTTTTCTAGTCTCTATCAGAACAACAGACCCATCATTCAGCCACTACACCCTCACCTAAGAAGAGCATTCACTCTGCATGGTGGAAAGAGAGATTAACAAAAGTGTTATGATGTGGGGATCTCTGACCATGGACTGGTTCCTGACTGATAATCTCTCAATCAAGTATTAGAGAAAAAAACTAAATCAAGAGTAAAAGCCATTTGGAATACCTTGTGTGTGATACACGCTCCTGGCAGGCTTCGGCCTACTACTGTGAATTCCTGACGTCACATGACCATGTGACGTTCGAACATCAAGGAAGATGGCCAACACCACCGAGGACTGCAGCGGAGCAGAGGATAGGCAAGTGACAGTGGTTTTTATGTTTGTATTCCCCCTTGGGTCTTCGGTTATTATACTCAGAACCCAGAGTATAATAATTGTTCATGGGTGTCCACAGTGGGCATAATACTGTGTGCAGGGGCCACTACGGGGCATAATGCTTTGTGCTGGGGCCACTATGGGGCATAATACAGTGTGCAGGGGACACTATGGGGCATAATAGAGCGCGCAGGAATGTGTGGGGGGGTGGTCGGTAGTTGGAGTCTTCAGCATCGGTCGGGGGGGGGCCTATGTCAAAAGTTCGCCAAGAGGCCCCGCCATTCCTAGATATGCCACTGCTTAATAAGGAGATCTGTTTCCTTCTCCAGTGATTAAACTGTTCTTCTGCTCCTTATCTTCAATCTGACTGTTTGTTTACATTATATTCACTCCTTCAGCCTGACACAGGGAACCTATACCAAATAATTTTTACCAAAAGTAAAAAAAACACTGCTGTTTTGATGTGTGTTTTAGTACAGTTTTTGAATTTTCAGCTGGTACATAAATTAGTTTTACTTGTAAATTTATAAACCCTCACCAAAAACCACATCAAAAGTGCATGCATGTTTTTTCTGATGCAGTTTTGATACAATTGTAATCGCATCACAACTACAACATGTGAATGTAACCTTAAAGCTACACCATCCTATACTTGTCATCCAGCACATATAAAAAATTGTTTTTTTACCATCACCAGGCTCCCTTAGAGACCCCACATAATATCATATGTTCTAGTACCCAACACAGTAGAATACTAAACAGTGAGCCCCAATTTATAATATTCCCCAGCTCCCACAGACACCTAAAAATGCTCTGTAGTGGCCTCCACATACCTAATAATGCTCCCCAGTGGCCCCTAGACACCTAATGATGCTTCCTAGTGCCCATAGGCAAGTAGTAATGCTCCCCAGTGACCCTGAGACAAGTACTAAAGCTCCCCAGTGACCACCAGTCAAGTAGCAAAGCACCTCAGTGGCCGCCAGGCAAGTTGTAATGCTCCCCAGTGGCCCCCCACATTGTATTTGTGACACATAAACAAACGAAAAATAAGGAACACTTACCCATCCTCATTCTACCAGAGCTCTTGTCTGAAAACAAGAAAAACAATGTTAGAACTGCAGGATTTATAGGATTTTTTTAAACTATAGATAATCACATGGAAAAATATGTATAATATAAAATGTGATTTGACACATTGCCTTTAAAGCTTTATGTTCTACTGTTTTTGTCCATGACTGATTTGAAAGCGTCTGTTGTTGGACAAATGACAATGCGGTGAGTATCCCTAATCTATATACAATAGCCCTCTTGTCTGCCAGAAGCTTCTAATATGAGATGTTCTTGTGTTGGCTTTTAAGTGCAGATAAACAGATAATTCACTGATATAATTTATGCTAGTAGGTGCCATTTATGCCTGATAGAAATCTGTTCCATTATACATATAGCTTAATAGACACATTGCAATAACCTTCACAAGTATAATTATATAAATTAGCAAAATTATTGATTAATAAAAAGCGTATTGTGAGTAAGAACAGTGTCCTGGACTGATGTAAACACTTAGGCTACAGTGATTGCCCCAGCACTGAAGCCTTTTTAAATAGCTGAATGGTTGGACTCCCAACAATCTAATAAGTTTGCCTTACCCTAAGGAAAGTTTTTTAAAGGCTCCTTTAATTTATCATATATAAATGTTTTAAAATATTCCAGGAAAACAAAGCTGGTCCTTGTTCACTCCACCTTCCTATTGCCACAATGTTAAAAAGGACTTGCACTTGATTAAAGGGTGTTAAACATAGCCATATTTAAATGTGCAGAGAAAAATGAAAGTTAAACAAATGTAAATATACTGTATGTAATTTAAAATTTTGCAGAACTTTAAAGATTTTTTACAGTCATCGAAAGGGTGTAAGTGTTTTGTCTTGCTGGATAGCCAATGGATATGACCATGAATACAGGAACTTTCTATTTATATTTACAAAAAAAGTATAACTTTTAATTTTCTACAAATTTAAATATGGTTATATTTGTGGGGAAATCCCTTTAAGGCTAAGGCCCCACGGGATGTCCCGCAGCTGAAAAGCACTGTGGGAAAAAACGCTTCGGGAACGTAGTACGGTTCTTCCTGCAGCGCTTTAAACAGAAAGCTTGCTGACTATTCCTCCGCGGACTTTCAGTTGCAATTATATCTATGGGGAAACCGCTAGCATTTCTGTAATTATAATTGACATGCTGCAATTTCCAAAACCGCACTGGTTATATAAATTGCGGCATGTCCGCACGGCAGTTTTTGCCACAAAGTGAGCATGGGATTCGCGATTTTTTCCGCGGCATTTCCGGCCCGTGTGGCACCGACTTAATCGATGTTTGGTATTATATACCACTAGAAAGCCGATGGTGCGATGAGTTCAATGCACTGTTGTTTTTCCTGGTATGTGCTCCTGTGGTTGATAGTGCCATTAGTTCTGGCACCGATGTCTCCCCACTGCCAGAAAGGTGGGCCTTACAGCCTAAGGAATGCACCCCTGACAGTATTCTTCCATAGACTTGTACTGTCAGGAAGTGGACTTTCTTACTGCCCAGCAATTATATAAATGCTGAAACTAACGGCACTTATAGCCACATACTGTCGGCTTCTAGGGGTACATAATACCGTACATCGATGAGGACATGAAAGTTCCTCACTAAGGGAGCAGAGTCCTTCAAAACTTTATGGTTGTGAGGAAGTGGTACAAACCTGAAATCAGCTTGCACAGCTTTATTATTGAGGGCTGTTAAAGAATAGCTTAAAATGTTGTATAACTCATTCTCAGAAGCCTAGACAGTCTCAAGCTACAATGCAGCGGCTCTTTAGGCTGGTCTTACACGACCGTAATGCACTTGCGGTCCGCAAGTTGCTGATCAGCAACACTAGTTGGTGATCAGCAACTTAAACTCCGCAGATGTCCGTGAGCTGCCGCACTCGCCCATAGAGTTCTATGGGCAAGTCCGTGCAGTGGCGTGAATTGCGGCCATTGCGGACATGTTCCAAAAAGTGCGCACCTCGGTTGCGGCCTGGCACACCACGGATAAAATATCCGGTGGTGTACGAGGCCGCATTGACTATAATGTGTCCGCAAATGGTCCGCAATTGAAAACCCTCAATTGCGGACCATTTGCGGACTTAAACTACGGTCGTGTAAGACCAGCCTTATCTGTAGGACTTGGAATCTTTATATAAATGTCTGTTTGGCTGCTCCCCACTCTGCAGCGCAAGCTGTTTGCCCAGAATCATGAGGCTCATATATACAAGGAGTGGGCTGGGTTAAAATACTCCCATTTAATATGCTCATAAAGTTCTTTGCACTTCATCCACATAAAGCCAGTGTGAAGGAATGCATTTCAGAAATGCTGAGTGAATTTAACACATTAGCATACTGGACTCATATTTATTTTTATATTTTTTTCTGCTAAAATTATGATTCGTAATAAATACTCATAGATCAAGATTTGACTCTAGGATAGAATTCGAACATGGAGTATAATGTGTTAGGAAAGGTTTTCTACATTTTTAGTTTATTTTTGAGGAGCTGTAGAATTCTTTTAAAGGGAAACTTGTCATTAGGTTTCCAAAGCCCAACGATGGAAGCTGTTACTCTGTACATCCATCATTGATGTAGAGACCCCACCCCCAAAGAAATCACAATGTTACCACCCACTTGGCTAGTATGCTCTAATTTGCATATACACTAAAAGGGCTTATATCTTTGGAATCGCTGAACAGATTTGCATTAAAAAAAAACACACCAAAATGCTTAGGATGCTTATAGTGAAAATGCTTAGGGTGATGAGATGATGTTTGTGCTTTTCAGACCTGGTAAGCGGTCCTCTTTCAGTGCCTTATAGACAGAGAATATATATATATATATATATATATATATATATATATATATATATATATATACTCGTATACATACATATATAAACATAGAAGGGGATTCTTCACAGTAAGAACAGCGAGGCTCTGGATCTCTCTGCCCCAGGAAGTCGTGATGGTGGATTCATTAAACAAGTTCAAAGAGGGCCTGGATGCCTTTCTTGAAGAGAAAAATATAACAGGTTATGGACTCTAGATTTTAAGGACACGTTGATCCAGGGTTTATACTGACTGCCAGATTTGGAGTTGGGAAGGAATTTTTTCCCCCTGAATTAGGGCAATTGGCATGAGCCTCATGGGGTTTTTTGCCTTCCCCTGGATCAACACTGTAGGGATTGTAGGGTTATAGGTTGGACTTGATGGACTAATGTCTTTATCCAACCTCTTCTACTATGTAACTATGTATATTTAAAAAAAAAATCATTTAATTTAGAATTATTTTACTGCCATTATTAATGTCACATTTGATGGGAATACACTGGGCACCGCAGGATTGTTGTGCAGTGTCTTTGTGCCTAAAAGAACCAACCAACAACTCGTACAGCAAACTGAGCTATACTAGACTTAGTTACAGAATGAAGGGCAAAGTGTGGCATACAAAACACTACAATACAATTCAGTAATGGCTTTAATTACCCAGGGTTTACAGGAGGTGATGGGTGACACTATTATTCTCACACACGACGTTCCTACTCATACTCATAAGCCCAGCTTTGTAATGTTACGGACTACTCTTCAAAATGGGCAGGAAAAACAAGTGGTAAGACTCCACTTATATAGCAAGTATTTGCCCACTAATAACATAAATGTGAAATAGCAGCCGGCACAGGGTCATACTATGGGAGGCATCAAATAATTCTCTGTGCTCCAACATCACAGCTCTGCCTCTCCAGAAGACGCCAACCAAATACAGTGCATGACATTAGCAAACAATAACACATTGGGACAATGACCAAACATTAGCCAGTAAACTGAGAAGAAAAAATAGTATATTGTACAAGACTAAACAGTGGTCACTAGCTTGTCTTTGGTAGGGACACGGTACAGTATATGACCACGAATGGTCACCTACCTAAGGTTGCTAACTGGAGAGGTTAGTCGCCATCTCTTTACAACACCATATCTAATTTACAGTATTGTATTTTTATACCTTTTCTGACAAGTCAATCCAGCTTTCTTAAAAAAAAGTTGGTTAATTAGCTAAATACAAATCGGACAACTCTAAGTGTGATAGATTATTTCTGATGTGTCTGTTTTATTTTTCTGGTGTCTACACCCATAGCAATACTTACCCATGTAAAGCACACACCCTTCTGGAAGATTAGTGAAAGGACTATGTTCCTGAAAACAATGCAATGGTTGGATGAATAAAGGTTTTTTTCTCTGTACAGTGCATGCATTTAGAGTGTCCCATTGTGGGCATTGACTCACAGCAATTAGTAATCGCGCAGCCCCTTGTTGGCAGAACAAAAGGCTTTTTATAGATACTGGAGTTATGTTTTCCAGAAGTATTATGTTATCCTTGGTTAAATACTGAAACCTGACTAAATGGTAAAATTCAGGTGTGACTCCACAGAAGTAAACACAATGTACCTTTCCCACAATGTTACATCATAAAGCTCCAGGAAACTGAATACT
Source organism: Leptodactylus fuscus (assembly GCF_031893055.1). Classification (NCBI taxonomy): domain Eukaryota; kingdom Metazoa; phylum Chordata; class Amphibia; order Anura; family Leptodactylidae; genus Leptodactylus; species Leptodactylus fuscus. The sequence goes on along the minus strand of NC_134268.1, from coordinate 148,569,612 downwards.
GTATGAGTAGTTTATTGGGACCCTCCCAATATGCTGTCTGCCTGTCATATGAAGGGAAAACTGTGGACACTAGTGATTTTCTTGCCATCACATTTTTTCTTCCTTGCCCTTATAGAGCCTCTATTTTGCTGAGCAAGGTATTGATCACAATAGCAGTTGAGTGTTATATAGATAATGCATACATCATGGTATTGGAAGCAGGGTCCCTGACGTGACTGTCATGGAAGACAGGAATATATAATTAAAGGGATTTTCCAGACTAATATTATTGATTAACTAGTCTTTAATTATCATTGACCTAAATTATAGCATAGGTTCTCAATATTTCTATTCCAGAAAATCCTTTTTAGGCCAGGGCCCCATAAGCTGGAAACACCACGATTTGTCCGTGGCGGAAACGCCATGGGAAAAATCGCGGCATTGTACAGTACTTGCAAAGTGAATGGGTGTCCACTTCCACTTTTTTAAGCAGTTTTTTTTTTTTTTTTTTTTTTTTGGGGGGGGGGGTCACCAAGTAGACCCCAGAAACAGAAATCCTACCGCTGATGTGAACCTAGCCTAAACTTATAAAGTAGTTTCCACTTTTGTATTAAAAATGTTATATTGTGAATGTCTCCTATTTGCATCTGCCTTATACATGTGCCACAATCTACCATACATTTTATAAAAAAGTGTATGTGCAAAAGTTGTGAAACAAAAGCAAAAGTAGTGAAAAAAAAAAACGCCTATCCATCTGCCTACTAATGTGAACATAGCATTTATCCTGCATGATGAATTCTGTAAAAACTAAACCTGAAAAACAATTGAATAATTAGTACTAACTATTAACAAGTACTTTTCAATACATTATTACACTCCGTAATATTGGTGTTAAAAATTCTTTGAGTGCATAAAAAACAAGCTGTTATACAGCTACATTAACATGTGTCCCCTTTTTCAGTGTAAAGCTCCATTCCCAAGGAGTAACGCAGCGCTCATTCTGACACGTAAACACGTGTCAGAGTGAGCACTGTAAAACAGAATCCCATTGACTTCAATGGGTGCCGTCTTACGCGCACTACAGATTGAAATCAATGGGTCAAAAAGCCATCCCATTACACCGTGGGAACGGAGTCTAAGGTTGTTAGTATACTGTGCGATTCACATATGGTGCAGTGATGATGCTGGCTCAGGAATTGAGTCTGCACTATCAGATGTAGGTGTCAGCTGTGTCATGTAGATAATACATGGCTGCAGAAGCTGACCTTTGTACTGAAGACACATCAATATCATAATCCCAAAAAATATCTTTAAGTGGGTGCACAAATAAAACATAAGTTAAGTGATTGTCCAGGATAACCAGTTGTTGTTTTTTTTTTTAATGAGGCTGATGAAAGTAAAAAAAAAAAAAAAAAAAAAAAAAAAAAGCACATACTCACCTGTCCCATTGTAGTGTCTCCCAGTGTGGTCCAGTCCTGCTGCTCCAGTGTTTTCTTCCAGCAGAGACAACTGCGCAGGCGTCGGAGGTGACGCCTAAGAAAGACGAAGAAAAAAGGGGAAGATCCAGCAGAAGATAGAGGCGTTGCTGGAGCCCGTTTTCGAGAGAACTAATTTGCATACCGGTAAGGAACGGTGCGGCGGAGATCACATCTAAAGGTAAGAGACGAATAGCCTTTCTAAAGGCTATTCCGACGTCTTATCTACAAAAGAAAAGTTTTTAATGGTAGAATCCCTTTAAGATTTGTCACCATAACACAGCCTAACACAGAGACCTGTATGGAGAAAGGAAAGAAGGAGCAGAAGACTGCTGCCAGCCGATTTATTGCCTTATTCTGTGCACTGTTAGGCTCTTATCTACAATGATATCAGTGTTAGAAGAGCACAGAGTAGTAGAAGCATTTCAGTTTGTTTTCTAGCAGTATCTTCTTCCCTCTCCCCTCTTCCTAGACTAATATGTAGAAAGTAACTCTGCCTGAAAAGTAGAATACATATTGCTTAAATAAGATATATTGCATAGTCACCTGTACTATTCATATATGAAAAGTATTTTATTTTGCATCTGCATTTCTTTTATGTGGCAACAGCAGGATGCCGATAGATTCCTCTAAAGAATAGTGACTGTGACCTCTGTAGCTCTTATGGATACACTACTATAAAGCAGATAGCTGCGGCTGTGACCTCTGTAGCTCTTATGGATACACTACTATAAAGCATAAAGCAAATAGCTGCGGCTGTGACCTCTGGAACTCTTATAGCTACACTAATATAAAGCAAATAGTACTTACATAAATGCACTCAAACATAGCAAAGCTACAGACATATTAGCATTTGAAATTCCAGCTAAATGCTATGCTTACTATGATTTTTCTGTTTCTGATGAATAAAAGCTCTTAATGTCATGTTGGCTGGGTCCTTGACTGAATGTGTATGAGAATATGACATGAATTGTAGCCAGATCTGTTGCTAGAATAGAAGACTTGCCAAGTCTTGACACACATTACAAGCGATTAATTGTTTCCTGTATTTTGTGTTTTCATCTATTGCATTTCTGATCTCTCTGCACTGCTCTAAAAGAGCAATTACATGACATTGCTCCAGCAAAAATAATTACTGCAGGATGTCCTCATATTGAATTACTTGTGCGAATCTAGGCAGAAAAACATTGCTACTGATATCTGCTATTTAGACTTCTTTTTATAAAATAAAAAAATAAACAAACAGTCTCTTCATCCTAATGTTGTATTCACATTGTGCTGTTCAGTGTTTTGTATCAGTATTTGTGTGGCTGTCACACAAACCATATTGCCCAGACCACATATGGCTCTCTGAATTCAATCCTATTGGCTCCATTTTAAATGTGTGGTCCATTTACTAAGCTTATTCACATGGTGCGGGCAAGATTTTTACAAAGTTCTGGCAATACCAGAGCATTTTACATGCATTTTTCTTCCACATTTCAAATACCTTAATCTAACTGCACTTTGTAAATAACTGCTAAAGTCTTTTTATTTTAGGTCAGTTAAAAAAGCAAGATTAGTGCTAGTCAGGTATTTCAGGAATCTTAGGCTGGGTTCACATGGGGTTTTCTTGGTCCGAAACCTGAGGCGAAGGCCGCCTCAGGTTCCAAACCAAAAAATGGGTAGCTGCAACTGAATACCGCTGCATTGGCATCCTGTTGTGGCATTTCGCTCTGGATTAGGCCTGAATGAATGGATCTAATCGGGAGGAAGTCTCATGCTGCAGACACCACGACTGAGTCAGTCGCAGAATCTGCAGCACGATAGGTCATCTCGCTTCACTTTCCCGCTACTAGCTAGCGGCAAAAAGAAGTAAGTGGCTCCCATTGAAGTCAATGTAAGCCGTTTTGGCAGGTGGATTTTGAGGCAGATTCCACATCAAAATCCGCTGCCAAAAAACAGATCAGGCAGATCAGGAAGAAGGCGTCGCTGGATTGCCCAGTTCCGGCCGAAGTGGGGACGCCTCCATCGGCGTTTGAGCGCTGGGGCCCGCCCTCATTGCTGCCGGACACTCATTAGCATACCGGGAAAAACCGGTATTTCGGATGACCGGCGCGGCAGAGACCACATCAAAAGGTAGGAGATGAATAACCTTTCTTAAGGCTATTCTGACGTGAGCATTAGAAAAAAACATGTTTTAATGGTAGAATCCCTTTAAGGCTGAGGCCCCACGTTGAGGAAATGCAGATTTTTTTTTTCAGATTTTGCTGTGCTTTTTTGAGCCAAAGCATGACTACAAAAGGGATGGGAAATATATAGGAGGTACAGTGTTGGCCAAAAGTATTGGCACCCCTGCAATTCTGTCAGATAATACTCATTTACTTCCAGAAAATGATTGCAATCACAAATTCTTTGGTATTATTATCTTCATTTAATTTGTCTTCAATGGAAAACCACAAAAAGAATTGTCAAAAAGGCAAATTGGATATAATTCCACAGCAAACATAAAAAAGGGGCTGGACAAAAGTATTGGCACTGTTTGAAAAAATCATGTGATGCTTCTCTAATTTGTGTAATTAACAGCACCTGTTACCTGAGGCATCTAACAGGTGGTGGCAATAACTAAATCACACTTGCAGCCAGTTGAAATGGATTAAAGTTGACTCAACCTCTGTCCTGTGTCCTTGTGTGTACCACATTGAGCATGGAGAAAAGAAAGAAGACCAAAGAACTGTCTGAGGACTTGAGAAGCAAAATTGTGAGGAAGCATGAGCAATCTCAAGGCTACAAGTCCATCTCCAAAGACCTGAATGTTCCTGTGTCTACCATGCGCAGTGTCATCAAGAAGTTTAAAGCCCATGGCACTGTGGCTAACCTCCCTAGATGTGGACGGAAAAGAAAAATTGACAAGAGATTTCAACGCAAGATTGTGCAGATGGTGGATAAAGAACCTCGACTAACATCCAAACAAGTTCAAGCTGCCCTGCAGTCCGAGGGTACAACAGTGTCAACCAGTACTATCCGTCGGAGTCTGAATGAAAAGGGACTGTATGGTAGGATACCCAGGAAGACCCCACTTCTTACCCAGAGACATAAAAAAGCCAGGCTGGAGTTTGCCAAAACTTACCTGAGAAAGCCAAAAACATTTTGGAAGAATGTTCTCTGGTCAGATGAGACAAAAGTAAAGCTTTTTGGGAAAAGGCATCAACATAGAGTTTACAGGAAAAAAAAAGAGGCCTTCAAAAAAAAGAACACGGTCCCTACAGTCAAACATGGCGGAGGTTCCCTGATGTTTTGGGGTTGCTTTGCTGCCTCTGGCACTGGACTGCTTGACCGTGTGCATGGCATTATGAAGTCTGAAGACTACCAACAAATTTTGCAGCATAATGTAGGGCCCAGTGTGAGAAAGCTGGGTCTCCCTCAGAGGTCATGGGTCTTCCAGCAGGACAATGACCCAAAACGCACTTCAAAAAGCACTAGAAAATGGTTTGAGAGAAAGCACTGGAGACTTCTAAAGTGGCCAGCAATGAGTCCAGACCTGATTCCCATAGAACACCTGTGGAGAGATCTCAAAATGGCAGTTTGGAGAAGGCACCCTTCAAATCTCAGGGACCTGGAGCAGTTTGCCAAAGAAGAATGGTCTAAAATTCCAGCAGAGCATTGTAAGAAACTCATGGATGGTTACTGGAAGCGGCTGTTCACAGTTATTTTGTCTAAAGGTTGTGCTACCAAGTATTAGGCTGAGGGTGCCAATACTTCTGTCCGGCCCATTTTTGGAGTTTTGTGTAAAATGATCAATGATTTGACTTTTTTTTTCATTCTCTTTTGTGTTTTTTCATTGCAAGCAAAATAAATGAAGATATTAATACCAAAGAGTTTGTGCTTGCAATCATTTTCTGGAAGAAACTGAGTATCATCTGACAGAATTGCAGGGGTGCCAATACTTTTGGCCAACACTGTATATACTTCTACCTCCTGCTGAATCCATTCATCGCTTTGGCTCAAACAAATGCAGTAAAATTTGCAACAACATAAAACTGTGTCTCTGTAATGTGGGGCCTCATCCTAATGGCTTCCATAGCAGTCATTCATTTCAAAGAAATAAGCAGCTACCTCTGCATTGGGAAAAGGGATTGGGAGCTCCAAATTAATCAGAGCAAAGGAGGCCCTGGCTGCCACCACAGTGTTTTTTTTTAATTATGGTACCATGTCTCCAATGAAGACTAAGGTATGGATCTGTGTTTTAGCCTCCGAAAATGTTTTTCCAGTAGGTGAATTGGCCTAATCAGCTTGCTATAAGTGATACAATACACTGTATGTATGGGGGTGCATTTATCTTCACTCCATCATAATTTTTTGCCTAAATTATTTCAAACTAAGAATATGTTTTACAGAATGTACTCAACTTTTTTTTTTTTTAACAGTTAGTGTTATTGTATTGTAGCAATATTACTACAAAAGAAAGATTCAGTGTTGGACTGAGAGATCATGAGCCTATCAGAGAAAATTATTATACTATTATGATCATCAATCTACTTAAAACTTATATATGCCTCCGTCTCAGCCATTTCTTTTTTTTTTTTTTTTTTTTGTAGATTGTGAGCCCCACATAGAGCTCACAATGTACACTTTTTTCCCCTATCAGTATGTCTTTTTGGAATATGGGATGGAAATCCACGCAAACACGGGGAGAACATACAAACTCCTTGCAGATGGTTTTTTGCCCTTGGCGGGATTTCGTCTCAGCCATTTCTTTCTTACTCTAGGTTCACACTTGCACTCATATTTCTATCCTTTGGGTCCACTTGTGGACCTGAAAATCGTAAACCAAATCCGCTTGCAAAGTGGATACCCACAGAAACATAGACTATAATGGGGTCTGCTATGTTTCCCCCTGAAAAATGCACAGCAGTGCGGAACAGACTTCCCAAGAGCTCACCAAGCACAGATGTGGACCTAGCCTTACTTGCTTCTCTCCTGTGCTGGTTGAGATTTCGCCACACACCTTGCCATGACCTCTTTCAAGATAGTGATGAGGACAGTGAAACAGAAAAAAAATAGTATGTTATTGCAAAAATTAAAAAAAAGGAGTTATGCAAAAGAGTGCAACTTTTTCAGGCCTTTAATGGCAGACAAAGCATGATAAACCTGCCCCAAAAATGTAAATACGTTTCTATGTCGACATCTATGAAAATGAGATCGGCGTTGGCTATTTTTATTGTGCTTTTAGATAACATGTTTGTACAGTAAAATAAGATTAGAAACAGGTAATGGGTAAGGAAACAAGCAAGGATATCCTGTGTTTCTGATGTCATTGCAAGGAAAAATGTACATATAGAGTTACAATAATTTCCTGTAACTTAAATAAAGCAAGAAAATAAGGAACTACACCCAAATACAGTCCTATAAAAAAAAGTTTGGGCACCCCTATTAATCTTAATCATTTTTAGTTCTAAATATTTTGGTGTTTATAACAGCCATTTCAGTTTGATATATCTAATAACTGATGGACACAGTAATATTTCAGGATTGAAATGAGGTTTATTGTACTAACAGAAAATGCGCAATATGCATTAAACCAAAATTTGACCGGTGCAAAAGTATGGGCACCTCAACAGAAAAGTGACACTAATATTTAGTAGATCCTCCTTTTGCAAAGATAACAGCCTCTAGTCGCTTCCTGTAGCTTTTAATCAGTTCCTGGATCCTGGATAAAGGTATTTTGGACAAACAATTCAAGTTCAGTTAAGTTTGATGGTGGCCGAGCATGGACAGCCCGCTTCAAATCATCCCACAGATGTTCAATGATATTCAGGTCTGGGGACTGGGATGGCCATTCCAGAACATTGTAATTGTTCCTCTGCATGAATGCCTGAGGATTTGGAGCGGTGTTTTGGATCATTGTCTTGCTGAAATATCCATCCCCGGCGTAACTTCAATTTCGTCACTGATTCTTGAACATTATTCTCAAGAATCTGCTGATACTGAGTGGAATCCATGCGACTCTCAACTTTAACAAGATTCCCGGTGCCGGCATTGGCCACACAGCCCCAAAGCATGATGGAACCTCCACCAAATTTTACAGTGGGTAGCATGTGTTTTTCTTGGAATGCTGTTTCTTTTTGGACGCCATGCATAACGCCTTTTTTTATAACCAAACAACTCAATTTTTGTTTCCAAAATGAAGCTGCCTTGTCCAAATGTGCTTTTTCATACCTCAGGCAACTCTATTTGTGGCGTACGTGCAGAAACGGCTTCTTTCTCATCACTCTCCCATACAGCTTCTATTTGTGCAAAGTGCGCTGTATTGCTGACCGATGCACAGTGACACCATCTGCAGCAAGATGATGCTGCAGCTCTTTGGAGGTGGTCTGTGGATTGTCCTTGACTCTTCTCACCATTCTTCTTCTCTGCCTTTCTGATATTTTTCTTGGCCTGCCACTTCTGGGCTTAACAAGAACTGTCCCTGTGGTCTTCCATTTCCTTACTATGTTCCTCACAGTGGAAACTGACAGGTTAAATCTCTGAGACAACGTTTTGTATCCTTCCCCTGAACAACTATGTTGAACAATCTTTGTTTTCAGATCATTTGAGAGCGGGCTGTCCATGTTCGGCGACCATCAAACTTAACTGAACTTGAATTGTTTTGTAGAAAGAAATGGTCCAAAATACCTTCATCCAGGATCCAGGAACTGATTAAAAGCTACAGGAAGCAACTAGAGGCTGTTATCTTTGCAAAAGGAGGATGTACTAAATATTAATGTCACTTTTCTGTTGAGGTGCCCATATTTTTGCACCGGTCAAATTTTGGTTTAATGCATATTGCGCATTTTCTGTTAGTACAATAAACCTCATTTCAATCCTGAAATATTACTGTGTCCATCAGTTATTAGATATATCAAACTGAAATGGCTGTTGCAAACACCAAAATATTTAGAACTAAAAATGATTAAGATTAATAGGGGTGCCCAAACTTTTTCATAGGACTGTAAAGGAGACATTGTTACTTTAACCCTTTAAGGATGCAGGGTAGTTTGGGCCTTAATGCTAAGACCCCATTTATCAAATATAATAATAATTAGAGATGAGCGAACACTAAAATGTTCGAGGTTCGAAATTCGATTCGAACAGCCGCTCACTGTTCGAGTGTTCGAATGGGTTTCGAACCCCATTATAGTCTATGGGGAACATAAACTCGTTAAGGGGGAAACCCAAATTCGTGTCTGGAGGGTCACCAAGTCCACTATGACACCCCAGGAAATGATACCAACACCCTGGAATGACACTGGGACAGCAGGGGAAGCATGTCTGGGGGCATAAAAGTCACTTTATTTCATGGAAATCCCTGTCAGTTTGCGATTTTCGCAAGCTAACTTTTCCCCATAGAAATGCATTGGCCAGTGCTGATTGGCCAGAGTACGGAACTCGACCAATCAGCGCTGGCTCTGCTGGAGGAGGCGGAGTCTAAGATCGCTCCACACCAGTCTCCATTCAGGTCCGACCTTAGACTCCGCCTCCTCCGGCAGAGCCAGTGCTGATTGGCCGAAGGCTGGCCAATGCATTCCTATGCGAATGCAGAGACTTAGCAGTGCTGAGTCAGTTTTGCTCAACTACACATCTGATGCACACTCGGCACTGCTACATCAGATGTAGCAATCTCCATTCAGGTCCGACCTTAGACTCCACCTCCTCCAGCAGAGCCCGATGAAGTAGAGCTGAATGTGTGTGCTAAGCACACACATTCAGCACTGCTTCATCACGCCAATACAATGCATTAGCCAGTGCTGATTGGCCAGAGTACGGAATTCGGCCAATCAGCGCTGGCTCTGCTGGAGGAGGTGGAGTCTAAGGTCGGACCTGAATGGAGACTGGTGTGGAGCGATCTTAGACTCCGCCTCCTCCAGCAGAGCCAGCGCTGATTGGCCGAATTCCGTACTCTGGCCAATCAGCGCTGGCCAATGCATTCTATTAGCCCGATGAAGTAGAGCTGAATGTGTGTGCTTAGCACACACATTCAGCTCTACTTCATCGGGCTAATAGAATGCATTGGCCAATCAGCGCTGGCCAATGCATTCTATTAGCTTGATGAAGCAGAGTGTGCACAAGGGTTCAAGCGCACCCTCGGCTCTGATGTAGCAGAGCCGAGGGTGCACAAGGGTTCAAGTGCACCCTCGGCTCTCCTACATCAGAGCCGAGGGTGCGCTTGAACCCTTGTGCAGCCTCGGCTCTGCTACATCAGAGCCGAGGGTGCGCTTGAACCCTTGTGCACACTCTGCTTCATCAAGCTAATAGAATGCATTGGCCAGCACTGATTGGCCAGAGTACGGAATTCGGCCAATCAGCGCTGGCCAATGCATCCCTATGGGAAAAAGTTTATCTCACAAAAATCACAATTACACACCCGATAGAGCCCCAAAAAGTTATTTTTAATAACATTCCCCCCTAAATAAAGGTTATCCCTAGCTATCCCTGCCTGTACAGCTATCCCTGTCTCATAGTCACAAAGTTCACATTCTCATATGACCCGGATTTGAAATCCACTATTCGTCTAAAATGGAGGTCACCTGATTTCGGCAGCCAATGACTTTTTCCAATTTTTTTCAATGCCCCCGGTGTCGTAGTTCCTGTCCCACCTCCCCTGCGCTGTTATTGGTGCAAAAAAGGCGCCAGGGAAGGTGGGAGGGGAATCGAATTTTGGCGCACTTTACCACGCGGTATTCGATTCGAACATGGCGAACACCCTGATATCCGATCGAACATGTGTTCGATAGAACACTGTTCGCTCATCTCTAATAATAATACATTTTGTCATATTATCATGTTATATATAGGTTTTTGTATGGCTACGTCTTCATTGGTAATGGATTTGATATAGCAGAGCCGTGTTATCATGCTCAGAATACACATATTAGATTATATTTTTATTATTCTAGTGCTATCATAGATCTTCTATTGCCATATTCTTTTCTGAGATACTACTTGCTTTAGACTTCCTGCAAATTATGTATGTTTGATTCACTTACCACATGGTATGATTTAAAGAGGACCTTTCATCAGACTGGGCACAGGCAGTTGTATATACTGCTGGAAAGCTGACAGTGCGCTGAATTCAGCGCACTGTCGGCTTTCCCGATCTGTGCCCCGGGTAAAGCGCTATCGGTCCCGGTACCATAGCACTTTATAGTCAGAAGGGCGCCCTTCTGCCCAGCAGAGCCTATCGCGCTGCACAGTGTGAGCGGGGAGGAACGCCCCCTTCATCTGCTCACACAGCTCGTCCATAGACGAGTATTATCAATCCACAGTACAGCGCGATAGGCGCTGCTGGGCAGAAGAGCGTCCCTGGCTAACTGTCAGAAACGCCCTTCTGACTATAAAGCGCTACGGTACCAGGACCAATAGCGCTTTACCCGGGGCACAGATCAGGAAAGCCGACAGAGCGCTGAATTCAGCGCACTGTCACCTTTCCAGCAGTATATACAACTGCCTGTGCCCTGTCTGATGAAAGGTCCTCTTTAAGTGGCCATGTTGTTTGTGCGCCCATATATGTATTTGTCTATTGGTTTTTACTTATATCCTATCCTATTAACGACCGATTTGGCTGAAAGTTTCCACAAACATAGTTAATACACCCGATTGCCCAATAGGCTACTTTTCGTCACAATAGCGCACATACGTTTGTGCCAGGACCCCCACAAAACCCAAACTCACACCACCATCTCTGCAATCTCACACACTTTGGACCATAGCAAGCCACAAAATTCATATTGCCCTCTGCAGCCTCGCCCCTAACCCCACACAATCTCATATACATAAACTTTACCACTTTCACCCTCACCTTACCGATACTCCAGGAGGCTCTCTTTAACGCTCCGGAGCAGCCATGTTTGCTGACCCCCACCGCTCTGACAATCTGCGACACCGCCCACCCATGTCAATACCCCTAGGAAGTCTAATAAATGCAAAAAAAAAAAGTTTAAAAAAAAGTAAAAAAATATAAAACCAAATAAAAAGGATTAAAAATTCAAATCACCCCCCTTTCCCTAGAACACATATAAAAGTAGTTAAAAACTGTGAAACACATACACATTAGGTATCCCCACGTCCGAAATCGCCCGCTCTACAAAGCTATACAAATATTTTTCCTGTTCGGTAAACGCCGTAGTGGGAAAAATGGTCAAAAGTGCCAAACCGCCGTTTTTTCACTGTTTTAATTCTGATAAAAATTTGAATAAAAAGTGATCAAAGCAATAACATTTCATGAAAATGGTAGAACTAAAAAGTACACCTGACCCCGCAAAAAAAGACGCCCTATACATCCCCGTACACGGACGTATAAAAAAGTTACGGCTATCGGAATATGACGACTTTTCCCCAAAAAATTTTTTAACACAGTTTTGGATTTTTTTAAGGGTCAAAATGTAAATAAAACCATATAAATTTGGTATCCCCAGCATCGTAACAAAACACAGAATACAGGGGACATGTCATTTTGGTTGCACAGTGAACGCTGTAAAACCAAAGCCCGTAAGAAAGTCGCAGAAATGCATTTTTTCGTCAAATCCACCCCATTCAGAATTTTTTCCCTGCTTCCCAGTACATTATATAGAATAAACAATGGTGGCATCATGAAGAAAAATTTGTCCCAGGAAAAATTAAGACCTCATATGGCTCTGGGAGCGGAGAAATAAAAAAGTTATGGGGTTTAGAAGGAGGGGAGTCAAAAACAAAAAACGAAAATCAAAAAATGCCATCGGCGGGAAAGGGTTAACTTCAAATACTTCTGTCCCAAAGTCACTATGTAAAGTTTCTCACAACACCGTATAGCAGCTCAAATACAAATTAACTTCAACACAAAAGTCTCATGTATTCTCTGAATTACAGCAAAAACACGATACAAACTTACATTTCATATCCCATACCTTATACACACTACGAAAACCTTACCCACGACTGTATATACCCACTTCTACAATCACCGCAGACGAAGTCGCAGGTACCAGCTAGTTTGTTCATATTTGTACATTTGTTTATATTTGTATCCTCACTTCTCCACGCACCCAACCCCTATATATATACAGTATATATATATATATATATATATATATATATATATATATATATATATATATACACACTCACCGGCCACTTTATTAGGTACACCTGTCCAACTGCTCGTTAACACTTAATTTCTAATCAGCCAATCACATGGCGGCAACTCAGTGCATTTAGGCATGTAGACATGGTCAAGACAATCTCCTGCAGTTCAAACCGAGCATCAGTATGGGGAAGAAAGGTGATTTGAGTGCCTTTGAACGTGGCATGGTTGTTGGTGCCAGAAGGGCTGGTCTGAGTATTTCAGAAACTGCTGATCTACTGGGATTTTCACGCACAACCATCTCTAGGGTTTACAGAGAATGGTCCGAAAAAGAAAAAACATCCAGTGAGCGGCAGTTCTGTGGGCGGAAATGCGTTGTTGATGCCAGAGGTCAGAGGAGAATGGCCAGACTGGTTCGAGCTGATAGAAAGGCAACAGTGACTCAAATAGCCACCCGTTACAACCAAGGTAGCCAGAAGAGCATCTCTGAACGCACAGTACGTCGAACTTTGAGGCAGATGGGCTACAGCAGCAGAAGACCACACCGGGTGCCACTCCTTTCAGCTAAGAACAGGAAACTGAGGCTACAATTTGCACAAGCTCATCGAAATTGAACAATTGAAGATTGGAAAAACGTTGCCTGGTCTGATGAGTCTCGATTTCTGCTGCGACATTCGGATGGTAGGGTCAGAATTTGGGGTCAGCAACATGAAAGCATGGATCCATCCTGCCTTGTATCAACGGTTCAGGCTGGTGGTGGTGGTGTCATGGTGTGGGGAATATTTTCTTGGCACTCTTTGGGCCCCTTGGTACCAATTGAGCATCGTTGCAACGCCAAAGCCTACCTGAGTATTGTTGCTGACCATGTCCATCCCTTTATGACCACAATGTACCCAACATCTGATGGCTACTTTCAGCAGGATAATGCGCCATGTCATAAAGCTGGAATCATCTCAGACTGGTTTCTTGAACATGACAATGAGTTCACTGTACTCCAATGGCCTCCACAGTCACCAGATCTCAATTCAATAGAGCATCTTTGGGATTTGGTGGAACGGGAGATTCGCATCATGGATGTGCAGCCGACAAATCTGCGGCAACTGTGTGATGCTATCATGTCAATATGGACCAAAATCTCTGAGGAATGCTTCCAGCACCTTGTTGAATCTATGCCACGAAGAATTGAGGCAGTTCTGAAGGCAAAAGGGGGTCCAACCCGTTACTAGCATGGTGTACCTAATAAAGTGGCCGGTGAGTGTATATATATATATATATATATATATATATATATATATATCCCACAACAGCCCCTGCAGCCTATATTATACCCCACAGTGGCACAGTAGACTGTGTGGCATAATAGAGGTTACAGAGGCTACAGTGGACCCTTCAAGCTCTATTATGCCCCACAGTTGCCCACCTAACTATTATGCCCCACAGTTGCACACCCATGAACTATTATTGTACTCAGGGGTCTTTTCAGACTCCCGAGTATACAGTTAGGGCCAGAAATATTTGGACAGTGGCACAAGTTTTGTTATTTTAGCTGTTTACTAAAACATGTTCAGAAATACAATTATATATATAATATGGGCTGAAAGTGCACACTCCCAGCTGCAATATGAGAGTTTCCACATCCAAATTGGAGAAAGGGTTTAGGAATCATAGCTCTGTAATGCATAGCCTCCTCTTTTTCAAGGGACCAAAAGTAATTGGACAATAGACTCTAAGGGCTGCAATTAACTCTGAAGGCGTCTCCCTCGTAAACCTGTAATCAATGAAGTAGTTAAAAGGTCTGGGGTTGATTCCAGGTGTGTGGTTTTGCATTTGGAAGCTGTTGCTGTGACCAGACAACATGCGGTCAAAGGAACTCTCAATTGAGGTGAAGCAGAACATCCTGAGGCTGAAAAAAAAGAAAAAATCCATCAGAGAGATAGCAGACATGCTTGGAGTAGCAAAATCAACAGTCGGGTACATTCTAAGAAAAAAGGAATTGACTGGTGAGCTTGGGAACTCAAAAAGGCCTGGGCGTCCACGGATGACAACAGTGGTGGATGATCGCCGCATACTTTCTTTGGTCAAGAAGAACCCATTCACAACATCAACTGAAGTCCAGAACACTCTCAGTGAAGTAGGTGTATCTGTCTCTAAGTCAACAGTAAAGAGAAGACTCCATGAAAGTAAATACAAAGGGTTCACATCTAGATGCAAACCATTCATCAATTCCAAAAATAGACAGGCCAGAGTTAAATTTGCTGAAAAACACCTCAAGAAGCCAGCTCAGTTCTGGAAAAGTATTCTATGGACAGATGAGACAAAGATCAACCTGTACCAGAATGATGGGAAGAAAAAAGTTTGGAGAAGAAAGGGAACGGCACATGATCCAAGGCACAGCACATCCTCTGTAAAACATGGTGGAGGCAACGTGATGGCATGGGCATGCATGGCTTTCAATGGCACTTGGTCACTTGTGTTTATTGATGACATAACAGCAGACAAGAGTAGCTGGATGAATTCTGAAGTGTACCGGGATATACTTTCAGCCCAGATTCAGCCAAATGCTGCCAAGTTGATCGGACGGCGCTTCATAGTACAGATGGACAATGACCCCAAGCATACAGCCAAAGCTACCCAGGAGTTCATGAGTGCAAAAAAGTGGAACATTCTGCAATGGCCAAGTCAATCACCAGATCTTAACCCAATTGAGCATGCATTTCACTTGCTCAAATCCAGACTTAAGGCAGAAAGACCCACAAACAAGCAAGACCTGAAGGCTGCGGTTGTAAAGGCCTGGCAAAGCATTAAGAAGGAGGAAACCCAGCGTTTGGTGATGTCCATGGGTTCCAGACTTAAGGCAGTGATTGCCTCCAAAGGATTCGCAACAAAATATTGAAAATAAAAATATTTTGTTTGGGTTATGTTTATTTGTCCAATTACTTTTGAGCTCCTAAAATGTGGAGTGTTTGTAAAGAAATGTGTACAATTCCTACATTTTCTATCAGATATTTTTGTTCAATCCTTCAAATTAAACGTTACAATCTGCACTTGAATTCTGTTGTAGAGGTTTCATTTCAAAACCAATGTGGTGGCATGCAGAGCCCAACTCGCGAAAATTGTGTCACTGTTCAACTATTTCTGGCCCTAACTGTAATAATTGGAGCCCCAGGGGAGGTGAGGGAACATAATAAACACTGTTACTCACCTCTCCGGGATCGTATGTTAATCCTAACAGGCTTTCAGCCTGTATAATAATGTCCCAGACGTCACGTGGTCTGGGATATTACCATATAGGCCCAAAGCCTGTGCTAGCAGTACCATACAGGCCCAAAGCCTGTGCTAACAGTATCTGCCTGTTGCCATACAGGCCCAAAGCCTTTGCTAGCAGTAATAGGCTATTACTATTACAACAGGTTTTGGGCCTACATGGTACTGCTAGCACAGGTTTTGGGCCTATATGGTAATATCGCAGATAACGTGACATCTGGGACATTACCATATAGGCCCGAAGCCTGCTAGGATTAACATCGGATCCCAGAGAGGTAAGTAACACTGTTTATTATGTTCCATCACCTTCCCTGGGGCTCTGATTATTATACTCCGGGGTCTGAAAAGACCCCTGAGTATGATCACATGATCTGCTGCCAACTATTCTATATTCTCTTGTCATTTGTTTTTGTGATCCCAGCATTGCATCGCCACCTGGGTATTCTGTCCCAGGCTCCCCTTTGATGATATAGTGTAGCTTTAGGCAACTCACTTTATACTTATGTATTGGCCAAATACTCGCGTAGTGATTGAGTCTGGGAAAACCTAAAACATTTTTATACTGTTGTACTTTTGCATATGTTATTGGTTTTGTTTTTATTTATATATCGTATTTATTGTATATCGTTTATCTCTGCATAAAATTGTAGGAGGAAGTGGAGGATGAAAAGAAGAAAATTGTTCTGATTAAAGAGGACCTTTCACCACTTTTGGGCACATGCAGTGTTATATACTGCTGGAAAGCTGACAGTGCGCTGAATTCAGCGCACTGTCGGCTTTCCCGATCTGTGCCCGGTGTACAGAGCTTACGGTGCCGGTACCGTAGTGCTCTATGGTCAGAAGGGCGTTTCTGACCATTAGCCAGAGACGTGCTTCTGCCTCGCGGCGCCTATCGCGCTGTGCTGTGGAGCCGGGAGGAACGCCCCCTCCCTCTGCTCACACAGCTCGTCCATAGACGAGCATTATCAGGAGCGGGAGGGGGGAGTTCCTCCCCGCTCCACAGCACAGCGTGATTGGCGCCGCGAGGCAGAAGGACGTTCCTGGCTAACTGTCAGAAACGCCCTTCTGACCATAGAGCACTACGGTACCGGCACCGTAAGCTCTGTACACCGGGCACGGATCGGGAAAGCCGACAGTGTGATGAACTCAGCGCACTGTCAGCTTTCCAGCAGTATATAACACTGCATGTGCCCAAAAGTGGTGAAAGGTCCTCTTTAAGGGTATGTTCACACAGCAGAAATCTTTTCTGCTGTGTGAACTCTCCACGCGGCTAGCTGCGATGGAATGCCAATGCAGTGCACCGGCATTCCGTCGCTACAGCCCGCTCCTGATTAGGCCCAAATGAATGTACCTAATAGGAGTGAGTCTTGCGCCGTGGACGCTGCGCCTGTCTCAGCCTCAGAATCCGCAGGAAGAAGGGGCATGTCGCTTCTTTTTCCTGCTAGGAGAAAAAAAAGCGAGCCTTTTTTGCAGGCGAATTTTGAGGCAGATTCCGCCTCAAAATCCACCTGCAAAAAAACTCAGTGTGAACAGACCCTAAAAAGGAGATGAACTGGGCTCCATCTATTACTATACTGTAGCGTCCAGTGCTCGGAGGCCGTCAGATTAGCTGATCAGTTCACTAATCAGAATCCTTGTACATACAGACAAATGTCCCTTCTCAACATCGGCTTCACAATTACGGTGGATGTTGAGTATTTGAAACAAGAGCTGAGCGGCCACAGTAGCTGCCGCGTCTTTATTCTATTATACAGCAAAGACTCGGCGCTAATGCCCCTGATCAGTTCCCGGTGACTCATGGGCACTGCCATTTTGGGGAGGATTTCCAGTTTTTGGAACAAGATCCAGGGTTGGCGATCCATTGCCATGACAGCCAGGCTATTAAAGGCTCCCAGGCTTGTCTGACATATACTGCTGGTAGTTTGCAGTTTGTACTTTGCTAAATCCCTAGAGGGTATAATAAATACAGTATATATAAAAAAAAGTATACAAAAAGAATTACAAATTTGAATCACCCCCACCCCTTCCCTGTATTACATATAAAAGTAAAAAAAAATGACTGTGGTACATTGCATTGAAATTCTCTTCCCTGTTCTTTAAATCCCTGGGTCACACACCACAACTTTGGATGTGCACAATGACTAAATTTTTCTGGAGTATTTTTTTTAAAGGGATTTCCCCATGTAAGTAAATTATAATTTGTGGGGTCTAATAGTTCAGAATCACATTGATCGGGGTCTGAGCAGTAAGACTCTCACTGATCCGTAAGCTATCCCCTATCCTACAGAAAGGAGAGGACTTCCTTTCATGGGAAACACACTGCAGTGGTTTAAAGTGGAGTAGTGGGAATGAAAGCAAAGCGTTATACTGTCGATGTGAATGAAGCAAGCACATTCTCATAAGAAAACTACATTTGCATGGGGAACAGAACCTTCAAATACACTAAATTTTATGTTCAGGAAGTGGGAACCAAAAGTAGACAAACCAGATCATGAAATATTGTCATTGTTTTAAAATAATTGAGGAAATTGTACAGCTTATATAAGAGTGGAATGTGTCTCACAAGATCAGGATTGTTTAAAACAATAGTTTATTCACTACCAGGCTGAAAAACTAGCATTCCTAAGTTTCATCACATGCATTCACATAGGCAGTTTATTTCAATGTGTATTGTGCAAGCACATTAAGCCTCATATGAAGGGTTGAGCCGATCTTGAGATTTCAGGATCGTTTTTAAAATCCGATTTTCGATCATTTTCCAGACGATCCCGATCGTGAAATTTGCTCGATCGCTGATCGGGATCCGATCTTTCCTGATCCAGATCTCTCAACCCTAATCTTAGCATTTCTCACAATGATTGGCTAGTAGCCAAGCATTGTGGGAAATAACCTCCGACCTCGATCCCGCTGGAAAAGATCGGGATCAGAATTCCGATCACGATTGTGAAATTTACGTGAACGCCGATCGGAATCCGATCTTTTCCGATCCTGATCGCTCAACCCTACTCATAAGTGTATTTGCCACAAGCCAATGGAGGGAACTGGAGGATGGAAGTTCTAGTTGTTATGGTGATGTGTCAGGTAGGCCAAGAATACCAATTTCTCCAGCCTACTTAGGCTGGACACTGATGGGGAAGGCCTGTGTAGCACCTGATAGTAGTTGTTCCCCCATGGTGCTTCCAGTAAAAAGGCTGCCCCCCGGCATAGCGCCACCTGAGGCAGTCCCTCATTAGAGGTGCAGCGCTGACGGCAACCATGTAGTGGTAACTACAGACTCTGCAGAGGGCTCAGCAGCACAGGAAACACTTCATGACTTACAGGAGACGTTTCTCACTGTGATCATTCACATTCTGCCTCTATTTGGACTGGACCGATATGGACCGCCAGGACTTCTTCCGGTTGTGACTTGTCTCTGTAAACACAGGCATCTTTGGCTCCTTTTCCAATAAAAAAGTTTGCAACACAGACATCTTTGGCTTTTTTTCAATAATAAAAATAAATAAATAAATCACAGGATTTCAGACACTCAGGACCCCTCACTGATCAGCTGTTTGAAGGAGACCACAGCACTTGTGCAAGCACCAAGAGCTCTTCTCTGTCTACATTTTATCATTCGCTTCATAGTGGCTATGCAAAGTAACTATAGACTTGCCTATATATTTCTATACATCACACGATCACTAAAAACAGTGCAGCCTGCAATATAAATAGAGAGGGGGTCACTGTGCCAGCACATGTGCTATGGCCACTTCAAACAGTTGATCAGTGGGGTTCCAAGTGTCATAGCCCCTGATCTCTTATTGATGATCTATCCTGAGGACTGATCAACAATAAAAATTAGCTGAAAAATCCCTATAATAAAGCCCAAGTGCTCCTTAATTTAATACTGCCCGATTGCCTCCTTATTTTATGCCCCCTGACATACAGTCCTATGAAAAAGTTTGGGCACCCCTATTAATCTTAATCATTTTTAGTTCTAAATATTTTGGTATTTGCAACAGCCATTTCAGTTTGATATATCTAATAACTGATGGACACAGTAATATTTCAGGATTGAAATGAGGTTTATTGTACTAACAGAAAATGTGCAATATGCATTAAACCAAAATTTGACCGGTGCAAAAGCATGGGCACCTCAACAGAAAAGTGACATTAATATTTAGTAGATTCTCCTTTTGCAAAGATAACAGCCTCTATTTGCTTCCTGTAGCTTTTAATCAGTTCCTGGATCCTGGATAAAGGTATTTTGGACAAACAATTCAAGTTCAGTTAAGTTAGATGGTCGCCGAGCATGGACAGCCCGCTTCAAATCATCCCACAGATGTTCAATGATATTCAGGTCTGGGGACTGGGATGGCCATTCCAGAACATTGTAATTGTTCCTCTGCATGAATGCCTGAGTTGATTTGGAGCAGTGTTTTGGATCATTGTCTTGCTGAAATATCCATCCCCGGCGTAACTTCAACTTCGTCACTGATTCTTGAACATTATTCTCAAGAATCTGCTGATACTGAGTGGAATCCATGCGACCCTCAACTTTAACAAGATTCCCGGTGCCGGCATTGGCCACACAGCCCCAAAGCATGATGGAACCTCCACCAAATTTTACAGTGGGTAGCAAGTGTTTTTCTTGGAATGCTGCTTCTTTTTGGACGTCATGCATAACGCCTTTTTTTATAACCAAACAACTCAATTTTTGTTTCCAAAATGAAGCTGCCTTCTCCAAATGTGCTTTTGCATACCTCAGGCAACTCTATTTGTGGCGTACGTGCAGAAACGGCTTCTTTCTCATCACTCTCCCATACAGCTTCTCCTTGTGCAAAGTGCGCTGTATTGCTGACTGATGCACAGTGACACCATCTGCAGCAAGATGATGCTGCAGCTCTTTGGAGGTGGTCTGTGGATTGTCCTTGACTGTTCTCACCATTCTTCTTCTCTGCCTTTCTGATATTTTTCTTGTCCTGCCACTTCTGGGCTTAATAAGAACTGTCCCTGTGGTCTTCCATTTCCTTACTATGTTCCTCACAGTGGAAACTGACAGGTTAAATCTCTGAGACAACGTTTTGTATCCTTCCCCTGAACAACTATGTTGAACAATCTTTGTTTTCAGATCATTTGAGAGCGGGCTGTCCATTTTCGGCGACCATCTAACTTAACTGAACTTGAATTGTTTTGTAGAAAGAAATGGTCCAAAATACCTTCATCCAGGATCCAGGAACTGATTAAAAGCTACAGGAAGCGACTAGAGGCTGTTATCTTTGCAAAAGGAGGATGTACTAAATATTAATGTCACTTTTCTGTTGAGGTGCCCATATTTTTGCACCGGTCAAATTTTGGTTTAATGCATATTGCGCATTTTCTGTTAGTACAATAAACCTCATTTCAATCCTGAAATATTACTGTGTCCATCAGTTATTAGATATATCAAACTGAAATGGCTGTTGCAAACACCAAAATATTTAGAACTAAAAATGATTAAGATTAATAGGGGTGCCCAAACTTTTTCATAGGACTGTAAATAATGCTCACTATGCAGGGTCCACTGTGGAGCTTATTACACTGTACAGGGGCCACTGTAGAGCATATTATACTGTGTTGGAGCCACTGTGGAACATATTGTACTGTGTGAGGGCTACAGTGGGGCATATTACATCTCTTACTGCTCTTATACTGTTAGGACCCCGCAGATCAGATGTTCACCAGAACACACAGCTCCCAGTATTGTTTCCATACTAGGCCCTGCTCACTCATCGTATTCTTGATAACCAATTGTGGGTACTATAGATGTATGGGCAATTTTAATGTTAACAATTCCAGGAGCCACACTGCTTGCTTACCATACATAGTGTAGAGGTGGGTTTAGGTAATGCAATGGTGCACTTCGTATGGCGGGTGAGTAGCATGGCATTGTTATTACCTGCAGCTGCACTATGGTGGTACAGCTGATCTGCAAGGGTCCTGATGGAGGGCCCATAGAAACAATTCCACTGACAGGCCCTAGACATCCCAGTCAGACACTGCTGCCCTATGTAAGGCCACTTGCAATAGCAATCTTTCCTCCCCCATGTAGTTTACAGTGGCCAACATAAAAGCCTGCTGCCAATGAGCATGGCACAGCATACATTGGTCTAATCATTGACTTGTGTAAATGCACCCCTACGCCTGATTGAATGTATGCCCTCTATTGTTATTGTTATGCACAATGGGCTATCTTGTGTCTATTCAGATACAAAAAACAATAGCCAAAGCTAAGAACAAAAGACTTTTTGTAATAAGTTTTGTAACAAGACAGAGAAAAAAATGACAGGTGCTTTCATGCAAAACATCTGTTGGTTAAATAGCAATGCAAATATGGGTCACATGACCAGTTTCACGCCAATGACTCTTGTCTTGTCTGAGGTATCTGATTGTATGCTTATGTTATTTTCTCTAAACATTTCAACGTAGTATCATCAACACAAAAATGTCATAATAGCAGTGGGATCTGCCTTAAAGGGAATGTGCACCAGAACTCAGCATAGTCATTATGAACATACACAGATAGCTTCTGACAGGCTCATACAGCTTCATTACCTTACAATAAATAGCTAGACCATTATACCAGTAAGAACTTCTACCTGTTGTGTCACGCATCACGTCTTCCTCTCAGATTGTGGCCTCTTGCAGCAGGACCCTCACCTCTGTTGTTTGAATTGATGATTAGTAGAGATGAGCGAATAGTATTTGATCAAATACTATGGTATTCGAAATACTAGTACTCGATCAAGTACCACTCGCTATTCGAATGGAAAAGTTCGATGCAGAACCAGCATTGATTGGCCAAATGCTATACAGTTGGCCAATCAACGCTGGTTCTTCTCCTACCTTTAGAAGTCTTCTCCATGCAGCTTCCCCGCGGCGTCTTCCGGCTCTGAATTCACTCTGCCAGGCATCTGGCAATCTGCCAGAGCCGACTGCGCATGCCGGTGCTACAAGAAAATGGCCGCTTTGACTGTAAGTGGCCTTTTTCTTCTAGTGCGGGCATGCGCAGTCGGCTCTGCCCAGGCCCGATGCCTGGCAGAGTGAATTCAGAGCCGGAAGATGCCGCGGGGACGCTGCACGGAGAAGACTTCACGGAGAATCCAGCCCGACCCTCACTCGTGGACTTGGTAAGTATAATTTGATCGAACGTTGCCTACCCCTGAAACAAGCATTTTCCCCCCATAGACTATAATAGGATTCAATATTCAATTCGAGTAGTCGAATATTGAGCAGCTACTCGAAACGAATATCGAACATTTTACTGTTCGCTCATCTCTAATGATTAGAGTTTAGTACTCTTCAATGCCTAATTCTGTCCATATACAAAACTTAAGATTTGTAATGTGCTGTGCATACCTCCCAACTTTTAAAGGACAGAAAGAGAGAGAAAATGCAGGTGGGCCACGGTAAATTTAGCTCCACCCAGTTCTAAATTGACTCCACCCATTCCTATCCATTTCTAATTGGGAACACACTGCACCAAATATATCTCCCCTCACAATACCTCCTTGCATCCCACATCTCCCCCCGCACAGTATACACTGCACCCCACATCTCTACCCCCACAGTACACCCATACACCCCATATTTCACCACCCATAGTACACACACACCCCACATCTCTCCCCTACGCACAGCTAACCTTGCACCCTACATCCCCCACAGTACACCCTACAGTAGACAGAGTAGTACAGAGGTGATGCCGAAGAAAGAAGGGGAGGATCCAGCAGAAGATTGAGGCGTCACTGGAGCCTGTTTTCGAGCAGCAGTGGGACGCCACCATCGCATTTCCAGTGCTGGGGCCCGCCCCCATCGCTGCAAGAGAACTAATTTGCATACTGGTAAAAAACGGTACTTCTAAGGAACGGTGTGGCGGAGATCACATCTAAAGGTAAGAGACGACTAGCCTTTCTAAAGGCTATTCCGACGTCTTAGCTACAAAAAAAAGGTTTTAATGGTAGTATCACTTTAAAGAGAACCTTTCATGTCCTCAGAGATGTGTGGTATTATATACTGCTAGAAAGCCGACTGAACTCAGTGCTGTGCCAACTCTGCCAGTATTTGCCTTGATGGAGATATTGGTGCAGTTAGTTTCGGCACCAATATCTCTCCACTGTTGGAAAGGTGAGCCTTCTAGCCTAGCGGTATCAGTGGATGGTAGAAAACACCCCTCTGACAGTACAAGGCTATGGAAGAGTACAGTCGGGAGGGCGATCCTCACAGCCCAGGAATGACGCTGAGCTATAAGACCCGCTCTTCTGACAGTGGAAAGATATTGCTGCCGAAATTAAAAGCACCAATATCTCCAGCACAAGGGCACATACTATGAAGTCTGGCAGTGCAGTGAATTCAGTGCACTGTCATCTTTCTAGTGGTATATAATACCACATATCTCTGAGGACATGAAAGATCTAGGTATAGGACAGCTATGGGACCTGCTCCATAACTTGCAGTTCTTCAATTTGGCCCGGACACATGGCCGCAAAACAACGGCCGCATGTACGGGACCATTGAAATATAATAGTCCATAATTTTATCCACAATTGAGGATAAAAAGTACAGTCATGTGCAGCTTAGTAACTCCATGTACCTCATAGTAATAGCAGTTAACCCCATCATGCCCCTCACATTTAACCCCCTGTGTACTTCACATAAGAGTTACTGATATGTGAGACATGGAAGTAATAATAAGTATATCCATTATTAGTACCCCCATATATCTCACACATCAGTAAACCTTATGTGAAACATACAAGGGTTAATGTGAGGGCATGATGGAGTTAGTTGCCATTAATGTGAGGCACATAAAACTAAATTAATAACCCCAAATGCCTGACATTAATAGGCAGAGTAACCTCATGTACCTGGTGGTTTCTTTTTTTACTATCACTTTGCTCTCCTTTCCTCCTTCTCTTCTGTGCAGGATGTAATGGCTGGAGCTCGGCAGGGTCCATCTTCTGTATAGAGATAAGCCCCGCTTCCTGGGCTCTCCTTACCCTCTCATTGGTGTGCAGAGGACAGAGAGAGAAGAGGGTGGGGGTGGGGTGAAGCCTCCTAAGCACGCTGAATGGAGCTTCCTCTATCATAGCTATTAGCCAATGCTGCAGCTTCATAGTTCCCTTGCGACAGATACTTTCCCTATTTTAAAAGGGAAAGTATTCCACCGACAGGAGGCCCCTGCAAGGGCTGGGGCCCTGAGCAATTGCCCAGTTTGCCCCCCCTAACACTGGCCCTGCACGTGGAGTATCTGCAATCTCAGGAAGGAGGGCTGCTAATCCGTCAGGAGTGAGGGCATGGGCTCATCATCTGGTGTGGCAGAGAGGGTACAGTATCATAAATCATTCATATAGCAGAGAAGCCTGCTCTATTCCTCTTCTAAGTAAAGGATCCTTTATGTATATATATGGAAATATGCGTATGAAAAATTCTACAGATATATAGTGTGTGCATATCTTTAAATATTAGACCATATGTAGTATGCATGTGTATTTCCATGTTCCTATAGGTAATTAATGTATACACACATTTGTACATGCATACATAGAGGGAACATGAGTATACATAATGATCTATGCAATGAGCATGCAAAGCTGTGTGTACTGTATGTCATGGGGAGCTGGTTTCCAACTCAGCAATTTATTAACTACAAGGAACCATCTACAAACATGAAAAAAGGACGTCAACAGGCACCTGTCACACTGAGAACTGGGTATTCAAAGCTATCACTGTGGTTATTGCTGGATGAGAAATGTCGCACATCTGTAGATGTTTTTGTCTAACCGTATACTACCTATTGGCTTAGTTTGTGGCAAATTATTTCACAACAAATGTGTTTTATTTGTCAGATTTAAAGAGGTTGTCTAGGATAAACTAAGAATTAATTCCTAAATTACACCCCTCCCTCCATCTAACTGCTAATCTACTTCTATTAAACAAAAATCTATAATTTCCCAGACACCTCCTGACAATCCAGTGACGTTCCGTATTACTCATCCCCATCCCCATCAATGCTTATCAGCAGGGGCGTAACTACCGGGGTAGCCTGCGCAGGGTCAGACTCGACCACCGGAGAACTGGTGAATTCCGAGCCCCGACTATTAAGTCCTCATTTTGCCAAAGCAGATGCAATGGTCGGGGGGCCGATTGTGCACCTGACCAATGTATTAGCCTCAGCACACACGGGCCCCCATTAGCTGATGCTGAAGCTATACATGGTGTCCTCCTGATATATAGGGAAAGTACATATCGGAGGACACCTTGTGCAGCTTCAGCATCAGCTAATAGCTGCTTGTAATCCATTCACTTATCTGCAGCCGCTATCGCTGCTTTCTTGTGAAATCTCGTCTCTTCTGCCTGGACTTCCTCCCTCCCCCTCCCCCTCTTCCTCACAGTGAGTCATCTCTCACATTGGAGCGTGTGGGGAAGACAGGGAGCAGTCTTCTGCGATGTTTCACTCTTTTTGAAAATGTGAGTATATTCTTTTGGTAAAATATGCATGTTTAATATGTATATATTGTAAGCCGATGGCTGGTCAGGTAATGGAGGGGGTGTACATCTCAGGTGGGTGAGATGAGAAAACTCCAGGAATGTTTTGGTAAATGCTCAGTACTGGGCTGGATATTTAGGAATGACAGGTAGGACTGGTCGTGGGACCTGTCATTCCACCCCCCTCCAGTCCACACTTTGGGGATGTCCCGGCAGCGACTCAGCTGCAGAGAGTCTCCTCGTGAAGGAGGCTTAAGAAGTCAGCTCCAGCAGCAACACTTTGGCAGAGCTTGGCTGGAGAGACAACAGAGAGGTCATTTTTTGGAGCTGTGTCCTGAATGACTCAACTGATTTTGGATTTCTGTTATTATAGGGGAGGCAACCTATTCTATGTTCAGTTAGAGCCTAGCCGGGCAGGTATTTATTTTTGTATTGTTTCCTTTTGTTGCTGCACTACCTTTTTTGAGTGAAAATAAAACTCTACTATTGTTTTGGACTAAAGAAACTGGACTTGTGTGTCTATGTCACCCCACCTAGCAACCCCAGACCCTGACAATATGTGTACATTTGTGTAAAATATGTGTCTTGTATATTTACTTACTATTTACTTACTGATTCTGGCAGGGGCTGGGATCGGTAAGTGACGCCGCGGGCCACACGAGAACTATTATACTCGGGGGTCTTTTCAGACCCCCAAGTATAATGATCGGAGGCCGGGGAGAGGTAAGAGAACAAAATAAACACTGTTACTTACTTACCTCTCCACACTCCATACAGGCATCGGGCCTAGTTGTCTGACGTCACATGACCAGGACCTGCGTCCTGGGTCATGTGACATCCATACGTCATTAAAGATTGCTGACACCGCCAAGGACTGCAGGGGAGCCGGAGATAGGTAAGTAACAGTGTTTTTTTATTTTTTATGTTTGTATCCCCCCCCCCCCCGGGTCTCCGATTATTATACTCTGGGGTCTGAAAAGACCCCAGAGTATAATAATTGTTCATGAGTGTTCATTATGGGGCATAATATTGTGTGCAGGGGCCACTACGGGGCATAATACTATGTGCAGGGGCCACTATGGGGCATAATACTGTGTGCAGGGGCCACTATGGGACATAATACTGTGTGCAGGGTCCACTATGGGGCATAAAAGAGCATGCAGGAATGCGGCGGGGGGTCAGTCGGTCAAGGTCATCGATGTCGGTCAGGAAGGGGGGGGGCTCCATGTCAAAAGTTCCCACGGGGCCCCGCCATTCCTAGTTACGCCATTGCTTACCAGCCTTCCTGTGTCCGGGAATAGCTCCTCCTCCTTTACCTCTCCACTAGTAGTGGGTGGGATTGCTTACCTAGGGTGAGGGGGAGGAGCTAGTTGTGGGCAGGATAGCTTAGCTAGGAATACAGGGATGGGGGTTGTAATGGAGTGAGAGAGAACTAGTATGGAAGGTACACAGGAAACTGCACATCAGCAAGTTACACCTTGTAAACAAATGCAGAGAATGCCAGCAGCTCCCACAGACACCCAGAAATCACTCCAAAAACATTGCTAAAAGTATATGAGTGCATTTATTAACCTATTAGTTGCACTAACAGACCTTTAAAAAAAACAAAACACATTTCTGCCCTGGAAACCCCTTTAAGCCACTCCCTATTTCTGTTAAGTCATGTTGTATCTTCTCAGCCAAGCCAAATCCCCTTGTTGCACATGGGACAGTGGATTATTCTTTTTGGCACACATTATTTATTTTTTTATTTGGAACGCTCTACGAATTTGTGGGTCACCCTTGCCACTGGCGTAACTAGGAATGGCAGGGCCCCGTGGCAAACTTTTGACATGAGCCCACCCCCGACGCCAAAGACCTCGACCAACCGACCCCCCCCCCCCCGCATTTCTACACACACTGTCATGCCCCATAGTGGCCCCTGCACACAGTATTATGCCCTTCGACGCGAAAGACTTCGACCAATCAATTCCCCCCCCCCGCATTTCTGCACACACTATTATGCCCTATAGTGACCCCTGCGCACACTATTATGCCTTATAGTGACCCCTGCACACAGTGTTATGCCCATAGTGACCCCTGCACACACTATTATGCCTTATAGTGGCCCCTGCACACAGTTGTATGCCCTATAGTGGCCCCTTCACACAGAATTATACATTTTACAGATACCGTACTCAGTATAGTACAGTTACTCAGTGAGAGGCAGGAACAGTTATCAATATTGAATATTTCACAGAAAGGAGACAAAATTTGTTAATAAAGTTGTAACATCTTTGCCTGTTCGGACCCCTGTGCTGCCCTCTGCGGCGCAGGAGGCATGTTCAGTTGTGATCCTTTGCACTTGTTGTTACTGCACACCTAGGATCTGTTCCTGTGTCAGTCCAACCAGTGCTTTTGTTCCTATGGCTACTAGAGAGTTAACTCTGTGCTATTGATTGGCATTCCTATTGGCCAATCTAGTTTAGGGTGGATTCCTTTAAATACCTTTCGAACCCATTCCCTACTGCTTGCTATTGCCTTGTGTGTGCTGGCTGTATACTATTTGCTGTTTGTATTTATATTTCTGACCATTGGCTTTTCTTCTTACTACTCTCTTGGATTCCGACTCTATACCTCGTTGCTCGACTGGTTCCAATCCCTTGGCTAGATTACCTCCTGTTTGTTGTTGTTCATCTTGTCTGCGTTCTGTGTTATCACTTTTATCACAGGAAAGGACTGTTGCTCAGTTGTCCCCTACCACCTTAGGTAGGTGAGGCCAATAGGCAGGGACTAAAGATGCGTTCAGTCTTAAGTCTCACTGTCTTGTCGTTCCGTTTCTCTCAGGTTTCACCAGCAGCTACTGCGGAATTGTGCATCTAGTAATTCCCTAACAAAAGTACACTACATAATTTGACACAAACTCTGCCAGAAAATCAAATATTTGTCCAAAAGTTTAGTTACGCTTTAATAGCAAATGTTACCCATTATTTCCTTACTCCCTGTACATTTTCTATTAAAATGTTTTAGATCTGAACAATGGTAATTTGCAACTTACAGTGAATATTACTGATATTACTGATTGATTACCGGGTCCCTTGTTATTTCCTGACAGGAGGTATAAAAAAAACCCCTGAACACTATAATGTGTCACAGTGGCCTTTTAAATACCCCACTGATGAAATGTGTTCTTGTGTTACTCTACATTCTCACTCACACTAGTTTTACATTGAGCTGGGTGTCCATTGTTCTGATCCATCAATGGACCGGAAGAGCAGATAAACGAACCCCTAAAATAGAGGACAGTAATGGTGTCCGAGGGACCACAATGACTATAATAGGGTCTATTCTTTTTAACTAAAATCACCAGCGAAAAACACATTGGACTAGCAGGACTTATTCATCCGGCTATTTTAGATGGACACTGCAACAGAGTCTCCGAAGAGAGACTCCAATGCAGTTATGAACTTTGACATTGCCAGAAACTATATACAACTCGTTGAAATAACAGTTAAAAGAAACATTGTAGCAAACTTATTGTTACATTTTCTAACTTTCTCCAAAGTTGTAGACAGATATTAAACACATTGCCCAGAGGCAAAGAAATTATATGGGAAAATCTAGCGTGTCTAATTATGAGTCCGACCCTGTCCAAAGAGCTTTCCAGAGCAAGTGCAGCTTCAGGCCATGTATGAGATGTGCTAACCAGAGGTTGCTTAGAAGCCACCTGACTGCAGCAAAGGACTGTTAATGAGGACAAAGAAGCCACATTTGAATTATTCCTCACTATTTCCCATGTGTACTTATGAACTCTGTCTGAATAAATTATACAGTAAATCTAGGACACATAATAAGAGCATCTGTATTCCATTGTCTTTTTCAGCACCACTCGTTTTTTGCAGCATTTATTTTAAAATGCAGATTTTCATTCCAGTTGACATTTGCATAGTATATGTGTGACTTAACTCAGAAATCATTTGTTTTGCAAGCGTTTTCTTTCACTCTCTCTCTGGTCAAATTTTGTGAGAATAATTTTCCGAAAACAAATGGAAAGAAGAAAATAAGTTGCAACCTAATAAAAAATAACCTACTATTAACATTCATAAAATATTGCTGATTGCGTTCAATATTCATGAAAATGACAGATGACTGATGGACTGCACATATGAAAAGAGGGCCTTACATTTAAAAAGGTTTTCCTTTGATTTCCCCAATTTTAGTAGCTGCCACCATGGTGGCCCCAATGTAATGGGCAATAATGACACCCTATGACATTTCATCCACAAAATGTCCCTATGATTGAAATCTTACTAGCAAGAGTCCCCTTGGATTAAAGTCATGATATAGTGCAACTAAATAAGTTCAGGTCACTAAACACAAGGGATGCACAATCTACAACCCAGGGACTTGATGCAGTTCGTGATGCCATTTTATATGGACTCCACCAATCTGTATGGTGGCTACTTTAATGTAGTTTTCATGTTGTAAGGTTACTGCTCTCTTCTGGGCACCACACAGGGTTGTCCATGTGGTCTGCTTATCTGGCCTACCCAAGGTCAGGGTAGCCGGGTCCCTGCTACTCTGGTGCTAAAGAAGTTGGACCAAAGACAGAAAACACACACTCTTGCAGGTCTTTTGTCACCTAACTTTATTGAGGTAGTTGTACAGCACTGAAGAGATTAATAACAGTTACTCTAAAGCAGCAAAGGTTCACAGCTTTTTCTAATTTCTCACCATAAGAGAAGGAATCACATAAAAATACACAACAGTCTTCCTGATCACACAGGTGTTGAGCTCAGTTCACACAGGTTCCACTTCTCAAATACATTCCAGGGCTCGCTTGAATGTATCTGACATAAACTCTTCCCACTGATGGGTTGCTGCAATTGAGATTCGGAAAGAAGACTCAAAAGTAGACCTTTCAACTTGGTGTAACTACAAGGCATCAGCATGCCATGGCTTTACTTACAGCTAATGGACGTAATCATCTTCCACCCATTTGGAAGACTCAATATGCTGCCCTCTCTCCAAAAACTACCATATGGAAGGAAGCACAATGACTCATTGTGGCAGCGGTATAAAACAGTGTTGCAAAGAGTCATCAAAATCAACACAAGATATGTAATTACATAGAAAAATACTTCACAGTTATGGTGCACTACTTACATTACTCAAATTACACTTATCATGAGTGAAGACTTAACCATAGTCATCCACCTAAAGCCATACTTGTGGAAGGGGTGGGTACCACAGAGAAAAAAATGAGTCGAGTGAGTGTTTGTATAGCAGTCACTAATTTCACTATTCCACAGTGCTCAACACTGTTACATCTGAGATTGGACCACAATGGAGACTGCTGAGGACTGATCTTAGACTCCGCCTCCTCACAGACGAGCCTCTGGCAGAACCAGCGTTGATTGGCCGAATGCTGTACACTGTACGGCATTCGGCCAAACAACGCTGGTCAATGCATTCCTATGGGAAAAAGTCAGCTTCTGCTCAAGTCTGCTATACCTGAGATGTAGCAGCACTGTTTGCTCAATGCTGCTACATCTGAGATGTAGCAGCGCTGTGTCAACTCTGCTATACCTGAGATGTAGCAGAACTTTGTCAACTCTGCTACATCTGAGATCGTACCACAATGGAGACTGCTGTGGACCAATCTTAGACTCCACCTCCTCTGGCAGAACCAGCGTTGATTGGCCAAATGCTGTACACTGTATGGCATTCAGCCAATCAACGCTGGTCAATGCATTCCTATGAGAAAAAGTCAGCTCCTGCATAACGCAAGCTGACAGGGATCCTGACTAGCATATAATGAGCTGCCACGAGATCGAACCCTAAAGAGCTGTGAGTAATATTCCTACCTAAATAAAGGTAATCCCTAGCTAACCCTGCCAGTACATCTATCCCTGTCTCACAGTCACATAGTTCACAGTCTCATATGAACCGAATCTGAAATCCACCATTCGTAAAAAGTGGAGGTCACCTGATTTAGTCAGCCAATTACTTTTTCCGATTTTTTTTCAATGCCTCCGTTTTCCTACTTCATATCCCACCTCCCCTGCACAGTTATTGGTGCAAAAAAAATGCCAGGGAAGGTGGGAGGGGATATGAATTTTTAGTGCGTTTGCCGTGTGGTATTCGATTGGAATCGAATATCTCAAACAGCCTGATATTGAATTGGTATTCAATCAAATGCCGTGCGCTCATCTCTATCTATTACGTTGATAAAACTGAATAGTAGGACCCAATAGATACTGCATCTGGAAAAATACTGTATCTGGTACTTAGCAGATCCATTATATACTGATATTCTATATACTAAGACTATATGCTTATATGTGTGATGAGATAATAAAAGTACTGATAGATACTGGAAGAAGACATATACTGTATGCCACAAATGATATGCTAGACATATAATATATAATAAAATACCAGGATAAAAATGATAAACTATACAAGATAATGATGTACAATAAATATAACACAAATACAATAAATTCAATGGATACAACAAATGGGACAAAAACATAAATTATTGTCAGTGATTACTTATAGATGAATAAATAGACAATATATGACAATACTAATGTCCAGCTGTGTAGGGACACCACCAACTGGTATAATTTCTTCATAAATTTTTCTGGGAAATACAAGATAAATCACACACCATAAACTTGTAAGGAAAGATGCTCCAGAAGTTCCCAAATTTTGAGGGGATTACAAATAATTCTTAAAACAGAAAATGCAGGAAAGATGACAGATCCTTTTGCATAAATTAGATGTATTTTAAACAAAATTATACATTTAGATTTATTTCAGTTTTATTAAAGCTCCTACCTATATGCATATTAAAAAATAAAAAAAATCATCTTTTATGATATAAATATTGAGCTGTTGACAAGTTTTACTGAATCGTTTCCCTCAAAACTATACAGTATATGCATCTGTATGTCCAACATAATGCCTATAGATTGCACTACATTTTTCGGGTGACAGGTTCCCTTTATATGGACACAAAGGGCTTTTTAGTTTATTTATTATTTTGCTTACTAGTATAGCGCCAACATATTCCGCAGTACTTTACAGACATTGCCCATTCTTCTGCTAGATCTGTGACTTGAAATAGTTTACAATTTGTACAAAAGATGAGACTTGCAATTTTGTGTTTTTGTGTCACTATATTTTTGAAAAACGATCCTGTCACAGTTGATGATGAAACATGTTTGTCCTTCTCACAAACCGATATGAAAGTTCTCAAACCTCACCTGAATTATTAAGCATCTGCTCTGTCCATGACACCTGATCCTAGGTTCTTGCTGCCAGCACCAAACCTTGTGCTATGGTATAAAATATGATAATGCAGGAGAACATTAGATTCAAAATAACAAATAGCTTTCTTTTTTTTACTATAAAGGGACTGCTGTTCCTAGAATATCAGTGCAGAGGCAAGAAGTGGCACATGAGAGCCTTCTGACTTTGTGTGTTAATTTTCTGTGTGAAGAAATAGCTCAGAAATAAGGAACAGGTGTACGCTGATTGTCTCTGTTATCATACACTGGCAAAACTACTTTAAGGTTGGAGCCCCACGTTGTGAAAATGCAGCATTTTGACAGCGGCGGAAAGACCTCAGCAAAAACACTGCGTTTTACATTACCTGCAAAGTGGATGGGATTAGGCAGAAAAAAATATGCAGCAGAAAATCTGCGATTTCAAAAACGCTTGCATTGAGTTTCCACAGTGGTCTTTTCTGCAGTGTTTTTGGCTGCAGCTCCCTACATGCGGCCTTAGCATCATAGGAGGAACAGTTATTGTC
Organism: Leptodactylus fuscus; assembly: GCF_031893055.1. NCBI lineage: Eukaryota > Metazoa > Chordata > Amphibia > Anura > Leptodactylidae > Leptodactylus > Leptodactylus fuscus. The sequence continues at coordinate 148,535,510 of NC_134268.1, read as the reverse complement.
TATTGTACATGCAGCTGGTATTAGCACAACTGAGGCTAGTACTATTATATAAGCACAGTAGTCAACCCTATATATGTGGATTACTAATGTTTACATGATCAGCCTGGATGATATTATTAAATAAGCACCAAAAGCTTTGTCTATTAGTATTGTTATGATAGAACTTTTATTATATGGACACTGGTTGGGCTGGTAATACAACATTAATAGCAATATATCTTGGCATACCACTACAAATATGACTGGTAGAATTATATATTTACTGTGGGAGAATAGGCTCAGATAGACACAGAAATCTGGTGTAAACAGGTTTTACCCTGTATGGTTATTTTGCAAAATCGGCAGAAAATAAACAAGCTTTAACTTCAGGCAAAAAATAATAACACAAAACCTGCTCGGCTGAGCTGCTAACTAAACACAGGAATGCTAGCTATACCTGTGGCTATTACCTGTCACTTTCTCACAGTACTTACAGTGGGGCAAAAAAGTATTTAGTCAGTCACCAATAGTGCAAGTTCCACCACTTAAAAAGATGAGAGGCGTCTGTAATTTACATCATAGGTAGACCTCAACTATGAGAGACAAAATGAGAAAACAAATCCAGAAAATCACATTGTCTGATTTTGTAAGAATTTATTTGCAAATTATGGTGGAAAATAAGTATTTGGTCAGTAACAAAATTTCATCTCAATACTTTGTTATATATCCTTTGTTGGCAATGACAGAGGTCAAACGTAAGTCTTCACAAGGTTGGCACACACTGTTGTTGGTATGTTGGCCCATTCCTCCTTGCAGATCTCCTCTAGAGCAGTGATGTTTTGGGGCTGTCGCTTGGCAACACGGACTTTCAACTCCCTCCAAAGGTTTTCTATAGGGTTGAGATCTGGAGACTGGCTAGGCCACTCCAGGACCTTGAAATGCTTCTTACAAAGCCACTCCTTCGTTGCCCTGGCGGTGTGCTTTGGATCATTGTCATGTTGAAAGACCCAGCCACGTTTCATCTTCAATGCCCTTGCTGATGGAAGGAGGTTTGCACTCAAAATCTCACGATACATGGCCCCATTCATTCTTTCATGTACCCGGATCAGTCATCCTGGCCCCTTTGCAGAGAAACAGCCCCAAAGCATGATGTTTCCACCCCCATGCTTTACAGTAGGTATGGTGTTTGATGGATGCAACTCAGTATTCTTTTTCCTCCAAACACAAAAAGTTGTGTTTCTACCAAACAGTTCCAGTTTGGTTTCATCAGACCATAGGACATTCTCCCAATACTCTTCTGGATCATCCAAATGCTCTCTAGCAAACTTCAGACGGGCCCGGACATGTACTGGCTTAAGCAGTGATACACGTCTGGCACTGCAGGATCTGAGTCCCTGGTGGCGTAGTGTGTTACTGATGGTAGGCTTTGTTACATTGGTCCCAGCTCTCTGCAGTTCATTCACTAGGTCCCCCCGCGTGGTTCTGGGATTTTTGCTCACAGTTCTTGTGATCATTTTGACCCCACGGGGTAAGATTTTGCGTGGAGCCCTAGATCGAGGGAGATTATCAGTGGTCTTGTATGTCTTCCATTTTCTAATTATTGCTCCCACAGTTGATTTCTTCAATCCAAGCTGGTTGCCTATTGCAGATTCAGTCTTCCCAGCCTGGTGCAGTGCTACAATTTTGTTTCTGGTGTCTTTTGACAGCTCTTTGGTCTTCACCATAGTGGAGTTTGGAGTCTGACTGTTTGAGGGTGTGCACAGGTGTCTTTTTATACTGATAACAAGTTTAAACAGGTGCCATTACTACAGGTAATGAGTGGAGGAAAGAGGAGACTCTTAAAGAAGAAGTTACAGGTCTGTGAGAGCCAGAAATCTTGATTGTTTGTAGGTGACCAAATACTTATTTTCCACCATAACTTGAAAAAAAAATTCTTACAAAATCAGACAATGTGATTTTCTGGATTTGTTTTCTCATTTTGTCTCTCATAGTTGAGGTCTACCTATGATGTAAATTACAGACGCCTCTCATCTTTTTAAGTGGTGGAACTTGCACTACTCGTGACTGACTAAATACTTTTTTGCCCCACTGTATGTCACTAGTTAGTTCTTTAAACAGAAAATCCCTGTCTTGGGCATAAGATAAAACAATTAAACCATAAGTACAAGGCCCCACATTGCAAAAATGTTTTACATTACCTTTAAAGTGGATGGGATTCTAGCTAATGCCATCTAAACATTGCAGAAAAAAATTCCACAACGAAATAGCAGCGATTTCAAACATTGCATTTTTGAAAGTTGCAGCATGTCAATAATACCTACGGAAATACTGGCAATGTCCATATAGCTATAATATAGGCAGAAACTTTGCAGAGCAAAACTCTGTAGACTTTCTGAAAAACACTGAAGAAACTGAGCTGTAATACCATGCAAGCACATGTTTTTACTACTCCTGATATAACCCCTTTAATGTCTATTAATGACCCAGAGATATAGCTTATTCTGTTATAACTTTCTATTAGGTGTGTTAAGGGGTTGATCACTTAATCTCTTTTTAAAGGGATATTGCTATAGCAAGGATCCTATCTATATCTTTAATAGTGCTGTCTTGTTTGCCTGCTATGTTAGATTATTCCTTTACACAGCGTTTCCTTGGTCTCTGTCCTGTCCTGTGATAACAGGTCAGAAGAATGAGTCACTGCTCTCTGAGGCTGCTGAGTGCTTTTGCTGTTATGTACAGATCTGCGGGTGCTCAAGACAATTAGGTCAGCTAATGGCAATTTACTGATAAAGGCTCAGAACGTGTCTCTTATCTCTATATGTAGACACAAAAATAACATTCCGTTTACTACAAGTCTGTTCTCTGCAGAAACATGGCAAGTGTAACCCCGTGTAATGTAATATACATTTACTGTGCATATTATTTGAACTGCATTTATATTAGATATCTACAGTAGTAATCATCATAATGTCTCATGGTAAAGACAATGTCTATATCTATTGAGGTACTTCATAGTGTCCAGTTTGTCAAACCGTCAAAGCCCACCCACCAACTTGCCGTAGAATACAGGAAGTGAGAAGAAGAGATGGCAGGCAAACTGTTGAGAGAGGGAAATAGGAAAACCCCTTTTAGGTTGGGCACTTTTTGGGTCCCTCCACCAGACTCTGTACTTCCTGGTTTCTTTTGACATGGAGTGGCTCAGCTAATAACTCCATCTATGTTTTGGGGTTTTTTTTTCCATTAAGAGTTTATTGAAGTTTTTGAAAATTTTACAAAAAAGGGGGGGGGAAGGGTGGCAGGGAGAGGAAACAAAGGGGGGAGAGAAGGGGAGGCAAGGCTGTGAAGACATGCAGAAATATCAACTGAAGGCACATCAGAAGGAGAAATGGGGAGGGTGGGATGGGATGGGGGGAATGGGGAATGGGCATGGAACAAAAATTAGCTCTGACGCAGCAGAGAAAACATATAAAACATTTTAACAACCAAAAAATGTCGGATATCAGTCACCAAGTAAGATTGAAATCACAAAGGACAGGCACAACAGACAGGGGGACGTCAACAGGGGGACACAGAAGGAAAGAGGGTTCAGAAGTCAGCTGTATAGTAGAAATGATTCCAGAGGAGTCACGTCTATCGATGCACTCCATCATCCTGACGAAGCTCAGCTACCAAGCTCTCCATTGTGTGCAGGGCGAGAACCTCATTCAGCCAACATATGAGTGAAGGGGGGGGTTGGGGATTTCTGTAGTCTGGGGATGACTGACCGTGCTGCCACTAACAGGAACCCACGGAGTCTACGGGTGGACTTATGAAACTCATGGGAGAATATGGAAAGAAGCAACGAGGCCGTGTCGTCTTCCAAGTCTACTCCTGTCACTTGCAAAATAACCTGCCTGACTCCAGTCCAGAAGGGACGTAGGAGGGGGCATCCCCACCAGATGTGGGCCATCGTGCCTCGCTCAGAGAGACATCTCCAGCAACTGTCAGAAGTGGAGGGATATATTTCGGAGAGAAGAGCAAGGACTCTATACCATCTAGAATCTAGAGAGTATCTTGTAGTTAGTCTCCTGCACTCTACACGAGATGGAGAATTTATGACACGCACGAAAGGCCGATGACCACACACCCGGCGAGAAAGAGACTCCTAGTCAGCCGTGAATGTTGGAAGCGAATCCTCAGCATCGTCCATCAACAGACCATATAGAAGGGAGACCGTGTGCGAGCGAGGTGAGGTAGAGATACAGAGACGTTCAAATGCTAGCAGGGGTCTATGGAGATCATGAGAGGGCCTCAAGGAAGAGTAAAAGTGAGAGAGTTGGGAATACTACCAGTGTAAGGCAATCGAGTCAGGACAAGAGGTCTGGGTCAAAAGCTCAGAACGGGAGAGAAGCAAGGAGGACGACGTGACATGTCGAAATCGTAGGAGCGGAGAGCCCACTTGGTGATGCAGAAAAGGGGAACGGAGTGCCGCAGGGTTGCCCGAGGAGTCATGGGCCATCATTTCTGAAGATCTGCCGTAGTGCACCATACCTGCAATATACTCCCATAGTCTGAAGCGCCACATAGGGGAGCGGGTACAGTTTGTCATCAGTCCAAAACCTCTTATGAAGCCAGGGAAGAGCGGTAAGTGGAAGGGGACTCAATGATTCCTCAAGAGCAACCCAGAGCTTGGTGTGTGCAGAATGATGCCAATCTAGTATACGTGAGGAGACCGCCGCTAGGAAGTATCTACACAATCCAGGACTGACAGGCCCCCCCCCCCTTTTGGATATGGCCAGGGTAGTATGGGCGATATGAGGGTGTTTTGATGCCCAGATGAACTTGTTAAAGGCTTGCCCAACCGCCGAACTCCCTCTATGTTTTGTATGCTCATTCAATCACTGACCACCCTGGTGACCTGATACAGACTGAGCATAACTCCCTTTATGTCATCAGGAACCAGAAAGTACAGAGACTGGGATTATAGGGAAAGTATCATAATAATTAGAGATGAGCGAACACTAAAATGTTCGAGGTTCGAAATTCGATTCGAACAGCCGCTCACTGTTCGAGTGTTCGAATGGGTTTCGAACCCCATTATAGTCTATGGGGAACATAAACTCGTTAAGGGGGAAACCCAAATTCGTGTCTGGAGGGTCACCAAGTCCACTATGACACCCCAGGAAATGATACCAACACCCTGGAATGACACTGGGACAGCAGGGGAAGCATGTCTGGGGGCATAAAAGTCACTTTATTTCATGGAAATCCCTGTCAGTTTGCGATTTTCGCAAGCTAACTTTTCCCCATAGAAATGCATTGGCCAGTGCTGATTGGCCAGAGTACGGAACTCGACCAATCAGCGCTGGCTCTGCTGGAGGAGGCGGAGTCTAAGATAGCTCCACACCAGTCTCCATTCAGGTCCGACCTTAGACTCCGCCTCCTCCGGCAGAGCCAGCGCTGATTGGCCGAAGGCTGGCCAATGCATTCCTATGCGAATGCAGACTTAGCAGTGCTGAGTCAGTTTTGCTCAACTACACATCTGATGCACACTCGGCACTGCTACATCAGATGTAGCAATCTGATGTAGCAGAGCCGAGGGTGCACTAGAACCCCTGTGCAAACTCAGTTCACGCTAATAGAATGCATTGGCCAGCGCTGATTGGCCAATGCATTCTATTAGCCCGATGAAGTAGAGCTGAATGTGTGTGCTAAGCACACACATTCAGCACTGCTTCATCAAGCCAATACAATGCATTAGCCAGTGCTGATTGGCCAGAGTACGGAATTCGGCCAATCAGCGCTGGCCAATGCATTCTATTAGCCCGATGAAGTAGAGCTGAATGTGTGTGCTAAGCACACACATTCAGCACTGCTTCATCAAGCCAATACAATGCATTAGCCAGTGCTGATTGGCCAGAGTACGGAATTCGGCCAATCAGCGCTGGCTCTGCTGGAGGAGGCGGAGTCTAAGATCGCTCCACACCAGTCTCCATTCAGGTCCGACCTTAGACTCCGCCTCCTCCGGCAGAGCCAGCGCTGATTGGCCGAAGGCTGGCCAATGCATTCCTATGCGAATGCAGACTTAGCAGTGCTGAGTCAGTTTTGCTCAACTACACATCTGATGCACACTCGGCACTGCTACATCAGATGTAGCAATCTGATGTAGCAGAGCCGAGGGTGCACTAGAACCCCTGTGCAAACTCAGTTCACGCTAATAGAATGCATTGGCCAGCGCTGATTGGCCAATGCATTCTATTAGCCCGATGAAGTAGAGCTGAATGTGTGTGCTAAGCACACACATTCAGCACTGCTTCATCAAGCCAATACAATGCATTAGCCAGTGCTGATTGGCCAGAGTACGGAATTCGGCCAATCAGCGCTGGCTCTGCCGGAGGAGGCGGAGTCTAAGGTCGGACCTGAATGGAGACTGGTGTGGAGCGATCTTAGACTCCGCCTCCTCCAGCAGAGCCAGCGCTGATTGGTCGAGTTCCGTACTCTGGCCAATCAGCGCTGGCCAATGCATTCTATTAGCCCGATGAAGTAGAGCTGAATGTGTGTGCTTAGCACACACATTCAGCTCTACTTCATCAGGCTAATAGAATACATTGGCCAATCAGCGCTGGCCAATGCATTCTATTAGCTTGATGAAGCAGAGTGTGCACAAGGGTTCAAGCGCACCCTCGGCTCTGATGTAGCAGAGCTGAGGGTGCACAAGGGTTCAAGTGCACCCTCGGCTCTCCTACATCAGAGCCGAGGGTGCGCTTGAACCCTTGTGCAGCCTCGGCTCTGCTACATCAGAGCCGAGGGTGCGCTTGAACCCTTGTGCACACTCTGCTTCATCAAGCTAATAGAATGCATTGGCCAGCACTGATTGGCCAGAGTACGGAATTCGGCCAATCAGCGCTGGCCAATGCATCCCTATGGGAAAAAGTTTATCTCACAAAAATCACAATTACACACCCGATAGAGCCCCAAAAAGTTATTTTTAATAACATTCCCCCCTAAATAAAGGTTATCCCTAGCTATCCCTGCCTGTACAGCTATCCCTGTCTCATAGTCACAAAGTTCACATTCTCATATGACCCGGATTTGAAATCCACTATTCGTCTAAAATGGAGGTCACCTGATTTCGGCAGCCAATGACTTTTTCCAATTTTTTTCAATGCCCCCAGTGTCGTAGTTCCTGTCCCACCTCCCCTGCGCTGTTATTGGTGCAAAAAAGGCGCCAGGGAAGGTGGGAGGGGAATCGAATTTTGGCGCACTTTACCACGTGGTGTTCGATTCGATTCGAACATGGCGAACACCCTGATATCCGATCGAACATGTGTTCGATAGAACACTGTTCGCTCATCTCTAATAATAATGGGCTGGTGGGGGATCAGTAAAGTAAGTGTTTCTTATTTAAAAGGAAGTGACCAGATAAGCTCTTTACACCTCCAATTATGAAACCACTTTTCATACATGAATAGTTCAGATGAATATAAGAAACTTTGTAATATATATTTATTTCCTTCTCTATGTTTAAGCTGCTCTCCTTCTCCTTTTCTTCATTCAGACTGTTTACGGAGTCTGCATCCATATTATACAGTATATTCTACTCTGTTTTAGTTATCGCAAATCTAATCATAGCGATATGTAAATATGAGCAATATTATAAGTAATATAGAACTGTTAAGGGAGGAGATACTTTAGCTATAGCATTTGCAGGATTGAAGTATTGTCTTGTATGTAGATTTCTCTGGATAGTAGATACACTTGGTGTGAAGCTGTATAAACAAAGTCAATAATGCATTCAGTAATTCAAAGGCTTCTAGTTGTCCACAGTAACAGATGCCAGAGCTTTAGTCTTCTATATGAATGGAGCTTATTGTATAGGTCATTTCAGATGTAATCAGAAAGAAGGAACTTCACAATCCGAGAGTTATCACTCATTGGTAAAGATCCAAGAAGACTAGTGAATACTGCTCAGCCTCTTATTACATTACAGAGAAAAACAGAATTCCATAAATATGAGGTCGATTTCTGCTGCTGGTGCCAGGGTCAGCCAATGACTGCTACAGTGTAGTAGATTTATGATTCTGAATATAGCCATTAATGCTGGTGTACAGATTATATCTGCCTGCTGAGCATATTTGTAAGGTCAGAGGATGCATGTTATCTATCTGACAGCACCAGGAGAGTGCTGCTAATGCTGTGATAGAAAATAGGGTAGACAGAACATGCTGAAAGCTCAGACTTTTGCAGAGCTCCCTTCTACATGTGATCTATAATTTATAGATCACACCATTGTTAAAAGGGTTTCAGTAACCAGTGTGTACTATCTGTCAAAAATTTGTCAATGCATCTGAAATAATGCAGCTAGTCGGAAACCAAAGGACATATATGTAGGTGAAAAATGTCAAGTTCTCAACTCACGCAATGACACGCAACATGCCCCATGTGACTGCTGGGGACCAATGATAAGAGGCTGGAAGAGGACCTAAAGCAAACATTGGGCTCTGCAAGGAGGCCCAGAAGAGTTGAGGGAGGGTTAGTATTGTTTACTAATTATTTACACCTCCCCTCGTACAATGTTTTTTTTATCTGCAATTTCTCTTTATACTCTCTATGAGGATGGTAATAAATATTCTTGGGTACTTTCAGAAAAGGAAAAATGCATAATTTTGGTGTACATCTGTTTTGTTCCAAAAATTGTGCCTTTTTGTATCCTTTTGTTCTTTGCCACTCACACTCAGTTTCCACCTGATGTGTATTCCAATAATTTGCAAAGTATAACATGCTGTCCTACTATTAAAAAACCCTCCTTTGACCGATCCTGTGCTGCTGACTACTGACCTACCTCTAGTACCCATTTATCACCTTTATTTTTGCGTAATCCACTCACTCTCTGCTAACTCTCTCGTGGACTTCATACAATCTGGTTTTCCTGCATTGAACTATACAGCCCTCACAAAAGTCTCTGATGATCTCCTGACAGCTAAATCTAATGATGGCTATTCTCTTTTTATTCTTTTGGATCTCTCAGCAGAATTTGTAGTCTACCAACTTCTCCTCCGTATACTCCATTCTATTGATCTCCCTTCATTTTCTTTCCATCTTTCTGGCCATTCAGTTATGTTTGTGCTATGTCTTTTCCTCTTCCCCTTGCTGTTAGGGTTCCTCAGGGCTCGGTCCTAGGCCTCCTCCTCCTCTATCGCTACACAGCACCTATTGGACAAACCACTGGCAGATTTGGCTTTCAGCACCACTTTTATGTTTATGATATCAAAACACATTCCCCATCCCTGCATTACTACAGAACACCAAAGACTGTCAGTCTGTAACATCATGTTTTCTCTTTACCTGAAATTGAATGTTTTCAAAGCTCTTCCATCTATTTACTAACTTTTCACCTGTGGTCTTACCATAACACCGAAGCAGCATTTCTGCTGTCTTGGGGTTGTATTTGACACAGAACTTTCCTTCACCCCACATAGTCAGCCATTTATACATAAAAAACATTTCCAAAATCTGCCCTATTCTCACTGTGGAAACATCAAAAACATTAATTGTTACTCTTGTCTTGGTCACTTACTAAGCTCTCCTCTCTACAATCTGACATGGATACAGCTGCCAGACTCATCTTTCTGTCGAACTGCTACACAGATGCATCTACCTCACACCAGTCACTGTACTGGTATCCACTATAGAATACAATTTAAACTTATCACACTCATCCACAAATCCCTCCATAGCACTGCACCTCCTGACATCTCCCACTTGTCACAGTCTACTACCCTAACCATCCTCCCTGTACCTCCAATGACCTTAGACTTGTATTCCTTATGATACAACAGTCCCACTCTCATCTCCAAGACTTTTTTTGAGCTGCATTGTTGCTCTGGAATGCTCTACCCAAAATAATCAGATTAAAACTTAAAGAGGAGGGGGCGTGGCTTGGCCATGGAGGAGTGAGGTTGTGTGCTGCCTCTGCTCCGTCCCTGGCTCCGGGTAAAGACACCTTGTACTGCTGACCGAACTTGGACTTACCTGCTCAGTGATGGGGAAGAACCGCAGGCCCTCTCAGCGGTCCTCTTCAACCCCTCCGGGGACTTCTGGCTCCTCTTCTATCTCCCGCTTTCTCCGGGTGCCGCGCTGTGGGGACTCCTCTGCTCCGGCCGGATCCAAGATGGCACCCGTTCCTGTAGCCGCTCCACGCGGCCGGCCTGCTGCAGCCCCCGTGCTCTCCCCGGCTCCCTCCGGCGAAGTTCGCCTTCCATCTTCTGCCCTCCGCGATGACGTGGACTCTGGGGACACGCGGCCGGGCTCTTCTACCTCTGGCGGTCCAGACAATCTGCATGCCGGGGATGTCCGTCCGCCGACGCATACCTCCGGCGGCCCTTCTCTTCTCTCCTCTGGCCTGATGGATGATGGACAGGTAGGCCGTGACTCTGCTTTGCCCTCTCTACTGCCTGCTCACGGGTTGGATGGTGACTGGCCGTCCCTGCCGCCTTCTCTTGCTGCCCCACTGATGTCCCCCTCCCTGGAGCCTATGAATGCCTCCTCAGGGTCTCTTGCTTGGGGAGAGGGCAGGCCTGACTGGCTCTCCTCTGAGTCCTCTTTCCCTAGGATGGCCCCAACATCCCCCTCATGCCCTGTCCGTGAGACCCTGAATATTTTGTGTGTGCCTCCAAGCCCCTTGGCTTCTGACTGTGCCAACCATGAGGCCCATGGACTTTCTTCCCCATCATCTGCTCCCCCCCCCGGGGACTGGCCCCCCTTCTGCCGCTCCCTCCCGGCCTCCCCAAGGTCATCAGGCTGCTGTTGCTTCCCCGCCAGTTCCCTCGGACTTACCTACTGCTGCTGCGGTTAGTGGACCATGTCTCTGTATTGCCTATGATTCTGCTGGAGCTGACGTTTCTTCTGCTTCTGTTTCTGATACCCTGGTTGAACTACGTCGCCTTGGCACTCACTTGGCGGCGGTCCCCACTAAGTCTGATATGGAGGAATATGTGGTTCGACTTGAGCAGTCTTACAAATTGGAGCTATCTGCTGTCCGTTCCTCCGTACAACAACTGGAGACCAGAGTGGATTCCCTCGAAGCGTCCTCTGCCTCCCATGATTCCCAGCTTTCTACCCAGGAGGCGACCATTGCCTCTCACACTCGACAGCTGCGGGTCTTGTCTGATATGCTGGATGATTTAGAGAATTGCAATCGACATAATAACATAAGGGTGAGAGGACTGCCTGAATCTGTTGAGTCTCAGCATCTGGATACTACCTTGCGCACCATCTTCAATTCGATTTTGGGGGCCCCCTTGGATTCGCCCATTGAACTTGACCATGCACACCGCTCTTTGGGTGCGCGCCCTCCTGATGACAATAGGCCCCGAGATGTTATTTGCAGGGTGCATAGATACCAGTTGAAGGAGGCGATTATGTGCAAAGTTCGGGAAGTGCCGAAGGTATTGTTTCAGGACTCTGAGCTCCAGCTACTTCCGGACCTGTCACGCCTCACCCTTGCTAAACGGAGAGCATTGAAGCCTCTTCTGGATGTTCTCACCCAGCATCAAGTGCCGTACACATGGGGCTTCCCTTTCCGCCTTCAGGTCCGTCATGGCGGCCGTGTTGTCTCCATGTCTCATCCGGATGAACTTTTCAATTTTGCCTCTGCCTTGGGCCTCCCATCTGTTCCTGCCCTCTCCTGGCCTCCGTTCCCTGGTGATCTCCTGTCGGCCCCTCCTGCCCGTCCTCAGAGGCGCACTGGGAGGCACCGCAAGACCCCGGTGGAGACGAGTCCGTCTCAGGCTGCTCCTGGCGCTTCTACCTGATTGCTCTGACTGTTTGTGACGGGCTTCTTTAGTTGTTTGGAATGGACTCCTTTCATGTTCCTGAGATATGTGTGGGGGGGATAGGGATGTGTGATGCTTATCTCTATATGCGGTGTTTCCATCCTCTCCACCAGATGGCTCCTTTGTTTGGCTTGTTCCCTTCGATTATTATGTTCTTGTTCTTGTTGTTCTATTTTGTTGGTCAGCATTTTATACTTTGCTAGAAGATTTATTGTTTTGGTGTTTTCGCCTGGGGGCCTGGGATGGGGTACCGGCTGCTATATTTGGAAAAGCCCGTTTCCCACCGGGGTCTCCACGCTTTCTGTTTGCGTGGTCTTTGGCAACCTTTTTCTTTGCCGTTTCCCCACCTCTTTGTGTGGAGTTCTTCTCTCCACCCCACTTAGTTGGTTTTGTTTCTCTTATTCTCCTGTCCTTTGTGTTTCTTTTCTGGTTGTTTTTTCTCTCCTATTCCCTCTTTTACTTGTTTTTCTTAATCGTTCTCTGTTTGTCTCCCAGTTGTTTCGTCCCTTTCCTCTCTCTTTCCTCTCCCCTTGGCCATGTCCTCTATTAACTCTTGCACCCTCAATGCTCAGGGCCTTAACGTCCCTCAAAAACGTAATCAGATTTTATATCAGTTGCATAAACAGCGCTCACATGTCCTTGTTTTGCAGGAAACCCATTTTAAGAAGGACCACGTCCCGGACATCCGCAGTCGTTACTTCCCTAAGTGGTTCCACAGCGTCAACCTAGTTGCTAAGTCCAAGGGAGTCTCGATTGCTATCCACCGTTCCTTGCAGCATGAGGTTCTGGACACCTGTATCGACCCTGAGGGTAGGTTTCTCTTCTTGAAATTACGCACGGGAGGCACGGTTCTTACCGTGGCTGGCTGCTACCTTCCGAATCAGGGTCAATTGGCATACTGTAGGTCCCTTATCCGCAGATTGGCAGACTTCAGTGAGGGGGTAGTAGTTTTGGGTGGTGATTTCAATTTTGTCCTGGACCCCCATGTTGACTCCTCCCCCCCGCGTCCCCCCCACGCTCCCTCGCAATTGCGCCGTTTGTTGTCAGCCCTTCACAATTCCCAATTGGTAGATGTCTGGCGTATTCTACACCCTCAGGATAGGGATTATACTTATTACTCCCCGGCTCATAACTCTTACAATAGTGCTGTTAGGAGTATTTAGGTTCATTGCTTTCTATTTTTCTTACCTGGGGAGTTTTTGGCTGCGCAGTGTCTGGGGTGGCATCCTGGCGCTGCGGGGTTGTCCTGTCGTGGGTATTGGTGCACACCTTCTGACTTGCACGTGCGCACTGATGGTAGGCAGCTTTATCTCCTGGTTGATTAGTCTGTCCTCCCATTTGCACCTGGGAGGAGTGGTCTCTACTCTGTATTTAAACCCATGCCTCCCATGGTTCTGTGCTGAGTGTCGCTTTTACAGAGCTAGGCCTTAGCAGGAGGAGTAGGTGGTTATCTTGGATAGAGGAAGTTCCGTGGTTGGTTTTTGGGAGGTTTGGGTGAACTAGTGGGTGTGTGAGTTTTCCCCTCTGTGTTCACCAATCCTCCCTCTGTGTATAATTGACTGTGTGAGTGAATTGCCTTATCCTTTGATTTCTACTCAGTTTCCCTGTGTTTGTTTCCTAGTGTAAGGTTCCTTCCCATATTGGTTTGGGGATATCCTTTCCCACATTTTTCCTGTGTGCTGCTTGTGTTGTAAGTCAGCGCACACCCTTGTCAGTCCCTGTCAGTAGCAGCTTCACTTGTTCGTTAGGGGTGACCCCCTTTAGTCTCCAGTCCCTAGAGATCTTATAGGGCATTCCCTCTCCCACTTCCCTCTAGGCCTACGGTATCAGTGAGAGAGGAGCTGTCGGGGTCAGGCTTAGCCTGAGTACAGCCGACCCACACCCGTGAGGCAGGGACCGGGATAGCTAGTGGGAGTAGTGCAGGGCGAGATTCCCTACTGCTATTCCTTAGCCCCGTTGCAGCTACCTGGACTGACATAACAGTACACTCAGCCGTAAAAAAAAAAAAAAGGTTTGTTTGCATTATGACGGACCTGAAACAGTTGTACCAGGCGGTGCAGCAGATTTCCACTGAGATGGAGGGGATCAAGCTACGAGTGGATGCCATCCAAGCTTCTGGCGTATCTCAGTTACAGCAGTTGGCTCAACACACAGCCTCTCAGGTGGAGGGCATACAGAGGCAGGTGAGTGGCACCCCTGTGGGTCGGCCTCTGGAGCCAAAAGTCAGCTTACCTGAACCCTTCCGAGGTAAGAGGTCAGATTTTTTCCGATTTCAAAAGGACTGTCTTTTGTATTTCCGGCTACGGCCGTTTTCCTCCGGTTCTGAGGTACAGAGAGTTGGGATTATTATTACTTTATTGAGAGATGATCCCCTCATCTGGGCACATTCGTTACCAGCCGACTCAGCTTGCTTACTAACTGTAGAGGCGTTTTTCTCCACAATGGGGTTACTGTATGACGACCCAGACAGGGTACGCACGGCTGAGTATAACCTACGACGTGTGGTGCAAGGGGATCACGCTATAGAGAAATATTGCACAGAGTTTCTTAGGTGGGCAGCAGAAGTACACTGGAATGACCCCGCTCTACTTAGTCAGTTTGAGACAGGGCTCTCGGACCAGGTTAAAGACCATCTAGTTTCTCACCCTGTTCCGGGAGATCTAGATGAGGCCATGCAGCTGGCAATTAGAGTTGGACGGCGCCTCCGGGAGCGTGGAGACAAGAGTCCTAGGGGGATTAGCCCTCCTCAATCCTCTGTTTTTAGAGAGGACCCGGGGGACCAACCCATGCAGATTGGGGCCACTGTGCGAAGTGCTAGACCCAAGAGTGAAGGGTCCCGCACAGTACGCTGTTTTGTGTGTGGAGGGATGGGACATGTAGCAAGGGTATGCCCCTCCAGAGAATGGTTCGCCAAGGAGAGTAATAACCCCAGGTCTATTGAGGGTAAAGGGAGAAAACCTACTAAGGAGGGAGGTGTGCATATTTCCTGTACTCAGACTGCCGGGTTGACCCTTGAAGGATGGGTAAATGGGCAGAAGTGCCGGATTTTGGTTGATTGTGGTTCGGCAGTCAGCCTTATTGACTCAGAGTTTTGCGAGCAATTAAGGGTGAGTCCTTTGGTCTTGAAGTCTCAGATACCAGTGTGGGCTATTGATAAGACCCCTCTACAGCAAGCTGTCATCTCCAAACAGGTGGAGGGTCTGGAGTTTGTTGTGGGTGGCCACTGGGAAGAGATTGACTTGTTCTTGTTGTCTAAATTACCAGCACAAGTAGTGTTGGGGTGGCCCTGGCTGAAGCAGCATAACCCTATTATCAACTGGGAGACCGAGTCAGTAGTTTCTTGGGGGCAGGGGTGTAATGGTCGATGTCTGCCCATATCCGTTATGTCTTTGTCTATAGACAATTTGCCTCAAGAAATATGTGAGATCAGGGAGGTCTTTGAGGAAAGGGCAGCCAAGACATTACCACCACATCGCACCTATGATTGCTCGATAAAATTTATACCTAATGCAGTGCTACCCCCATCTTAAACTATTCTTTCTATTTTATTCTTCAGAACCTGACACCTCCACCCAAAAGTTACCCTGCACTCCATGCCACAGAAACACAAACAAACAATGTTTGTGTTATGTAACAGATACCAGCTGGTGATGGGCTCATACAGCTAGTGATATGACCTTATTTATTAAAAGATGGCTGGACCCTTGTACCAAACAAGCCCTCTTACATCTTGTGTCTCCCTATTTCCTAATAATTTGTAAGCTCTTGTGATCAGGGTCCTTACTTGTTTGATATGTTAATTATTTTGTTACATAGTAATATCTAATATTGTCTGTTCATTTACCCTCTGTGCGGACTATGTTAATAAAATTATTATCCTTTAAGTAAGAGAAAGCAAGTTATAGAACATACTGTGGTAGCAGCTGGCATAATCCCCTACATGACGTCTGTTTGCATCTGCAGTTATTTTTCTGCCCCCTTGTGGATGAATGTATTCTAAGCATAAGAACAACTATTCCTACTATTATATGTTTATTACATTTAAAAATGTATTCTATACTATGGTTGCAGCTGTAATGAGCTTTTCTCATGAATGTAAAAATGCATTTATTAAAATGTATTACATATTCTGAAACTCATCCAAAACAGACCTCAGATATCCAGACACACTCTATCGGTGTTTCCATCGGTATATACTAAAAAGCTAAATACTATCGCCCACTTGGCCCACCCATATGAATGTCATGTGAACTCATGTGGCTGCACCTGAATATCCTTGATGTCCATCCTTTCCCTATCCAGTCTTTGTTATGGCTCACTGCTACCTCCGGGCTCTGCCATACATCACTCCCTAAAAGTATGGACCAATTTAAAGGGATCCTATCAGTCAGACACAATTTTTTCTAAGTACCACGTCAGAATAGCCTTAAGAAAGGCTATTCTTCTCCTACTTTTCATCATCTTCTCTGTTCGCCTACAATCCCGGTTCATGTCGGTATGCAAAGTTGCTCTCTTGCAGCACTGGGGGCGGGCCCCAGTGCTTAAACAGCATTGAGGGCGTCACCCAATGCTGCGAGAGAACTCTCTCCAGTGCCGCCTCCATCTACGTCAGGAGCGTCCTCTTCAGCCTCTTTTTCTGGCGGTGGCTTGTAACTTCTAGGCCTTGGGCCTTGGGTAGAGCAGACTGCGCATGCCCACAGGCCACGAGAAAATGGCCGCTTGCACAGTATTGTAAACAAAACCAGACTGCCGTCACAGCGCTGTCCCTGTGCAACACAAGGTAAATCTTTCTGACAGATTGGAAATCTTATTAATTTTTCATGAAAGTTGGGAATTGTATTTCCATGTAACACCCCACTCTTATGGCAATGAACAACAATGAGTGCAGGTATACCATCAAGCTTTGGCCTTCTCTTTGAAACTTGATGATCCCGAATTTTTGTTCATGCAAAAAATTTTTGTGGTTTTAAGCATGTTATGATAACTCAATAACACAAGTGTGGCAGAAACCATTCTTCTTTCTCTCCGTCAAGGTCATTGTCCTGTAATGGATTAATGCTCTGAATTTAGAAGGTGTTCTATTGCCTCTCAATGGAAGAATTCAGCCCGGGGTTGTCTAAGCCTTTAAAGCACTTGTTGTTCTGTTATCCTCAACAACAGTCTCTTGGTGAAGCTATGACTCTGGCCATTTGACTTGATCATTGTTTAGAAGAACAGAAAAAAGAAACATCACATATGTTGTCTTGTCTACTTCTAGTCGAGACTGCTCCTAAGACACCCTAGGAACCCATACAGCTAGGGTACACCATGGATCCATTTTTGAGAACTTCTTCGGAGATAGTAGGACTTTGTTTCTATTGTGGAGATCCTGGGCACATGCATAAGGATTGTCCACAGTCTTGAGTGGGAGAACGCTTTTGAGACTCTGGAGGTCATTAGGAGTACTTGGTAATGCCATTCAGTTTGACTGATGCTCCTGCTGTCTTTCAAAAATTGCTTAGTTGTACTTGTCTGAATTTTATTGGACCCTTTGTGATTGTTTATCTTAATTGTATGTGTTCTCCTCTTATTGTTCCTCCCATCCAGAGATGGCTCCAGGTTTGTGTAGGCCCTTGGGTGACAGAGCCTCAGTGGACCCTTTTTGGAGCAACCCATTTGCACTACAGCAAAAAAAAACAACCGAAATTGACCTTGTAGAGTGGCCTGTAACACAGACCATTCCAATACAAGTAGATACAACTTGTTCAGACATCAGAAAGTGAAGAGTAAATTTTAAACAGACATCTGTCCAGATTCCTCTTTATTTCCTGTCGCTGGCTCACAGTGGTGGATACAGAGCATCAGCAGGCCTTTCCAGCCTTCTACCACTGATTAGGCCCAAATAAATGGGTATAATCAGGGGTGAGTCTCAAGCCACGACCTCCAGATCCACTGCAGAATCCGCAGCAAGATCCAGCAGGACTAGGAGCGAACACTACCTGTGGGACACAGACAGTAGTGTGAACGCCCCCTAAACCGCCGGCATTTCCGTAGGTATGCTGCCATTTTCAAAACTGAGACTGTTTTAGAAATTACATCTTGTATCTTATTTTACTGCAAAGTGGGGATGGGGCATCATGTGGCGAAAACACTTTACAGTTCTTGCAAATCCCATCCACACATTATGGGAAAATATGTGCAGTTGGCATGCTGTGATTATGAAAAACTAGCTGGTACCCGTGACTTCGTCTGCGGTGATTGTAGAAGTGGGTATATACAGGCGTGGGTAAGGTTTTCGTAGTGTGTATAAGGTATGGGATATGAAATGTAAGTTTGTATCTTGTTTTTGCTGTAATTCAGAGAATACGTGAGACTTTTGTGTTGAAGTTAATTTGTATTTGAGCTGCTATACTGTGTTGGTATAAAATGTACATAGTGACTTTGGGACAGAGGTATTTGAAGTTAACCCTTTCCCGCCGATGGCATTTTTTGATTTTCGTTTTTGACTCCCCTCCTTCTAAACCCCATAACTTTTTTATTTCTCCGCTCCCAGAGCCATATGAGGTCTTAATTTTTCCTAGGACAAATTTTTCTTCATGATGCCACCATTATTTATTCTATATAATGTACTGGGAAGCAGGGAAAAAATTCAGAATGGGGTGGATTTGAAGAAAAAATGCATTTCTGCGACTTTCTTACAGGCTGTGGTTTTACGGCGTTCACTGTGCAACCAAAATGACATGTCCCCTGTATTCTGTGTTTCGTTACGATGCCGGGGATACCAAATTTATTAGTATTCCAAATCGTGGTGAAACATAGAAGGATCTGCGACACTTGTTCAGTAAATTTTAAAATCCAATGATTTTATTCATATTTTCTTCTTTAAAAATTCACAAAAAACACTCCATGTAGATAGAAAAAACACATACGAAAGATGGTCGGACAGGACAATATAAAAACCGCTGTCAGTAACGCATAATAATGGCTGACGCGTTTCGAGACCAACCTGGTCTCTTAATCATAGCTCTTGTGTGCATATTGCTGGCCCAGCAATATGCACACAAGAGCTATGATTAAGAGACCAGGTTGGTCTCGAAACGCGTCAGCCATTATTATGCGTTACTGACAGCGGTTTTTATATTGTCCTGTCCGACCATCTTTCGTATGTGTTTTTTCTATCTACATGGAGTGTTTTTTGTGAATTTTTAAAGAAGAAAATATGAATAAAATCATTGGATTTTAAAATTTACTGAACAAGTGTCGCAGATCCTTCTATGTTTCACCACGATTTGGAATACTAATCTTTTGGATCCTCAGTCCCGGAGGCGTTTCGGATGGTGCACCTTGTTCATCAGGAAAGGGTGAGCGATATTGGACTTTTCTTTTTTTGATATTGAAAATTGCTATACCAAATTTATATGGTTTTATTTACATTTTGACCCCTTAAAAAAAATTCAAAACTGTGTTAAAATATTATTTTTTGAAAAGTCGCCATATTCCGACAGCCGTAACCTTTTTATACGTGCATGTACGGGGATGTATAGAGCGTCTTTTTTTGCGGGACCGGGTGTAATTTGTAGTTCTACCATTTTCGGGAAATGTTATTGCTTTGATCACTTTTTATTCAAATTTTTATCAGAATCAAAACAGTGAAAAAATGGCGGTTTGGCACTTTTGACCATTTTTCCCGCTACGGCGTTTACCGAACAGGAAAAATATTTGTATAGCTTTGTAGAGTGGGCGATTTCGGACGTGGGGATACCTAACATGTATGTGTTTCACAGTTTTTAACTACTTTTATATGTGTTCTAGGGAAAGGGGGGTGATTTGAATTTTTAATCCTTTTTAATTATTTTTATATATTTTTTTTACTTTTTTTAAACTTTGTTTTTTGCATTTATAAGACCTCCTAGGGGTATTGACATGGGTGGGTGGTGTCGCGGATTGTCAGAGCGGTGGGGGTCGGCAAACATGGCTGCTCCGGAGCGTTAAAGAGAGCCTCCTGGAGTATCGTTAAGGTGAGGGGCAAAGTGGTAAAGTATATGTATATGTGATTGTGTGGGGTTAGGGGCTAGGCTGTAGAGGGCAATATGAATTTTGTGGCTTGCTATGGTCCAAAGTGTGTGAGATTGCAGACATGGTGGTGTGAGTTTGGGTTTTGTGGGGGTCCTGGCACAAACGTATGTGCGCTATTGTGACGAAAAGTAGCCTATTGTTTAATCGGGTGTATTAACTATGTTTGTGGAAAATTTCAGCCAAATCGGTGGAGCGGTTTTTCCATGATTGAGGAACAAACATCCGAACATGCAAACATCCAAACACACAAACACACAAACCCACAAACTCACAAACTTTCACATTTATAATATTAATAGGATGTTGGGGTTTTGGAAATCGCAGCATATCAATAATAAATACGAAAACACTGGTGGTTTTTCTATAGATATAACGAAAGTAGAAAGTGAAAAGTGCATACTGCCATGGTTTATCCTGCAGCGCTATTTTGTTGCAGCTTGCTACGCGAGGCCTTAGTCTTAATAAAGCCCAAGTGCCACCTTTATTAATTTAATTACCCCCTCATAGTAGGCCTTTGTTTCCCCCTGGCATAAATACTGCACTCCTAATGACCCTTTATATCAAGGACCCTAGAGGAGATGAGGGAACATAATAAACAGTGTTACTCACCTCTCCGGGATCCGATGTTAATCCTAGCAGGCTTCGGGCTTATATGGTAATGTCCCAGACGTCACGTGGTCTAGGATATTACCATATAGGCCCAAAGCCTGTGCTAGCAGTATCATGTAGGCCCGAAGCCTGTGTTAGTAGTAATAGCCTGCTACTGCTAGCACAGGCTTTGGGCTTGTATGGTAACAGGTTGTAACAGGTTTCCATATGGGAAAACCCATTGTAGTCAAATGCGACGTGTTTTTTTGGCGTGGTTTTAACACGGTTTATGATGGTTTTTTGCAAAAAAAGACTTCAAAAAATGCTAATGTTTTTTTAAAGAGAAGTTCCAGGTCCATACAGTGTGCCGGAGCTTAAAAAAACGTGTCAAAAGCTACATCAAAAACTGCGTCAAAAACCACGTCAAAAACCATTTGCTAATTCCTGAAGCAAATTTTTTCTGCTTGCAAAAAATTATGTGTGTACTGACCCTGAGGGTCTATTCACACTGAGTTTTTGGAATCCGCCTCAGAATCCAAGTGGAAAAAAAGCCGCTCATTCGCTAGCGGAAAAAGAAACCCATTAAAGTCAATGGGAAGCTTTTTTTCCACATGGATTCTGATGCGGATTCAGCCTCAAAATCAGCGCCAAAAAACTCCACGTTAATGGACCCTAAGGCTGAGGCCACACATAGGGAAATACAGCTAATTAACGCTGTGGATAAAAAAAACTGTGAAGACGTAGTGGAAAAGACCACAGCAAAAATACTTTCATTTTTCACATATTCTCTGATGCTTTTTTAAGTTTTTTGGAAAATGTAACTTTTTCTTAGGTAAACTTAACGTGTCATGTGAATAAAAACCGCACTGAAGTTGCACTTGAAATTTTTTTTTTATAAATTCTTTATTCTGCAACAATTAAAACAAATAAGTATACGATACAAAAACACAAAAGCATGTCCCAAACAATAAGGGTCAAAGAATGAACATCTCAAACAAATAATAATAGTTACAATGCAGCACAGTAGAAAGGAAAAAAAAGAGAAGGGAGGGGGCATAAAGAAAGGGTAACAAAACAACAAAGAAGAGGGAGGAAAAAAAAAAAAAGGGGGGGGGGGGGTTCTCCACCACACAGATCTAATGGAGGAGGGAAGGTGGAATTGGTGAATGGACCCTCATAATTCTAGAAGCAGATTTTTTCATCTCCAATATCGTCACCAAAAGTTTCCATGTGAATCTTCCCTTTAGGATTTGTTCACGACAGGGTGCGGTGCATCCTGTCATGGCATTCCGTTCCGGATTAGGCCCGAATAAATGGGCCTAATCCGGAGGGAGCCTCATGCCGTGGACGGCACGGCTAAGTCATCCGCAGCTAGATCCGCATCTTTTTTTCCGCTACTAACATTTTTGGCAGCGGATGTTGAGGCGGATTATGCGTCCAAATCCGCTGTCTAAAACTCCTTGTGAACAGACCCAAAGCGTATGTTCACACAGAGTTTTTTGGACCGGATTTTGAAGCGGAATCCGCCTCAAAATCCGGCTCCAAAAATGGCTCCCATTCACTTCAATGGGAGCCACTCGCTTCTTTTTTCCGCTAGCGGAAAAAAGAAGTGTGCTGCCCTATCTTGCCGTAGATTCCGCGGCTGACTCAACTACGGCGCGAGGCTCCCTCCCGATTAGGCCCATTCTTCGGGCCTAATCTGGAGCAGAATGCCACGAATGTCGCAGATAGCCACACGGAAATGTTCACACGTGGAATGCAAATTCCGCTGTGTGAACATACCCTAATAGTAAACACCGCTCAACGTGTTTTACCTGTACAGGATTCTCAAGAGCAATATAACAAGATAACCAAGTTCATAAGTTTGCAGTGATAACTGCATTTCCCTGGGTCCTGGTGGTGGACTCAGGTACTTAGTATAATCCTAGGGCTGGCAGTGGTGTGAATGTGGGCATTTGTTATACTTCAGGTTTAATCACATGCAGGAGTCTTCTAGGGACACTGTTATTTTTTTTATTAGAAGTTATGGCCATAGAATCAGTGGCTTTGGCTAATTCAGATTTTGTACCTAGCACAGGCAGGCAGATACTGTGAGTATTAGGGTGGGGATATACCTACAATAGAGTTAACCCCTTGATACATGGTGCCTAGCTCTGTTTAGGCTGGTACTTTTGGTTGTTTCTTTTGGGGACGGAGTCAGGTGTGTAAAATTTTTGTACCCTGACGAAGGAATGGTTATTTTTTTGTCCCTTGTAGGTTTGTCCTTCCCCATCTTGATGACATTGATAGAGATGGTGGGTGCTATGAGACAATTGTGAACAGTCACTAGTCACCAGGGCTGTTATCATGGGGAACTGTGGTTTATTAGTTGTGGGGGAGCTTTTCCCACAATTACAACTACTATCTGACACTACACATTCAATCTTATTTTTTCACTTTGGCTCTGTACGCCATTTTTTATTAGTACTTAATAAATATTAAGTTTTAGTTAAGGGATATTCAGTGAATTTTTGAAACTAATGGTGCCGATTTATTTATTAACGCACATTGAAAACTCCGTGTGAAGTGCTACTCATAACTGCACATAAAAAAAACACCATGTAAACCCAGCCTCAGAAAAACCTATTCAGAGTGAATGAGACATTGGTTGCAGCTGATCCATGTTACATAGCACAGGTGTAGTAAGGTTGCTGGTAAGGCACCAACAGATGATAACTTTGTAGGAAGAGGTTGGTTTCTGTAAAGATGGCGGCACGTCGTCCCTGGGTAGTGGAGGGTCTATATGCAAGGCTCTTGCAGCAATTAGCTAACGAGGCTTCTGGTTCACTAAATGCTCCTATTGAATACCAGCAGGAAAAGAGTGTTCCTGACTTTGTAGGTAAATGGAATCTTTGCCATAGACGGTCATGTGTATAAAAACTAGCACAGGGAAGTTGTTTCTAATATAGACAGGAAAGAAAAAACGGAATTTATTTTTTTAAAGGCAACTGTTCAATTTGTCTGCTATAACTTCTTATTCATACACAACTTTATAATATACATTTTATAAACATGACCGCAAATGTCTTATTTTTGTATCACATTGGATGTATTGTCACTATCCTCCACCTTGGATTAGTTTTGAGAACTGAGGCCTACAGCGTGGCCATATCTGCTGGAGCCCTAGTTTTTGCCTGTGGTCACTGCAAAATTAAAAATGAAAACTTTGGTCCTCTAAGTAACCAATCACATGACTGTTCAAGAACCCTAGAAGAAATAGAAGCTATGCTGTGATTGGTTGCTATAAGCAACAAAGTCGTTTTTTTACTGTAGACGATTAAAAGTCGGGGCCCACTTGCACACTTGTGTTTTGGCTGCGGTGGAAACACTGTGACAAAAAAAAGCTGCAGTTTGCATTACCTGCGAAGTGGATGAGAGTCTGGCTAATCCAATTCACACATTGCAGAAAAAAAAAATCTGCAGCAGAAAAGCTGTGTTTTCAAAAACCTTTGCCTGTTTACAAATTGCAGCATGTCAATTTTATATCTATGGGAATTCTGTAGTTTTTCTTTATAGGTATAATAGAGGCATACTTTCTGTGAAAAATGTTGCAGAAAAAAATACGATCATTTCTGCAGCGTTTTTTGCTGCAGCTTACTCTGTGGGGCCTTATTCGCAAAGGAGTTTACTACCTGCCACCACTGTGTTACAGCGCTAAATGTATGTTTATGTAGGTTGCTTTTGGAGAAAAACTCCATTTAAGTATTACGCAAATGAGACGGAGCGCTGCATACGGGCATTCAGTATTGGGAGCTCTGTACTTGCTGCTCAAGTAAGATGTGATGTCATAGTAGCGGTAAGATCAACTGTTCCCATGCAGGGTGGGCCGGACAGTGCAATGGGGACAAGCCAAAAGCCTCATTTGCACAAGACTGTGGTGTTTCTCTCCAAAAGTGATCTAACAAACATATGTTGTTCATCGAAGCTAACAGTTCAATATGCTTGGGAGAAGGTGGTAGGTTCCTTTTAACCCCTTAGCGACCTTTGACGTACTATTACCTCATGGGCGCTAGGTACTTAGCGCACCATGAGGTAATAGTACGTCATGGTAATTCCGCCCGCTCACTAGCTGAGCGGGCGGAATCGGAAGCGGGTGATAGTTGTTACAGACAGCAATCACCCTTTTCCTTAACCTCCGATCGATGCTTTTATCGATCGGAGGTTTTAACCCTTTGATCGCGGTGGTCAAACATGACCACCGCAAACAAAGGGTTTCGCGGTGTTTTCCGGCACCCCCCACGGCGAGATTGGGGGGTGCCGGTATCTGTACTATGCAGTCTGGGGTCTGCTTAGTGACCCCAGGCTATCCGGAGCCCCCACTTACTGTTTCAGCCTGCCGGCGTCTTCTGGAAGTGAGCTGTGCGGATGGCACAGCTCACTTCCTGTTTGCAGAGTGACACGTGCAGGCTGTGTCTCACTCTGTATGATAGTGGATTAGTGATGAAATCATCACTAATCCAAGTGTCCCATAGGGACACATAAAAAGAAAAAAAAAAAAAAAAAAAAAAAGTGTTTTAAAACAATTAATGAAGTTAAGCTCCCAAAAATCCCTTTTTTCTATAGAAAAAGAATTATATAAAAAAAACCTAAAAATTAATAAAAAAATGAATATTTGGAATCGCCGTGTCCGTAACAATCTGTACAATAAAACTGTAACAATATTTAATGTACACGGTGAATGACGGAAAAAAAACAGAAACCCCCCCCCCCCGGAAGTAGTGATTTTTCGCCATCTCGCCTTACAAAATATGCTATGAAAAGTGATCAAAAAGTCAAATGCACCTCACAACAGTACCAATAAAAAGCACACATTGTCCCGCAAAAAATAAGCCCCCAACCAACACTGTCAACCAAAAAATAAAAATGTTACACCTCTCAGAAGATGGCGATGCAAAAAACACTGATTTATGTCCCCAAATGTTTGTTCTGCAGAATTAGTATCACATAAAAAAAAAATATAAATGAGGTATCGCCATAACCGTACTGACCCGCAGAATAAAGGACACATGTTACTTATACTGTACGCTGCATGGCAAAAAATTTAAAAGGTGTGCTCGCGTGTACAGCTAGCTCAGCTCATTCTGAGCCGTACACGCGAGCACTTCCCATTCACTTCAATGGGAGCGCTCGTAGTGAAAAAAGCAGCCCATTCATTTCAATGGGGAGCGCTCGTATGCCGTCTCCCATAGAAATGAATGAGAACTGCTTTATACGCGCTGATTCTGAACGTGTCTTAACGTTCAGAATCAGGCAGCGTATCCGTAGTGTGAATGCACCCTTATGTAGTAACTGAGGGACTATCCAACCATATGTATGAAAAGAAGTACTGATAAGAAATATGGTATAAATAAATATATACAGTAACTATAATAAGTTAAAATGGTTTCAAATCCAAAAATCCAAAAAGCAAAAACACTTATACAATATATTGTCTAAGTGTTTTTGCTTTTTGGATTCAGCGCACTGTCAGCTTCCCTGTTCTGTGCCCTGGGTGAAGAGCTATTGGTCCCGGTACCGTAGCTCTCACAGTCAGAAAGGCGTTCCTGACAGTCTGTCAGGAACGTCCTTTTGCACAGCAGCACCTATAGCGCTGTACAGTGTGAGCGGGGAGGAACGCCCCCTCCCCTCCTGATAATACTCATCTATGGACGAATGCTGTGAGAAGAGGGAGGCGTTCCTCCCTGTAGTGTTGTAGTGAGGATGCAGGTCTTCTGGAATAACTCCACTATGAGATGGTTACTCTTGTAGATCAGAACACTTTATTCCATGCTCCATCATGGCTCCCTGTCTAACTCCTCCCCCTAAGCTCAGCTCCTCCTCCATTACTACCTCACTGTTGCTAGGCAGACAAAGCAGAATAAGTAAGCAGAACATACAGAACATACTTATAACAACATCACACTCCCCGCTCACACTGTACAGCGCTATAGGTGCTGTTGTGCAGAAGGACGTTCCTGACAGACTGTTAGGAACGCCCTTCTGACTGTGAAGAGCTACTGTACCGGTACAGATAGCTCTTTACCCGGGGCACAAATCGGGAAAGCCGAAAGTGTGCTGAATTCCGTGCACTGTCGGCTTTCCAGCGGCATATAACACCGCATGTGCCCAAATCCATGAAAGGTCCTCTTTAAACAGGAAGCTCACATTCACCTCTATGGGAGTTACTAAAATCGTGTAAAGCACCACTGCTAAACTATTTTTATAGGTCCCGTTCTGGTGGTTGGGACTTGCTAGCAGATTTTTTTTTTTTTTCTGTCTCCTTAGTAATTTGCTGAGATGAAATTAAGACTTTGTAAAACAGCAAAGAGCATATAAATATTGTATCACCTAGATGATATGTTTTGAATTAGAATGTACCCTCTTATATTGCGCATAATATATACTAAACTCATTGCAGCTCCCGTAAAGCTCTCCCCAAAAGCCTTATTGGAAAAACTTCACTTGAAATATTCACAGAAATCATGGACTGACAGTTATAAAGTTGTCCGCTTCTGCCTGGTAAGAAATTATTAATATTAATATATCTCCCCCTAAATCTTATTCTGTTAAAGAGTGCCTTTGAAACTATAATTTTGCATGGTCTCACGTAATCTTCTGTGTTTGTGGGTGCATTCTTGATCTCTAACATGACTCCTGCAGTTTGGACCACCTTTTAAAAGCAGAAGCTTCCCTTTAATACAGAAGCCAATGCTGTGAAATGGTTTGCTTCTTCATGTGTGGGTCAAAGATGTTGAAGATTAGAGATGATCGAACAGTGTTCTATCGAACACATGTTCGATCAGATATCAGGCTGTTCAATGTGTTCGAATCGAACATCACGTGGCAAACTCCAAAAAAATTAGATTCCCCTCCCACCTTCCCTGGCGCTTTTTTTGCTCAATAACAGCACAGGGGAGGTGGGACAGGAACTACGACAACGGAGGCATTGAAAAAAATCGGAAAAAGTAATTGGCTGCCGAAATCAGGTGACCCCCATTTTAGACGAATAGTGGATTTCAGATCTGGGTCATATGAGACTGTGAACTTTGTGACTATGAGACAGGGATAGCTGTACAGGCAGGGATAGCTAGGGATAACCTTTATTTAGGTAGGAATGTTATTAAAAATAACTTTTTGGGGCTCTATCGGGTGTGTAATTGTGATTTTTGTGAGATAAACTTTTTTCCCATAGGATTGCATTGAGCAGCGTTGATTGGCCAGTCTACGGAATTCGGCCAATCAGCGCTGGCTCTGCCGGAGGAGGCGGAGTCTAAGATCGCTCCACACCAGTCTCCATTCAGGTCCGACCTTAGACTCCGCCTCCTCCGACAGAGCCAGCGTTGATTGGCCGAATTCTGTAAACTGGCCAATCAGCGCTGGCCAATGCATTGTATTGGCGTAATGAAGCAGAGCTGAATGTGTGTGCTGAGCTCAACTACGCCGGTGGCGTAGCAGAGTGTTCAGTGCACGGCCAGCTCTGCTATGCCGGAGATTGAACTCTCAACTACGCCGGTGGTGTAGCCAAGAGTTCAGTGCCCGGCCAGCTCTGCTATGCCAGAGATTGAACTCTCAACTATGCTGGTGGCGTAGCCAAGAGTTCAGTGCACGGCTAGCTCTGCTATGCCAGAGATTGAGCAGAGTTGGCCGTGCGCTCCGGTGGTGTAGC
Organism: Leptodactylus fuscus; assembly: GCF_031893055.1. Classification (NCBI taxonomy): domain Eukaryota; kingdom Metazoa; phylum Chordata; class Amphibia; order Anura; family Leptodactylidae; genus Leptodactylus; species Leptodactylus fuscus. The sequence goes on along the minus strand of NC_134268.1, from coordinate 148,507,391 downwards.
AGAGCCGAGGGTGCAGAAGGGTTCAAGTGCACCCTCGGCTCTGATGTAGCAGAGCCGAGAGTGCAGAAGGGTTCAAGTGCACCCTCGGCTCTGATGTAGCAGAGCCGAGTGTGTGCAAGGGTTCAAGCGCACACTCCATCCGGAGATGTAGCTGTGCTGATGCGGTCAACACTGCTACATCTCAGATCGGACCACAGTGGAGACTGCTGTGGAGTCCACAGCAGTCTCCATTGTGCTCCGATATCCATTGTGCTCTGCTACATCAGAGCCGAGGGTGCACTTGAACCCTTCTGCACCCTCGGCTCTGCTACATCAGAGCCGAGGGTGCACTTGAACCCTTCTGCACACTCGGCTCTGCTACATCAGAGCCGAGGGTGCACTTGAACCCTTCTGCACTCTCGGCTCTGCTACATCAGAGCCGAGGGTGCACTTGAACCCTTGTGCACACTCGGCTCTGCTACATCAGAGCCGAGGGTGCACTTGAACCCTTCTGCACCCTCGGCTCTGCTACATCAGAGCTGAGGGTGCACTTGAACCCTTCTGCACACTCGGCTCTGCTACATCAGAGCTGAGGGTGCACTTGAACCCTTCTGCACTCTCGGCTCTGCTACATCAGAGCCGAAGGTGCACTTGAACCCTTCTGCACCCTCGGCTCTGCTACACCACCGGAGCGCATGGCCAACTCTGCTCAATCTCCGGCATAGCAGAGCTGGCCGTGCACTGAACTCTTGGCTACACCACCGGCGTAGTTGAGAGTTCAATCTCCGGCATAGCAGAGCTGGCCGTGCACTGAACTCCCGGCTACGCCACCGGCGTAGTTGAGCTCAGCACACACATTCAGCTCTGCTTCATCACGCTAATAGAATGCATTGGCCAGTTTACAGAATTTGGCCAATCAACGCTGGCTCTGTCGGAGGAGGCAGAGTCTAATATCGGAACTGAATAGAGGCTGGTGTAGAGCGATCTTAGACTCCGCCTCCTCCAGCAGAGCCAGCGTTGATTGGCCGAATTCTGTAAACTGGCCAATCAGTGCTGGCCAATGCATTCCTATTGGAAAAAGTTAGCTTGCGAAAATCGCAAGCTGACAGGGATTTCCATGTAATAAAGTGATTTATATGCCCCCAGACATGCTTCCCCTGCTGTCCCAGTGTCATTCCAGGGTGTTGGCATCATTTCCTGGGGTGTCATAGTGGACTTGGTGACCCTCCAGAGACGGATTTGGGTTTCCCCCTTAACGAGTATATGTTCCCCATAGACTATAATGGGGTTCGAAACCCGTTCGATCAGTCGAATCGGATTTCGAACTTCGAACATTTTGGTGTTCGATCATCTCTATTGAAGATGTCTTCACCCGTAGCAAATTATATACAGTAATATACTGTACTGTGGAAAATGCTGCAAAGTGCTGTAAAAAAACCACAAAAGTAGTAATTTATCTCGGTCCGTTAACAAAATTGCATAAAAAAAAGCTAAATAAAATTAATATTGGGTGTGACCACTCTTTAGGGAGGAGTCATGGAAGTGAGGATATGACCTTTCTCCAGAATTCTAATTGCAACATAGTTTGTCTGGAATTGCATAGAGACAGAAAGATTTGAGCAAGCCTATAACCATAGGCTCCCTATGTTGCAGAGTGCAGTCACAGAAGAAAGCTTCAGAGTAGATTATATGGGTTAATCTTCAGTTTACTTATTCAGAACATGAGGTAACATCCATCAGCATCATGTCTATACAGCAATATAACAAGGAATACACTGGAAAGAACCTTAACCATAGAAATGCAGCATTCTGAGATACAGACAAGTCTCCATAGCATATCATTACATGTATTCAGCACATAACAATAATAACATCGCCATCTAGTGTCCGGAAGCTGTAAGTTCCTCCAACACAGTATAATACAATAAGTCTATATCTGTTGCATATATGTATATACCAACACCCTTTCTCAACAATAAAGACTTATTCAGTCAAACTTAATTTCTTCATCAGTTTCTGATGTCTTTCAGCATTCAATGCCTTAGTAAGAATATCGGCTGTCATATCTTCAGTTGGACAATACTCTAACTTCAGCATTCCTTGCTCCTGGCAATCCTTCAAAAAATGAAACTTTATATCAATGTGTTTTGTTCTTGGATTAACTCTTTCCGTCTGAGCAAGAACAATACAACCTTGATTGTCTTCATACAACTTTGTTGGTTCCAACAGTTGTTCTCCTAAGTCTGTCAGTAGTTGTCTCAACCATAAGACTTCTTGAGCTGCTTGTGCTGCGGCAACATATTCCGCTTCTGTTGTCAACAGTGTCACTATTGATTGTTTTTTACTAGCCCAACTAATTGGTCCACCTGAGAGTAAGAAAACATAACCACTGGTAGATTTTCTGTCAAGTGTATCTCCAGCCTAGTCTGCATCCACATATCCAGTTAAAATGCATTTGTTACTTGCAGGTAGTTTTAGTTTAACATCGATAGTTCCTTTCAAGTAACGTATTACTCTCTTCACGGCATTCCAGTCCATTTTATTTGGTTTTGACACCTTTCTGCTCAAAATTCCTACTGCTGCTGCAATGTCTGGTCTTGTAACAGTTGCAAGATACAGTAATTTTCCCATTGCCTTTCTGTACTGTTCGTTGTCTGGCAACATATTTTGTTCACTGTTCATCTCCTTCAGATAGTTGATTTCCATTGGAGACTTTATTGGTTTAGCATCTTTCAATCCAAATGTTTCAATGATGTCCTGAATCATGTGACTTTGGTTAAGAAGATAACTTCCATCTTCTTCTCTTTCTATTTGTATCCCTAGGTACTGTTTCACATTTCCCAAATCTTTGATCTCAAAGTGTTGATCCAGAATTTTCTGTATCTCTGTTACATCCCTTTCTTTTTCAAAACAAACTAAAATATCGTCCACATATATCAGTACATAGATCCATCTGTCTCCCAGTTTCTTGGTGTATAGACACGGATCTGCTTTACTTCTTTGAAAATGTTCATTTGTGAGCACTTCTGTGACTTTATCATTCCAGGCTTTAGCGGCTTGCTTTAAACCATAAATACTTTTCTGTAGCTTACAAACCATGTTTGGTTTTCTTTTATCTTTGTATCCTGGAGGTTGTTCCATGTAGATACCTTCTGTTAAATCTCCATTTAGGAACGCTGTCTTTACATCCAGATGTCTCAATTGCATTTGTTTTGTTGCTGCAACTGCAAACAAGGTTCTAATTGTAGTATGTTTGACGATTGGTGCAAAAACTTCATCATAGTCTTCTCCATATTTTTGAGTATAACCTTTAGCTACGAGTCTCGCTCGATATCGTTCAGCTGTGCCATCCGTTCGATATTTTACTTTAAAAACCCATTTACATCCTATAGTTTTTCTTCCTTCTGGTAATTCTGTCAGTGTCCAGGCCTTATTATCGTGCATGGATTTCATTTCTGTTTCTGTTGCTTTTATCCATTTGTTAGCTTCTTCTTCTGAGAGTTTTGATATGTCTTCCCAAGATGTAGGTTCATATATCTTGTTTGTACTCGCCTTGTATGAAAGACGTACAGGTGGTTTTCCGTTGTTCTCTCTTATTGAACGTCTTGGTTCATTGTTTGCCTGTTCTTGTATCTCTTTACTTTCAGTGTTTTGATTCTCGGCAATTTCTACTTCTTTATCATCAGATATTCCTGCATTGATATCACTGCTTTCATCATTTCTCATTTCCAGTGATGTCATTACGTCATCATTTAGATCCTCAATGAATGTTACACTGTTACTCACTGTAACTGTCTGTCTTGGGATCTAGGATTCTGTATCCTTTGCAGTTTTCACAGTATCCAACAAATATTCCTTCTATGGCTCTGTTTTGAAGTTTGGATAGTTTCTCTTCTGGAATAAACACAAAGGCTTTACAACCAAAAACTCTTAAATGCTTCACACTTGGCTTATTGCCTTGCCATAGCTCATATGGGGTCTTTTTCAGTTTCCTTGAAAAAAGTCTGTTTTGCAGATAAGTGGCCGTCATTGCTGCTTCACCCCAATATTTCTCTGGTAGTTTGGAATCTGTCAGCATACATCTTATCATTTCAGTCAAAGTTCTGTTTTTTCTTTCTGCTACCCCATTCTGCTCGGGTGTGTATGGAACAGTCTTTTGATGCTCTATTCCATTCTATTTTAAGTAGTTTTCTATTTGGTGTCCTGTAAATTCACCTCCATTATCACTTCTTCTAATGATGATTGGCTTCCTTCGAAACTTGTTACTCGACTTTGTCACATAGTCTTGTAATTTACTGAAAACTTCACTTTTGTTCTTTATCAAGTACGTGACTGTGTATCTTGAATAGTCATCTATGAAAGTCACCATGTATCTATTACCTCCTGATGTGGTCACTTTCATGGGTCCACATACGTCAGTATGTACCAAGTCAAGTGGTCTTTTGCTTCTTGTTTCACTTTCTTTAGACATTGACACTCTTGTAGCTTTTGATTTTATACAACATTCACACTTCATGGTCATTGAGCAATTAGATATTAATAGATCTTTTGTCAAATGTTTCTTCTGTAATGCCATTATACTTTCAGGATGCCGGTGTCCTAGACGTCTATGCCATACATGAATACAATTCCTGTGATCATGTGTACATAACTTCACCTGTTCCTGTACTGTGTCTAGATGATATAATTGTTCTCCTGCATTTACACTGACTATAACCTTGTCTCCTGCTAGGATTGTACACTTATCATCTTTGAATTGTACAGTAAGTCCTTTAGCTGTTAGACGTTTTACGGATAACAACCCTCCTTCTAGTCCTGGAACATATAATACATCCTTTACTAGTACTTTTACATTATTTCCAGATTTATCAGAACAGATCAACATTCCTTGTCCAATACCTTCTGCTGTTATTCTGCTCCCATCTGCAAGATAAATGGCTTCCTTCTTATCTAAATCAAACTCAGTAAAGAAACTTTTATTACTTGTCATGTGACTTGTTGCTCCTGAGTCAATAAACCAACTTGATGATGATGACTTTTTTCAGCTGCTTTAAACGTACCATTGCAGTGATCTGCATGTGAGTTAGAAATGGAGCTTTTCACTTTGTTTATTGTCTCTCTGTTGTAATTTTTGTTGTTCTGCTTTCCATATCCATAGAACAACATCGCCATCTAGTGTCCGGAAGCTGTAAGTTCCTCCAACACAGTATAATACAATAAGTCTATATCTGTTGCATATATGTATATACCAACACCCTATTTGTTCCAACCATCTTTAAGAACTAATCTACTTGCCAAGTTCTTCCAAAAGCTGTCTACACTTGCAAAAGATGGTCACAACAAATATTGACTTGCGTCTTCTCTTCAATGTTCATTCACAATAAATAAATAAATATATATAATCTCATTAAACATTCTTACTTTGCAGCATTTTTTTCCACACCTGCCTTAAACTTTGGGACAGTACTGTATATCATGTTAATTGTCCTGACAATTCTTGTTCCTTCAGGATAAGCCTGCTGCAAGCACTATAAGAAGCTTACCAGACCATCCAATTTTAGTATGCAGCAATACATTGCAGGAAGCTGTTAAAGGTATGCACAAATGCCTAGTTCATCCTATGTTGTGGTTATGCTATTTCTCTCTTGGTGATTAGAATTTCCAAAATACTATGATTTCTTTACGCATTTTAACTGTAGTCATTTATTTTATGATTTATTAGTTTGGTTTGCAAGATCTTTTATATACCATTTTCTCTGAATTCTAGCTAAAACCCTTTCAACTTTATTAACCCGAATCGAATCCATATCAAAAGAGAAGGGGTAAGTAAATTGTTAATACGGAGCTACTGCAACTCTTAATGATTTGTAGAAATTTGATTGTCGTTTCCATTGCTTAACCTACTGTAGTTTTACTTGGAAAAGCTACATTTACAAATATGAATGTTAAGTTAGTAATTTAAGCCTTAAAAAATATCATCCAACATGTAGATATTGATGACCTATCCTAAGCATAGCTCATCAGTATGAGATTGGTAAGAGTCGAACAACCAACACCTCTACTGATCAGCTGATATTGGTACTGAATCTGCACAATATATGGAAGCACATGACTTTTATATACTGTATAGTGGTTGGTCCACTCTATAGCAGGTTTGCCACTTTCTTGAATAGCAGCTGAAGCATTACCTGTGCATGGCCGCTACAACAGATCTGTCGGACTCCCATCAATCTGATATAGTTGACCTATCTTTAGGTTAAGCAATTAATATCTATTTTCGGACAACGTCTTTAACTAGATTACTATCTTCCCTTGAATATAATATAAAATGTACACTATATGTGTAGACATATCTAATAATAATAAAACATAAGAATGTTTTTTTTCTTTTAACAAGTTAACTCAAAGATGGTCACACCAGAATAATATAATAAGTGTTATATATATTAGATATTAGCCTCTGCCTGCGACTTTGTCTGCGTGTTGTTGGCGTCAATGGTCCACTTATATTCAGCAAATTGCTGCTGTCTGGCTTGCCTGCTCCGGCGTTTTGGCAGCTCTTAAGCTGTCCTGTTGCTGAACTTGTTCCTCATGCCGTGCCTGTAATTGTTCCAGCAGCTTGCTGGGACGCTATATAATGAGCATGCTGTTGGCATTGATGATCCGCCTGCTCTGGCGTTTCGTCAGTTGTCAAGCTGGCCTGCTGCTAAACTCGTTCCTCGTGCTGTGCCCATTATTGTTCTGGCATCTCAGCAGCTCGCTGGGACACCATATAATGAGCGTGTTGATGGAAACAATGATCTCTCTCAGCTCCACTTGAGGAGAACTCTGTTGACTTCTGGCTACTTTCATAGCTTTCGTTATTCTTGAATTTTGCGACAAATTAGATTTTCTTTTTCCCGGCATGTTTGAAAGTAGCAAACTACCAATTTGGATTAAAGGTGTACTCCTATCCAGTGTGTCAGCATACTGCCTGGAGCAGATAAAATAATATGCAAATGCGTGTACACAATCCACTGAGGGTTAGCTGAGTGTTTACACAGAGCGATAACAGACCTGGGACCTGAGATTCGGCTGCTGCAGTAGCAGTGTAATATAGTATGTGAACATAAATTCATAACAATCATGAAGCCATGTCATTTACAAGTAGTCTATGTTTTAATCGCGGTTACAAACTATCTATGTGCCAAATTTCATTCAAATCCGTTCAGCCAGTTTTGCGTGATTGAGGAACACACACACACACACACACACACACACACACACACATCCAAACACACAAACTTTCACGTCCTATTAATATTATAAAGTTGAAAGTTTGGATGTTTGTGTGTTTGGATGTTTGTTCCTCAATCACAGCCAAATGGCTGAATGGATTTTGGGGAAATTTCACGCACACATACATATTGCCAAGGAAAAGGTAATAGGCTACTTTAAATGTGGGTCACTCACCCCAAATCGCCACCGTGACTCTCCAAAAAACCCTCCGGCACCACTGTAGCAGCTGGCATTCCGCCAGCGCTGGTCTGTGCACGCACCTCCTATTTGTGCATGGCGGGCTCTGGAGCCAGGGCTGCGGCATCATAGGTTGGGGGCTGAAGGTGAGCGTGCTGATTCAGCAGGGACACGGTGAGCAAGATGGCGGTAGCCCACATGGTCCTGGCACCGCTGCTATCCCAGGCCACCTACACACTTCGCAGATGGCAGGAGGAGGCTGCTGCACCCGACACACCACATAACAGGTCAGTGCAGCGGGTACAGGGGGTTGGGGAGGGGGTGTCCCGGGGGGGTGTCCCTAGGGATCAACCACATTCCCCAGCTTCATGTCCCTCCCCCCCTACATCGGTCCCAGTGTAGTTGGCCTCACCTTGCCACGCTCCCCCGTCCGCGCTCTCCGCTCGCTCACTGCACATAGGTGTCGGGCGGCTGGCTGTGTATGGCTGGTAGACTGCAATAGAGGCGCCGGTATTCTGCAATGCAGAATGGGGGGGACAAGAAACTGTGGGCAGAGATGGGGGGGACAAGAAATATAAGCGGTTCAGCGCCACCGCCAACCCGCAGACGAAGTTGCGGGTAAATGCTTGTTTATAATATTAGTAGGATAATACTTAGCTGTGGTTACAAATGATGTAATGGCTCATTGGCTGGGAGTGCTATTATATATCAAGCACTGCTATATACCTATCTGTTGATGACTTTCAATCTTGCATGACACGCCTCCATTCATGGTCCATCCTGAAGCTAATCTAAACAATACCCCCTATAGCTTTTATAGTACCCTTGGGGTTGATGAGGGGTGGCCTGACTTAGTCAATTTGTAACTGACCATTTATTGTAGGAAGTTGAGGAAATTCTTATCTACTGAGCCATAGTATTCAGAAAGGCTACAGAGTGATCTTCCTACAGATGGACAAGAAATACGTAGACTGATCAGTAAGACCTATCACATCAATACGACACCATGATTTTGTAGAAAAAGTGTCCTATTACAATAACATTGGTTGTTCAGGTAACATGAAATCTTGACTCCCTTATTACAAACTACTATCTATTAGGCCCCAGTTCAGATGTCAAAATTCTGGTCAGTATTTCCCATCAGTATTTTTTACATCAAAAGGGAGTGAAATCTAATGCAGAGCAAATTCAGATCTTCCCATTATAGTGTTTCTCTGTAGAATCAATCTCCTTCTTTTGTCTTATACTGATAGAAGGTACTGACCTCCATAGACATTTCCGATGCTTGGAACGTTCAGCCAAGTTGTAGTTGGTGTAGGACATCTGGCTGCCAAACAGGAGGTATTAAGAGCCAATTCACATGGCCATGCTAGACATGGAAAACATTCTCTATTGATTGTGAGAAACGTCTGATATCTTGTATGCAAATGCATTTTTCTCTTATGCAGTTAGATACAAATTAAAAAAAAAAAAAAAATTAAAAATTCTACTAGGAAATGTGGTGGTAACCATTTCAAACTTTTCCAAAACCTAGATTAGAGTCCCACTTGGACGCAAGTGGAAGGATCTGCTACATAACTTCAGAAATGTTCTATATAGAGGTTCGAGTGAAGAAAAATGGATATGTAGTATGTGTGAAACTTGCTCACCATGGTGAAATCCCAAAGGTAAGATGATTTCCCTTAATTGTCAGTATGGTGTATCAATTTACGATAAATCGTCTTAAAGAGGACCTTTCACCTCCTGGGGCACATGCGGTTTCATACACCGCTAGAAACTCGACACAGTGCATTAAATTCAGCACAATCGGCTATCACGTTCTCTGTCCCTGGTGAATAGCTATCAGTGCTGGTACCGTTGCTCTTCACTGTCAGAAGGGTGTTTCTGACAGTCAGTCAGGAATGCCCTACCTTACAGTAGCGTCTATTGCGCTGTACTCTGAGAGCGGTGAGGAACGCCTCCCTCTCTCTCCTGATGGTACTCGCTCAGTCTCATGGCTGGGCGGTAGTCAACACCCCCTCACAGCACAGCGCAATTGACGCTACTGTGAGGAAGGGCGGTCCTGAATGAATGTCAGAAACGCCCTTCTGACAGTGAAGAACTACAGTACCGTCACCGATAGCGCTTCACCGGGGGCACAGAACGTGAAAGCCGTATTCAGTACACTGTCTGCTTTCTAGTGGTATATAAAACCGCATGTGCCCCAGGAGGTGAAAGGTCCTCTTTAAGTATTGGTCACAAAGTGTTAAGTACAGTGTACTAATCTTTATACAATTTTTCTTAACTGGATAGTTGCACAAAAAGGGTAATGTAAATCCATACCGAAATATCTTTGGCATATTATATTTATAAACCATTTTGTAAAAGGAAAGAAAAAAAAAAACTTCTCAAAAGAAGACCTTATGTTTTCTAAAAGACCTTTTCCATGGATCAATAATTGATCAAATGATCTTTCATTCACAATCACAAACAGATTATACTTTTATACACACAATTTCAGACAATTGTATATGCTGTATGTATAAACAGCTTGCTCAGCACTTGTCGAAGACCTGTGAGGGGAACTGCTTGTACTACCAATTACATTGACAAAAGGAATTCCTTTTATTTGAAGATTCATTGGTTGTAATGGCGTAATAGCAATTGTGATGCAAGCCCTCCTACAAGGTTATTAGATTACAATTACTTCATTGGGGGAATGAATGTGTCTGCCTAAACGCATGTAAAGGGACTGCATAAATCAACAAAATGCCTCTTTTCCTATTTTATAAACCCTTTAGATTATTTCATGTACATGTATTTAAAAGGGCTCTATCAGCAAAATTATGCTGTATGAGCCTCACATATGAGTGAATAGCCTTTAAAAAAGCTATTCAGGCACCGGTAATCTTATTTTAAACTCCGCTCCCGTTTTAAAATAAAACTATAAAAACATATATGTAAATCATACCTGAACGTGGGCGGTCGTGCACAATCAGACGTCCTCTTCTGGCACTCCTCTTCTTTCTTCTTGCAGCAACGCCCTCTCGTCCCGGGCTCCGGCTCTGCCGTGGCTTCATCCTTGCCTTCTTCTGGCTGGATTGCTTTAAATCCCGCGCCTGCGTAGTAGCGCTTCGAACTGCGCCATTTTTATCAATGGCAGTACGCAAGTGTACAACGCATGCGCCATACGCTCTTGTAGATCTAAGGGAACTGAGCATACTATACTATGTGCGAGCTTCGGCACCATTTTTATCAATGGCAGTTCGCAAGTGTATGGCGCATGCGCCATATGCTCGTGTAGTTCTAAGGGAACTGAGTATACTATGCTCAGTTCCCTTAGAACTACACGAGCGTACTGGGCATGCGCAGTACGCTTGCGAACTTCCATTGATAAAAATGGCGCCGAAGCCTGCGCAGTAGCGCTCTGGAGGGAAGCGCTACTACGCAGGTACGGGATTTCAAGCAATCCAGCCGGAAGAAGACAAGGATGAAGCCGCGGAAGAGCCGGGACCAGAGGGCATCGCTGCAAGAAGAAAGAAGAGGAAGGCGTGCCAGAAGATGACGTTGGATCGTGCACGACTGCCTACCGCGCATGCAAAGGTATGATTTACATATGTTTTTATAGTTTTATTTAAAAATGGAAGCAGGGTTTAAAATTACCGGTGCCTGAATAGCTTTTTTAAAGGCTATTCACGCATATGTGAGGCTCATACAGCATAATTTTGCTGATAGTGCTCCCTTTAAAAAATGCTTATCTGAATTTTCTTAACGCCTTCTTTTCATGACTTCCCAGATTTGCAAGGAACTACTTCTGCTTCTCAGGTATATACAGTTTTTATTACAATACGATAAAAGGTTCTGGGAAAGCACTTGATATTTCTGAACTGTAAAATATAAATTCATCCATTCTTTGCCACTACTAGGAACATTGTACAGCCAATAGTCTGGACATAATGGTGGTTCAGTTTATATGTGAGCTTTAACAGTCTGGTCACTCTGGACAGATGGTACTGGTACTGCTGTTGCTGCTTCTTCCCTCAGAGTGGGCTGGTGGCAAGCAGGACAGTCTCTATGTCCGGGGTTGCCCAATGCCAAGCTATGTGCCTCCTGGTAGTTGCTGGATGAAGCCTTTTCTGCAGCCCATGTGGCGTCCCTCTCTTTCCTGTGCAGCCCTTTCCAATAACTCTCTGCTTAGCCAATCTGTTCCTTTCTGATCCTCCTCCCCCTGGAGTAAGGAGTTTAGGGAAATGTAATCCACTGTCCCACAGAGTAAAATGTCTGCTGTCTGCTGTAATGGCTCCTGGCTTGGCATTAACTGCAGCATCTGCTCCTTGCAGGGCTTACACAATAATGAGCAAATAGCTCATATTGTTCATGTTTAGTCTGTTACCTATGATTAAACTGTCTGTAGTCTTTGCATGTATAATATGATTGATGCAGCTAAGGCTGAGTTCACTTCAATGTCTATAATAAAACAGAAGGCTAGGTAGGGGCTGATGTCATGTGACCAACTCGAACACATCCAAATGTATTGGCTGTTATAGGGTCCATTGGGTTTCCATGATGTTGTCTGTCATTTTGTTAGATGAAGCAGTGCTGCACTTTTGTGTCTGAATTTTGACATTAAGTTTGAGGCTCCTGATGAAGCCTTTGACTCAGATCTTGCAGTCTGAATATTTAATATCAATTCATCCTTTAAAGGGGCTCTGGATACTGATAATGGCTAATAAACTATACCAGTGAGCTGATAGCAGCAGCCATTGATGTCACAGATGGTCCATCCACTGTGTAGGGGCAGATTATTGCAGCTAAACTCCCACTCACTGGAGTTCTGTAGTAATCGGGAACAGCCACTACAGTGGACAGAGCAGTTTATTTCTGGTTCTATACACCGGTTTAGCTCCCATGGTGATGATATTTACTATAGGAGTTTCAGATCCCTGCTAGTCTGATATTAATAACCTATTCTGCGATAGGATCAGGTTTTGCCTTTCCCTACACGAACACTCTACTCCGTCCAGCACCCAATTACAAACCAATCTTGCAAGCAGCCAAATGGCAGTCTCTTCTACCAACACTGATCTTTTGTGATCGAATCTAATGTAACTTGCACTAAGCCATCAATCGAGATTCGTTATCCAAGTAAGGTCCTAATAAAATCAAAGTTTATTGGAAAGTGAGTCTTTAAGTTTGGATCTCACCTGGATGCTGGATCTTTCTTTGTGGATATTGTTGTGGACATTATTTCCTTAGTCAATATGTGAAATGGATCTGTTTTGTGCTGAAAAAAATTGCAACTTTTTGATGTGTAACACTTTCCCAAAATGAGCTATGTAATACTAAAAGTATTATAATTTAAACCAGAAATCTGGCATCAATGATGCAGGAAGAAATATACCAGCTACAGACTAGTATACTTTTTCCTCCAGGCATTACGGTCTGGCAGAGGCTGCGTAGATACATTTATATCGTTGAGGTGATATGCGTTGCCTCATATGAAGCAAATCTTCTGCTGACTCAGTCTTCATAAATCTGCCCTGTTGTATCCAATCAGATTGGTCAGTTCTAGAGATGAGCGAACAGTGTTCTATCGAACTCATGTTCGATCGGATATTAGACTGTTCGGCATGTTCGAATCGAATCGAACACCGCGTGATAAAGTGCGCCATTACTCGATTCCCCTCCCACCTTCCCTGGCGCCTTTTTTGCTCCAATAACAGCGCAGGGTAGGTGGGACAGGAACTACGACACCGGTGACGTTGAAAAAAGTAGGCAAAACCCATTGGCTGCCGAAAACATGTGACCTCTAATTTAAAAGAACAGCGACGCCCAGCTTCGCGTCATTCTGAGCTTGCAATTCACCGGGGACGGAGGTTTCCGTCCAGTTAGCTAGGGCTTAGATTCTGGGTAGGCATGGACAGGCTAGGATAGGAAGGAGAAGACAACCACAACAGCTCTTGTAAGAGCTAAATTCCAGGGAGAAGCTTGTCAGTGTAACGTGGCACTGACGGGCTCAATTGCCGCAACCCAGCTTTCCCAGGATCCTGAATGGAATACACTGACAGTGTATTCCCGTATACCCCATATATTCACCCCAAATCCCCGTTCCAACGGTGTGCCCCCCCACCTTCACCCCAGAAATACACTGCAAGTCCCCAAGCAATAGAATTGGGGCTATATACACCCACTATTTTTGCTACTGCCATATAGTGCCATTGTCTGACTGGGAATTCAAAGAATATATTGGGGTTACAAATACCCTCATTTCTTGCTACTGGTATATAGTGCCAGTTTCTGACTGGTAATTCAAAGAATATATTGGGGTTACGTGCACCCACAATTTTTGCTACTGGTATATAGTGCCATTGTCTGACTGGGAATTCAAAGAATATATTGGGGTTACAAATACCCTCATTTCTTGCTACTGGTATATAGTGCCAGTTTCTGACTGGTAATTCAAAGAATATATTGGGGTTATAAATACCCTCATTTCTTGCTACTGCCATATAGTGCCAGTTTCTGACTGGTAATTCAAAGAATATATTGGGGTTACGTGCACCCACAATTTTTGCTACTGGTATATAGTGCCAGTTTCTAACTGGGAATTCAAAATGCGCAAGGCTCCCGGAAAGGGACGTGGACAAGGCCGGGGGAATGGTTCTGGGGAGCAAGGTAGCAGTGAAGCCACAGGGCGTCCCGTGCCTACTCCTGTGGGGCAGCAAGCAGTGCGCCACTCCACAGTGCCAGGGTTGCTTGCCACATTAGCTAAACTGCAGGGTACAAACCTTAGTAGGCCCGAGAACCAGGAACAGGTCTTGCAATGGCTGTCAGAGAACGCTTACAGCACATTGTCCAGCAGCCAGTCAGACTCTGCCTCCTCTCCTCCTATTACCCAACAGTCTTGTCCTCCTTCCTCCCAAAATTCCCAAGCTTCACAGAACAATAACCCCAACTGTCCCTGCTCCCCAGAGCTGTTCTCCGCTCCTTTCATTGTCCCTCAACCTGCCCCTCCACGTCACGATTCCACGAACCTAACAGAGGAGCATCTGTGTCCAGATGCTCAAACACTAGAGTCTCCTCCATCTCCGTTGGATTTGGTGGTGGATGACCAGCAACCCACCCTCATCGACGATGATGTGACGCAGTTGCCGTCAGGGCATCCAGTTGACCGGCGCATTGTGCGGGAGGAGGAGATGAGACAGGAGTTGGAAGAGGAAGTGGTGGATGATGAGGACACTGACCCGACCTGGACAGGGGGGGATGTCAAGCGGGGAAAGTAGTGTGGATGTTGAGGCAGGTGCAGCACCAAAAAGGGTAGCTAGAGGCAGAGGCAGAGGTCAGCAGCTTAGGCGAAGCCAGGCCACACCCGGAATCTCCCAAGATGTTCCAGTTCGTACCCAGCCCCGAAAACTCCCACCTAGAGGGCACGTTTCTCGAAGGTGTGGAGTTTTTTCAAGGAATGCGCCGAGGACAGATATAGTGTTGTCTGCACAATTTGCCTCTCGAAATTGATTAGGGGCTCTGAGAAGAGCAACCTGTCCACCACTTCAATGCGCCGTCATTTGGAATCCAAGCACTGGAATCAGTGGCAGGCAGCAACGGCAAAGGCCGCCTGCCGTTCACACCACTGCCACTGCCTCTGCCACTGCCACTGCTGACTGTGCTGGCGATGCACTCCAGAGGACGAGCCAGGACACCACTTCATCTGCCTCCGCCACTTTGTTGACTTCTTCCTCATCCTCCCCTGTTCCTGTCTTATCTCCTTCTCCTGCACCATCAAAGGCACCATCAGGCGCTTCTTTACAACAACCCACCATCTCTCAGACATTGGAGTGGCGGCAGAAATACACTGCTAACCACCCACACGCGCAAGCCTTGAACGCCAACATCGCTAAACTGCTGGCCCAGGAGATGTTGGCGTTCCGGCTTGTTGAAACTCCCGCCTTCCTGGACCTGATGGCAACTGCGGCACCTCGCTATGCCGTCCCTAGCCGTCACTACTTCTCCCGGTGTGCCGTCCCCGCCTTGCGCCAGCACGTGTCACTCAACATCAGGCGGGCCCTTAGTTCCGCGCTTTGCACAAAGGTCCACTTGACCACCGACGCGTGGACAAGTGCATGCGGACAGGGACGCTACATTTCACTGACGGCACACTGGGTGAATGTAGTTGAGGCTGGGACTGCTTCCCAAACTGGCCCGGTGTACCTCGTCTCCCCGCCTAACATTCCTGGCAGGGACACGAGAAGAACACCCCCCCTCCTCCTCCTCCTCCACCGCCTCCTCCTCCGCCACCGCCTCCTCCTCCGCTGTTAGATTGACCCCAGCTACGAGTTGGAAACGTTGCAGCACTGGCGTTGGTAGACGTCAGCAGGCTGTGCTGAAGCTGATCAGCTTGGGGGACAGACAGCACACTGCCTCCGAGGTGAGGGATGCCCTCCTCGATGAGACGGCAATATGGTTTGAACCGCTGCACCTAGGCCCAGGCATGGTCGTTTGTGATCACGGCCGGAACCTGGTAGCAGCTCTGGAGCTTGCCGGACTCCAACATGTTCCATGCCTGGCCCACGTCTTCAACCTAGTGGTGCAACGTTTCCTAAAGAGCTACCCCAATGTTCCAGAGCTACTGGTGAAAGTGCGGCGCATGTGCGCCCACTTTCGCAAGTCGACAGTAGCCGCTGCTAGCTTAAAATCTCTCCAGCAACGCCTGCATGTGCCACAACACCAGCTTTTGTGCGACGTCCCCACACACTGGAACTCAACGGTTCAGATGTTGAATAGAGTGGTTGAGCAGCAGAGACCTTTGATGGAATACCAGCTACAAAACCCTAGGGTGCCACAAAGTCAGCTGCCTCAGTTTCACATCCATGAGTGGCCATGGATGAGAGACCTTTGTGACATCCTACGGGTGTTTGAGGAGTCCACAAGGAGGGTGAGCTCTGAGGATGCGATGGTGAGCCTTACAATCCCGCTCTTGTGTGTTCTGAGAGAATCCCTGATTGACATCAGGGATAACTCAGATCACACAGAGGAGTCAGGGATAGCATCCGATCCGTCACAGCTGGAGAGTAGGTCCACACATCTGTCCGCTTCATCGCGTTTAATGGAGGAGGAGGAGGGGGAGGAGGAAGAAGAGTTGTCCGATGATGTGATGGTGATACAGGAGGCTTCCGGGCAACTTCGAATCGTCCCATTGTTGCAGCGCGGATGGGTAGACATGGAGGATGAGGAGGAAATGGAGATTGAACTTTCCGGTGGGGCCAGAGGAGTCATGTCAACTAACACTGTGGCAGACATGGCTGAGTTCATGTTGGGGTGCTTTACAACCGACAAGCGTATTGTCAAAATCATGGAGGACAACCAGTACTGGATCTTTGCTATCCTTGACCCCCGGTATAAAAACAACATCTAGTCTTTTATTCCGGTAGAGGGGAGGGCCAATCGCATCAATGCTTGCCACAGGCAATTGGTGCAGAATATGATGGAGATGTTTCCAGCATGTGACGTTGGCGGCAGGGAGGGCAGTTCCTCCAGTAGGCGACCAAGTTCTCACCGGTCCACACAAACGAGGGGCACACTGTCTAAGGTCTGGGACACCTTGATGGCACCCCCTCGCCAAAGTGCCGCCACGGAGGGTCCTAGTGTCACCAGGCGTGAGAAGTATAGGCGCATGTTGCGGGAATACCTTTCCGACCACAGCCCTGTCCTCTCCGACCCCTCTGCGCCCTACACGTATTGGGTGTCGAAGTTGGACCTGTGGCTTGAACTTGCCCTATATGCCTTGGAGGTGCTGTCCTGTCCTGCCGCCAGCGTCCTATCTGAGATGGTGTTCAGTGCAGCCGGTGGCATCATCACTGACAAGCGCACCCGTCTGTCAGCTGAGAGTGCCGACCGGCTCACTTTGATAAAAATGAACCACCACTGGATAGAGCCTTCATTTTTGTGCCCACCTGTGTAAAGCACCCCAACATGAAACTCCATGTCTGTACTCAACCTCTCCAATTCCTCCGCATCCTCATACTCATCCACCATAAGCGTTGCACAATTCTGCTAATACTAGGCTCCCTCCACCCTGCTTTCCCACAACTCTGCTGGTTAGAGGCTCCCTCCACCCTGCTTTCCCACAACTCTGCTGGTTAGAGGCTCCCTCCACCCTGCTTTCCCACAACTCTGCTGGTTAGAGGCTCCCTCCACCCTGATTTCCACCAACTCTGCTGGTTAGAGGCTCCCTCCACCCTGATTTCCCCCAACTCTGCTGGTTAGAGGCTCCCTCCACCCTGCTTTCCCACAACTCTGCTGGTTAGAGGCTCCCTCCACCATGAATTTGCCCAAACTGGGCTGTTTAGAGGCTCCCTCCACCATGAATTTGCCCAAACTTGGCTGTTTAGAGGCTCCCTCCACCATTAATTGGTCCAAACTGGGCTGGTTAGAGGCTCCCTCCACCATGAATTGGTCCAAACTGGGTTTTTTAGAGGCTCCCTCCACCATTAATTGGTCCAAACTGGGCTGGTTAGAGGCTCCCTCCACCATGAATTGGTCCAAACTGGGGTTTTTAGAGGCTCCCTCCACCATGAATTGGTCCAAACTGGGTTTTTTAGAGGCTCCCTCCACCATGAATTTCCCAAAACTTGGCTGTTTAGAGGCTCCCTCCACCATTAATTGGTCCAAACTGGGCTGGTTAGAGGCTCCCTCCACCATGAATTTGCCCAAACTGGGCTGGTTAGAGGCTCCCTCCACCATGAATTTGCCCAAACTGGGCTGTTTAGAGGCTCCCTCCACCATGAATTTGCCCAAACTGGGCTGGTTAGAGGCTCCCTCCACCATGAATTTGTCCAAACTGGGCTAGTTAGAGGCTCCCTCCACCATGAATTTGCCCAAACTGGGCTGTTTAGAGGTTCCCTCCACCATTAATTGGTCCAAACTGGGCTGGTTAGAGGCTCCCTCCATCATGAATTGGTCCAAACTGGGGTTTTAGAGGCTCCCTCCACCATGAATTGGTCCAAACTGGGTTTTTTAGAGGCTCCCTCCACCATGAATTTCCCAAAACTTGGCTGTTTAGAGGCTCCTTCCACCATTAATTGGTCCAAACTGGGCTGGTTAGAGGCTCCCTCCACCATGAATTGGTCCAAACTGGGCTGGTTAGAGGCTCCCTCCACCATTAATTGGTCCAAACTGGGCTGGTTAGAGGCTCCCTCCACCATGAATTGGTCCAAACTGGGGTTTTTAGAGGCTCCCTCCACCATGAATGGTCCAAACTGGGCTGGTTAGAGGCTCCCTCCACCATGAATTTGCCCAAACTGGGCTGTTTAGAGGCTCCCTCCATCATGAATTGGTCCAAACTGGGGTTTTAGAGGCTCCCTCCACCATGAATTGGTCCAAACTGGGCTGGTTAGAGGCTCCCTCCACCATGAATTTGCCCAAACTGGGCTGTTTAGAGGCTCCCTCCATCATGAATTGGTCCAAACTGGGGTTTTAGAGGCTCCCTCCACCATGAATTGGTCCAAACTGGGCTGGTTAGAGGCTCCCTCCACCATGAATTTGCCCAAACTGGGCTGTTTAGAGGCTCCCTCCATCATGAATTGGTCCAAACTGGGGTTTTAGAGGCTCCCTCCACCATGAATTGGTCCAAACTGGGCTGGTTAGAGGCTCCCTCCACCATGAATTTGCCCAAACTGGGCTGTTTAGAGGCTCCCTCCATCATGAATTGGTCCAAACTGGGGTTTTAGAGGCACCCTCCACCATGAATTGGTCCAAACTGGGCTGGTTAGAGGCTCCCTCCACCATGAATTGGTCCAAACTGGGCTAGTTAGAGGCTCCCTCCACCATGAATTTGCCCAAACTGGGCTGTTTAGAGGTTCCCTCCACCATTAATTGGTCCAAACTGGGCTGGTTAGAGGCTCCCTCCACCATGAATTGGTCCAAACTGGGTTTTTTAGAGGCTCCCTCCACCATGAATTTCCCAAAACTTGGCTGTTTAGAGGCTCCCTCCACCATGAATTGGTCCAAACTGGGCTGGTTAGAGGCTCCCTCCACCATGAATTTGCCCAAACTGGGCTGTTTAGAGGCTCCCTCCACCATGAATTGGTCCAAACTGGGTTTTTTAGAGGCTCCCTCCACCATGAATTTCCCAAAACTTGGCTGTTTAGAGGCTCCCTCCACCATGAATTGGTCCAAACTGGGCTGGTTAGAGGCTCCCTCCACCATGAATTTGCCCAAACTGGGCTGTTTAGAGGCTCCCTCCACCATGAATTGGTCCAAACTGGGTTTTTTAGAGGCTCCCTCCACCATGAATTTCCCAAAACTTGGCTGTTTAGAGGCTCCCTCCACCATTAATTGGTCCAAACTGGGCTGGTTAGAGGCTCCCTCCACCATGAATTGGTCCAAACTGGGTTTTTTAGAGGCTCCCTCCACCATGAATTTCCCAAAACTGGGCTGTTTAGAGGCTCCCTCCACCATTAATTGGTCCAAACTGGGCTGGTTAGAGGCTCCCTCCACCATGAATTTCCAAAAACTTGGCTGTTTAGAGGCTCCCTCCGCCATGAATTTGCCCAAACTGGGCTGGTTAGAGGCTCCCTCCACCATGAATTGGTCCAAACTGGGGTTTTTAGAGGCTCCCTCCACCATGAATTTGCCCAAACTCTGCTGGTTAGAGGCTCAATCCACCCTGATTTTCAAAACAAATGTTGGTGCCAACCTCAACTTACTACAAGGGCCAAATTCACTGCTGGTGACAAGCTCTCCTCACTGCAAGTGCCAAATACACATGTTTCAAGGTGTTTTCCTACTGTCAGAGAGGTGGTATTGAGTGTGTAAAGTGTGTAGTTGTTAGGCTGTGATGTTGGGGTAATAGAGGGTCTTTGGTGTGTTAGATGCCCCCAGACATGCTTCCCCTGCTGTCCCAGTGTCATTCCAGAGGTGTTGGCATCATTTCCTGGGGTGTCATAGTGGACTTGGTGACCCTCCAGACACGGATTTGGGTTTCCACCTTAACGAGTATATGTTCCCCATAGACTATAATGGGGTTCGAAACCCGTTCGAACACACGAACATTGAGCGGCTGTTCGAATCGAATTTCGAACCTCGAACATTTTAGTGTTCGCTCATCCCTAGTCAGTTCCCTTGCCATCAAATTCTTTACAGTTTAAGGAATATAAAGGTGATCTCCAACTCTGGACATTGTGTTGACTAACCTTTTATTTTCCCTTTAGAGCTAACGACTTTGAAGGTTTTGGCAAAAGTTTAGAAGGACTTTTGCAAATATACAACTTTCCAGGCAACAGGTACTTGTACTGTATAGTAGCCTGTAAGATGAGAAGCCACTTTCATAATTTAAAGAGGATTTTCCAGCCTTTAAGAATTGATATCCATGGGAAGGTCACCAATTAAAGATCAGCAGGGGTCTGATCCCCAAACCTGTGCTGATCAGCTGTTTTGAAGTGATTGTGGAGATTTGTGAGCACTGCTTCTGACAGGCCATGTAATGTCACAGTTAGGGCTCGTTCACATCTGCACCCGGTCTCCGTTCATACAGGTTTCCTGCACGAAACAGAGCAGGAGACTGAAAGCCGCAGGACTGTTTCAAACCCATTCATTTGAATGGGTTTGAAAGGTGTCCGGCCGTGAGCGCCGGTGAGCGTTTTATTCTCTCCGCCGTGAAACCAGATTTTTTAAACCAGACACAGTCGGACATGCAGTACTCTGTGTCCGGTTTTAAAAAAAAAAAAAACAAAAAAAAAAACGGTTTTGCGGCGGAGAGCATAAAACGCTCATCGGCGCTCCCGGCCGGACCCGGTCTAACAGCTTTCCGTCTTCTACATGCATGCAGAAGACGGAAAGCTCAGAACGGAGTGCAGGCGCTAGTGTGAACCCAGCGTCAGCTGCCTCAAGTGAATAGGACTGAGCTGCAAAACTTGAAATAGCTGCTAAATAAATGATATATTATATACTGTATGGAGCTGTGCTTGATTTTTAGTGAAGATACCAGTGATCTGTTCACAGCTGAATTGAATCACAGAGAACCCTTAGATATCACTCATAACCATTATTGATGGCATCAAAGGGGTTATATGGCTGTGACTATTTTCACCTCTTGCAGCCAGTAGAGGAGGGGGCCACAGCTGACATCTTCTATTGATGATTAGGACCCTGGCTCAGCTACAGAGCCAGTGACATCTTCATGAATTACTATTACATCTGCTCACGGGAACAGGATCCTGCTGCTGACATAGTAGTACGTCATGGGATGGGAAATGGTTAAATAATCTACTTCAATATTTAGACTCCATATAGTAGACTCAATAGGGTTTGCTTATGAACTCCAGTCTTCATAACCCAGATGCCAGTCTCCTCATTTATGTGCAGGTGCACGCCTCTTCATAAATACGACAGCTCCTCCGCAGGGCTGTTTACCTAGGCTGAAATGTAATAGTTTTTCTGATAATTTGCATTGGTAAACTGGTATAACTTAAATGTAGCCCAACTCTCATGCCACGCTCACTATCAAGAATGAATGAAAGCTGCTATTGGCTAAGAAAGTTTTTGCTTTTAGACAAGTCATAAATGTAAACTCTGTAGCCAGGGGTGAACCTGCCCCTTTCGCCGCCCGAGGCGAACTACAGAAAGCCTGGACTGGACTGGCTTAGGTAAGCAAAAATGCCGCCCTCCCTGTTGCCCTGGCATAGCACCGCCTGAAGCGGTCGCCTCATGGGAGGTGCGGCGCTGTCTGTAGCTGCCCGATTACTACGCACAATTCTCTGAAATTCCCACTTTAAACGCTTTATTTTTTATTTCTTTCCACCCCCAGTGATGTCAAAGCCAAAATGTATCTTGCCTTGTGTAGTCTAGAAGAGGATATGCGTTCACTGTATAGTGTCAAAAGGTACTGTGTAATGTGTACAAAATTTGCAAGTGATGGTAGATTGTATATAGTGGTATTTTGTTTGTGTGATTTTGGGTTTTTTTTGTCCCCCTTCCCATTTAAAAAACAGAAAAAATATCAAAACTTTGAAGAAAAAATGTATTATTGAGGCTGAAGTATGACAAGCCTGGGTGCCTACATAAGGTTCCCAGCTATTAAAGAAAGGGTATGGGTCCCACGACAGTAAAGGTATGGGGGTATTTTTTTCTGTTCATCTTTAAAGACCCAACATGTGCAGTAATAGTATGACAGGTGTAGCAAAACCAGATTAAAGCCTTCCTGACCTCTATTTAAACTTTGGTCAAATCAAATTTTGGCTGTTCCGGCACCCTCTGGGTGTTGCTATAGCAGTGAATGGGGAATATGCGCAGGCTCTCCTATTCAGGTAATGGGAACAACACAGCAGCTCTATCCACTACATACAGTGGTTCCAGAGAAGTGCAACACCACTCTGGTTACCCGCACAATATCAGTATGAGAAATCAATTTGAGACTAGACAATCTAACTTAAGACATGGCTGCTATCGGATGAGGCCCTCTCTCCGTTGAGTGTATGGGAATTATGGAAATAGCAAGAAGTCAGAACTAAGCCTTCAGTACCTGCCTAGATTTCTATAAAGAGGTAAAACTAATAAGAATATAAAACTAATGTTGATTTTCTTAAGACCTAGAGCTAACACGACTAGGGTAGAGCACATCCTATATGGAAGAGCAGGCTTTGTGTCTCAGAGAAGTGGAGGTAAGTATTTTGTTCTTTATTTCAATTTCAGTTTATAAACCAGAGTTAATTTTTATATCTTATATCTGAAGTGCCAAGGTTGCTAACCCCTGATCTATCTACCTGGTAGAGGGCTCCTTTAGAGGAGAAGGTACTAAGGGGAGTAGTATGAGCAACAATTGTAATTGCCCACTGCCCCATAGAAGTAAATGGAACGCCGATCACTTAAGTGCACTGGCGCTCCATACACAAGGAGTTCTTAGGTGGGATCTTGGTCCTCCTGATCACTGGAGTACATGGCAATTGGACACTTATGCCCTGCCTGTGGATAGGAGATAAGTGCCCATAGTGGCATAACCCCTTTAAAATTACCTTTAATATATTCCCTGAAGCCCTGTTTACTACACTTGCAGAGGACAACTGGGATGGCTCTGACTCCATTACTTGACCAACTTCCCTCTAACGGTCCTGTATCCCATGTCAGTGGGGACTCTACAGATAATGAACCGTCACTCGGTGTTATGCTGGTGCTCGGAAATGGCCTCTCACCGCCATATTAGTATAACCAAAGAAATTTCCGGCACTCAATGGGTATGCTTCCAAAGGTGAAAATTTATTTTAACAAAAAACGTTTCGGTCTAGAAGACCTTCGTCAGTTTGTCTGCAGAAAATATACAAATATACAAATTGTGATATATATATATATATATATATATATATATATATATATATATATCTCAAACAAAAAAACAAACAACAAAACAAAACGTTGATACAGACATATAATACGGTATGTGCATGGGATACCAGTATAGCAACATAAAAGTTGGGGTATCAATTATAGTGACTCAAGGTATATTGATAAATACATAGCGTAACGGAGCTACAGGTGGACATTAAAGCAGATCATGGTATAACACGGAATCCGTGATAATGCAATGAAGTAAATGGAAGACAATACACAGGGAAAACGGTGTATCACAGTATCAATAGGCCAAGGAAAACAGTCTAGAACAATACATCAATATGTCAGTAAATAGAGGATGGGTGCCCAGCTTACTAAACAGTAACATGTAGCCTAACTCAATGCGGTATCCTAAACAATCTTACCGGTAGGAGATATGAGTAGTAGGAAGCCAAATGTGGACATGTGGGAAATCCAGGAAATGAAGATGTGCACTGTGCAGGAGAAGAGTGGCTTTAAATGGGGAATTTGGCGCCAGAAACCGTCGGGCCGGGAGCCCTGCCCCTATTGGGGGTGTGGCCCCAAGTCCAAGGGTCCCCGGCACCCCCCTAAATATATAACAGGGTGGGTAGACATTGGTGGTATACAGTGGTAATAATAGACGAGTCATTGGTGGTGTAGCGTGGAGAATTAGGCCATACGGCCTGTCAGTAGCTGTCCCGGAGTCCAAATGAGGAAGGAGAAGGTAACTTCCGGTTTGCGATCGCAAAACCGTAAGTGCGTGCGTTCCACAGTGGAACGCATCGTGCTCGCAATGTGCCGCTGCTGTGAAACTGACAGCCGGCACTTGCGAGGTAGAGACAAAGGGGAGAATACATTAAGGAGAGCTAAAATAGGTAGGAAAACATATTGTGAGAAGTAAAGAAGAAAGGGGAGGAGGAAAGAAAGGGAAAAGAGGAACAAGGGACAAAGATGGAAACAATAGAAAATTGGAATACAATTTACAAAATACATGTCAGTGGGGAGTCTGTCAGAATGGCTACAGCGGAAATAGGGCAATTAAACGTTTCAATCTTTGCAAATGTAGTAAACTGTGCTGTGGTGGACTGTTATATTGATAACAGATTTACCAGTGCAGGAAGAGCTTGATGCAATGAAGAGCTGCCGACCACCTATTGCATTTTCTGTTGGCCTGTGGCCTTCAAAGCATCGAATCTACAGACAAAGATGCCCGTGGCATGAAAGGCACAATTCCGTGACCTTTGTGCCTGCCTTCTCCAGGACAAAGACTTTCTCCTCTGCTGTGCATTTTAACTGCATCGGTGTCTCACTCTTCTTTCAGGCAAGGAATGTAATGGCAGAAGGTTATTTGAGGTTGGAATAAAAATAAAATTTATAGCTTGCATTCTTTTACTCAACCCCCAAATCCACATGAAAGCCATTGCCTGATAAAAATGATGTTACAATGTGAGCCTAAAACTAATCTCCACTAGAGATTAAGACTCCTACATAACTACTGCTCCCATATAGACAATCCAGAGAAGTCACAAGGCACTTTTTCCAGATTGATCTGGACTCTCCAATCCTTCAGGCTGTAGCCCACCTCAACTTTCACTTGCCAGCTTCTTCTGGGGCATTTACTATAATAAAGCTGGAACCACACCGCCTTAGTGGTTGTGGGTTTTTTGTTTTTGTTTTTTTCTCCCCTAGGTAGGGAGACAAAATTAAGCCATGCTTTCATGAGTACCTGGGAATTGGAATAAGTGATGCAGGTATCCTCATGGCCTTACATTTTGGTTGAATCTCTTGTATTTCATAAGACTTTCATGGGGAATTGGAATAAAAATGACATGAGTACAATGATCATAAACTTTGATTACTATGTTTCAATTGTTGTTTTCCAATACTAAATCTTCATGAAAGATTTTTTTTATGTTTGAGTTCAATGTTGTTTAGGGCTCAAATTTAATTTCTTTTTTTTTTGTCCTAGCATTGGTGTCCAACATTGGTGAGGCCTGTGCATCACCATGGATTAACACCAGAAGCCTGTGGTTAAAAAGTTTAAAAAGCCTTGTTCTTGCTTAAAAATGGCAGCAAACCATTCTTAAGAATTAGACCACTTCACTATAATTATTAAAGTCAAATTACCATCTTGGTGTGTTAAGTCAATTTTCTGCAATTTTATGTCCATTAGGAACTCCAATGAAGCTTGAGTACTACATTTCACCTTATCAAATTCTGGAAGAAAAACTAACAGGTAAAGGATATCTTGTAAACCTTTTCAAAGCTAAACTGTAAAATCCAAGTGATGGAAAACATATAATATGGATAAATGACGACGGGTTTAAATCGTTCTCCATGTTACAGGAAGAGTTCCAGCTCCCTAAAACGGATTTCTTTAAATATTTGCAGTTGCGTCATTTTTTTCAATCCTACGAGCCCTCTAGATTGACCTTTCCCAGGCTAGCCTTAAAACTGTGGAATAGGTCCTCGCCTGTTAGAGGTGGGCTATCTGTGTTTTATGGCTTTTTCTCTGTCCCCCCGGAGCGGGTCAAGCCTCTTCACCTGCTTCGTTGGGAGACGGACCTTGCCAGAACCATCCCTCTGTCGGATTGGTATACGGCAGCTGGGTTTGTTAAACGTGTATCTAAGGGGGCAGCACATTGGGAAACGGCTTTGAAAATTATGCTGAGGTGGTATAGGACTCCGACCCAGTTGGCGCATATTGATCCTTCTTGTTCTAGACTCTGCTGGAGGGGATGCGGCCAAGTAGGTTCATTCTTGCATTTGTGGTGGGACTGCCCTCCGGTACGAACCTTCTGGATAGCGGTATTTCATTTCATGTCCGCCATAGCTGGTTTTGATATCAGTTCCTCTCCTGGTCTCGCCCTTTGTTTCTTAGATATTGGTAGTTTCCCCTCGGAGATGCAGGTCGTCCTGGGTCAGATCGTGCTCGCAGTTCGGGCCATGATCGCTCGCCAGTGGAAGTCCGCTCTTTGTTTGACCTTAGCTGAACTATTTCACCATGTGAACTTGGCATGTACCTTGGAACGTTTGTTGTCTAACAAAAACCATACTTACGCCAAGTTTCGATCCCAGTGGTCTCTCTGGATTTCGTATGTGGAGTCTAATAAGGGTGTTCTTTCTCCTCGGCCTCAGGCCGCCCCCAGGGGGTCCCCCTGATTACTATTTACCTACTATGTTATTACCCCAGGTGGCTTTATTTTATTTTATCTTATTCAATTTTTCGGATGTATTTTGTGTTTTTCTGGTATTGTATTCAGGTATGTGGTTATGTTGTTTATGTCATTGTTTGGTTTTCTTGTTCTTTTCTGTTCCTATTCCGTCTCCCCTATTTCTCTTTTTCTTGTTTCTTTCCTGCTCCCTTCTGGTTGTGTTCCCCTTTTCATTCCTTTCCTGTCTTCTTGTAGAATTGGTGTCTTTGTAGCGTTTGTATATCTGGTCCTTTGGTCTTTGTATGTTCGGTCATGTTTGTGTCATTCATGGATTTGGGCTACAGCCCGGAGTTCCAGCTTGCGATTCCTATTCTACTGCTTGGACTTATGCCGATTCTTCTTATGTTTGTAATTGCTTTTTTATTATATTGTAAAAGCTTCCTTCTTTTCAATAATATGGATAAATGTATTGGTGCATGTTACAGGAGCTATTATCATATCCCATTCTAAATCCATAGCCATTAATAAGATGATGTGGCCTTTGTGGCTAAAACAACTTCCATTCTTCTGGAAAAGTTTCTACAACACTTTGGATTTTGTCTGTTGAAACTTTTTCACATTTGCATGTCAATAATTTATGTTGGTCAATAGGGCCTGGCTTACAATCTGCTAGTTATCTCATCCCAAAGATGTTCGACACAGTTGAGGTTAGGGCTCTGTGCTGTGCAGGCCAGTTAAGTTCTTCTACACCAAACTTGCCCAACCATGCCTCTTTGCCCTAGTGCACAAAGCAAGGTCCAAAGCTGGAAGAGGAATTCCTAAAACTGTTCCAGCAAAGCAGGAGTTAGACAATTGTTCAAAATGTCTTGTAATTCTGAAGCATTAAGTGTTTCCTTTATTTGTACAGTGGGAAGATCACCCACATAATAGTTTTTGAATCTGACATGGTCTTTTAGAACCGAATATCCCCAATATTACCATGGTACTATGAGAAGAAATTGATAACTTGCATGCTATTTAAAAATTGGCTCTATAATAAACTTCTTACATATGACCGTCTATTCTCATCCAAATTATAACATTGAGACCTCTGATTTAAAAAAAATAAAATAAAAAAAAATCTAAGTATCTACAAAGGTATAGAGAAGATTATACCCAAAATAGAGTAAAATTTTGGGCTAAGAAATCTAGCAACAATCCCTCTTGCCTTACTTCTTCTTTTCTAAAGAAAAAAAAAAAATTGGTCCCCCGCCCTTCCCAAAACCAGACAGCCATATTCACAGAATCCCCACTACCACTAGATAATGAACCAACCACCAGTCTATGGGTTATCGCTTCCCCACCGCCTGTACATACAGATCTCAAACCAGAATTTTTTTTATTTTTTTTTATTTTTTATCCAACACACCATAAAGGATGTCATCTAGAAACTTTTTGTGCTTTGTTAACATCTGATGTAAGACACCTTGGCCACAAAGACATATGGGACAAAGATAATCTCACCAAAGGTGGACGTACAGCTATAAGAACATTTATAAACAATATGGACATTGTAATCGGAGGAGCTGACAAAGGTGGGGGGGGATGTGATTAAAGACAAATCCAACTACATTAAAGAAGCCCAGAATATTTTGTCTCACATGTCCTATTACATACTACTAGACAAGGATCCCTCTAGTGATTATCTCTCTGCCTATACAAAATTAATCAATGATGTGGCCACACAGAACATTCTTACAAAAAAAGAAAAACGGTTTCTTCCACCAGATCATCCCAGTTTAGCACTCTTCTGCCATTTACCCAAAGTTCACAAGGATCAAAAAAAACCAACTGGAAGACCCATCATCTCTAGTATAAATTTATTCACTTGCAACCTTTCACAGTACATTGTCAAATTATAGAAGTAAGTAGTTGGTTTGGAATCCTATTTGAAAGACTCAGCTAGCCTTATAATAGATCTCTTACCCAGCAAATGGGAACCCACATACAGATGTGCTACCCTGGATGTCTTGTCCCTTTACAGTAATATTTCCCATCAAAAAGTTCTAGACTCTACTGCCCATTTCCTATCCAATGACCCTAATGTTCCACCAAAACGTCAGTTTATTTTAGACAGTATCCGCTTCATATTAGAGCACAACTTACAAACATGGAGAACCGCCATGTGTCTAGTTTTTCAAAAAAAATTTATGGGTGTATTTGATTCAGAATTCATTTATCAAATGGAGACATGGTCTGAACATGTAATATTCTTTAAGTGTTACATTGATGACCTTTTGTTTATTTGGAATGGTACATCAGATTCTTTAATCACATTTACTCAAAACCTTAAGTCACATCCAAGAATGAGATCGCCCTATCAGGGACATCGGACGAATACCAGATCGAGTACCTTGATCTAGTCCTAGAAAAAGATGGGCCCAAAATACATACGAAAATACACTTTAAAAGGGTGGACTGTAAGTTTACTAGACTATAACAGCCTCCATTTCAATGAACGGAAGAATAATGTTCCATATGGTAAGTTCCAGAGGTTGAGACTGAACCGAGAGAGAAGCATTTTGAAACACAAAATCAAATGTCACAATCGTTTCGTGAGAAACATTACTCCAGGGGGATAGTACTTTCTGCTTAAATATGTGCCAGGAACCTCTTCCAACAGGACTGTTTAAAACCATCCTCTATACGCAACAACAAAAGTGAAAATGGAAACGATAATTTTAGGTATAATTTTATAACCACATATAACACTGGGCACAACTAAATAAAGTCTGCTTTTACCAAACACTGGTCAGTCCTAGTGGATGACCCTTTTTTTAAAAAAACAAAAACAAACAACTTCTGCCCAAAAAGCCTGCTAATACCTATAGAAGGGTTAGAATCCGAAAAAACTACCTTGCCTCAAACAAATTTGAGTGCAACTGCGGTCTCCAATATGTTGGACATACTAGTATGCTTCTAAGAGAGAGAATAAGTAAACACCGGTCCAACATTGCCAAAGGTTTTCCCCAAACATAGGCACGCCACAGCTGCTCATAACTGTAATCCAAAAGAATTCAGTTTGACCCAGAATCAAATTCCTGAGAATAGATGGAATAGATTACAGCTTCTCAAAAAAAAAAAAAAAAAAAAAGAGAATATTTCTGGATATATGTTAGATACAATGGTTCCAGTAGGTCTGAACGAAACAATGGAAAGCATCTTCTAGCAGGATAAGATAATGTTTACTATGCTGCATATTTTACATCTTATATCCGTTTTTTTTCTTAATGTATCACCACGTTCATTTATTTATACAAACTAGCTTATATAGCTCACCCATCAACCTACATCTTTATTGTACGATGCTGCTAAAATGTATGTCTTCCATGCATTTTTTTTTTTCTTTTTCTTGATGGAATCCACATTGTTTTATATTAGAAATATTTTAAGCGCATAATATAAGTGCATATCTCATTTTTTTAATATGATTTATAGAAAATATATATATATATATATATATATATATATATGTGCATTCATATTCGTTCACTTACTGGTATTTTACTTTTCATTACCATATGGAGATAGGTCTTCCATTATATACGTCCTATTTCCCTACATGTGTATTAATTCTGTACTTTTTGCTAAACTGATAACCCTGAACAAATAGCAGGAATGGACTTTATAGATCTGTATTTTTTTTTTTTGTTTTTATATAGATAATGTGTTCTGTTTATTTATTTACAAACATTTTTTTTCTCACCTTAGTCACCCCCCCCCCCCCCACCAGTAATGCCAGGGGGTTGGGTTACCGGCTGTTTTGCTTTTTATGCCTTTAATTACCTGCATAGTTTGTACATGTGCTATACATCAATTTTAGACACTTGAAAAAGGGCACTGTTCTGCCCGAAACGCGTAGTGTTATGATTCAATAAAGATATTTTACCAGACCAGCACTGGTCTCTCTGTTTTTGTGGGATTCATCCCATCAATGGATCTTCCATTAGGATTTCCAGCATGGGTTAGATTGGTGGACAGGAAAAAGGAATTTGTTACCTCTAGTTATCCAGGAGTAAATACGTTGTTTTTTTTTTTGTTTTGTTTCTTCAGGTATTTATGTCACTGGCTCAAATGTATCACTAACCATAACTGGCACAGCAAAGTGGTACCGTCTTCCAGTTGCCCCATTGTTTAAACTGCGTCCTCCAGAGGAAGAAAGGTAAAGAAAGAGCCTTAGATCAAGGAACTGTTGGGCTGAGGGCCAATATTGTGGAAACACAGATTGTGGGTATTTTTTTTTTTTTTGTTTTTTTTGTTGCAGATTTAACTGAGCAAAAGCCAGAAGTAGATTCAGCAGAAGGTAGAAGTATATACTTCCTATAGATTTCCCATTCCTTTTGTAGTCATTTTTGGCTTTGGCTCAAAAAAAGCTGCTTTTCCCCAATTTGGAGGCAGTACAAAGTGTAGCTTGTTTAGTGGAGCAAAGAGTACTTCCTAATGGCAGTATTTACTTTTCTGTATGAAGTATGGACATTCTTAATTTTTTTTAAGTTTTGTGAATCAGTACAATAATGACAATACTAAATGTATGCTTTTTTTGTTTTGTTTTTTTAGGAGGGGGGGTCTATGGCAGCAACAATATCAATGTATAGAATCTCCATAAAATAGTGCAAAAAAAAAAAAAAAATTTTAAAAAAATAAGTTCTAAATCACTCCTTTCCCTAGAATACGAGAAGTAGAAAATGACTGTGAAACACATACACATTAGATATCCCTGTGTCTGAAAGTGCCCGCTCTACTGAATATAGGGTATCTGCAGTGCTCCTGTTCCGTCGGGAAGGGGTTAATAGGAGCATTGCAGATCCCCTATATTCAGCCAGACTGAATTCCAAGTGGGGGAAGGAAAAACAGTCCTCAAGCTCAGGGAAGGGGCAGACAGACAACCAAAACACCCCCTCCCCTTTCCCAGCACCCAGCAACTACTGCACCCAAAAACTCTAACCATTTAAAATGTTTTTGATTTTCCAGGAGCTGCTGCATTTCCCCCCCTCGGCTTATACTCGGGTCAATAAGTTACCCAGTGTTTTGTGGTAAAATTAGGGGCCTTGGCTTATATTCGGGTTGGCTTATACTCGAGTATATACGGTATATTCAAGTGCCTCAACTATGTAAGAGAGCACTGGGGTTAGGATTTCAGCTCTTGCTGCTCAGATCCCTACAATCTCAAACTAATTGAAAAATAGTTTTTGACTATTTAGATTGTGTTATAGCGGCTTTTTTCACCACCTTTTTATAACGAATGATTTTTTTAAAATTTATTTTCTTTTTGGACAAGATATTTCTAATAGATTTTAGGTCCGGGTCACATCTGCGTTCAGCAAATCCATTCAAAATCAGTGTTTGAAATCTTCAAAAACTGATTTTGGATGGTCCGGATTAAAACCCATTAATTTCAATGGGTTTTAAAAGTAATCCCCATGTATCAGTTTGTGCCATTTCCATCTGGTTTCCGCTTTTTTTTGTGCGTACTAAAAATAAGGTTTCAGGAAGGCAACCAATTATTTATTTATTTTTATAACATTGAAGTCTATGGAAAACTGATTACGAATTGAAAGCAATCAGTTTGTGCCCATTTTGCAATCCCTTTTTTCCTCTGCGCATGCTCAGAATGAAGACGGGGGAAGAAAAAAACCAAAAACGGATTGGTCAAACTTTGCAAGCGGGCGGATACCAGACACAGATGTGAATCCAGCCTTAGAGATATACAATAAGGCTCTGTGTATGTTGTGTTTAGGCCTTTCATCAGGTTTTTTCATATACTTTAGGCTACGTGTAGGGACACAGTGTACACTTAGCCTTATATATACAATTAAGACTTAAAAGCAAGTCTTAACAAAAACTGGGGAGAATTATTAATTTATTTTTTTTTCTTTTTTCTCTCTTAGCCCCCCTGAACTTTTAGCCCTTTGTGAAAGAGGTATGAAGCTGCCAGCATGTTTCCTCCTAAGATTTGAGAATCCAGAGCCTATTCTGCTATGTATAATTGAGGAAATCCAAAAAGAAACTGGTACAAGTGTTTCTTTATTCTAAAAATTTTCACTTTTAAAGTTTAAAATGTTTTTTTTTTAAAAAAATCTGACTTGTCTACTGATTATTCCTGTCTCCAGGATTTTACCCAACACATTGCTTTGTCTATCTTGCTACATTTTGTCTCTGAAAAATGTCTCCTCTTTCCCACTTTAAAGGGATTCTACCACTAAAACACATTTTTTTTCTAGTTAACACGTCGGAATAGCCTTTAGAAAGGCTATTCGTCTCCTACCTTTAGAAGTGCTCTCCGCCGCGCCGTTCGTTCAAAATACCGGTTTGTACCGGTATGCTAATTAGTTCTCTCGCAGCGATGGGGGCGTCCCCATTGCAGCTCGAAAACCGACCGCAGCGCCGCCTCTATGGTCTTGGGTATCCTCCCCTTGCTTCTTCAGCGTCCTGTCGGACGCCTGCGCAGTACGCTCTGTTCGGCGAAGATTGCCGAACGTACTGCGCAAGCGCGAAATTGCGATCCCAGCCATAGTGCGGGCACTGCAATTTCGCGCATGCGCAGTACGTTCGGCAATCTTCGCCGAACAGAGCGTACTGCGCAGGTGTCTGATAGGACGCTGAAGAAGCAAGGGGAGGATACCCAAGACCATAGAGGCCGCGCTGCAGTCGGTTTTCGAGCTGCAATGGGGACACCCCCATCGCTGCTCCTGCAATGGGGGACGCCCCCATCGCTGCGAGAGAACTAATTAGCATACCGGTACAAACCGGTATTTTGAACGAACGGCGCGGCGGAGAGCACTTCTAAAGGTAGGAGACGAATAGCCTTTCTAAAGGCTATTCCGACGTGTTAACTAGAAAAAAAATGTGTTTTAGTGGTAGAATCACTTTAATGTTCTGTTGAGCCCAAATAAGGGTTAGAACAATGCTTGATAAGTGCCCCCCTCATCTATTTACTTAAAAAAAAAAAAAAAAACCCTGTTCATTTTGGGATTATGTTGTTGGAAGTGGAGGAGACAAAAGAGTAGGGGAAGCACTGAGCAGAATAAAGCCCCTTGTAAAATATGTTTTAAAGGGATTCTATCATTAGAATCCCGTTTTAAGCTAAATCCACGTAGGAATAGCCTTAAGAAAGGCTATTCTTCCCCTACTTTTAGAAGACTTTTCCACGCTGCCATTCCGTAGATATGCCGGTTTTTGTCCATATGCTAATTAGTTTTGTTGCAGCACTGTGAGCGCCCCACGTGCTGCAAGAAAACTATCCAGCGCTGCCTTCTGTTTGCCAGGGAATAGTTTTCTTGCTGCACTGGGGATGCCCCCAATGCTGTTTGAGCTCTGAGGACCGCCCCCAGTGCTGAAAGAAAACTAATTAGCATATGGACGAAAACTGGGATATCTAATTTTTCTCGCAGCACTGGGGGCGGTCCCCAGCACTCAAACAGCACTGAGGGCGTCCTCAGTGCTGCAAGAAAACTATCCAGTGCCGCTGCTGCCTTGTTCACCTCCTCTGCTTCTATCTTCCTTGTCACATCTTCTTCAAAAAGCGCTGACTGTGCATGTCCGTCGCCATTTTCCTGTGGTCGAACAGGAGAGGCCACAGGAAAATGGCTGACGGACATGCACAGTTGGTCATTTTACTGTGGCCGAACAGGAAAGAGGTAGAGGCGGCAAACAGAAGATGCCCCCAGTACTGCGATAAAACTAATTAGCATATGGATGAAAAAACAGGAACGGCAGCGCGGGGGTAGGGGACGAATAGCCTTTCTTAAGGATATTCCTATGTGAGTTTAGCTTAAAATGGGATTCTAATGATATAATTCCTTTAAGATTCTCATACAACTTTAATCCCTGTCCGCTGAATGCTTGTTAAGACAACAGCTATTCTTCCTGATCTCCAAATACAGTCATGCCAAGTCCAGCCTAGCTTGCATGTGCTGTCTGGCAGCTGCTTAGTTCACCACAGGACAAAGGGATCCAGCATTATAATTTAATATTCCTATTCCAATAATTTTCTATCAAGGGGAGTTGGGAGGCATTTATGCGCATAAGATAATCGTGGTCATACTGAAATGGGCAGGTCTGGCTGACTTTCACTTGGGTGACTAGAGCCCCATAGGCCTCATACAGATCTGTTTGATTTCCTATTGTGGTCCTTCTTTTATACAGCAGACTGAAATTGACGGACTAAGGGTGCATTCACACTACGTAACGCCGGGCGTGTATGAGAGCCGTACACGCCGGCGTTACAGCAGACTGCCAAACACTTCCCATTCACTTCAATGGGAGCGCTCGTAACAGCGGCGTTTACGAGCGCTCCCATTGAAGTGAATGGGAAGTGTTCGGCAGTCTGCCGTAATGCCGGCGTGTACGGCTCTCATACACGCCCGGCGTTACGTAGTCTGAATGCACCCTTAGGGTGCATTCACACTGAGTAAACGCTAGCTTATTTTGTAGAGTAAAATTACACTTGTAAATTTTGCTATCCCATTGACTTCAATGATATTTATTTACAAGTGTAAAAATACGCCTGTAAAAAATACGCCTGTAAAAATACGCCTGTAAAATGTCATTGAAGTCAATGGGATAGCAAAATTTACAAGTGTAATTTTACTCTACAAAATAAGCTAGCGTTTACTCAGTGTGAATGCACCCTAAAAGTCTGAGTACCGTATTTTCCGGACTATAAGCCGCACATAAAAACCTACGATTTCCTCAGAAATCGTAAGTGCGGCTTATAGTCCGGTGCGGCTTATATATGGATGGAAGCGGCGGCAAAGACTGCATGCCGCTTCCATACATACATAAAAGGCACCGTAAGGGTGCATTCACACTACCGAACGCCGGCGTGTATCACAGCCGTACACGCCGGCGTTACAGCAGGGCTGCCGGACACTTCCTATTCATTTCTATGGGAGCAGGCATGCGAGCGCTCCCCATAGAAATGAATGGACAGACACTTCCCATTCATTTCTATGGGAGCCGGCATGCGAGCGCTCCCTATAGAAATGAATGGAAAAAAGCAGTCCATTCATTTCTATGGGGAGCGCTCGCATGTCGGCTCCCATAGAAATGAATAGGAAGTGTCCGGCAGCCCTGCTGTCACGCCGGCCTGAAACAGAACGTGAAACTTACCCAGCGGTGCAGGGCGGGCGGGCGGGCATTCAGGCCTCCTCTGCCTCCGATGTTCCGTCCTTCTCCTCCGGCGCTCGCTGATAATGGCCGGGGCGCATGCGCAATATCGTAATGCTTCTACTGCGCATGTGCCCTGGCCATTATCAGCTTGCGAGCGCCGGAGGAGGACGGAACATCGGAGGAAGAGGAGGCCTGAATGCCCGCCCACCCTGCACCGCTCGGTAAGTTTCACATTCTGTTTCAGGCTTTTATTTTAAAACGGGGGCGGGGGGGGGGGGGGTAGTTTAACCTAACGTTTACGGTTGGGCTCTATCAGCATGATTTTGCTGATAGAGCCCCTCCTCGCCTGCCGAGCGCTTCCAATAGAAGCGGCTGGCACGCGGGGGGTTAAGCGGCCGCTGGCAAAGTCTGCCTGCCGCCGCTTTCAATAAGATATAATGCGCACCGGACTGCGGCTTATAGTCCGGTGCGCCTTATATATGAACCGAGACGGACTATAAGGCGCTCATGGGCAATGCGGCTTATAGTCCAGTGCGCCTTATAGTCCGTAAAATACGGTATTTTGTCTGTAATTTAGAAAGCTTTAATTGTGGGTGCAACTGGCCAGTCTGGATATCCTAATATTGTAAATACCTTCTTAGGCTATGATCACGCCTGCATTCAGTGACTGACTGGGTTTCTGTCTTCCATTCCACTTGAAAAATGTGGAAAGAAGTCCTGCAAGCATATTATAGTTTATGGGGTCCAAGAATAACCACTTTCTAAGCGGATTGGGTTTCCATTTTGCAGGTGTGACTCTAGCGTCCTTTATCTGTTACAGCCTATAGCTGCATTCACCATCCTCAGGCTTCAGAGGTGAATATTTTATCACCTGACAAAGAACTGTCCCATCACAATTGTATTTATTTGCACTGGTCAAGGAAATGACTTTTGTTTGCGAGACTTCACTGACAGTAGGAATCCTTTGAAATGCCATTACTAATTAAAGTGAAATTGTGATTAAATTATGCCTGAGGAAGGGATCTGAGAAATCAGGAAAGCTAGCAATTGTCGTCATTTTTAGTTAGCCATTAAAAAAAGGTATCAACTACTGAAGACTTTAATTTTTTATATTTCATATCCACTGGCTAACACGGTACAAAGATATATTTTTCCTTAATTAAAGTGTGTTCATCTGTGTGTATATATAAGATGTATTTTCTGTTTTTAAGGCTTTCCTGTTACTATAACAAAGACTGGTCCACTGCATGAGCTGGTCATTGAGAAGAAGTACAAACACCTTATGGATTTAGTCAATGACAAAGAAATTCAGTTTGTTGTGGTATGTTTCACATATACTTTCCTTTTAAATGCAGTTTTTTAAAAATTGGAATGTCCTTGATACAGTTTCTATAAAATATATACTCAGGTTTTTACAGTGATCTTAACCACGTCCTGCAGATCTGTATATAAGCACTTAATTTTGACATGACAAATTGTAACGTGTAAAAAAATCATAATGGAGTAGAATTGGAGTGAAACTGTATTTGGATAACTTAGTAGCTTAATTTTCACAGCATTCACTGTGCAGCCAAAATGATGTGTGACTTGTATTCTGTGAGATCAGTATGATAGCAGCAATAACTAACTATGGAGAGTGAAAACAATTTATATAGTGGGAAAGTTAGCTCGGTAGAAGCAGTGGTGCGGACCCAAACAGTCAAGACAGGGACACACAATGTGCAGCAATCTGGTTTATTTAGAAAGAACAGAAAATAATTAAACCTTCACTTCAGGAACAAATAAAACAAACTCCTGCTCGTCTGAGTGACTAACTAAAAAGAAGTTATAACCTAACTATACATGTGGCTTACTACCGACCACATGAAAACACAAGCAGAAATTGGTCTCGCTGGACTCAGGGTTACAGGACAGACCCAGCCACCTCCTCGAGCTGCCCTGAAGCCATTTCAGGTGACTACCTCTTGAAACTCATCAAAAGAATGCCAAGAGTGCAAAGCAGTAATCAAAGCAAAAGGTGGCTACTTTGAAGAACCTAGAATATAAGACAGATTTTCAGTTGTTTCACACTTTTTTTAAGTATATAATTCCACATGTGTTAATTTATAGTTTTGATGCCTTTAGTGTGAATCTACAATTTTCATAGTCTTGAAAATACAGAAAAC
Source organism: Leptodactylus fuscus (assembly GCF_031893055.1). NCBI lineage: Eukaryota > Metazoa > Chordata > Amphibia > Anura > Leptodactylidae > Leptodactylus > Leptodactylus fuscus. The sequence goes on along the minus strand of NC_134268.1, from coordinate 148,469,167 downwards.
TCTTTGAGAAGGTGTGTCCAAACTTTTGGTCTGTATTGTAGTCAGGAATCTGGGGCTGATATAGCGGGACTCCAGCACTCTACCTTTCACCGCCTCATAACTTAATTTATTTTTCTGCTGCGTTTTTATAAGTTTGTCACTTTCAGACAGTTATCGAATGTGTATGTGCTTTACTTTCGTGTTCTAGACAGAGGGGGTGATTTGAAAAAAGTTAACACACACACACACATATATATATATATTTATTTATTTATTTTATATATTCTTTTTTTGAGAGCCCAGACAGTGTGATTATGAATTTAGTACGCTGTAATGCTAATGCAGGCTGCCAATATTGCTGGCCGATAGTACCAGCACCTAGCCACTATACAGGACACATGGCCAACTGCTCCTGGCCCCATGTTGTGTAGAGTATGGACCTTTAATGTTAGATGAATTGCTGGATGTGTCATAAGATTGCTGCAGGATTTTTGAAGACTGATACTGCAAAAAGGGAAATGAAATCTAAAATAACTTTTTACTATTTTTACCTAGCTGCACTAAGGATATAAAAATTCACTGAGTGTAAAATGTAGATTTTTCTGTGGATTTTCTACACCCTTGACTCTACACATCCACAGTGATGATCTGCAGAAACCTGCCAAAAACTTCTACAGTGTGTAAATGAGACTTATTAGAATCCGATGTACAAGGCTGATACTGCAAATATGCTTTGGAATTTGTGTGCAAATCTGCAGGAGTTATGCTAAGTGTACATTTACCCTAAAGTTTCTGTTGGTTCTGTCCACTAAAGGCAAATTTCTTTATGTACCAATTTAAATGCTTAAACGGGTTGTCCTGTTTAGAAACTTTGTATCCAGAATCTAGATGTTACACTTGGTATTAGTAACAAACTCAAATTTATAGTATTCTAGCACAACTGTAAAGCTAAGACCCTACATAGTGCAAAAGCAGCTTTTTTTTTTTTTTTTTTTCTGTGCCAAACCCAGGAGTGACTACAAAAGGAATGGGAAATATAAAGGGAGTTCTTTGTCCCTCCTGTTCAATCCACAACTGGCTTTGGCACAAAAAACTGCAAAATCTGCAACAAACACAGCTTTTCCACAATGTAGGGTCTTAGCCAAATACTGGTATACTGTATAATGCCTATTCACTTGAATAAAGTAGTGCAGTTCCAAAGACTATAGAAAACCAATAGAAACTTGTCCCTATTTATTGTCTCATTTTTACTTGTAGTATTCTATTTCTACATAAATATAAATCTGCATTCTACTAGTCTCTTCCAGATTGTAAGGATCAGTGTTATGTGCTGAACGGTTTGAATAGTAAGAATGGTGTGAGTGGTGCATTGGTGAGCAAAATACCGTTCACAAACCCATGCCAGGTTACACCAGTTCTAGAACTTTTACGACTTCAAGCCGCCTACAATACTTTGCTTAGCAGCTGTATATCCAGCAAGTGTCATCCTAAAGGTATGTGCATTTTCTCTTTGCTTATATAGTTGAGATGAGCACAGAGAATTTGGAATTGTATGGAACGTTATGTAAATGTAATGATATACTGTATGTAACTGATAAGAATATTAGAGTGAAGGGATTCGTTTATTGGGAAGGAGGGGGGGGGGGGGGAGACAGAGATAAAACCAATCTCTAAAACCCTGTTGTTCTACTGCTAGCCTGTATGAAGAGATGAAGAAAAAATTTGCACATGAGGAATACAGGCTCTGTGTGATATTCTGCAGTAGGGCCTTTACATCCTGCATACTCTTAGGTTGATGAAGCTGGTGTTTTAGCCGGTCCCATAAATACTTGATGATAAATCTGCCAACTGGACGGGCCAAAGCATCTGGTACACATTCTTTTGGAAAACCTTGCTGTGTGTGGGCGAGCATTATCCTGCTTTAAAATTGCCAGTTAAAACTTCTGGCACTTGCGGCTACACATGGAAAGCTGCATAACAAAAGGTAATCGAGTAATAGTCGACTAAAAAATTATAACCTGGTTAATACTCTGGGTATCAGATTCTGAGAGCAGCTTTTCTAGAGACTTCTCATTGATCTGCCATGTATTCTAAGGCAATGTCAAGTAGTGGTCCATGTTCCCATCTATATGGTATGATGAGCTTTGTAGACTATTTTAATGCCCTTGGTTAGGTGTGTGGGGAGGGGGGGGCTGGGTTGGGTTTCTTATATAATGTGTTCTGGTTAAATGTTTTCAGATACTACAAGTATGCTACACTTTGAGGTCTGCTTGCAAAAAAACCTCGGCATCTGCATTTTTTTCCAACATCCCAACGGTGACAGTTTGGCTTGCGGTATGTACATGGTCCTCAGTTACTAGATTTACATTTACTAGGTCAAGAAAAAATAAGTAAAGGTCAATTTATGTAGCAATTATAGTCTATATTGGAGGTATGTATGATGTCCTGCATGTCCAACTTTCTGTCCAGCCAAAAAAAAAAAAAAGTTTCCCTGTGGAAAAGCTACAAGCAGACACCGGTGGTTTGCTTTTAAAACCCATTCAAATGAAAGGATTTTAAAGCTGACCACCGGGAAGCTGTCCCCTATCCAGTTTCTCCAGGGCTGAGGACGGCATCCCGGCAGAATGACACAAGGCAGACATGGGCGCAAGTGTAAACATCCCCTTAGTCTTTTTGTTTACATGGAGTTTGGAGAATCCTTAAAGGGGTTGTCCCATCTCAAGGATCCTATCTATACTGCTAGTTTATGTGGATTTAAGACTTTTCCTAAATACATTGCTTCAGCGAAACTTTGTTTGGCCGCTCTCTGAGATTATTCACTTCATTGTTTACACAGCATTTCCATAACCACAGACCTGGGGATGATCTTATCTCTCTGCTCAGGACAAGTGACGTAGCTCCCTGCTCTCAGGAGGGGAGGGGGAGCTGAGTGCTCGGAGCTTGTATTTCTGAGCTCTTTATCTCCCTCTTCCAGTTATCAGTCTGCTGATTGAATTTTGCTCATAAAGGCTGAGCCAGGGAGTCTGTTATCTCTGTATGTAAACACAGACCTAAAATTGAGTTTATTGCAAGCTCACTCTTGGTCCTGTAGCATGTAAATTTGGGATTCTCATCACCTATCAAATCCAGCTCTGCTACATCAGTTTCATATTGTGCATCTTCCAGTGATACTGTGCTAATTTATTTACAACCATCCCTCATTACTGACTGCAAACGTGTACTGCTATAAAGAGAGCTAGCAGAGCTGGCTTTGTCTGGGAGACAGCAAGTGGAACCCCGCCCACCAATTCACTAAGAAAACCAGGAAGTGAACAGAGCACACAGCCTGCAAGTTGGTGAACAGGCGATTTGGGAATATCCCTTTAATGGACTAGGCACATAGTGCTTGTTTGCAGGCTTCCAAGGTCTGATGAGGGCAACCCATTCACCATCTGTACTGGTGTCTTATATCTTTTGGGCCCTCTCAGGTTCTCGAGCATGGTAGTGAATGCTACAGCACAACGGCAAACACTCAGGGTAGGAGCGTAGTTTCTAAACAGTTTGCAAAACTTGAACCATAAGTATCGGCCAATAGCTGTTGCCCCTTTTAATTGGTGGAATACATGGTATCATTCCTGCTTGGGCTCACATAAACAAATATGCTATCTACAATAACCTCAAAAACAAAATGACAACAGAGCCCTACAAAAAGCAAATATTAAAATGCCAATTGTCTCAAAATATTTAATCAAATATAGATAATGTGCGCGTACACAGACATACTCAGGACAGATAACCACATTATAAAATGCATCAAAAGTACTGATCATAGTATGGGACATCACGTCACTGGGAGGCAGCGCCTACTAGCAGAATAGGTAACCATTATACCAGGAGTCCTCCACCAACATATTATTTAGAACAGTAAATCTGTCCAACAAACGGACTGAGATTCATGGTTAAAACTCAATAGTGTGAAAGTGGAATAAGTTTCTTCAAAGGGATATTCCAACAATAATCCTTTATTATGTATACACAAGAATTATGTCACTGTCATCTTGTAGGCAGTCATACTGAATGTTTTTTCACGTTTTTGTGCAATATATATATATTTTTTTTTACCTCTTCCTTTCCATATTTTATTGCATTTCCACTTGTACTGCACGTTTTTAGTTGGTCTATTTGTCCTTTTAACTTGTATGATTGGATTGACCGTGAGTGTAAAATATTACCACTAGAGGTCACTGGAGTTCTATATCAGTGGTATGCGCGTTTTTTTTTTTTTTTCTTTTATAAATAACTAGCTGTTACCCGCGACTTCGTCTGCGGTGATTGTGGGAGTGGGTATATACAGGTGCGGGTAGGGTTTTCGTACTGTGTATAAGGGATGGGATATGAAATGTAACTTTGTATCTTGTTTTTGCTGTAATTCAGAGAATACGTGAGACTTTTGTGTTGAAGTTACTTTGTATTTGAGCTGCTATATATACGGTGTTCTGGGAAACTTTACATAGTGACTTTGGGACAGAAGTATTTGAAGTTAACCCTTTCCCGCCGATGGCATTTTTTGATTTTCGTTTTTGACTCCCCTCCTTCTAAACCCCATAACTTTTTTATTTCTGCGCTCCCAGAGCCATATGAGGTCTTAATTTTTCCTGGGACAAATTTTTCTTCATGATGCCACCATTATTTATTCTATATAATGTACTGGGAAGCAGGGAAAAATTCTGAATGGGGTGGATTTGACGAAAAAATGCAGTTCTGCGACTTTCTTATGGGCTTTGGTTTTACGGCGTTCACTGTGCAACCAAAATGACATGTCCCCTGTATTCTGTGTTTCGTTACCACTCCGGGGATACCAAATTTATATGGTTTTATTTACATTTTGACCCCTTAAAAAAATCCCAAACTGTGTTAAAAAATTATTTTTTGAAAAGTCGCCATATTCTGACAGCCGTAACTTTTTTATATGTGCGTGCACGGGGATGTATAGGGCGTCTTTTTTTGCGGGACCAGGTGTACTTTGTAGTTCTACCATTTTCGGGAAATGTTATTGCTTTGATCACTTTTTATTCAATTTTTTAACAGAATCAAAACAGTGAAAAAATGGCGGTTTGGCACTTTTGACCATTTTTCCCGCTGCGGCGTTTACGGAACAGGAAAAATATTTGTATAGCTTTGTAGAGCGGGCGATTTCGGATGCGGGGATACCTAACATGTAGGTGTTTCACAGTTTTTAACTACTTTTATATGTGTTCTAGGGAAAGGGGGGTGATATGAATTTTTAATCCTTTTTATTTTTATTTTTACTTTTTGTAAACTTTTTTTTTTTGCATTTATTAGACCGCCTAGGGGTATTTACATGGGTGGGCGGTGTCGCAGATTGTCAGAGCAGTGGGGGTTGGCAAACATGGCTGCTCCGGAGCGTTAAAGAGCGCCTCGTGGAGTATCGTTAAGGTGAGGGGCTAAGTGGTAAAGTATATGTATATGAGATTGTGTGGGGTTAGGGGCGAGGCTGCAGAGGGCAATATGAATTTTGTGGCTTGCTATGGTCCAAAGTGTGTGAGATTGCAGAGATGGTGATGTGAGTTTGGGTTTTGTGGGGGTCCTGGCACAAACGTATGTGCGCTATTGTGACGAAAAGTAGCCTATTGCGCAATCGGGTGTATTAACTATGTTTGTGGAAAATTTCAGCCAAATCGGTGGAGCGGTTTTTCCGTGATTGAGGAACAAACATCCGAACATCCAAACTCACAAACCCACAAACTTTCACATTTATAATATTAATAGGATATAAATTAAATGGCCATTAATAGGTATATGTGGAGAATGTTTTCAGTGCGTTCACTCACTGGATAAACATTCTTGCTCATATCTGCGAGGATCCCTGAATGTTCTGACTTAAATTTGGAGAACACACATATCATAAGCTTAAAGTTAAACTTTTATTTTTTTTCTATTCCATTTGGAAAAATTAATTTCTTTAGAAACTGGGAACAACACTTCTGTAACACTGGCTGTAAAAGTTTGGGAAGAGAGTTGTCCAATTGCTGGGTGGCAGAAAAATGTTGTCCCATTCTTAGATGGTGGAAACAGCAGTAGTTCAGTCATTTGAGAGATTCGGTTTCAGATAAAATGAGAACATATCTGTCCAGTAATAGTGCAGGGGTGATGTCACAGGATGATGTGTATAATTGGGTGTCATCAACATAAAGATGATAGCGGAAGCCAAATCTGTTGGTTTGTTCAATAAGGTCTGTGTAGAGAGAGAAGAGCAGGGGGCGCATATCGCAAGCTGACAGGGATACCGACCAGATAGAGCCCCAAAGAGCTGGGTGAGTAACATTCCTCTCTAAATAAAGGTAATCCCTAGCTAACCCTGCCTGTAGATCTGTCCCTGTCTCAGTCACATAGTTCACAGTCCCAAATTAATCGAATGATAGATCGACCATTCGTCTAAATTGGAGGTCACCTGATTTCGGCCGCCAGTTCCTTTTTCCGAATATTTTTTTTTTTTTTTTTCGATGCCTCTGTTGTCGTAGTTCCTGTCCCACCTCCCCTGTGCAGTTATTGGTGAAAAAACGCGCCAGGGAAGGTGGGAGGGGATACGAATTTCTACTGCGTTTGCCTCATGGTATTTGATTGGAATCTAATACCTCGAACGGCCTGATATTTGATCGAATATGTATTCGATCGAATGGTGTTCACTCATCTCTAGTCAAGAAGAGTCAGAAGATTAAATGAGAATAGAACAGGCATTCCAAGATTTTGTAGATGAAGGGAAGGTTAGAGAGAGGTTGATAGCAGCATAGGACGGGTCAAGAAGGATTTCTTCAATAGCAGGTTTATGACAGCATGTTTGAAAGAGGAGGAAAAGCTTCTAGAAGAGAGAGGGTAAATTAAGTTCCCTTACCAAATATCAATAGTATTTTTTTTTTCCCTGCATAATGTATTGATATATTGAGATATAAAAATGCTAATTATGTATTGGATTATAGAGCTAATAAATGCAGGGAAATATAAAAAAAAAATAAAAAAAAAATTACTATTGAAGTTTGGAAAGGGGAGTGGGGGATGCAAGTGGCAAGTGCAGATTCCGTGGGTGAGGAGCGCTGCCTAAAAAATGGGACATGTCTGCAGGGGTAATACAAAGGTTTTACTTGTTCTGATTATTTTTCATTAATCAGTAACAAACTTCTTTCATGTTTCTATACAGTTGCTGTCAATGTCTTGAACTGCATAAAATTAACATGCAGTTTGTACAGTAGCTCATCAGACCCGCCACTGCCCTGCAGCAAAGAAGTGATAGTAAACGTTCTGGAACGGTAAGTACATACTATTTTAGACTACCCCCCCTCCCCTTTTCCATATAAAGTGTTGTGTGCTTGAAACTTAGAAATGTTTTATTTGTTTTATGGGATTCCACTTGAAGTGCTAGGATATATATATATATATATATATATATATATATATATATATATATATATATATATATATATATATATATATAAAAAATTATTTTATTTTTATTTTTTTCTGAAAGGTTTATTTTTTTTCTATTTTTTTGAAAGGTTGACAGCTATGGGTAAAACCTATTGCAAAAATTTACATACTGTGGGTTTAAAGCCTGCAACTTGTGGATAAAATTTTAATCCTCAAAATGCTGCTATTTGCAGATGGAGAGTTAGTAGCCACCCCTTCAATCCCTACCTTAGAATAACTACCTGTATGAAGGGAACTTCTACCTTAAAGAGGACCTTTCACCACTTTTGGGCACATGCAGTGTTATATACTGCCAGAAAGCCGACAGTGCGCTGAGTTCAGCACACTGTCGGCTTTCCCGATCTGTGCCCGGTGTAAAGAGCTTACGGTGCCGGTACCGTAGTGCTCTATGGTCAGAAGGGCGTTTCTGACAGTTAGCCAGAGACATCCTTCTGTCTCGCGGCGCCAATCGCGCTGTACTGAGAGAGCCGGGAGGAAGGCCCCCTCCCTCTGCTCACAGCGCTCGTCCATAGACGAGCATTATCAGGAGCGGGAGGGGGGAGTTCCTCCCCGCTCCACAGCACAGCGCGATTGGCGCCGCGAGGCAGAAGGACGTTCGTGGCTAATGGTCAGAAACGCCCCTCTGACCATAGAGCACTACTGTACCGGCACCGTAAGCTCTTTACACCGGGCACAGATCGGGAAAGCCGACAGTGTGCTGAACTCAGCGCACTGTCGGCTTTCTGGCAGTATATAACACTGCATGTGCCCAAAAGTGGTGAAAGGTCCTCTTTAATTACACTCTACCTGGTTGCACAAGCTTGCAAGTCATGTACAACACAAGGGTTATTTTGATGCCATTGTGAACCCAAGCCATAACAGAATGATCAGCATCGAACTCTAAAACCAAGGGACTTGTCTCCCGGATACCTGCTGTAGACAGAACTGCATTAGGGCTGAACTCAAGTGACTTGTCCCTTTGCAGGAAATATTGGTGAAGGAGAGATGGAGGGTTACACGGACTTGGGTCCCAATTAGCACCTGATGGCATAGCTTACCAATATGCCGTCAACTCCTGCAATGGAAAGCCTCTTTGATATTGGCTTATCAAATTAAGTGCATAAAATGAGTAAGCTTGGAAGGGGAAAAAAGATTTTAAGCAAATATTCATGGTTTGCTTACAACTTTATTTTTCTCTTAAGTTGCATGTCAATTCCTCAAGCAATGAGAACGATCTACAAGAAGGCACAGAATGAAGAAGTTTCCATTAATCTAGAGGTGCATTACGACATAGAGAAAAGTCCTTCACCTCCACAACATTCCGGAAATCTTCAGACAGAAATGATGATTGAACCACATAGTGAACTTCAAGACACACAGTCCATCTCGGAGGAGAATGCTGATGACGGTGTGCATTCCTCTGACTGTATTAAACCTAGTTCCTGTCCAGCTGAAGAAACCAAGTCCAGCTACACAGAAGATGTCCATTGTTACCCAGTAGAAATCCATTCTAGTGGGACAGATGAGCGTCATTCAGGTGTTGCTAAAGAATCTCCTTCTAGTCCTATGGAGGAACCAAGCTCCAGCATTGTACAACAACTTGGTGGGACAGATGAGCGTCATTCAGGTGTTGCTGAAGAATCTCCTTCTAGTCCTATGGAGGAACCAAGCTCCAGCATTGTACAACACCTTGGTGGGACAGATGAGCGTCATTCAGGTGTTGCTGAAGAATCTCCTTCTAGTCCTATGGAGGAACCAAGCTCCAGCATTGTACAACACCTTGGTGGGACAGATGAGCGTCATTCAGGTGTTGCTGAAGAATCTCCTTCTAGTCCTATGGAGGAACCAAGCTCCAGCATTGTACAGCAACTTAGTGGGACAGATGAGCATCATTCAGGTGTTGCTGAAGAATCTCCTTCTAGTCCTATGGAGGAACCATGCTCCAGCATTGCACAGCAACTTAGCCCTATTTTGCCTCAATGCTCGACTTCCGGTATGACAGAGGATCCAAGTTCCAGCACTACAGAAGAGCTGAGTTCAAGTTTTACTGAAGAATTCAGCTTGAATATTCCAGGCCTACTGAGGTCACAGTCCACAGCAAGGCATGATGTTGATTAAAACTAAGAATAATAAACTAAACGTGGTGGTAGTCAGCATAGATCTGCCTTGTGTCACTTCTTTATGTGGCCTTGCTTTACAATGGTATCCGTAATCAAGGCTTAATGTTTTGCTGTAATCTAATTTCCTTATTAGAATATTTTTTTATTTTTGCACTGCCCTCTCTGATAGAATATGATGGGGCAGAGATATATAGGTTTATATGATTTTGAGCAGAATTTGAGTAAGGGCTCGTTCACATCTGCGCCAGCACTCCGTACTTGAGGTTTCCGTTTCCTGCATAAAACAGAGGCAGGAGACGGAAACCTGCAGGAGACTTTCTCACCCATTCATTTGAATGGGTGAGAAAGCTGTCCGGCCGTGAGCGTTTTGCGCTCTCCGCCGCGAAACCGGGTTTTATAATCCGGACACAAAGTTGGACATGCAGTACTCTGTGTCCGGATAAAAAAAAATCCGGTTTCGCGGCGGAGAGCCTAAAACGCTCACCGCCGCTCATGGCAGGACCCGGTCTATGGTTTCCGTCTTCTGGCATGCAGAAGACGGAAACCATAGAACGGAGACCCTGAACGCAGGTGTGAACCTAGCGTAAAGAGTAAATTTTGACAGGTTCTAGAAGAGAGTGAGTGTCCTGATTGAGCATCTTCTACAATATATACACACACTGATGAGGTACATGGAACGCTGTCTATCACTGTCAGCGTGAGGAGTAACCAGGACTCTCTCTTTCCTAGGAGACCTATTAGAATTTACTCAAACGTGTCTCCATATCATATAAATCTATATTCAGAGGCCATTTCCCTCCTCTCTTCAGACACCAGAGTATAATAATCGTAGACCCAGGGGGATACAAACACAAACACTTACTTACCTCTCCCTGGTCCCGTTGCGCTCCCCGCTGATGTCGTCCATCTTCAATAATTTGAGATGTCATGTGACCCGAGGCCCTGCATCGTGATGCATAAGGATGCAGGCCTTGGTTAAGTGATGTAAGGGATGTCACACAACTAGGCCCAAAGCCTGCCAGGAGAGGTAAGTAAGTAGTTAGGGCCCGTTACTGGCTGGAGTAACTCCAGCTAATAAAGACCTATTAAAAATTGTAGCTACCCTTGTAGTTATGCTACCTGATAGACTACTTTTCTGTCTGTACATTTTAATAAGAATATGCGATCAACTAGTGCATGTTGCAGCTTTAAAGCTTTGCAGTTCCAGGATTTCTGCTGTACTGACAAAGTCAAGCATTTGTTGGTAGTGGATACTGTGGAAATTCCTTTTGCTTGGGTAGAAGCTTTTATTTTACAAAGGAATGTGCATAGTTTCCCAAATACTCAGGAGAAAAAGCACCAAATGCTGATGCCTCTGCAATTGTAACATGCACAAGCTTTCTACCACATGTGAACAAATCCTATACTATAGAAAAGACAAACATTCTAAAATGTACTGCAAGATATATAAAATTATAAATATATAATGTGTAAAATAGTATGCACAAAGTAAATTTTTTCACATCTGTAAAATGATTGGGACTGTTTGGTTTTAAGAGCCACGTGCTACTAGGCAGCAGGGACCACTGCAGGCTCTGCATACAGCACTCCTAGAACTTATTTATCCTTTAAGTGTTTAACTAGTGACCTAACTTTTGTTACTTTTATTTGGTTTGGTAAGCATTGGGACATGAATCCTGAAGATTATCCTGGCAAACTTGTGACTGTTAACAACTATGCAACGATATAAGTTCAATATACAAAAAAGTGCACATAGACAATCAGGTGAAGGGTGCAGGTATGGGGAAAAAAAATGCAGCTTTAGGCTAAGGCCCCACGGGCCGTATCCTGAGCACTAAAGCGCTGCGGGAAGGACCGCTGCGTGATCGCATTGCGGTTCTTTCCACAGCGCTTTTAAGAGAAAGTTCAATTTTCTTCTGCAGACTTTCTCTTAACATTATATCTACGGGAAAGCTGCTGGTGTTCTGCTGCTTTCTAGGGACTTTTTTTTTTCTCCTGCAATGGAGGAGCTATCTGGTAGGCAGCTCTTGTCCAATCAGACAGAGTAGCAAGAGCAGTAGTATGGAGAGGACTTTAACAAACCAACAGACTCTAGATCATGGATATGAACATGTTCAATAGACTCAGGTCTGAGGGAGGGATCAGTCAAAACTGGTTACCTTTTGGAAGTACATTCTACTTTTCCCTAGATGGGTGCATGGAGCATTTGTCTGAATATGTACTAAACTTAAATTGAGAGAAACTCCTTTGAATTCTTGGAGAAAATTTTTGATGGCAAAACAGGGGACAGATTCCCTACAATGCAAATAAGAAAATCTGCCAAAATTCTGGAACCCTGAACCTAATAATCTAAGCGATTACTATTTGGCTTGAACCATGCTTTTTTTTTTTTTTCCTTTTTTTTATAAATAACTTTTTGAGCCAAACCAGAAGTGGGTCCAGCAAGGATATTTAGTGGTCTATCCATTTATAAGTGCTTTGTTGCTCAGTTTCTCACCTTCTGCTTTTAGGCATGCACATAAATACTCTTGTTCCTATGCTGCTTCAGTTTCACCATTTTCCGGTGGGAGTTTTTGTTCTGCCTGTTGTGTGAAGTTTTTGATTTCTTGTACACAACCAGGTTTCCATACAGGATATTGTTGAACATTGAAGTACATGGACTACACCCTGAAAATAGATACTACCTGCTGATCTATTGTAATCCACCTTGTTTTAACTATCCAGGACTGCCATACAGGTGCTTGTCAGTGTCAGTTGTCTTTCACAGAGTCAATTTACCTATCAATAGATTTTTCAGCATATGGGAGGAAATCCTGCAACACAGTGTTAGCCACTGAACTACCATGCTGCCCAAGGCCATCTAGCTGCTCTACATACTTGCTCAAGAGAAGTACCAGATTGTTTCAGCCCAAAATACCGCTCTCTAGTGGAGTGGGCTCTCATTTTTCTGTCAGGTAACAATTTTTTTTATTTTTTTTTAAATCAAGATGTTAGTTTTGCACAAAAGTGTTCTTGCCTTTGAGTCTTCAAAAATCAAGTTTAGGCCTCACTGTAGCTAATGTTAAAACTTGCTTCCTTACTATTGGCTGGGTTGTAGCAAAATGAGGGTTGAAAAATAAAAAAGGGGGGGGGAGAGGTCATGCACAGCTGGTCTCTATACTAGACTATTGTCCATAATTATAAGATATGGTTAATAGATCCATTTGGGAGTTTTCCCCCATTCTATGTGCTGAGGTGATTGCTACTAGAAGTGCTGTTTTCCAAAAGTTTTAGTTTGGGACTTAAAGAGGACCTTTCACCACCTGGGGCACATGCGGTTTTATATACCGCACTTTTGGCTTTCACACTCTGTGCCCCCATTAGCACTGTACTGTGAGGATAGCGCTATAGGTGCTGCTGCGAGGAAGGGCGTTCCTGACTGTCAGAAACGCCCTTCTGATGAAGAGCTATGGTACTGATAGCCAATACTGCGCTGAATTCGGCGCACTGTCTGCTTTCTAGCGGTATATAAAACCGCATGTGCCCCAGGTGGTGAACGGTCCTGTTTAACTACTTCAAAAGGAAAGAGACCTTTGAGAGCTACTTCCACATATATAGAGACAAACAACCAAAACAGTTTTTAAAATAAAAAGGGGAGAAAGAGACAGATAAGCCTGATAACATAAGAGGAGTTTTGTTGTCATGCAGCTTGGAGGCTTTCTAATAGGTTGGGTACATCCAGCTTGTTTGCTGATTTTCAAAGTGTGAAAAAGTTCCAAGGCATTCACAGTTTTTGTAATAGTGAGCTGCTGCCTAGTGAAGATACACTTCACTGTCAGGATGCCTCCCTATGCCATCTTGGAAATGAACTGCTCCATCTGTATGTGAGTGAAGTATTCTACAGGTGCTTAAGGTCACGGTCCCGGCACAACTGGAGTTATACCTGTCAGAATCCATAACCGTGGAAGAGAAACTGCTCTGGTCCTACCTTGTTTCAGCAGGTTGCATGAAATGGTCAGTGCATGAAATGGTCAGTGCATTAAATCCTTGCACTGACCCTGTGACAGACCATACTCCATCCTGGGAGTAATCACATCCCCTTTGCCAGTGTTCCAGCACCTACTCAGAGGATACTGGCAAATGTAGGATTAGGGCCCCTTCACACGGCGTAAGTGCTCGGCTCATTCCGAGCCGTACACGCGAGCGCTTCTAAACACTTCCCAGTCACTTCAATGGGAGAGCTCGTAAAGCCGGCTTTACGCACGCTCCCATTGAAGTGAATGGGAAGTGTTTAGAAGCGCTCACGTGTACGGCTGGGAACGAGCCGAGCGCTTACGCCGTGTGAAGGTGCCCTTAGGTTGAGAAAAACTATATTTGCCATTCTGATGAGAAGTAATCTACTGGATCTAACTAACTTCTCCATTTCTGCTAAATTCTAACTGTATAAGCGTTGTAGTTTAGGTTCAGTGGTTCTTTGATTCCAAAACCTTGAAGCTATACAGTAGAAGACTTGATACCATTTTGGGGTGAATTTGATATTTTATTGCATTGGCTGAATTATGGGAAAAATACATATTTATAGTTAATAAAACATCCATCTGACCCATGCAGCCTTCTCTGGTTGCTCAGTCTCAAGCTTGATTAGAAATGAACAGCAGCATCAAAACCATGAATGTTTTGTTTTCAGCATCTGTAAGTAAGAAAGTAGGTCTGCAGGCATATTACTTTGCTGAACTAGAACAATGGTGTCTCGGAGAATTCGACCAAGTTCATGTTTAACGACATCACTTAATTGTTGTGCAGTCCTACAGCAAGGAAATGTGGGAACAAATTCTTGGTTTTGACAACAATCTTGTCCAGCATTACATGACCTCTCATTGGACTTCTCTGAACAACATGTGAAATCCATATCCTCCAATGAGCTTGACAAGTCAGATGGATGAGAAGTCTGATTAATGGATGACAAGCTTTTCACTATATTGTCTTCACACTTGACCACTGAAGTCAGGAGCTCACCAAGCTGTGTACATATGTTAGAAGTGGATTCATGGACTTGGCACCATGTGACAAGGGAACTAGGGAAACAAAAAAAAAAAAAATCATTACCATTACAAACCATAAAAGAAAAAAGTCAGCAAACCATAACTCATTAGAAATTGTTATTTCTAAAAATGTAATGTCTACAGCACTTAGTACAAGTGTGTGGATCTTCAGCAGTATTTTGCACCCCGCTGAAAAGGGTATTCAGATCTGTCCTTGGATCAGTAAGTGTGGCCTCTTAAAGCCTAAAGAACAAGGTACTTAGTGGCCAACTTCACTGGTAATGATGAGAGATTAATGCAAGCCACTGCCACTTTTGACTACTAGTGAGTGCCAACTCCAGAGGACACACTTTAGATTTGTCTGCTGAAATGGTCAATTTTATTCTATTATAAAATTTGTAGAAAATAACCATTACTTTTGTCTGCCAAAAATAGATCCTCTGGAGCAGAATTATTGAGAGGCATATCATAAGCCAGTCTTAATACACAGCCCGAGTGGCAAAGGGAAAAAGATTTATGAAAGTATGCAGCCATGCATACATTTCCATTATAACTTACACTAAGAAACTATAATCCAAACTAAGTATATCAGGCTGAGGCGTCTTCCACCCTCTCCATCCCGCAATGTGTTGGGAATTTTGGGCTAGTGACTGGCTGAAAAAGTAGTATTGTGCACCTAAACAGAAATCTATACCAGTTACTTGCTTACATAAATTGGATGTGGCTGCCGGTAGGCCTACACCTATCAATCCGCTTTTGGCAGAATTTCATGCAGGGTATAAAATTCACTTGCACTTAGTTTTTTTTCCACAACTTGTACTCCAGTCAGAGCACAAGCCAACATAAATCAGCCTTTTAATTTAAAAAATAAAAACTACCTATCCAATTAGACAGTTTATTTCATGTTGATTCCAAAGGAACTGAAAATATAAAGGCAGGATTTAGTCAATTCAGATAGCTATGTGTGGTACAGGTAATACATCTGTAATATAATCTGTGTAATGGCTTTGCACAGCCCAAACAAAGCTGTACTTTGCCAGGAAACTGGCATAGGCCAGGTTCACATCTGTGCATAGGTTTCTGTTTGGGAAGTATGCTTGGGGACCTCCCGAATGGAAACAGAATCCACATAAAAAAGCAGTTACTTAAGGAAACCCATAGACCCCATACACTATATTAGAGTTTGAAGTTTCTGCACTAAAAATGCAGAGCGAAAAGTCCTGCTTGCAGGTCTTTTCATTACACATTTTTCACGCGGAGAGAGGAACGGAATGGCCCGAATGCAAATGTGAACCGAGCTATACAGAGCATGATAGATCTACCCCCAAACATGACCCCCCCATTACAGCTGGCCATAGACGTCGGACTTTCATTGGTTCGTATGGCAGATTTACTAAGAAGAAGATGCTGTGAGCGTCTGTTTGTATCAATGATCCCATCATCGATTGATAATTACACCACAGCTAACAAATCTAGGATGTATGGCCTACTTCAGTAATAACAATACCGGACACATACTTCTCTTAAAATTACCTTAAAGTTCTATATTCTACACCATTTAATCAGGGGTAAGTGCAGCTTTATATTTTCGATAACACTTTTATGGAGAAGGCTGTAGCCAGGAACCATATTCTCATGATCATGGAGATTCCAACACACAGACATTTCTGACATATCCTAGGGCTATGCTATTAATGTCTTCTCTTGGCATAATGTAAGAAGTTTCCAATCCAAAATAATTAGGAGAGCAATACCACAGTTTGATCACTGAATACTATAACCAATTACAAATGAACTGACATACCTTAATGTTCCCCTGAGCTCTCCACAAGGCACTAGAAGGGCCACTCCAAGTTTATAACCCAGATTAAATCCGGTTTGCAGAGAGTTTTCCTTTCCAGCTTCCATCCCATCAAGATAGCCCTCCTGTAATGAAACACATCACCGTTATCTATCATGCCAAAGTTAGGGCTACACAGCAACACTAAAATTTCAAGTATTATTTGTAAATGACAGGTTAGTGGCAAAAAATTCCAAAACAGGTGGGTTTGCAGATACAAGTCTCAAGCAATTTTTGCCCTATTTAGTCTCTGGGAGGCAGGGATTCCCAGCAGATTAGAGAGAGTCCTGCTTCCAGGGTGGTAAATCCAGAGAAACTGTGTGCGTGAATCTATGGTAAGTATTGGACACCTCCAGCTATTTATTTTTTTTTTATTTTTTTTTTTTTAGAGTGTTTCCCAGGTACTGCAAATCCTAAATCGTATGCAGTTTGCAACCAAAATGCACCCTAAAATAGTATTGCGACTGAACTAGTGACTAACTGTTCTGACAAATCAGTCTCATTTTGCAAGTGATTCTGGACCAAAATGTAATTCACTTTAATTAAAAATGTGTCTGGTTCCTGCTGAAAAACCTCTCATTTGCTGTTACTAGACGTCTCCCTTCTAGGTAATTTGCTGTCAGTTCCCGTTGATAGGGAAATTCTGTCTTAGTTACCATGAAAATCCAATCAGGTTCACAGGAAGTGAGCGCTCACAAGTCTGAACCCACCATACAAAGCCTACAGCCCATTGGTATGTTTCTGGAATATGGGACGGTATTGGATTCCCTGAAGCAAACTCATTCACACATGCTGAGAACACAATACAATCCATACCAGTGTATGGCTGACTAATGCTATCACATAGGTAACACTGAGGACATCCATGGCTAGCAGGGAGCACCGGCACTGAAGAGGAGGACAGGGGGACTAACCTTCAGCCTCTTCTCCATGGATTTCTTCCAATCATTTTGCAGCAGTTTCATTTCATCCGCTTCCTCATCAAACACCTCATCACCTCCCTGAGGCTGAAGCTCCGCGGCCGCCCGGACCCAAGACATGTGGACCCGATGGTTACACAGAAGCGCAACGGGCAGGCGCTCGGTTACCAGAAGTGAGAAGGACCTTTGATGACGTCCAGGTCATGTGATCAAATACGGCGGGGGAAAGGGACTCCCAGCTAAAGGCGATTCGGCGACGTATGGACCATCTGTTTAGTCACGTGTGTGGGAGGAGTCAGGCTCGGAATTTGCGATTGACACAGTCATAGAAAATTAAAGTGTAGTCAGAAAAGTCAGAGTAGCTGAGCCGTGTGTGTAGGATGTAGTCAGTAATCTATATATGTAACGTCTGTGTAGCTGAGCCGTGTGTATAGGATGTAGTCAGTAATCTATATATGTAACGTCTATGTAGCTGAGCTGTGTATGTAGGATGTAGTCAGTAATCTATATATGTAACGTCTGTGTAGCTGAGCCGTGTGTATAGGATGTAGTCAGTAATCTATATATGTAACGTCTATGTAGCTGAGCCGTGTGTGTAGGATATAGTCAGTAATCTATATATGTAACGTCTATGTAGCTGAGCCGTGTGTGTAGGATGTAGTCAGTAATCTATATATGTAACGTCTGTGTAGCTGAGCCGTGTGTATAGGATGTAGTCAGTAATCTATATATGTAACGTCTATGTAGCTGAGCCGTGTGTGTAGGATGTAGTCAGTAATCTATATATGTAACGTCTATGTAGCTGAGCCGTGTGTGTAGGATGTAGTCAGTAATCTATATATGTAATGTCTATGTAGCTGAGCCGTGTGTGTAGGATGTAGTCAGTAATCTATATATGTAATGTCTATGTAGCTGAGCTGTGTGTGTAGGATGTAGTCAGTAATCTATATATGTAACGTCTATGTAGCTGAGCCGTGTGTGTAGGATGTAGTCAGTAATCTATATATGTAACGTCTATGTAGCTGAGCCGTGTGTGTAGGATGTAGTCAGTAATCTATATATGTAATGTCTATGTAGCTGAGCTGTGTGTGTAGGATGTAGTCAGTAATCTATATATGTAACGTCTATGTAGCTGAGCCGTGTGTGTAGGATGTAGTCAGTAATCTATATATGTAACGTCTATGTAGCTGAGCCGTGTGTGTAGGATGTAGTCAGTAATCTATATATGTAACGTCTATGTAGCTGTGCTGTGTGTAGGATGTAGTCAGTAATCTATATATGTAATGTCTATGTAGCTGAGCCGTGTGTATAGGATGTAGTCAGTAATCTATATATGTAACGTCTGTGTAGCTGAGCCGTGTGTGTAGGATGTAGTCAGTAATCTATATATGTAACGTCTATGTAGCTGAGCCGTGTGTATAGGATGTAGTCAGTAATCTATATATGTAACGTCTGTGTAGCTGAGCTGTGTATGTAGGATGTAGTCAGTAATCTATATATGTAACGTCTATGTAGCTGAGCCGTGTGTGTAGGATATAGTCAGTAATCTATATATGTAACGTCTATGTAGCTGAGCTGTGTATGTAGGATGTAGTCAGTAATCTATATATGTAACGTCTGTGTAGCTGAGCCGTATGTGTAGGATGTAGTCAGTAATCTATATATGTAACGTCTATGTAGCTGTGCTGTGTGTAGGATGTAGTCAGTAATCTATATATGTAATGTCTATGTAGCTGAGCCGTGTGTGTAGGATGTAGTCAGTAATCTATATATGTAACGTCTGTGTAGCTGAGCCGTGTGTGTAGGATGTAGTCAGTAATCTATATATGTAACGTCTATGTAGCTGAGCCGTGTGTGTAGGATGTAGTCAGTAATCTATATATGTAACGTCTATGTAGCTGAGCCGTGTGTGTAGGATATAGTCAGTAATCTAGATATGTAACGTCTGTGTAGCTGAGCCGTGTATGTAGGATGTAGTCAGTAATCTATATATGTAACGTCTATGTAGCTGAGCCGTGTGTGTAGGATATAGTCAGTAATCTATATATGTAACGTCTGTGTAGCTGAGCTGTGTATGTAGGATGTAGTCAGTAATCTATATATGTAACGTCTATGTAGCTGAGCCGTGTGTGTAGGATGTAGTCAGTAATCTATATATGTAATGTCTATGTAGCTGATCTGTGTGTGTAGGATGTAGTCAGTAATCTATATATGTAACGTCTATGTAGCTGAGCCGTGTGTATAGGATGTAGTCAGTAATCTATATATGTAACGTCTGTGTAGCTGAGCTGTGTATGTAGGATGTAGTCAGTAATCTATATATGTAATGTCTATGTAGCTGATCTGTGTGTGTAGGATGTAGTTAGTAATCTATATATGTAACGTCTATGTAGCTGAGCTGCATGTGTAGAATGAAGCTAGAAATGTAGATGTGTGTGTGTGTGTGTGTGTGTGTGTGTGTGTGTGTGTGTGTAATGCCTGTGTGAGCTGTGTGTGTACTCTGTATACAGAAGAGCAGGAGATAGCCCTCTATTTGTAACTTGCATGCAGATGACCTCTGTTCTGTATACATTGTATATACAGAGAGGTTGTGAGTAACATTCATGTGATGGAGCAGTGCGTTTCAGTAAGGTGTAACAAGATGGCGTCTAATGTTACTTTATTATGTGAATACTTGTGTTATAGTAGCGTTTGTGCGCCATCTAGTGTATGGCTGAGTAAAACCTCTGACGGAATCAGGGTATGTTCACATGGAGTTATTTGGTGAGGCAGAAAATAATTTGCTTCAGGAATTTGAAGCAGACATTGGAATTGGATTTTGTTTTTTGAAAGCATGTTCTGAAAAAAAAAAAAAAAAGTTCCAAATTCTGCTTCCATACATTTCAATGTCAGTTTTAGGCTCCGTTCCCACGGAGTAACGCGCCGCACATTCAGATACATTTACACGTGTCAGCGTGTGAGCGCTCAAAACAGATTCCATTCACTTCAATGGGTGCTGGCTTATGGGTGTTAGGGTGCATTCACACGATCACGGCCGCAAAATAACGCGGCTTATACGATCCTAACTTCCATTGAAATGAATGAGAGCTTTTATGGCGTGCAAACTCTGACACGCCGTATACGTGCCAGATCACGCTGCACGTTACATCGTGTGAATGCACCCTTACACGTTGAAATCAATGGGAGGCTTTTTAACTCATTGATTTCAATGTGTAGCGTGCGTCAGCCGGCACCCATTGAAGTGAATGGAATCTGTTTTGAGCGCTCACACCCTGACACGTATATACGTGTCTGAATGCGCGCCACGTTACTCCGTGGGAACGGAGCCTTAGGCATAATCCTGACACCTGAATGCTCCTCAAAATCGTCTCCAAATTCCCGTTAGAGCATACCATAAGTCTACATTACTGACTGTTATAAAAGTGATGGTCTGTGTTAAAATGGACTAGTCACCTCCTGAGAAGAATACCAGCAGCCATGCCTTCTAATCATGGCTAACCCTTGAGTGTGAACGGGTTGTTAAAGGGGTTTTCCAGGCCAAAAATGTTTTTTTTTTTTTTTTTTTTTTTTTTTTTAAATGTCTATTGGTGCTATTAATGGCTTAATAAATGTACCTATATACTTTTTAGTATGTTTTGAGGGAGTTCTGGGTGTCTCTGGGGGCCCCTAGTGTCTCCTACTTTTGTTTACATCCTTCTGCTTCCTGCTATGTAACGTCCTAACTCCTCTCACCTCTCTCTCCCCTCCTTCCTCACCCCCCCCCCTACAACCCCTTCTTGTCTGTCTAGCTATCCTTCCTATCCTATATGTCCTACCCTACCTATTCAGTCCAATCCCAACAAACACTATCATTATACTCGAGGGGTCTTTTCAGACCCCTGAGTATAATGATCGGAGGCCTAGGAGAGGTGAGGCAACATAAAATACTCTTACTTCCGTCTCCTACTCTCCAGCAGGCTTGGGCCTACTTGGCGACGTCACATTTACAGGCCCTGCGTCATTGTGTGTCATGACGCAGGCCCAGCTCACATGACGTCTGGTCCATCATTGAAGATGGCCGACATCACCCAGGAGTGCGCCGGAGCCAGGGAGAGGTAAGTAACAGTATTTTTTATGTTTTTAATAATAATTGTGAGTGGTCCATAATGGGGTATAATACTGTGTGTAGGGGTCACTATGGGGGATAATACTGTGTGCAGGGGCCACTATGGTGCATAATACTGTGTACAGGGGCCACTATTGGGGATAATACTGTGTGCAGGGGCCACTATGGGGGATAATACTGTGTGCAGGGGCCACTATGGTGCATAATACTGTGTACAGGGGCCACTATGGGGGATAATACTGTGTACAGGGGCCACTATGAGGCATAATACTGTGTGCTGGAATGGGGAGGGGGGGGGGTCAAAGGTTCGCCATGGGGGCCCACCATTCCTAGTTACACCACTGGCTAAATGGGTTATCTGGGGACATGGATTCTTTTTTTTTTTAATGTAGATTGTGAGCCCCACATAGAGCTCACAATGTACACTTTTCCCTATCAGTATGTCTTTGAAATATGGGATGGAAATCCATGCAGACACGGGGAGAACATACAAACTCCTTGCAGATGGTTTTTTGCCCTTGGCGGGATTTGAACACCAGGACTCCAGCGCTGCAAGGCTGCAGTGCTAACCACTGAGCCACCGTGTGGCCCTGGGGACATGGATTCTGTGCAATGGGTAAGCTTTATTCCTAATATAGTAAATTTCCTTCATCTAAAGGTCATTATTTTATTGCACTGTGTGATTATTTTTTAATTTTGTGTATGTCTTTTTTGATCTTATTAATAAATTTTCTTTTCCATATCTCTTGATGTATACAGTCTTGTTTGTTTTAGGGTATTCTTAAAATTGTTTCTGTGCACGTGATATCGACCCTTTATATTCATAAATCTGTATTGACAAATATACTGTATATTTTGAGTGGCTTTTGGCTTGAAAGTTTCTTTATTTATTAGTTTCACCTAGTATGTGGTCCAGAGAAAAACGAGTGAACTGGCCACAGGGCTATGGGTGCCCAAGACTGACTGATGTATGTGGCTAGTGACATCTAGTCTGTCTGGTCCAATTTCACAGAATTCAGCACAAAATGCTGAAAAATGTGACTGTGACTGTGACTTTGGTAAAAAGGCGTCACAATGCATTACTCCCCTTGACTACCCTTAGGCCATCTGGGAAGCCATTACCTTCTAAACATTACCGTGACATTAAAGGGGTTGGCCACATTCAGACCAATATTGACAAACAAATGTACAATAAAAAGATTTACAATTTTCCAATATACTTTCTGTATCAATTCCTCACGGTTTTCTAGATCTCTGCTTGCTGTCATTCATTCTGTTACTTGTAGAGGATAAAACTCTGACCATGGTCATGTGATTTACGGTCCATGGTCATGTGATGAGCACACAGGTGTACATCGGTTTACCAGGCAGCTGTCTGATTATTGTGCTGTGACTAACGAGCAGCACCTGTGTGCTCATCACATGACCATGGTCAGACTTTTATCCTCTACAAGTAACAGAATGAATGACAGCGAGCAGAGATCTAGAAAACCGTGAGGAATTGATACAGAAAGTATATTGGAAAATTGTATCTTTTTATTGTACATTTGTTTGTCAATATTGGTCTGAAAGTGGCCAACCCCTTTAATCGCTTTGTTACCCAAAAGCATAAGGAAAGTTGAAAAGCAGCCTATTCCACTGCCAGAAAACAGCCGTTAATCCCTTCACAATCTTTTTATTTGTTTGTTTCAAGAATTCCTGTAATAAGAAGAATCTACTGTAATGGGGCAACTGCATCTATCTATACTGTGCATGCCTCTTTGTCTTGATTTCATCAGCATTCCACAAATAAGGACTTCTTTTACCCTATGGTGTTCTCAGTCATTGCTGTGCAAAAGAGCAACAGAACGACCTCATCTTGCCAAAAAACTTTTTTTTCTGTTTCATAGCTTGGCACTTCCTGCTTCACTTCTGACATCTTAAAGATTCTTGTAAAAAGTTGGTTATTTGTAAAGAGTAGAGATGAGCGAACAGTGTTCTATCGAACACATGTTCGATCGGATATCAGGGTGTTCGCCATGTTCGAATCGAATCGAACACCACGTGGTAAAGTGCGCCAAAATTCGATTCCCCTCCCACCTTCCCTGGCGCCTTTTTTGCACCAATAACAGCGCAGGGGAGGTGGGACAGGAACTACGACACTGGGGGCATTGAAAAAAATTGGAAAAAGTCATTGGCTGCCGAAATCAGGTGACCTCCATTTTAGACGAATAGTGGATTTCAAATCCGGGTCATATGAGAATGTGAACTTTGTGACTATGAGACAGGGATAGCTGTACAGGCAGGGATAGCTAGGGATAACCTTTATTTAGGGGGGAATGTTATTAAAAAATAACTTTTTGGGGCTCTATCGGGTGTGTAATTGTGATTTTTGTGAGATAAACTTTTTCCCATAGGGATGCATTGGCCAGCGCTGATTGGCCGAATTCCGTACTCTGGCCAATCAGTGCTGGCCAATGCATTCTATTAGCTTGATGAAGCAGAGTGTGCACAAGGGTTCAAGCGCACCCTCGGCTCTGATGTAGCAGAGCCGAGGCTGCACAAGGGTTCAAGCGCACCCTCGGCTCTGATGTAGGAGAGCCGAGGGTGCACTTGAACCCTTGTGCACCCTCAGCTCTGCTACATCAGAGCCGAGGGTGCGCTTGAACCCTTGTGCACACTCTGCTTCATCAAGCTAATAGAATGCATTGGCCAGCGCTGATTGGCCAATGTATTCTATTAGCCTGATGAAGTAGAGCTGAATGTGTGTGCTAAGCACACACATTCAGCTCTACTTCATCGGGCTAATAGAATGCATTGGCCAGCGCTGATTGGCCAGAGTACGGAACTCGACCAATCAGCGCTGGCTCTGCTGGAGGAGGCGGAGTCTAAGATCGCTCCACACCAGTCTCCATTCAGGTCCGACCTTAGACTCCGCCTCCTCCGGCAGAGCCAGCGCTGATTGGCCGAAGGCTGGCCAATGCATTCCTATGCGAATGCAGAGACTTAGCAGTGCTGAGTCAGTTTTGCTCAACTACACATCTGATGCACACTCGGCACTGCTACATCAGATGTAGCAATCTGATGTAGCAGAGCCGAGGGTGCACTAGAACCCCTGTGCAAACTCAGTTCACGCTAATAGAATGCATTGGCCAGCGCTGATTGGCCAATGCATTCTATTAGCCCGATGAAGTAGAGCTGAATGTGTGTGCTAAGCACACACATTCAGCACTGCTTCATCACGCCAATACAATGCATTAGCCAGTGCTGATTGGCCAGAGTACGGAATTCGGCCAATCAGCGCTGGCTCTGCTGGAGGAGGCGGAGTCTAAGATCGCTCCACACCAGTCTCCATTCAGGTCCGACCTTAGACTCCGCCTCCTCCAGCAGAGCCAGCGCTGATTGGCCGAATTCCGTACTCTGGCCAATCAGCACTGGCTAATGCATTGTATTGGCTTGATGAAGCAGTGCTGAATGTGTGTGCTTAGCACACACATTCAGCTCTACTTCATCGGGCTAATAGAATGCATTGGCCAGCGCTGATTGGCCGAATTCCGTACTCTGGCCAATCAGCACTGGCTAATGCATTGTATTGGCTTGATGAAGCAGTGCTGAATGTGTGTGCTTAGCACACACATTCAGCTCTACTTCATCGGGCTAATAGAATGCATTGGCCAATCAGCGCTGGCCAATGCATTCTATTAGCGTGAACTGAGTTTGCACAGGGGTTCTAGTGCACCCTCGGCTCTGCTACATCAGATTGCTACATCTGATGTAGCAGTGCCGAGTGTGCATCAGATGTGTAGTTGAGCAAAACTGACTCAGCACTGCTAAGTCTGCATTCGCATAGGAATGCATTGGCCAGCCTTCGGCCAATCAGCGCTGGCTCTGCCGGAGGAGGCGGAGTCTAAGGTCGGACCTGAATGGAGACTGGTGTGGAGCGATCTTAGACTCCGCCTCCTCCAGCAGAGCCAGCGCTGATTGGCCGAATTCCGTACTCTGGCCAATCAGCACTGGCTAATGCATTGTATTGGCTTGATGAAGCAGTGCTGAATGTGTGTGCTTAGCACACACATTCAGCTCTACTTCATCGGGCTAATAGAATGCATTGGCCAGCGCTGATTGGCCGAATTCCGTACTCTGGCCAATCAGCACTGGCTAATGCATTGTATTGGCTTGATGAAGCAGTGCTGAATGTGTGTGCTTAGCACACACATTCAGCTCTACTTCATCGGGCTAATAGAATGCATTGGCCAATCAGCGCTGGCCAATGCATTCTATTAGCGTGAACTGAGTTTGCACAGGGGTTCTAGTGCACCCTCGGCTCTGCTACATCAGATTGCTACATCTGATGTAGCAGTGCCGAGTGTGCATCAGATGTGTAGTTGAGCAAAACTGACTCAGCACTGCTAAGTCTGCATTCGCATAGGAATGCATTGGCCAGCCTTCGGCCAATCAGCGCTGGCTCTGCCGGAGGAGGCGGAGTCTAAGGTCGGACCTGAATGGAGACTGGTGTGGAGCGATCTTAGACTCCGCCTCCTCCAGCAGAGCCAGCGCTGATTGGCCGAATTCCGTACTCTGGCCAATCAGCACTGGCTAATGCATTGTATTGGCTTGATGAAGCAGTGCTGAATGTGTGTGCTTAGCACACACATTCAGCTCTACTTCATCGGGCTAATAGAATGCATTGGCCAGCGCTGATTGGCCGAATTCCGTACTCTGGCCAATCAGCACTGGCTAATGCATTGTATTGGCTTGATGAAGCAGTGCTGAATGTGTGTGCTTAGCACACACATTCAGCTCTACTTCATCGGGCTAATAGAATGCATTGGCCAATCAGCGCTGGCCAATGCATTCTATTAGCGTGAACTGAGTTTGCACAGGGGTTCTAGTGCACCCTCGGCTCTGCTACATCAGATTGCTACATCTGATGTAGCAGTGCCGAGTGTGCATCAGATGTGTAGTTGAGCAAAACTGACTCAGCACTGCTAAGTCTGCATTCGCATAGGAATGCATTGGCCAGCCTTCGGCCAATCAGCGCTGGCTCTGCCGGAGGAGGCGGAGTCTAAGGTCGGACCTGAATGGAGACTGGTGTGGAGCGATCTTAGACTCCGCCTCCTCCAGCAGAGCCAGCGCTGATTGGCCGAATTCCGTACTCTGGCCAATCAGCACTGGCTAATGCATTGTATTGGCTTGATGAAGCAGTGCTGAATGTGTGTGCTTAGCACACACATTCAGCTCTACTTCATCGGGCTAATAGAATGCATTGGCCAGCGCTGATTGGCCGAATTCCGTACTCTGGCCAATCAGCACTGGCTAATGCATTGTATTGGCTTGATGAAGCAGTGCTGAATGTGTGTGCTTAGCACACACATTCAGCTCTACTTCATCGGGCTAATAGAATGCATTGGCCAATCAGCGCTGGCCAATGCATTCTATTAGCGTGAACTGAGTTTGCACAGGGGTTCTAGTGCACCCTCGGCTCTGCTACATCAGATTGCTACATCTGATGTAGCAGTGCCGAGTGTGCATCAGATGTGTAGTTGAGCAAAACTGACTCAGCACTGCTAAGTCTGCATTCGCATAGGAATGCATTGGCCAGCCTTCGGCCAATCAGCGCTGGCTCTGCCGGAGGAGGCGGAGTCTAAGGTCGGACCTGAATGGAGACTGGTGTGGAGCTATCTTAGACTCCGCCTCCTCCAGCAGAGCCAGCGCTGATTGGTCGAGTTCCGTACTCTGGCCAATCAGCACTGGCCAATGCATTTCTATGGGGAAAAGTTAGCTTGCGAAAATCGCAAACTGACAGGGATTTCCATGAAATAAAGTGACTTTTATGCCCCCAGACATGCTTCCCCTGCTGTCCCAGTGTCATTCCAGGGTGTTGGTATCATTTCCTGGGGTGTCATAGTGGACTTGGTGACCCTCCAGACACGAATTTGGGTTTCCCCCTTAACGAGTTTATGTTCCCCATAGACTATAATGGGGTTCGAAACCCATTCGAACACTCGAACAGTGAGCGGCTGTTCGAATCGAATTTCGAACCTCGAACATTTTAGTGTTCGCTCATCTCTAGTAAAGAGGCTACGAAACACTCTCAAAAATCAAATGGACCAAGGCTAAGCCAAGTGACAGGGAACATACTTCCATTATGAGAATGTTATCTATACTGCTCAATGGTCTTCACAGAAATAAATCAG
The DNA here is from genome assembly GCF_031893055.1 of Leptodactylus fuscus. NCBI lineage: Eukaryota > Metazoa > Chordata > Amphibia > Anura > Leptodactylidae > Leptodactylus > Leptodactylus fuscus. Next base: position 148,441,545 of record NC_134268.1, on the reverse strand, counting down.
AATATACAGGTAGGGCAATAGCTGACAAGTGTTATAATCTACTCCAGGCTTACACATTGGCGTTGGGTCAACAAAACATGTTTGAAGCAAAATATAAGAAACCTCTACTACATCAGTATAGATAACATAATTCTGAGGCAGTGAAGGTGCTATAAAGAGTATGACAGATACAGAAATGAATATTAAAACTACTAAGTAACTGCTGAAATCTTGTGATATAGCCAATGATTGAAAGTTCAACGCTTCTTGAGGTGTGAACTGCTGAGGATTGAACACGGCCTGCGTGAAACGTCTAGACTTCAAAGTATCCCGCTGCTGTTAGATCATCAGCTTAGTCGGCTCGGCACTTGCTTACCACTGGGTTTCCAGGTATAACAAATTATGGTGTTCCACATCAAAGGGCTGCTAATGAAAAGTTCTAAATTCATATAACTAGGAGCAAAAAGAATTACCAACTTTGAGAAGAAAATATGTCAATTTAAGTGTTTCATAATTTATCTGGAAAGCAAATCATGTGATATTATTCAAGTAAAAGGGGTATTCCAGGCTCCCAAATCCTGACCATTGTATTATTTAAATATTAGAATTGTGTGATGAACTTTGTGTATCAATTCCCTAGATTTTTTAATAGCTATGTTTATGGTCGTTGAGTACAGACAGACACCTTTACCATGTGACATGTGCTGGTGACATGATAAAGTGTTGGGTAACCAACTGTTTGATCGTGTGTTGACCTGGAAAGATTTTCATCCTTTGGATGTAAAGTGTTCCTATTCACCTTCGTTTAATGAATAGATCAGGGGTCTCAAACTCAATTTACCCGGGGGCCGCGGGAGGTAGAGTCTGGGTGAGGCTGGGCCGCATCAGGTTTTCCCCAAATTTTTTTCTAAAAGTTGCCATATTCTGACACCCATAACTTTTTTATAATTCTGTGTACGGAGGTGTATAGGGCGTCTTTTATTGCGGGGCCGGGTGCACTTTTTAGTTATACCATTTCGGTGAATTGGTATTGCTTTGATAATTTTTTATTCAAATTTTTATCAGAGGCAAAATAGTGAAAAAATGGCGGTTTGGCACTTTTTACTTTTTTTTCCACTACGGCGATTACCTTACAGAAAAATATTTTTATAGATTTGTCAAGCAGGCTTTTTCGGACACAGGGATACCTAACATGTATGTGTTTCACAGTATTTAACTACTTTTATATGTGTTCTAGTGAAAGGGGGGTGATTTTAATTTTTAATACTTTTAATTTTTTAAATATTTTTTTTACTTTTTTTTTTTTTTGCATTTATTAGACCCCCTAGGGGGTCTTGAACCCCAGGGGGTCTGATCACTAATGCAATGCATTACAATGCTAATGCATTGCAATACATTGCAAAAAATCATCATTTCTTTTGCAGGATGCATAGAGTAGCCTGCAAATGAAAATCACTGCAGACCGGCCAGGAAGCAAGGCTCCCGGCTGTCATGCCAACGTGACGTTGGCCCTGGATCATGCTCCAGGCGCCGGCGATCACTGACAAAGTGGTGGTGCCCATGTGCCGCTGGGAAAATGGCACCTCGGTCAACTTTGACCGAGGCGCTGGAGGGGGTTAATGCCTCCAATCGGTGCAGGCACTGACCGGAGGCATTAGCGCTGGGTGTCTACTGTGTAAAACAGTAGACACCCGGCAGCTATGGCGGCCGCCTGACTCCCAGGCGGCCGCCATAGTTAAATACCTGGTGTCCGCCGGGGGCTGCAAACTATTGTCCTGAGGGCTGCAGTTGGCCCGCGAGCTGCGAGTTTGAGACCCCTGGAATAGATCCAAAAGGGGTGACTAGAAAATGTATTAGTAAACAGCATAGTAGGTTTTCACCACTTGAAGAAATAGGGATTTTCCATTTTTGTGTTTTCATTTTTTCAAATTACAGAGTTGCATGAGGACTTACTTTTTGTGGAACAAATTGTAATTCATTTTTGTACCATTTAAATTCTGTACAATGTAGTAGGAATTTTTTTACAGGTTTAATTTTTACAGCAAAATTGAGACTTCATATCCTGAAAGTCAGTATAATCACAGCTATAACAAAATTGTTTAGTATGTACATGTTTCAAATCTTCCTCAAGTCCAGAACCCAGTCTCAGACTCAGTTCCTCACAAGGGTGAACCTGGGCTTTCTGCCGCCTGAAGCGGCGTCAGAAAGCCACCCCCACCCCCGGAGGAGGGGCGGAGCTGCGGAGCTGAGGTGGTGGGGCCGAGCGGAAGGGGCGGGGCCGAGCGGAAGGGGGCGGGGCCCAGCGGGAAGGGGCGTGGTCGAGTGGCGTTCGCAGGCAGGGAGAGGACCTGCTCTCTGCCTGAATCTGAGGGGCGGCCGCTGGAGCAGCGCTGCGTCCAGCAGGGCCGCCCCAATACACCGCTCGCTTCCCGTGTCGGGCTGCAGACACGGTGACGCTAAGCCAGTCCAGGACAGCTTGTCCTGGACTGGCTTAGGTCAGCAAAAATGCCGCCCTCCGGAGGCCCTGGCATAGCGCCGCCTGAAGCGGTCGCTTCAGGTCGCCTCATGGGAGGTGCGGGGCTGGTTCCTCATCTTCCTTCATTTCCTTCAGCATGTCGCATTGTGCTGGTTCCCAACAGCCTGAGTGCTATCAATAATATATGGAAGATGTTGTTCTTTCTTCATCCCTTGATGAATGAATGTGAGAATTTCCTCTAATAAAAATATATGGGGTTTGACATCATTGATGATGCAAATTTTCCTAGTGACAAACTTAGTGGCCTCCTCAAAGGGCCTCAATAGGTAGATTGTTCTTTTGTTGCAAGCCCAAAAGGGTGTTCATTGCCTCATCAAAATGGCTGAAATCCCATACACTTTCCTGGCCATGTGCTGTAACTTGTTAAATTACTATGTGTTTATAAAATGTTGCACATACATTTATGGATTTCTCCATGAAAGGACAGTGTGTTATTTAATGCAGTCGCAGTGCAGCCACATTGTTTGTGCTATTGTTGTTCTCTTTTTCCTATTTACAGTTGGTGTAAAGACATCCAGTGGGGAATTTTGCTGCTTGATGCAGAGAGGCAACTCCTCCACTGTGTGCCTTTTCTTACCTAGGCTCCCTGTTGTAAGACAACATGGTGTAACTTCATCTTACACATAAAAAAGGAGAGAGAGGGAAGGGAAGCAATACACTACCCTGTTGCTGTGAGAAAAATGAGACAAAAAGATATCCAGTAAAGAGATGCTGTAAGAGACATGTAGACGTCTTCTGGTGTTGAAAGACTCCAACCTCTCCCGTTCGTCCCACAGGAAAATGGTCGACGGATATGCACAGTCGGCGCTTTTGGACCCAGAAAAGAGGATCACCCGAGAAGAAGGCGGAGGCAGAGAAGAAGACAAAGGCGACGCTGGAGAGTTTTCAAGCAGCACTGGGAATGCCCCCAGTGCTGGGAGAAAACTCATTTACATAAAGAAGAAACAAGGTATTTCTAAGGAACGGTGGCACTGATCAGAATGATAAAGGTAAGAGAAGTAAGAGAAGAATAGCCTTTCTTAAGGCTATTCCTACATGTATTTACTGTAAAATTTACTGTAAAATTCTAATGATAGAATTCTTTTAAGTCTGAGGCCTCACATGGCGGGAATGCAGCAGAAAAAAACAAAACACAGCGCTTTACAGTTCCTGCAAAATGGATGGGATTCTTGAAAATGCTATCCACACATTGTGGAAAAATACATGCAGCAGAAACACTGCAATTTCCAAAATCGTTGCAGTTTTGGAAATCACAGCATGTCAATTATGCCTACGTAAACCCTAATGTTCCTTATAGATATAATGGAAACCTTATATTAATTCCCTGATTCCCCCTGACATAAATACTGCACCCCTAATGATCCCTTATATAAATGTCCACCCCCTTATGTTCATAATGCCCCCAATGCCCCTTTATATAAATAACCTCCCCCATGTATTCATAATGTCTAATAGCCCTTATATAAATGACCGCCTATCATCCTAATTCTTCGTAATGAATCTTCCCTTATAGCTATAATTCCCCCTCCCCTTATACTATTAAATTACCCACAACTGTGCTAAAAAACAATAAAAGAAACTACCTGTGATCCTGATGAATGGAACCGCCGCTTTTTCGGCACAGGAGGTGTAATGGGACGTCATCGCACTGCCTGTGCTGAGGCGCAGACATTCACTGTTGTGGTCTTATCTTCTTGTAAACCGCAGGCCTGAAGTGGCTTGCGGTTTACAACATAGTCATTTGCAGGATGCATTTTAACTAGATCGGTGTCTGCAGACACCGATCTAGTTAAAAGTAAAGAATGCATTAATGGCAGCTCTGGGGTGGGCCCCACAGAGTGAGTGGGCCCGGAGTAGTCGTCCCCTCTTCCCCCCTTTCCCCGCTAACTACAACACTTGAGTGACAGAAAGCAGAGATCTAGAAAACTGTGAGGAATTGGTAGTATAGTATAGCAAGCATGTTGAAAAATTGTATAACTTTATTAAGCAAACTATAACAATTTGTTTTTTAATATTGGTCTAAAATTGAAAAACCCTTTTGACTGTAGCAACCAGTGCCAAGTAACTGCTACCAAGGCAGGTAAGATCATAAAGAGCACTTTAACATTTGTCAGACCACATATGGATCATAATGTTCACTTTGGGCCCCCATGTACAAGAAAATCTTAGTAGACCAGGAATGGTTTAAAGGCAGTCAAAGTAATACGTGGAATGGGTGGAATACAATACTCAGAAAGATTATGAAAATTAGGTCAACTGAAGGGTGGTCCATTTACTACGTATAAATATATCAAAGGTCAGTACAAAAGATATTTCTCATGAACTCATGAACTTTGATTATAATAAGGGGCATCCTCTATATTTAACAGCAAGACGGTTTCTACACTGATGTAGAAGGGGATTCTATAGGCCGGGTTCACACAGGGTTTTATGGGCCGGATTTTGACACGGAATCCGTGTCAGAATCCAGCTCAAAAAACCTTGTCCCATTGAAATCAATAGGAGCCGGTCATTTCCTTTTTCCGCGAGCAGCTTATTCCCGCTCGCAGAAAAAAGAAGTGACCTGCCCTTTCTTCAGGTGGATTCAGCTGTGGATATCCGCCATGCGACACCTCCCTCTCAACTAGGCCCATTCATTTGGGCCTAATCCGGAGCAGAATGCCGCGACATCCAGTTGCGGGTAGCCGTTTTTGTGGACCTGAATCTGAGGCGGCCTCTGCATCAAATTCTGGCCCCAAAAACCCCATGTGAACCGGCCTTGCTGTCAGAGCATTTACATTATGGAACTCTTAGCCAGGGGATTTTTCATGAGGAATTCATTATAATAGTTCAAGAAGGGCCTGGAACCTTTCTGGTTTGTAACAGTATATAACAAGTTATGGTTGTCAGATTTCTGGAGATGGGTTGTGGATCCTGATTGCCAGATTTGTTATAGAAAAGGAATTTTTCTCCTTTAGATTTGGAAAATTAGCTTCTCCTTCATGAGGTTTCTTCTTTCCTTTGGAGCAATATGTAATGGAAATAGGATGAACTGGATGGGCATATGTTTTTTTAGGCCAGGACTGTAGTGTCCCGTAGTGCTAGTGATCAATTTTAACTATTTAGTGACAGCTTCAGCTTGCACATAATCAGTGTCCAAATAGTTAAAATCAATTTGTAGCGCTACAAAAAGTTGCAGTGTAGCCATGGCCTAAAGATTGTTTGTGACATGCGCCTGCCATTCTGTCCATCACTGGCACATTGGTATAGGCATTATAGCAATTGGGTGCCTAAGGGTTGGTTCACACTAGCGCTTGTATTCCGTCCGCATGGAGACCCCCCCCCCCCCCGAATAGAATACCAACGCTAATGCAAGCGCTGTGCAGTTAAGCACACAGAGCCCATAGACTATAATGGGCTCCGTGTGCTTGCCGCGCACTGCCCGTACAATTCATTCGGGCTCCATGTGCTTTGCAAGCACATCGCTTGCAATTGCGATTGCATTCCGTCCGGGGGGGGGGGTCTCCATGTGGACTCCCTGCGGACGGAATACAAGCACTAGTGTGAACCAACTCTTAGGAGTGTTTTTCCTCACAAATACTGAGAATGGCCAGCGGCAGATCACAGCACACTTCTAGCGTCCACTGTAAACAAGGAGTGTGTATATATGCCATTCCATGTCTACATATAATAGTCCTATCAAGTAGCCCTGCCCACTATGAAGTGTTTATCTCACTATTCACACCATGGGTTATTTGGCACACAGTGGTAGTTGCAGGTGGGTCAACTAAATACTGTTAACCCCCTACATGGAACTACAACTAGATGCTCTTATTTTAGCTATTGTCACACTGCCCAAATTGTATCCGACTTTTAATTATGAACTGAGTGACAATGGCAGCTGGGAGATGAGAACTTCCATTACCTTACTAATACTGTCAAGTTACAACTGAAGCGCTCCTAGTACGTTAGTGGTAATAGATGGAATACAGTCCATTCCACTGACTGCCAGTAACTACTCCATAATAGTCTATGTAAAGTTATCAGCAGAGGCTGAAACATGTCAATGCCAAAATTCTGCCTGTTGTATTCAGACACTATTCACGTTATTTACAGATGATAGCTGAAGACTTGGTCTATAAAGTCACACCATTATTACTATATTTTTCATCCTACATGTTTCTGTTGCTTATTTAATTAATTGCTGTTTCATTAGGGGTATGTAATTGCTGCTGGGTCATTTATTTGGCCCATGTTTCATCCAGCCACATGTCGACTTGGTAGCAATACATGTGATAACTGTATTTCACCTATTACCACCATTAATAATAAGAGCGATTCAGTTGTAACTAGACAGTACTAGTAAGTTATTACCCCCATGCTGTGTCTGTCACTCCTCTCTGAATTAGATACCTAATACAGTATGGGCATGGTGACAACAGCTAGCATGATAGTGCTGCTTTACTGGGGTAACAGAACTTGATAGCCCATAGGGTGAATAGTGCGATAAACTCTGTTACACTACAGTGAACATGGCAAACTGATAGTGTCATCATGGCTGATAGGATTATTATATGTAGACCCTAATAGGCATGGTATCGCCACACTCATTATTTACTGCCGTCACTAGACATTTGCTGTGATGTGTTGGTTGCTATTATCTACATGCATGGGACAAAGTAGTCTTCAGGTACTCACATGCTGTAATGATTATATGTGTTTCCCACTTTGTCACAAGCCTGAATTAACCTGTGTAGGCCATTGCTTAATGGAATTATAATATACATTAATAAAGTTATTTTTTTAATCATTTTTTTCAGGTAAAATTTGATTAGTTGTAAGAGGGGGACAAATATGTAGTTCACATTTGAGTGTCTTGTATTTTTCCACTATGGTGAGGTCAGTGACGTAACTAGGAACGGCGGGGCCCCGTGGCGAACTTTTGACATGGGGCCCCCCCCAACCGACACCGAAGACCTCGACCGACCCCCTCCTACGCATTCCTGCGCGTTCTATTATGCCCCATAGTGGCCCCTGCATGCAGTATTATCCCCCATAGTGGCACCTGCACATAGTATTATCCCCCATAGTGGCCCTTGCACACAGTATTATGCCCCAATAGTGTCCCCTGCACACAGTATTGTACCCCAATAGTGGCCCCTGCACACAGTGTTGTACCCCAATAGTGTCTCCTGCACACAGTATTATCCCCCATAGTGGACACCTATAAACAATTATTATACTCTGGGGTCTTTTCAGACCCCAGAGTATAATAATCGGAGACCCGGGGGAATAAAAACATTAAAAAAACACTGTTACTTACCTGTCCCCCGGCTCCTACGCTGTCTTCTCTGCTGCTGTCCTTCTGCTATGACGCAGGCCGGGTTCATGTGACGTCAGAGACGTCAGAAAGGAGGCCTGGCAGGATCGTGGAGAGGTAAGTAACATGTTTTTTATGTTTCTTACCTTTCCCGGTCTGCCAATCATTATACTCGGGGGTCCGAAAAGGCCCCCGCGTATAATGATAGCAGCGGTAGTGGCTGTCACCGGGCCCCTAATGTCCCGGGCCCTGTGGCAGCTGCCTCCGCTGCTATGGCGGTAGTTACGCCACTGGGTGAGGTGTTACACAACAGTAAGTGGCCAACACAAGAGGCAAAAGCGTCATCATTCTGCTACATTGTATTTTATTTTTAAACTTCTATAATCTAATGTTAATGTGTAAATTATCATTGAAACATTTCCCTTAGGGAGTGTTCACACTATCATTGGTGACAGTCAGTAAGGCTAAGGCCCTTATTGCAAAAAAAAAAAAACCTTGCTTTTTGGTGTGGATTTTGTTGTGGTGTTTTGAGCCAAAGTCAAAAGTGTAAGGAATTTAAAATATAAAGGAAGTTCTTATACTTTTACCTTTTTACCTTCTTCTAATTCAACTTTTAATTTTGACTCAAAGAACTGCTGTAAAATCTACCACAAAAAAGCAGCTTTTCTGCAATGTATCACTAAGGTAATTTTCTTCCCAAATCGCGTCAGCATTCCTCCATGTATGTGGTTTTAGTTTTAAAATGCACAGTTTTTATTGGGTCTAAGGGTCAGTGCACATTGAGGGTTTTTTTTTTGCAGATTTTGACTCTGAATCCGCCTCAAAATCAGCCTCCAAAAAAAGTTCTATTGGGAGGCTTTTTGTGGAGGCTGATTTTGAGACGGATTCAGCGTCAAAATCAGCGCCAAAAAACTCTGTGTGCACTGACTCTAAATGTGCTAGACTCTCCCCCTGTTGATTTTGAAGCCTATTTTCCCCCTATATACAAAGGGCACATAAAACAGTTCATACCCAGGGTGGGAGACATCTGAATGCGTTTCCTGGTGCTTTTTGCACTAATGTATAATATAATACAAAAATTATGTAGCTGTATATATATATATAATTTTTTTTAGATGACACAAACATTTATTAAAACACGCACACAAATACTTTATTGAGTAATCACACATCTGCCATAATATACAATGTTCTCATGTTATATATTTTTAGATTTATATATAGAATTTAAGCAACTTTTTACGTTGCATTTAACTTTAAACATTCAAATATTACACAATGTTGACAGAACATTTCCAGCAGAAATAAATATATTGCACTTAAAAAGAAAATTCCATCAGGTGCCATGTCAGAGAGGCGACAGTCACAACTGTAGTTGTCTGCCGTAAAATACATTGGTACAGATTACAGTTTGAGAGTTTTTATGTAATGCAACAACAGCAAAAATGACAATCCAGAACAGAGCAGTAAAAGTATAAGCAAAGCAATAAATCCAGTTTCAAAACTTTTAGAAAATGTTTCCTGGTTGTTACAATTTTAGCTTAACAGCTCCTAGAAAAAGAGAAGTTGTATTAGCTAAGCACATGTTGTGCTCACATTTTAGGTGTTTTTTTTTCTTTTTGCAAAACATGTTTTTGTTTTTCCAAGAACTTGTAAAACTTATAAAAGAATAAAATAATTTATTGTATACTTCTGTGATTTGGTTTAAGAACCATTGAACCTATAAGAATGTAGAATAAAGGTAAGTAAGCAAGCTACAAATAATCTTTAATAAAATATATAATGTTTGGTGCATCACAATCATAGATACTGTAAATGAAATATTAATGGCTTTGGACTTCACCTATTCTAAAGATAGGCTATCAATGAAAATTCCTGAATAACCCCAATAGCATCTGTCAATGAAAGTAAATATTTATATACTAAAATGCAAAATGACCCCTGAAAATTCTGATGTCTACAAATATCCTCATTATTCCTTTCTGCCCTCCATGTGAATCCCACAGTTGTTCAGGTAGCAGATATATTGTGGGTACTAATAGGGGTCCCAACACAACTGTTATATCTCCCCAGAGGTCACATTGCGATCTACAGGTAACCTCTTTCCCACTTCAGGCTCTTTATTAGAATTAGACTTAATAGTACACTATTTGTATAAAACAATGTGTTGTATATTTAGTGGCCATTTTGAATGCTCTCAGTAACATTGACTTCCCCTTTGTGTCACAGATGGACCATATCAAGGATTTGTAAAGGCCTAGACATGTCACATACCCCATTGCACTATTATTAATTGCATTAGTTAGTATTAAATAACTGCATTATCTAAGAAGGGTGAAGTCACTCATAGTGGCATCTGCCATGCACCCATGGGTGATGCCATTGTTTTCCTTTGAATACTGTTAAACATTTATTGTTAAACCTGCAAAACTGCACGCCTGTTAAGGGCCTCTTCACACGGCGTAAGCGCTCGGCTCATTCCCAGCCGTACACGCGAGCGCTTCTAAACACTTCCCATTCACTTCAACGGGAGCGCGCGTAAATCCGGCATTATGAGCACTCCCATTGAAGTGAATGGGAAGTGTTTAGAAGCGCTCGCGTGTATGGCTCGGAATGAGCCGAGCGCTTACGCCGTGTGAAGAGGCCCTTAACAGGAGAGCAAGCATTAAGTAAAATAAATGTTAGAATAGTTTAATACCAAACATTGTCACTATGTGCAGCGTCACCCTTAGGTCCTATTACCACACTGGCCTTTTGTCCGACAGTGAAGCCTATCTGGGCCAGCTTGGGAAAAGTAATTCCCAATAACTAGCCTGTGTAAAGGTGTTAATGATCACTTTATAAAGGAACATAAATCAATGACCCTAAAGCTTTTCCCACAAATATGCCTTATGCGCTCAGCTACTCCTGCTCTGTAACATGTTGCAGATTGGACAGCAAGTTGACTGTATCTTTTATAAATACATTAGTATAAAATCCAAGGTTTACCCTGATTACCAATGGACATAATTATATTTTGCTCAGGTCAATATCAGAAAACAGCCATAGATTTAAAAAAAACAACAAAAAAACAACAAAAAAAACCAACCCTCAAAGTAGATATAAGTACTGTGCTCACTTTCTCTCCTTGGCCGTTTTTATTTTCCATTATAGATCTTAAAACCGTCTCCTTCCTAACGTTTATTTATTAGAAGTGCTAAGAATCTACAAAGTAACTAAAAGGTTATGAAGAATGACTATTATATGGCCTAGCAAATATATGGGATGTTCCTTAGTTAGTGATATGAGGTGAATTCATAATAACGCGCCCACTTTAAGGAGCGTTCACATGTACGAATCGGATGCTGAATTTGAGGCAGAATCCACCTCAAAATCCACAAAATTTAGCCTCCCATTCATTTCAATAGATTTTTTCAGCTTGAAGAAAAAAAAATAAGAGTCTTGTTCATACTTCTGGCGAATTCCGACTGAGAAATCCCATTTAAATGAATGGGATGTAGAAAATACACCTATTCAATTGGCGCAGAACTACATAAATTCCTCAAGAAAATCTGCCCTGCCCAAGAAAAGAAAAATACAGTGGCACTCTTCTCCAAATTCTGCGTCAAATTCTGCACCAGTTTTTGTCAAGCAGAAAAAACAAAACTGCTTCAAAATTCTGAAGCCGAAATTTTCTGCTTGACAAATTCAGCTTCAAAATCTGACAAGAACATCCTCTTATAGTGAAGCAAAATCTACAAAGGGAATCATTTCTTTATTCTATATATCAATAATTGTTGGATAGGAGGGATCTGAATTCATGACCTGATGATATCATGACCTTATTTAAAGGGGCAACACTATTTATTGACAAAATCGGTAATGGTATCCGATATATCAGGTGTTACGGATTCCATATATAATGAAGCATCACTTCATTCCATTAAATCCGACAGTAATGCATGAATGCACCATGGCTACAGAATGAGAACTGAAGCATCTAACTTGGAAAATTCTCCTAATTAAGTCAGAATAAAAGGATATTTTAGAAATAACCATCAAAAGCAAACAGTATATTAAAAGGAGTTGTCCAGGTTTTTTTTTTTTTTTTTTTTAATTATTATTATTATTATTGATGACCTATTTATGGTATAGGTCCTCAATATAGAATCCATAGAGTCTGACACCTTGTACCCTCACTGATCAGCTGTTTAAAGGGGCCACACCGCTTGCATGAGTGCTGTGACCCCTTCTTTGTTTACTCTGTATCAAACACTGATAAAAAGAAACAAAGAAATAATACATGAATAATGTACAAAGGTCCTCCTGACCAAAACTGAACATGATGTTTACTGGACCTATATATGAATAAATAAGCAAACATATTCCCATGGGAGTGCATGCTGTCTTATAATTGCTAAAATGTCGTTTTATGAGCCTCAGACTGTAATTACCTTGCACCGCCACTATGAAACAAATGGTGTCCAATGTAAACAGAGAAGGTTCACGCCACTCACATGGAATAAAACAGCTGATCAGCAGGGAGTCTCCAAAAAAAAAAAAAAAAGGACAACCCCTTTAAATAAGCTATTTTAAATAACAGTAATAATTGACAAAGCCATTATCATTTGACATCTTCATATATAAAGTAGCAGGGCCCTTTTTGAATTGAATAGCTTGGATTGAACCCAGTTCAGACATTCAACGAGAAGTATACCCAAATGTATAGAATATTTTACATCTTTAAAAATACAGGTGTATCCTTGCCAAATGTTCTTTCTTAATAAACCTAAAAGTTGTAGTAATGGATATAAAGAAATGACTACTGCAGCTTTTGGACAGATTTCAATAAATAATAAAATATACTTTAACAGTTAGAAAACATATCAAATAAACACAATGTTAACAAGTTGCTTGACAACGCAGTGGTTTCTGAAAATGCAACATATCCTAAAAGACCAAAAGAAATATTGTTTATATTGATATTTATATTGGTAGTTTCAGATCCTCCATAGCCGTACATGGAGGGTCCAGTTTTCCATTCAGTCTGCAGATTAGTTTCATCAACCGCAAAGTGATAATTGTGCCCATAAAACTGACTTAAAACTGTTCTTAAAAATAAGAATTTGAACCAAATATAAAATCCACCAATCCTTGTTATTGCTAAACATTGGCACTCAAGTGGTGGCCTTAGAGACTGGTCTTTCCAGGTTGCTTCTTGTGAAATAAAAAACCCAGAAGATGAATGTCCTCTGTATAAAGTGAAGCCAAGTTGCGCTGGTCCATCTGATGCTCATGTTATGACCGGAGGGGGTTTAGACATGCAATACATCTCATAATAACCACTTTGCATCTGGCTTGTAATGAATGCACAAATATTAAGAATTATTGCAATATATACCAGAAAGCTTGATATGTACAATCATGTGTTAAAAGCCTTTTCCAGCCACTCCATTTGAAATAGTCAAGCAGCAATGGACATGAAGCTAGGTAAATATCTAGTAAGAAATGACTGACAGTGGCTAAACAATTTCCAAACTGTATATTTTCTAGAGAGTGATACTTTAGGCTGTCACACGTCAGGGTAGTCACTGGTAAAATCTTCATTGGAAAAGGTTATAGTAGCTGAGATTTGCTTTGTGGTTTTCTCCATGGTTTAACAACATGCTTGACTGGAGTCCAGTTATATGAAGAGGTTCAGTGCTTTTTCATCCATGAATTCTGACCAGTTCATACAATAGCATGTGATATATGTGGCCCTGTTACCTCTCCATATTAATGTGTATATATTTTATGCTTCTAGATTGAATCAAATTAGTCATACAAATGGGGTCATCACAGCAGAGGAGTGTCGCAGTCCTTGGATGGCTGCATAAGGCCCCTGCTGAAAGTAATGATGATACCTGGGCATATGGAAGGAAGGGAAAGTTGGCCCACTTCCTTGCATGGTACTTGCAAGAGCTGTTGGTGTTAGAGGCATGCTCAATCGACTGTAAGGAGGCAGGGATCCTTGGATTGGGTGTGGGATTGAAGTGGCAAGAGATGCAGTGCTAGTGCCTAGTGCCGTCAATGCTTGCGGGTGCTGAAAACCGGTAAATCCTGATGTGGAGGATACCCAGGAAGTGAGAGACAAGTTGTCAGATGTGGTAAAAGCTGATCCTATAGAGCACAGAGACACATATTACAATGCATTAGAATTAAAAATACAAGACTTTGGCATATGCAAGCACAGAATGATTTCCTATGCATCACATCTTACCTCTGCTTGGTACTACTTGACCATCTTCAACCAAACCATCTTCATCTCCTCCATATGTCCTGATTGGAGATCTTGCATATGAATGTTTCTGTATAAGATTTTCTACACTTTCCCTGAATGATACAATTAACACTGTTCAGCTTATATACAGTACACAAGTAGTTTACAGTCTAATGTGAATTGTACTATTCATTCATATTAATGTCAAAAACATGTGTCCTTTTGTGTGGAAGGTCCATTGCAATCTACAAATAGAATGAGTGTGTCAAAATCTAGAGCAAACTACAGAGCACATGCAATACAGAAAATGATTTCTTTACCACTGTAAAAACAAGGAATGTTTGTAGGGTTAGGGCCCCTTCACACAGAGTTTACACTCCGCTCATTCAGACACGTATACACGAGCGATTCAAAACACATCCCATACACTTCAATGGGAGCGCGCGTAAAACCGGCTTTACACACGCTCACATTGAAGTGAATTGTCATTGTCATTGTATCATTGCACCTGTATCTTTAGATGTTCACATTTGTTAACAAGTTGGGAAATCTAGAAATGCTGTACAAGGTCACTTATTCTAATTGGAAGTACCAGAGATTGTCCAATCCCAGATAAGAGGTTCACAATGAGATATCCTTTTTCTGTTAGCTTAACTCATATCCACCTCCCTCTATGCAATTCATTGCCGTACTTAAAGGGGGTGTCCACTTTGAGACCAATATTACGAGACAAATGTTATTATTGGTATAATAAATAAAAAGCTACAATTTTCCAATATACTTTCTGTATCAATTCCTCATGGTTTTCTAGATCTCTGCTTGTTGTCATTCATTCTGGTAATGTGATATACCATCCATGGTCATGGACAGGTATACATCTTATTACCAGGCAGATGTAAGATTACTGTGCTGTGACTATAGTAAGTTGTGCACCTGTGTGCCCATCACATGACCATGGACTGATTTTATCCACTGGGATTATACAAGCAATAACATTTATCTCTTAATATTGGTCTGCAAGTGGACAACCCCTTTAAGTTAACCCCTATAGAAAATCCATGTCAGCAGCATATCACTTGAGAACAATAAGATGGGGCATTTGAGATCCAACTACCTGAGTCTTATCTTCCTACCATCTGGGGAGTGTCAGGAGGCTCCCATACACATTAGGATTTTTTGCTCCATTTTCCATATTCCTCTTGAAAGTTGAGAGTATGGATTAGCCAGCAGCAGGCTGAGGAATTATACTTGCTAGTTTAGAACATGTATTAAGTAATCAGGAGAAGGAGATAGAACAGATCAGAACGTCAGCAAGAGTACGTGTCATTTACTGACTAAATTTGAGGTATCGGTTATATCTTCTTGGTCAGATTGATGCTGGAAACTATTGGATGTTTAATTAAAACAGTGATAAAATTGTGCAGTAATTGTATACAATTTAGTAAATTGAATTTGGGCAAATGACTGCTATTTTTTTCTCCTGAGGCATCAGATAAACCCTATATATTCATAATATAATATTCAATTAGCACAAAACGCAGCAATTTCTGTCATCGTGTCATAAAAGAGTACTTTTTGCCTCAGATTTTCCCTAGAAGAGATCTCTCGGTGCTGGCTTCAGATTGGAATCAGTTACAAGAAGCAATCCAATTACTCTGAGGTTTAGTGCACTAACTGACTCCAGACTAATTCAATTTGCTTCTCTAAAGATCAATTGATCTGATTTGGATTTTTCCCTAAAGGCTGTTTAGGGGAAAGGCTGTGTTAAACATTGAAAATGAAACGTATAGGCCACTGCTTAGAAGAACTGTAGTGAAATATACACAAACCATTTATTCCTGCCTGCGTAATTGACATATTAGATGCGCTGTGATAGATTATACAGTAGAAGATAAGCAGCCTCCAGTATACCTGTCAGATGTTGTTTGCTTACACCCTAACATGACCCATTTCCGTTTTTCTATTTATACGCCATTATTCATTTGTAGTGACTTTGTCTAGAAATTGACACTACCGTTGCATAGACTGTATGTTCCTAAAGATGTCCATACACCTTGGATATTTCTCCCGATTCCCCCATACATGTACACACTCGGCTTGGTCAAGCATTTCTCAAGTGCTCAATGAAAAGGAATAAGATTCTGCCAAACATTTCTGGAGGCTCTTCGTTGTGGAAACGCAGCTTTTTTGTTGCAGATTTTGCTGCGTTTTTTGAGCCAAAGCCAAGAATGCTATAAAAGGAATGGGAAATATACACTCACCGGCCACTTTATTAGGTACACCATGCTAGTAACGGGTTGGACCCCCTTTTGCCTTCAGAACTGCCTCAATTCTTCGTGGCATAGATACAACAAGGTGCTGGAAGCATTCCTCAGAGATTTTGGTCCATATTGACATGATGGCATCACACAGTTGCCGCAGATTTGTTGGCTGCACATCCATGATGCGAATCTCCCGTTCCACCACATCCCAAAGATGCTCTATTGGATTGAGATCTGGTGACTGTGGAGGCCATTGGAGTACAGTGAACTCATTGTCATGTTCAAGAAACCAGTCTGAGATGATTCCAGCTTTATGACATGGCGCATTATCCTGCTGAAAGTAGCCATCAGATGTTGGGTACATTGTGGTCATAAAGGGATGGACATGGTCAGCAACAATACTCAGGTAGGCTTTGGCGTTGCAACAATGCTCAATTGGTACCAAGGGGCCCAAAGAGTGCCAAGAAAATATTCCCCACACCATGACACCACCACCACCAGCCTGAACCGTTGATACAAGGCAGGATGGATCCATGCTTTCATGTTGTTGACGCCAAATTCTGAACATACCATCCGAATGTCGCAGCAGAAATCGAGACTCATCAGACCAGGCAATGTTTTTCCAATCTTCAATTGTCCAATTTCGATGAGCTTATGCAAATTGTAGCCTCAGTTTCCTGTTCTTAGCTGAAAGGAGTGGCACCCGGTGTGGTCTTCTGCGCTGTAGCCCATCTGCCTCAAAGTTCGACGTACTGTGCGTTCAGAGATGCTCTTCTGGCTACCTTGGTTGTAATGGGTGGCTATTTGAGTCACTGTTGCCTTTCTATCAGCTCGAACCAGTCTGGCCATTCTCCTCTGACCTCTGGCATCAACAACGCATTTCCGCCCACAGAACTGCCACTCACTGGATGTTTTTTCTTTTTCGGACCATTCTCTGTAAACCCTAGAGATGGTTGTGCGTGAAAATCCCAGTAGATCAGCAGTTTCTGAAATACTCAGACCAGATCTTCTGGCACCAACAACCATGCCACATTCAAAGGCACTCAAATCACCTTTCTTCCCCATACTGATGCTCGGTTTGAACTGCAGGAGATTGTCTTGACCATGTCTACATGCCTAAATGCACTGAGTTGCCGCCATGTGATTGGCTGATTAGAAATTAAGTGTTAACGAGCAGTTGGACAGGTGTACCTAATAAAGTGGCCGGTGAGTGTATATGGAAAGTACTTATACTTTTCCCTTCTGCTCAATACACTGCTGGCTTTGGCTCAAAAATCAAAGGAAAATCTGCAACAGAAAAGGCTGTGTCTGGGGCCTCAGCCTAAGACTATTTGTAATTCTCAGTTGTTGGATGGAGCTGTCTCCCTTACATTGCATACAGAAAGCAGAGGAGAATCTGCTTTTTAACCCTCTATATATGCAGGGCATATATAGACAAGTACTGACTAATATCCATGTAAATAAAGCACTTGGGGTGAGATAGTCGTGGCTGCTAGTAAGTCAGTGTCTAATTTTTTTTTAAAGTGTGAATATGCAGGAGATTAGAGGCTTTGTATCAAAAAAAGAGGGCTCCAACTTCTGTAAAGATATTTTTACAAATAAGACTCATTTTACATTTGCATTATTTTCCCCATGCTTTTGTTCCATTAGAAGATCAGAAAGTGGTGGATAATGGAGGTCTATATCCATCCTATGACAAACAGTAGCAGTGCCTGATGGACCTCCTTGGCATATAATGGGTTCTTAGGGTTCCATCGTGGTGTCCATCATTTTGTCAGGACAAAAAACACAGCATGTTGTGCTAGTTTGTCCATAAAATACGACAGAACTTCCTACAAAAGCTTTGAACGCAGTTGATAATGTGAACAGATACTTAATCAGCAAAAAAAGTGAGAAAAGTTTGGTCTAGACATTTACTTAGAGTTACAGAAAGTTAGCAGGAAAATATCTTTGTACTGTTAGCCAGTGGATATGAAATACATTTTTTTTGAAAAGTCTTCAGTAGTTGATACCTTTATTAGTTAGCCATTAATAAAGGTATCAACTACTGAAGACTTTTCAAAAAAAAATTATTTCAGAAAGTTATCAGTGAGAACACTTGCAATATTCTGTAATTCTCAAGGTAAGAAGACCACTCATCTGCAGACACCTTTCCACGAAACACCCTTGCTAGGGGTGAAAACTATGGAAGTGCCATTAATATGACTTTTATGGCATATTTGATTAACATACCATGAAACAACTTAGTCACAAAACCATTTTAGGTGCAACAGGATTACAAAGAGCTGGAATATATCAGTGGGTATTTAAGAAGCTTGATCAAGGGAAATAACTGATAATAATAGTCATTGTCCTTGGTTTTCCAACTGTAGCTGCTATGACCTTTGTCTGATCTCAGCCATGTCTCTGTTTAGTTACTGACCTTTTGAAATAGGACGGATGAAAATTAATAAATTTAATAAATAAAGTATTGACCTTTGTTGTTAATTATGAATAAAGACAAGGAAGCCATCTCCAGTTGAGGGAAGATGCTCACACAAAGCTAATATCATCAATGGTTTTCGGTTATTCAGTTTTCATCAGAAGATCAGTGGAATACTGAGATAACCATAGACATGTTCTTAAATATTTGTAAAACTAATAAACTAGTGTTATTGTTGTAAATTACACAAATTTTCCACCTTTACCAATTCATTTTTTGTTAAAAGGGACTTTTGAAGAGGAGCTGGTGACGGGGTGTCCCACTGATATCACCTAGAAAGCAGCAATAAAGTGTTGTGGTGATGGTGGGGGGGAGGGGAGAAGACTACTCAGGTTTCAAATGTGAAATGTTTTTCCCCTTCAGCACTATCCCCGGAGAAATGAAGCATTAAACAGTGACCATTGAAATTTTATGCCTTCAATGTAATGCATATACATAGACTGGGTCCTTCAGTGGAAGATATGCTTTGAATAGCCACTTTTCTTCTGGTTTATAGTTGAATGGCCTGAATGGGGGATACACTCTCTAATAATGTACAATTCCTATCAAAAGTATTTATTTCTTTTTTTTTAAATGTAGATTGTGAGCCCAATATAGGGATCACAATGTAAATTTTTTTCCCCCTATCAGTATGTCTCTTTTTGGAGTAAGGGATTGTTGCCCCCCTATCAAAAGTATTTGTTAACATAAGAAACACAATAATGTTTTTATACGGTCTGTATTTGAATACCATATCTTATCATACAAGTTTCCATTACCTCTCAATGTCAGTGAGTCTGGATGAGTCCCGGAATCCTTTAGCGAATGGGTTGCTGTCGATTTTTAGTTTGGTTATCTAAAAAGACAAGGTCATATAATGTCTCCAAGTTTAGCACATCAGCACCCCTCTCAACAACTTTACAAACAATTAACCCTTATAATATAACAAACCCCTTGTATTATTTATATTTTTGTCACTTTTTAAAGACATTTTCCAATTTACTGAGAGCCCTAGACTGATGGAAAAAATTATAATTCTATATGCATCATAATAACTAGAGATGAGCGAACACTAAAATGTTCGAGGTTCGAAATTCGATTCGAACAGCCGCTCACTGTTCGAGTGTTCGAATGGGTTTCGAACCCCATTATAGTCTATGGGGAACATAAACTCGTTAAGGGGGAAACCCAAATTCGTGTCTGGAGGGTCACCAAGTCCACTATGACACCCCAGGAAATGATACCAACACCCTGGAATGACACTGGGACAGCAGGGGAAGCATGTCTGGGGGCATAAAAGTCACTTTATTTCATGGAAATCCCTGTCAGTTTGCGATTTTCGCAAGCTAACTTTTCCCCATAGAAATGCATTGGCCAGTGCTGATTGGCCAGAGTACGGAACTCGACCAATCAGCGCTGGCTCTGCTGGAGGAGGCGGAGTCTAAGATCGCTCCACACCAGTCTCCATTCAGGTCCGACCTTAGACTCCGCCTCCTCCAGCAGAGCCAGCGCTGATTGGCCGAATTCCGTACTCTGGCCAATCAGCGCTGGCCAATGCATTCTATTAGCCCGATGAAGTAGAGCTGAATGTGTGTGCTAAGCACACACATTCAGCACTGCTTCATCACGCCAATACAATGCATTAGCCAGTGCTGATTGGCCAGAGTACGGAATTCGGCCAATCAGCGCTGGCCAATGCATTCTATTAGCCCGATGAAGTAGAGCTGAATGTGTGTGCTAAGCACACACATTCAGCACTGCTTCATCGGGCTAATAGAATGCATTGGCCAGCGCTGATTGGCCGAATTCCGTACTCTGGCCAATCAGCACTGGCCAATGCATTCTATTAGCCCGATGAAGTAGAGCTGAATGTGTGTGCTAAGCACACACATTCAGCACTGCTTCATCACGCCAATACAATGCATTAGCCAGTGCTGATTGGCCAGAGTACGGAATTCGGCCAATCAGCGCTGGCTCTGCTGGAGGAGGCGGAGTCTAAGATCGCTCCACACCAGTCTCCATTCAGGTCCGACCTTAGACTCCGCCTCCTCCGGCAGAGCCAGCGCTGATTGGCCGAAGGCTGGCCAATGCATTCCTATGCGAATGCAGAGACTTAGTAGTGCTGAGTCAGTTTTGCTCAACTACACA
The DNA here is from genome assembly GCF_031893055.1 of Leptodactylus fuscus. Taxonomy (NCBI): domain Eukaryota; kingdom Metazoa; phylum Chordata; class Amphibia; order Anura; family Leptodactylidae; genus Leptodactylus; species Leptodactylus fuscus. Next base: position 148,420,623 of record NC_134268.1, on the reverse strand, counting down.
TCTGATGCACACTCGGCACTGCTACATCAGATGTAGCAATCTGATGTAGCAGAGCCGAGGGTGCACTAGAACCCCTGTGCAAACTCAGTTCACGCTAATAGAATGCATTGGCCAGTGCTGATTGGCCAATGCATTCTATTAGCCCGATGAAGTAGAGCTGAATGTGTGTGCTAAGCACACTCATTCAGCACTGCTTCATCACGCCAATACAATGCATTAGCCAGTGCTGATTGGCCAGAGTACGGAATTCGGCCAATCAGCGCTGGCCAATGCATTCTATTAGCCCGATGAAGTAGAGCTGAATGTGTGTGCTAAGCACACACATTCAGCACTGCTTCATCACGCCAATACAATGCATTAGCCAGTGCTGATTGGCCAGAGTACGGAATTCGGCCAATCAGCGCTGGCTCTGCTGGAGGAGGCGGAGTCTAAGGTCGGACCTGAATGGAGACTGGTGTGGAGCGATCTTAGACTCCGCCTCCTCCAGCAGAGCCAGCGCTGATTGGCCGAATTCCATACTCTGGCCAATCAGCGCTGGCCAATGCATTCTATTAGCCCGATGAAGTAGAGCTGAATGTGTGTGCTAAGCACACACATTCAGCACTGCTTCATCGGACTAATAGAATGCATTGGCCAGCGCTGATTGGCCGAATTCCGTACTCTGGCCAATCAGCACTGGCCAATGCATTCTATTAGCCCGATGAAGTAGAGCTGAATGTGTGTGCTAAGCACACACATTCAGCACTGCTTCATCACGCCAATACAATGCATTAGCCAGTGCTGATTGGCCAGAGTACGGAATTCGGCCAATCAGCGCTGGCTCTGCTGGAGGAGGCGGAGTCTAAGATCGCTCCACACCAGTCTCCATTCAGGTCCGACCTTAGACTCCGCCTCCTCCAGCAGAGCCAGCGCTGATTGGCCGAATTCCGTACTCTGGCCAATCAGCACTGGCTAATGCATTGTATTGGCGTGATGAAGCAGTGCTGAATGTGTGTGCTTAGCACACACATTCAGCTCTACTTCATCGGGCTAATAGAATGCATTGGCCAATCAGCGCTGGCCAATGCATTCTATTAGCGTGAACTGAGTTTGCACAGGGGTTCTAGTGCACCCTCGGCTCTGCTACATCAGATTGCTACATCTGATGTAGCAGTGCCGAGTGTGCATCAGATGTGTAGTTGAGCAAAACTGACTCAGCACTGCTAAGTCTCTGCATTCGCATAGGAATGCATTGGCCAGCCTTCGGCCAATCAGCGCTGGCTCTGCCGGAGGAGGCGGAGTCTAAGGTCGGACCTGAATGGAGACTGGTGTGGAGCGATCTTAGACTCCGCCTCCTCCAGCAGAGCCAGCGCTGATTGGTCGAGTTCCGTACTCTGGCCACTCAGCACTGGCTAATGCATTGTATTGGCGTGATGAAGCAGTGCTGAATGAGTGTGCTTAGCACACACATTCAGCTCTACTTCATCGGGCTAATAGAATGCATTGGCCAGCGCTGATTGGCCGAATTCCGTACTCTGGCCAATCAGCACTGGCTAATGCATTGTATTGGCGTGATGAAGCAGTGCTGAATGAGTGTGCTTAGCACACACATTCAGCTCTACTTCATCAGGCTAATAGAATACATTGGCCAATCAGCGCTGGCCAATGCATTCTATTAGCTTGATGAAGCAGAGTGTGCACAAGGGTTCAAGCGCACCCTCGGCTCTGATGTAGCAGAGCTGAGGGTGCACAAGGGTTCAAGTGCACCCTCGGCTCTCCTACATCAGAGCCGAGGGTGCGCTTGAACCCTTGTGCAGCCTCGGCTCTGCTACATCAGAGCCGAGGGTGCGCTTGAACCCTTGTGCAGCCTCGGCTCTGCTACATCAGAGCCGAGGGTGCGCTTGAACCCTTGTGCACACTCTGCTTCATCAAGCTAATAGAATGCATTGGCCAGCGCTGATTGGCCAGAGTACGGAATTCGGCCAATCAGCGCTGGCCAATGCATCCCTATGGGAAAAAGTTTATCTCACAAAAATCACAATTACACACCCGATAGAGCCGCAAAAAGTTATTTTTAATAACATTCCCCCCTAAATAAAGGTTATCCCTAGCTATCCCTGCCTGTACAGCTATCCCTGTCTCTTAGTCACAAAGTTCACATTCTCATATGACCCGGATTTGAAATCCACTATTCGTCTAAAATGGAGGTCACCTGATTTCGGCAGCCAATGACTTTTTCCAATTTTTTTCAATGCCCCTGGTGTCGTAGTTCCTGTCCCACCTCCCCTGCGCTGTTATTGGTGCAAAAAAGGCGCCAGGGAAGGTGGGAGGGGAATCGAATTTTGGCGCACTTTACCACGCGGTGTTCAATTCGATTCGAACATGGCAAACACCCTGATATCCGATTGAACATGTGTTCGATAGAACACTGTTCGCTCATCTCTAATAATAACATTTTTACCAAAGTGTAGCTGAATAACTTTTAGTGTCAGCACCCAAAATGCTAATTGCTTTGGCTAATTGCATTTTGGGTGCTGAAACTAGTAGAAACAATTGGTTCAAAACAGTAGGAGCAAGAGAAAAATTCTCAGCTATGCCAGAATCAGTGGAGCAGCAACATGTGTATGACTAAAGAGAGTATCCATGTCATGCACTATAAGCAGGGCCACTTTTACCATAGGTACAACAGTGTAGCCGCACCGGGCCCTATAGTTTCGGGGTGAGAATTCATTTTATTCTTTTAAATGTAACATTGGTGGTTGAAGGGAAAGGGGAAATTAAGTTATGGGGAGGTATTGGGGGGCCCACTGTCAAAACGTTTGCACAGGGCCCCCCCCCCCCAATACATTAAACATTGACTATAGTACATAGTAATTTTGCCAGGATTGTTTCTTTTATATTTTGTCTAACATTTCTCTTCTTTCAGGCTTATGTCATAAACAACATGGATAAGCTCAAATCCAATGGTTCTTTTTGGAAATGTTATTTTGTTAGATTTTGTTTAGTATGTTGGACCTGTCAGGCAATAAATACAAATATCTATCAAAAGCCATCTTTAAGCATGTCTGTTGACCTGTACTTCAACTCTGTCAAAGTGGTTTGACTGTTTAGATTGAAACCTGACCTTTAAATCCTAAATTATGAGATAGTTTGTTGAAAGTGTAATGTGTTTATCCTTTATCCAATAAAGTAAAACTAAATTGAATCAAATCCTTAGCAACAGCAGTGAAAAGGGCAGAAAATGTAGTTATTCTAATGATTTATGAATAATGGTGTATTTGATCTGGGGGAATGCGTAGGCCTAGCTTACAACACTCATGCATTGATCATTTACTTTGACATGACTTCATTATAAGGAAATATGTATTGGGTCAATACTTAGAAATTCGCTGTCTATATGTCAGAACACTCCTTAATCCAAAACACCTTTATCACATATATAACATGCTTTACAGGAAAATACAGTAACTCCTATTCCTTTCTTCTTCTTGGTGACAGTCAAGCTCCCAAGATAAGATTGCTTGTGGAACCCATATTAGGCTGGGTTCACACAATGTATTTTGGCATGTAATGTGGCACGTTGACGCCGCGGGAGCTTTTGCGGGCCGTATACGCTCCCATTGATTTCAATGGGAGCGTGGATCGTATACGCGGTGCTATTTTGCGGCGGCCACAAAATAGCGCCGCGTATACGGTCCCGGCTCCCATTGAAATCAATGGGAGCGTATACAGCCCGCAAAAGCTCCCGCTGCGTCTACGTGCCAAATTACAACCCAAAATACATCGTGTGAACCCAGCCTAAAGGTGTCTGTACACATAAGAGCAATTGGCTAAACTCATGATATTTGGCAGGAGAGAGCAACAGTCTTACATGCATGAGGTGTACCAACTCTCAGTTTCAACATGCCCACAGTTTTGCTCTCAATGGAGAAAAGTTACTGCCAAAGGTGTCTGAAACATCTTATCCCCCTCTGCATGACGGAAATATACAGTATGCCTGGTTAGAGGTACCAGTCTTGCAAGTCTGTTGAAGAGTTGGGTAGAATAGCTGTTGGCTAAAATCTGCTTGCAGCAATATTAAAGCTATACGACCAGTTAGCCATACACATTTATACATATTTATCTGAATATATATATATAAAATTTTGGCAGTTCCGGCTAAATTTGGAGAATCTGATTCTGTGTTGATCGTACACATAAGATTAACATCACATGTTACTAATAAAAGACTGAATCTCCCAATGACCTGCAGATAAATAGTTCACGTGTGCCCAACTTAAGTCATTATGAGCGCCAACAAATATCTGCCTTCAGACTTAAGCAGTTTGTCTCAAGTGAACTATGCAGTAACCTGGCATTCATTAAGGGTCTGGCTTTTTGATCTCAGCATTCAGGCAATATAACTGGTAGTAGATGTGGATAGCTGCACATTAGAGTGTGTCCTCTACAGATAGTCACTTGCTAAGAGGAAATCACCAATGTTTTCTAATCCTACATATCCCCTTCACACGGGCGTATCACATTGAAAGCAATAGGTAAAAAAGCCTCCCATTGATTTCAATGGGGAGCCCGCATATGCACCCATAGAAATCAATGGGATCTGTTTTAACGCCGCTCACTCTGAACGAGTTTACGTTCAGAATGAGCGGAGCATTTACTCCATGTGAAGACTCCGTGAAGTGTTAAGTTTTCTTGTGCTTTAATAAGGTGTTTCTTTAGTATAGGAGCATGGACTTACTAGTTGGTTTTGATAGGCTGTAACAGCAGTGAAGACGGTTTCTTGAAAGATAAATGTTCTGAATTCTTCTGATTTCAGGTTCAGCAGAGATGCCGTGTGGTCCTTTTTCTTTATAATGTGCACCCTTGGCTGGTATTTGTGCATGGAGTTCAGGATGATCTATATTAAAACAATATGAGATTTTTTTCTATGACAAAAAGCTGAATCTCGTCCATTCCATAGCATGTCTCTATATTAGTCTACTGCAAATATAATTCTTAATCATGGAAAAATATAATTTATTCTATTGCTATATGTAAAAACAGTATAAAAAGATAACAGAACAAGGATCACTCTCTCTGTGCCTGAATGGAGAGTTGTTTTGTTACTATCTCCTAGTCTTGTGGACCTGGGGCTTTCATGTATCACATCTATAGCCATAGTTAATCGCTGTAACTCTGTGACTATATGACTGTGTGTGGATGTTTTTGCAGCAATAGTTTAAATCTCCTTCAGTATTTTTGATTGTTCCAGTTGTTGCCATTGACTGAATATACATCAAAATGCATCTCAATATGTTGGACATCTTGCTCTTTGCTGTACTTTAAAATGATACAAAGAGATTGCATTCAGTATCCATAATACTGGAACACTGTAAATCACTTCTTTATGTAAATTAAAAAAAAATTCTTAATCAGGAATCAAATTCCACTTGGGGAAATAGTTGCAAATGTTTATGCTAAAAAATCCTAGACACGTGGTGAAGGCTTGACACAGAGTTATCTTGGCAGATTGTTAAGCTGTCCATGCGTCTTCCTCTCATCATATCACACATATGAATGCCACTATCCTCACCATTTTTGTTTATCTGTCATAGCACTTGTGCCTGGATGAGTAATGCAATCTTCTGTGATGGTGCTGATGTTATTTTGGTGCCTGCACTGTATGTGACCTTGGTTTAGTGCTCAGAAATATACACACTTACATGGCCATGTTGGTCTAGTTCATTGTTTGTGAGCTTGACTTTCTCAAAAGAAACCATTTGCTTTAACAATTGTTCCCCAGTGAATGGAGAATCTGGATGGATATATAACCTGGAAGCATAGAGGTTTATCAGATATGCAGAAGATGTATCAAAATAAACACAAAACCAGATTTAGATTCTGATTCTGCACATTAACATATATATGCACTGTATACAAATTATATAGATATAAACCTTCACACCTTTTGTTTAATATATACAGAAGAGTATATAAAGTATAGGCCAACAACTCTTATAAATTACACCAAAAACCTAATTTATCTTTTGCATCTAACTTGTCAGTTTTTAGTTGAAAAAGGGGGAATTTTTTTTGCGCGTGTACAGTACATACCTAAACTGTATTAAAAAAATATTTCAAATATTTTTTTTGAAACAATATTTGTAAATATCTAAGGCAGGACGTGGTGCAAGGCTCTCAACTTCCTTTCTTTCATGACATTTTAGCCATAACTGTATATGACAGTCCGTTTTACTGAAGTTGTTATACCAAAATGTATCATGAAGATAACAATAAAGAGTATGTCTATAGGTCAAAATGGCGATATGAATATACAAGCAGCAAAAACTGTTAGCCGAAAAACCTTCACAAGTTTCACTGACTTCCAGTTATGAACGTATCTTTTTCTTATGGATCCTGGACAAAAATCCATTATTTTATGGACTCCCCATGACCTTATGGATGGCTGGTAACCCTGGCATGGCCTAGCATAATATCATTTGGTCACATCAGATGTTCTGTAGATGGCATGTTATGATCACTATAACAATCTACATTGATCTTATCTGATCTCTATCTTTTGTGACCAAGTAGAATTAGGATTCCATTGTCAAATAGTTGTTAGATATGACTTATAACTCCACCAAACTATGGCCATACAGTACATTCTTTCCTCTCTGTATAGAATAATATAGTTAAAGAGAGTCTGCCACCATTCCCAGCATATTAAATTGTCTGACAACACAGTGCACATTGCAGTGATAAACATGCAGAGGGCACCTTCAACTCGCACAGCACCACTCATGCCACTTGGACATGAGATTTTGCCAAGTAGGATCAACTCCCACTGCACAGGGTGGCAGTGACAAATACAGGAAAGAGGAGGGGTCCGAGTAGAAGAGTTGTAATCCAGGAGGTGAAGGCCCACCCTGTTTACACAGAGTACCTCTTGGCATATTGTTTCAAAGTTATTTTTCTCCAATTTCACAAAAGTCGCATACATAACAAAAGTATGTTTATCATTGTAATATAGTGGTATGTTATTATGCTAGAGTCAGCTCACACAGAGTTTTTTGGCAGCGGATTTTGACACGGAATCCGCCTCAAAATCCGCTACTGAAACCAGCCTCCATTGACTTCAATGTGAGCCGCTTGCTTTTTTTTCCCCGCTAGCTAGTATTGAAGAAAAGAAGCGAGATGACCCTTCTTGCCACGGATTCCGTGGCTGAATCAGCCGCAGCGTCCAAGGTGCAAGGCTCTCTCCAGATTAGGCCTATTCATTTTGGCCTAATCAGGAGCGGAATGCCGCAACGGGATGCCGGTGCACTGCTCCGGCATCCCGTCATGGCTAGCCGGATGTAATGTTCACACACGGAATGCAAATTCTGCCGTGTGAACATACCCTAAGGAAGGTGGTTGACGCCTTCTAAGGACTAGGTGGCTCATAAACAATACAACACAACTAATAGATTAAACTTAGTCCTTTAAGCAAGCAGCTATTAGGGACACATTGAGATTATCCATTGACACAGCAAAATATTGCACCAAACAAGATTCTAATAATAACATAACCTGAGACTAGATGGAATGAAAGACCTTTCTGTAATATTTGTACAAAAAACAAAACAAATGGAAATGTATTTCTATATTTTTGTGAAAATTGATTTTTTCATCTCATTGTAATATTTTTTCATTAATTTCACTCATAGATTCATTCACTAGTTTTGCAGACTACTAATGTATGAAAACATACACTAACTGCACATGAAATGTCTTGAAGATATTCTTATTGTAATGCAATTTAAGTGGTTTATAGACACGTAATGCTTTTCCAAATTTTATTGCTCAATGTTTCTGTTTTCCTAACATTATCCTGATTTGTATATTCTGTATCATCTTTATATGTCTTGTACCTGGATTGTTTCTGAATTAAGGTCAGGCTAACATCCAGATTGCTGCTTTATAATGTCTGTGGAGTCAGTATTGTAAAGACAGCCATGTAAATCATGGGTAAAACTTGGAAGCAAGGAAACCACGTATGTTAATACAGATGTTTTATTTACAAAGCCTCCTTGTCATATACAGAAGGTATAAACAGAGTATAAACTGTCCTGTTGTATTATCCATCATGTAGAAAACCATTTATTATTACATTATATCATTCTAAATGTTACAAACAAATGCTGTTGGCTCAATGTCATATTGTAATACCAATCCTGGAACATTTTCTTTAGGATATACAATCGCGCAGTGGATTTCACTAAGACTAGTTTACCAAACTAGAATACCAAACGCAATTGCAAGTGTTGTGCAGTAAAAGAATCACAGACCCCATAGACTATAATGGGGTCCGTGTGCTTGCCGCGCGCTATCAGCATGAATCATGCAGACAGGAAAGTAGATTGTGAACTACTTTACTGTCCACATGATTCCTGTGGAGATCTGGCGGCAAGCACACAGACGCCATTATAGTCTATGAGGATGAGTGTGCTTTTACTGTACAGTGCTTGCAATTGCATTTGGTATTCCATTTGGGGGGTCCCCATGTGGACTCCCCCGGACAGAATACCAATGCAGATGTGAACAAGGAGTAAGACCCCAAGTTACAGAAAAGCTTTTTTTTTTTTTTTTTTTTTTTGGGGGGGGGGGGGGGGGTTGTAAATTGTGCTACAGTTTTTTGAGCCAAATACAGGAGTGGAACATGGGACCTCAGTCTAAAGCATATTGTCACATTGCTGATATTTATTTTCCTAGTTACTATTAAATCATTCCTTACCGAGCAGGTAGAGGAGGATCTGCTTTTCCTGCCACCAGCCAAGATGATCTGTGGTAGGCATATCTGTATCTCTTATTGTCAACAGGCACTATATCCATTAGGACAATGTATTTGGCATCTGGATCAACCCCAGAAAATGAAACTCTGATTGTAGGGAACATCCTCCTAGAAAGTGTAATAAAAATAATAAGGATAATATTGTTAAGTTGTGACTAATATTAGTAATAATAATGAGAGTAATAACAACAATAATAATAATAATAATAATAAAAATAATATTTATTTTAAAGCATATACAATATACAGATCTCTATAGCAAAAATAGCTCCATTGTTCATGTCAGTGTCATGAATAGAATGTACCTTATATAACAATATGTGATATATTATTAGTAGTGGCAGCAATAAGAATTAGTGAACCTCTGCTATAAACAAATATTAATTTATGAGTACACATTGCTAATATTTAGGAATACATTAAAATGTATTTTTTTCCTTATACATCCTCTAGATAATGTGAGACTGATCTTCAGTTATCTTAAATATTTGGTTCCTAACCACAGCACATCCAGGTTTATATAATATTTTTAGAATATTTTTTAACATAAATGTTCACAACTAATATTACTAGTATATGGTTGTAAATAACAATCTATTAAATACATTTCTAAATGGAATACAATTCCTAGTTCTAGTTCGCAAGGACATGAACACTTCCGCCCTCTACTGTTCAAACCAGTTACATGTTAACAGACTATTAGGAGATTTTGCTGACATTGTCAGTTCGCCACAACATCAAAATAAAGTGGATCAAATCTTTCCATGTAACCAGCCATTTCACCATACAGCAAATGGAAGGAGACTTTTTGATAGACGCAGCTATTTGGCTTATCAAAGGGCTACAAGGCTTCTGTCTGTACTGCCGTATTGTAGACGTAAATGAAAGAGCCCATTCTATGTCTTGTGGCTATACCAAGAGGTATAGAAACCTACAAGAAACTCCCATAAAATATAGGGGCCACATATGAATCTTTCGCAGAAAAATGGTGTATAAATATATAGCTCATCCATTATTGCACTATTTTATTATCAATTACAGGCAATCTCTTCTTTAGTTGTGTAATTCTAATAGGCATCATCTTTCTATGTAAGAAATATGTATCAGTAATGCTTTATTCAGCTTTTGTCATTTTTAACGGAATTGGCAATTTGTGCTTATTAGTATGATAATTTATATGGTAATATCAATGCGTTATTATTATTATTATCATCATCATCCATAGAATGTCAGGGCTTTATTATTGACTTTTGTAACTAGTTTTAGTAATTAGCTATATCTGACTGCCAATGAACTTATTGAACTTCTATGTTAAAGGATAGGGTATAGCTATAGATGGTAGCATGCCATGGAGCTGCCACATTAGATGTCCTCCTACAATATAGGAAGACAATGGTATTATAAATGGCACATGGTAGGTACGGAGGAGAGGATTATACGTTGCATGATTATGATGAATTAACAATCTTTGTTTTGATATCGTCATCTGTTTTATGTGCTGGGCCCACATAGCATAAACTCAGCAGTATCTTACAGTCACTGGAAAGTGGATGGGATTCTAGTGAATCTATTATATTCTATGAAAAGTGCTGCGGGAAAAACTGTGATGCCTTCCACTGCGTTTTTTCCCCACAGTGCTTTTATTCTGTGGCCCACTACATGGGGCCTTAGTCTAAGGGGGCAGTCACACGGAGTAACGCGGCGCTGATTCTGGCACGATAACTCACACAAGAATCAGCGCTGATAAAAAAGACTCCCATTGACTTCAATGGGTTCCGTTTAGCACGCGTAACACATTGAAATTAATGGAAGTCTTTTTATCAGTGCTGATTCTTACGCGTGTTATTTTGCCAGAATCAGCGCCGCGTTACTCCATGTGAATGCCCCTGTAGAGTAATTCTCCTGTAGACAAATAATGGTCCGTTATTCTGCGAAAAACAAACAATTTAAGTGTCAAAGATGCTAATATTTAATTTACTGTATAGCGACTTCTTAACCCCGCTCACTAGTTTTTAAGTGTCAGGATTGTCCATAAGTGACCAACACAGTTCCTGCTATTCTGATTTGTTTTGCACAGTGATTGATGCTTGAGCCCAAGGCCCTATTCACACAATAGTGAAAAACGGCCATTTGATAAACAGATTTTTTTATGGTCGCCACATGGCTAATTTAAAAACAGTGAGAATGTGAGATTATATTCACTTGTTCGTTTTTTTGTTTTTGTTTTTTTTCACTGGGTTGGGTCGAAAAAGAAATAAATAAAATTGATCTATTTTTTTATATGGTCCATTAAAACAGATTCAAAATGGACAACAACTGCCCGTGAAGAATAGAAAAATGTGATGGAACAGATGCACATCGGTTTTTGCATGGATGTTATATACACCATAGACCACACTGTTGTGAATTAAGGCATTAAGCTGGTGGATCCCAACATGTCTTTATGGGGAAATTGGGCAAGATAGGTGTTGGCTAAATGAGCATTTGCCCAACAGCTATCTTATGAGTATGGATATCCTTAGTAAGTTAAAGTGAATACGCACTCTATTGTATGTCAGGACACAGAATGAGTTAGATCCAATGATCACAGCATCTTTCTCAAGTGAGACTCTGATCAGTGAAAGAAAGACAAAGCAAGGGGTCCTTGATCTAGAGCCAACAATTTTTTCTTCTATGTATAACTCAGAATTAATTATAGTAGATGGCAACCAGATTTAGCATATTATTTCTTCAGATATCATTGACAGCAGTCATCCACAAGCATCTCTATATATGATATGCTCATCTATGCGGAATCACAGCTTGAAGCTTAGGGTTATGTGTCAAGTCTGGCCTCTTGTTCTTACAGTTATTTGCATAAACAAATGAGAGTGTTATAATTGCACATCACCTAAATAACACATTTTATATATGATGTTTTGAAGCATTTTAACCACTTTAGGTTATTGCAAGGGACTATGAATACATTTATGAATACGTTTCTTTAAGACATATCAATAAGTCTTTGATCAGTGAGAAATAGTTAAAAATTATGCATTTATGGTACTGATGTAAAGAAAGCAGTACACATCTAATGTAGTGGCAGCCAGCATTGGGTTAAATACGACAAATAAATTATTATCTTTCTCATCTCAATGCATTAACCACGTTGTTAGCATAAAATATACTTTGAGCCATTTCACCATGTCCCTGAATTATCTAATCTGAAATGTTCTATTGTGTTGCTCAGGAGTTTGACACCTACGGACTTCCATCAAACTGCTCACAGTCAAGCACCATAAGTGTATGTATGTAGACTAGTGGTAATAAGCTGTTCCAGGCAAAAAAAGGTTTATGTTTCTTTAGTTTATGCATGGGTCTGAAAATACCATTCCTACAAATGTCTTCAATAGTCTTCAACAGATCTGCCATTTCTGACTATATCCCAAATATACCATGCAGGCTCCTATATATATATATATATATATATATATATATATATATATATATATATATATATATATATATATACAGTCCTATGAAAAAGTTTGGGCACCCCTATTAATCTTAATCATTTTTAGTTCTAAATATTTTGGTGTTTGCAACAGCCATTTCAGTTTGATATATCTAATAACTGATGGACACAGTAATATTTCAGGATTGAAATGAGGTTTATTGTACTAACAGAAAATGCGCAATATGCATTAAACCAAAATTTGACCGGTGCAAAAATATGGGCACCTCAACAGAAAAGTGACATTAATATTTAGTACATCCTCCTTTTGCAAAGATAACAGCCTCTAGTCGCTTCCTGTAGCTTTTAATCAGTTCCTGGATCCTGGATGAAGGTATTTTGGACCATTTCTTTCTACAAAACAATTCAAGTTCAGTTAAGTTTGATGGTCGCCGAACATGGACAGCCCGCTCTCAAATGATCTGAAAACAAAGATTGTTCAACATAGTTGTTCAGGGGAAGGATACAAAACGTTGTCTCAGAGATTTAACCTGTCAGTTTCCACTGTGAGGAACATAGTAAGGAAATGGAAGACCACAGGGACAGTTCTTGTTAAGCCCAGAAGTGGCAGGCCAAGAAAAATATCAGAAAGGCAGAGAAGAAGAATGGTGAGAACAGTCAAGGACAATCCACATACCACCTCCAAAGAGCTGCAGCATCATCTTGCTGCAGATGGTGTCACTGTGCATCGGTCAACTATACAGCGCACTTTGCACAAATAGAAGCTGTATGGGAGAGTGATGAGAAAGAAGCCGTTTCTGCACGTACGCCACAAATAGAGTTGCCTGAGGTATGAAAAAGCACATTTGGACAAGGCAGCTTCATTTTGGAAACAAAAATTGAGTTGTTTGGTTATAAAAAAAGGCGTTATGCATGGCGTCCAAAAAGAAACAGCATTCCAAGAAAAACACATGCTACCCACTGTAAAATTTGGTGGAGGTTCCATCATGCTTTGGGGCTGTGTGGCCAATGCCGGCATCGGGAATCTTGTTAAAGTTGAGGGTCGCATGGATTCCACTCAGTATCAGCAGATTCTTGAGAATAATGTTCAAGAATCAGTGACGAAGTTGAAGTTACGCCGGGGATGGATATTTCAGCAAGACAATGATCCAAAACACCGCTCCAAATCCTCAGGCATTCATGCAGAGGAACAATTACAATGTTCTGGAATGGCCATCCCAGTCCCCAGACCTGAATATCATTGAACATCTGTGGGATGATTTGAAGCGGGCTGTCCATGCTCGGTGACCATCAAACTTAACTGAACTTGAATTGTTTGTCCAAAATACCTTTATCCAGGATCCAGGAACTGATTAAAAGCTACAGGAAGCGACTAGAGGCTGTTATCTTTGCAAAAGGAGGATGTACTAAGTATTAATGTCACTTTTCTGTTGAGGTGCCCATACTTTTGCACCGGTCAAATTTTGGTTTAATGCATATTGCACATTTTCTGTTAGTACAATAAACCTCATTTCAATCCTGAAATATTACTGTGTCCATCAGTTATTAGATATATCAAACTGAAATGGCTGTTGCAAATACCAAAATATTTAGAACTAAAAATGATTAAGATTAATAGGGGTGCCCAAACTTTTTCATAGGACTGTATATATATATATATATATATATATATATATATATATACACACAACTTGATCAGGGATCTAGTTATCAAGGACCCTAGACAGAAGATAGAAGTGGTTTATTACTGCACTTCTGTCTCTTTTGTAACTACATACTGTACATAGCGCTCAATGGTATTAATTTAGCTTTGCTTTGGCACCAGTATCTTGGTATGTTTTTTTCTATTTTGTTACTTTTTTATTGGTTGCACCTAATTTATTATTAAGTGCATAATTCACCAAAATGAGTTGCCGTCAATACTCATGTTTTCAATGGTGACTTGTAATATGGGCCTTGTATAAACGGTGACTTGTAACATGGGCATGGTATAATCAATGACATGCAATATGGGGCCTGGTATAAATGGTCACTAGTAATATGGTCATGGTATAATCAGTGACATGCAATATGGGGCCTGGTATAAATGGTCACTAGTAATATGGGCATGGTATAAATGGTGACTTGTAATAAGGGCCTGGTATAAATGGTGACTTGTAACATGGGCATGGTATAATCAGTGACATGCAATATGGGGCATGGTATAAATGGTGACTCGTAACATGGGCATGGTATAATCAGTGACATGCAATATGGGGCATGGTATAAATGGTGACTTGTAATATGGGCCTGGTATAAATGGTCACTAGTAATATGGACATGGTATAAATGGTCACTAGTAATATGAGCCTGGTATAAATGGTCACTAGTAATATGGGCATGGTATAAATGGTGACTTGTAATATAGGCCTGGTATAAATGGTGACTTGTAATATGGGCATGGTATAAATGGTGACTTGTAATATGGGCCTGGTATAAATGGTGATTTGTAATATGGGCCTGGTATGAATGGTGATTTGTAATATGGTCATGGTATAAATGGTGACTTGTAATATGGACATGGTATAAATGGTGACTTGTAATATAGGCCTGGTATAAATGGTGACTTGTAATATGGGGCCTGGTATAAATGGTCACTAGTAATATGGGCATGGTATAAATGGTGACTTGTAATATAGGCCTGGTATAAATGGTGACTTGTAATATGGGCATGGTATAAATGGTGACTTGTAATATGGGCCTGGTATAAATGGTGATTTGTAATATGGGCCTGGTATAAATGGTGATTTGTAATATGGGCCTGGTATAAATGGTCACTAGTAATATGGACATGGTATAAATGGTCACTAGTAATATGAGCCTGGTATAAATGGTCACTAGTAATATGGGCATGGTATAAATGGTGACTTGTAATATAGGCCTGGTATAAATGGTGACTTGTAATATGGGCATGGTATAAATGGTGACTTGTAATATGGGCCTGGTATAAATGGTGATTTGTAATATGGGCCTGGTATAAATGGTCACTAGTAATATGGACATGGTATAAATGGTCACTAGTAATATGAGCCTGGTATAAATGGTCACTAGTAATATGGGCATGGTATAAATGGTGACTTGTAATATAGGCCTGGTATAAATGGTGACTTGTAATATGGGCATGGTATAAATGGTGACTTGTAATATGGGCCTGGTATAAATGGTGATTTGTAATATGGGCCTGGTATGAATGGTGATTTGTAATATGGTCATGGTATAAATGGTGACTTGTAATATGGACATGGTATAAATGGTGACTTGTAATATAGGCCTGGTATAAATGGTGACTTGTAATATGGGGCCTGGTATAAATGGTCACTAGTAATATGGGCATGGTATAAATGGTGACTTGTAATATAGGCCTGGTATAAATGGTGACTTGTAATATGGGCATGGTATAAATGGTGACTTGTAATATGGGCCTGGTATAAATGGTGATTTGTAATATGGGCCTGGTATAAATGGTGATTTGTAATACGGGCCTGGTATAAATGGTGATTTGTAATATGGTCATGGTATAAATGGTGACTTGTAATATGGACATGGTATAAATGGTGACTTGTAATATGGGGCCTGGTATAAATGGTGACTTGTAATAAGGGCCTGGTATAAATGGTGACTTGTAATATAGTCATGGTTTAAACGGTGACTTGGTACATGGCTAATTCATTGTTAGTTGTGCTAACAAACTCCACATTCCTGAAACCTGAATTGCATCAAACTTATTTATTTAAAATTTATCAAAAATAAGTCAGAAAAGTGGCTTCAAACACTGTTCTCGTGATAAATCAGCACCAATGAACATTGCCGTACCTGATCACATGATTGTCAGGTGTAAATGTGAAGCAAAAGAACAGGAAACCATTTAATTCCTTTTTAGCAAGCTAAATTAGCTAAATTAAGGAGAAATAGAAATGAAAAAAAAAATCCTTATAAAAATAAATCTTGTAATTAAAGTGCCATGAAAAATTATGTGTAGATAAGAGAAAAAAAGCGCAAAACTTTGCAACACAAATTATTAAGGGGTTAATGTATTAGTAGCCATTTTCTTAGTGTATGGCCTTGACACTGATATATCATTATTTTACCCCTTCAATGTGGAGTTACTATGAGATTTTCATTCCATTTAGTATTGGCTGTTATATAATGAACACAATTACTTGTGCTTCATTTTACATTGTTGCCACATTTATAAAGAGATATTTTCTGGTTCTTAAAGGTACAGTCTGTTTATGGGAATTATGTACAACTGAATGCATCTTTCATCTCACTAGGAGGTAGGGATTAGTTAATAGAAATGGCCAGCCTGTGTTTCCTGGAAGATTTCCTTGTAGTTTTCTTTCTAGGCTGTAACATGGATCCTGAACATCATGTCAGCTGTACAAATTATGTGTTATGTACAGGCTGTCATTTTTATTGCTGGATTTTTCTTGTTTATGCTCTAGGCCTCAAAGATAATACACATATGTTGTGGAGTGACCATTAAATGCATTCCAATGCTTTTCAATACTTATTGCAACATGGCACAATGTGTGGCGCGAAGTAAAAAAAAACCTTGGCTGCATATTACTACATTATTCATTATTTGTGTTACTAGAACTATAATAATTAGTATAGGCATAATTACCTAAATTAGGTTAAAGCCCCACACTGCGGAATAGCTGCGTTTTGTAAAACACTCACATTTTTGATATTTGTAGAATATTGATTATACCTACTTTAAAGTTACGTATAGGTATAATAGAAGCAGAAATCTGCAGAGGAAAATTTTGCAGATTTTCTGTGAAAAACCCTGCGGGAAAAATCGCAACACGTTTCTACCGCATAGCTTTTTTTTTGCAACAATAAACTGCATGGGGCCTTAGCCTAAAACACAAAAGAGGAAAAAATCTTTCCATTACACCTTTTCTCTGTGTAGATTTCACTACTGGGTTTGGCTTACAAATACACATGTAAAATACATACCATAGGTAAGGCTATAGCTTATGGAAAAGCTGCATTTTTGCTGTAGTGTTTTTTTTTTAGCTAAGAGTGATATCAGTAGGAATGAGAAATATAAAATGAGTTTATATTTATACTCTCTTTTTACTTTGACCCATTTGTTTTTGGAAACATGTCTTTTCTATGTTTTATTTCTTTTTTTTCTGCTTTCATACCATAAATAAATCTCACCTTCCAGACTTGGTAATAATCATTTCTGTCCCTAGGTCATGAAATTTGTCCCAGAGTTCCTTGGTCTCCAAGCTGCAGGAAATCTTGGCCATTTCTTCACTGGGGATGATGGGAGTAGTAGGGATCAGAGGCTCAGTACACAGAGTAACAGGACTGCTGCTAAAGTCCCCATGAGGGTCCACACTGGATATGTCATTCACAGGCTGCCCACACGATGACTTCTCCACAAATTGTTCTAACACAAAGGAAAGAAAATATAGAAATGACTGAATTAACCAAGACACCAAGAAACAGTCCTGGGAAGTCTCTCTCTTATTTAAAAGCAATTGAACGTCCTGGACTGGAGATGAGAAAGATACAAGTGTGCATTAGTGTCTATTCCTGTCATGTCATTGAGGAACATCATGTATAAAATGAATATAGAAAAGTAATACTACTACATATTGTTAGAGCAGGACAAACAGCATTCACTGAGACCCAGGAAAAGATTTATAGTAAAAGATATAGTAGGAGCAATGACAGCACATAAATGGTCAATAATATAGAAACAAGTAGTATAAATATTAATAAGATAATTATTAGTGTGTCATATACATACACATATATATACATACACACTAGAAATAAACAGCACTCTTCATAGTAAAAGATAAAGTAGGAACAATGACATGAATGGTAACTAATATAGAAACAAATAGTATAAATATGAATAAGGTAGTTATTATTGTGCCATATATATATATATATATATATATATATATATATATATATATATATGAGAAATAAACAGCACTCTTCATATTAATAGAGGATGAATGGCAAAAAAAGTCAATCCAATAACAGGAAAATGGCAGCACTTCGAAAATTCATAGAAGAGGAACAATGATCAGGAGCTTCAGTCCTCTCAATGAACAGTCACTAAAGAGGAAGAATCACGATTTCTATGAATTTTGAAGTGCTGCAATTTTTTCCTTGAGAAATTTAATATATATATATATATATATATATATATATATATATATATATATATATATATATAATCATAAGTTTTTCCATTGGTACACATAGGAGACTATAGTGCTGATCCGATAAAAAGTACAAAATATAGGGTACATAGTTACATAGGAGTTTTTTTTCTTTTCTGTATTTTATAAGGTAATAACTGTATATAAACATATATATATATATATATATATACTATATATATATATATATATATATATATATATATATATACACACACACACGCACACACACATTTTGAAATATATTTGGATTAACTTAAAACTGAACATACTGAAAATATGTTACATTTGTAAGAATTCTTTAACTGTTTAGTCATGGATAAATTTTCATAAAGTGGCTTTAACTTAGGTTTTCTATCTGTTATTAGCACAAACGTCAGTGTAATATGGTATATATGTATTGTACATTATATGAAAATATACAAACATATTGCGAAAAATAGAATGATAGAAAGTGAGATCAGTAATGCGATGAAGGAGATCAGAAGCTGTACTAATATTGTACTAGTATTGTAGGTATATACTAACCCGCAGAATATTCCAAGTGATACATGTGTATTATACAGATCTAATAGGGAGGTGCTGGCTCTTCCTATAGTGATATAACTCTGCTGGTTTCCAGCCTCACGTACAAGTTGCTCTTCTAGCTTTCTATGTGATTTTTTCTGCCCTGTATAGAGTTCTGTATGGGGTGATCTCTCCATATACTCGGCTACACTCACACTCTCCGCTTGTATGAGCGGGCACATAGACACAAGCTGTCCGGCCGCCGAGACTGACTCCCGGATTATACAGCACAAGTCACCAGCATGGTAGAAGTTTATTTCTAAACAACAGAATTGAAAAATTCCTGTTTGAGACATTTACTTGGCAACACACATCAAGTTTTCAATCACTTGTAGTTGCTAATTATATATATATATCTGCATATAGTAATATTGTAACAAGAGTTAACATAGCATTGTAATGTATATTTAGGAATGTATATAATTATTAATCATATGTAATTATTGTCTTCAAATGGATGTAGTTAGTTGCAGTGATAATCTAAGAGTATATATATATATATATATATATATATATATATATATATATATATATATACATATATAGAAACTTTTTAGATGGCCATACTTAATAACTAGATAGAAAAGTTTTCACATGCTCACACAACTGTATCACAAGCCTTCCTAGCCCCATGTACATGTATAATCATATGTATTGCTGTTCTTCTCTTCCTATATTCTATATATTGTTTGTTCCTGTACTCACCCAGCGGTTTAATAGTGCTCTCAGTGTCCTTGTCCTTGACTGTCCCGCTAGACATGATGGCCGCAATGGAGAAGGCATTAGCCCTGGAGGAGAGCTGAGGCTTGGGAGAAGCTGTGTATTCCATGTTGAGCTGTGTCTCCACCGGGTGCAGGTCTATAGAGGTTCAGTACACGGGATCCCCAGGGCTCAGGGATACAGTAGTAGATACTAGGAGCTGCACATCATTATGGAGTCTCCTCCAGGGGCTGCTGCTGCTCTCCTTGGGATGTTGGCACTAAATGTAAGAGTGTTGTTGGCATGAGGTCAGGAGGAGCCGGGGTGGGTCTAGAGCATTGGCTGCTGGATGTAGTAGTGTGTGGACTCTCTGCCTCCCCTTCCTTAATTTGATGGCCACACAGATCCTATCTTTCCTCTGTCCAATTGGAGCCCTTGAGCGTCATATGTGCTGGCTGCAGCTGATAAATGCCTGGGAGGTGGTGGTGGGCACAAGGGGTGAAGCTTGTCATTATTAGGACCCTGATCCCTTACTAGCCACTCTCATTTCCTTATACAATTAGGGGGTGGGGCAGAAGGAGGATACTGGGAAATTACAACATTATTGGCATTTGAGGATTATTCACAGAAGTGTCCTAAACACTGCCAATTGTCTTATCCCAAATATTATAGGATTATTATAGGCTTACAGACAATGAAGTGTTGTGTCCATAGCAATGCACATCACATGTCCTAAAGGACAGGATATTTTACCCCGTGTAGATTGCAGCCACATTCTGAAGGGCACAGGACAGAGGTCTATGTGCAGTTTTCTCCATTGTGGATGACAATAGTGGCAGCATTATATACATGATATAAATGATGTCATTCCAATTAATGGCAGGCGTCTGCCTCTGATATTAGGAGTATTAGTGAGTGGTGGGCAGCTCCCAATGACCCACCACCAGCAGGGATGGATCTAAATGCTGCCAATTAATTAATTAATGTTGTCCACAAGGCTAATTGTCTGGGAAACTAAACCCAGAATACCAAAAGAAAAGCTAACAAACAGCCGATATTATATTAAGAACATTAAGAAAACATTAAGGGGGGAGAAGAGTCAGAGCTGGGGGTATCTGGCTATTACTTATGCGCAATTTCCTACATGGATATTTTTATATATACTGTATTATATAAAATAAACTAACAGCAAGAAACACAAAGGAAAAACAAACAGAACTAATTGGAAATTGTTATTTTTATAATATTTTTACCCATCTATTAAATATCTGTTTGTATACAGATCGATTATTGCTATTGTTGTTTTATATATTTATAAATATAAGGGAAGTCAAGAGTCATGTTGTTAGATATATATATATATATATATATATATATATATATATATATATATATATATATAAAATTTTTATCTTAACACACTTGCATTATTTACTTTCCTATGTGAAAACTTTTTATTGTAGCAGAGGACACGATGTTGTCTTTTGTATCCGGCTTGTACCAGGAGACTGTGTGGCTACATTTGTATAGTCTGCTCCCTCTGCTATCACATCCAGACCCCTTCCTCTCAGTGGGGATAATCCACTTGACTACACAGCATTTTGTGAACAGGACAGGACCCATCCAGCAGACTATGGGAAACACACAGAGGAGCAGGCAGCAGAAAGCCCCTCACTGCAGGTACATTGATAAATGTGTTTTCTTACAATGACATATCAGTGGACGTGTCTATTAATGTCTTGGCCTTTTCCTTACATCAACACTCCATATCTGCACCTCTGCACTCACCCCTCCTCTGAACTGCACAGGACCAGCAAATGGGGCGGGGGGACTTTATTCCAATAAAGTTGTATTACTTATTATATAGTCACTCTGAAGATATCTATCTATCTATCTATCTATCTATCTATCTATCTATCTATCTATCTATCAATCATCTATCTATGTCTTTGTACAGGTCAGGTATAGAGAGATAGAGACAAGCTTACATACATATATATAAATGTATATGTATTCACAGTTAGATCACATAATTCGTACCATAGACATAGAATTTACACGTTTGAAAAAATAATACAATGAAAGTCTAATATTACTATATTTTAAGTTCATTTTAAACTAAAATAAACAAACTATTTTCAGGATTTCTTTAGACTCTATGTTATATCAGTCATTTTGATATATAATAGTGCTGTATAGTAACAGTACAGCTAAATCTCCTGGTATTGTGGGGTTTGTATCCCTGTGATGAGGATATAGTAATACAGGCTGAGTAGTGCTGTGTCCTATGACCTCATAGAAGGGTCTCTTGTTCTCTCTGGAAAACCTTTTCTTTGCCCCCACAACCTGATAACGAAATGACTTTAGTCTAGACGCCTATGGCTTTCTCTATCTTAGTCACATACTGTACACGGTCTACCTCTTGCTTGTACAGTTCATTTCCCACAACCCTGTTAGTTAATTAAGGCAAATTATTATTATAATGTAATATTCATAAAATTATTAATTAATACATTCTTATCTTCAGAGGTGAAGGAAAGTCAGATATCAACCCTACTCTTCTTATATTGTATCATTGTTGGTCTTGTAAATGTGTGTGTATATATATATATATATATATATATATATATATATATATATATATATGAAAACATCAAACATCGAACTCCTCAATTTTCCACGTATGTTCCTATAAATATAAATAATATATATAATATATATATATTTATATCCAGATAGCTTATTTTAATTATTTGATAGATTTAGATTACAATAGTTTGATATAATTAGTTTATAGTATTATCCATTAGACTTGTCATTCATTAGTCAGTAGTATTAGAATAGTGTATATTACTTACAGTGACGATTTTAATGCATGTAACCTTATTTCCTATTAATAGGATTGGTGATTATATTATTAAATTATGTTCTTGTTAAGTGTTGGTGCAATTATTATTGCAATAATCATCCTGATTGTAATCAAATCTATATGTTGTCTAAATTATAATGTAGACATATAATTATAATAATGATTTTTAATTTATGTTAATATTTAGTTATTTTCTATTATCTACGTCTAATGATATTAGTGATATTAATTATTATTTATTGCTATCTAAACCATAAGGCTGGGTTTACACTGTGCTTTTTGATCTGAACTACATGCGGTTTTAATTGCAGTTATGAGCAGCACATTTCTACTATACCAATAGACCTGAGGTTTCCAGTTTAATGTTCTTTAGCACACAGGTGAAATGCATAGTACAATGTACTGTCCATTACTACTGCATACAGTTCTGCTGTAAGAAGCACAATGTGAACACAGACTAATATAATCAGGAACGATTACAGATAGAATTCAGATAATTATAATCATCATCACCATCATCAATACTATTCAGGTAATATAAACTATTATTATGTTATGTTGTCATTACTGCTCTTCATTTAATGGTTTATTATTGTGATGATTATTATTATTACTATGTTATCAATAATATTAATGTGAAATAATATATCAATATAATATTTATTTTAACTGTATATTACTCCATTAATTGTTCAGTATTATTGCTGACTTTGATCACTATTTATCAGTATTATTTTGATAAGACATAATATCCTAGATGGAGGCACTACTTGTAACTACTGACTATGGAGGGGGCTATGTGGTCAGTATTGGGCACCTCTGCACATTGCTCACTTTCAGCTATCCTCTGTGTGAGTCCCTGCACCTGCTCCCTGTAGTAATCACATTTAGCTCTCTGTCCCTCTCTTCCTTTGTACTCAGTACTATCTTTCTGGATCCTCTATGTAAACCAATCCCCATATTTATTTTATTACAAACTGGCTACTTCTTTTTTTTTTTTTTTTTTTTGTTAACCAAGACCATGCCAAGTGACAAAGCCTAAACCTACTTGTTTCCTTTAAGGCTGTTTATATATATATTCTGAAGTCTTCTATTATCACTTGTTGCTAATGTACATAATGTGTATGTTTAGCATGGTTTTAGTGTCACATGTGCCTATGAGGAATGATTTAGTTGTTATTGTGTATTTTGGTTAAATTAGTTATAAATAATATAGCAATTAGTAGGAACCTTTATAATCTCTTGTAATCATTGTTGTCTCCTGTAGAATATTATAGAACATTGCACCAATTATCGTTAAGCCATTATATAAGCACCTTTACTATTATTAGATGTTAAGAATGGACATGTAAGCAGTACAATACAATTTGCTTATGAAATGTTTATTTCAAGGAAGCAAACCCATATTTTCTGAGCTAAATCTACCCCACAGCATTATCTTCTAAAAATGTAGCCACTTATTTCCATCCCACTATTGAATGACAAGAGATTTCAGCCTATGTTTATGGTCACAGAAGATGTTAACAATTAGCTAACTAATATATAACTAATATCCAGGTATGTAAGTTAGGCTTCCATTATAGATCCCTAGGGGTAACTCAGTGTTACATGATAAGGATCCTGAATGGCAGATATTCCTAATTATACCGCAATACAGTAGTGTGAGATGTCATTTTGCATATCTTGCTATATTTATGTTACTGGAGTACAAACCTTTGAGAGCTGTAATGGCAATCCTTCTGTGTATGTCCACATAGGGCTTAAGCACTGAGGAAATGATGCAGTCTTTATACTTGGAAATTCACAGCAGAAAAAATGCACCAAATTTTGCTATGGAATTTCTGGAAATTTGCTGTACAATTAATACTAAGGCCACAATGCGAATACGCAGCTAATCTCATCCACACATTGCAGAAAAAAAGTGCAGCAACGCGTTTTTGTAAATTGCAGCATGACAATTATACTCATAGAAATGCTGATAGTTTCCATATAGGTATAATAGGAACAGAAAGTCCACAAAGGAAAACTCTTTTTTTCTGTGAAAAGCGCAGCAGAAAAAACACAACGCATTTCCACTCTGATCTTTTCCGCTGCACTTTTTAGCTGCAACTCACTATATGGGGCCTTCATTTTAAAGTTAAGCTTTTTTTTGTTGCAGATTTTGCTGCCCAGGAATGGCTGCAAAAGATTCTAAAAATAAAGGAAGTTTTTGTATGTCTCCTTTCTGCTCAGTCTACTCCTGGCTTTGGCTCAAAAAAAATGCAGCAAATCTGCAACAAAAGAAGCAGCTTTTCTGCAATGTGGAGCTTTAGCCTCATATTGTAAGGTCGGGGCTCCATCTTGCGAATACATGATGTTTTAGCTTTGGTGGATATGCCAATGTGTATTACAGTGCCTGCAAAGTGGATGGGATTCTGGCTAAATTGCAGCATGTCAATTATACCTACGGAAATACTGGCAGTTTCCACATAGGTATAATAGAGACAGAAAGTCTGCAGTGGAAAATCCTGCAGACTTTCTGTGAGAAATGCTGCAGAAAAAAGCACAACGTGTTTCTGCTGAAGCCTTTTCCGAAGCGTTTTTTTTTTTTTTTTTTCTGTGATTTCAGTCCTGTGGGACTACTGCCATTGAGCTACATTCACACAAGTGTGAATAAAGGCTGTGTGACATCCGTTTCTTTAAGGAATGTCATGCAACAGCATCAAATTCTATGAAAGTGAATAGGGGCTATTCATGTGACCATTATTTTGGTTACATAACTGGTGTGTTTTATTTATGATGGGTAAAAATGTTCCTTAAATAGAATATGACTAGGGTTGAGCCGATCTTGACTTTTCAGGATCGATTTTTAATATCCGATTTCCGATCATTTTTCATTCGAACCCAATCTCGATCCCAATTCTGATCCCAATGCAAGTCAATGGGATTTTTTTTATTAATCCGTGATCAGATTTTAAAAGCAATCCTATTCACTATACAGCATGGAATCTAACAATTGTTAGAATCCACGCTGTGTAGTGAATCACTAAAGTAGCTAGAGGATTTTTTTTTTAATCCTCTGGCTACTTAGTCCTCCCTGGTGTCCACTTACCTCCAGAGATTGCTGGTCCGGTGCCTGGTGCCTTCCTTCTTCTTTGCCTCGCTGACGCTCCATGCTGCTCTTCTCCCTTTGCTGCCCCCTCCCTGCCAGGTTAGGAGAGTGTGGGCGGGTTAGGAGAGTGTGGGCGGATACTGGGAGGGGAGAGTTCACGTCTCCCCGCCCTGTACCCACCCACACTCTCCTAAGCCACAAGCCCCGCCTACCTAGCGCTTTAAACACTAACCTGGGAGGCGGGGCAGCGAGGCAAGAAGAAGGAAGGCACCAGAGCAGCCATCTCTAGAGGTAAGTAGCTGCTAGACATGTTTAGTTTAGCCTCCCATTCGAATGAATGGAGGCAGCTGGCGCAGGGGGTTAAGGCTGTGTGCTGGCTGCTTCCATTCATTCCTATGGAACTGCAGCGGAGCCTTCACACTGAGTATACAGCGTATACTCAGTGTGAAGGCTAAGCAAAGCATTGTGGGAAAAGATCACCGATCTTGATTCCACATAAAAAGATCATGTTCGGAATTCCGATCGCGATCGTGAAATTTTCTCGATCGCCGATCGGAATCCGATCTTTTCCGAACACTATCGCTCAACCCTAAATATGACTATGAAACATGTGACAATGAGCAATACGTCAGGTCTTTATATTTATATGGATTTTTGAACAGCTATAGTTTTAAGGCTGGGATCACGCATGTAGTATTGTAGTACACTGTATATTGAAAATACTGTGTTTAGACGAACCTGCAGAGTGGATGGGATTCTGTCTAATCCCATCCACACATTGCAGAAAAAAATGCATTGCGGAAAGGCTTTGTTTTCTAAAACGCCTACGTTTTTGAAAATCGCAGCATGTCAATTATACCTGTGGAAACACTGCCATTTTCCATGTAGGTATAATGCAGAAAGTCCGCAGAAGAAAACTTGATGCGTTGCAACCGTGGTTTTTTTCAGCAGTGCTTTTTCACTGAGGCCCACTACATGGGACCTTTGCCTTAGGCAGAGGCCCACTTTGCGGAAACGTAGCTTTTTTTGTTGTAGATTAGAGCCAAAGCCAAGAATGATTCCTACAAATGGAATGGGCAATATATAGGAAGCTCTGAAGAAAAGAAAGCTGCGTTTCTGCAACGTGGGGCTAAGTCCCTAGGCTAAGGACCACAGGCCATAAACGCAGTGATAAAGCGCTGCAGGAAGAACCGCTGCGACGCGTGATGGCATTGGGGTTCTGTCCATAGCGCTTTTAAGAGAAAGTTCACAGAGTTTTCCTCTGCGGACTTTCTCTTAACATTATATCTATGGGAAAGCCGCCGGCGTTTCCGTAGATAAAATTGACATGCCGCAACGGCTTTGCAAATCACAGTGTGTCCGCACTGCGATTTCTTCCGCCAAGTGGGCATGGGATTTGCATGAATCCCATCCACTTTGCTAGCACTGTACAACGCCACGATTTTTTCCGTTTCCGCTGCGGGCAAATTGCAACGTTTACGTCCCATGGGGCCCTGGCCTTAAGCATTTTTTTTGAGCCAAAGACTGCAGTAAATTCAATAAGGCTTGAGTAAGGACTGAGATCGCAAAAATGAATGACACATCCCATTTTTTCATCTGTGGAGCACCAGTTTTCTTAGGCTCGGTTCACATCTGCACATATCTGAAATATAATATGTATATTTATAAATATTAGTATGTACTTATACTAATATTAATATGTACTTATTCATGAATACCCACTACTCACAATACAACACACAGGAGTATTCTGTAGGCACAAGGGGCACAGTCACTAAGCGAAATGTCCACTAGAAAAGGCATAATTTTAAGCTGACAACAGATTTACTTACAAATGTGCCTTTTCAGCTTTCTTTTGCCTGGCATGGTCCTTTTAAAAAAAAGTAGGTGGGGCATGGGAGGGGCTGAATAAGGATGGGTGGGTTGTGTTCTTCATGGCTCAAAATGTATAAGATTACTGCCAGAACGCCAAACTGTATAGGGATGGCGTTCCTGACTGTATTGCGACATGTCCCATTCAAATTACAGTACTAGCAGCGCTGCACCTCCCATGAGGCGACCTGAAGCGAGTGCTTCAGGCGGCGCTATGTCAGGGCCCCAGGGAGGGCGGCATTTTTGATTACCTAAGCCAGTCCAGGACAAGCTGTCCTGGACTGGCTTAGCACCGAGCGGTGGATTGGGGAGGCCACTGAAGCAGCTCTGCTCCAGCAGCCTCCCCTCACGCAGAGAGCAGGTCATCTCCGTGCCTGATCTCTGCCTGCGAACGCAGCTAAGCCCTGCCCCTTCTGCTTTCTGTCGTTTGCCTCGGGCGGCGAAAGGGGGAGGTTCACCCCTGAGTACTAGTCCCCATTCCTGGCTGTCTGTTATGTTGGTTTTGGGTTTTCTTGGCCGTTCCATTTATTAGCAGGAAGAGAGGGAGGGAATACTGGCTTAGGTGGTAGTGTCTCTCACTTATTAGGTTATAAGTTTATATATATATGTATCCAAATTGTTTACGATTCCCCCTGTACCTCATTGGTTGATTTATGGTATGACCCCCACGGTTCATATTTGTGGTATTCCGCCCTGTCTTCCTCTTTCCAGACCCCCCTGCAGAGCGTTTCCCTCCCTCCCTCCGCTTTTTTTTTTTTACCGTGCATGTTTTATCTCCGTTTTGCTGATATTTGTCTCTTTTGCAGAGCCTTTTGGATGTTTAGTTTAAAGTCACAACTGACGGTATGGTGTTTGAAAGGGAAGTGGAGGTGACATGCCCGTGGGGAGTCTTACGGCTGGCGTACCACGCCACGCCCACCCGGTTTAAATAATTCACAACGGTTATACGTTCAAAGGTTTTACAATTACTCTGGTTTACGGTTATGATAAAGCTGTGGGTCAACCCCGTCCACAAATTTGAGTTTACATGGTCTCTTGTCTTTATTATGGGGAATGGGTTTTGCTATGGGGTGGTTGGTGTTCACTATTATTCTACACAGTCTTAAAGGGATTCAATCATTAGAATCCCTTTATGAACTAAGACAAATCGGAATAGCCTGAAGAAAGGCTATTCTTCTCCTACCTTTATCATTTTGATCCACCCCTCCATTCCGGTGTTGTTTTGTTTTTTTTGCCTTATGCAAATGAGTCTCCAGACAGCACAGGGGGCGTCCCCTGTGCGGTCCAAAGACTCTCCAGTGATGCCTCCATCTTCTCCCGACTGCCTCATCGGCCGCATCTTCAGCTGAAAGATCCAACTGCACATGTCCATCGGCCATTTTCCTGTGGCCTCTTATACAAGCGTCCGTTCGGCCACAGGAAAATGGCCGATGGACATGTGTAGTCGGCTCTTTCGGCTGAAGAAGCTGTGAAGAGGTGGTCGGGAGAATAAGATGGAGGTGTTGCTAGAGAATCTTCGGACAGGGGTTGCTCCCTGTGTTTTTTGAGCAAAGGGGAACGCCCCCTGTGCGTTCTGAAGACTCAATTTCATACAGCAAAAAAACTAAACACCAGAACGGTGTTAGGAGAAGAATAGCCTTTCTTAAGGCTATTCCAAGGTTGTCTTAGTTCAAAAAGGGATTCTAATGATAGAATCCCTTAAACTCCAGATGCTTGCTGGAATCCATTTCAATTTCTGGAGCACAGATTGATACCTGTATATAACACAGCCCCAGTACCCTTGATGAGATGGTCACTTTCATGCAGTTGTGGGTAAAAAATATGTCCATTTAGTAATATGAATATGGCTATAGGTTTGGTAGATTCCACCGACCAAAAATTCTACTGTGGTTTTCACTGAAGAGCCAAGTCTTCTACCCAACTAAGACAGGTCTTTTGTAAAAAGAACAGTAAGGGTGCATTCACACTGAGTAAACGCTAGCTTATTTTGTAGAGTAAAATTACACTTGTAAATTTTGCTATCCCATTGACTTCAATGACATTTTACAGGCGTATTTTTACAGGCGTATTTTTTACAGGCGTATTTTTTACAGGCGTATTTTTACACTTGTAAAAAAATATCATTGAAGTCAATGGGATAGCAAAATTTACAAGTGTAATTTTACTCTACAAAATAAGCTAGCGTTTACTCAGTGTGAATGCACCCTAACAGTGTTTTTGTAGCTGTCTACTAAGGCCTTTATATAGTCTTAAAGACAAGGTTGCTTGCCAAGTTCATTACCTCTGAATAAATGTCATGACCTTTTACCGGCTATTCTTGACGGGCAGATGAAGTACAGTTGTCAGCAGGAGGGGATACAGGCTTCTTATAGGTAATACAGCTTGTGACCTGCCATTGGTATATAAGAAGTTTACAGCAGGCACACAATACTATAAGGCTATAGTGGTCAGGCTATATGGCTAAATGTCCTGCCCATTTTGGGTAGCATAGGTGAAAATAGGTTTAAATAGGCACAAAACTGTTGTACACCTAAAATTGAAACGTTTCTCACAAATTTATCAAGTAGTGAATGTGGCTCATTAAACTTCTTTAGGGTGCGTTCACACGGAGTAACGTGCTGCGTGATGTGGCACGTATACGGCGTGTGAGACTTTGCGCGCCGTATACGCCCCCATTGATTTCAATGGGAGTTAGGATCGTATACGCCACGTTATTTTGCGGCCGTGATTTTGCGGCCACAAAATAACGCTTCGTATACGAGCCTAACTCCCACTGAAATCAATGGGAGCGTATATGGCGCGCAAAGTCTCACACGCCGTATACGTGCTATATCACGCGGCACGTTACTCCGTGTGAACGCACCCTTAATGTTAGTATGCCCCATGATGAGATGGCAGGATTGAGTATAGTGCTTGCTAGTTAGTATAGTCCAATGTCTGGCGTTACATTGAACATTCTGCATTGGGTACTTGGTGGTTAGCGGGATGATGGGCTTCCTACAATGGATGATCATGGAAGTACATTTGCCAGGTCATAGCACTTACCTGAAACGTGGATGCAGGTTCTAGGAAGTATTCATGAAGACTGGTTAACAGCCAGCAAAGACATTTTAGACATAACTAGAAGTTACATAATGCAGCTGCTGCTTCCGATATAGGATGTCAGTGCTCAATGTAAAAAAAGAAAGCTTCATAGGAAGAATTGTTTATGCTTCAAGTAATGTGAACTGCAGTTTCAACTGGAGGGGTTGTGCAAGGACGTGCAACACATTTAAAGGGAACCTGTCACATGGAAATGTATTGCACTCTGCAGGCAGCATATTATGTCAAGGGTAGTCCCTAGCACCAAATGCACCAACATTATTCTGAATACTACACACCAGTCTTAAAATATTAACTCCAATGTGTTTCTGATGCAACAACAGGTCCATCTTCAGATTGGGAGCTTGAGTGAGGACTCGGATTGGGCCCAATACATGTTGTTTTCTTACCACTGATATAAGATGGACTGAAGTGTTGTGTGAGGTGTTTGTTAAAGTGATATCACTACAGTGATATACTTTTACGACACAGTCACTAGATATAACCAGAACATTTGCATATAGACTTGAATGCAGTTGTCCAATTATTATAACAGTTGGAACTATTTGCTGGTTAATAAACTAATATGCTGTCCATTTAAAGGGGGTGGACGGTCACCTTACACCAAGTTGGTTATTATTATTCAGATCCATATTCTAGGTCCTGCTTCTATGAGCCAGGCTCTAATCCCATTGCCTCAAGTACACTACTCAGCATCTACTAGTGCAAGAACCTGGGCAACTTTTCTGCAAGATAATTCAGGCTGTTTTCCAAGGACTAAGGGTGTAGACCAAGGGAATTTCTTAAGCAGACAATAGAAAGGACAACATATCCCGATTTGACCAGAATTCTGGAAGATTTCACAATTGTCAGGCTGCCACACACTGCAAGATAACTGTAGCTGTAAGGATAAGGTTCCACATGGAAAATACTTCTTCCTGTAGAGTGAATTCTATACTATGGGAACAAATTGTATTGGTGAGACCCAATTGCTAGAGCCTGTCTCCAGAAGTCAGGATATCAATACAGCCCAGCAGATAGATAGGTTAGGGTCACCTGAATTCAATGATGTATTCCCTTTGTGGATCTGTGCCTGTGTTGCTGAGATAGCACAATTTTTGCTAAGTGAGTGGTAAACATTGAGCTGCTCTGTCTCAGTGCAGGTGATCTGCGGGGGTCCTGAGTGTCAACCCCAGCAGGTCTAATGTAGGATAAGCCATCAATATTAGAAACCGGAAAAACCTCTTCAAGTATTTAGCCTTTTCTACTTTTACTGTAAGTGCTGTCTGGACATGACTCGTGTAGCTTGGACTATGGCCTCTCCTATGCCTGTATTTAATTGCCCCAATGCCAGTTCTTGTTAACAACTTCTCTAGTTAATCTCATCTTTCTCACTGCCAGGCATCTCTTATTTTACTTTACTTGTATTTTCTCATTGCAACTGAGACTCTAGAGCACCTGTTGTGACGTCTTGTCCAACCTTGTGCCTTCTGTTAGGTTGTGTGCTTTACACATGCCTATCCTGATATAAAACAGCTACTATTTCTTTTACTTCATATGATATTGCTTTTGTAACTTTTAGAAAAATAAGAAAAAACGTATTTAATAGTAAGGCGGATGTCAGGAAAGGGTTTTAAGTCCTAAGGATGCCCAAACACCCCAATTACTCCTGCTCTTACAAAGGCAGTACCAAACTGCACCTTTAAAGGGGCTTTCCGGCATGAATTGAAAATTAGTCGCTGAACTAAACTCTCTCTCCCCGCCTAACTTCTAATTGATTTCCTTAAAAAATGGGGATGTCATTGGACCTCTCCAGGCACATTTTCTGATGATCCCGTGATGTTCCGTTTCCGCATTTCCACACTTCAGTTTTCTGGCATGAAGCGTCACTTCTTACGCTTCTGCTGGCACCTGCACATTAGAGCTTTATTTTACAGTCATCGCATACCACACATGCGCAAGAAGTCCACAGAAGAAGATGCCGATGGGACCGTAGAAACTGATATCCAAGCCATAGAAGACAGGTAAATATGATTGGAGGGGACAGATTGGAGCTGAGGTAGATAGGTAGGTTGATAGATAGGGCTAGTAGTCCATGGGCTAGCTAGGGAAACAGGTAGGGGGTGTGAGAGAGAGAGTGAGAGGGGGATAATGGGAGTTCTAGGCTTGGAAAGCATGTAAACGAATGCAGAGGATTCCAGGAACTCCCAGAGAAAGTCAGAAATCACTCAAAACACTGCTAAAGGTATTTTGGTGCAATTTTTTATTTTTTTGCCCCGAAAACCCCTTTATAGAGGGCACATGCGGTCCTCAGGGCACATGCAGTGTAATATACCACTAGAAAGTCGACAGTGTGCTGAATTCAGTGCATTATCGGCTTTCCCATTCTGTGCCCCCGCTGAAGAGCTATCGTTGCCAATACCGTAGCTCTTCAGTGTCAGAAGGGCATTTCTGTGAGAGGTGGCATTCCTTACTGGCTAGCGATGACGCTAAGTGGTGAGCATGTCATGTCTGGGTGGTAAGGAACGCCCCCTCTCACAGTACAGAGTAATAGAATCTACTGTGAGGAGGGGCGTTCCTAACTGACTGTCAGAAATGCCCTTTTGACACTGAAGAGCTAAGGTACCAGCACAGATAGCTCTTCAGTGGGGGTACAGAATGGGAAAGCTGGCTGTCAGCTTTCTAGCGGTCTATTACACTGCATGTGCCCTGAGGACGTGAAAGGTCCTCTTTAATGTAACTGATTTAATTGAGTATCAGAAGGTGACTTTGATTGGATATCTAGAGAAGAGAGTGAAGCCCCAGCAGGAGAAGAAATGCCCCTAAAGTCTATTTCAGCTAATTTTTTTAACAATGAAATCCAGATTTTCATAAAAATGGAGCTGCAATGCAGAATTATAAAGGCATTTTTGGAAAGTGTAAAATAAACTGTACATATACCAGTAGAATTTTTATATCCCTTCTATTTCTTTTGAGATGGTATGTAACAGAGCAAAAATAAAAAAAATTGAACATGAGGTTATTAGCATAAATTATGACCAGGATATATAAGCACACTAGTCTCTTCACGGCAAACTCTGTATAGTGGGTTCCTACTTTAAAGCTGAGATCACACTTAGATTTTTGGTCAGGATTTTGAGGCAGAACCTGCCTCAAAATCCTGACCAAAAAAAACGACTTCCATTAAAATCAATGGGAGCCGGTCAGTTCTTTTTTCTGCGAGCCGTTTGTTCCAGCTCGCGAAATGCTCATTCTTCAGGCAGAGCTGGATGTCTGCTTGAAGACATTCTCCCTCCCGACTAGGCCCATTCATTTGTGCCTAATTCGGAGAAGAGTGCTGCGAATGGATGACGTTTCTTGGACTGGAATCTGAGGCGGTCTCCATGTCAAATTCTGGACCAAAAAACCTCGTCTGAAATCGGCCTCATGTGTGCGATGCAGCACCCACCGGGAAGAGTGACTCAGTAGCCCAACTGCAGGCCAGGCCCCCAGGCTTTGTGTCACACTACCCCACAGGAATAGAACCTCAGCAATTACAGCTACCATGCAGTATCACACCATGTGAACAGATCTCAAAAATTCACCTAATGAATATATAGTACACCAACTAATTTCTATTATTTCTGTGATTACTTATTGTTGTGCCTATTTGATGCCACAATAGGTTAATAGCCATTCAGTAGTGTTTTAAGATCAGAAGGCTCGTGCAGTGACCCACCAAGTAACTGCTGGAACCTTCCCAGCCTGTATTAAATTTACCATCTGCATCAAATTCCTCAGCAAAGCGCCTCAATGTCACCTACCCTGAGAGGACCCAAATGCATAGCCGCTTAAGCCTATTAGAGGTTGATTTAGAATCACATTCACTGAAGAGAGGGAAAAAGGCTCTATTAAGACCTGAGAGTTGAAAATTAGATTATAGTTCAGTTGCTAGTGGATAATGTGCTAAAAGCTTTCTCACTCATTGTAACTCCTTGCTGAAAATTATTCACACTTTGCAGGTTACTGCACACATACTGAACTGAGGAACTGCCAACAGGGAAAAAACACCAGCAGACTTTTATTTCAAATTCATACAGCATGTATAACAAGCAGCTCTTTACTACAAGTGGTCTCCAAACACTTATTACGATCAATAAACATATGTAATATCCCATTTATCATTTTCTTTCCATTGCAAGTTGTAGCTGCTGGTCCACAGCACTATTATGGCAGGGGTGGTCACTGTTTCTTAATCTTTAACATTTTTACTACAAGGAGTATCACATTGAATGTATAAAAAGTTCCTTAAACTACCATAAATATGAATAAATGTTGCTGAGAAATTCAGCGAAAAGCCATAAAGATCATTCACCAGCATGGTACTAGCTCTATATGAACAGTACCTGGCACCTATTACAAAGTAATCCTGTAGGGTAGTATGACTTAAAGTGAGAGCAAGTGTTTCTCCCGTATTGTAGTCTAGAATTGTTAGTTAAGACATAATATAATAAATAAAATAGCTTCAGAAGTAAATCTTCACTTATAATCATCAGACTACACATCGGATAACGTGTTCAATATGGGATTTATGCATAATAATTATTATTTATTTTGCTTACTTATATAGCACCATCATATTCCGCAGCACTGTTATAGACATTGTCAATCACTGTCCAATATTGGGCTCACAATCTACATTCACAATCCGTATGTCTTTGGAGTATGGGACGAAACGAGGAGTAAACATGGGGAAAACATACAAACTCTGTGCAGATGTTGTCTTTGGTGAGATTCTAATTCAGGACTCCTGCGCTGCAAGGTAACATTGCAAATCACATATAAGAAGGACATATGAACTAGAGCAGAGGCAGAGGAGAGTGACTAAGTTTGGATGGGTAGATTGAAACATCAAGACAGATTCATAAACTTGAGGTTAAATTTATAAATGGACAGTACATAAATCTATCTAATGATCTTTGTACACCAAGACCATGACGAGGTTTTGTCTCCATCATATATGGGGGCTCTTTTATTGTGAGAGCAGAAAACTACTAGTACATCTCAATAAATTAGAATATCATCAAAAAGTTCTGGACTGTTGCTGAGTGGTCAAAGGTGTTTTCATATGAAAGTAAAATTTACATTTCATTGGAATGTCCCAGAGTCTGGAGGAAGAGTGGAGAGGCCATTTTCCAACAGGACTTGGCCCCTGTCCACGCTGCCAAAAGTACAAAACGTGGTTTAATAACCACAGTATCACTGTGCCTAATTGGCCAACAAACTCATCTGACCTTAACCCAATAGAAGATCTATGGGGTATTGTCAAGAAGAAGATGAGAGACCCCAGACCCAACAATGCAGACGAGCTGAAGGCTGCTATCATACAACCTGGGCTTCCATAACACCTCTGCAGTGTCACAGGCTGATCCCTCCATGCCATATTGCATGCAGGTTGGATTTGACATTCATGACTTGCAGCTCCAGGGTTTTGGATCTGAATTTAACCAAGGGTAACATCTGCATGGGGTTTGTATGTTCTCTCTGTTTGTGTGGGTTTCCTTCCACATACGAAAAGGAAGTCTACCACCAACAAAATGTCTTTTAAACCATGGTTAATAAAGTAGTGAACACATCTTTACTGTGTGAATGTGCATTCTTGTATTATATTAACTTTTATTCCATATCCAAATGAGCTGTTCTGTGCACATAGGATAGGGTCATTCTTGTCACCCATTTGCTTTTATGGTCATCACCTCCAGTGTTGTCCAGTGCCTCTACTCAGGAATATGGTTTAGAAGTCATTTTGATGATGATAGAGTGCCTGTGAGATAGGCCCATGAGCGTTAGTCTAATAAAGGGAAATATCATGTGATCTTAAGTACTATGATGGTGTCTATCATAATGATATGTGTATGATAGTGATGCATGATAGACACCATGATAGAACTTAATGGTTAATGTTGTACTGGAGACAGAATGGCATGGCAATGTGTTAAGCATGGCACATCAATACACAATACATGGAAACTTTTTACTGACCAGGATCTTAAAGGTGACTATATAACAGTATGTATTTTTATATTTTGAGAGAATATCTTCAACGTATTTGCAATGTAACATAATACATATGCAAACTAGCCTGTGCAGCCGTAATCTTGGCATATTCACAGTCAACATTGTGCAACACCTCATAAAAATAATGTATATGAAAACACCGAGTGTATACACTCACATGCACGTATAATGGAAGGTAAATGAAAGGTATTATTAAATAAAAAACAGCAGATGACTTGACAATGTATTTAATGTTTTTTTCCAGACACAATTTATAGCTTCCATGAAATCCCTTCTGTCATTACTTGGGGCCTGGAGCACTTAAAAGTGTTTGATAGTGTTTCAGGAATTCTACCCAGACACTTCCTTTTTGATGGCCTGTGCTACTGAAAAATAGTATGTCATGTTCTGATGTTCTGTAGAGCTTGTAAGGGAAACGATTCCTGGAAAGTCTCCATATTACATAATTTTATACACTTAAACTCTTTATTTCTGTTCATTCCATCTTCAGTGTTAGGAATCACTTTAATCCTGACCTTTTACATGGTTTATTTTCCATTATCTTCAGATCTTGTCGAAAAGTGTGAAACATCTACAAATTGAAGAGAACTACACCCTTCCCGTGAAGATGATGTCAAACCAACAAACTATTGCCAACACTTTCATAAGGAATGGTCAGTATCAAAGGTATCTCAGCACATGAGTACAGTGGGGCAAAAAAGTATTTAGTCAGTCACCAATAGTGCAAGTTCCACCACTTAAAAAGATGAGAGGCGTCTGTAATTTACATCATAGGTAGACCTCAACTATGAGAGACAAAATGAGAAAACAAATCCAGAAAATCACATTGTCTGATTTTGTAAGAATTTATTTGCAAATTATGGTGGAAAATAAGTATTTGGTCAGTAACAAAATTTCATCTCAATACTTCGTTATATATCCTTTGTTGGCAATGACAGAGATCAAACGTTTTCTGTAAGTCTTCACAAGGTTGGCACACACTGTTGTTGGTATGTTGGCCCATTCCTCCCTGCAGATCTCCTCTAGAGCAGTGATGTTTTGGGGCTGTCGCTTGGCAACACGGACTTTCAACTCCCTCCAAAGGTTTTCTATAGGGTTGAGATCTGGAGACTGGCTAGGCCACTCCAGGACCTTGAAATGCTTCTTACAAAGCCACTCCTTCATTGCCCTGGCGGTGTGCTTTGGATCATTGTCATGTTGAAAGACCCAGCCACGTTTCATCTTCAATGCCCTTGCTGATGGAAGGAGGTTTGCACTCAAAATCTCACGATACATGGCCCCATTCATTCTTTCAGGTACCCGGATCAGTCGTCCTGGCCCCTTTGCAGAGAAACAGCCCCAAAGCATGATGTTTCCACCCCCATGCTTTACAGTAGCTATGGTGTTTGATGGATGCAGCTCAGTATTCTTTTTCCTCCAAACACGAAAAGTTGTGTTTCTACAAAACAGTTCCCAGTTTGGTTTCATCAGACCATAGGACATTCTCCCAATACTCTTCTGCATCATCCAAATGCTCTCTAGCAAACTTCAGACGGGCCCGGACATGTACTGGCTTAAGCATTGGGACACGTCTGGCACTGCAGGATCTGAGTCCCTGGCGGCGTAGTGTGTTACTGATGGTAGGCTTTGTAACATTGGTCCCAGCTCTCTGCAGTTCATTCACTAGGTCCCCCTGCGTGGTTCTGGGGTTTTTGCTCACCGTTCTTGTGATCATTTTGACCCCACGGGGTGAGATTTTGCATGGAGCCCCAGATCGAGGGAGATTATCAGTGGTCTTGTATATCTTCCATTTTCTAATTATTGCTCTCACAGTTGATTTCTTCAATCCAAGCTGGTTGCCTATTGCAGATTCAGTCTTCCCAGCCTGGTGCAGGGCTACAATTTTGTTTCTGGTGTCCTTTGACAGCTCTTTGGTCTTCACCATAGTGGAGTTTGGAGTCTGACTGTTTGAGGGTGTGCACAGGTGTCTTTTTATACTGATAACAAGTTTAAACAGGTGCCATTACTACAGATAATGAGTGGAGGAAAGAGGAGACTCTTGAAGAAGTTACAGGTCTGTGAGAGACAGAAATCTTGATTGTTTGTAGGTGACCAAATACTAATTTTCCACCATAATTTGCAAATAAATTCTTACAAAATCAGACAATGTGATTTTCTGGATTTGTTTTCTCATTTTGTCTCTCATAGTTGAGGTCTACCTATGATGTAAATTACAGACGCCTCTCATCTTTTTAAGTGGTGGAACTTGCACTATTGGTGACTGACTAAATACTTTTTTGCCCCACTGTATATTGATATTGGAATTCTGTCTTAACACTAGGACCCTTATGACATAGGCCTTCTAACGTATAGAAAAAAATAACAGAAATAACTAAACTTGGACTGGATTTTGGCAAACAAGTGTTTGAGTTGCTGAATATGAATGAATATATTTATTTATTTATCTAGAGCGGCGGTAGGCAACCTTTGTACATAAAAAAATCAAAGATGAGGTACTAGGAGCCACAACCCCTTTACCAAAAGTCATATACTACAAGCCATAACTCAGAAGTTTTGCAAAGAGATGTTTCTCGACACATGCGTTCACTGCTATTTCCTGGGGTGCAGCTGTATTCTCCCATTAGAAGCAAATAAAGCCCCCCCAATTACTGGAAAATGTATGTATCCAGGGGAACCATGTGGCAGAACGCTTAGAGTGGTAACACATTATATATCCAGTTCTAGGCCTAGCTTCAGTGTAAAGCTGCATTCACAATGTGTGTTTTTGCCCAAAAAATACATACATTTTTTATTGGAAAACTACCTATGTTTTTTGTGCAAAGACACACCGCTATACAGAATAATGTCCCATAATGTCCCATAGTAGCCCCTCCACATCGTACAATGGTCCAAAGCGGCCCCTTCACACAGTGTAATGTCCATAGCGGCCCCTCCACAAAGTATAATGTCCCATAGTGGCCCCTCCAAACAATACAATAATCCATAGTAGCCCCTTCACACGGTATAATATCCCATAGTGGCCCCTATACATGGTATAATGTTGCATATTGGCCCCTCCACATAGTATAATGTCCCATAGCGGCCCCTCCACACAGTAAAATGATCCATAGTGGCCCTTTCATACAGTGTAATATCCCATAGCGGTCTCTCCACATAGTATAATATCCCATAGTGGCCTCTCCACGCAGTATAGTATCCCAATGAATTTTCAAAAATTTTGAGTTAAGCCAAACCAGAAATTTTTGGAGTTTCCCTCACACTAGCTATTATTATACTGTGTGGTATCTTCAGATATAAAAAATAAAGTCCTATGTGTCACCGAAAAAGATGGTTACTTGAATAACCCTAATGATAAAAATGTTACAGCCCTCAAAGCCACACATATGAAAAAACCTGGAAATGTGTCTGGTCCTGAACCAGAGAAATTGGTCAATACTGAAGTCGTTAAGAAACTTTGAATGACAATTACTGGAAGACTTAGTTTATAGGCTCTCTATTGTTGAGTAAAGCACAATTATCTGTAAAAAAAAATCAGGGATAGTTCTTCTGCTTACATGAGGCACAACTACATTGCAGCTATAATACAGGCCACATTGCTCATTGGGGAGGGTCTCATAGTTTATGCATTATTATATTGAACTCCTACAACTACTTAATGAATACTCTATAAGGCTAAGGCCCCACGGGCTGTATCCGCAGCATTAAGCGCTGCAGGAAGAACTGCTACGTGAATGCATTGCAGTTCTTTCCACAGTGCTTTTAAGAGAAAGTTCACAGAGTTTTCCTCTGCGGACTTTCTCTTAACATTATATTTACGGGAAAGCCGTCGGTGTTTCCGTAGATATAATTGACATGCTCCGATTTGCAAAGCCGCAACGGCTTTGCAAATCGCGGCATTTCCGCACTGC
Organism: Leptodactylus fuscus; assembly: GCF_031893055.1. Lineage (NCBI taxonomy): Eukaryota > Metazoa > Chordata > Amphibia > Anura > Leptodactylidae > Leptodactylus > Leptodactylus fuscus. The sequence goes on along the minus strand of NC_134268.1, from coordinate 148,379,998 downwards.
GATCTTTTCAGAAAAGTGGGGATGGGATTCGCATGAATCCCATCCACTTTGCCTGCACTGTACAACGCCACAATTTTTCCCGCAGCGTCTCCGCTGCAGGAAAATCGCGCCGTTTCCGGTCCGTGGGCCCCGGAATAAGTGACAGTTTTGCTGTTGTTGTCTTCTAAAAAATGTTCTAGATGCCCCAGAGAACTGCAGTGAGAAAAGTAAAAATGGTAGCTACATGGGGTGCAGGTACATTCATTTGAAATATTTACAGTATTTTGAAAAGCAGGAGGAAAAAGTGTGACTGCTACCTTAGCATTTCTTATTCCTACATAATGAGTGTACTTGAAATTTTAATAAAATGTGGAATCAGTAGTACATGTATTGCATTATACCCCAAATTTCTATTTATGAATAGGGACTTTGAAAGACTGCCATGGCTTCCATTGCTTTGTTGCTTTAAGGGTCCATTCTATTATTTTTTTACATACATTTAGCATGTGTGCCAGGAAAGCTCCCAACATACATAAAAAATGTGTGCCTAGATGTCTATTCCCAGACGGAGGCCAAAAGAGTACCCTTTTGGCCTTTGTTTGGTTGGTATATGTCAACATACCGCTAAAAACAAGATGAAATAGCATAGTAAGTTACATCATTCCTGGCTGCAGGATGGAGTAAAAAAAATATTGGTTTAATGGACGCTGACAGTACTGTAAAATAGCCTTGTATTATGAGAAGGGGCGTTCCTTACCACCCTGTGATGACACTGTGCTGTGAGGAATGCCCCCCAGAACACGTCTACAGATGAGTACTGCCACAGAGCCCAGTGATGATTCTGAGCATCTGACAGTGAGGAGACATCGGTACCGAAACTAGCAGCACCGATATCTCCTACACTGGGGCACATACGGGGAAAGCCAACATTCAGCACACTCTCAGCTTTCTTGTTGTATAAAATTTTTTATTTTTTTTTTTTTTTTAAAAGTGGTTTTTGCCCCAAAATGCATCAGTGTTAGGGTTGAGCGATTAGGATTGGAAAACATGGTTTTCCGATTGGCGATCAAGTAAATTTCACGATCGCAATTGGAATTCCAATCCCGATCTTTTTAGGTGGGATCGAGGTCAGAGGTTATTTCCCACAATGCTTTGCTACTGGCCAAGCATTGTGGGAAAAGCTAACAATGTTAGCTAGGTCTCATAGGAATGAATGGATGCAGCCGGCACACAGCCTGTGCCAGCGTCCGGCAGCTTAACCCCCTGCGTGCCAGCTGCGTCCATTCATTCTAATGGGAGACTAGCTAACATCTCTAGTATCTAACACTTATCTGCACAGAAGCGCTGCCGCTGGTCCGGTCCCTGCTGTTCTTGGTCCTCTTCTTGCCTCGCTGCCCCCACCTCCCAGGTCTCCCTGCCCTGTACCCACCCACACTCTCCTAAGCTACAAGCCCTGCCTTCTTCCTAGGTCTGTAACACTAACCTGGGAGGCGGGGGCAGCGACACGAGAAGAGGAGCAAGAACAGCGGGGATCAGACCAGCGGAAGCGCTTCTGTGCATGTAAGTGGACACCGGGGGGGGGGGGGGGGGTGTCTAACTAGCCCAAGGATTTTTTATTAATCATTACACATCGTGGAGTCTAACAATTAAAGTGCTCAATTGTTAGATTCCATGCTGTGTAGTGAATAGGATCGTTTTTTAAAATCCGATCTTCGATTATTAAAAAAATTCCATTGACTTGCATTGGGATCGGAATTGGGATCAGGTTCGAATGGAAAATGATTGGAAATCGGATTTTAAAAACGATCCTGTTCGATATATAAAGTGTTTTTTTTTTGTCCGTATATATTTTTTCAATGTTTAAGTTTTTAATTTTTTGTGATGATTATTAAAAGATAAGTTTTGTTTTTCAATTTTTTTGAGTGCTGGATGTTATTCTGCTTTCTTCTATTATTTAAATGGCACAAGGGTGGGATATATTAGGCAGGTTAATGTGTTGGGAACAGAAATAAAGGCAAAAGTCAACTTTGATGGCTACATGACTTGGTCAGTGCATTTTTAAAGGGATTTTATCATTGGCTCTATTGATTTTGAACTAAGCATATATTTCTATAGCCTTTAGAAAGGTTATTCCAGACATACCTTTTATTTAGTAATCCTCTCAGCCGTTTTTGAATCAGCCCGCTTTTATTGATATGCTAATTAACCAGCACAGAGCATCGGAAGTTCACTGAGCACTGTCTGCTGTCTGTAAACAGGGGAAGGTGAGAGCAGGAAGGCTGATGAGTTATCATCATCATCATCATCATCAGCCTCCCTGCTTTCACCTCCCCCTGTTAATAACTATGTTACCACCCTAGTTATTAAATATATAGAAAAATAATTAGCTTAGTCTTAGGGCTCATTCACACAAGGCAGGAGGGGGCGGATTTTGGCGCTGAATCCATGTCATAATCCGCTCCCTCACAATAGAGGTCTATGTAGACCGCTAGCTTATTTTTTTCCGTGAGCAGCATGTTGTCGCTCACGGAAAAAAGAAGCGAGCTGCCCTTTCTTCAGGTGGATTTTGCAGCTGATTCAGCCTCGGCGTCCACCTCACAGCAGCGCCCTCTGGACTGGGTCCATTCATTTGGGCCTACTCTGGAGCGGGAAGCCGCGACAGTTGTGGCAGGCGCATTTTGGCCCTATTCTGACGTGGCTTCCCACGTCATAATCAGGACCAAAGTACGTCATACCGCGCCCCATGTGGGGCCTTAGTACTGTCTAGGCAAAAAGAATTTCTGTGCCAGTTGGTTTTCCACAAGTCTACCACCACCAAAATACCAAAATTGCTTTTGAATAACTTATATGCTGTTGTTTAGACGGTAAGTGGCACAATGAACAAACCTTATTTCTATCAAAACGAAATCTTCCTGAAAAGAATTTCATCTTTAGGCGGCGTGCACACAACCTTGTGTGTGTCACTGTCGGTGATTGATGTCATCTGTATACCACACGTGCATACAAGATTTTAGCAATGGACACTAGCTGAACTGTCAGAAATCCCATTCATTTCAATGGGATTTTATCTTGTGTCTGTTTGTGTCCAAGTCCGTTTTTCTCCAGTGGACAAAAAAATCCTACATGCAGGACTTTTCTGTCCGTTATTTTTTTAACATTGAAGTCTATGGGCAACAGACTTATAACATAGAGTAATTGATAGCCATCAGTTTTTAAATGGACACCTTCTGAACAGAATCCAAAGGTAGTGTGAACCCTACCTAAATACATGAAGCATTTTATACAGGGTGGACTGAAATAGGATCAGCTATTCACATTATAAATATCATAAATGTGTATAAATTGTGTCAAGGAATTTGTTATGCTTGTGATATGCCCCTCCAGTACTGTTGTGCGAGGTAGTTGTGCCAGAAAAGAACCACCAGATGTTTACATGCCAGAACCCAAACTTAGGCATATACAATAAGCATACAAAACATCACAGCACTTTAGGTAAAAGAACTTGAGGTTACTGGAGATTTACAAACCAACAGGCAAAAATCCTGTCTCCATGGGTATTGCTCCTACTCATGCCACATACCCCCCTTGTTCCTTGACTCAGCTTCTTCCTAGGACAACATGGAACACACAGGAACACCATGCAACCTGGCTGCCGAACCAACTTCAATAAAGGTGCAAAAGCTCCTATATATAATAAGTTCTAGCTCCAGCTTAACCTAAACGTCACAGCATGGCCAACGCAATGTCATAAAACAGTGCGTGCTAAATACAGGACGTGTCTAGGAGTAACCAAAGTTTTTCTTTCTCACTTGCACCTACAACTGCATAAAGCTGCCTTCACATGATGTAAACGCGAGCTGATTTTGTCAAAATATACGTGTAAAGAATACACGTGTATAAATCAGACTCCCATTGACTTCAATGCCATTTTTTACACATGTACATCGCGTTTACATCGTGTGAAGGCAGCCTAAGCATTCAACACAGTAAAGGACAAAGTAAATAACTCAGCTTTATATAGCATCAAACCAAAAATCACATTAGTGGTCAGTACAACAGAAATGACACCGAATACAGCTTGCTACACGGGATGCTAACCTGTCATGAGTAGGGAAACAGTATATGGCCATCAATGGACACCCAGGATGCTAAATGGAGAAGTGGACCAAACTGTTGCACTTTTTCACTATGCTGGAACAATTAAGAAAATATAAATGTACATTACACCGATCGATGCTGTTACCTATTTGTGAGTGAAAATCATTCAAAATTGAACTCAAAATTGCTTTTCAAACCCCCCATCTCATCATGTTCATTAATGCTCTTTAATTTTGATGACTTTTCGGTTAAAATCCAGTAGTTTATTAATTTCAAAATTTTTGTAGCGCATTACTTTCTTTCAAGAAACCGTAACCTCAGCGTTTGATTCTTAAATCCATCTCAGTGGGGTATGTCAATCATCAGGTTCCTGAGTCTCCCAGCTTACCTATAAACCCTTGCTATGTCTTTCTTGCTCTACAAGCACCAAATTATGGAACAGAACTAAGAAGGCAAGATATAACATTGTTTTACAGAGTTGTTACCCATATGTTCTAGGTTAGGATTGAATACTTGTATCTTGATGTTGTGACAGTTCTGAAAATTTAGTAATTTTTGCATCCTCCTAAATATAACTAGAACCACATTACAATAATCCCTCTAGCTGCTCATTTATTTTCCTGGTCTTGAAGTCTGACACCTAAAACTACTTCAAGGTTGATTTCCAGGTAATCTGACTTGATTTTTAGTTCCAAACCTGTGTTAGTAAAATAAGCTGGAATTGAAGGGGGTCAATCCTTACTCCTTACATATTGTGACCCAAGACAGGTATCTTCAGATTACCAGTTTCATAAACTGTTATAAAGGTAAGGATCACTAACTCTCATAGAGAAAAAATCTCCATTTTTGGGAAGATTACTTTTCTCTTTGTGGATGACATGGAGGAATAAGACGAGGGATACGAATCAAGAGATGTGAGGTGTAGATAGAAAAGTTAAGTCTCCCATTGATTTTCATTGGTGAACATATGCAGCAAGAATCTCATTATTTAGATGACAGATGTCCTGAGAAATAAGGTAAAGTGGAGATGTCTGCAAGCCATCAGGGAAACAGCAGTTATTAAAGCAGCATTGATTCTAGTGACCAATAAAATGTTGATAGCATGCTGTTTTCCTTTCGCATCTCTAGGCCAGATTTGGAAATTTTACTCAGGTAAAACTGGCTACTCTTTTTGCTTCTATAAAACAATGGTAAAGTCTTGTCTGTACTCTACATTGTAATACATTTTATACATAGTTTATGATACTTTTAGTCTGAAAGGTATCACTTTTGTACAGTTTCCATCTAAGAACTATGCAATACATTTGTGCAAATACATATGGGTTCACCTGGATCTTTGTTGCTTTTTTACATATATTTATACAAAAGTTTACCTTAAAGGGATTCTATCATTAGAATCCCTTTTTGTGATAATACCACGTCGGAATAGCTTTAAGAAAGGCTATTCATCCCCTTCTTTCATAATTCTACACCGCATTGCCGTTTTTTTGATATTCCAGTTTTTCCCAGTATGCAAATAAGTCTGCAGACAGCACAAGGGGCGTCCCCTGTGCTGCCTGAAGACTCTACAGCGACGCCTCAATCTTCTTCAGCCATGCCTCTCCGCTGCGTCCTCTGTGTCGTAATCGCCGGGCCGATCCTGCCTTCGGGATGGAAATCTTGTGCATGCTCAGTGGGCTCTTCCATCGGACTTTAGGCAAAGCCGACTGCGTATATTACTGTGACATTATACACGAGCGCACTGTGCCTGTAAGTGGCGACAGTAAAATGGCCGAACAGACCATGTGCAGTCAGCTCTGCCCAAATCCCAATGGCAGAGCTGCCTGAGCATGTGTGGGATTTCCACTCCAAATGCAGGCTCGGCCCAGCAATGACGAGATGGAGGAGGCAGCGGAGAGGCTCAGCTGAAGAAGACTGAGGCGTCACTGGAGAGTCTTCAGGCAGTACAGGCGATGCCCCCTGTGCTATTTGAGCTTTGGGGGAAGGCCTGTGTGCTGTCTGGTATTTTCATACTGGGAAAAACCGGAATATCAATGGAATGGTGGCGCGGAGTGAATTATAAATGTAGGGGAAGAATAGCCTTTCTTAAGGCTATTCCAATGTGGAATTACCTCAAAAAGGAATTCTAATGATAGAGAGATTTTCCAGGCAAAATTTTATTTTATTTTTTAAAAACAATGTCTGTTACAGCTATTAATGGGTTAATAAATACACCCATATACCTTTAGCCATGTTTTGAGTGATTTCTGGGTGTCTCTGGGAGCTCCTAGCATCTTTTGCATTTGTTTGTATGCTTCTCACCTTATTCCCCCCTCCTTTTTCAACCCTCCCTTCCTCTCACCCTCCCCCTTCCTCTCTACTCCCCCCCTACTCCCTCTCTTCCGCCCATACATCCCTCTCCCTGTCTCTCTAGCTATCCCACCCTTCCCTACCTACTCAGCTCAACCTCCGACCCCATTAAAAGGTATACTTACCTTCCTGCGAGATGGCGCACATTCTACTCCATCGTTGCTCTGTTCTCTGCAGTGGTGATCCACCTCTACTGCACATGTGGAAGCTGCGCAGTAGAGGTAGATTATCAGCAGCAGTGGGTGGAGCAGAGCTTGGAGAAGAGCGCAAACAGATAGAATCAGTAAAGAAGGAGGAGCCATCCCCCAGGATGAAGCATGGAGGGTAAGTATAATGGCGTGGATGGGGGAGTAGTAGCGACGATCCATTTCCGGATAATCAGAAAATGTCCCTGGGGTGGTCCATGGGTATGAATAACTATACATTTTGATTATTTGTTATTTATTAAGTAGAAGGGGAAGGGTGTTTAGATTAGAGTAGGGATTTCCAGTTATCCCGGACAACCCCTTTAATTTAAAAAGCACCATATAAATACCACAAAAAAACATAAAGTCAGAACATGCAGTGGTGTATCATGTCCCAATTACGCAGTTGTTTAATATCATAGAAAGCCTTCTCCAATACACTTTTGTAACAAAAGGGAAACACAGAAATACAGTATTAAAATTACTTAAGAAACATAAAAACATTTATTACATGGAAAATTGAATACTGTTCACTGCTTTGTCCAAACACAAAGGAAGTATGGGTCTTTCGATTGCAGAATTCCCAAAACAGCTAACTCTTAGCTAAAAGATGTACAAGTGATACACCTATTTAAGGCAGGGGGTCCCACAAGGTCTAATGTTTATGCAAGCACCATTTAATTGAAACAGTAGGCCAGAACAGTGTGGAATGGTATCAGTATATCACCACTATCCATCTGGTATCTGGGTTTTCTTGCTTCTAGTGGCCGTACACATCCATCATTTAACAACTATTCCTCCTAACCTCCTCGTACATGTGCACATCCATTTTGGATGAATGTGTATGATATATTTTCAGAATTGGGAGAGTAGAGTAAGCCACTGCCACACATCTTGGCTTTTCCCTCTTGATAAGGCATGTTTAAATTCAACAAGCCCAATGTTGTTTTTTCACAGATTTAGACAGAATGAATGTCTGCCAAACATCAAATGCAGATTAGATGGTAGGCTGCTCCCCCAAGATCAGTGGGCTCAACTGACCTAGTTGTAAAGAAATTGCAATAGGAAAAATTTTCCAGTAGCTTCTGGTGAACCCTGGGAGAAGGGGCACGACAAGACAGTGAGCCCTAAGCTAAACCCACCGCTGCCCCTACATGCTTGCCTTACTGCCCTAAGCGGACAACTGGTCAAAGGGCCCTTGCTATATATATGTGACAACACGGAATGCTGACAAGACAAACAACAACAAAGGGAGGTCAGCTATTCAAGGGTCCAGTAACAGTCGAGCAACATGGTACAAAATCATAATCCAAGAGAATAGTCACAAGGGAAGCCAAGGGTCAGAGATCAGTAATGCAATAGAAGCAGAAAGAGGAGCTTAGCAGAGACAAAGTCTAAGGACAGAGTCACAATAGCCAGCAAGCCTGTGTGGTCTGATGGCCTGTATATAGGAAGCCCTGGTCCACCCTAGGCTTGATTGGTAGTCAGGCAGGTAGTCAATCACACAGGCAAGGCCAGAATTAACCATTTGATGAACAGAGGAAAACAAGGTGCAGGAGATGGGTGTGTTGGAAATTCAATCAAAGGGAATAGTTAATAGAGCAGTGTTCACACAGTGCAATGGAAAACTCTAAGCAAATAATCAAACTGAACTCGCCTCCTATGCTGCAGCGTGCGAGCGAAGGGTGCCACAGAGACCTGAACAGGCAGAGCTGTTACACTAGTCTTATGTGTATGACTAGCTTAACATGATACCTGCAGGTTATGGCCCTGACTAAGTCTTCATGACTTGCAATTAACGGTTTTATTTACTTTAATAAATATTACTTTTAGATTTTCCCCCCTAAAATTTTATGTTGTATATGGATCAGACGTGTTACGGTTGGAAGTAGGTCACTACCAGATTGTCCAAAGTTGCAGAGTATCGCTGTTCAAAATCAATCAATCAACGTTTAACTATGGATATCAAGAATATGATCCTGATGTATTATTCCTCTAAATGTGGTTATTGTACATAGACTTTACTAATAAAAATATATTTTAGCAAATAAGACTGTCAAGTAAACGATTGTTGAAAGCAAGCAAATTGGAAATTGGTACAGATCAGGTTTTCCTACAAAATATATCCAGCCATAGTATCTGCCATAACAATATTGCTATGTCAAGGTGAAAACTTTTCATTGTATAAGATGTGACAGGACAGCAGTCTTAAGGAAGTGGAGGGGAAGCCCCCAGTTCATATGACTAATTAGACCGGCTTCCTGCTGCGTTGCTCTTTTTTGATGCTGATCCCTGTGCTAATTGTCAGCTTGTTTCAAGAGGAACGCTAGGCCGATTTCACATGCCGTAGTGCCATGTTCACAAACAGCTTTTGAGAACTAAAACTAATGCAAGATGACAAGAAACAGAGTGGAAGTGAGAGTCTTATTCGGTTGTGGAAATGCATATTTTCATAGAACGGCTGCTAGTAAAGCAAATCTATTAGCAGTCTGTGAAATAATGTTTTTGTTGGCAAATTGACAGCTACAAATGAACTCTGCCACAAATATTAAAAATAATAACACCTTGGGAAGTACAAGTGCACAGAATCCTTCACATTCATGTATTTGTTTATATGTTTGTGATATTTTCCAGTTATTTTATGTGGGGCAAGTCAAGACTTTTGTAACTCTCCAGAGTGCTTACAAGATACAGGACTAAGTACAGTACATAGGTAATATATGGGGTGATGTCTCTGCTATCCTAGTATGATGTCCATACAGGAAGATGGCGCAGTATAGTTGCGTCAGAAAAACAACTTGTATATCAAACTTTACTGGACTTGATAGTACAATGAAAGATAAAGATTAGCTAGCATACAAAACTTTACAGTACTTTACAGCAATGACCTAGAGATTACATGATGGGAAACCCTCCGTGTTCACCGTGGTAATCTCTACAGCTAATAGCCTATTAAATTGGACATGTAATATATCAAAACATACACTATGTGATCAAAAGTATCCAGACACCCCCAAAAACATACGTTTTTCATATTAGGTGCATTGTGCTGCCACCTACTGCCAGGTACTCCATATCAGCGACCTCAGTAGATATTAGACATTGTGAGAGAGCAGAATGGAGTGCTCCGCAGAACTCACAGACTTCGAACGTGGTCAGATGATTGGATGCCACACATCACACAGGTCAATGCCAAACGATGCCTCGCTTGGTGTAAGGAGCATAAACATTGGACGATTGAACAATGGAAAAATGTTGTGTAGAGTGACAAGTCACGGTACACAATGTGGCGATTCGATGGCAGGGTGTGGGTATGGCGAATGCTGGTGAACGTCATCTTCCAGCGTGTGTAGTGCCAACAGTAAAATTCGGAGGCGGTGGTGTTATGGTGTGGTCGTGTTTTTCATGGAGGGGGCTTGCACCCCTTGTTGTTTTGCGTGGCACTATCACAGCACAGGTCTACATTGATGTTTTAAACACTTTCTTGCTTCCCACTGTTGAAGAGCAGTTCGGGGATGGCGATTGCATCTTTCAACACTATCGAGCACCTGTTCATACTGCACGGCCTATGGCGGAGTGGTTACACGACAATAACATCTCTGTAATGGACTGGCCTGCACAGAGTCCTGACTTGAATCCTATAGAACACCTTTGGGATGTTTTGGAACGCCGACTTCGTGCCAGGCCTCACCGACCTACATCGATACCTCTCCTCAGTGCAGCACTACATGAAGAATGGGCTGCCATTCCCCAAGAAACCTTCCAGCACCTGATTGAACGTATGCCTGCGAGAGTGGAAGCTGTCATCAAGGCTAAGGGTGGGCCAACACCATATTGAATTCCAGCATTACAGATGGAGGGTGCCACGAGCTTGTAAGTCATTTTCAGCCAGGTGTCCTGATACTTTTGATCACATAATGTAGGTAGACAATGATGAACACTAAGGGTAGATTTGCTCTACTGCTGGAAATCCATTTTGATATGATAGAACAAAAAATAGACACTTATCATAATATACATTAATGGACACTAAGTGATGTTACTGTTTCCTTAAAACAAATGGACACATTTATATCAGTTAGTGTCTGTTAATGTCTGTTACTATACTGTCCGTTTTTTTTTTTTTGCTTTCTGGGCATACACCATATACGTATATATATATATACGTATAGTATAATGAATGACCATCCATGATATATTCATTAGCCACAGACATTAATGTTAAAATAAATCAGACAATTCACATCTTTCATAAGTCCGTTATTTTGAACGGAGCCAAAAATCCTACATTATAATCTCCACCAAAATAACGGACCTGTGATGGTGAAAACAGACACTAAAAGCTCCAAAATAGCAAGTAAACGAAGCCGCCTCCCTGACTGCACGTGCCATATTTTATGGAACAAATTTTATACAGAAAAGAAGTGGCAGATTCTGACAAGACAAAACGTATTTTAATTTAGACATTTGCAGTTACATTTACTGTAGAAGTATAATGGGTGGTTTTCTATATAAAATTAGTAAAAACATTATTGTTAAATAAAACAATGATCCAGCACTAAAGTTATGAGTTTCCAAGGTGATAAGACATATTCATATGCAAAGTATAGTAGAAAAGTAGTGATGTTTCGGCCCTAAAATTGGACCTTTTTCAAAGTTATGTCTTCATGTTGACATGGCTATGCTGATCATATAGGTATAGTGTCATCCTATCCCATAAAATGACCTCTTTCTTACAATCATATTACCAATCAACCAACCAATATATGGTGATCCAACACTGATGCTTTGGTGGTTCTGCTTATGATGCTGTAATGACTAAGCTAGTGGCACGTGGGGAAAACATCCAGAAATGCAGAAAATCCTATCAAAGATACAGCAATAAATGACGTTTTCTTATTTTATTGAAATGAGCATAACAGACGTGAACTAAAACCATTCAATCATAGGTGTAGATACCCTCAAATTTCACATAAATCAATATGTAATAATGGATCATTATTGGAATCACATCACAATACACTGAGAATGCACTAACATAGTTCGCATACAAAGCTGGGTCCAGAGAGATATTGAAACCACTAAGTCGGGTCTTCTTGTGTAACAGTTTAATAGAAGAGTTTGAAATTGTACCAATGCATTATGTCTCAGTCAAGAAACCTGTCCTTCTGGAAGTCAATTGGTAGAGATTAGATGACATATCCAATAGAGCAAGCGATTTATCGTCAGTGATTGCGGAAAAAGGCAAGACATTTTATACATCTTATCTTGTTGAATTTAAGAAAGCATGCTATTTTGGTCTGCAGTGGAAGAGCTTACCTTTACCAATAATCCAGTTGTTGAATATACAGCACAGAATCTGTACCATCATTAAAATAAAGATCTTGACAATAGAATTCTATGGTCGGCCATTAAGCGTAAGTACTAATAAGCTTTACAGTTAAACCTCATGAAATCCCCTTTATATAAATAAGGAAATTACTTTGTTATTTCAACTATATCTAGATACCCCTGCTAATTACTGGGGTTTAGGCATCTATAAGCAAGGAGTTAGGAGCATGTGGCGTCTTTTATTTCAATTAATGTAAAAGTGTTGTGTAAGTGTCCATCTAAAAATAACCTGGCATAAACTGATGAGAATCTCTTACTGAGCATCTAAAGGAATATTAAGTTACCGGTAATTGACCCATGATATCTTCTGAACTTCGCAAGCATACAGGCTTTATATACATGGGGATGTTGCATAACATAAACTGGCTATTATGTTTACATATGGAAAATTTTCACGTGTAGCTGCTTTATGACTTATGAATCAGCTCTACTTAACTTTCACTGAAAATACTTCTTAAGCTGCAGAATATATATATATATATATATATATATATATATATATATATATATATATATATATATACTGTATATACAGGTATGACTTGTTTTCAGCTTCCTGTTCTACTGCATCTTTTTATGACTAGCACTGGCCATACACCCTAGATATGATCTATGATCATTGCCAAACTCTTCCAAACAACTCTGGCTGTGTCTTATATTCTTTAAGAACAAAAGGATTGGGCATTTTGGGATCCAACAGTTGGGTCTTTAGAAAGAAAGCATGCTTGTGACTCTAATGATGATGTAATGAAGTTTTATTCTAATGGCTGGACCAACTACTTACCTTCCCAAATATTTATGTGACGGCTGTGATTGCTTTTCTTTTCCAGAACTGTCGTATCAGAGCTTGGAAACATTTCTATTTGATCTCCAAAAATGGGCAACATTTAGCAAAAATGGACTTGAGATCACTGTGATAAGCACAAAACTGCAGAATTACCAGAGATGGACCAACATTTCTACAAGTAATGAGACTGCATCAACAAGACAGACAAAAAAAACCATTGACACCAAGCCATTGGGCCACCAGAGATAGACAATTAATAATTGGGTTACTGAGCACTGGGTCAAAAGGTATAAAACCGCGTTGAGGATGACTCGCCTCTAGACATTGGTTGAATTCTTAGATCGTAAGAATTGAGACTACAGCACTTATTTAACTTGAGTTGTCAGCACTTCTTACTTATTGTATAGTTATATGATTAAGCTGCCTAAGATCTCAAAAAATTGTAATTGTATACCACATACACACACACTTGGACAGATTTACTAAGTCTAAAAGAAACACCAGGCAATCTTACAATTGTTAAACCGCAACATATTTATCAGAGTGAAATACTGAATGATAAATCTGGCGCATCTTTATGCCATGTGTAAGGGAGGTTTCTCCTGAAACGCGTAGGTCATGTACCACAACTTATGGACTCATCGATTTTTTAAACTTGTCATTAAAAGTTATGTTTTATTTTTTCTTCTTTTTGGTGTTTGGTGCTGAATTTTTTTTTTTTTTACAATTTCTTGTGGATTCTCCGAGTCTTAAGCCCAAGACTCTTTTTGTGTACCATGATTTTTTATAACATGGTTTGGTCCTAATGGATATATAGGTGATCTGTTGGAGTTTTTCTATTTGCGTCTTTAGACTGTCTAGTTTAGCTTTACACCACCTATTTGCTGGCTGATAATGCCAACTCCTGTCACACAAGGCACAGAATGTGTCTAAAACAGTTAATAAATGTTGTATGAAGAATGTAGTTCAGGTTAATTTTTGCCAGAAATCTGGCACATTCAGTAGTAAATCTGTCCACAGGAAATCCTAAAGTAATTTCCTGGCTGTTTATAATGAAATAACAAATGTTTCTTAATATTAACATTTTCAGAGAACCAGCAGACTACTGCTAGTGTTCAGGTATCCGTCCTTAGGGTCCCGAAAAAAGGAAATTCTACCAGCGCAAAAAAACGGTTACATAGATGATGATGGGGTCCGCCGGGTTTCCACTGAAAACAGCAGAGAGAAAAGTTGCAAACGCTGGTGTGAACCTACTGTACAATTGATTGTAGCAATAATCAATACATATAAGTCAGAACTCTGTCCTGTAGATTTACTGGTAAATTGTTTTCTGTAAATTACTGTTACACAGTGAGAAAGTGATACGCATCTTGGATATACATCAGTGCTGCCTCTCTTACTGGCAAGAAAGGAATAGCCACGTCCTTACTCCATATGTGGACCAACAGGGTATACTGACTGTCAAATATATCCTCAGATAATAATTGTCTCTCGAATGGAGAAAGGCATTCAAAAGTAAAATATTATATAAGAAGAAAACTAAGACTTGGATTATTTAACTTGTTATGTTACATAAGGTCTTGCAGAAGACTTTCGGATGTTTACAAGATATTTTAAATAAACACTATTAAAGATTATGAGTCTTAGCCTTGATAAGAACAAGTATACAGTGCCAGATAGTCCAGATCATATCATGATCTCTCTATTAAATAATATTAAAGAGTGAGATAATAGAAATGTTTAGTTGCACTTGACATATAATGGTGATGGCTTGCACAATGAGTATTCATTTTTAAGATAGACTGTTATTCGAAGTGATATATGGGCTTTCCTGGAGCTGATACATATGCAGCACCTATATATTAGTGTACAGCTGCCGGCACTCAGATGAGAGGACAACTACATGAAAAGCACAGTACATGTAGTGATGGAAAGATAATGCAATACTCGACTCTCCCATTCTGTAATTAATTTACAAAGCTTTTAAACTCACTAGTATTTAGGAAAATGTCATTGATTAAATAGGGGCATCAATTAGGAGTCTTTTAAGGGATGGCTGTTTGACCAGCAAACAAATGTATATATTCTTCATTTGAGACTGTAATGGCTTATTTACTTCTATTTTTTACCATGATATAGAACATTTCTCTATTAAAGAAGTTTATTCTAAAATAACTGAGTGAGGTATAAATACGGAGGATATGAAGAAGGTGATAGACAAAAGTATTAGGGGCCATTCACATCACGTTTTGATCATCAGTTTAACTGATCAGTTTACGCTAAAAACCAATGGAAATGGATAGAAACTGATGACCATTCATTTACGGAGAGCCAATGTTATATAAAAGCAGATTCGTTTGTCTGTTTTTTTGTTGGACACAGAAGTATAGAATGTCCTACTTTTCTTTCTTACTGATCTGTTTTTATTTAAGGGGCCATTCACATCACTCTCTGTCCGGTAGATCTTTTTAATGGATATATTTTTTTAATAGTAAAACGGAAATAGAAATATGCTTACATTTTTACATTATAAAAACAGATCCATTTGGTTGAATACAGGTGTGTATAGATGGGAGAACTTAATGAGATTTGTCTTGCTGAATATTCATGAGGTTCGCCCCTCCTGGTTTATTCCCAAAAGTGTTATTATACTCTGGAGTCTCTTTAGGAGAGGCCTGGTTGGATGAGTGAATATAAAAGACAGTTATACTCACTTTACCCAAATCTCCTGGGTGTTTGGTAGTTCTGGCATCTTCTGGCCCCTGGTTGACGTCAACGGGTCACCGCTGAGGTTTGTGATTGGGTATCAGCAGCCATGTAGGGTGTGCTGGTGTTATCATGCTTTGATCTAACGTTGTGACGTCAGCAGGTTAACCATGGTTTTTACTCTGCTGATTTTTCACGGACTCTGAGACGAAGACTATGGCACAGATGTGAACAAATGCAACCTAGTAACAACAATTTAGAGTGCTCCACACTATGTGGGTGCCGCCTCTTTGCCGGGGATTGCTTGCTGATTATAACTTTTTTACTTCCAGAGGGAAGAATTGAAATAAGCCCCCCCCCCTCCCCGAAGTTAGAAAATTAGTATTATGCTTGACTACCACTGCTAGCCCCTGGCACATGCATAGTGATGGAAAGAAGCCATGGTTATACATCCAGCTTCAGTTCTTAGATTAAAGGGGTTGTTTAGGAATTGGACAGACCCAGGAGCCCAGGGCAGGTGAAACATAAAAAAATACATGCTCATTTGTCACCGGCGCTCCTGTGTCCACTGCAGCCGATTCGGTTGTATGCTGTGCCTCAATCCCCAGAAACCCTGTTCCCCATGTAACTGCTGAGGCCAATCAGCGGCCTCAGTGGTGGATTGAGATGGACCACATCACTTGTCCCTCTCCAGTGACCACTTTGTCTGTTAATTTTCTCAATGGTCACATGGGGCTCAGGATTTCTGGAGACAAAGCCACAGGGTGATTTCCCGTTTGGAGAATGATAAATTCCTGGACAACCACTTTAACAATAATGTCGCATAGTACAAGCGGTGGCCATAGTGGCCCATTAACACAGTATAATGTCCCTTAGTGGCCTTTTCATGCAGTATAATGTCTCATAGTGGCCTCCATACAGAATATTATCCCATAGCAACCCGACACATAGCATAATGTTCCACAGTGGCCCCTCCACACAGTATAATGTCTCACAGTAGCTCCTCCACGCAGTATAGTATCCCATAGCAGTCCCTCTACATGGTGTAACATCATAGATTGGTCCCCACATTTTTTTTTTTTTAACAGTTTTTTGTGTTTGCAGCTCAGGAGTCATTGTTATTCTCTGGGATCTCTTTAGACCCTAGAGTATAATGAGTCAAGACCCAGTGTTACTCACCTTTCTTATGGCTATGGTGCAGGTCTTCAGGTCTCTTCTGATCTCATAGACATCATGATTGGTGTTAGAGACTGCTGACGCCCAATCACAAGCCACATGAGTTACGTCAGTGGCAGTATGGGTCATGATGCCAACATGTCTCATATGACTTCTGAGCCCAATCAAAGGCCTCAGTGGTCTCTGGTGTCATTCATGATGTTTCCAAGGCCCAAGAGACCTGAATACAAGAGCCCAGGGGTGGTGAGTAATGCTGTTTGATATGTTTAATCACTTCCCCTGAATATAATAATAGGGACTTGCCAAAGTGCCATCTGAGGTGAGATACTCTTCTTGCCTCATGGCAGATGTGGCCCTGCCCTTCACAAATACAGCTCCATGGAAGTAATGACACTTTAAAAATACATAATAATGTAATAATAATGATACATAATTAGTCCATTGATGCTATTCTACATACAAGGAATGGCTATATCTGTATGTAATCTGTATTGTCAAATATGTGTTGTCCTGATACTTCAAGGAGGAGATACCATACACTCATTGGAATGTCCCATGGCTTTCTCTTGGTATCAGTGGCAGCACTTTGATAATGTCATAGTGTAGCTACATTTTTTACATTCATTTCATGAAACCACCTGTTTAATGTCATAACTGGCGTGTTATGAAGAACAATGATTGAGCTACATAGTGCCGGAATATAATTGTTATCTACAAAGAATACATTACTTTCATTTTTTAGATTGTTCATGTCATTTGATGTCAGCAACAAACTGATCAACAAGATGGTGCAGACAACACAGGCTTGCCCATGGATATGATAACAACCCATTATTTTATTTTACCTGCAAATGCCCAGAATTATAATATCTTTGTCACAATAGCTTAGAAGAACTTTATGTTTGTTAAATGGATCTACTAAATGGATGTAGAAATCAGAATATGGATACACCCAGGCCAATACAGTATTTTAGATTTTGGGGCCCCACTTGTTCCTTTTGCCCAGGGCTACACTTTGTCTAAAACCAGCCCTGGATATACCATTATTATTTTGTCTATTGATTGCTGTTTTATGTTACTGGTTTCTTATAATTATTGAGCATTCCACTTACTTGGCATTGGCATTATTATTATATTATGAAGAAACATAACACAAACAGAAAATAAAAGTAAAAAAGTTAATTCCAAGTATTCTGTTTCCAAAAAACATTTTCAAGCATCAAAACCATTTTAAACATGTTGAGATATTGTGCATTCAGATGACTTTCCCCAGTGTATGTTTTGTGCGGGAGAAGGGTGTTAGAAATGCTGTTAGTTTCAAAGGGACAATACATAAGAGGCCAGACTGCTTCCTCGACTGAGGCTTTTATCGACTGTTTCATTTCTCCGTGGCCAGATGATTTTCAAAGAGCCGCTTGGAGATTTAAAACACTGATGTGACACAGCTCTTTGATTTTAATGCTTCTAACTTCATCTTGCTGCCAATGTTTATGCACACTCAAGGAAAACTGCCACTACTGTTCACTTCTCTCATTTTTCAGCTCCATAGTTAAATACAGTCCGGATCTGACAGCATACTCAAGGCAGCCACTGGGAGGTTACTTTGTAGGTTAAATGCAAATTATATATATATGCATTTACATATATATATATATATATATATATATATATATATATATATATTTATGTATCATTTCTTATACTGCGGAACATTAAAGGTACTGTATGTTAATGTTGTAGTCTACAATTAAGTGGTACTACAGTAACAAGTATGCCTGATGATGTCATGTATGATGGGTTTGTTGGATATTTATCAAATCTTCATAGAACCTTAGTTTGCTTACCTGATCTTGACTTCTGTTCCTTGGTTAAGACACTGCTCTGCTTCATCACTCCTGAATACAGTTTCTTCCCCTGGTTTCAATCTTCAGAGTTTGGCTAAATCTTATAGTTCTTAATTTTAGAATATCTTCTAGCACATTTGCTTTTCCTCACTCTTGTTGCACCAATATTCCTGACTTACTGGCAGACTGATGATGAATCTGATAACAGTATTTTGAGAATAATCTCTCTGTAAAGTTGAAACCTCCGTGCATTGACTGAAAACCTGGGATTTCTTAGATTGTATAAGGGGTCCACTGACAGACCTACTGTATTGGATATGTAAACTAAAAAGTTGTTCCGTCCATACTTTTCCTATCTATATGCACTGTTAGGGTATGCTCCGATCTTATAGAGGGGTCTCTATGAGCCAGAGTGGAGAACTGCTAACAAGCAGCAATGCTTGCTTTGGCAGACTCTGGCTGTACATAGAGAGCCACTAACTTGAATAGCTGCCATGAAATAGAAAAATACACATTATAGCTGGCCAGATCTTTCAGCTGAAATATCAGATATTTGCTGGGGTCTTAAAATCCAGACCCATGTTATATTATGAGACAACTTCTCAACAATTTTCTCCTTTACTTTTGTTGTACAAAATAATTCTAACTTAGACAGTCACAAAAAGTGGTTTCCAACAACTAGCTTTGCATTTGTTACAGAACAACAAGTCCTAGCATAACCTGACAGGACGTTCCAAATTTTGTGCAGCACCTTAAGGCCTGGTTCACATCTGCGTTCAGTATTCCGTTCGGGGAGTCCACTTGAGGACACCCAGAACAAAATAATGAATACATTAAAAAGCGATGAGCAATGAAACCACACGGACCCCATAGACTATAGTGGGGGTCTGTGTGTTTTTCGTGCTGTGTCCGCACAAATCATGCGGAGAGAAGTGCTTGCAGGACTTTTCTTATCGCATGTTTCAAACGGAAACTACATGGACCCCATTATAGTCTATGGGGTCCGTGTGCTTTCATTGCTCACTGCTCTTTAATGCATTCGATATTCTGTTTGGGGGATTTACAAGCGGACTCCCTGAAAGGAATACCGAACGCAGATGTGAACCAGGCCATAAATAAATATATATATAATATACAGTAAACGCTGATTTCATATTTCTGTATATATATATATATATATATATATATATATATATATATATATACTATCATGCATATAGCTAAATTATTTGAAAATGTGGTTTGCCCTAGTGATGACCTTTCGCTCTCTACCACTTTTTAAAGTCTGGCCATTAGTTGATAAATATATATTTGGTATACAGATATATGTCATTTAAAATGAAGTACACATCATGAAATTATTCGGCAGGATGTCCTGTTTAATGGAAAAGGCACTGTGTACAAATTCCATTAGCTTTCATTTTAAAATTGCAAACTACATTTTAAAATTCTAGATTGGTTCCAATGATCTTTTCAGTGCTGCTTTTTTAAAGTTTAACTCTTGGCTTTCAGAAGATCAGCTTTTAAATTAAGGGCACTTTCAGTGATTCCAGTAATGGAAATGGAAATCCTGCTTGTCCTCATTACCATCATTAAAGTTATCATTGTCATCGCTGCTATTTTACCACAGCTATGTGTGTCTTACATAAGCAAAGCTCAAATCATTTCTAATAGTGAAAAAATATACCTTAAAGGAACAGAACTTCATTGGCTTTGGTTTTCTCCAATCCAGACAAAGACTTGAGCTCAATGGATCATATACAATTGCATACAATTTCTCATAATTTGCATAGAATGTCTTAAGGACAGTTGCTCAAAGAAAATCTGTACAGTTTTTTGGAAGAATTTATTTGTTGACCACCATGGTTAATTCACTGAAGATGGTGTGATAATAGGGAACATGGAGCCCTGATGAAGAATTGAAATCATATTTTATGTATAAGGAAATACTAGAAATTCGAGCGTAAAATGGTTTAAATCAGTGTTTCTCAACCTTTTCAAACCAAGTATCCCCTCGTGAAAAAAGTTCTAATCAAGGACCCCCAACAGACACTATGATGTTCCTCATGTAACAGATCATACTCTTAAATGGGGAGAAAAACTACTGCACAGTGTGCCAAGAAAATCCTATTGCTTATGCAACTGTAGCAGAATCACACTAAAAGTTCTGAGGGTATTTTAGCTTCTGACCAGCTTTTCACATATCACATCATAAGTCAGATGCTAGCTGTCTATTCAGCACAGGCTACCCGATGCTATAGAGAGACCTGTACCCTTAATACTAATCCAACGTCTTATGACTTCAGCCTCTGCTTGGCAGTTACTGTGCCCCAGTATTTGAAGAAGGTCTAAGGTTTGGGCAGCACTAACCCCCCATGATCCTCAGAACTTGAACACACGTACCCCCTGAAACTACATGGTGTATTCCCTGGAGTACACATACCACAGGCTGAGAACCACTGGTGTAAATAAACCACTATAATCTACATATACCATTCTTTTCTCTAAAAAGTCATCCAAATGTCAAGCACCTGCGTAGTTTTAATTATATGTTATATATAATTATATATCTTGATTTCTGTGACATTTCTATTATTATTCTTGACACATTGGGAGGGATTCATCAAGATGGTGTATTTTATACTAGTCTTGATGGCTCCTAGACGCCGCTCTTGTGACTAGAGGCAAATCAACGGGTTCCCCAGGTCTGCTGAAGATTCTTACATCATTGGACCCTGGCCGCACCTATTTTTCTACATATGGCAATGCTGGCACAAAAACTACACTTATAACTACTTTATTTGAAAGTGGCATCAAATAGTTGCAAATAGGGTTGAGTGATCGGGATTGGAAAAGATCAGATCCTGATCGGCGATCGAGTAAATTTCACGATCGCTATCGGGTTCCCATCTCGCCTAAGAAAGATTGGGAATGGAATTCCAATCCCGATCGCTCAACCGACATACCTGCACAGAATCGCTGCCACTCCCCGAAGCTCCAGGCCATTGTTCTCTCCTCTCCTCTCTCTCTTCGCACGCTGGCAGAGCACTGTGCGCCCCCCTGCCTCCCTAGGCTAGTGTTACTGCTGGGAGTAGGTGGGGCTTTTTGTGGCTTAGGAGAGTGTGCACTCATGTCTCCTCGCTCTGTACCTGCCGACACTAAGCCACAACAAGCCCCGCCTTCTCCCAGCATCAGACACACTAGCCTATGGAGGCGGGGGCGCTCTGCCGGAGTGCAAACAGAGAGAGGAGAGAACAACAGCCCGGAGCATCGGGAGAAGAGGTAGCAGCAGTTCTGTGCAGGAAAGTGGGGGGGACCCACTTGGAGATCCAATCATTGGCCTCAGTGGTCCCTGATGGCATTCAGGATGCCAAAAGAAGCCTGGAGCCCAGGGGAGGTGAGTAAAACAGTTTTTTATGTTTACACACCTCCACTTCATTGAGTACAGTTGTTATGGAATTGCCTGTTGAGCAATTCCCTAGTGGCTGCTGCTGAAACCTGGGAGGAAGGGATGGAGAAATGGAGAGAGACAGTGAATCGTAAACTCGACCTAGCCCTTGTCTCTATCTACTTGCCTCAACTATTCTAGGCGGTAGAGGACAACTGAGTGACAATCCCTTCTCTAGGTAAGTGTTACACAGAACAGAACAAAACACACAACACAGAAAAAGAGTCAGCAAGCCGAGGTCAAACCACAGAAACAAACAGTATCAAATCACAATCCAAAGAGAAAACAAAAGCCAAAAAGCAGAGGTCAGTAGAGCAAGGACAAATGTTTAGCAGGTCAGAGACACAATAGCCAGTAAACATGTGAGGACTGATGACTTGTTTATAGAAAGTCCAGAACCCCAACCCCAGGCTTGATTGTTAGATAGGCTGTCAATCCCAAAGCACATAAAAGTAACCCTACCCATGCCAACACAAAATGACCAGGAGTCCAGGAGTAGGTAATCATGAGTGGACACACCTCCTGCGCTGTACACTGTGGCCAGAGGATGGCACAAAAGTTTGAATAGGTGAGGAGGTAACAGCGATTGTGCTGCGATTGATCAGGCTTCTCACATACTGTATGTACAGATGTTTTTTAAATATAGATATTGGCAAAAGAAATGCAATGGGATTGTGTGGCTACTGGAATCTCTAGGAGGATAGCATATACGCGCCTAAATCCTCACCTCTAGTAAATGCCAGTGCGTCACAACAGAAATCAACTGTATTGATGGCCCCACTTCGAGCCTCAGACCCTGGGCAACCAGACATTTCACCCTTAATATAATCCTCCCCTGATTTTATGCCACTTTTGTGGCATAATGGATTTGATGAATCCCCCCCCCCCCATTGTGGTAGTACAGTAATCAATACTATTGTAATACATAATACAAATTTGGAACTAATATGGTAAGTGCATAAATGACTGCAAAAGTGCAAGAAAAAACTGGTTCCGATTATAGTACAGGACAGTATGTTGCTGGGAGGCAGGGACTCTGAGAAGCATAGACAACTATACTGATAGTAGTCCCTCTCCTGGCATAAATCAGGCCAACACACGGACTTGGTGAGGGGTAAGGGTAAATTTACATATGGCCAATTAGTTGTAGAAATTCATTGGAGTGGTACATATGGAAATCCAATTTGCCACCAAATTACCCCCCCCCCCCCTTTAGTTGAAGAGAACTGATTTACAGCCACAGACATTTTTACAACAAATCATCCATGTGTGAATATACTCATACAATTTCTGTCATCAAGTACGTGTATAACTTTTCTTTTACACTTTCACATTATAAATTATGGAGGGATCAACCAACATCTACATTACTGGTGTGTGCTCAGTTGGTGTATTTTTTATTTTATTTTATTGAAACGTGTTAACCCTTTGATAATTAACACTTTGCTGAGGGTAGCCAAGTCATCGGGATATAATGGACTAGGGCTATTACATAGAAACCCTGTGCCACATTTAGAAACAATATAAAGGGTGTTCATCCATATAAAGAAGCAAGTTAGACTTGTTCCAACTATTAATATTTTATTAGTGTGAAGAACATTGGTTTGTCATCTGAAGCTAACCCACCAAAGAAACAGATAACACATATGCGGGTGTGTACACTATACAAAGCTTACAAAGACAGTGTTATATAGATGTCTCAAATACTGTAACTATAGCCAGGTTTATTGGACACTCTTATTCCCTTTTGTTTTATAGGATCCACTTGAACACAATGGCACCATATGAATCTGTCTTTAGGCAATTGTCTGGCAATGTTTTTCAGTCACTGTATGGTATTACTGAACACTATTTCTGTACTATGCAAGTGCAATATGATACACTATAAGGATGGAAGATACTGCATAGGACACCATCCATCCTAAAACTAGTCTTAATTGGATCTAGATCAGTGTTTATCAATCTTTTCAAGCCAAGTACCCCCTCATGAAAAAAGCTCCAACCAAGTATCCACAACAGACACTATGGTGCTCCTTATTTAATAGATCCTACTAGTGGAGTAACCCTAGCAGGTTACGGGCCCTATTTTGTCCAAACCCAAAATTTTTGCAATCTTTACAATGAGCACTGTAGGGGCCACTGGGGGACTTTATACTGTGTGGAAGTGCACGTGCATAGTAATACATGTCCCAATTTCTCCCTTAATAATCTTACTATCTTAAATAAAACACTTGCACTTTAATTTGGATAAAATAGACCGCGATGCATTTGTTAAGGGTTACCAAATATAATAATAATAATAATAATAATAATAATAATAATAATAATAATACATATATATTACAATAATGGCCATAAATAATAATAATAATACAGACGACAGAAGGCCGGCGCTAGACAGTTTTCTCGTAGCACTTCAACACCCCCAGTGCTGTTTGAGCGCTGGGGACCGCCCCTACTGCTGAGAGAAAACTCATTTACTTATCGAAGAAAACCGGGATATCTACAGACTGGTGGCCCAGAGAAGACTTCTAAAGGTAGGAGAATAATAGCCTTTCTTAAGGCTATTCCTATGTGTTAGGGAGAAAAAATGGGATTCAAATGATTGAATCTCTTTAAGGGGTCACTATTAGACATTATACTGTGTTGAGGGGTGGCTATGTTCCACTATACTGTGGGAAGAGGCCACTATGTAACATTTTAATGTGTGCAAGGACCGCTATGGGACATTATATTGCGTGGAAGGGCCTCTATAGGACATTATACTGTGTGGAAGGGCTGCTATGGGACATTATACTGTATGAATGCCACTTTGGGGAATTATAGTATGTGTAAATAGGGTGTGGACCAGGAAAGGGGGTACTATGCTGTGTAGGGTCGGGGTGGGGGCCAAAGTCAAAAGTTTTTCTATGGTGCCAAGTCTTTGCTAGTTATGCCTCTGGACCTTACTCCTGTTTTCAAATGGGGGTGAAAAACTTGTGTGCATACTGTTCCAAGGAAATCCTTTTGCTTATGGGGCACCCATGTCAGAAACACTCTAAAAGTACTGAGGGTCTTTTAGCTTCTGACCAGCTTTTCACATATCAGATCATAGGTCGATATCTATCTGTCTATTCAGCATAGACTGCTACAGAGGAGAGCCGTCCCCTTAATACTAACAAAATTCTTTTGACGTCTGCCTTTGCTTGGCATTTACTGTACCTCAGTATTTGAAGAAGATGGGTCATTTGGGCAGCACTAGCCCTCACGATCCTCAGAACTTTTTTTTTTCTTGTAGATTGTGAGCACCATACAGAAATCACAATGTACATTTTTCCCTATCAGTATGTTTTTTGGAGTATGGGAGGAAATCCACGCAAACACAGGGAGAACATACAAACAATCCAGTGCTGCAAGGCTACAGTGTTAACCACTGAGCCACAGTGTTGCCCCCCTGATCCTAGGAACTTGCACATTTGCTAAATCTATCACTTCCAGAGCACTGGTTCTCAGCCATGGCATTTATCCACTGAAACTACATGGCAAATCCCCAAGGGTACATGTACCACAGATTGAAAACCACTGATCTAGATCATAACTGAGATGAGTCAACCAAAATGTGGAGGCCTAATTTTAGCGCTTAGCTCTTTGTGTGAGCAATGCGTTGCACATCACTAGAAGGAAGTGACCAGAGCAAATGGCTAAGAGTAGAAGTCCCTTTCGTTCTGATCAGGCAAAATACTTTTGTCTTTGGGCTAAGCCTGTAGATGTTTTTATTGCCTTAGTGCAGGGGTGCCCAATACGTCGACCACGATCTACCGGTCGATCACAAAGGACATATGAGTCGATCGCGGGATGCAGCCAGGGATCCCCGGTGTCTGCTTGTTCACAGTGCAGGCTGAGAGTCGACTCTCAGCCTGCGCTGTGAACAAGCACTCCTGACACTTGCAGGCCAGGCAGCAGCAGCTCCGGGGGATGACACGCTTCCCGCTCTTAGGGATGGAGGGAGCCGGGGTGCTGCTTGTTCACAGCGCAGGCTGAGAGTCATCTCCGGACACTGGCAGGCGGGGCTGCCGCAGCCCCAACCTGCCAGTGTCCAGAGATAACTCTCAGCCTGCGCTGTGAACAGACAGACACCGGGGATCCCTGGGCTGCCACAGAATGCCGCTGTCTCCTGCTCTCATGCTCCGCCCGACCCCGCCTACATGCCTGACCCCGCCGAAACCGAACAATTTGGGATTCATCTTGGACAAACTAAAATGGCTGCTATGACATGTATTGAGGTAAATTATTATACTCTGGGGTCTGAAGAAACCAGGTAATAATAATTTCACTTCTGCTTCTATCAGAACAAGTGCACTGCACCGGCATCCAGTCGCAGACTTCACTCTGTATTAGGCCCGAATTGCGAGGCGATGGCCTGAAGAATGAGCACCTCGCTTCTTTTTTCCGGGAGCCGGAAGAAACAGCTCCCAGAAAAAACTCCTGAGCAGCTCCCATTGATTTTAATGGGAGCCATCTTTTTGGTCAGGATTTTACGGCCTCAAAATCCTGACCAAAAAACTCTGTGTTTACTTACCCTGAGACCACGCATCTTTCCTGTGAGGCCACACTCCCTTTTAGATCAAGTCAGATAAGTGGCTAAAAAGTGTCTAAAACACTTAATAAATGTGACACTCAGCATGTTAGTCAGTTTTTTTTGGTGCAAATTATACCAGAATTCTGGCGCGTTTTGCTTAATAAATAAGCCCCATTATGTTATGAGCTACTTCAGGTGGAATGGCAGGATGAACTTTTTAATTTTGCCAATCCTATTAAATTTTATGGTACTCTAATCATTGTATGTTAGTCACAAAATGAAAAAAAAAAGGAACCAAAATGACCAGTAAGGAATGACCCATGTAGAGAAATTGGGTCATGAATTCTTATAGAAATTACATAAACCGCTGTATATTTAGCATCATTCATATCCCATAAAATTTCAGATCTGTCACATTTTAATGTTTTGTTGTTTTTTTTTTTTTTTTTTTTAAAAAACCCTTTAAAGGCAAGTGGTGGTGTGAACGTTACCGTAATTAGCATTAATATTTATAGCTGTGTGAATAACTTCTGAAGTTATACAACTATTTATTAGGAATAAGTTCTAAGATTAGGTCTGACAGGCTGCTGACACGACATCTAAGGCCAATGAAGTGATCAAAGCACAGCTAACTAAAAATGAAGGTACACCTGCTTTGGAGGGACATGTTTTGCACTAGAGATAAGCCGAGATCATAATGTTTTCCTAAATCTAGACTCTATTGAAAGGAGTATCACTAAACCAATGAATGTCAAATTACATACATAACTATAATATTATCTAATGAGTATGGAAGTTCATATCTGAATGGTGGTAACGCTACTGGTATGATGTCTTCAACTTGATTTTTAATTCCATAGATCCTTTGGTTCTTAAAGCAATATATTTTAATTTGATCTAACCCAGTAATACAGGGCATACTATTTTTAATGGAATGAGGCTCTAAATGTGCCCTCATGAATATGTATAAATACATTTAGCATTAATATAAATGTCATACTGGTTATAAATCTATAAGAGAGCTTAAAAAAAACAAAACAAAAAAAAAACAGAATGGACACATCAAAGTTAGGGTGAGGCTTTGGTTGTGGGGTACAGTGTTCATTTTACCGACAAACATAATGTTGTCCACTTTTGCTTTAAATGTCCATTGAACACTTTCCCAAAAACTTAATAGAACATCTGGTCAAACTTGAGATGACTTGAGACAGGGTGCAATGTAATTTTTTTTTTGGACAGCATTTGAAACCTTTGTGCACAGCACTGTTTGGAGGAAAAATAACACTGAACATAAATACCAAAATCTCATCATAACTGTATAGTGAATAAATCACAGCTTTTGGATGCCTTGCTGCCTCATAGCTGAGACACTTAGTGATATTGAAGGAACAATGAGTTCTAAGGTGCACGGACAGCAGTCAAGCCACAGAAACAGTAAGTGATGCAACAAGACAATGACCCATAGTACATCAACTAAAGAATGGTTGAAAACAAGATTCTTTTTGCTTGAAATGGCAAACTTAGTTTCATGACCTAAACCTTATTGCTATGATTTGACATGACCAGTGGCGTAACTATCGTGTTTCCCCGAAAGTAGGACACCCCCCGAAAGTAAGGCATGCAGGGAGGGGGGGGGGGGGTGTTCTGTTGAATTGCCTAATATAAGGCTCCCCCCGAAAATAAGGCATGCCCAAAAATTGTGTGCACAGCAAAGCCGGCTGCTGCCTCTGCTGTTGTGTCCACTGTCCCTGCTGCTGTAGTATGAGTTCTCCCAGCTCATCCAAGAGGCAGCAGACTGCTTTCCTGTGCACACGGAGCACAGAGCACAGTTGCTGTGTCAGTGAAGTGGGGATCGCTAAGCCCCGCCCACAAAAGCTCCACTAAGCCCAGCCCCAGAAGCCTTGCTAAGCCCCGCCCACCACTGCCGGGATGAACAGCAGCACCAGCGCTGCTACGGTATGAAGATGGGAAAGGTAAATATGATACCTTCCCCCCCT
The DNA here is from genome assembly GCF_031893055.1 of Leptodactylus fuscus. Classification (NCBI taxonomy): domain Eukaryota; kingdom Metazoa; phylum Chordata; class Amphibia; order Anura; family Leptodactylidae; genus Leptodactylus; species Leptodactylus fuscus. The sequence continues at coordinate 148,351,480 of NC_134268.1, read as the reverse complement.
CCCCTACACTACCTACAACTGGCAGTTATGCCGGCGCTCTTCTAAGGAAGTGCCGGCATGACTGCCAGTTGTCATAAGACGTCCCCTGAAGATAAGACAGGTCCAATATTTAGGACGACAATTTAATATAAGACACTGTCTTATTTTCGGGGAAATACGGTAGGAATGGCTGGCCCCCAAGGCAAAATTTGACATGGGCCTCCCAAACTGAACTGAACTGTGAACTGAAAAATAAAAAAGTTATGGGGGGGTGGAGCCTGACCGCTAAGCAAGATGGCTGCTTGAGAAAGGAGCTCCCGTCATATCACATGGAAGCTTGGTACGAACCGCATCCACTGAGACCACAATGGTCAAACCACTTAAAGATAAAGCTGGGGAAAGACCTGAGACCCCGAAAAATAAGAAAAACCCGGGAGATCTTGAGAAATACATGACGTCCCCTGCGTGCCTTTTCAACATGGCCGACTACCTCTCCAGTAGACTCATTCGGACCAGAGGGCTCAGACTGAGAGACTATAGGCAGAGGTATGGACACATCAGAATCTGTCTTTTTCAGGTCTTACCTGAAAAAGGTGTTCTCAGGCCCTGTCGCAAGCTATCACTCCAGTGATGAAAGAATTAGGAGACATTAAAGCAGTGGTGAGCGACACTGGGGGGCGTCTTGATGCTGTGGAAAGCACACAGTCCGCCATCTTATCCTTTTGCAATGCCACTGAGACATGCTGTAAACAGCAGCTGAACGCTCTCAATATTGCCCTTGAAAGAATTGAGGACCAGGAAAACCGTGGCAGACGTAAAAATATTCGATTTAAAGGTATTCCAGAATAGATTTCCCACCAGGATTTGCCTGCAACAGCAACAAAAATTTTCAATATGCTGCTAGGGGAAGAACAAGCTGCTTCCATTTCAATTGAACGGATACATAGAGCCTTGCGCCCTACTTCTTCACCTGAAAGCCCCCCTAGAGATGTCATATGTGCTTTACTATGTTATACAGACACATCTGCGGTGCTTAGATCCTCCAGATCTTTTACGGACTTATCACTAGATGGGGAACCTATCTCACTATACCAAGATCTAGCTCCATCTATCTTGTATAAGCGGCGCCTCCTAAACCACTCACCACTTATCTCCATGACAAGAAAATTCTCTTCCGCTGGCTCTCTCCATTTGGATTGTAATTCCAATATGAAGTCAAACGCTGCACAATACGTGTTTCAGACGACCTACCCGCAGCTTGGGCAGTGTTAAACATTGAGCCTATACAGATCTCGTCCTGGCTATCAGTTACTCAGTTACTGACCAGCACCTGGACTTTCCAAAACTCCCTACTTCCGAACAATGGACGAATATATCAAGAGGAAAGACTGCAAAGAACAAGAGACTACCCCATGAGATCTCTCCACTTCCACATGTAGATCCAGTGGTTTGATCCCTTTACTGATTTTGTTTTATGTGGCTACAACCTTTACCATTTCATGATAGTTTAAGATAACTTTTCAAGTTACAATATTGGTTTTCTTCTCTCAGTGACATTTACTATGCTACCCTTATGATGTTCAACAGTACCTCCAGGTGATACCGACGATCAGGTTGATCATGCAAAGACATGGTCTATGTCCCTCTCCGCCGCCCACATTCCCTTTATGAGCTCACTGTCAAGCTTGAATTCCTACCCAGTATTACTTATGTTACTAGTTATAACTGGTTTATGTTCTTATGTTCGGTTCTTAGGTTCTGAGTCTCTTTCCTGATATTAGCTGATCTCCTGGTGCAGCCTATGACTCCCACTCCATTAATATTAATATGGCTTCCATAAAGGTAACCTCTTGGAATGTATGTGGTTTGAACACTCCTCAAAAAAGATCCCAACTATTAACCCTGCTAAAGCAGTTTGGCACTGATATTTGTTTTACACAAGAAACCCATTTCAAGTCCTCTTCCATCCCTAGGCTACCAACTAAGCATTTTAAACACTGGTTCCACAGTTGCAATGTCAAAGCCTTTAGGGGAGTCTCTATTGCCATTTCTAAATCAGTCTCATTTGAATCGCTTGTTGTATGTGTGGACCCAGATGGGCGCTTCTTATTTGTAAAAGGCAAAATTGGAAACCAGCTGATATCTTTGGGAAATTTTTATGCCCCTAATGTTAAACAGTCATATTGGATGGTGCAAACTCTTTCTAAATTTAAGGATTTTGCGGAAGGTATTAGAATTGTAGGTGGTGATTTTAACATTGCACTTAACCCTTCTATTGACTCTTCATCCACTTCCACAGCACATTCTCAAAGATCTTTAGCCAAGGTACAAGGGGCTGTAGGTGAAATAGATGTTGTGGACTCTTGGAGGGTATTTCACCCATCTTCCAAAGATTACACCTACATGTCTTCGGTCCACTCATCTTCCCATCGTATAGACTATTTGTTTCTATCTAAGACTTGCATAAATGTGTGGTTCCTTAACAATTTCAGACCACACTCCAGTTTCCATGTCATTGACCGTCCTGGACCTCCCTGTCAAATCCTGGTTCCGAAGGCTCAACGAGATTCTCCTGGATGATCCTCGCCATGTAACATCTCTTTCCACCAAATTACAATGCTTCTTCATTGAGAATCCTGTATCAGACACTTCTCAGGCAATTACGTGGGAGACTCACAAGGCTTTCATACGCGGTGAGTTAATTGCTTTGGGGGCGCAGGTCTAGAAAAAGAGGATGTTGCATCTTAACCTACTGTCTCGAATATATTCCCTAGAGTGTATCCAAAAACGCTTTCGTGCTTTATCTATACAACCTGAACTTCTGGATCTTCGTAACCAACTACGAGATCATCTTAACATTCGGCATGCCAAGAGTTACCAATATTCTAAATTCAAATATTATGATCACGGAGATAGAGGAAACAAAATAATGACAAATGATTAAGAAAAGAAAGGATTCCACTTTTATTAAAAAAAAATATCTTCTGACCAGGGACGAACTGTTTCTTCTACTGAAGAAATAGCTTCTCAATTCCAGGAATTTTTTCAGAAATTGTACAACTTAACCCCAGCTCTTGACCCCTGTGACCCAGACTCGATTGCTCAAATGGACAACTTTCTTCATAGTCTGCATTTGGCCTCACTGACCGAAGAACAGTCAGCCAAATTACTACAACCTATCTCTCAACAGGAGGTCCAAAAAGTTCTTAACTCTCTGCCATTAGATAAAAGCTCGGGACCGGACGGTCTCCCAGTGGGATATTATAAAAAATTTGAACAACTATTGCTCCCTCCTTTAACTATGTGGTGTGAAGAGATTAGACAGGGTGGTCCCCTACCGTCACAGGCACTTCCGGCGACTATTTCGATATTACCCAAAGAGGGCAAAGACCCTAGTAAATGTGAGAATGGATTTTGGTTATATCAAAATGATGTTAGTTGATCGCGCTCACTCAGGACCAACACTGGCAGCTTTAACAAAGGTAGGTATTTATTTAATTGAATGACGCATTTCGAGGAATAGGAATCAAACAGGTTATTCCACCACTTCTTCAGATCTAAAAATATATACAAAAAATTCCACTAGTAACTATATTACAATAAAATTATAAAAATATATATAAATATAAATACATATGTGTATCAAAGTTATTTTGTACATTGTACATATTTTCCTACATTTATCATTCTTCACAATGGGATGCATAGAGACATATACTGTATACTGATAAAGGAGAGAACAGAACAAGGTAAAATGGTAAGGGGGGGAGGGGAGAGCGGATGGATAAATGCCATACTGTAACTCTTATATTGGAATAACCAGCACATCTATTTCACATGTGACTAGAGTGTGCATGTAGCCAGAATAAACAGCAATCATGTCCAGTACATAAAACATAATAATAGACGGTAATTACCTTGGTTTTTTAGCTGAACAGCGTGCAGTGATGACTGCACGCTGCTCAACATCTTTTTAAAGGCAAAAAACACGCAAAACTAATGCAGGCTTTGGGCCAAACCCCATTGCCATTGCGAGGTCGGCACCCAGCGCATGCGCTGTCTATTCAAAGGGGAAAAAACAGCAGCCCAGAAATGCTCTCCCGGCCGCTGTATCCTCCATAGGCGCATGCAGCCCTTCCCCTTTAGATAAACATACCCATCGGGGCTCCGAAGCTATTTACGGAGATATCCAATGGTGTGCGAGACTGCGTGGTGGTCCGGAGGTTTCTCCTGGCCACCGCGTCCTCTTCGCGCATGCGCATTTCTCTTTCTGTACTGCGCGCGCGCTTCGGGATTCAAAGACAGCTACGAAGACACCCGATATTATCCGAGGACAACATAGCTGCATTAGGACACAGGAGCTTGGGATCTGCTCAATTATGGATACATGAAAGTGTGCAAAATTGCAATTGTGTATTTCATATGTATGTTTCGATAAACTGTTTCTGATAGCCTTCCTGTACATTATGCCTATGACCGTTTATTCTATTTCTTAATGGTAGTGTAGGGCGACCTACATATTGTAGGCTGCAGTCACAAGTAATGAGATAAATTACATAGTTGGATTCACATGTTAAATACTGTTTAATGGGGAAATTTTCTTTTGTACAATTACTGGTTACGCTTATGGTGTTATGTTTAATGGATCGACAACATTTGCAGCGTACCTTTCCACATCTAAACACACCTTTTGGATGCATTTTTGAGGGTTGTGATAAAGATGAAGTGAGCTTTTTAGGGGACCATAATTTGCTGGGGGCCAAGATATTTTTTTTTATAGTTCTGGCCCTGCGATAGGCAATAGCTGGTTCACTAGGTAAGAGTTTGCCCAAAATGGGATCATTTCTGAGGATATACCAATGTTTTTTAAAATGTCTCAAATTTTTTTGTGTGATCTGTTATATGTAGTTAGATAATTCAATTGCCATTTTTCTTTGTTTTCTTCCGGATTTTTCCTTTTACATTTGGGTTCTAAACAGTCAGCTTGGGTGAGTTCTTTTGCTCTCGCTTCTGCTCCTGTAATAATTTCTTGGGGGGTATCGTTTTTCTTTAAAACGTTCTGTCATTATTTTACTTTGCTCCTCAAAGTCTTTAGTTTGGGAGCAATTTCTTCTCAATCTTTTGAACTGTGAGAAGGGAACATTTGCTTTCCACTTTTGGTAGTGGTCGCTATAGAAATTGAGGAGACTGTTCCAATCGACTTTTTTGAAGAAAGTTTTGGTGGTGATTTCGTTGTTATGAGAACTAAGTATTAAATCCAGATATTCAATTTGTGTTTTAGAGGTACTACTTGTAAATGTAAGCCCCCAATTGTTATTATTCAGATACCCAATGAAATCATATAGGGCCTCTGGAGTGTTCTTCCATATAAGGAGCAGATCGTCTATATATCGTACATAGAAGACAATGTCCTGTGTCCATTGATGTTTAGAATAAATGCACTCTTTTTCGAATTCACCCATATACAAGTTTGCGAAACTAGGTGCCCATAGCAGTCCCCTTGCATTGTTGGTATAGATCTTTTTCAAATATAAACACATTATGTTCCAAGATAAATAAAATACTTTCTAGGATGAATGTTCTTTGTGATTTTGATAAAGTATTATCTCCTTTTAAGTGTTCTGATATGGCCCAAAACTCATTTTTATGCGTAATATTGGAATATAGTGCACTGAGGTCTAGAGTGACCCAATGTTATGGTTCTGTGTGCAAATACAAAAATAATAATAAACGCAACAGAACCGCTAAGCCGCAGAGCACTGCGGCGAGGTCCACAGACCCAGATGGGCGGCCGTGTGCCAGTACCAGGCAGCAGTGTGTCTGAACAGGGAGTAAAGTAAATGCACCAGTTCACTTCACTGGATGAATGCGTCAGGGCTGCAGCAGTGTGAACGGGGCTGCGGCAAGGTTGTACCAGTTGACTGCACTGGGCAACCGTGTTACAAAATGGAGATTTACTCCAGTTATCCTTACTGGGTAAATAGCTTTTTGCAGCTTCAGAGATTAACAGGCTGCAATCAAGTTTACACCAGTTCACTGCACTGGTAAATAGTTTTGTGCAGCTTCAGGTGGACCAGCTGCAACAAGACTGCCAGGGGTTAACGTCACCCCTAATAGCAACACAAATGGCTCCGCACAGCTTGGAGCTACAACACACATAGACAGTGACAGATAGCCTAGCTAAAGAGACCAAGCCTGCCGCCAGTCCACCGGCTGGTACAGAGTCCACTGCACCGAGCCGTAGTGTGGAGCTGCCAGTACATTCAGGACTTATAGGTCTTGCTAACAGCACTAGATGGAACCTGCTTAGCTACTGGAAGCAGCCTGGAGCTCCTGTCATACCCTCCTGTCTTACGTGTTTTTTAGATAAAGTGTGAGCACCGGCCGGGCGTCGGCTCACACCTTTTAAAGGCTAATCCCCGCCCAACAGGGGCGGTGGCATAACATCACCGATCATGCCCAGTAAGGCCAAACTGGGACTTAGCCTCGGAGCGGACCCAAAATGCCTGAGCATGCTCAGTAGGGAGAGAATGGCACTTAGTCTCAGAGCAGCACCAAAATGCCTAAGCATGCTCAGTGGGCCAAAAACTGGACTTAGACTCCAGACGTCTTCCTGCACAATGCCGAGGGCGAAGTTCAGATTGGCCCGCAGGTGGCGCTGTGCGCCATGATGGGAACCTGCGAGACCCGATCCTAACACCCAACTGTCTTCGTCCGCCCACTTTATTTTATCTATTTTATTTAGTAATGCTGGAGAATATTTTAGATATGGTGGAAGTTTTTGTATGTATGGTTGGAGAAGATGATAAATGTATTCTGATAATCTGCATGTAAGTGATTCGATGCCGGATATGATCAGGCGTCCGGGTGGGTTTATTTCAATTTTATGCACTTTGGGTAAGTGATAAAATAGCGCTACCCTAGGTGTAGTTATGTGTAAAAACTCTTTTTCTTTTTTAGTCAAAATGCCTTGTTCCACAGCTCGTGTGATAAGCTCATTATATTGTTTATAGTATATAGATGATGGATCGGTATCAAGTTTTTATAATAATGAGCATCAAATAAAATTCTTTCAGCCTCTTTTATATAATCTTCTCTATCTTGTATGACTATGCCTCCTCCTTTATTGTCGGCACGAATAATTAAATTGGTGTTGTTGGATAAGTTGCTGAGGGCTTTTCTTTCAGACCATGATAGATTATTACGTTTATCTGAAGCCTCATTGTCACCATTGATAGATCTGAATGAGTCAGCTACCACTGTAAAAATGGTTTCAATATAGTTACCTTTATGGTGGATCGGATAGAATACAGATTTTGGTTTTAGTCCTGTATGTCTTGGGGGAGGAGAATTGGGATGTAGACTACCAAAAATTCCATCATTTTCAGATGTCAAATGCTCAAGATCATTGGTAGCGGTTTTATTGCTCTTCATGATTTCAAAATGTCTTTTTAGAGTCAATTTTCTGGTATATTGATTTAAGTCCAAAAAGAGATTGAACTCATCGATTTTCTCAGTTGGACAAAAGGAGAGTCCTTTTGCCAAAAGTTTATTTTCAGTTTCTGATAGGATATGTGATGACAAATGAATGATTTTTACTGTACTTGATTTTTGTTCTTTTTGGGATTTGGAATCTATGTTATATTTGCCTCTCTTGATTCTGTTCCTTCTTCCTCCTCTGCATCCTCTTGTGGTTTTCTTTTTAAAGATTTTTTTGGACCTTTGCAGATTGGGGGAAAGAAGTGCGTGATTTTTTTGGTATTGGGTTTCAACGGGTGGGGGGGGGAGGGATAATGCATAGTTTCTGGTGGTAATATTTTTTGTGGAATTTCCTCCACATGTAGCATTATTTGTGGTGTTAGTTTGGCTGGTGAGGCAAAAACGAGTGGATACCGGTGGTATTGGTATCTACTGTAATGTTTTGAATTGAATCAGTTGGTGGATTAGTTTCCATGGGTGTTTTGAAATCCATGGTTAAGGAGTCATCTAAAATAGAAGAAGTGTTATGAACACTTAATTCCAACAGTTCCTCCGTGGTGGACTGTGTATTTTGAGATGGTTGGAACCAAAGGAGGTAGGAGGTAATGATAATGATTTAATGGTGTGGATGTTTAGGTCATCTAGTGAGTTAATGATACTCGTAACCACTGGGTTTGAACATGTAGTATCGAAAATATTACTATGACTAGGAATGGTATTTTTGGTTATAACCTGGGTGTGTGGTGATATGGATATACGGGGTGGTTAGGGTTACCACTTATATTGTTATGAGAGTTGATTGGTTTTGAAAAGACAGGAGTGCCTGGGTTGGTAGTAAGATTGAGTGCAGTATTGGATATATAGAGAGTATTACTCCGTGGTTTTGGAACTGGTCTGGTGTTGGGTTGGGCATTCGATTGGATATTGCCCTTTGTTCTATTGTTTGGAGCATTGGAATTGCGGGTGGATCTGCATGTAGTAGAGGCGGAGGTGGACCTATTTTTGGGTCTGCCTCTATGGGTATTGTTTCTGGATTTTGGAAATGGTTTGTTTTGATTGAGTGAAGGTTCTTTTGTTTTTTTCTCCCACTGAAAGATGTTATGTGTGGTATAGTCAGTTCTATCTCTTTTAAGTTTGTTGGTTTTTTTGTTACAGAGTTCTTTTTCTAGATATTGAATACGTGAATTCAATAATCTATCAAATTTTGCAAATGAGGTATGCATTTGAAATTTAGACAAAACTAAATATAATTCATCAATTTCATAGTGGATATTTTCCATCAGGCTTTGTCTTTTCTCCTTTAGCAGGCAAAGCAGATTTCTAGAGCAGTCTTTGAGAATATTCTCCCAGTTCTTAATGAACAATTCATCGTTTTTGAAGGTTGGATCCATTTTAATTCTCAGTCCCCTTGGGACTAGGTGTTCTTCTAGATATATATCTAGGAAAATAGAGTCCAGATGGTGCTGGGTTTCTTCTTTCAGTAGCAGTTCTAGCTTGAAGAAGATGTCTCCTAAGTCACTGGAGGAGATACTATTAGTTTGATCGTTTGAGGTTGCTTGTATAGGTACGGTACTTGTCATTCTATCTTTTTGTAGATATTCATTCAGAATAAATTCTAGTTTGGTGACTCTGTCTTTGCAATATTCCATTATTAGGAAAGGATTAATGGAATGGAATGCTACATCCCGCATAGGAATACATTGACCAGCGTTGATTGGCCGAATGCCATACAGAGTACTGCATTCTGCCAATCAATGCTGGTTCTGCTGGAGTCTAAGATCGGTCCACAGTAGTCTCCATTCTAGCCTGATCTTAGACTTCGCCTCCTCACAGACTTCGCCTCCGGCAGAACCAGCGTTGATTGGCCGAATGCTGTACTCTGTATGGCATTCGGCCAATCCACAATGGTCAAAGCATTCCTATGGGAAAAAGTCAGCTCCCGCATATCGCAAGCTGAAAGGGATCCCGACGTAATACAGTGACTTGGGCATGTTAGATCCCCTCAGGCATGCTTCCCCTCCTGTCCCAGTTGCATTCCAGGGTGTTGGCATCATTTCCTGGGGTGTCATAGTGGAATTGGTGACCCTCCTGAGTCGAATAGTGCCTTTAAATGGTGTGAGCCGACGCCCACCCGGCATTCACACTTTGACTGAAATTTGCTTAAGGACAGTAGTTCAGGGCTAGGCTCCAGTATACAGGCAGGTGTTCAGATTAGGCCTCTGTGTGGGGATACCTGTGCCTCCATCTGGGTGCTGTTAGTTAGGACCTGTAAACCCTGAACTGTCAGCTCTACACTAGGGCTTGGGAGCCGTAGACACTGTTCCAGCCCGTGGCGCTGACAGCAGGTTTGGTCAATTAGTTAGCCTATTTTGCACTGTCTATCGCCATTGCTACTCCTGTTTGGATTTAGGAGTCTTTTTGTGTCGCTGACCAAAAGTGACATTTAACCATTGGCAGCCTTGCTGTTTCAGCTTTACACAGGTGCTCCTTTCCAGTGAGTTAACTGGCAAGGTTTGGTTGCAGCCTGTTCACATTAAGTACCACGCCATATCACTGCTAGTGCAGTTTAACTGGTAGTGCGCTGTTCAGACATACAGATGCCCATCTGGGCCTGTTGCAGTGTCTTGCAGACTAGCAGTTCTGTTGTTTAAAATTATTAATTTATATTTATATACACAGAGCTGTAACACCTATACTACAATGTTCTGCTGTCCAAACACCCTTGGTCATCAAATATCATCTGCAATAAAAGATACATAGATGATCTTATCCTTATATTAGCAGTAGAATTCACTCAAAACCTCAACAACAGTGACTTGGGGCTACCCTTCACAGACTGCCGTTCAAATGTTGAAGTGGAATATCTGACTTATTGACAGTGATAAGATCACCACAAGAACATCTTTCAAAAAAGTAAACACTTACCTCAAATATAAAGAATGGCCATTATAAGAAAATGGGTAAATAATATACCATTCAGTCAGTTCAGAAGAATATGTCGAAACTGCATATGTCCCACTATTTTAGACAGAATGCAATCCTCAAAGCCCGTTTTAAGTCCAAGGGATATCTTCCAACTTGATTAATATCACTGCTGTCAGAGCAGGTCTACTGTCCCAAGAAGACTGTTTTTACCTTAAGCACACTGAGTCAATAGAAGAGAACAATGTGCCAAAATACATCAAATATTGAGCAAATATTGGTCAATGATATTGAATAATCCATAACAAATGAAAAGTTGTATTCAGCTCACCCTGTTATAATGACCATATCCCTGGGAGGCACGGACGCAAGGCAGACTCCAGCCAGCTGAGAACAATTTTTTATAAAACAGAATATAATATGACCTTTATTGATAATGTAGTTTAACTCTTACATAGTAATAAGAACATATAAACTGTTTGATCTCAATTTTATATACAGCGTTATTTTTTAATATAAAGTTTTTATTATATAAAACATGCTTTTCTATGATGCATTATGTGCTGATGTATGATATAAGTCTTTCTGTTTATATCAAAGTTGTATACATACCATACTATCATATTATTGTTTAATAAGTACTTTTCATATTTACCCTTAGAGGTTAATTTTATAGGAGGGGCAGTTCAATTGGGTATGCCAGTGTTTTATAAGTCGTCTTGAGGAGTGTTGGGTATGCCATGAAGAAGGAACATATCGTGTTCCGAAACGTGTAGCCGAATTACACCACTACATCTTTAATGAACTCCCTGTGGTTACTATATAACTGACACATACGTTAAACACCTGGGGTAGATATAGCAAGATTCCAGCACACTGCCTATCACCTTCTCACTATATATATATATATATATATATATATATATATATATATATATACAGTATATAGTGAGAAGGTGATAGGCAGTGTGCTGGAATTTTGCCATATCTACCCCAGGTGTTTAACGTATGTGTGGTTTAGTGTGGGTCTTGAGTAGGCCTCAGCTCCAGGTGTGCATCCTTGGCTCGTTGCTGGGCCAGAAAAAGGCTGCAGAGCCTACACTCCAGTGCAGATACAGGGAGTGAGACAAGGCATCTGGGTCTGTCCTGTAACCCTGAGTCCGGTGAAAAAGGCTGCCACTACGTCGGCCCACTGAACCCTTGGCAAGTTCTCCCGCTCGGCCACTCATTCAAAAACTCAAACATATGCCTCCATGTCATCTGTGGACATCATCTTTGGCAGGGAACTCTGCACGGCAGCTCAGGCAGCGGTCTGTAGCCTCTGGGTCTCTTTTGCACCAGTACACTCTCCTGCCATCCTCTGGTCAACCAGAGCCTTGCTGAGCTGTGTCAATGTCTCGATAAGCACCTTTTTCTGGCCCAGTAATGAGCCAAGGACTCACATCTGGAGCTGAGGCCTACTCAAGATCTTCACTGGACCACACATAAGTTAAAAACCTTGGGGAGATATAGTGAGATTCCTGCACTCTGCGTCCTTATTTAGGTTACTCACCTTATTCATGCGATGATTTGTATATTTATACAATTGTGTATCTAGGCAGTTATGCTGACATTCACCCATTCATCTCCCAGATACCCCTTTAGTCACATCCTTTTTTATCTGTCCTCTAATTAATTTCCTTTCCATCCTCCTCTTTTCCATAGGAGGAGATCAGTACTATACATGACATACGGTAAATGTGGAGAGGCGGGGGGGGGGGAGTGGTGTAACAGATTTTGCATCAGGCCATGTAGTATGAGTTTATGCCTTTGGGTTAACATTTCCTTTTAAATTTCAGTATATTTGATTTTAATAAATAAGTCTATATCCTTCAGAATACTCCTTATAACTCCATTGGATGGATGGTTCACCTTCATACATGTTGCTACAGATGTTTACCACATCTGGTAGGGAGTGAAGTGTTTTAGTTACTTTTTTCTACAAAAATAAGTCTCCCATTCATTCAATCACCCACACATGTGCATGTATTCATCTCCGTAACACATAGTCACGAAAAAGATATCAGTCAGCACGGCGTATGTAAAAATATGATATTATAAACATCAATGCTACAATGACTTACTGCTATAAATCATGAATATTCTTGATCACACAACTTGTTTGTGTTTCCTTAGAGAATTTTCAAATCATACATTTAGAGAGTATTGTATTTATTTTAAAATTCAGGTTTTTTTTTAAGATTTTCATTATTGCATAAATATGACAAGAGCCAATGAGGGTGGCATTGCACTTCTGCACAAAGGGAATATAAATACGAATAGTTGATTAGTTTATTCATTTAGTAACTTAGGGACCACATGGGTTATCCAGATCAAAGAAATAGCCTTATGGGCCATGAAAAGAGATTCCCTATGGAAGATCAGCTGGGCGTTTACAAGGTACCATCAGTGTCAAAAATGTCAAACAGACAAGTTTTAGATTCTACAGAGATGGGGGCTTCCATGAGTCAATTGGGATCACACCACCTCTTTCCAAAAGGCTGAGATTTGGGGCAAGATCAGATTTGTTGCCAAAAATTGCGATCTTCCTCAGTACACTGATTGAATCTTAATGTAAGTATTACCCCCACTTGGTGCAGTTGTATATTGGTGCAAGTTGTGATAAAGTGAGCCACATGGGGATGAATAACTGGGTAAAATAGTTATTGGCTGCTGGAGACACCTCACATAGAGGAGATCAGTGAGGATCACAGTATATTGTGACCATTTGGTGTATGATGGAGAACAATACCAATGGAAGTGAGATAATAACAAACCATAGATATGAGATATGCTTGTGGCAGATGATACAAAGGCTGTTAGTAGTGAAGTGGAGCTGATCTGTACATGAAATAGTCATGGGATTAGGATTGGAGGGCATGTCTCAGTTGCAGATAACAGTAGAAGGCCTGGTGTGGTACCTGTGCACGGGCCATGCTTCATTAAATGAAAAGAAGCCACAGAAGCAAGGGCCACAAAATAAGACAGGAATAGGACCTGTTCTATATTTTGTGGCCCAGACTGCTGCCCCTCACATAGTACTGTGAAATTCATGGTCATGTGTACAGGCCCATTGAAAAGAATGGGTCAGTGTGCTCTCCGTGAAATAGACAGATAGCACACTGAACACGGCCACGGTCGTCTGCAACCGGCATTAGGTAGTGATGGGTAGCATTGTTGTTTTAGTGATAGATTTATTCACTTGCAGTGCAGTAAGGAAAGACTTAGAAAACCAGTTTATTTCCTCAGCCATTTTCCCTTATAAGGCCGGAGCCCCACAGGCTGGAAACGCCGTGGGAAAAATCGCAGTGTTTTAAAGTATCTGCAAAGTGGATGGGATTCATACGAATCCCATGCCCACTTTATGTTTAAAATCACAGCGCGGACACGCTGTAATTTCCAAAACTGGCGCGGTTTTGGAAATTGCAGCATGTAAATTATATCTACAGAAACGATGGTGGCTTTCCCATAGATATAATGGTAACAGAAAGTCCACGGAGGAAAACTCAGTGAACTTTCTGTTCAAAGCGCTGCAGGAAGAACCGCGATGCGATAATGCGCTGCGTATCGTCCCGTGGGGCCTTAGCCTAATAATTCTTTACATGGAGTTTTAGTGTTTTAGTGTGTTGATGTTTTATTATATGTATTATTATTGTATTGTATATATGATGTATATGTTTTATACCACATGTTTTATATTGAGCTGGAGATAATTTCCCTTTGGGATTAATACAATTTACTATTTTATTGTATATGTGTCATGTCACAGTTTTACCTTCCTAAACCAACTGCAGGTGGGAAGAGTTGGAGAATGATATCTTGTTCAGAAAGTGTTTTTCCATTTGCATTGAGAATACGATACCAATAACACTACTTAAAGGGAACACTGTCACATTGAAACTGGAATCTAGATTTATATATATGTAGTAAATCTTGTAATTTATTCTGGGCTTAGGAGTCAGGGTGGTGGTCCTTCTCAGGTTGATCCACCCACTTGACTCCTAAGGATAAAAAGAACTGAGATTTCAATGAAAAAAAATGACCATGTATACTAGAACTTTTCTAACATAACTAGATGAATATACTGTAGCTTCACCTGCTCTATAAGTTGGTACTTTTAGATTGTATTGAATTTTTCATGTGACAGGTTCTTTTTGATAGGTGGCATGGTTCAGAGTATGGACCCTAATGATGCTTGAAGTTAATAGGCTATACCATGATCACTCATACACAAGCAGAGTCCTTCCTTACTCTAAAGCTTTACTTCTATCAGCACCTGGTAAATGGATAACATTTCTTGATTTTCTTGACTTTTCAATTGTCTGGTTTCAGCTTAATTTTCTATCTGTTTCCCAAAATACAAAGTAAAAAAGAAATATTTGTGATAAAAAAAGCCAAAGAGACAGCCATATTGAATAAGACTCATGTGTAAATGGAATTGCCAAGGAACATATCACATCGGTTATAACAAGATTTCAGATGACAAACCCATTGGAACATTAGCGGACATTTAAATGCTAATTAGCTAAGTCACTGCTAATCTTTCTCAGTCCAGTTCACAGACACATGTGTCAATTAAACAGAAGTTGGTCCCTGAAGAAAAGAGAGGTCATAGGATAGTGCTCAGTCAGCTGTGAGATCAAATTAAAGCAGATTGAGCTGTTATAATCTCAACAGGAGGAAAAGGAGACTTCTCTCTACTTACTGTGTAATAAAATAGTGTCACAGTATGCATAGTATTAGCCAACAACAGCTGTATGACTTACACAAACTAATGAGTTTCAAATCCCAGTTGCTTGGGAGAACACTTAAGACTTAAGGGAAGTCAGTTTATTGTATATCTTTAGGAATTCTCACTCTACAAATCAATTGTCCTATTCATCAGGATTAAAATCTGTTTAGTGGGTTAATCTACAGTACACAACATAGTTCTTATAGTATCAGTTTTATACTGGCATTGTAATTGGAATGACCATTTGTTCACATTCATTCTATTTGTAATAGTGCTGCCAAATCGTTGTCCAGAACCTAAAGGTAATTGCACCAATCACCTATCCACAGGATAGGTCATCAGTATGAGATCAACCAGGGTCTGACACCCGGGCCCTGTCCTGATCATTTGCTGGAAACCATAGACAGTATTAGGCACCCCTACATCTATTTAATTGAATGGTACTGGGGCTGAAGTCCCAGGCTCCACTGTTTCATTGTACAGACTGAACGCTATGTACTGTGTACAGAGCACCATACATTGTAGACATAGTGCTGGAACTGCAGCCCCTTCCCTGTTTTCTTCAATAGGAGCAGGGCTGCTTCCAGCTGTACACCTAGCATATGGTTTCCAGAGGCTAAAACAGCTGATGAGAACAAGGTCCAGGTGTCAGACCCCAATCAATCCGATACTGATATTAGATTCTTTGAATAGGCCATCACTATCAATTACCTTCAGATTATGGAAAACTCATTTATTACACTAACTGATGCAATGTTGGTCACTTTAAGCAGATGTCCATTGTTGGAATCTTTGTATTTCTGCACTGGAAACTGTTTCGAGTCTATAAACATTTCCAAAATACTTAGAGATATTTTTTGTCCTTTAAGTACCTGTCTGAAGTCACTGGGGACTAGCAGTAGTGAGAAAATTGGTAAGCGTAAACCTTGGCAAGTGTTATATTTAAAAACTTTTTCCAAATAAAACATATTAACATTTGTTCATTTTGCTCCAACATGCAGATGTACAAAGTTATACTAACTAGTTACAACTAGTAAAACCAATTGTAAAGGCATGTATTCATGGCAAACAGTAATGATCACAGTGCCATGCGCACATCTCTCAAGTCATTTTTCTCTGTCTCATAAGGAGACTTCATACCCATGACCTATCCACAGGATAAGTTATCAGCATATGATCAGTGGGTGTCCGACACTTGGACCCTGATCAAATGTTTTGGCAGGCTCAGGGTGCTGGAAGTTACAGCACTGGACACAGCACTGGACTCATGCAGCTGATTCTGTTCAATAATGGGATCATCATAGCAGATAGTTAAAATCAATATTTTGTAAGTAGTTGCTTAGAGAGGACCTTTTATGTCCTCCGGCACATGCGGTATTATATACCGCTAGAAATCTGACAGTGCGCTGAATTCGGCTTTCCTGTTATGTGCCCCTGGTGAAAACCTATCGGTGCTGTTACTGTAGCTCTTCAAATTCTCTTTAGAGAGTAATAGATACAGTGAAATCTTTCCAAAAGACCAGCTCTTTGAAAATACTTTCCCGTTACCCAGCCTTCATTTTTTGTGAAGAATTTTTAGTTTTCCATACTAGCGATCTTCTTTGAGAAAACCATCCCTACTAGACCGCTTTTCAATGCAATTTTTGTTTGTCATCTCAAAGAAACTTCACTGTATATGTAATAAACAGTCATGCCAAAGTTTTCCTCCTTGTGAACTTCCCTTACTTTTACAAACATTACTTATTTCCATGAAAAATGTATTATTTGTCTTTTAAGAAAGAATTGCCGAATTGATTTTGGGTTAGCGCAATAATTCTCGTCCATAATCCCCAGGATTATGTATAAAATCTTAATGTAGGCCTAATGTCTGTAGAATATACAGTACATACTGAAAGCTGAGATGTATTGCTCGTAAGAGATAAACTCTAACCATCTCGAGAAACTATTAGCGTCAAGAACATTTCTAACGAGTCCATTTACTAATGATTAGTGGAAGGAATGTCAGCTATGTAAGTGATAGTATAAGCAGGGGAGTTGTAAACACAAATAATATAAATGTCTGTCAGGTTGGCACATGCCAAAGAGAAACTGAAGTGTTTATCCAACTTGTCAGCAGTTTTCTATCCACTTTCCCAATTATGTCCATTTCATAGAAACATGTATTAATATTAAGCAATCTGCAAGACAGTACTCAAAAAATGGTAGAGCATATGCATTATATGCTTCAACTTATTTATACCTATTTCTGCCTGTGTAAAGGAGAAGTTTATCTTGAATGCAACAGATACAAATGTCAGCCAAAGTTATACACTTACAAAATTCATAGAATTCTAGATAATCATTATTATTATTGTTTATTTATATAGCACCATTAATTCCATGGTGCTTTACATTTGGGAGTTTACATACAATACACAAAATATACAAACAAATATAATACTAGCAATGACTGACTGGCACAGTGGGATAGAGGGCCCTGCCCGCAAGAGCTTACAGTCTATGATGGAAGAGGGATAGAGACAGAAGGTGAGGTTAAAGGCTGTACAGATGGTTATGTGGTGGGAGTAGTGTTATTGGAGGTTGTAGGCCTTCCTGAATAGGTGAGTCTTCAGGGCCTTCTTGAAGCTTGTGATTGTGGGGGTCAGTCTTCTGTGTCTTGGTAAGGAGTTCCAGAGTATGGGGGAAGCATGGGAGAAATCTTGGAGACAACTGTGTGAGGAGTGGATGAGAGCAGATCAGGGTCTGACGTTACGTGTGGGCAGGTAGCGGGAGATTAGATCAGAGATATATGGAGGGGACAGTTTGTGGATGGCTTTGTATGGTAACGTTAGTAACTTGAACTCAATTCACTGGGCAACAGGTAGTCAGTGAAGGGAATGGCAGAAGGGAGCAGCCGATGAAGAAGGGGGGGAGGGGGAGAAGAATTAAGCGAGTAGCACAAATTAAGGTGGACTGGAGGGGGGCGAGGGTGTTTGCTGGGAGTCCATGTAGAAGGGTGTTGCTGTAATCTAAGCGGTAGATTATGAGGGCATGGACTTAGGAGTTTCTGAGGTGAGGAAGGAGCGGATTCGATGGATGTTCTTGAATTGGAGGCGGCAGGAGGTGTTGAGGGTTTGAACGTGCGACTTGAAGGATAGGTCAGAGTACAGGGTTACCCCAAGGCATTGTACCTATGGTACAGGGGTAAGTGTTGTGTTAACTTTGATAGATGGGTCAGGTAGAGGGGCTGTGCGAGGTGGGGCAAAGATGATGAACTCTGTTTTCTCCATGTTGAGTTTGAGAAACTGGGAGGAGAGAAAGGATGCTACAGCCGCTAAACAATCTGGAACTCTGGCCAACAGAGAAGTAATGTCTGGTCCAGAGAGGTATATTTGAGTGTCATCGGCATAGCATTGGTTTTGAAATCCATGAGATTCTATGAGTTGGCCTAGGCCAAGGGTGTAGATAGAGAACAGGAGTAGTCCTAGGATGGAGCCTTGAGGGACACCTACAGAGAGAGGGCGTGGTGAGGAGGTGGTGTGCGAGTGGGAGACGCTGAATGTGCAGTTGGTGAGGTATGAGGAGATCCAAGAAAGGGCCAATTCTGAGATACCAAAGGATGAGAGAGTTTCTAACAAGAGGAAGTGGTCGACTGTGTCAAAGGCAGAGGAGAGGTAAAGGAGGAGGAGGACAGAGTAATGGCGCTTGGCTTTGGCAGTTAGAAGGTCGTTAGTGGTTTGGTTAGGGCAGATACTGATTAAGGGCCCAGAATAATAATCTTTGGGTGCTACACACCAGATGCGAAGTGATGTCCTAGAACATACGTGTCATACTGCGGAGCCCCCAATAATATTTTCTTGTTTTTGGTTGCTATAAAGTGGTTGTACTACTTCTTCAGTTATCTTCTTCGCACATTGTCCATGTCCATATGCACCCATATTGTATAACTGCTTTAATATGAAATACACAGAGGTGGGGGGTTTTTAACAGAATCCATGAAAACCGTGTCATATGTTCCATCATGTACCTTATCCGGGCAGGACATTCTGGTCAGTTATATTGAATTGTTTGAAGATATTGTTGTCATTTTTGTGTGTAATATTTACTGTATGGTATATGTATATATATATATAATTTATCACAGCACCTTTGTATGAAATTGATATATTTAGAACGGACGTGGTGGTGATTTATGAATTAGGGAGCTGTGTTCATTTATGCATCATTCCACAGACAAATATTGGTTATATTAGTTTTTGGACGACCCTACTTCCTTAACTTCTTCAATGTTTTTAATGAAAAAAATGATGGATTTTTAACGTTAATTTAACTAAGCATGATGAATTTGGTATAGTTGACTAATTTGTTTATTTATTAGATTAGTTGGGATGTATTTGTAGGTGGATATAAAATGTCACATTGGTAAGAGTCACAGAAAGTTGGTGCTTTGGAGAAAAATAATAAAACATAAGTTTTATTTAGTAGTCAAGATAAAAGTAGTGCTAATAAGTGTTCAGTGCAATCACTAAAATGAGACGTACGGATCAAGTAGATCCCCACTTTACAGATAAGAATACAGTAGAGGACTAGAGTCTCGCTGTTTGTACCTAGAAATGTGAGAGGACCCAAATAACCAAATAGTGACTAAAGTGATGAGAATAGGAGTATGATATAATGGGACAAATACACTCACTTCGAAAATTCAACCGTGGGTAATTAACCACCAGTTGAGCTACAGGGTGTATGTCCCAAAATAACCCATTGCACCAATGAAACAATAATAATGATATAGAATCTCCATATCTCTAATTGTCACTTCAAGGGTAAGATAACTGGTAAAAAAGATCACCAACAAAGATAACGCTCCATATTCTAGTATATAATAGAGGGGGTGTCAGTATTTAGGTCTATGTGGTGATTACCAGGTATAAGACAGCTTGAGCTACTGTCCTGATAGGACACATTTCACTTGGTCCTCATGCTCTTAATATATATCATTGGCATCACGCCGATCTGAAAAGATCAATGGAAGCCAGAGCAGCTAAGAATAGGATGTGATTTCTGTTTCACTCCAAATGATGACTAAGCTCAGCTAAGATAGTTAGTGGGAAAGGTACTGAATAGCCTCTATGTGTTTCTCCTGGTTGGTAAAGCAGGTTCATCAGGATCAGTGAGAATAAACATAGATCGAGGATAGATAGTGCAAATGCAGCAGTTCCCAGAACCCTGATGGTGGGCTCCTATACTACAGTAGCCTAAGTTAATCAAGACTGAGGCCGTAGGTGTCCCCTAATGGCAAAAGTCCTTGTGGGCTGGTGAAAATTTTAACACGGGCTGCATTTGGTTCATGCTTTGGACTTTTGACATGCCTGGACTAGATACTCAAAATATAAAAAACAACATTTATAATCTAGCATCTGCACTTTGATAAATGTGGTGCAGTTTAAGAAGCTTTAGTCTTAAGTTTGCAATGTCAGTTCCAGTTTTAGTATATCTGCCCCGATATCTGCAAGTAGTGCTATCAGAAATAATAGTGCTAGAAATGCTAGATGGTAACAGTAAAGGGGCACGCTTTGTTTTTTCATGATTTTTTTTAATTATTTTCATTGACAGGGTAGTTTAACTCTCGTCATCTGCAATTGCTGGCACAGTAGCCTTCACATTCAGGACACTGGTGGAATAATTCTGTTTATGTTTAGTACAGATGCCTAAGGCAAGCCTTAAATTTTTCGATTTCTGTGGTAACCAGTTGGTGGTTACTATTTAGTAGTATCAGGTAGAATCAGCAGTACAGTAAATGGAACATGATACAGGGATACAGTCGGTGTCACATCTATTTGGAGGCATCAGCTGAAGGTGTGTGAAAGTCCTCACAGATCCATGCCTGACTCATTTTGACAAAAGTTTTTTTTTTCATGCTAGCTGTGGACAATTTCACCATTCTGAGTGTTATAACAGCACCAGCAGCATTGAACATCATCTTGGCTATTAGTCTTGAGACGAGACAAGATAAAACTCCCAAGGTAAACTGGGCCAACTCCTTCTACTGCTCTAACCTGATGGCTCAGCAATCTATGAGGTCAGTTATGTGCTAGAACAGGGGTCGGCAACCCCTGGCACGCGTGCCAAGACTGGCACGCGAAGCATACTTTGCTGGCACGGCAGCCAGCCTTAGACTTCACACTAAAATTTAGAGAGAGAACGTCCCTTCAGTGCTCTGTTACAGCTGCGGTGTAGGACACGCCCCTTCTCTTACTGCCCACCAATCAGAGGTGAGCCTCTCACTGCACAGGATAAGGGCTCCCTGGACCTGCTGCTACACGTGAGGAGCTCCTGCTGTCTGCAGCCCTGAGGAGGAGAAGCAAAGTGAAAGTAAACACAACACCAGGTACGTGTGTTACTAACTATTCTCATTAATGTCAGGCATGTGGGGTTATTACTTTAGTTTTAGTAACTCCATGTGCCTCACATTAATAGCAGTTAACCCTATCATGTCCCTCACATTAACCCTGTGTGGCTCACATAAGGGTTACTGAGGTGTGAGACATATGGGGGTACTAATGAAGGACCTTTATAATGAAGATGTTCACTTATTACCTCCATATGTCTCACATATCAGTGTCAATTATGTAATTATGTGGACGAGTGCCCCCATACCTCAATTATGTAAAGCACACAGGGGGTTAATGTGAGGGACATGATGGGGTTAACTGCTATTAATATGAGGCACATTGAGTTGTAACCTGTAATGCACATGACCAGACTCTTTATCTACAACTGCGGATAAAGTACAGACCTATATATTTCAATTGACCCAGATATACAGCCATTCTTTTTGTGGCTGTGTATCTGGACCAAATTGAAAAACTGAAAACTATGGAGCAGGTCCTGTATGTGTCCTATACATCCCCTATATCTGTCCTATACTTCCCCTATATCTGTCCTATACATCCCCTATATCTGTCTGTATTTGCAGCCTTGTCAATTCATTTTTAATGTATAGGTCAGTGAAAACCACATCCGTGCCACTTGTATGCAGGAGGCCTAAGGCTGAGGCCCCACGTTGCAGAAATGCAGCATTTTTGTTGCAGATTTTGATGCGGTTTATTTCAACCAAAGCTAAAAATGGCTACAGAAGGAATGGAAAATATATAGGAAGCTTCTTATACGTTTCCCTTCTGCTCAATCCACTCCTGGTTTAGGCTCAGAAAAACACAGCAAAATATGTAACAAAAAAAGCTGTGATCCAACAACCTGGGGGCCTTAGGCTAAAGCCCCACATTGCAGAAACAGTTTTTTTTCGTTGCAGATTTTGCTGGTTTTTTTGAGCCGAAGCCAGGAGTAGATTGAGCAGGAGGGAAACATATAAGAAGCTTCCTATATATTTCCCATTCGTTTTCTAGCCATTCTTGGCTTTGACGGAAAGAAAAACGCAGCCAAATCTGCAATAAAAAAGCTGCATTTTTGTAATGTGGGGCCTCAGCCTTAGTGTGATTCTATTGGGTGGTGACACTGTAACTAGATGCAATTATAGCCAAATCCAGTTCCTGGGCACCAGTGCATTCTCTTTGTTGTAAGTGTGACACCCATTAATTCCTGGCTGGGGTTTTGCTGTTACTGCACCGCCAGGAACTAAACGTGACAAATTAATCTGCGTTTCACTTAGGGAGCGTTCACACTACCGTTGGTGTCCGACAGCTAGTGTCCACTGCTAATGTCTGTTCAAAATCTTGTGTGGACATTAGCAGCGGACAATAGCTGTGTCTGTGACATTTTGCATTGATTTAAATGGACATCGGGTGCGTTCTTTTACTGTCCGTGGGTGTCCTTAACTGTCCGTTCTCAAAGATGTCCGACTTTTCAAGCGGACAGTAAAACCCGACATGTAGGTTTTTGCTGTCCGCTTGAAAAGTCGGACATCTTTGTGAACGGACAGTTAAGGACAGGCACAGACAGTAAAAGAACACACCCGGTGTCCATTTAAATCAATGCAAAATGTCACGGACACAGCTAGAGTCCAATACTAATATCCGCACAAGATTTTGAACGGACATTAGCAGCGGGCACTAGCTGTCGGACACCGACGGTAGTGTGAACGCTCCCTTACAGAATACTGAAGTTACTAACGGCCAAGGACTGGATGGAGCATACAGGTACATTGTGTGTCAGCGCTTTACAGGTATGACCTTACTCTGCTCCCAGTCACATACATTACCACTAATTGTGGGTTACGCATGTACTTACATTGCTTCTAAAGGAAAAGAACATGTGTATCGAGGCAAATAGTGGTAAGCGCATGTGGCTTGGATCACAGTATGACAGCACCCCTGTGCTATATGACTTTAGTGTAGGTGTCGTCAGCTTTACAATTATTGCCCGGCACTCCGAGGACCTCATCTTTGATTTTTTAATTTAAATCGGCACGCCAAACAGAAAAGGTTGCCTACCCCTGTGCTAGACTATAGGTGCAATCCAGGTATAACTGTACCTACTGGTGCAGCCAGTAGTTTGAAAAGATGACCAAATGGACAAATCCACAGCCCACAATATAAAAAGATGGATCAGTATGCCTCTCAGTGCAGCGGAAAAAA
Organism: Leptodactylus fuscus; assembly: GCF_031893055.1. Lineage (NCBI taxonomy): Eukaryota > Metazoa > Chordata > Amphibia > Anura > Leptodactylidae > Leptodactylus > Leptodactylus fuscus. The sequence continues at coordinate 148,327,759 of NC_134268.1, read as the reverse complement.
CTTCCTGGTTAGGGCAAAGTCTATATAGCATGTACAAAAACATCCAGCACAGTGAGACAGCTCCGTTATTCATAAAACTTAGCCTTTAATTGTGGATTAGCATATCCATAATTTTTTTTTTACAAATATCAGATACTAGTAAAAAAATAGAAAATACTTTGTTTCTTTTACAAAAACATGTTACACGGCATAAGACTCACGAGACATCATAGAAGAAATCTCCTACGCGTTTCAAGACCCAAGTCTGCAGTCTGCCATGAATAAGGGACTTAGGTCTCGAAACGCGTAGGAAATTTCTTCTTCGATGTGGTTGCCATGATTGACATCTCACTCACAGTGTTCTGACCCACTGACATGACGAAGGAGATGTCAATCACATCAAGAAGTGACTAGCCAGCTAACAAATGACTAACCCCTCGTTCACATCTGCATTTGATAATCCGTTCGGGGAGTCTGCATGGGGACCCACCAAACAGACTACCAAATGCACTGGCAAGCGGTGTGCAGTGAAAGCACACGGACCCCATATACTATAATGGGGTCCATGTGCTTTCCGTGTGCTGCCTGCATGAATCCTGCAGACATGAAAGTAGATCACAAAGTACTTTTCTGTCCGCATGTTCTGTGCGGACAGCACGTGGAGAGCACACGGATCCCAATATAGTCTATGGGGTCTGTGTGCTTTCACTGCACACCACTTGGCAATGCATTTGGTATTCTGTTTGGGGGGGGTCCCCATGCAGACTCCCCGAACAGATTACCAAACGCATATGTGAATGAGGGGTTAGTCATGTGTTAGCTGGCTAGTCTCTTCTTGATGTGATTGACATCTCCTTCGTCATGTCAGTGGGTCAGAACACTGTGAGTGAGATGTCAATCATGGCAACCTCATCCAAGATATGTGATTGGCAAGGGAATTAGCATTAGAATTTGTAGTTTGTGATGGTAATACAGTTCATATTGTTATGCCGTTGTTGCTACTGTCATAATTTGTCATAGTTCATTTCATATAGTATTGTATCATACAATTCACATACTAGTCAGTGAGATACTATACACCAATAGTTCCTGCTAATGAGCTAGCTAATCTATAGTTTTGACCAACAGATAACCTCATACAGGAAAGTATTTGTTGCTGTATTTTTTTGTTGGACCCCCCCCCCCCCCAAATTCTAGGGCAGCCAAGCATCAGGCTCAGTACATGTTATGTTATCTGTTCTAGACTGCCCTGTTCTCTTTCTCTAAATCCCACTAGATTCTAGGCCAGATGCATTCTTCTTTGAGACTAACTAAACTGGCTGGAGGTCCCCATAAGAAATTGAGCTATATCCCCTTTCCCTAATTATTTTTTTTCCCTCACGATTAGTTATGCTTCTTACATATTATGTTATGCTCATGTCAATAAATGTGTAGTGGTACATAGCAAGACAGACAAACAGTAAGTGTATGTGCATGATCTTCTTAATTGTATGAAGAATGGGAATATGTATCTAAATTGTTGTTAGAAAAAGTGAAGTTACCCATAGCATGTAATGTGTTGCCTTGGGCACCACTCTACTTTCCTTTGCACTAGCTTTATTAAGCTTCCTTTAGTGTATGGAAATTGATGTTTCTAAGACTGTGACTGCAGAGGTATCTGCTGCATTATATAACTTCCATCCATATTCTGAGGCCTGGTTGACATCTGCGTTCGGTATTCTAATCGTGAAGTCCGCTTGGGGACCCCCCCCCCGAATGGAATACCGAATGCATTAAAAAGCGGTGAGCAATGAAGACACAAGGACCCCATAGAATATTATGGAGTCAGTGTGTTTTTTGAGTGATGTCTTCAAGAATCATGTGGAGAGAGAAGTAGTGCCTGAAGTACTTTTCTCTCTGCTTGACTCGTGTAGACATCACACAGACTCCATTATAGTTTATGAGGTCCATGCGCTTTCATTGCTCACCGCTTTTTAATGCATTTGGTATTCCATTCAGGGGGTTCCCAAGCGGACTCCCCAAATGGAATACCGAACGCAGATGTGAACCAGGCCTCAGTACTTCTTAGAGGAGACCATAATATATATTGCCAAATGTCAGTCTTTCTTGTCTCTCTCATCTTACCATGGCTTAGACAGGCTTCCGCTGTGATACTGAAGACGATATCAATAGTATTCTAGGACAATGTTGCTTAGTAGAGATGAGCGAGTAGTATTCGATCGAGTAGGTATTCGATCAAATACTACGGTATTCGAAATACTCGTACTCGATCGAGTACCACTCGCTATTAGAATGGAAAAGTTCCATCCAGAACCAGCATTGATTGGCCGAATGCTATACAGTCGGCCAATCAACGCTGGTTCTTCTCCTACCTTTAGAAGTCTTCTCCGTGCAGCTTCCCCGCGGTGTCTTCCGGCTCTGAATTCACTCTGCCAGGCATCGGGCCTGGGCAGAGCCGACTGCGCATGTCCGCTTGTAGTGCGGGCATGCGCAGTTGGCTCTGCCCAGGCCCGATGCCTGGCAGAGTGAATTCAGAGCTGGAGGATGCCGCGGGGACGCTGCAAGGAGAAGACTGCATGGAGGATCCAGCCCGACCCTCACTCGTGGACTTGGTAAGTGTAATTTGATCGAATGTTGCCTACCCCTGAAATGAGCATTTTGCCCCTATAGAGTATAATAGGGTTCGATATTCGATTCGAGTAGTCAAATATTGAGGAGCTACTCGAAATGAATATCGAATCTCGAACATTTTATTGTTCGCTCATCTCTATTGCTTAGGTGTCTTTACACAGTAGATTGCTATAGCCATTGCCATGGTTTGGGTCAGCACAGTTAGTATAATTGTGAAGCATTTGGACATCTCACTTTGATAAACCATTCCGGTCTTTGAAGAAATTTCCTTTCACTAATGGAAGAATAGAGTAAAAGTCTCTGAGAATTTCTCACAGCAAATGTGTCACTGACACTGAGTAAATTTGCCATTTATTTGACATTAGATAGACAATACAGTTTGCAGACCACAAAGGATGTTATCAGCTGTTGGTGAGGTCCTGTCCATTCTAAGACACAAGCCATTTCCCCCATGATCAGGTCTACTAACCTAATGTAAATCTAGGGATGTGTGATAAGACCTGGAGTCCAGCATTGCACTGCCCTGTGTGTAGCATATTTTCCACAATTGCCACACTTGGAAAGTCTGTTTTTGGACTACGTCTAGGAGAACTGTTAAAAACTGAATAAGTGGTTCCAGTAAACTTCCTTTTACAGTCCCTGAGGGAAATGGCATCTCCAGTACAGAAAAAACTATTTTGGTTCTGCTTTTAAGTGGAGCCAGACTTGTCTGCATGGAGCCATGAAGAGAGCAGGAGTGAGTAAGGGAAAGCGACAGACTGCCTATCAGTAAATCCTTGCCAGAGATTAGCAAGCAGGAAAAGCCTGTAGTCTATACTAGTGATACCAAAGGCCTTCATTGCCCTCACCAATAAAATATTTGACTCTTTCCTACAGGAAGAATGCTGGTGTGAAGTGACAGCACTGACTGCTGCTTAAGAGAATATTCAAAGAATACTCAACACTGCACAGCGGGTCCACCGAGGTCAATGGTGAAATGGAGAAATTATGTTTATATCCAATTCTGTTTTATGGGGGAAAAGATTAAACAATTGAATATTTACTTTTATTAATACTAATTTTTACCTTGCTTACCTGTGATATAAAGGGTGGTCCTGCTTTGATTTTACAATATTATATTTTGTGAATATTTCCTTAAAATAGTGTTGCAATTAAATATTACTTATTAAATGTACGTTTTCTTAACTTACCATATGTGGTTTACTTTATATCATTATATTTCATTACACTCATAATTGATGCTTTTTCATAATGTTGTCATACATGCAAGATACCAGTATAAGTGATGTTTATAGTACTCTGGCCCCGCAAGTTACGGTAGTCTCAGGTTACTACATTTTTCACTTTACTACAAGCTTTACTGGGTCACCAAAAATGAAATCCAAATTCAACCTTCACAATACTAAAGCAAGTACTAATCTGCAGTGAATGTGAAAAGTGGAACCCGGCTATTCACACATAAAACAATATAAATCTTATAAAAACTCAACCCAAATACTCCAGTGAAAAGAAAGGAGGGAAAAAAACCTGTTGTGAATTTCAGTTAGGGCGGGTTCACAACCTGCGCCCGGTCTCCGCTTTCAGGTTTCCGTCTTCTGCCCGAGAAACTGGACAGGAGATGGAAACCGGGCAGTCAGTTTTCAAACCCATTCACTTGAATGGATTTTAAAAGTGTCCACCTGTGAGCATCTTCTGGTCTCTGTGGAGAAACCGTTTTTTGTTAACTGGACACAGAGTCAGACATGCAGGACTTTGTGTCCGCTTAAAAAAAAAAAAAAAGTTTCGCCACAGAGACCAGAAGACGCTCACGGGCAGACAATGACTGCCAGGTTTCCATCTCCTGTTGGTAGAAGATGGAAACCCACAAAGCGGAGACCAGACGCAGATGTGAACCCGCCCATAGTTGACCATACTTCTAAGCGTCTTTCAACCGAAATATTCCTGACTTTACAGATGACAATCTAAGTATGTGTTTTTGACACACATGTAAAGTAGGGGTGTGTGGAGACAACCATAAATGAGTTATCACACGTAGCGAGAAATGAAATGTCATTACATACTCTTACAAGTGGGAGACATCTGTGAAGCAGCGCAAATGTAGAGTTAAACATTGGATCAGTGGTTCTTAACCTTGTTTGAGGTACTGAACGCACCAGTTTCATATGCACATTCACCGGACCCTTCTTTAGTGATAAATCAAATATGATTTTTTTCCAAATTCAAGACATAGGTACAGTATATGTTTTTTTTACTGGTACAGAAATGAACTGTGCATAGGGTATAGGGTTTGATCGAACTGCATGAGATGTTGTGCTACTGAAGTGCAGGCAGTAACTGCTTAGTAATTCTTCTACGAGTTAAAGTATTATATGTCTCATCCTGCTATCTACTTATATTAAATATATTGTCTTGATATCTACCTGCGCTACTTGTACTTTTCTGACATCTACCTGTTCTACACGTACTGTCCTAATATCTACTTCTTCCACAGGTGCTGCCTTGATAGCTACCTGCGGTACATGTATTGTCCCAAAATTTACATATATTATAAATACAGTACTGTCTATATGTAGTACACATAATGTCCTGCTCTTCATCTGTATTATAAGTACTATCCTGCTCTTTTTCTGCACTGCTGTATTACTATCTAATTGTACAATATATACTGTATTACTCTGTGACGTTGCTATATGTACTGTTATCTACCTGTATTACATATTTTGGATTGCTGTCTGCCTGTTCTTAGTGTATTTTACTACTCTCTACTTGTATTACACATACTAGATGTCTCTCTATCTGTACTGTACTATTTCCTATGTGTAATACCTGTGCTGCATATTCTATACTTCTATCTACCTGTACTATGAATTTTGGATCTGTTCTATGTGTACTTTACTACTCTCTACTGGACAGCACTCTTCTTGTAAGGTACTGTTTTCTATGTGTTACATGTACTTTACTGTTCTCTGCCTGTACTATATATATATATATATATATATATATATATATATATATATATATATATATATATACAGTCCTATGAAAAAGTTTGGGCACCCCTATTAATCTTAATCATTTTTAGTTCTAAATATTTTGGTGTTTGCAACAGCCATTTCAGTTTGATATATCTAATAACTGATGGACACAGTAATATTTCAGGATTGAAATGAGGTTTATTGTACTAACAGAAAATGTGCAATATGCATTAAACCAAAATTTGACCGGTGCAAAAGTATGGGCACCTCAACAGAAAAGTGACATTAATATTTAGTAGATCCTCCTTTTGCAAAGATAACGGCCTCTAGTCACTTCCTGTAGCTTTTAATCAGTTCCTGGATCCTGGATAAAGGTATTTTGGACAAACAATTCAAGTTCAGTTAAGTTAGATGGTCGCCGAGCATGGACAGCCCGCTTCAAATCATCCCACAGATGTTCAATGATATTCAGGTCTGGGGACTGGGATGGCCTTTCCAGAACATTGTAATTGTTCCTCTGCATGAATGCCTGAGGATTTGGAGCGGTGTTTTGGATCATTGTCTTGCTGAAATATCCATCCCCGGCGTAACTTCAACTTCGTCACTGATTCTTGAACATTATCCTCAAGAATCTGCTGATACTGAGTGGAATCCATGCGACCCTCAACTTTAACAAGATTCCCGATGCCGGCATTGGCCACACAGCCCCAAAGCATGATGGAACCTCCACCAAATTTTACAGTGGGTAGCATGTGTTTTTCTTGGAATGCTGTTTCTTTTTGGACGCCATGCATAATGCCTTTTTTTATAACCAAACAACTCAATTTTTGTTTCCAAAATGAAGCTGCCTTGTCCAAATGTGCTTTTTCATACCTCAGGCAACTCTATTTGTGGCGTACGTGCAGAAACGGCTTCTTTCTCATCACTCTCCCATACAGCTTCTATTTGTGCAAAGTGCACTGTATAGTTGACCGATGCACAGTGACACCATCTGCAGCAAGATGATGCTGCAGCTCTTTGGAGGTGGTCTGTGGATTGTCCTTGACTGTTCTCACCATTCTTCTTCTCTGCCTTTCTGATATTTTTCTTGGCCTGCCACTTCTGGGCTTAATAAGAACTGTCCCTGTGGTCTTCCATTTCTTTACTATGTTCCTCACAGTGGAAACTGACAGGTTAAATCTCTGAGACAACTTTTTGTATCCTTCCCCTGAACAACTATGTTGAACAATCTTTGTTTTCAGATCATTTGAGAGTTGTTTTGAGTAGCCCATGATGCCACTCTTCAGAGGAGATTCAAATAGTAGAACAACTTGCAATTGGCCACCTTAAATACCTTTTCTCATGATTGGATACACCTGGCTATGAAGTTCAAAGCTCACTGAGGTTACAAAACCAATTTAGTGCTTCAGTAAGTCAGTAAAAAGTAGTTAGGAGTATTCAAATCAATAAAATGATAAGGGTGCCCATACTTTTGCACCGGTCAAATTTTGGTTTAATGCATATTGCGCATTTTCTGTTAGTACAATAAACCTCATTTCAATCCTGAAATATTACTGTGTCCATCAGTTATTAGATATATCAAACTGAAATGGCTGTTGCAAACACCAAAATATTTAGAACTAAAAATGATTAAGATTAATAGGGGTGCCCAAACTTTTTCATAGGACTGTATATATATATGCTATTGCTCTCTAGATGTACTATTGTAACTGCAATAGGACAAGTTGCTCTTTTTGACACAAAGCAAAGCCACATCTCTATACCATTAAAATGAATGAGACTGAGCTGAAGCATAAGTTTAGGTTTTTTTTTTTTTTTAATAATGTTAATGTAAAGACTATTTTAGGGAAAAAACAGACTTTCATTCTGGAGCACTACCTCCGAGAGAAGACAGACATCATGTTATCCACCTTTCAGACAAGAACTAATTAGTAATATTACAATATAAAAAATATTATATAATATACTTGACTGGTTACTATTCATAGGTCCATTGTTATATTAGAATTATTTTCACTTCTGCTATTTATATTACTTAGGTTATTGTTCCTTGTGTTTGAAGTCATCCCGCATTAATAATACATACAGTAATCTATAAAACAACCAATCATATAACTAATCAAACTTTCTGTCCAGAGCACAGACACCAAGCACAGGCAGACGTCACGCTATCAACCTTCTAGACAAGTAAAGCACTAATTAGTGACATTATCACTTAGAAGAGAAATAGCATAAACTTGCCAAGTGCGTCTCTGGTACATATCATGTTCAACATGACATAATCACAAGGTACATACACTAATACAGGGACAAGTTATTTCTGTTGGATAGCAGCTGGGGAAAGAATAGTGTCGCTTATTTTTTTCATAAACATGTTATTTATGCTTATTTTATCTCTGAATGCCGAATCTTTCATATGACATTATTCATAATAATATTTAGAATGATACAAATAATACTTATATTAATAGTAAAATTAAACTGCTTATTTAAAGGGAGTGTACCACCACTAAGATATCTTCTAAATCACTTATATTCTGTTGTAAGGGCCATTAGTGACATAGTGAAAATATCTTTTTGTGTCAAAGTGCAATTTTACTAGTGAAAAAATCTATTCTTATGCAAATGTGTTGTGTGTTGCATATGGGGGGCATGGCCATGTCTCCCTGTGTGCACATTGTCGCCTGTGGTCGCTGCACATATGCGGGTGCTCTGCCAGATGCAGTCATGATTCGGGTGCAAGGGACAACTCATTTACACACAGATTAAAAGTTGGCTTGGCAAGATTGTACCACAAAAAGGTATGTTTAATATGCCACTAGCTGCCCCTAAAACAGCATATATGTGGTTTAAAGGGGACTTTTCATCGCCCTCACAGATTTAAGTTCTTAGCAACTGTTAATAGACGCTGCTCCACTGTTTCCAGCACAGTTCGAATTCTCTCTCTAGCCTCCACCATTCCTGAGCAACAAGTGCAGGTAGCAGGTAGTAGGAATGTCAGGAGGGTGGTGTCAGGCAGGGGGCGTGATTGAGAGCTCCAATCAGTGGCAGCCAGTGTCAGAGCTCAGAATCACACCCTTACCTGCTCTCACCTGACACCGCCTACTTGACAGTACAGAAATACTAAATAGCAAATACTAAATAGCCAATCAGATGCCAAAACTAACAGCATTGATTTCTTAGAAATGGTGGGCTCTAGAAAAAATTCCAACTGTGCCAGAATCAGACTTCCAATTGATGTAAAGAGTTGGACTATTGGACTGCTGGATCAATTGGACTATATCACTGTGGCCAAAGAGGAAAATTTTAAAATTTATAATGTGAACTGTGATGATTATATTGAGCTTCTTTTGCTTATTCAAATTATTACTTTGTTTGAAAATGTTGGAACTAACATGAATGAATATACATACTAATAGATAATTTGTGAAGACAAGATGGCTGAATATTGATGTTAACATATCACATGACATTGGGAATCTCTCTGAGGAGGGCTGACTAATTGGAGATGAGATATGTTAAAATGGGGGAATTGTGAGGGGACAAATATCTGTGTAAAGAGAGAGATTAGTTTTTCTGCCATCTTGTCTACGTATATTCCATATTGCCTTCACTAACGTCTTGTCTCTGTCACGCAGCTACAGCGAGAGACTTGCAATTGTGCTTTCTTATCATATTTAAGAAAAAAATTGGAATGTTTCTGAGTTCTCATAACTATTACTTAGGTTCTCGTGTCCATATCAAGGCACAGAATGTCCATTAGATATGAGAATAGTCTAAGCTAGGATCAAGGACAGACCGTCCATCTTAGAACACTGTGCTAGCATGATTAGAATTACACACTAAAATGGATGACACGGACAACCATGTGTTAACTCGTGTATTGCTTATGCACATATTTATCATTTGTGAATGCCCATTTTGTACTCTGACCAATGATAATTCATATTTCTATATGATGTAGTTTGTTATGCCTAAATTAGGATACAGCCATTATTCCTCTATAGAAGCTAATCACTAACTCTGGGTGTATAGCCAGAAGTAACAGATAAGATGCTTCCCCAGGATGAGGATGGGTGCAGTAACCCTGAGACTTATGTTTTGACTAAATGTGCTGATCGTTGTGTGCTATGTGCGTATTATAGTATAACTAGTTAAAAAACAGTTTTCGCCGCCTCTCTGTGCTACGTAGCGGCGGATGTGAATTTCCATATTTGTACATCGTAAGACGTGATGGTTATACGATGACTCTAACTATATAAACCCTTCCTTTTTGAATAATAAATTGGAACATTCTGATTACGATACTTGAGTGTCTGTCTGTTCTACGAGCGCTTGTGATTACGTCATCAATTTGGACTACGGCAACATATCCAGGGTCAGTTGCCCCCCTAACATTTCAACCTTTTACATTGAAAATATAGTCCAAACCGAAGGTAGCATGTTATAGCGCAAGAGGAGCTGAATACATACATAGTAGATGAGGGTGGATGAAGACATCAGTCCACCAAGTCCAACCTATAACTCTACAATCCCCTACAGTGTTGATCCAGAGCAGGGGTCCTCAAACTTTTTAAACAGTGGGCCGGAGGCAGAGCAGGTCGCACAGACATCGGGAGCGGTGCCCTACAATAAGTAAAGTGAAGTGCGCTCCATGGCCTGGCCTGAGCTCCCGTGGAGCTTCATTATAAATGCACGCCTGCCGGCGTTGTCGGCGGGGCCAGACAGAAGTGCTTGGCGGGCCGCATGTGGCCCACGGGCCGCAGTTTGAGGACCACTGATCCAGAGGAACAGCGCCGCACCTCCCATGAGGCAACCTGAAGCGAGCGCTTAAGGCGGCGCTATGGCAGGGCCCCAGGGAGGGCGGCATTTTTTCTTACCTAAGCCAGTCCAGGACAAGCTGTCCTGGACTGGCTTAGCACGGAGCAGTGGATTGGGGAGGCCGCTGAAGCAGCGCTGCTCCGGCAGCCTCCCCTCACGCTCAGGCAGAGAGCAGGTCTTCTCCGTGCCTGCTCTCTGCTTGCGAACAGCGCTAAGCCCCGCCCCTTCGTTAAGCCCAGCCCCTTCATCAAGCCCCGCCCCTCAGCTCCGGGCGGCGAGAGGGGCAGGTTCACCCCTGCAGAGGAAGGCAAAAAAACCCACGAGGCTTATGCTAATTGCCCCATTTCAGGGGAAAAAATTCCTTCCCAACTCCAATCTGGCAGCCAGTATAAAAACCCTGGATCAACGTGTCCTTAAAATTGAAGTCCATAACCTGTAATCTTGCATTTTCTTGCAGATTTTGCTGCAATTTTTTGAGGCAAAACCAAGAATGGCTACAAAAGGAATGGGAAATATTTAGGAACCACCTTTGGCTCAAAAAACATAGCAAAATCTGCAACAAAAAAAGCTGTGTTTCTGCAATGTGGGGTGAGGCCCCACGTTGTGGGCACGCAGCTTCTTTTGTTGCAGATTTTGCTGTGGTTTTTTGAGCCAAATCGTTCTTCATTTCATTTTCACATAGTTTTCCTCTGCTGACTTTCTGCTCTTATTATACCTATACGGAATACACAGGTATAATTGACATGCTCCGATTTTCGAAATGCAGCTTTTCTGCTTAAGATTTTTTTTTCTGCAATGTGTGGATGGGCTTAGCCAGAATACCATCCGCTTCGCAGGTACTGTAAAATGCATCAGTGTTTCCGTTAATGTTTAAGGGACAAGCAATAGTACCATTTAATATTGAGTACAATGTACAAAGTTATGGGGTTTGGAAAGCAGAGAATCAGAAACAAAAATTGAAAATTGAAAAAAGTAATTTCTTGGAGTTGCCATTATCTGACAACTGTAACTTTTTTCATATTTCTGTGTACAGGAATTCAAAAGGAGTCTTTTTTTGTGGGGCCAGGTCTACCTTTTATCTATACCAATATGGGGAATGTCTGTTGCTTTGATTGCATTTTATCCAAAATTTTATGAGAGACAAAACAGTGTAAAACTGTGGTTTGGCCCTTTTGATGCTTTTCCCCACTATTACCTTCACAGGGATACCTAGTGTATATGTGTATCACTTTATTTATGTATTTTTATATGTGTTCTAGAGAAAGGGGTGATTTGAATTTTTATTTCTTTTTTATATATATACTAGCTTTTACCCGCGACTTCGTCCGGGGAATCCTGACCCCCTGCAGGACCCACCTGGAGCGGTGCGCAGGCTTGTTCCTTTGCCTTGTGTCCGCAGCGGGCCCTTCCTACACCTGTGGGTCCATGGACCCTTGGGGCCGACCCTGCGGCCCGCTGGAACTGTTTACCTCCTCTCCCTCCACCCCGCCACCCCCCTTTGTCCCTACCCGCTTCCCCATGTGGTTACTCCTTCCTCCTACCCCATGCTCCCTTCCCCCGTCTTACCTACCCCGTGCCCCCTTTTCCCCCTACCAGACCCTACTGACCGTGTGTCCCCTTTCCCCCTACCAATCAGTGGCCCTGTCCTCACCACACCCTGGGCTTCCCGTGCACCGATGTTCCAACTTGTAGTGTCCAGAGATGGCAGACGCTGCGGGACAGCTGGCCGAACCAGCGTTCCAGAGCGCGGCGCAGGAGATCCCCTGTCCGGCCGCGGCAGAGTACTGCGGTCCCGCGGTAAGGCCACACAGGTGGGGCAGTGTAAGCAGTGTATGGACTTGTCGCTGCCCCAGAGTAGAGGCCCTTGTGCAGGACGCTCCAGACTTCTCAGAGACGCCATGTTGGTGTGGACGGCGGGCGGACGATAACTCTGCCCACATAGAGAAGCGGCACCCAATCAGGTGATCTGCTGAAAGGGCTGGGATGACGTTATCCCAGGTCCTACAGCGTGCCAGATCCTGCAACGAATTGAACCATGAGAAGCAAAGGGCACGGGAGTGAATTGCGGTGGTGTACGGGAATTCCATGTAGCCTATCGTTCAATCCGGGACCCAAGGTATGTATGTGCGCATTTTCAGACAAATCCGTTCGCCCATGTAGGTGCGATTGAGGAACAAGCATCCAAACCTCCAAACATACAAAGACACAAACATCCAAACACACATACTTTCACCTTTATAATATTAGTAGGATATTTTTTTTACTGTAATTTTTAGACCCCCTGACATCATAATAAAACTAAAAAAATTCTTTGCTTCTTTAATTTCCAAACACTATTGCTTATTGGGAGGTAGAAAAATGTTTACTGTTTGGAGCACTTGTAAAAGTCATGGCTTCTTGAAGCAGCACTGTGTGGGGATAAACAAACATCTGCCCTAAAAATGGATACATTTTTGGATTGTTGTTGAGTTAAAAAAATCAGGCAGTGTTTATAGACAGGCTCTTTCATACCACCGGCTACCATCCATTTACCCATAGTCACATCTGTTGCTGTTTATGTGTTGACAGGCTAGACTTGGGTTAGATTGAGACCTAGGAGCCCTATGAGTGTCATACTTGACTTTTTAAAGGGAGTCTGTAAATTGGTTATAAAAGCAATCTCAGCACCTTGTAGTTTCTACTGTTTCCAAATCTACCTCCTTTAGTCAGCTTTAGCCCGGTTGAAGACAATCGTGCTGCAACTGGCCTGCCGTGATTTAAAAGTATGGGCTGCACATGGGGGACATGGGTATGTCCCTTTTGTGCCGCCTGTGCACCGGCCGTGCTACCATGGCTCCTTTCATTAAATAAATAGGAGCCATGGAAGCACGGGACGCAAAATAGGACAGGAATAAAACTTGCCCTATCTGATGCAGACCGGAATGTCAGCCCACACATGGGACCGTGAAAATGATGGCAGTGTATACGGGCCCGTAGAAAAGAATGGATCAGTGTGCTCTCCATCAAATACACGGACAGCACACTGACCCACAGTATGGTCATCTGCAACTGGCCTTAGAGCCCCGTTTTATACATAGGCAAATGAGGGGAAAAGTGCTTTGCCTGGCAATCTAGAGATGAGACCAAAACCCAGGTAAGATAAGGCAAGCCCCTAATGCACTGTTTCCCTCAAACTCCCATCACACGTCGCTTTAAAAACATATTGAGTTATATTTATGAACTTAAATACAACACTTTTCTGTTATTTTTTGTCACATACAATATGTTGTCACATACAACATCTTTATGAATAAAATGCATCAAAAAAGATCTAAAAAAAAAAAAATGAGACTGTGTAGACCCTTTTCAAATTGGTACTCTAAAATGGGATGTGGCTAAGTACTGTCTGACTATTAGGCCGATGCCCCACATGGCATATGCGCCCTAGCTTGGCTGCTGCAGCAACGTGGTGTTTTACAGTCCCCTAATTAATTCCATCCACAAATTGGAAAATATGCCCAAAACCACTGTGTTTTTGGAAATCGCAGCATGTCAATTATACCTTCAGAAATGCCAGTGGTTTCCCTATAGATATAATTGAAGCAGAAAGTATTTTCTGTGAAAAGCGGAAAAAAACACAATGCATTGCTGCTGCGGTTTTTCCCACAGCGCACTCTTTTCTGTGGCCCACTATGTGGGGCCTTAGCCTCAGACATATTTATGAACTTGAAAAGCCCAACTATGGGTCAGACATTCTAGTACACACAAAAACTAAAGTGGTGTAAACTTTAAAAAAAATAATAAAATATATATATATATATATATATATATATATATATATATATATATATATATATATTAAGATAAGATGATCCTTTAGTAGTCCCACCATGGGCAAATTCAGTTTGTTACAGCAGCATAGATAATACAGTAATATATTACAAGAAAAGAACACATACAAGCTCATAGCAGATAGAAAAAGATACTAGGAGTCATAGCAACTAAAAGAAAAAGAAAAACTTCAGGATCATTTAGTTCTCTGTGCGGAGTGATCTTCGCTTGGCCTTATGTTTATTATATAGCCTGACCGCGGTTGGGAGGAAGGACGTCTAATAGCGCTCCTTCTCACACTTGGGGTGAAGCAGTTGGTCACTGACAGTACTGCCCAACACTGTCACAGTCTCATACATGGGATGGGAGTTGTTCTCCAGCATGGAGCTCACCTCGGATCGTATCCCTCTATTACCCACAACCTGCATTGGGTCCAGGGACTCCTCAGTACAGAGCTGGCCCTTGTAACTAAGTCTATTTATTTCCCTGGCTGTTATGCTATTCCCCCAGCAGGCTACTCTGAAAAAGATGGCTGATGTTTCCACAGAGTTGATAAAGGCCCTAAGAAGTGCCCCCTGGACTCCAAAGGTCCTCAGTCTGCTGAGCAGGTAGAGCCTGCTATTCCTCTTTCTGTGCAGCGGAACCAGGTGACCAGCCCAGTCCGGCTTATTATTGAGGAGCATACCCAGGTACTTATAGGTCTTGACTATCTTATTGCCTGTCCCCTGGATGTCCACCGGATTCGGAGCATTTCTTTGCTTACTAAAGTCCTCCACCATCTCTTTTGTGTAACATCTCTGCCTGTTCAGGTCACTGCGCCACCCTCTGTTCGTATGCGGCGGTGCAGAAGGTGTGTGCAGTTTAGTTCCTTGCTTAGAGTTTTTGGTTGCGCTCTGTGAACACGGCTCTAGTTCTTTAATTGAATTTGCACCACACCATCTTCTGCCCTTGTCTGCCTCTGTCCATGAAGTAGTTAAGTTGGGTCTTGCCCTGTGATTGACAGCCTGCCTTCCTGTCAGGTTCAGGGCAGGTTCATCCTCCCCTATTTAGTCACACTGGTGCCTGTTATTGCCTCGTGCTTGCAGGCTTTCTCTTGCTGTTATTTTACTTGTATTCTTTATCCTGACCTTGGCTTTTCCTATTGACTATTCGTTTGGACTTTGATTTGGCACTGCATTGCTCGACTGTTACCGAACCCTGGCTAGCTGACCTCCCTTTGTTGTTGTTTCTCTTGTCTGCATTTTGTGTGTCACATATATAGGAAGGGATCGTCTCCACGTTGCCGCCGATTACATAGGATAGGGCCTGGCAAGAGGAAGGGACAGTGGGGGGCTTCAGCTTAGGGCTCACTGTCTCTTGTGCCCCTTCCCCCAGGGTTCTCCAGCAGCTACTGCGGAATTGTCATGTAAGCAATTCCCTTACACTTTGTCTTCGCTGCATTAATCCTGCAGTGGTTCCGCTGGCACCATTCCACAAAATCCTGGTTTAAGTCTCACACATATACACACATCACAAGTATACAAATATGTATATCTATAATCAATATATATATATATATATATATATATATATATATATATATATATATATCAGATACTAGTATAATGTCTGCTTGTTGCTTCAAAGCATTAAAACGTACCCTTGAGGCCCCTACACAGTATACTATCATTCCACCAGTACCCCACACACAGTAAAATGATCTTCTAAAAATGAAATTTTTTGGACAGTATTAGATTTTTGTATTTGTGTGGTAAGACCCACCAACTCAGTAAGTGAGACAGATTTTTGGTTCATTGGAAAGTGCAGGGTTCATAGTTTTAGACAGTGCGGACACAGACAGTATTGATAGAAATGCTAAATTAATATCGATGGGGTTTGCCTGTCCATTTTAATGAATAGTCAAAAAGTAGGGCATTTCCTATTTTTGTCCATTGAAATCTTTGAGGAATCCATGAAAACCGCTATCCCGCAGGTTCAATTGCCTGTTTTATCCATTTTTGTTTTCAGAGTTTGTGTACATGTATCCGTAATGTTTTGCATATTGAGTTCTACAAGTCACCAATTTTTCTATCCTTAGGTGGTACTAGAAGAAAACAGGAATAAATGAAAGGCTTCACATGAGGGCATGACACATCAGGCTGGAGGAAAAGAGCTTGTCTAGTCACAGATACAATTACTGTAATCCATCACTTGCAGCTCTTTGTCCTTCTCATTGTCCCTTACAACAATCTGGTTTCACTTTTTTTTCCTCTTTTCACTCTTTCTCACTGTAGAGAGGGCAAGTTAAGTTAATTTCCAGTTCCTCACAATCTGTCTGTGCCTAGTTAGAGGAGTGTTGAGAGGGAGAAGGTTTCATTGTCCGCTACTGGCATATGGCTCTTCAACACCCACAGACCTGCCTCATGTCAAAGGAAAGAAAATGGCTGTGGCAGTAAGAAGGACTAGGCAATAACATATTGAAGCTGGATTAGAGGTTAATTTAGTAATGGAGATGATCTTGGAGGTATCAGTCCCCAAACTGCTACATTGTTTACTTTGTACTATCAGGGTCCTATAACATGCATTCATTGAACATTAGTAATGGTACTGTGAAAACTTATCTTACATTTCAATTTGTATTAATGGTTATTTCTTAATAAAAAAAAAAAAAAAGAGCTACTCTTCCAATATATTTTTATTATTCAATGTTAACCAGTGGTTTAATAATAATAATAATAATAATAATAATAACTATTATTATTATTTTTATTATTATTATTATTTTCCGCTAGTGGAAAAAAAAGCTAGCAGCACCCATTGAAGTCAATGGGAAGCTTTTTTTCAGCGCTGAAAATTCAGCACCAAATAAAATGCCATTTCATTACACATCCCTGTCTCTACCCAGACCATTTCAGAAGTGGTTAACAGAAGTGGAGTCACACTGGCCGTTACGTTTCCTGCCATTGAACGACAGCCATGAAGCATTCATTTACAGTGCTGTTGTGAAAAAGAATCCTGGGCTGCTAAGGATTGGCAACATTTTGCCTACAGTGATAAACCCAGGTTCTGTTTGGGTTCAAATGATGGTCGCTATTGAGTATGGAAGGCTTGAGGCAAACACTTCAATTCTGCCTTTGTTGTGGAGCAATATGCAATATCATACATCATAGGATATCATACAGAATCTGTATCTCCAAATGTATCTCATCTGGTATCCAGGCTAGAGGTGGCCAAACAAGGTACTAGACCCTCCTTTCAATTGTACTGTTTTCCCCATTAAACTTACTCTTTCTCTCTGATATGGTAATTCCTTACATATATTATCATTAGACATGAGCGAATACCGTTCGATCGAGTAGATATTCGATTGAATTTTAAGGTATTTGACATATTTGATTCCAATCGAATACCACGCAGTAAAAATTTGTATGCCCTCCCACATTCCTTGGCGCTTTTTTTGCACCAATAACTGTGCAGGGGAGGTGGGACAGGAAAGAGGAAAACATAGGCATCGAAAAAAATGAAAAAGTCATTGGCTGGCGAAATCAGGTGACCTCGGATCTATAAGAATAGTGGCAGCCATGTTCATGTCTTTTGCGGCTGGCATAGATAGGGAGAGACATCGTGCTGAGGGTCAGAGAGAAATTTTAGCTTCTGCTAGGCAGGAAAGAGTCTGAAAAGAGCAACACTGCTTGATGAGTTATAAACACCATCAGCGTATAGACTCATCCTACAGAAAGTTCTCAAAACCATGTTTTAGGGCTGAAATTCCGTAGCGCTGGTATACAGTATATACCTGGGCTGAAGCAACAGAATGGGGCTAAGACTGTAAATGCTGCTGTGGCAAATCACAAGTAGGGTTGAGCCGATCTTGACATTTCAGGATTGATTTTGAAATCCGATTTCCGATCATTTTTCATTCGAACCTGATCTCGATCCCAATTCCGATCCCAATGCAAGTCAATGGGATTTTTTTACTAATCAGAGATCGGATTTTAAAAACAATCCTATTCACTATACAGCATGGAATCTAACAATTCAACGCTTTAATTGTTAGAATCCGCGTTGTGTAGTGATTTTTTTTAATCACTAAGTAGCCAGAGGATTTTTTTTTTTTTTTTTAATCCTCTGACTTAGTCCCCCCTGGTGTCCACTTACCTGCAGAGATGGCTGGTCCGGTACCCGGTGTTCTCGTTCTTCTTCGCCTCACTGCCTCCGCCTCCCAGGCTAGGAGAGTGTGGGCGAGTACAGGGCGGGGAGACATGACGGTTCCCCTCCCAGTACCCACCCACACTCTCCTAAGCCACAAGCCCCGCCTTCTTCCTAACTCTTTAACACTAACCTGGGAGCTGCGAGGCGAAGAAGAACGAAAACATCGGGCACCGGAACAGCCATCTCTGCAGGTAAGTAGCTAATAGAGATGTTAGCTAGTCTCCCATTAGAATGAATGGACGCAGCCGGTGTCCAGGGGGTTAAGGCTGTGTGCCGGCTGCTTCCATTCATTGCTATGGAACCGCAGCGGAGCCTTCACACTGAGTATACACTCAGCGGAGCGTATACTCAGTGTGAAGGCTAACATTGTTAGCTTTTCCCAAAATGCTTGGCCAGTAGCAAAGCATTGTGGGAAATAATCACCAATCTCGATCCCACCTAAAAAGATCGCTCTGAACTTCACCCTTAAGCCTCATGTGGGACAGTGACATCAAATGCCACTTCATCCCCCTCGTCTTCCTCCGCCAGCCAACTGTGAGAAGATGACAGGAGTGTGCTCTGAATGTTTTCTGGCTAGCAGCAGCGACTTTAGACTTACGAAAATGGCCGCACTTTCACCAGTATATCAGGCACAATGGGGTAGGTTTTTAAAAACCTTTGCTCCATCAAGTTGAAAATGTGGGCCGTGTGTGGACTGTGTGTGGACCGTGTTTGAGTCTGGCAAGCTCCAGAGCCGCTACCAGGTTCTGGCCATTATCACACACAACCATGCCTGGGCCCAGGTGCAGCGGTGAAATCCACATTGCCGTCTCCTCTAGGATGGCATCGCTCACCTCGGGTGCAGTGTGTTTTCTGTTAGCCAAGCTGATGAGATTCAGCAGGGCCTGCTGACATCTCCCCATGCCAGTGCTGCAGCGTTTCCAGCTCGCAGCTGGGGTCAATGTTACGGCGGAGGAGGAGGGTTTGTGAGAGGGTTCCAGCCTTGACTACATTCACCCAGCGTGCTGTGAGTGAGATGTAGCGTCCCTGTCCGCATGCGCTTGTCCATGCGTCGGTGGCCAAGTGCACCTTAGAGCAAAGCGTGGGACTCAGGACCCGACTTATGTTATGGACACGTGCTGTCGCAAGTCGGGAACAGCACACCAACAGAAGTAGTGACGGCTAGGTGCAGCATAGCGAGGTGCCGCAGCTGCCATCAGGTCACGGAAGGCTTGAGTCTCCACTAGCATAAACGCCAACATCTCCAGGGCCAGCAGTTTTGAGATGAGGCCGTTGAAGGCTTGGGCATGTGGGTGGGTTGCGCTGTACTTCTGTCAGATCTGAAATGAAACGCAATGGGAGATGGGGAGTTGCTGGGAAGAGGTGCATGATAGTGCAGGCAAAAGGAGCAGAGGAAGGAAAAGGGGCAGATGTTAGTGAACTCCCCAAAGTGTCAGAGGCAGATGTGGAGATGTCCAGGCTGGTGGTCTGGACTGCAGCACCAGCACTGGGAACAGTGGAAGAGGCATTGTCGGCAACACCAGCTGACGATTGTCCTGCGTTTGCTCTCTCCCACTGAGCCCAGTGCTTGCCTTACAAATGACAGCGCATGGCTGAGGTGCTCAGGTTGCTTTTCTCAGAGCCCCTATTTAGTTTTTAGTTGCACAGTGTGCAAAACGCACTCAGTTTGTCCTCCATGCATACACTGCAAAATCTACATAACATCGAGGGAGGTGGCAAACATAGGCAGTTTTGGGCGAGTGGCTAGTATAGGGAAAATCTTGGGCCTTGCTGGCTTTGGCCTGACTTCTGTGAAGCAGCTGTCATGTGCCTCTGGACATGCCTCTGCCTCTAGCTGTAGTTTGACCGCAACCTTGCTCCCAGCTGCATTTTCATGCCCCTGGGCACGTCCTCGTCCCTTAGCGCTCGCCTTAAGCATTTTGTGACGTATACAAATCGTTTTTTTTTTTGTATACACAGAGGCTAGATATATTGAGCGTATATTAGGTCTTACATATTGTTTGACAGTATACAGGAATGAATCAGTGACTTCACTAACTCATGGATTGT
This sequence comes from Leptodactylus fuscus, assembly GCF_031893055.1. NCBI lineage: Eukaryota > Metazoa > Chordata > Amphibia > Anura > Leptodactylidae > Leptodactylus > Leptodactylus fuscus. The sequence continues at coordinate 148,307,303 of NC_134268.1, read as the reverse complement.
ATACCAATTTTGTGCTGGTAAAAGGCTGAAGTCACCTCAAGCGACTCAATCTCTGCTGGTAGCTCAGCTTAAGGGACTCTAACTTAATTTTGACGGGCTCACGTTAAGGGCCACAAAAGTGAATTTTGTAAGGTCTTACCACATCACACACACATCCACACTGACAGTTAAGTGTGGGGGCTGTTGGATTTCTTATTGCCTATGCCATCTGTGGTTGTCATGGGCAACGCAATTTAAAGGGGTTCATGCTAATGTTTCCTTTGCTTTAAATTTTTGTTTCTGTCCATACTAATGTTGAGGAAACAAGGTTTCAAAGTATTTAGACTTTCATAGAGGTTCTATTGAGTTTGGAAAGTGTCCAGTGGAAAGGATGGGATAGGATTTCACATAAGTCTGCCATCCATGGGCGCTCATGGTTGAGAAACTGAGGGAGCTGACTTTGATGAACCCTTGGGTTTTGGAGATGGAACTCCATCAAAGGTCTCTGCTGCTCACACACCCTGCTCAACATATGGTATCTAGGGTTTCAGTGTGTGGTGACCTCGCACAACAGCCAGTGCTTAAGGCAGATGTAAGCATAGCTGGAGGGTTTTCCAGCTAGCAGCGGCTACTGTAGACTTATGGAAGTGGCCGCTCTTTCTTTTTTTTTTTTAAATAAATTCTTTATTTATGAAAACCGAGTTGAACAGCAGGGAGAAGAAAAAGCAGTTCATAACAACGAGCAATTAAACGACAAAACAAAAGGGGCCAGGTTACAAACGTGGCCGCTCTTTCATCAGTAGCTCGTGAACATTGGTGTAAGTTTTTAAAAACGTTGGCACCACCAAGTTGTTAGGTCCTATATACTGTATGACAGTATACAGGAATGAATGACTTCACTAACTGATGAATTGTATACCACTTAGGATTTTTACGGTATACACAGAGGCTAGATATATTGAGTGTATATTAGGTCCTATATATTGTATGACAGTATACAGGAATGAGTGACAGTCCTGTGCCTCTGTCCATGCCTCTGCCTCAAGCCATCTTTTTTGCTGCTGCACTTGCCTCCACATCTACACTGCTTTCCCTGCTAGACATCACCCCTGTCCATGTTTCTGCCTCTAGCAACATTTTTGTATACACAGAGGATAGATAAATTAGGCCTATATACTGCCGTATATACTAGTATGACAGTATGACAGTATACAGGAATGAGTGAGTGAGTTGACAAACTGATGGACTGTATGCAAATTTATGTTTTTTTGTATACAGAGGGTAGATATATTGGGCGTATATACTGCCGTGTATACTGGATAACAGTATACAGCTTTCTTATTACCCCTATGGGACAGGTATACAGCGTATACCACTGGTGGAGAATTCGAGCCCTAAAAAGGGCTTTTGTAAAATTTTATGAGCTAAATGTATATACTAGTGGTGTATAAACACTGGTGAAGTAGTTTAGCTCTTTAAAGAGCTGTTGGTTTTAATTTTTCCTGCCTATCCAAACCCAAATCCTCTCTCGCCCTCAGCACAACGTCTCTCCCTATCTAACTTCAAACCGCAAATGACACGAATATGGATTGTGGATGGGTTGGATGACTTTGCTGGGAAGATTGGGCATGTTGGGAGGAAGGAGGGGCAGACTCTTGGGTATGAACACGACTAGAGGTAGTGGCTGACTGGCTGGTGGAAACGCAGCTGATAGCATTATCCGTTAGCCATTGTAACACCTGTTCCTGGTGCTCGGGCCTCGTCAGCATTGTAGCCTGCGTCCTGCTTAATGCAGCTATCAAGTCAGGAATTGTGATGAGCGCATGCTAATGGTTCTTTAGGTTTAAATTTGTATAAATGTCCATATTAATGCAGAGGAAAGAAGGTTTCCAAGTTTTTTTCCACTTTCCATAGGTTCTATTGATTGTGGAACGTGTCTAGTTGATAGGCTGTGATAGTGGGGTAAAACTGTGACTTGGGCTTGTTAGATGCCCCCAGGCATGCTTTCCCTGCTGTCCCAGTTGCATTGCAGAGTTGTTGGCATCATTTCCTGGAGTGTCATTGTGGACTTGGTGAGTCTCTTGAGTTGAATTGTGGTTTCCCCTGAAATGAGTCTTTTTTTTCCCCATAGACTATAGTGGGATTCGATATACAGTCCTATGAAAAAGTTTGGGCACCCCTATTAATCTTAATCATTTTTAGTTCTAAATATTTTGGTGTTTGCAGCAGCCATTTCAGTTTGATATATCTAATAACTGATGGACACAGTAATATTTCAGGATTGAAATGAGGTTTATTGTACTAACAGAAAATATGCAATATACATTAAACCAAAATTTGACTGGTGCAAAAGTATGGGCACCTCAACAGAAAAGTGACCTTAATATTTAGTAGATCCTCCTTTTGCAAAGATAACAGCCTCTAAGGGGGCCACACGGTGGCTCAGTGGTTAGCACTGCAGCCTTGCAGCACTGGAGTCCTGGTGTTCAAATCCCGCCAAGGGCATAAAACCATCTGCAAGGAGTTTGTATGTTCTCCCTGTGTTTGCATGGATTTCCATCCCATATTCCAAAAAGACATACTGGTAGGGAAAAATGTACATTGTGAGCTCTATGTGGGGCTCACAATCTACATTTAAAAAAAAAAAAAGAAAAAAAAAAAGATAACAGCCTCTAGTCGCTTCCTGTAGCTTTTAATCAGTTCCTGGATCCTGGATGAAGGTATTTTGGACCATTCCTCTTTACAAAACAATTCAAGTTCAGTTAAGTTTGATGGTCACCGAGCATGGACAACCCGCTCTCAAATGATCTGAAAACAAAGATTGTTCAACATAGTTGTTCAGGGGAAGGATACAAAAAGTTGTCTCAGAGATTTAACCTGTCAGTTTCCACTGAGGAACATAGTAAGGAAATGGAAGACCACGGGGACAGTTCTTGTTAAGCCCAGAAGTGGCAGGCCAAGAAAAATACAGTTAGGGCCAGAAATATTTGGACAGTGACACAATTTTCGCGAGTTGGGCTCTGCATGCCACCACATTGGATTTGAAATGAAACCTCTACAACAGAATTCAAGTGCAGATTGTAACGTTTAATTTGAAGGGTTGAACAAAAATATCTGATAGAAAATGTAGGAATTGTACACATTTCTTTACAAACACTCCACATTTTAGGAGCTCAAAAGTAATTGGACAAATAAACATAACCCAAACAAAATATTTTTTTTTTCAATATTTTGCTGCGAATCCTTTGGAGGCAATCACTGCCTTAAGTCTGGAACCCATGGACATCACCAAACGCTGGGTTTCCTCCTTCTTAATGCTTTGCCAGGCCTTTACAACCGCAGCCTTCAGGTCTTGCTTGTTTGTGGGTCTTTCCGCCTTAAGTCTGGATTTGAGCAAGTGAAATGCATGCTCAATTGGGTTAAGATCTGGTGATTGACTCGGCCATTGCAGAATGTTCCACTTTTTTGCACTCATGAACTCCTGGGTAGCTTTGGCTGTATGCTTGGGGTCATTGTCCATCTGTACTATGAAGCGCCGTCCGATCAACTTGGCAGCATTTGGCTGAATCTGGGCTGAAAGTATATCCCGGTACACTTCAGAATTCATCCGGCTACTCTTGTCTTCTGTTATGTCATCAATAAACACAAGTGACCCAGTGCCATTGAAAGCCATGCATGCCCATGCCATCACGTTGCCTCCACCATGTTTTACAGAGGATGTGCTGTGCCTTGGATCATGTGCCGTTCCCTTTCTTCTCCAAACTTTTTTCTTCCCATCACTCTGGTACAGGTTGATCCTTGTCTCATCTGTCCATAGAATACTTTTCCAGAACTGAGCTGGCTTCTTGAGGTGTTTTTCAGCAAATTTAACTCTGGCCTGTCTATTTTTGGAATTGATGAATGGTTTGCATCTAGATGTGAACCCTTTGTATTTACTTTCATGGAGTCTTCTCTTTACTGTTGACTTAGAGACAGATACACCTACTTCACTGAGAGTGTTCTGGACTTCAGTTGATGTTGTGAACGGGTTCTTCTTGACCAAAGAAAGTATGGGGCGATCATCCACCACTGTTGTCATCCGTGGACGCCCAGGCCTTTTTGAGTTCCCAAGCTCACCAGTCAATTCCTTTTTTCTTAGAATGTACCCGACTGTTGATTTTGCTACTCCAAGCATGTCTGCTATCTCTCTGATGGATTTTTTCTTTTTTTTCAGCCTCAGGATGTTCTGCTTCACCTCAATTGAGAGTTCCTTTGACCGCATGTTGTCTGGTCACAGCAACAGCTGCCAAATGCAAAACCACACACCTGGAATCAACCCCAGACCTTTTAACTACTTCATTGATTACAGGTTTACGAGGGAGACGCCTTCAGAGTTAATTGCAGCCCTCAGAGTCCATTGTCCAATTACTTTTGGTCCCTTGAAAAAGAGGAGGCTATGCATTACAGAGCTATGATTCCTAAACCCTTTCTCCGATTTGGATGTGGAAACTCTCATATTGCAGCTGGGAGTGTGCACTTTCAGCCCATGTTATATATATAATTGTATTTCTGAACATGTTTTAGTAAACAGCTAAAATAACAAAACTTGTGTCACTGTCCAAATATTTCTGGCCCTAACTGTATCAGAAAGGCAGAGAAGAAGAATGGTGAGAACAGTCAAGGACAACCCACAGACCACCTCCAAAGAGCTTCAGCATCATCTTGCTGCAGATGGTGTCACTGTGCATCGGTCAACAATACGGTGCACTTTGCACAAGGAGAAGCTGTATGGGAGAGTGATGAGAAAGAAGCCGTTTCTGCAAGCACGCCACAAACAGAGTCGCCTGAGGTATGCAAAAGCACATTTGGACAAGCCAGCTTCATTTTGGAAGAAGGTCCTGTGGACTGAGGAAACAAAGATTGAGTTGTTTGGTCATACAAAAAGGCTTTATGCATGGCGTCCAAAAAAACAGCATTCCAAGAAAAACACTTGCTACCCACTGTAAAATTTGGTGGAGGTTCCATCATGCTTTGGAGCTGTGTGGCCAATGCCGGCTCCGGGAATCTTGTTAAAGTTGAGGGTCGCATGGATTCCACTCAGTATCAGCAGATTCTTGAGAATAATGTTCAAGAATCAGTGATGAAGTTGAAGTTACGCTGGGGATGGATATATCAGTAAGACAATTATCCAAAACACCGCTCCAAATCGACTCAGGCATTCATGCAGAGGAACAATTACAATGTTCTGGAAAGGCCATCCCAGTCCCCAGACCTGAATATCATTGAACATCTGTGGGATGATTTGAAGCGGGCTGTCCATGCTCGGCGACCATCAAACTTAACTGAACTTGAATTGTTGGTCCAAAATACCTTCATCCAGGATCCAGGAACTGATTAAAAGCTACAGGAAGCGACTAGAGGCTGTTATCTTTGCAAAAGGAGGATCTACTAACTATTAATGTCACTTTTCTGTTGAGGTGCCCATACTTTTGCAGCGGTCAAATTTTGGTTTAATACATATTGCACATTTTCTGTTAGTACAATAAACCTCATTTCAATCCTGAAATATTACTGTGTCCATCAGTTATTAGATATATCAAACTGAAATGGCTGTTGCAAACACCAAAATATTTAGAACTAAAAATGATTAAGATTAATAGGGGTGCCCAAACTTTTTCATACGACTGTACGGTTGAATAGTCGAATATTGAGGGGCTACTCGAAACGAATATCGGATATCGAATATTTCGCTACTCGCTCATCTCGAATTGTCATTACATTCACACATTCATTCATTCATTCATTCATTTATTTCATTTGATTCCAACAACCTCTTCTTTGTGTGTGTGTGTGTTGTTGTTTTTTTTAACTCAGTGGGTGTATATAGTAATTCACATTTATCAGGGATACTCTTACTGTTTTACCCATCATTTATAGTAGTATTTGTCACTGCCAGTGAACGATATTGAGTTCTCCACTTTAGATGGTCAAGGGTCCACAGCCCATCAGGTTTATAATGGTGGTATAGTTAAGCTGTAATATCACAATATATTAAAAATAGTTTAATGTAACATTTTAATGTAATATCCTACCACCAGAAATAGGGTCCCCTCATCACATCCAGGTGGAGAGTAGATAGAGAAGTGGCTGCAAATGTGCCACATTCCAGCAGGAATATTGGTTTGGATGTTCTTATGTTCTTTATATTATATTGGCTTACAAAGACGTCATCATTGTGTCATCCTCTAGTCTTCAGCCAGACACTGTATTGTAGACAACCCTAAATTCTATATAGATCACATTGGTCTTTTCTTTGCCACTGATGTCTACAAAGAACCAATATTAAATTACACTGTCAATTATCCCTTGTTGAATTTATTTGCCTCTAATGCAGTTCAATAGCCCTAAAAGACATGTTGTAAAGCAAAATCTAGCATTTATCTATACGTTTCCAAAAAGCAAATAATCATATTAATCAGCTTGCAGTCTTATACATTGACAATGCTAATAACAATGCCATTATTAGTCCTGTCATATTACTTGTCTACTTATATAGAAAGGACTGGGTTATCCAGATGGCCACATTGTAAATGATAACTTGGTTTAAATGACGATTGAATCAGTATGTTAAATAGGAATACCAAATGTCTTCTTCTCTGGCCTCCTGGTGGCTTGGCTTTCCTTATACAGATAAATGAACAAAATGTCTATTCCAGTTGCATTATAAAACATACATTCAGCAATTTCTGTCCAAAGGTTATGGGCTGCAAAATAACAGTGTTGCATTTTACATAGGTTCGCTTTTAGTGGAAAACCTTGACCTTTATCCTGATATTAACATACAGGCCCAAAGCCTGTACTAGCAGTTACAGGTTATTACTACTAGCACAGGTTTTGGGCCTATATGGTACTGCTAGCACATGTTTTGGGCCTATATGGTAATATCCCAAATAACGTGACATCTGGGACATTACTATATAGGCTCGAAGCCTGCTAGGATTAACATCGGATCCCGGAGAGGTAAGTAACACTGTTTATTATGTTCCCTCACCTCCCCTGCGGCTCCGATCATTATACTCGGGAGTCTGCAAAGACCCTCGAGTATAATAATAGCGGTAGTGGGATCGCAGCCTGGCCTGCTCATTGCCCTCCGCAGCCTATAGTACAAGGGGAAACAGGGAGGACAGTGAGCAGGCCCGGGGAGGTTGGTAATTAGGACGCTACCTGCTGGGTGTACTCTAGCAGTTAGTGGCCTATTATAAAAGGAAAAAACAGTTATTTTATTTACCAACCTCGTGCTGCTCCCACTGCCGCCTCCTCTTCACCCGGCAGTAAGAGGTCTGCATCTCTGGGGATGACGCCACCTGCGCTGAGACGCAGATGTCTAAACCAACGCAGGAGAAGGCTGCTTAGGTTGTTTTGAGAGCGGCCGCTCTCCTGCGTTAGGCACTCGCCTCACCTCGCCTCATTAGAGGTGCGGCGCTGACCGTACTTGACAGTCTCATACACCCTGAATAGAGCTGTAGCATGTAAACTTGCATATAGCACACATTCAAGTTAATGGCTGCGTTCATAATAATTCACACTGCAGTTGTGCATTGAGATGGATGGGGGACTTTGGACCCCATTCTAATGATAAGTGATGATCCGAGGGTTAGGATTCAAATTTTTAACAATAGGTTACATGGGCGCAGCTGGGATGGGGATGTTAAAAGTTTTAAAGGATAGGCCATGTAAATTTTCAAGTCATTCACCCTTACCACAAAAAGCCATGTCCCCTTTTGGAACACCACCCCCGCAGTGCCTCCTTTCACCCAAAGTGTTGCCTATCCTCCTAATATAAATGAAGCTCCACCCCCATATATTAAATTGGCTAAATGGTGTCCCAAACACTTTAATACCCCCTCACACCATGGGATATTGGTCCCCATCACTGCTCTCATATAATATCAAGGACCTATCACTGGTCCCCAGTGGTCCCTTTCCTGGTCCCTTATACAGTGGTATTAGGTCATTACATACCTGTCTGTGTCCCAGTCCCGATCTGTCTCTCTGTTCTAGGTGGATTGCTGTCATGTGCGCCTGGAGCAGTAAGGAGTGAGAGGAGCTGGGGAGCAAACAGGTAACAACACTCACCTCTTATGCCATGCATGCTTTTTCTTTAAAGGGATTCTGTCATTAAAATCACATTTTTTCTCAATCACACGTAGGAATAGCCTTATGAAAGGCTATTCTTCTCCTACCTTTAGATTTCTTCTCCGCGCCGCCGTTCGGTAGAAATCCCGGTTTTCGTCTATATGCAAATGAGTTCTCTTGCAGCACTGGGGGCGGTCCCCAGCGCTCAAATAGCACTGGGGGCGTCCCCAATGCTGCGCGTCTTCTTCCGGAGCTGGGTCCAAACTTCTACGTATGCGCAGTCGGATCTGCCGTCGGGCAGTCTTATGGGGTCTGTGTGTTTTCATTTCTCACTGCTTTCTAATGCATTTGGTATTCTAATTGGGGGGGTCCCCCAAGCAGACTCCCTGAATGGAATACCGAACGCAGATGTGAAACAGGCCTATCTACAGTGATCATATGCCATATCCATATAAACAGAGCCAGGGAGGGTGTCAGAGAGACAGTGCTTATCAACAAGGAATGGACAAGAGAGTACTCATTTTTTATTTTATGTTATTTGTAGCTGATTTTCTTTTTTTCCATAACCTGGATGCTTTAAAGAATGAAAACCAAATTGCATATATATCACATGACTTATCGGCTAATTGTAGCCTTCAGACAATAAGATTGTTTATATGTTAAGCAATCAATGAGCCAATCTGGGATCCTGGATGGCTTTATTGTTAATTAGTTACCCATGAAAAAACACAGCAATCAATAAGTATTTAGGAGCCCCTACTGGGGATTATATTGTGTTTTACGAGTCTTTAATTACCCCGACTGTACTGATCAAGTAGCAGGTCAGGTAAAGAAGTTAAGCAGGCTTCAGTTAGAGTAAGATCGACACTTCACCCCCTCTGTGCTGCTGCTGTTGAAATGCTGCTGTCACTTAGTGGCAGATTATCTGAAAAAAAGTGACAGATTGCAGATGCCACCCACAGACTGCAGTCACATGGTAAACAGAACAGAGTACAAACAAACCAATGAGTTTAGCAGTGGCCAGAGAATAGTCAATGTACAAAAGCAGAAAATAATTGACTTGTTTTGTCTCCCTTATGAATTGTAGTCATTCAGCTCACCTTATAGACAGCGCTGCTATATCTTTTGCCCATGTTGCCTGTGTTATACAGAAAGCTAACCTCACACTTTTTATTTCAGTTTTTATAAGCAGTCGTCCAATGCGTTATTCAGTGAGAGGAACCTAACAAAAGCAATTGTTACTAAGGCTAAATTACTGTCATACCATACTTACCAGAAAATTGATATGAGAAATTCCAGAACTTTTTAATGTCATGCCACATTCCTCTCTAAATATTTCTTAATAAGTTGAAGCCTTCAGTATTTTTCTATAACAGAATTTTTTTTAGAAAAAATGATAGAATACAATATAAAGTTATCACTCTCATCCACAAGGCTCTCCATAATACTGCACCTTCTTACATTTCCTCCCTCATCTCTATCGCCCAACCCGTGCTCTCTGTTCACTCAATAACCTAACACTTACATCCTCTATTATCAAAACCTGCCACACTCGTATACAAGACTTTTCCCGAGTTGCACCACTCCTCTGGAATACTCTACCCCGGACAATCAGATTAACTCCCAATTTCTACAACACATCTTTTCAGACAGGTCTATCACAATTCCTAATGTAAACCCTTTTGTACCGCAATTAGAATCTCTAAAATGAACCCTCCTTTGTTCCTGCTTCCCCATTACCCCATAAGTTATTATGCTGTTTCAGACTAACTTTATATGTCCAGGCACTATCTGCACGTTAAAGGACACGACTGGTGACAGCTCATACAGTTTTATGTTTGTGTAATGACAGTAACCTCTATTACAATATTGTGTAACCATTGTATAAGCAATGTTACCTCCAATGCCGCCCCTGCTACCTCTTGTGTCACCTCCTCTACCTCATAGATTTTAAGCTCTTGCGAGCAGGACCCTCAGTCCCATTGTGTGACATGACAATTTCTTTTTGTCTGTACTTGAACTCTGCAAATTGCATAGTGCTGCGGAATATGTTGGCGCTATATAAATAAAATGTATTATTATTATTGGTCATTTCTTGGTTGACTTACTTTAGGTACATTTCTGTGTCAAAAGCATGGTGTAATATGGTGGACATTTAGTCATGCCCACTAGCCTACACTAATCTACACTCTACTTTCTAAGTGACACCCCCTTGTCTAATGAGGTGCAAAGAATATCTAAATCCTTTAATAAATGTGGCACTCAAACTGAATCAGAGTTTTGGAGGGTTTAGTTGCAGAGTCACAGAATCTTTTGTTATACATTATTTTGCCTTATTTGCATAAGACAAGGAGATCTGTGTAACTTATTTAGCAGGTAAATGTATTCTGAAGCTCTTTTGTGAATCTTTACAAGATTTTCCAACATGTGGCTTCATTTAGACATTGGCAGGTCATATTTTAGGCTGTCATTAAACAAATCTATGATCTGAGCTTTTAGGACTTTTGTTAGCACTCATAATACTGTACAAAAATGCTATAAATTTCACTAAATGAAAAAACAAACAAAAACATTAAGTAATGACCTTAAAAATAACACAGATTTTCTATACGTCACCAATATATTTAACAACGTACTTTTGCATTTTGCAAACAGCATACTTTTAGGTTTTTTAACTTTGGTATTGAATTTGAAAATGAAAAGAGGACATTTATATTTGAAAAAACTGAGAAAAATATTTTGTTTTAATTCTTTATTGTTTTCACTAATAAAACAGTTGATAAATCTTCAAGGTAAAAAAAAAAACAACTTAAGAATGGACAAAACAAAATCTTCCCAGGAAGGAAGCAGGGAACACAATAGAACATAAAATTGGAAGAAAAATGGTGGGCCAATAAAACCTTGGAGCAAAGGGAGGAGAAAAGATGGAAAAAGAAGACCAAATGAATAAATAAAAAGGGAAGGGGGGCCCCCATGTCCAGGGCAGAAGTACTAAGCTCAAGCCATCCTCAGGGGGGAACCAGGCATGCAGAATATAGGACCCTAAAACTTCATTTATGACTGTATATTCCACTGAGTCTCTGTATAGGAGCCAGTAATGCCATACACAAGCAAACCTCTCACCTGCGAGTGTTGAGTCGACAGGTGAGGTTTTCCATGGACTTGATCTGAGCACCCAAGTCTTCATGGATTCATAGACTGGAGATCTAGCTATCTGTGAGTTGGGTATTAAGGTCACATTCCCATTTGTCAATGAAGGACAAGGCCTATGGTCAGGTGGAGAGATCAGCATAGCATAGTTCAATGAGAGCATGTGTTCTATGGGCCTTCACCCAAGGCAGAGATGTTGTGTGCATGGCCACGGGTAGGTCAATGTCTGGCTTAGGGACCCTAGAAAATGATGGAGTTGAAGGGATCTCTAAGATCCTAGGAAGCAGAGGGCAATATGGGCCTGGAGAGATTTAAGGCACAGACAAGAGTCCTGCAGCTGAAACGTAAAAAAAAACTTTACGGAAATAACTTTTATTTCAGTTTGAGCTGGTTATCTTTGTAATATTATCAACTCATTTTATATATACTTTGACACACGGCTGGTATTAACTGTGAAACTGTGCTCATGTATAATAATTCAATGAAAATGATCGTTTCAAATGTACAATAACAAGTAAAATGTTTAGACTGAACATAGACAATTGCTTTTACAGATAAGGATTAGCATTAAGAGCTGTTGTTTGCTGTTGATCATTTACAAGAGTGTAATGTCTAGTTCACTTTACATCCCTATGTACACCCCATTGTATGGTACGTCTGTACAGCACCATCAGAAAATATAACCTTTCTATGTCTCTATATGGATACTAGATTATGTCTTTGTACATATCATACGTAGTATTACGTCTTGGTACAGCACAAAGGTAATTTGGAGCTTTAGTACGGATTTGTGTATGTGCTCATACAGCCCTAAAATGGAAAGTTTAAGGGCATGAAGAGACTTTCTAAAAATGAAGTGGAAGAGGAAAGAAAGCTTTTTTATCTTCTGGAGATAAGCAAAGAGGAAACAACAAAGACAACAAAGTTTAAGGGATTAGCAAAAATGTCCAGAAGATGTTTTAATCCCATAATTTGTATGAAGCACTTCACATTAAGCCTAAACCAGAGTGTCAGAAAAAATGTATTGAGTGAAATAAAATAACATATGTAGCATATATATGAAAAACATATCCATTGTTTAGTCCTTACTGTCTTGATCTATACTGGTAATGGTTGGGATGTACAATATAATGTTTTGTTTCTTTGGTGACAGCCTGCATTAGTCTGGTGATGTCAGATAAGATAGGCATTATGTCTGACTCTGCCACTGCAGACTCAAGGTCTACTTGTAGAAAGACACATCAGTCATTTGGCAGTTGCCAGATTACAGTACAGGATGTGTCATCAATGGACACAATCAGTACCTGAAACAGAGCAAGTCACATTGTATAAAACAGAATTCAAAATATCAAAGGGTGGAACAACCCTAATTATTATTTTACTTTTTAAGATCCACATTTAAGGGCGGATATGGTAGTCAGTATAGGCTCAGTGCAGACTAGAGTCACAGTAAACTAACTCTTAAGACAGCACTGCACACGGAGTTGACTGCATAAATTATAAGATTTGGACGAGGAGACAGTCAGCCTCCCACTGAGATCTGTCCCTCATCCCCGACAAGGATATGTCAGATCAGGATTCCATGATGTGCTCTCATGGGCTTCTTATCAAAGCAAAGTATTATCCAAATAAAATACAACATACCACCTACATTAACCCAGGTGATGAAAACATTTGGAGCCAACTAGTAAGCATTTTTATCTACAGTAGACATGCATAATCGGCAATGCCTGTTGTTCCTCACAATAGAAATGCAAATAAATTCCTACAAATACAAGTAATGCAATAGCATGACATATTAGTGAAGCAAGGGAAACAGTCTAATAGTCTAGCTGAATATAATACCTTTATATCTGGAGCCAGGGCTCGCTTTATATACTGTAAGTGAAAAAGACAGCTTACTGCATAAAGAAGGGCATGTACAGTATACTGTATGTTTAATTATAGTTTTATCCATATATATATATATATATATATATATATATATATATATATATATATATATATATATATACCCCAAAAATATTTTAACAGGCTAACAGAGGTAATAAAATCAATTTGATTCATGGGCTGAAGTTCTCAATTAATCAGATTGGTTTTATTTTACAGGGGTGGTCCACAATGTCCAGTCTTTTAAAGGCATTCTATCATTAAAATCACATTTTTTTTTCTCGATCACACATAGGAATAACCTTAAGAAAGGCTATTCCTCTCCTACCTTTAGATGTCTTCTCCACAGCTGTTGTGAATCCTTTCAGTGTAGTACAAAAGAAGGGGAAATGATGACCCAACTTACAGCTTCCTATTAGAAAATTTTTATGTTTAGTGGCATCAACTAAGATGTTAGATGTATCTCTCTTCCAAACAGAACAATGTTGAATGTCTTTGAATGTTTGGTATAATATAACTGGCCTGCACACAAAAAAAAGAAATTAAAAAAATTGAAAAAGAAATGAAGCAGAAACGCAAAACGTACAGACAGTATTAGGGAGCTTAAAATCATGCCCCAAAACAGTAGAAATATTAATTAGCAGGGAACAAAAATAACTGTATAAGGCCGGGGCCCAGTTGTATAGTGCAGGCAAAGTGGATGGGATTCATGCAAATCCCATCCCTAATTTGCGCAAAAGATCACAGCTCGGACACGCTGCGATTTGCAAAGCCGTTGCTTCTCTACTTCCTGATTAGCAATACTATATGTACCTAGGTGTAGCATTGGCCATAGTATTTTCTTTACAACTCATGGCGTTCTACACTCTTTATACTTGCATTGAGGACTATTGTACCATTTGGTAATTATTTTATGCATGTTTGTATTAATGAATGTTATTTGTGGCACTACTCGGGGTTTGCCGAACTCTTTTCTGTACTATTACTGTGTCACTTGCATCCTATTTTTGTACAACTTTTAATGTATTATCAATAAAATTTATATGGTTTATCTAATATCAGTCTTGGTTGCCTTGATTAAAAAAACTTTGAGTGTTATTATACCTATTTCTTTTGGTTATTCTATTATTCTGTAGCATAGCTTCACCTAGGCAGCTAGAGACAGTACCCTTGCTGCCTACTGAAGGTCAGTGTAATTATTCTTTGCTATATTTTCCTAAATAATTGAAGAGACCACAAATATATAGTTTAGTTAGGGAGGCTGAGCTGTCACCTTTCTCAATATAACTGTATTACAGAAACCTGTCTAATCATGAACAATATCTAGTAATAAGAGTTTGTGTTCTCCCTGGGAGAGACTGTGTGGAATAGCCTATGCTTACCGGAGGTTCTGGTGCAGATTTTAGCTTTCACAGAGATGTAGATTCCAGTAGGTCAGAATGAGATCACTTGACCTAACTAAAATTGAAGTATCCCATGAATTTTCAGATGGAAACTAAATAAGGTTCACATTCAGAATTATGCATATTGAGAGAATAAGTACATAATAAATGTAAAAAAAAAATACTAGAGTATTGCTATATGCTCTGCAAAGTAAGACAATAGAATGTTATGGTACTATACCTTTGATAGTTGCTATTGGAGTAGGCCAGATGTTGGTGTAATGGATTTTTATTAAAGCTATCCAGCTCATCTGAACCCTTTAGAAACATAAAAATGACAACTGCAACAAAATTGTTATTCTTCCATATTTGAAGGCCCATTATAACATTGGACTATTTTCTGCTAAATGGAATCATCGTTGTTAAATAGGTGAAATGTCAAATCCAGTCAAATATGATTATGGGACATGAATGTTTTATTTGCTTAGAATAGTGTGGGTTTTTATTAAATTAAATAACAAAAGGGGTCTCTATAAAGCCCTGTGATTCTGGACATCAGTAATGATCAATTAATCCACCAATGTCATGTTCTCACATGTCCACTGAATGGCCACTTTATTAGAGACTAGAGATGAGCGAACACTAAAATGTTCGAGGTTCGAAATTCGATTCGAACAGCCGCTCACTGTTCGAGTGTTCGAATGGGTTTCGAACCCCATTATAGTCTATGGGGAACATAAACTCGTTAAGGGGGAAACCCAAATTCGTGTCTGGAGGGTCACCAAGTCCACTATGACACCCCAGGAAATGATACCAACACCCTGGAATGACACTGGGACAGCAGGGGAAGCATGTCTGGGGGCATAAAAGTCACTTTATTTCATGGAAATCCCTGTCAGTTTGCGATTTTCGCAAGCTAACTTTTCCCCATAGAAATGCATTGGCCAGTGCTGATTGGCCAGAGTACGGAACTCGACCAATCAGCGCTGGCTCTGCTGGAGGAGGCGGAGTCTAAGATAGCTCCACACCAGTCTCCATTCAGGTCCGACCTTAGACTCCGCCTCCTCCGGCAGAGCCAGCGCTGATTGGCCGAAGGCTGGCCAATGCATTCCTATGCGAATGCAGACTTAGCAGTGCTGAGTCAGTTTTGCTCAACTACACATCTGATGCACACTCGGCACTGCTACATCAGATGTAGCAATCTGATGTAGCAGAGCCGAGGGTGCACTAGAACCCCTGTGCAAACTCAGTTCACGCTAATAGAATGCATTGGCCAGCGCTGATTGGCCAATGCATTCTATTAGCCCGATGAAGTAGAGCTGAATGTGTGTGCTAAGCACACACATTCAGCACTGCTTCATCAAGCCAATACAATGCATTAGCCAGTGCTGATTGGCCAGAGTACGGAATTCGGCCAATCAGCGCTGGCCAATGCATTCTATTAGCCCGATGAAGTAGAGCTGAATGTGTGTGCTAAGCACACACATTCAGCACTGCTTCATCAAGCCAATACAATGCATTAGCCAGTGCTGATTGGCCAGAGTACGGAATTCGGCCAATCAGCGCTGGCTCTGCTGGAGGAGGCGGAGTCTAAGGTCGCTCCACACCAGTCTCCATTCAGGTCCGACCTTAGACTCCGCCTCCTCCGGCAGAGCCAGCGCTGATTGGCCGAAGGCTGGCCAATGCATTCCTATGCGAATGCAGACTTAGCAGTGCTGAGTCAGTTTTGCTCAACTACACATCTGATGCACACTCGGCACTGCTACATCAGATGTAGCAATCTGATGTAGCAGAGCCGAGGGTGCACTAGAACCCCTGTGCAAACTCAGTTCACGCTAATAGAATGCATTGGCCAGCGCTGATTGGCCAATGCATTCTATTAGCCCGATGAAGTAGAGCTGAATGTGTGTGCTAAGCACACACATTCAGCACTGCTTCATCAAGCCAATACAATGCATTAGCCAGTGCTGATTGGCCAGAGTACGGAATTCGGCCAATCAGCGCTGGCCAATGCATTCTATTAGCCCGATGAAGTAGAGCTGAATGTGTGTGCTAAGCACACACATTCAGCACTGCTTCATCAAGCCAATACAATGCATTAGCCAGTGCTGATTGGCCAGAGTACGGAATTCGGCCAATCAGCGCTGGCTCTGCTGGAGGAGGCGGAGTCTAAGGTCGGACCTGAATGGAGACTGGTGTGGAGCGATCTTAGACTCCGCCTCCTCCAGCAGAGCCAGCGCTGATTGGCCGAATTCCGTACTCTGGCCAATCAGCACTGGCTAATGCATTGTATTGGCGTGATGAAGCAGTGCTGAATGTGTGTGCTTAGCACACACATTCAGCTCTACTTCATCGGGCTAATAGAATGCATTGGCCAGCGCTGATTGGCCGAATTCCGTACTCTGGCCAATCAGTGCTGGCCAATGCATTCTATTAGCTTGATGAAGCAGAGTGTGCACAAGGGTTCAAGCGCACCCTCGGCTCTGATGTAGCAGAGCCGAGGCTGCACAAGGGTTCAAGCGCACCCTCGGCTCTGATGTAGGAGAGCCGAGGGTGCACTTGAACCCTTGTGCAGCCTCGGCTCTGCTACATCAGAGCCGAGGGTGCGCTTGAACCCTTGTGCACACTCTGCTTCATCAAGCTAATAGAATGCATTGGCCAGCGCTGATTGGCCAATGTATTCTATTAGCCTGATGAAGTAGAGCTGAATGTGTGTGCTAAGCACACACATTCAGCTCTACTTCATCGGGCTAATAGAATGCATTGGCCAGCGCTGATTGGCCAGAGTACGGAACTCGACCAATCAGCGCTGGCTCTGCTGGAGGAGGCGGAGTCTAAGATCGCTCCACACCAGTCTCCATTCAGGTCCGACCTTAGACTCCGCCTCCTCCAGCAGAGCCAGCGCTGATTGGCCGAATTCCGTACTCTGGCCAATCAGCACTGGCTAATGCATTGTATTGGCGTGATGAAGCAGTGCTGAATGTGTGTGCTTAGCACACACATTCAGCTCTACTTCATCGGGCTAATAGAATGCATTGGCCAATCAGCGCTGGCCAATGCATTCTATTAGCGTGAACTGAGTTTGCACAGGGGTTCTAGTGCACCCTCGGCTCTGCTACATCAGATTGCTACATCTGATGTAGCAGTGCCGAGTGTGCATCAGATGTGTAGTTGAGCAAAACTGACTCAGCACTGCTAAGTCTCTGCATTCGCATAGGAATGCATTGGCCAGCCTTCGGCCAATCAGCGCTGGCTCTGCCGGAGGAGGCGGAGTCTAAGGTCGGACCTGAATGGAGACTGGTGTGGAGCGATCTTAGACTCCGCCTCCTCCAGCAGAGCCAGCGCTGATTGGTCGAGTTCCGTACTCTGGCCAATCAGCGCTGGCCAATGCATTCTATTAGCCCGATGAAGTAGAGCTGAATGTGTGTGCTTAGCACACACATTCAGCTCTACTTCATCAGGCTAATAGAATACATTGGCCAATCAGCGCTGGCCAATGCATTCTATTAGCTTGATGAAGCAGAGTGTGCACAAGGGTTCAAGCGCACCCTCGGCTCTGATGTAGCAGAGCTGAGGGTGCACAAGGGTTCAAGTGCACCCTCTGCTCTCCTACATCAGAGCCGAGGGTGCGCTTGAACCCTTGTGCACACTCTGCTTCATCAAGCTAATAGAATGCATTGGCCAGAGTACGGAATTCGGCCAATCAGCGCTGGCCAATGCATCCCTATGGGAAAAAGTTTATCTCACAAAAATCACAATTACACACCCGATAGAGCCCCAAAAAGTTATTTTTAATAACATTCCCCCCTAAATAAAGGTTATCCCTAGCTATCCCTGCCTGTACAGCTATCCCTGTCTCATAGTCACAAAGTTCACATTCTCATATGACCCGGATTTGAAATCCACTATTCGTCTAAAATGGAGGTCACCTGATTTCGGCAGCCAATGACTTTTTCCAATTTTTTTCAATGCCCCCAGTGTCGTAGTTCCTGTCCCACCTCCCCTGCGCTGTTATTGGTGCAAAAAAGGCGCCAGGGAAGGTGGGAGGGGAATCGAATTTTGGCGCACTTTACCACGTGGTGTTCGATTCGATTCGAACATGGCGAACACCCTGATATCCGATCGAACATGTGTTCGATAGAACACTGTTCGCTCATCTCTATTAGAGACCTTTTATGTTTGGCACCTCCCTGTATGGAATTTGAACGTATGACCCAAGAGTGCACCAAGAAAGAAGGTCTTCAGTGGATACGCTTTAGTTTGAAAATACATTAGAATGAGAAAATCAAGTGATCTAAGAGACTTCGAAAAAGGCTTGATCATTACTGCTATCTTGTGGGGTGTTCTTATGCAGCAGTGTCATGAATATGCTGATGATGTGATCAAACAAAAACATCTAGTAAAAAGCGATTCTGTGAACATAAACAACATATCAATGAAAGAGATCAGAGGAGAATGTCAAGAATCACTCTGACGAACAAGTTGTGCATAGTCAAGCAAATTACAGCTAAATTCAATGCTAATGCACTACTGTGTCCGAACACACAACTTGTTGTCCCTCAGCACTGATCGGCTGTAACATCAGATGACCAGTTCAAGTTTTAATGCTAATAAAAAGAGAAAGGCAAGACTCCAGTGGACAAACAAGCACAAAAATGAATAATCCAGATGTGGAAAAACATTGCCTGGTCAGATGAATTTACATTTCTGTTGCTCTTGTATTTCTGCTGATGGGAGGACCAAAATTTGGTTCAAGCAGCATCAATCGATGAATCCTTCCTGTCAGTTGTCAATAGTTTAGATTAGTGTAGGTGGAGTAATGGTGTGGGTTAAGTTTTCTTGGTGCAACCTGGGTCCTCTAATACTTGTGGTGGATGGTGAAGGTAGCGGTTACCTAAATACATTGTGAGCAACCACGGTCATCCCTGCACATCAGCTCTTTACCCTATGGCAGAAGGACAGTATGATCAGGTCATTAAACTATGCCACAAGGGTTGTATAATCATAGATTGGTTCCAGGTTCTTAATCCTGTAGAGAATTTCAGGACTGAAGTAGAACAGTCTTTCAGAGCATGTCAGTACATCCAAGTAATATTCAGCAACATGCAAAAAGCTATTATATCTTACGTGGGTCAATAATCCTGCAAAATGATTGCAATACCCACCACAATCTATGCTACAACAAATGAGGAGGTCAAATGAGCTAATACAGTCCTATGAAAAAGTTTGGGCACCCCTATTAATCTTAATCATTTTTAGTTCTAAATATTTTGGTATTTGCAACAGCCATTTCAGTTTGATATATCTAATAACTGATGGACACAGTAATATTTCAGGATTGAAATGAGGTTTATTGTACTAACAGAAAATGTGCAATATGCATTAAACCAAAATTTGACCGGTGCAAAAGTATGGGCACCTCAACAGAAAAGTGACATTAATATTTAGTAGATCCTCCTTTTGCAAAGATAACAGCCTCTAGTCGCTTCCTGTAGCTTTTAATCAGTTCCTGGATCCTGGATAAAGGTATTTTGGACAAACAATTCAAGTTCAGTTAAGTTTGATGGTCGCCGAGCATGGACAGCCCGCTTCAAATCATCCCACAGATGTTCAATGATATTCAGGTCTGGGGACTGGGATGGCCATTCCAGAACATTGTAATTGTTCCTCTGCATGAATGCCTGAGGATTTGGAGCGGTGTTTTGGATCATTGTCTTGCTGAAATATCCATCCCCGGCGTAACTTCAACTTCGTCACTGATTCTTGAACATTATTCTCAAGAATCTGCTGATACTGAGTGGAATCCATGCGACTCTCAACTTTAACAAGATTCCCGATGCCGGCATTGGCCACACAGCCCCAAAGCATGATGGAACCTCCACCAAATTTTACAGTGGGTAGCATGTGTTTTTCTTGGAATGCTGTTTCTTTTTGGACGCCATGCATAACGCCTTTTTTTATAACCAAACAACTCAATTTTTGTTTCCAAAATGAAGCTGCCTTGTCCAAATGTGCTTTTTCATACCTCAGGCAACTCTATTTGTGGCGTACGTGCAGAAACGGCTTCTTTCTCATCACTCTCCCATACAGCTTCTATTTGTGCAAAGTGCGCTGTATAGTTGACCGATGCACAGTGACACCATCTGCAGCAAGATGATGCTGCAGCTCTTTGGAGGTAGTCTGTGGATTGTCCTTGACTGTTCTCACCATTCTTCTTCTCTGCCTTTCTGATATTTTTCTTGGCCTGCCACTTCTGGGCTTAACAAGAACTGTCCCTGTGGTCTTCCATTTCCTTACTATGTTCCTCACAGTGGAAACTGACAGGTTAAATCTCTGAGACAACGTTTTGTATCCTTCCCCTGAACAACTATGTTGAACAATCTTTGTTTTCAGATCATTTGAGAGCGGGCTGTCCATGTTCGGCGACCATCAAACTTAACTGAACTTGAATTGTTTTGTAGAAAGAAATGGTCCAAAATACCTTCATCCAGGATCCAGGAACTGATTAAAAGCTACAGGAAGCGACTAGAGGCTGTTATCTTTGCAAAAGGAGGATGTACTAAATATTAATGTCACTTTTCTGTTGAGGTGCCCATATTTTTGCACCGGTCAAATTTTGGTTTAATGCATATTGCGCATTTTCTGTTAGTACAATAAACCTCATTTCAATCCTGAAATATTACTGTGTCCATCAGTTATTAGATATATCAAACTGAAATGGCTGTTGCAAACACCAAAATATTTAGAACTAAAAATGATTAAGATTAATAGGGGTGCCCAAACTTTTTCATAGGACTGTACATGGGTGTCTCTAATAAAGTGGCCATTCAGTTCATATAGTATAAATAATAATCTTTTTTACTATTATTGGCTATCTGTTGTGTTCATTGGTTTGAATTAGGAACCATACAATTACTATCGGGTGTAAAGGAAACACTTGGTCAATACTTAATGGTGGTGTACAATACAATACAAATCTAAAATAATTATTTCAAATCATTGCCATTGGGAGGTTAGCAATATTTTGCATTTTGAACTGAATTGTAGAGTCCTTGCCAAAATTGTTTCATCCTACAAATATTTCTGAGTTGATGATTATGAGATAAATGCTGTAGAAAACCTCATACTTTGTAACAGTATATTAATTACACTCAGTTCATTCCGCATATATTTTGGCAGTGAAAAAGACAAATTGTTGAATTTACAAGACTAGATAATTAATTGCTATTCTTTTTACTTTGCATTTTACATTTTCTTTGCTAGCATTAGATAACCATATAAAGCAGATATTCAAAGCAAATTAAAAACTGATGCCAAAATTGAGAAAAAAAACATAATTTGAAATATCATTAAATATCATATTAGATATCATTTCACAACGAAAAGCGCTGCAGGAAAAACCGCAGCATTAACGCATCACGGTTCTTCCTGCAACGCTTTAGTCAGAAAGTTCGCAGAGGTTTCCTGGCAGACTTTCTGTTTCAATTATACCTATGGGAAAACCGCCGGCATTTCTGTAGGTAAAATTGACATACTGCAATATCCAAAACTGTGCTGGTTTTGGAAATCGCGGCGTGCACGCACTGCAGTTTTTACCACAAAGTGGACATAGGATTTGCTAGAGTCCCATCCTGAGTGTAAAATGACACAATTTTTCCCGTGGCGTTTCCGCCGCGGTCAGATCATGGCGTTTGCACCACATGGGGCCTCGGTCTTAGGCTAAGGCGCCATGTTGCGGAAACACTGCTTTTTTGTTGCAGATTTTGTTGCAGTTTTTTAAGCCAAAACCAGGAGTGTATTGAGTAATAAGTAGAAGTATAAGAACTTCCTATATGTTTCTCATTCCTTTTGTAGCCATTCTTAGCTTTGGCTCAATAAACTGTAACAAAAAAAGCATTTCCGCAATGTCAGGCCCTAGCCTGAAATGAACACTAGCTCTTGAAGAGCCCTTCCTGAGATAAACTAAATACATATTAATATAATAATATATTTGTGCTGCTGTTTTTTCTCTTGGAGACCTACAGAATAAGCAAGTACATGATCTGGTTATATTAATGTTGCTGTATTAATCTGTTAAGGTACAGTACCAGAGTGAATCAATAAGTGTTGCACCACACGTTTAGTGTAATACCCTGCTCCTTATGTTTTCTGGCCCATTAGTTTGTTAGTAGGTGAGACGTAGAGGGTTCTCCCCCCTTATTTTTTGTGTGGTACCATTTACTTCTCAGCTGGATGTCCAACACATGGATGTCATTCATTTTTTTCATGGACTCATAGACTTTCATTAATGTGGTGTATCAACATCTGTGTAAACAATGACATGCTTTCTTTCTGAATAAACACATTGAAATGATTGGATAAGTATGGCATCTGTCAAAAATTTGGACGCCATACATACATAAAATGCAGGTGTGTGAATAAGGTCTAATTCAGCCTTTATCCAGAAAATATGTTAATAAAATTTTAAAGAGACAGACTTGTAAATATGCTTAACTAGTGAAAAAACTAATTGGGATACATTTCCTTTAATAGAGGTAAGCACTCATTCAGAACCTTCATCTATTAGGTTCACATCTGTGCTGGAGTCTCTGTTGGAGAACCCATTGCAGAAACTACCAGAAATAAGCGTAAAATTGTACAGAGGACTTTTTTCTCTGTCAGTTTCAATACAAAATGGAGGACAACCAACGGATCGCATTGTAGTCAATGGGATCCACTGATGTCCAAAGGTAGCCGCTGTTTTGGTGGTCTCCTGGCAGACTCTAACAATGGAGAACACAGGCAGATGTGAATCTAGCCTTAGCCAGAGAAGAGAGACTGTAAAGAACATGTATACATTTTCCAGAGGTGGCATTGCATAGAAGTCAGACACTTACAGTGTGAGATTTCCATATGCATTACAGTTGTTTGCTGGGGTTCCATCAGTTGTCATCAGATCATTATTATGTGGTGGTTCTTCTAATAAAGGTATTGCCCAATTTAGAGATCTCCTTTAGGTTAGTTGCACACAACCATGTACGGGCCGCTGGCCATAATTGAATGGCACGGCTGTTGCACGGATGTCATAGGACCTGTATGTCATAGGGCCTGTCCTTAGTTTTGTGATCCGGACTGTCAGTATTACACCATTTCTTGTGCTAGGGCCAATAGAAGTGAATAGGTCATTGCGCACACTGAACTAGCACATGATTGTGTGCAAAGGGCTTTAAAGTAATTACGATATTGGGAATAGTTCAATCCTTATAAGCTGACCTTTCTATCCAATAAACCAATAGGGTTTCAAGGCTGTAGCACTGCAATGGTGGATGACACATTCATGACACTAGTGAAACTCACAATTTCATGCTCACAATACTCTGTAATACAAATGATGTGCTTTTTTTTGCTTCATAGACTCTCTAGATTTTCATGTCATATCTTTACTACAATGTAAATATTATGACACATACGTTAAACATTTAGATAGCTTTAATTATTAATGTAAAATTAACCAGTTTTCCAATGAAGACATCCGGCCATGTTTTATAAATGGTGCCAAAACTTGACATTGCTTATGCTGTACAAGCCAATTAGTGCTCATCATTAATACAGATCACAAGACGTCTCCAAACGTGTGGCGAGTTGGCTGCATCTGAATAAGAAAACATGGCTGGAGGGCTTTACCATTGTGAGTTAAGATAATTGAGCCATTAATTCTTTTCATTTGTATATATAGAATTTATGTGTGGGCTTATATTCTATGGGAATGGCATATCTTAATGCTTAGCAGGAAGAAGCGCAGGAGACACAAGGCTTATTCAGCACATAAAAGAATATCTGGACTGTATTCATTTGTAAATATTTAGAATTCTATCATATGCTATGTACATAGGGGTTGTGTATGTCCTCGAATCAATGCAGTCCGTGTCCAAAAGGGTCTCTTGTTTTTTAACATGTTTTTCTATTCTATGGATTATTCTTTCTTATACAGTTTATTGTTCCTTATCTAATGAAGGAAATGTGATATTAAGATACAGGACCGGAAACCTAACGTTTTTATCACATTGTGAAAATGCCATTTATCAAATAAATACTTAATAGTACTATTGGTTAGAGTTAAACCTGAAGTATGTGTCCAGCTCATTATATGTGGGGCCCATAGTGATACATTTAGATTACTGTTATACTCTAAATTAATATTGGAATTAAAAATGAGAATACTTGAAGATAAGAAAACCATTTTTTTAAATATAATTCCATGTAATTTTTTAAAATAATTTTTTAATTATTTTCTCTTACCCTTATTTTCTGTGAATTAATGCAAAATATATGTAATATAATGTAATGCAATGTAATGTATATGTAATGGTTGATCAGCAAAAGGGTAACAATGTTTAGACCTTTTGTCATTCAGGCTCCGTATCTCACCATCCACTACAGCTTCAAACGTGAGACTACCATCATTTTATAGATAATCGTCTTGGTTATTTCATACATAAATTTGACTTACAACTATTTAGCATATAATGAATTATGCAGATTCTTGTCAGGTATTTACGTTGTTGTTTTGCTCCTAAAATTCTGAATTTAAATTTTTTTTGTAAATCCATCTTTGACTTTCAACACTGCCTGTTCAATTCTGGGCATGCTCTCAATCAGATTCAAGCATGTCTCAACCAAATTCTGATACCAGGTCTCTTCTAAATCTTCTCAGTGTTGATGTATACTGGCCAACACAATTACCAAGCATACGAGCCACATCCACCGCCGTGTTTGTCACTCTAGAACTGAACGACCTTGTGATGAGCTGATTTGTTGACTGTGGTATTTTACTTAGACTTACACCTCTTGGCTTTTGAATGGATGGACGGACTTCATTTCGTATTCTTCCATCTGTCATGGCACATAATGCAGCTTGGTAGTTTTCTTCAACAAGAGACTGCTATGAATGAGCTGTATGATGTTGAAGTTGTTATGATTAGAGATCAGAGACACAGCTCTCCGTGGATGCATATGTGCGTTGTTCATCAGTATGTAAGTGTAATCTCCACCAACAACCCTTCTCCTATTATGTGCCATGTAATCATTTACAGTATACCAGTAGTGTAGGTTTACCTTTGATACTCCTATGCTATATATGGATAACTGTAATATAGCTTATACCCAGAGCATGTCTTTGTGTACCTAGATAGAATGTATTGTATGGCATTAACTCCTTATGTCCCACTAGCATGAATATTGTAACATGATATTTAACACGTATAGTTATTGAATTTATGTTGTACAATAGTTTTTTTTAAGTTGTCTTTATTGGCAAACTACTGTACGCTATTTCCATTTATTTACGTTTAAAAAGATTTCATAGATAAATACTAGAGATGAGCGAACAGTAAAATGTTCGATATTCGATATTCGTTTCGAGTAGCCGCTCAATATTCGACTACTTGAATCGAATATCGAATCGTATTATAGTCTATGGGGGAAAATACTCGTTTCAGGGGTAGGCAACATTCGATCAAATTATTCTTACCAAGTCCACGAGTGAGGGTCGGGCTGGATCCTCCGAGAAGTCTTCTCCATGCAGCGTCCCCGCGGCATCTTCCGGCTCTGAATTCACTCTGCTACGCATGCCCGCACTAAAAGAAAATGTAGTGCGGGCATGCGCAGTCGGCTCTGCCCAGGCCCGATGCCTGGCAGAGTGAATTCAGAGCCGGAAGATGCCGCAGGGAAGCTGCATGGAGAAGACTTCTCAAGGTAAGAGAAGAACCAGCGTTGATTGGCCGACTGTATAGCATTCGGCCAATCAATGCTGGTTCTGCATCGATCTTTTCCATTCAAATAACGAGTGGTACTCGATCGAGTACGAGTATTTCGAATACCGTAATATTCAATCGAATACCTACTCAATCGAATAATACTCGCTCATCTCTAATAAATACTCATGTCAGTAGTATTTGGCATTTACAGTATATACAGTAATAAAAACAATCTACAACCTTTTTGAACTCTATGGTTTTATGTATCAGGGTGAAAAAACCTCTGGCCCTTAGAAGGTGTTATTTATTTCACAAAAATGTAGCCAAAATGAAAATTAATCCGATTTTATTTAACAGAAATAAAGCCCTGGTAGTGCACTCTAAGTACTTAGAACACCCAATGTATCAATAGATTTTGGAAACAGCTTTAACAGCAATAACTTGAAATATTCGCTTTATGCGTGAGTTTACCTGTCTCTCACATTGTTCTGGAGAATTTTGGGCCACTTTTCTTTACAACTTGTTCCTACTGGTGACAAGTATAAATGTCAAATTAAACCCCATCATGGTTTATAGCTATTATAAAAAGGGCAATAATAAACGACAAAAAGAACATTTAGATATAAATCTGATGGGTCAGGTCTAGTTTTTAAAAATTACAACGTACTTAATAGACTCTGTAATATGCAAATTAAACTGGCTAAAATGCAAAATACCATAAAACCCCTAAATAATGGTGAAAGGGAGTTTGTCACTGGGGACTAAGAAAAAGCAGGGTTACTAAATGGGTTCTTCATCTCTGTATATCCAGAAGAACAGGAAGTAGCTGAGGTATGTGGTACCAGTGTTGTTAATACATCAATTAACCCTTTCATGCCAATTTTTGTTTTTGTATTTCTGTTTGTCCCTCTCCCCATTCCAAGAGTCATAACTTTTTCATTTTACAGTTTACAGACTCACATGATGGCTTATTGTTTGCAAAACAAATTGTACTTTGCAACGGCACCATTCAATATCCTGTACAATGTACTGGGAAAAAAAATGCATTTCTACTAGAGATGAACGAACAGTGAAATGTTCGATGTTCGAAGTTCGATTCGAGTAGCTGCTCAATACTTGACTGTTCCATCGAACATCGAACCCATTATAGTCTATGGGGAATAAATACTCGTTTAGGGGGAAACCACTGTTCGACTCAGGAGGGTCACCAAGTCCACTATGACACCTCAGGAAATGATGCCAACACCCTGGAATGCAACTGGGAAAGGAGGGGAAGCATGTCTGGGGGCATCTAACATGCCCAAGTCACTGTATTATGTCGGGATCCCTGTCAGCTTGCGATATGCAGGAGCTGACTTTTTCCCATAGGAATGCATTGACCAACGTTGATTGGCCGAATGCCATACAGAGTACAGTATTCGGGCAATCAACGCTGGTTCTGCCAGAGGCTCGTCTGTGATGAGGCGGAGTCTAAGATCGGACCAGAATGGAGACTGCTGTGGACCGACCTTAGGCTCTGCCTCCTCCAGCAGAACCAGCATTGATTGGCCGAATGCTGTACTCTGTATGGCATTCGGCCAATCAACACTGGTCAATGCATTCCTATGCTGAGATGTAGCAGTGCTGGCCGCGCACGGCCAGCACTGCTACACTGGAAATGTGGACCCTGCTGCACACTCAGCTCTGCTGCATCAGAGATGTAGCAGAGCTGAGTGTGTGCTGAACCTTGCTGCACACTCAGCTCTGCTGCATCAGAGATGTGCTGAACCCTGCTGCACACTCAACTCTGCTGCATCAGAGATGCGCTGAACCCTGCTGCACACCCAGCTTTGCTGCATCAGAGATGTAGCAGAGCTGAGTGTGTGCTGAACCTTGCTGCACACTCAGCTCTGCTGCATCAGAGATGTGCTGAACCCTGCTGCACACTCAACTCTGCTGCATCAGAGATGCGCTGAACCCTGCTGCACACCCAGCTTTGCTGCATCAGAGATGTAGCAGAGCTGAGTGTGTGCTGAACCTTGCTGCACACTCAGCTCTGCTGCATCAGAGATGTGCTGAACCCTGCTGCACACTCAACTCTGCTGCATCAGAGATGCGCTGAACCCTGCTGCACACTCAGCTCAGCAGAGCAGAGTGTGCAGCACAGTTCAGCACACATTCAGCTCTGCTTCATCTCCGGTGTAGTAGTGCTGAGCGCACTGCCAGCACTGCTACATCTTGTCATAGGAATGCATTGACCAGCGTTGATTGGCCGAATGCCATACAGAGTACAGCATTTGGCCAATCAACGCTGGTTCGGCCGGAGAAGGCAGAGTCTAAGATCGGTCCACACCAGTCTCCATTCTGGTCCGATCTTATTATTAGAGAATTGTTTAGTCACTGCTGTACACCTGTTTATAATTTTAAGAGATTCGGAAAAAGTTTGCCACTGAGATGAGTGTGTTTGTTCTAAATTACCCCTAGATTTACATATATAGAGAACAAAGGTACTGATCAAGCACTGTTCTAGCCCCCATAAGGAGAGTGAGAGAAAGAAAAGAATGCAGGTGGACAAAAATAAGCATTGAGCCACCAACCTGAACTACTAGTGCTAGATATCAGATGTGGTCTCAAACATTGGAAACAAGCTAAAAGCACTGAATACACATATTCATCTGTATCTGACAAACTGAGCATGCTAGATGAAACAACGTATTGGTTAAAGTACTTCAGCTTAGCCTACACCTTTAAATATGACCCTGGAGATAGGAACACTCTTTAATTCCTATAGAAGAAATAGGGCTATATTTCATGTAATTTATTTTATTTTGCTCACACTCCTTTTGCATTTTGGTCTAATTTTTGTTAAATTAATAATGACACTGTGTACTTTGACATGTCTTGTTGTTCATCTGAGGTTGCATATTTTAAGTCCTTTTAGTTGTAATTTTTCAGACCTTTTCAGGACCAGATGTTTTATTATTATGTTTTGATACATAAAGCCATATAATTAAAAAAAAAAAAAGTAGTTTTTTTTTCTTGTGACTTCATAAAAACAACCCCAAAAGCAAAGTCATTTTTTTCTTTCTGTTTGACCTGTGACATAACCCATGTAGAGGAGCATTCAGTCTGGACTACTTATCACATTGCGATAACCATTCTATCATGAACACTGATGGTCTGGAAAATATGAAGACAGTACACAGTGGAGGGACATGGTTACAATAAAGTGTTACATCTAGTTCATATTATGTCAGCATGCTTTTGATTCCAGCTTATGTGTTTTATTTTCAGGCACAGCAAATGCCACTCATTGGAGGTTTCAGATAAAGGATAAAAGGATGACTTGAGGACCTGAAGACATTCTTTTGGAAGGTCAAGAGCACATAGTGTTGAAGAATGCAATATAATCATGCCTTAGGAAAAGTAATGACAGCTGTTAACCAGGCATTGTACTTCATCACATGCTGGAACAACTCCTATGTAAGTGTGTGTTTGCCCTGATATGGCAGACTTACATATGCATAGATGATTTTTTTTGCAAAACCGCACTCATATCATCTCTTCTTCCATAGATAAGATGTTAAAAATAATCCTTCAAGGTGATGACAAAAAACTTCAAATCACTGGGGATGGGGGTGTCTTCTGTGTACTATGTAATTTGACACAATTAAGAATATCACTTAGAAGATCATTTAAAGGGATTCTATCTTTAGAATCCCATATTTTACTACTAACACGTAGGAATAGCCTTAAGAATGGCTATTCTTCTTCTACCTTTAGAAGTCTTCTCCATGCCACTGTTCAGTAGATATTCCCGTTTTTTTTTGTTATGCTAATGAGTTTTCCCACAGCACTGGGGGCGTTCCCCTGCGCTCAAACAGCACTGGGGTTGTCTCTTGTGCTGCTTGAAAACTCTCCATCCACTGCCTCATCTTATTCTGGCTTGCCTCTCCGCAACATCTTCATCCCATTCAGAATTGAAGTGGTCCCTAAAAAAATTAGGGTCTAGGTCATGGTGGTGGAGGCCCTGGGACTAGACTGGCGGACAAGAAGGATGGCTTTCCTTTGGATGCAGAGGTGGACTCTTGATATTTCAGAACTGAGAGAAAGTGAATTGTTTTTTGTTTCCCTTTGTTTTCTTTTACTTCACATTCTTCCAATACTATGTTGCTGTGGCATCTGCTCCCATATAGGAATTTTTTATTTATTTTTTTTCTTAAAGCCACTTCTTCATCACTTTTTAACCAAGTACACTGGCAAAAAAATTAAATCCAAAATAACAGAACTGTTATGGTTAAGTATTGTTCTCACAGAGAATCCTTTCCATTTCAGAATATACACTATGTGATCAAAAGTATCCGGACACCTGGCTGAAAATGACTTACAAGTTCGTGGCGCCCTCCATCGGTAATGCTGGAATTCAATATGGTGTTGGCCCACCCTTAGCCTTGATGACAACAGCCACTCTTGCAGGCATACGTTCAATCAGGTGCTGGAAGGTTTCTTGGGGAATGGCAGCCTATTCTTCACGGAGTGCTGCACTGAGGAGAGGTATCGATGTAGGTCGGTGAGGCCTGGCACGAAGTCGGCGTTCCAAAACATCCCAAAGGTGTTCTATAGGATTCAAGTCAGGACTCTGTGCAGGCCAGTCCATTACAGAGATGTTATTGTCGTGTAACCACTCTGCCACAGGCCATGCAGTATGAACAGGTGCTCGATCGTGTTGAAAGATGCAATCGCCATCCCCAAATTGCTCTTCAACAGCGGGAAGCAAGAAGGTGTTTAAAACATCAATGTTGGCCTGTGCTGTGATAGTGCCATGCAAAACAACAAGGGGTGCAAGCCCCCTCCATGAAAAACACGACCATACCATAACACCACCGCCTCTGAATTTTACTGTTGGCACTACACATGCTGATGACGTTCACCGGGCATTCGCCATACCCACACCCTGCCATCGGATCGCCACATTGTGTACCGTGATTCGTCACTCCACATAACGTTTTTCCACTGTTCAATCGTCCAATGTTTATGCTCCTTACACCAAGTGAGGCGTTGTTTGGCATTGACCTGCGTGATGTGTGGCACCCAATCACTTGACCATGTTCAAAGTCCGTGAGTTTCTGCGGAGCGCCACATTCTGCTCTCTCACGATGTCTAATGTCTTCTAAGGTCGCTGATATGGAGTACCTGGCAGTAGGTGACAACACAATGCACCTAATATGAAAAACGTATGTTTTCGGGGGGTGTCTGGATACTTTTCATCACATAGTGTATTTCATCTTTTTCAATTGGCAGGCCAGGCATGCTAAGAGTGTGCCACAATTTTTGCTTGATTCTGTCACTCCTCCACATCCAATGCTATATTGATGTAGCATTTGTTCTCATAAATGGATAATGTATGTTTGTTTACAAATTCTTCACTTTTTAACTGGCAGACTAACCACCTTGATAGTGTGTAACAAATGCTTCTTGAAATTCTGTATATGTTGTTTTGGCAGATGCCACCATAAAAGGATCATTGTTTAGCAAATGTTTTATCCAGGGGAGGTGACTAAAAATAGCAAATACTTATACTCACCTCTCCTCAGCTTCTGACAGTCCTCAGCATCTTCTCCGGGGCTCTTTTAGCCTGTGATGGAGGCCAGCATAATGATGTCAGCGCGCCACTTCAGTCACAGCAAATCTGAAGAATCTGCTGAAGAGAGCCATATGGAGCGAGGATGCCTAGGAGAGGTGAAGAAAGGTGAGTATAAGTGATTGTAATATTTAATCACTTCCCCTGGCCCTCTACTTATTATACTCTGGGATCTGAGGAGACCTCAGAGTATAAAAATAGCACTGAAGTGGAGGACTGAACCTCATGAATATTCGCCGAATTTCATAGGGTTCACCTGAAACAGCTCTAGTGCTGCTCTTGGGAGTATTTTATACTGTGTGGAGCCACTGTGGAGCATATTATACTTTGTAATGTCACAGTGGAGCATATTATACTGTTTGGAGGGCACTGTGGAGCATTTAATAATGTGTGGGGTCCCTTCACTATTCTTATCAGATGCCATCTGTTTTATAGAAACTGTGCACTATTATTATAGGCTATAATAACATCATATGGTGATTAAAAAAATCAATACTGTGCAATGTAAATAGTGAAGGATTAACAGCACTCGCAAAAGCACCACAATATCTTTTAAGGGTTGATCAACAGGGACCTCATGTATTAGACCCCACTGATCTTTTACATCTCTTAGAAAGCTAGGAACTTTCACATCAGCTGTTTTTCACAGCATGCAGCTCCCAGTATTGTTTACATGCCAGGCACAGTGAGGCTCACTCAATGAATTTGCCACAGTTGTGAGTACCAAAGCTTTATCTGTTTCAAGTATCTGAGATACCGCTGCAGTACTCATATCTGTCACTATAAAGAATACACTGTAGGGAAGGGCCCCCAGACAAAAATTTGCACCAGTCCCCACAAGACTTAGTTACTAGAGATGAGCGAACACTAAAATGTTCGAGGTTCGAAATTCGAATCGAACAGCCGCTCACTGTTCGTGTGTTCGAACGGGTTTCGAACCCCATTATAGTCTATGGGGAACATATACTCGTTAAGGGGGAAACCCAAATCCGTGTCTGGAGGGTCACCAAGTCCACTATGACACCACAGGAAATGATGCCAACACCTCTGGAATGACACTGGGACAGCAGGGGAAGCATGTCTGGGGGCATCTAACACACCAAAGACCCTCTATTACCCCAACATCACAGCCTAACAACTACACACTTTACACACTCAATACCACCTCTCTGACAGTAGGAAAACACCTTGAAACATGTGTATTTGGCACTTGCAGTGAGGAGAGCTTGTCACCAGCAGTGAATTTGGCCCTTGTAGTAAGTTGAGGTTGGCACCAACATTTGTTTTGAAAATCAGGGTGGATTGAGCCTCTAACCAGCAGAGTTTGGGCAAATTCATGGTGGAGGGAGCCTCTAAAAACCCCAGTTTGGACCAATTCATGGTGGAGGGAGCCTCTAAAAACCCCAGTTTGGACTAATTCATGGTGGAGGGAGCCTCTAAAAAACCCAGTTTGGACCAATTCATGGTGGAGGGAGCCTCTAAACAGCCCAGTTTGGACCAATTCATGGTGGAGGGAGCCTCTAACCAGCAGAGTTGTGGGAAAGCAGGGTGGAGGGAGCCTCTAAACAGCCCAGTTTGGACCAATTCATGGTGGAGGGAGCCTCTAAAAACCCCAATTTGGACCAATTCATGGTGGAGGGAGCCTCTAACCAGCCCAGTTTGGACCAATTCATGGTGGAGGGAGCCTCTAAACAGCCCAGTTTGGACCAATTCATGGTGGAGGGAACCTCTAAAAACCCCAATTTGGACCAATTCATGGTGGAGGGAGCCTCTAACCAGCCCAGTTTGGACCAATTCATGGTGGAGGGAGCCTCTAACCAGCCCAGTTTGGACCAATTCATGGTGGAGGGAGCCTCTAAAAACCCCAGTTTGGACCAATTCATGCTGGAGGGAGCCTCTAAACAGCCCAGTTTGGGCAAATTCATGGTGGAGGGAGCCTCTAAAAACCCCAGTTTGGACCAATTCATGGTGGAGGGAGCCTCTAAAAACCCCAATTTGGACCAATTCATGGTGGAGGGAGCCTCTAAACAGCCCAGTTTGGGCAAATTCATGGTGGAGGGAGCCTCTAAAAACCCCAGTTTGGACCAATTCATGGTGGAGGGAGCCTCTAAAAACCCCAGTTTGGACCAATTCATGGTGGAGGGAGCCTCTAAAAAACCCAGTTTGGACCAATTCATGGTGGAGGGAGCCTCTAAACAGCCCAGTTTGGGCAAATTCATGGTGGAGGGAGCCTCTAAAAACCCCAGTTTGGACCAATTCATGGTGGAGGGAGCCTCTAAAAACCCCAGTTTGGACCAATTCATGCTGGAGGGAGCCTCTAAACAGCCCAGTTTGGGCAAATTCATGGTGGAGGGAGCCTCTAAAAACCCCAGTTTGGACCAATTCATGGTGGAGGGAGCCTCTAAAAACCCCAATTTGGACCAATTCATGGTGGAGGGAGCCTCTAAACAGCCCAGTTTGGGCAAATTCATGGTGGAGGGAGCCTCTAAAAACCCCAGTTTGGACCAATTCATGGTGGAGGGAGTCTCTAAAAACCCCAGTTTGGACCAATTCATGGTGGAGGGAGCCTCTAAAAACCCCAATTTGGACCAATTCATGGTGGAGGGAGCCTCTAAACAGCCCAGTTTGGGCAAATTCATGGTGGAGGGAGCCTCTAAAAACCCCAGTTTGGACCAATTCATGGTGGAGGGAGCCTCTAAAAACCCCAGTTTGGACCAATTCATGGTGGAGGGAGCCTCTAAAAAACCCAGTTTGGACCAATTCATGGTGGAGGGAGCCTCTAACCAGCCCAGTTTGGACCAATTCATGGTGGAGGGAGCCTCTAAACAGCCCAGTTTGGGCAAATTCATGGTGGAGGGAGCCTCTAAAAACCCCAGTTTGGACCAATTCATGGTGGAGGGAGCCTCTAAAAACCCGTTTGGACCAATTCATGCTGGAGGGAGCCTCTAAACAGCCCAGTTTGGGCAAATTCATGGTGGAGGGAGCCTCTAAACAGCCCAGTTTGGGCAAATTCATGGTGGAGGGAGCCTCTAAAAACCCCAGTTTGGACCAATTCATGGTGGAGGGAGCCTCTAAAAACCCCAGTTTGGACCAAATCATGGTGGAGGGAGCCTCTAAAAACCCCAGTTTGGACCAATTCATGGTGGAGGGAGCCTCTAAAAAACCCAGTTTGGACCAATTCATGCTGGAGGGAGCCTCTAACCAGCCCAGTTTGGACCAATTCATGGTGGAGGGAGCCTCTAAACAGCCCAGTTTGGGCAAATTCATGGTGGAGGGAGCCTCTAAAAACCCCAGTTTGGACCAATTCATGGTGGAGGGAGCCTCTAAAAACCCCAGTTTGGACCAATTCATGGTGGAGGGAGCCTCTAAAAACCCCAGTTTGGACCAATTCATGGTGGAGGGAGCCTCTAAAAAACCCAGTTTGGACCAATTCATGGTGGAGGGAGCCTCTAACCAGCCCAATTTGGACCAATTCATGGTGGAGGGAGCCTCTAAACAGCCCAGTTTGGGCAAATTCATGGTGGAGGGAGCCTCTAAAAACCCCAGTTTGGACCAATTCATGGTGGAGGGAGCCTCTAAAAACCCCAGTTTGGACCAATTCATGGTGGAGGGAGCCTCTAAAAAACCCAGTTTGGACCAATTCATGGTGGAGGGAGCCTCTAAACAGCCCAGTTTGGGCAAATTCATGGTGGAGGGAGCCTCTAAAAACCCCAGTTTGGACCAATTCATGGTGGAGGGAGCCTCTAAAAACCCCAGTTTGGACCAATTCATGCTGGAGGGAGCCTCTAAACAGCCCAGTTTGGGCAAATTC
Organism: Leptodactylus fuscus; assembly: GCF_031893055.1. NCBI lineage: Eukaryota > Metazoa > Chordata > Amphibia > Anura > Leptodactylidae > Leptodactylus > Leptodactylus fuscus. The sequence goes on along the minus strand of NC_134268.1, from coordinate 148,271,621 downwards.
ATGGTGGAGGGAGCCTCTAAACAGCCCAGTTTGGGCAAATTCATGGTGGAGGGAGCCTCTAAAAACCCCAGTTTGGACCAATTCATGGTGGAGGGAGCCTCTAAAAACCCCAGTTTGGACCAATTCATGGTGGAGGGAGCCTCTAAAAAACCCAGTTTGGACCAATTCATGGTGGAGGGAGCCTCTAAACAGCCCAGTTTGGGCAAATTCATGGTGGAGGGAGCCTCTAAAAACCCCAGTTTGGACCAATTCATGGTGGAGGGAGCCTCTAAAAACCCCAGTTTGGACCAATTGATGGTGGAGGGAGCCTCTAAAAACCCCAGTTTGGACCAATTCATGGTGGAGGGAGCCTCTAAAAACCCCAGTTTGGACCAATTCATGGTGGAGGGAGCCTCTAAAAAACCCAGTTTGGACCAATTCATGGTGGAGGGAGCCTCTAACCAGCCCAGTTTGGACCAATTCATGGTGGAGGGAGCCTCTAAACAGCCCAGTTTGGGCAAATTCATGGTGGAGGGAGCCTCTAAACAGCCCAGTTTGGGCAAATTCATGGTGGAGGGAGCCTCTAAAAACCCCAGTTTGGACCAATTCATGGTGGAGGGAGCCTCTAAAAACCCCAGTTTGGACCAAATCATGGTGGAGGGAGCCTCTAAAAACCCCAGTTTGGACCAATTCATGGTGGAGGGAGCCTCTAAAAAACCCAGTTTGGACCAATTCATGCTGGAGGGAGCCTCTAACCAGCCCAGTTTGGACCAATTCATGGTGGAGGGAGCCTCTAAACAGCCCAGTTTGGGCAAATTCATGGTGGAGGGAGCCTCTAAAAACCCCAGTTTGGACCAATTCATGGTGGAGGGAGCCTCTAAAAACCCCAGTTTGGACCAATTCATGGTGGAGGGAGCCTCTAAAAACCCCAGTTTGGACCAATTCATGGTGGAGGGAGCCTCTAAAAAACCCAGTTTGGACCAATTCATGGTGGAGGGAGCCTCTAACCAGCCCAATTTGGACCAATTCATGGTGGAGGGAGCCTCTAAACAGCCCAGTTTGGGCAAATTCATGGTGGAGGGAGCCTCTAAAAACCCCAGTTTGGACCAATTCATGGTGGAGGGAGCCTCTAAAAACCCCAGTTTGGACCAATTCATGGTGGAGGGAGCCTCTAAAAAACCCAGTTTGGACCAATTCATGGTGGAGGGAGCCTCTAAACAGCCCAGTTTGGGCAAATTCATGGTGGAGGGAGCCTCTAAAAACCCCAGTTTGGACCAATTCATGGTGGAGGGAGCCTCTAAAAACCCCAGTTTGGACCAATTCATGCTGGAGGGAGCCTCTAAACAGCCCAGTTTGGGCAAATTCATGGTGGAGGGAGCCTCTAAACAGCCCAGTTTGGGCAAATTCATGGTGGAGGGAGCCTCTAAAAACCCCAGTTTGGACCAATTCATGGTGGAGGGAGCCTCTAAAAACCCCAGTTTGGACCAATTCATGGTGGAGGGAGCCTCTAAACAGCCCAGTTTGGACCAATTCATGGTGGAGGGAACCTCTAAAAACCCCAATTTGGACCAATTCATGGTGGAGGGAGCCTCTAACCAGCCCAGTTTGGACCAATTCATGGTGGAGGGAGCCTCTAACCAGCCCAGTTTGGACCAATTCATGGTGGAGGGAGCCTCTAAAAACCCCAGTTTGGACCAATTCATGCTGGAGGGAGCCTCTAAACAGCCCAGTTTGGGCAAATTCATGGTGGAGGGAGCCTCTAAAAACCCCAGTTTGGACCAATTCATGGTGGAGGGAGCCTCTAAAAACCCCAGTTTGGACCAATTCATGGTGGAGGGAGCCTCTAAAAACCCCAGTTTGGACCAATTCATGGTGGAGGGAGCCTCTAAAAACCCCAGTTTGGACCAATTCATGGTGGAGGGAGCCTCTAAACAGCCCAGTTTGGACCAATTCATGGTGGAGGGAGCCTCTAAAAACCCCAATTTGGACCAATTCATGGTGGAGGGAGCCTCTAACCAGCCCAGTTTGGACCAATTCATGGTGGAGGGAGCCTCTAACCAGCCCAGTTTGGACCAATTCATGGTGGAGGGAGCCTCTACAAACCCCAATTTGGACCAATTCATGGTGGAGGGAGCCTCTAACCAGCCCAGTTTGGGCAAATTCATGGTGGAGGGAGCCTCTAACCAGCAGAGTTGTGGGAAAGCAGGGTGGAGGGAGCCTCTAACCAGCAGAGTTGGTGGAAATCAGGGTGGAGGGAGCCTCTAACCAGCAGAGTTGGGGGAAATCATGTTGGAGGGAGCCTAGTATTAGCAGAATTGTGCAACGCTTATGGTGGATGAGTATGAGGATGCAGAGGAATTGGAGAGGTTGAGTGCAGACATGGAGTTTCATGTTGGGGTGCTTTACACAGGTGGGCACAAAAATGAAGGCTCTATCCAGTGGTGGTTCATTTTTATCAAAGTGAGCCGGTCGGCACTCTCAGCTGACAGACGGGTGCGCTTGTCAGTGATGATGCCACCGGCTGCACTGAACACCCTCTCAGATAGGACGCTGGCGGCAGGACAGGACAGCACCTCCAAGGCATATAGGGCAAGTTCAAGCCACAGGTCCAACTTCGACACCCAATACGTGTAGGGCGCAGAGGGGTCGGAGAGGACAGGGCTGTGGTCGGAAAGGTATTCCCGCAACATGCGCCTATACTTCTCACGCCTGGTGACACTAGGACCCTCTGTGGCGGCACTTTGGCGAGGGGGTGCCATCAAGGTGTCCCAGACCTTAGACAGTGTGCCCCTCGTTTGTGTGGACCGGTGAGAACTTGGTCGCCTACTGGAGGAACTGTCCTCCCTGCCGCCAACGTCACATGCTGGAAACATCTCCATCATATTCTGCACCAATTGCCTGTGGCAAGCATTGATGCGATTGGCCCTCCCCTCTACCGGAATAAAAGACAAGATGTTGTTTTTATACCGGGGGTCAAGGATAGCAAAGATCCAGTACTGGTTGTCCTCCATGATTTTGACAATACGCTTGTCGGTTGTAAAGCACCCCAACATGAACTCAGCCATGTCTGCCACAGTGTTAGTTGGCATGACTCCTCTGGCCCCACCGGAAAGTTCAATCTCCATTTCCTCCTCATCCTCCATGTCTACCCATCCGCGCTGCAACAATGGGACGATTCGAAGTTGCCCGGAAGCCTCCTGTATCACCATCACATCATCGGACAACTCTTCTTCCTCCTCCTCCTCCTCCTCCATTAAACGCGATGAAGCGGACAGATGTGTGGACCTACTCTCCAGCTGTGACGGATCGGATGCTATCCCTGACTCCTCTGTGTGATCTGAGTTATCCCTGATGTCAATCAGGGATTCTCTCAGAACACACAAGAGCGGGATTGTAAGGCTCACCATCGCATCCTCAGAGCTCACCCTCCTTGTGGACTCCTCAAACACCCGTAGGATGTCACAAAGGTCTCTCATCCATGGCCACTCATGGATGAGAAACTGAGGCAGCTGACTTTGTGGCACCCTAGGGTTTTGTAGCTGGTATTCCATCAAAGGTCTCTGCTGCTCAACCACTCTATTCAACATCTGAAACGTTGAGTTCCAGCGTGTGGGGACGTCGCACAAAAGCCGGTGTTGTGGCACATGCAGGCGTTGCTGGAGAGATTTTAAGCTAGCAGCGGCTACTGTCGACTTGCGAAAGTGGGCGCACATGCGCCGCACTTTCACCAGTAGCTCTGGAACATTGGGGTAGCTCTTTAGGAAACGTTGCACCACTAGGTTGAAGACGTGGGCCAGGCATGGAACATGTTGGAGTCCGGCAAGCTCCAGAGCTGCTACCAGGTTCCGGCCGTTATCACAAACGACCATGCCTGGGCCCAGGTGCAGCGGCTCAAACCATATTGCCGTCTCATCGAGGAGGGCATCCCTCACCTCGGAGGCAGTGTGCTGTCTGTCCCCCAAGCTGATCAGCTTCAGCACAGCCTGCTGACGTCTACCAACGCCAGTGCTGCAACGTTTCCAACTCGTAGCTGGGGTCAATCTAACAGCGGAGGAGGAGGCGGTGGCGGAGGAGGAGGCGGTGGCGGAGGAGGAGGCGGTAGAGGAGGAGGAGGAGGGGGGTGTTCTTCTCGTGTCCCTGCCAGGAATGTTAGGCGGGGAGACGAGGTACACCGGGCCAGTTTGGGAAGCAGTCCCAGCCTCAACTACATTCACCCAGTGTGCCGTCAGTGAAATGTAGCGTCCCTGTCCGCATGCACTTGTCCACGCGTCGGTGGTCAAGTGGACCTTTGTGCAAAGCGCGGAACTAAGGGCCCGCCTGATGTTGAGTGACACGTGCTGGTGCAAGGCGGGGACGGCACACCGGGAGAAGTAGTGACGGCTAGGGACGGCATAGCGAGGTGCCGCAGTTGCCATCAGGTCCAGGAAGGCGGGAGTTTCAACAAGCCGGAACGCCAACATCTCCTGGGCCAGCAGTTTAGCGATGTTGGCGTTCAAGGCTTGCGCGTGTGGGTGGTTAGCAGTGTATTTCTGCCGCCGCTCCAATGTCTGAGAGATGGTGGGTTGTTGTAAAGAAGCGCCTGATGGTGCCTTTGATGGTGCAGGAGAAGGAGATAAGACAGGAACAGGGGAGGATGAGGGAGAAGTCAACAAAGTGGCGGAGGCAGATGAAGTGGTGTCCTGGCTCGTCCTCTGGAGTGCATCGCCAGCACAGTCAGCAGTGGCAGTGGCAGAGGCAGAGGCAGTGGCAGAGGCAGTGGCAGTGGCGTGAACGGCAGGCGGCCTTTGTCCTGCCGTTGCTGCCTGCCACTGATTCCAGTGCTTGGATTCCAAATGACGGCGCATTGAAGTGGTGGACAGGTTGCTCTTCTCAGAGCCCCTAATCAATTTTGAGAGGCAAATTGTGCAGACAACACTATATCTGTCCTCGGCGCATTCCTTGAAAAAACTCCACACCTTCGAGAAACGTGCCCTCGAGGTGGGAGTTTTTCGGGGCTGGGTACGAACTGGAACATCTTGGGAGATTCCGGGTGTGGCCTGGCTTCGCCTAAGCTGCTGACCTCTGCCTCTGCCTCTAGCTACCCTTTTTGGTGCTGCACTTGCCTCAACATCCACACTACTTTCCCCGCTTGACATCCCCCCTGTCCAGGTCGGGTCAGTGTCCTCATCATCCACCACTTCCTCTTCCAACTCCTGTCTCATCTCCTCCTCCCGCACAATGCGCCGGTCAACTGGATGCCCTGACGGCAACTGCGTCACATCATCGTCGATGAGGGTGGGTTGCTGGTCATCCACCACCAAATCGAACGGAGATGGAGGAGACTCTAGTGTTTGAGCATCTGGACACAGATGCTCCTCTGTTAGGTTCGTGGAATCGTGACGTGAAGAGGCAGGTTGAGGGACAATGAAAGGAGCGGAGAACAGCTCTGGGGAGCAGGAACAGTTGGGGTTATTGTTCTGTGAAGCTTGGGAATTTTGGGAGGAAGGAGGACAAGACTGTTGGGTAATAGGAGGAGAGGAGGCAGAGTCTGACTGGCTGCTGGACAATGTGCTGTAAGCGTTCTCTGACAGCCATTGCAAGACCTGTTCCTGGTTCTCGGGCCTACTAAGGTTTGTACCCTGCAGTTTAGTTAATGTGGCAAGCAACCCTGGCACTGTGGAGTGGCGCAATGCTTGCTGCCCCACAGGAGTAGGCACGGGACGCCCTGTGGCTTCACTGCTACCTTGCTCCCCAGAACCATTCCCCCGACCTCGCCCACGGCCTCGTCCACGTCCCTTTCCGGGAGCCTTGCGCATTTTGAATTCCCAGTTAGAAATTGGCACTATATACCAGTAGCAAAAATTGTGGGTGCACGTAACCCCAATATATTCTTTGAATTCCCAGTCAGACAATGGCACTATATACCAGTAGCAAGAAATGAGGGTATTTATAACCCCAATATATTCTTTGAATTACCAGTCAGAAACTGGCACTATATGGCAGTAGCAAGAAATGAGGGTATTTATAACCCCAATATATTCTTTGAATTCCCAGTCAGACAATGGCACTGTATACCAGTAGTAAAAATTGTGGGTGCACGTAACCCCAATATATTCTTTGAATTACCAGTCAGAAACTGGCACTGTATACCAGTAGTAAAAATTGTGGGTGCACGTAACCCCAATATATTCTTTGAATTCCCAGTCAGAAACTGGCACTGTATACCAGTAGTAAAAATTGTGGGTGCACGTAACCCCAATATATTCTTTGAATTCCCAGTCAGACAATGGCACTATATACCAGTAGCAAGAAATGAGGGTATTTATAACCCCAATATATTCTTTGAATTCCCAGTCAGACAATGGCACTGTATACCAGTAGTAAAAATTGTGGGTGCACGTAACCCCAATATATTCTTTGAATTCCCAGTCAGACAATGGCACTGTATACCAGTAGTAAAAATTGTGGGTGCACGTAACCCCAATATATTCTTTGAATTCCCAGTCAGAAACTGGCACTGTATACCAGTAGTAAAAATTGTGGGTGCACGTAACCCCAATATATTCTTTGAATTCCCAGTCAGAAACTGGCACTATATGGCAGTAGCAAGAAATGAGGGTATTTATAACCCCAATATATTCTTTGAATTCCCAGTCAGAAACTGGCACTATATGGCAGTAGCAAGAAATGAGGGTATTTATAACCCCAATATATTCTTTGAATTCCCAGTCAGACAATGGCACTGTATACCAGTAGTAAAAATTGTGGGTGCACGTAACCCCAATATATTCTTTGAATTACCAGTCAGAAACTGGCACTGTATACCAGTAGTAAAAATTGTAGGTGCACGTAACCCCAATATATTCTTTGAATTCCCAGTCAGAAACTGGCACTGTATACCAGTAGTAAAAATTGTGGGTGCACGTAACCCCAATATATTCTTTGAATTCCCAGTCAGAAACTGGCACTATATGGCAGTAGCAAGAAATGAGGGTATTTATAACCCCAATATATTCTTTGAATTCCCAGTCAGAAACTGGCACTGTATACCAGTAGTAAAAATTGTGGGTGCACGTAACCCCAATATATTCTTTGAATTCCCAGTCAGAAACTGGCACTGTATACCAGTAGTAAAAATTGTGGGTGCACGTAACCCCAATATATTCTTTGAATTCCCAGTCAGAAACTGGCACTGTATACCAGTAGTTAAAATTGTGGGTGCACGTAACCCCAATATATTCTTTGAATTACCAGTCAGAAACTGGCACTATATGGCAGTAGCAAGAAATGAGGGTATTTGTAACCCCAATATATTCTTTGAATTCCCAGTCAGAAACTGGCACTGTATACCAGTAGTAAAAATTGTGGGTGCACGTAACCCCAATATATTCTTTGAATTCCCAGTCAGACAATGGCACTATATACCAGTAGCAAGAAATGAGGGTATTTATAACCCCAATATATTCTTTGAATTCCCAGTCAGACAATGGCACTGTATACCAGTAGTAAAAATTGTGGGTGCACGTAACCCCAATATATTCTTTGAATTCCCAGTCAGAAACTGGCACTATATGGCAGTAGCAAGAAATGAGGGTATTTATAACCCCAATATATTCTTTGAATTCCCAGTCAGACAATGGCACTGTATACCAGTAGTAAAAATTGTGGGTGCACGTAACCCCAATATATTCTTTGAATTACCAGTCAGAAACTGGCACTGTATACCAGTAGTAAAAATTGTGGGTGCACGTAACCCCAATATATTCTTTGAATTCCCAGTCAGAAACTGGCACTGTATACCAGTAGTAAAAATTGTGGGTGCACGTAACCCCAATATATTCTTTGAATTCCCAGTCAGAAACTGGCACTATATGGCAGTAGCAAGAAATGAGGGTATTTATAACCCCAATATATTCTTTGAATTCCCAGTCAGAAACTGGCACTGTATACCAGTAGTAAAAATTGTGGGTGCACGTAACCCCAATATATTCTTTGAATTCCCAGTCAGAAACTGGCACTGTATACCAGTAGTAAAAATTGTGGGTGCACGTAACCCCAATATATTCTTTGAATTACCAGTCAGAAACTGGCACTATATGGCAGTAGCAAGAAATGAGGGTATTTGTAACCCCAATATATTCTTTGAATTCCCAGTCAGACAATGGCACTGTATACCAGTAGTAAAAATTGTGGGTGCACGTAACCCCAATATATTCTTTGAATTCCCAGTCAGACAATGGCACTATATACCAGTAGCAAGAAATGAGGGTATTTATAACCCCAATATATTCTTTGAATTCCCAGTCAGAAACTGGCACTGTATACCAGTAGTAAAAATTGTGGGTGCACGTAACCCCAATATATTCTTTGAATTCCCAGTCAGACAATGGCACTATATGGCAGTAGCAAAAATAGTGGGTGTATATAGCCCCAATTCTATTGCTAGGGGACTTGCAGGGTATTTCTGGGGTGAAGGTGGGGGGGCACACCGTTGGAACGGGTATCGGGGGTATATATCGGGTATACGGGAATACACTGACAGTGTATTCCATTCAGGATCCTGGGAAAGCTGGGTTGCGGCGATTGAGCCCGTCAGTGCCACGTTACACTGACAAGCTTCTCCCTGGAATTTAGCTCTTACAAGAGCTGTTGTGGTTGTCTTCTCCTTCCTATCCTAGCCTGTCCCTGCCTACCCAGAATCTAACCCCTAGCTAGCTGGACGGAAACCTCCGTCCTCGGTGAATTGCAAGCTCAGAATGACGCGAACCTGGGCGGCGCTGTTCTTTTAAATTAGAGGTCACATATTTTCGGCAGCCAATGGGTTTTGCCTACTTTTCTCAACGTCACCGGTGTCGTAGTTCCTGTCCCACCTACCCTGCGCTGTTATTGGAGCAAAAAAGGCGCCAGGGAAGGTGGGAGGGGAATCGAGTAATGGCGCACTTTACCACACGGTGTTCGATTCGATTCGAACATGCCGAACAGCCTAATATCCGATCGAACATGAGTTCGATAGAACACTGTTCGCTCATCTCTATTAATTACGACACTGGGTTTTAGTACATTGGATGTTCCTCATCATCCCAGGACACCCTATTTTAGACAAAATGGGGCCCTGGGCAAAATTAAAAGTGGAGCCCCACTTGTACATACAACATAGTCACATTCTGATAATTCAATATGCTGCAGTGCCTATCACTGGTACTTACAGGGGTGTTCTTTTAAGTGGTTGTTTGTAAATTTGTAAAAAGTGGAAAAAGTAAGTTTTTGGTAGAAGAACAGCAAACTTATGAGTCTCTTGTTGCAGAGGGTGTAATCATTGCATGTAGCTGGAGCAGGAAGTGAATGGTCAGCCAGTGTGAGGACACCAGACAGAAGAGAACCACCATGATGCATTAGAGGTAGGCTTCGAGGAGAGATGTTAAGGCTGCTTTCTGATGCTCTGCCACTGCTGCTTCGGGTGGAGGACAGGGTGCAACTAAACCCAACTCTTAGTGATCACAGTCCCTAGAATGGGCTAGACCACAAGAGAAGGCATCCAGGTTGAAGGGCTAGTTGAACATCCTTGGGTAATGGTGAACATGTGAAGCCAGAGGCAGGTGGCAAGGATGTGGATTGTCCAGAGTGGACAACTGGAATGGATGGAAGGAAGACAGTGGAGGAAGCCATCAAAGTGAGGACTTCTCTAGATGTGGATTGAGCTTTGAGGGAAAGCACCAAAGGGAAAAAAAAAAACCTCTTATTAAAGTTCTAGTGTGTTTTGAGGAAATGTTCAGTTATGGACAAGTTTTTGGTTTTTTTGAGTTGCAATTCTATTTTGATAAGATACCTGTCATACAAATGTATGATCTATGCTGTAGTAGGAGATGAGTAGCGGTGTAGGATGGTGTAGGACCCTTTAGTTAGATATCAGCCTATAATGATCACTTTGGTGACTGGAGCTAGCTGGTGTTCTCTGTGAACTAACATAGAAGAAACAGAGGTCTGGAGAAATTCCTGATTGGAGCATTCTACTGGTGGGCCTGCTAAATTCTTAGTAGGTTGCCAGGTAAAATTCCTAGATGGAGTGCCCCAAGGTGTCTAAGTTTGCAAAGAAAATTCCTGGGAGGAATAGTGCCCTAGATGTGTATTAGGAGATAGTAAAGTCCCAACAAGCAGGTTAGGATGCTAAAGTCCTGGTAACCCTTTTCATTTATGGAACACCCCTGTACCATAGTAAAGGGCTATAGATGCCTGATGAGTAGGGTGATGTCAGGGTTGCTTTAACAATAGGACCAATGGTGCACTTGCACCAAGCCTTATGGTAGTGAGGGCCCCCTTTGGACAGTGGGACAGTCATACATTTTCTATTTTACTGTTCAGGGCAGTGGGACCAAGCTACCCCAAGTCATTTCTGTATGCTCCCTGTTTCACCACATGGCTGCTGTCTTTGCTCCCAGTGTCGTGGGAGCAGGAGGCGCGATGTGGTGACATCACTTACATCGCACCTGTTACTTCTTAAAGATTTCAGGACCAGAGAGAGGAGGGAACGAAAAAGGGTGAGTATTAAGGTTTTTGTTTTTTTTCTGTGGAAGCAACCTGGGGGAGGACGACATGAAACTGTGGAGGCAACCTAGGGGGGGGCATGAAACTATGGGGGCAATGGTGGGGCATGATACTATGGGGGAAATCTGGGGGATAGGGGGACATTATACTGTGTGTCCACCTGGGGTGAGGACTTGATAATGTGGGGACAACATGAGGGGGGCATGTTAGTGTGAGGAGATATGATATTGTAGGGGCAACCTGGGGTGAGGGCATGATATAGGGGGAGGGGGTCTGGGCGTGACACTATGGGGGCAACATGAGAGGTGAGGGGACATGATACTGTGGGGGAAACCTAAGGGGAGGAAGTCAGTGTGGGGGACATGATACTGTGGGGGCATCCTATGGTAAAGACAAGATAGTATGGGGGAAACCTGAGTGGGACATTACACGGTGTGGGGGCAACTTGGGGGGTGACTTGGTGGAGGGAACCAGGGGATGGAGCGACATGAATTTGTGGGGGGCAACCTAGTAGGGGACATTAATCTGTGGGGGGAAACCTGGAAGGGGCACATTTTAAGAGGAATATTATATGGGGCCACTGAGGAGCCATTATACTGTGTGATAGCCACTAGGGGACATTATACTATGTGGAGGCCATTGAGAGAGCATTATAATTTGTGCAGAGCAGGTATTTCTAGGTGGTGTTGATGGGGGACCCACTTATGAAATCTTTGCACAGGGCCCACCAATGTGTTAAAACGGCCATGGGTGATGCAATGGTATTGCAAAGTGGTTAAGCTAGTCTCCTGTACGCTGCTTGTTGCAAGGTAGAGGATCAATATTTAATAAGGGAGATAGGTGTATAAAGTGGTGAGGATGGACACCTTAAACATTTGGGGGAATGGGAATATTAAACCTTTGTTCTGGTTGCATTTGTGACTGTGGTGGAGTGCAGCGTAAGGGCCCGTTCACACGGAGTAAACGCACATGTCTTTTGGCAAAATACACGTGTAAAAAATACCCTTGTAAAAATAAGACTCCCATTGACTTCAATGACATTTTTTTCCACGTATAAAATTCTTGCCAAAATACACGCACATTTACTCCGTGTGAACGGGCTTAGAGTTCAGTGTTGGACATTTGCTTAAATGAATCAGGACAATGTAATCATATCAAGGACATTGGCCACTAACACGGTCTATGATAATCAGTCATCAAATACGTTTGTGATATTTTGTTATTATGTTAAGTTTTTCTATTACATTATGTTTATAATAATCTGCATACAAGATATTTTAAAAAAAACAAACACAAAACAATGGGCAGGTATTTTCAGTGGCAAAATGGCTGACCTCAGCCAATAGCCGACCATGCCATCTCTTGCCAATCTCTCATCAATGGGACAGTCTCTATAATGGTAACACAGCTGGAATAAAGTGAGGCAATCAGAAATTTTGCATTACAAGGTACAATACAATAACAATAATTTATACAATACATTGTTATTTTGATACCAGACTTTAGCACTTTCATTTACATCTTTCAAGGTTTTCTCCTTTAAATTTAGCTGTAAAATTCAAATGTGGCATAGATATAGTCCAATCTGTATGTGTGACCTGCCTTGCTATGGCAGACATGTTATGGTGTGTATGTTAGTTTAGAGGAGTTGCATTGCCAAGGCCAAAGTGTATTCCTTGGAGCCCCGTCTTATTATATCATCATTGAAAGAAGATTTGCCAGTGGCAGAGGTTAAAGCTTTTCAATCTCAGTGGTCGCAGGGGGAGATTCAGCTGCTATTGATTCGAATCTTGTAGTCATTGCCCTGGCTAGGTCACAATAGGGACCCATCCTATTGTTTAGTAAATACAGCATTCGGTTCACTACATCAATTACCATGACCCTAGGGGCTCACAGGGGCTTCCACTCAGCCTATTTGCAATGACAGCTGTCATACTAATGAATCCATTGCGACATTGTAATTAAACCATTTTATACATTCAGTTTACGTCTTCATCACATGAGCAAAAATGATACTACCCGGAAAGTAATAGACAAAGATAGCAAGGCAACATAATGGAAAGTCTAAATGTACAGACAATATCATTTCAAGAAAATTGTATTTTTTGTATTGACAACTAAGGAAATGACAACTAAAGTATTTAAGGTTTTTTTGTGTAGAGTGATCTTTTAAGTTTCTGAATAACATATATTTGCAACTATATTTTGATGCTTGGCATTATAGCCAGGCATCTGTACGTGGTGGAGTATGACAGAAGTTCTATATTATTATTATTATAATTATTATTATTATTTATCATTATTATTATTATTATTATTATTATTATTATTATAGCACCATTAATTTCATGGTGCTGTACATTTGGGGATTTACATACAGTACACAAAATATACTAAAAGATACAGTATAATAGTAACAATGACCAACTGGCATAGTGGGATAGAGGGCCCTGCCCGCGAGGGCTTACAGTCTATGAGGGAAGAAGGACAGAGACAGAAGGTGAGGGTAGAGGCTGTTCAGGTGATGGTGTGGTGTTGGTAATGTTATTGGGGGTTGTAGGCCTTCCTGAATAGGTGAGTCTTCAGGGCCTTCTTGAAGCCTGTGATTGTGGGGGTCAGTCTTATGTGTCTTGGTAATGAGTTCCAGAGTATGGGGGATGGACGGGAGAAATCTTGGAGACGGTTGTGTGAGGAGCGGATTAGAGCAGAGCGGAGTAGGAGATCATTGGAGGATTTGAGGTTACGTGTGGGCAGGTAGTGGGAGATTAGGTCAGAGATATATGGAGGGGACAGGCTGTGGATGGCTTTGTATGGTAACAGTAGCTTGAACTCAATTCGCTGGGCAATGGGTAGCCAGTGAAGGGATTGGCAGAGGGGAGCAGCCGATGATGAACAGGGGGCAAGGTGAATTAAGCGAGCAGCACAGTTTAAGGTGGACTGGAGGGGGGCGAGGGTGTTAGCTGGGAGTCCATGGAAAAGGGTGTTGCAGTAATCTAAGCGGGAGATTATGAGGGCATGGACTAGTGTCTTAGCAGTTTCTGGAGTGAGGAAGGAGCGGATTCGATGGATGTTCTTGAGTTGGAGGCGTCTGGAAGTGTTGAGGGTTTGAGCGTGTGACTTGAAGTAACAGAAAAATTTTAGAAGAAGTAAAGTATGCACTTCCAAGGTTGACCCTCATTGCATAGATAGAACTAAAGAGGCTACTGATATATGAGCCCGGAGTGCTGGATGCTACAGCATGGTTAACCACTTTGCCCCATTTGTCTCAGGTGCAGCAAAGCCTAGCTATGTTTCCACTCACTGTCCTGTATATGCCACCATGGTTTAAGTATTGGTAATTCATTTTTTTCATTAATATGAAATTATAAAGTCAATTTTTCTGTCATTTATTTTGTTTTGTATCTATTTTTATTTTTTTTTAATTAAAAGTTAAATTTTAACCGGTTAAGGACCAGGCCCAAAAGTATGTTAAAGACCAGGCCTTTTTTTTCAAAACTGACATGTGTCACTTTAAATGGCAATAACTTTGAGATGGTTTAACTTACACAAGTGGTTTTGAGACTGTTTTTTTCGTAACACATTATACTTCATGTTAGTGGTAAATATTAATCAATATTTTTGTATTTATTTATAAAAAAAACTAGGAAATTTGATGGAAATTTGGAAAAAATTGCAATTTTCAAAATGTGAAATTCTCTGCTTTTCAGGCAGATAGTCATACCACCCAAATACATGAATAAATATTATCTCCCATATCTCTGCTTTATCATCATCTTTTGATTGTCTTTTAATTTATTTTGGACGTTACAAGGCTTACAAGTGTAACAGCGATTTTCTAGATTTGCAAGAAAATTCCCCAAACCAATTTTTTAGGGACCGCTTCAGTTCTGTAAGGAATTATAAAGGCCTGTATAATAGAAACCCCCATAAATCACCCCATTTTCAAAACTACACCCCTCAAATTATTCAAAACAGCATTTGGGATGTTTGTTAACCCTTTAAGTTTTTCATAAGAATAAAAATAATATGGCAGTGAAATTTAGACATTTCATTTTTTTTCATTAATACATTCATTTAGACCTAAAATTAACACATTCACAAAGGGTTAAAGGAGAAAATGCATCTCACATTTTGTTATGCAATTTCTCCCATGCACAGAAATACCCCACATGTGGGCGTAAACTGATTTTTGGGTACACAGCAGTGCATGGAAGGGAAGGAGCGACACTGGGTGTGTGAACAGCAGATTTTGCTGGAATAATTTTCAGGCACCATGCCTCATTTGCAGAGCCCCTAGAGTACCAAAACAATGGAAACCCTCCAAAAGTGACCCCATTTTAGAATCTACACCCCTCACAGAATTCATCAAGGGGTATAGTCAGCATTTTGACCCTACAGTTGTTTCACAGATTTTACTAACATTGGGATGTGTAAATGAAAAATTACTAAAATGTCACTTTATCCCCAAAGTTTTAATTTTCACAAGGGGATAAAGGAGTAAAAGCCCCCCAAAGTTTGTTAAACAATTTCTCCTTAACACGGCAATACCCCATGTGTGGCCATATTCTGCTGTATGGGAACATGGCGGGGCTCAGAATGGAAAGAGCGCTATTTGGCTTTTGGATGGCAGATTTTGCTGGAATAATTTTAGGTGCCATGTCTCATTTGCAGAGCCCCTAGAGTACCAATACAGTGGAAACCCCCCAAAAGTGACCCCATTTTGGAAACTACACCACTCATAGAATTTATCTAGGTGTTTAGTGAGCATTTTGGCCTCACAGCTGTTTCACAGATTTTATTAACATTGGGACGTAAAAATGAAAAATTACTTTTTTTCCCAATGAATTGTCCATTTAGCGCCATATTTTTAATTTTGCAAGTAGTTAAAGAATTAAAAGCCCCCCACAGTTTGTTACAAAATTTCTCCTGAACACGGCAATACCCCATATGTGGCCATAATCTGCTGTATGGGTACATGGTGGGGCTCAGAATGGAAAGAGCGCTATTTGGATTTTGGAGGGCAGATGTGGCTGGAATAGTTTTCAGGTGCCATGTCGCATTTGCTGAGCCCCTAAAGTACCAATACAATGTAAACCCCTCAAAAGTGACCCCATTTTATAAACTACACCTGTCAAGGAATGAATCAAGGGGTATTATCATTTTGTGCCTAAAATGCTTCCAAAAAATGAATGTCCAAAATGAAAATTTAAATTTTGAAAGAAATATGCCATTTCGGTGCCCAATACGTTGCACCCACTTTGTGTTGTCAGAGACCTGCACTCCTAAAACTATTAAGGGGCCATCCCGAGGGGCAAAAAATATATATATGTGGGTGTAAACTGCTGCTTGGGCACACAGAAGGGCGCAGAAGGGAAGGAGCGCGATGAGGCTTTTGGAGTACAGATTCAGATGTTTGGTATCTGGACGCCATGTCATGTTTGTAGAGCCTGTAAGGTACCAGAAAAGTGGATTCCCCAAAGGAGTGACCCCATTTTGAAAACTGCACCCCTCAAAGAATTTCTCAGGGGGTGTAGTGAGTATTAGTATCCCAGACGTGACTGCACAGCGGATGGTGAAGAGGGAATGTGTAAGCTGTGCGGAGGACATTGCAGACACCAAATTCCCTACTATGTCCCAGTAGCTCCTATGATTGGGGGAGTCACTCTGGGGTCATTTTGGGGGTCACTTCTGGTGTCTTTCCCTTGTAAGCTGTAAATCTGGGGTGTCTCCTGAAGTACACTGACACAGCTTATACATTCCCTTCCTGCCGCCGCCAGTTGTATTCTAATAATTTGGCGATTTTGTTTTTTTTTTGTCTTCACATTGGTAGATGCTATATTTTCTTTATTCTTTTGGTGACGCGGCCATATAAGGACTTGTTGTTTGCGGGATGTGATATATTTTGTAATGACACCATTTTTGGGTGCCTACAACATACTGAATACATTTTATTAACTCTTTCTTGCTGGATTTAAAAAAAAAAAAAAAATCAATCCTGGCATTGAGTTGTACCCTTTAAATTTTTCGCCATGCAGCGCACAGTAAAAGTAACATGTTATCTTTATTCTGCGGGTCGGTACAGTTATGGCGATACCTCATTTATAGTAATTTTTTATGCAATACTAATTCTGCAGAACAAAAACACATTTGGGGACATAAATCAGTGATTTTTGCATCACCATCTTCTGAGAGGCGTAACATTTTTATTTTTCGGTTGACAGTGTTGGTTGAGGGCTTATTTTTTGCGGGACAACCTGTGCTTTTTATTGGCACTGTTGTGGGGTGCATATGATTTTTTGATCACTTTTTATAGCATATTTTGTAAGGTGATATGGTGAAAAATCATTACTTCCGGCGGGTTTTTTCCGTTTTTTTTTTCAGATGTTCACCGTATACATTAAATATTATTTCAGTTTTATTGTACAGGTTGTTACGGACACGGCGATACCAAATATGCATTGTTTTTATTAATTTTTAGTACTTTTTTTATATAATTCATTTTGTATAGAGAAAAAGGGATTTTTGGGCTTTATAACTTTATTACTTTTTTCATACACTTTACTTTTTATTTTAACTTTATTTTTTTTTACTTTTTCATGTGTCCCTTTAGGACACTTGAATCAGTTGATGCTTTGATGAAAGCACCAACTGATTCTGTATAGTAGCTTGCAAGACACGAGCAGGACATGAACCTGCTCGTGTCCTGCAAGCTACAGAGGAAGTGAGACACATCGCTCACTTCCTCCATCGGTCGGCAGGATCAACCAGGTATGTGGGGGCTCCGGTAGTCTGGGGTCACTGGCCAGACCCCAGACTACTTTTTACTGACATCGGCATCCCCCGATCTCGCCACGGGGGGTGCCGATCAGCTTCAATCTGCGGCGGATCCCTTTCGATCGCGCCGTGATGTTTCACGGCACGATCGAAAGGGTTAAAACGTTCAGTCGGAACTGAGTCCGACTGAATGTTGTTGAGGGGGTGGTTAGGTGTTAGTAACACCTAATACCTGCCCTCCCCCCGCCCCACCCCCTGCCTAGTGAGTCTCTGAAGACCGGCCGTAAATTTACAATCGGCTGGTCTTAGAGACCAGGACTGCTGGCCGTAAATTTACGGCCAGCGGTCCTTACCCGGTTAATCTTTGTTGAGCTGCTGGAATTTTCTTTTTTCTACAATGAGCCTTAGTTGAGCCTTGCACCAGCAGTGTTTTTGGCCCTTGAGGTGAGTTGAGCTTTTAAACAGCAGAGATTTAGTTTTTGGCCCTTGGGGTGAGTTGAGCCTTTAACCAGCAGAGTTTGGGGGAATCAGGGTGGATTGAGCCTCTAACCAGCAGAGTTTGGGGGAATCAGGCTGGATTGAGCCTCTAACCAGCAGATTTTGGGGAAATCAGGGTGGATTGAGCCTCTAACCAGCAGAGTTTGGGGGAATCAGAGTGGATTGAGCCTCTAACCAGCAGAGTTTGGGGGAATCAGAGTGGATTTAGCCTCTAACCAGCAGAGTTTGGGGGAATCAGAGTGGATTGAGCCTCTAACCAGCAGAGGTGGGGGAATTGGGGTGGATTGAGCCTAGTAGGAGCAGAATTGTGCAATGCTGATGGTGGAGGAGTATGAGGAGGAGGAGGAATTGTAGAGGTTGAGCACACACATGAAACTTCATGTCAGGGTGCTTGACACCGCTGGACATGAAAATGATGGGTCTATCCAGTGACTGTTCATTTTGATGAAGGTCAGCCGGTCAGCACTGTCAGCTGACAGCAGGCTGCGCTTATCTGTGATTATGCCACCGGCTGCGCTGAAGACCCTATCCAATAGCACGCTGGCGGCAGGGCAGGAAAGGACCTCCAATGCGTACAGCACAAGTTCCAGCCACAAATCCAACTTGGAGACCCAATAAGTGTAGGGCGCAGAGGGATCGGAGAGGACAGGGCTGTGGTCGGCCAGGTACTCCCGCAACATGCGCCTATACTTGTCCCTCCTGGTGACACTAGGCCCCTCAATGTCAGAAGTTTGGCGAGGGGGTGCCATTAACGTGTCACAGACCTTGGAGAATGTGCCCCTGTTAGGTGTGGACCAGATGGCAGTTGTTAGCCTCTTGGAGGAACTCTCCTCTCTGCCGCCAACCAGAGTTGATGGAAACTTCTTCATCATATTCTGCACCAGTTGCTTGTGGCAATCATTAATGCAACTGGCCCTCCCCTCGACCGGAATAAAAGTCGAGATATTATTTTTATACCAGGGGTCGAGGATTGCAAAAATCCAGTAGTGGTTGCTCTCCAGGATTTTGACAATGTGTTTGTCACTTGAAAAGCACCCCAACATGAATTCAGCCATGTGTGCCAGAGTGTTAGGGTTAGTTCACACGTTGGCAGTCCCGCGTGGGTTTTGACACAGTGATCAGACTCCCTGGGGTTCAAGACACCTGGGGGGGGGGGTCTAATGAAAAAAATATTAAAAATTCAAATCACCCCCTTTCCCTAGAACACATAAAAGTACTTAAATACTGTGAAACACATACACATTAGGTATCCCTGAGTCTAAAAACGCCCGCTGTACAAATCTATAAAAATATTTTTCCTGTATGGTAAATGCTGTAGTGGGAAAAAAAAAGTCTAGTGCCAAACTGCCGTTTTTTTTCCCACTGTTTTGCCTCTGCTAAAAATTTCAATAAAAGTGATCAAAGCAATAGCAATTTGCCAAAAGGGTATAACTTAAAAATACACTTGGTCCCGCAAAAAAAGACGCCTTAAACATCCCTGTACATGGAAGTATCAAAAAAAAAGTTACTGGTGTCAGAATATGACAACTTTTAGGGAAAAAAAAAAATTGGCACGGGTTAAAATGTAAATAATGCCATATGAATTAGATATCCTTGGAATCATACCTAAACATAGAATACAGGTGCCATGTCATTTTGGCTGTACAGTGAATGCTGTAAAAACGAACCCCATAAGAAAATCGTACAAATGCACTTTTTCTTCAAATCTACCCCATTCTGAATTTTTTCCCCCAGCTTTCTAGTACATTCTACAGAATATTAATGGTAGTATCATGAAGAAGAATTTGTCCCAGAAACAATCCCTCATATGGCTGAGAGCGGAAAAATACAGTTATGGGGTTTGGAGGGGGGGTGGGGGTTGAAAAATGCCTGTGGTGGGAAGGGGTTAAAAGGGGACATACTAAAAATCATGAAGAAAAAGAATGAACAATGTTATAACTTGCAATAATTATTAAGACTAGAGATGAGGGAGTACTGTTCGGATCAGCCGATCCGAACAGCACGCTCCATAGAAATGAATGGATGCACCTGGTACTTCCGCTTTGACGGCGGCCGGCCGCTTAACCCCCCGCATGCCGGCTATGTCCATTCATTTCTATGCGAGCGTGCTGTTCGGATTGGCTCATCTCGCTCATCTCTAATTAAGACAAGTATAATGAGTTTCTTGTGCTTTGGAGACATAAAATGAAGAGGTTATACATATAGTTTCTACTGGAATGAGCACACATTCCACATCTACAGACATGTAGTCACTTCCCTGTGCTTCTTAGGTATGGAATGAACAGGTTATATCTGTCGTTTGCTGCGGAATCAATACATAATTTACATATACAGCCATGTACTAAATTCCTTCTGATTCCTAAATATGGAATGAACAGGTTATATGTATCATTTATTGGGAAATATTCACAAATTGCAGATAGTCATGTAGTAAATTCTGTGTACTTCCCAGATATGGTGACAGAGTTATCTGTTCATTCCACAATAAACTACACATGGTATCTGTTCATTCTATTACTACAACTCAAACAGAACTACTACATGTCTGTGTATGTAGAACATGTGTTCAGTCAACTATTACCTAGACATATAACCTTTCATTCCACATCTATGAAGCACAGGGAATTTACTACATGCTTAGGGTTCGTTCACATCTGCGCCCGCGACTCCGTTATGCAGGTTTCCGTTTCCTGCACAAAACAGGGCAGGAGACGGAAACCTGCAGGCATCTTTCAAACCCATTCATTTGAATGGGTTTGAAAAGTGTCTGGCCGTGAGCGCCGGTGAGCGTTTTATGCTCTCCGTGACGAAACTGTTTTTTTTTTTAACCAGACACAGAGTCAGACATTTTTGTCCGGTATAAAAAAAATGCTTTCGCCGCAGAGAGCATAAAACGCTCACGGCGAGACTCGGGATGAAAGGTTTCCGTCTTCTGCATGTAACCTGGTAACGGAGGCCCGAACGCTAGTGTGAACCCAGCGTCACATAAGTAGAATATGTGTTAATTTCATTATGAACTACACATAAAACCTTTCATTCCACATCTTTGAAGCACAGGGAATTACTACATGCTTACGTATGTGGAATATGTGTTAATTTCATTACGAACTATACATATATTTTTTCATTTCACATCTACAAAACAGAGAATTTTCTACATGGCTGTATATGTGAAAAAGTTACTCAATTCACTAGGACTAGGAGCTACACATATAACCTGTTAATTCCACGTTTACAAAGCACAGGGAATTTACCACATGCCTGTATAGGTGAAATATATGTCTATTTCACTGAGCCATACAGATCACCTGTTCATTCTATACCTAGCAAGCACATGGAATTGTGTAGAGAAAATTGGGTTTACCTGGAATTTTACTTTCATTGAGTCTGAAGGCAGCATAGAAGGGTCTTTATTCTCGCCTTTAACTCCTCCCAGGAACAGTCCACTAATGAAAGTTATTTAGCATAATTAATAGTATAACATAATGGGAGGATATGCTGTGCTGCCGTAGGACTCATAAGGGGAGGAGGGGGGAATCATCATTTGGAAACCTTATTAAGCACTGCAGGACCCTCAGATTGGATGTGCAGGTAAGGGTATGTTCACACATCAGTATGCCATCAGTCCGTTTGAATTCAGTTTGAGACTAAAAACGGACTGATGCACATACTGATTGTATACTGACACCTTTTTATGCTGACAGCAAACGCTGTCCGTCCCCTAGAGGACAGATAAGGGGTCGTTCACATCTGCGCCCGGTCTCCGTTATGCAGGTTTCCGTTTCCTGCACAAAACAGAGGCAGGAGATGTAAACCTGCAGGACTCTTTCTCACCCTTTCATTTGAATGGGTGAGAAAGCTGTCCGGCCGTGAGCGTTTTGCGCTCTCTGCCGCGAAACCGGGTTTTATAATCCGGACACAGAGTCGGACATGCAGTACTCTGTGTCCGGATTAAAAAAAAAACGGTTTTGCGGCGGAGAGCATAAAACGCTCACCGCCGCTCACGGCCGGACCCGGTCTGTGCTTTCCGTCTTCTTGCACGCAGGTGTGAACCTAGCGTCAGGAGATTAAAAGTAGCAATTGTAAACAGAGTAGAGATAAGGAGATATAATAAATGTTCTTATGTCCTCCTTATCTCTACTTTGTTTACAATTTTCTACTTTTAATCCCCTTATCTGTCCTCTAGGGGACGTTTGCTATCAAACTGAATTCAAATGGACTGATGGCATACTGATGTGTGAACATACCCTAATAATGCTTGATGAAGGTAGAGAAAAGAGCTCCAGAAAGCAGCATTATAGGTATCCAGAATAGATACTTGAGCCCATAAAGTTGCCGTGCAATGTGCCATTAGTGAAGTTGGTAAAGAGAGATCTGTAAGGGCTCATTCACATCTGCGCCCGGTCTCCATTCTACAGGTTTCCGTTTCCTGCACAAAACAGAGGCAGGAGACGGAAACCTGCAGGACTCTTTCAAACCCATTCATTTGAATGGGTTTGAAAGATGTCCGGCCATGAGTGGCGGTGAGCGTTTTATGCACTCCGCCGCGAAACCGTTTTTTTTAAATCGGGCACAGAGTCAGACATGCAGTACTCTGTGTCCGGTTTAAAAAAAAACGGTTTCGCGGCGGAGAGCATAAAACGCTCACGGCTGGACCCGGTCTGAGAACAGACTCCGGGCGCCAGTGTGAACCTAGCGTAAGCCTCAAAAATAGTAGATTTGGTCCACCTGCCTAATGTGTCTTTAGAGGATTTCTTCCCCTTCCTTGCACTTGAAAAGAGTACATATACATTTTCCTGCTTTCTGAAATCTGGTTCTATCCAGATAAGTCAGAATAGTTCTTTTGACATCTAGATTGTGGAAATATATCTTCTTCTGTATTACCCTTAGTTCACATCTGCGTTTGGTAAACTGTTCGGGGAGTCCGCATGGGGACTCCCCGAACGGACTACCAAACGCACTGGCAGACGGTGTGCAGTGAAAGCACACGGACCCCATAGACGATAATGAGGTTCGTGTGCTTTCTGCATGCTGCCCGCACGAATCATACGGACATGAAAGTGATCGTGATCTACTTTTCTGTCTGCATGTTCCGTGCGGGCAGCACAGGGAGAGCACATGGACCCCATTATAGTCTATGGGGTCTGTGTGCTTTGACTGGCACACCACTTGCCAGTGCGTTTGGTAGTCCGTTCGGGGAGTCCCCATGCAGAATCCCCCCGACGGAATACCAACACAGATGTGAATGAGGTCTCAGGATGAAGATAGTAAACTGGTAAGAAGGATTCTTCAGTAATATTTTGAAAAGAAGGACCTTTAGTAGAGATGAGAGAATAGTATTAGAAACTAGAGTTTGGAATACCTTGCACCCATAGGAATGCATGGGACCGGCCGTACAGCTAGGGGTTAAGCGCCGGCCGGCGAAACTCTAGTTTCTAATACTATTCACTCATCTCTAACCTTTAGGTATGAAGTTTGGCAGCGTTCTCAAGAGGACTCCATTGGGTAGAAATCTCAAATACAGGCTTCTGGAGTATAAGGCATGCAGTTCTCCCAGCCTTTTGGCAGATGTAATGGCTACTAGGAAAACCACTTTGCAGGATAGCCGTTTTAGATCTATTTCCTGGAACAGCTCCAATGGATGGGATGTCAGAGCATTGAAAACAACAAGCAAGTCCCAAACAGGCACAGGAGGTTTTACCTCCGATCTCAGGTTCCTAATTGCTTTGAAAAATCTTGATATTAAAGGATGACCAGAGAATTTACCATCAGTCACGGCATTAATGGCTGTCATACGTACTTTGAATGTAAAAAAGGATTTTGCTGAACCAGAAAGAGAATTTAGACCAATTTTTCTAAGTCTCACAGGCTGCCAATAGAGTATTAATTGCTGATGTAGATAACACTATATTCTTCTGTCTCAGTCCTTCACAATCCAAGCTGGAAGATGGAGTTTGCTCAACTCTGATATTCAGAGATCCTTTTAGATACAGAGCTTTTAAGTCCAGCAGGGCAGATTCTGCTGGTTGGAGAATATTCCTGCATTCTGTCATCAGTAACCTGCTTTGTGTCCCACCCTGCTTGTTCCAATCATAGGCTGTCCAAAATAGGATGTCTGTCTGAATTAGGACTAAATTGTCCTGAATTGATGGTCTGAAATGCAGAGATGCCAACCTGAGAGCTTTCATCTCCTGAAAATTTGAGGAAAGGAGCCCATCTAAATTGTCCCATAGTCCTTGAGCCCAAGAAGTTTGGAGATGAGCACCCCAGCCTCTCATGGAGGCTGCAGAGAAGGCTTCTTATACCATTCATTATGCTAATTAACTGTCTCATTGGTACATAGGTGGGCCGGTCCTGGGAAAAGTTAAGGACGGGATAAAGACCCTTCTATGCTGCCTCATGCCTGGAATATATTCCAGTATAAACTATATGTATAGCCTCATCATTTTATGTCTGCAAAGTACAAGAAAAAAAATTCATTATACTTGTCATAATAATTATAGCAATTTATAACTTTGGTCATTCTTTCTCTTCATGTTTTTAGTATATTCCTATTAGAGGCTCTGCAATGCAGACATGGCAGACAGATGGGCACTGTTAAGAATCATGTGTATAACATTATGCGATGCAACCTTCTTTATTCTTTCACATATTCCTAATAAAATCTTGTTACATTCCTAGAGTCATTCTAATGGGGCAAGCTGTAATACTATATTGGTATTGCTTTG
Organism: Leptodactylus fuscus; assembly: GCF_031893055.1. Classification (NCBI taxonomy): domain Eukaryota; kingdom Metazoa; phylum Chordata; class Amphibia; order Anura; family Leptodactylidae; genus Leptodactylus; species Leptodactylus fuscus. Next base: position 148,247,121 of record NC_134268.1, on the reverse strand, counting down.
GGATATATACCACGTACAAAGTAATTTTTATTTGGGCATAGGGTTTTTAGACTCTTTCTTCACGTTAAGCCTCATGTCCTTATATTTGTAGCTGTGCCAAAACTGTAGACTGGTTCACACTAGCGTTCTGCCCCAGATTTCAATTAAAATTGTCAGCGAGAAAGGTCCTGCAAGGAGGATTTTTCTCTTCAATGGTTTAAGTAGGTTCTGTGGGTTTCCATGTGTAACTGCTTTTTAAGCAGATTGGGTTTCCATCTTTCAGGTCCATGTCCACGTTTTATACTTCTGCCATATTAAAGCACTTTTATGGGAGAAACAAGGGATTAAGGCTTTGTTCAGACTTGCTTTTTTTTGGTTCAAGAAATGGTGATCCAGCAATAAATAAAATTACCAGACTAGTTGTAAAAACCTTTGCAAGATGTAGTGGAAGCATACTCCATCCTGACTCCAAATATGGGTGTTGGAACATAATGCCTGGATCAAAAGGCCATAAATATACTCACCTAATGTACAGCCTATGTAGAGATGGAAATACAGTATGAGTCCAGGATGGATGGGTAGATGGATAATCAAAGTAAGTCCTCCAATCCTAAGGAAGCCAAATACTGTAGCTGTCAGGACCATACCAGAGATCCATTGATTCAGAGCCAAGAGTCTGAGCCAGCAATATAAGGTCATTCATGTCACCGAATAAGCAGACCAAGATGAAGTCCAGGGCAAGCCAATGTCTAATATACAAGCAACAGGCAAAGGAGGTACAAGGTTTGGGAGCATGTTGCCGGGCCATGATTGATCTGCACTGATGGAACATATATGTTATCCATGTAACACCCGTGCACCTCATTGCCAGTGAGCACGATCCACAAAACAGACAGGAATAGGACGCATCCTTAGTTTTGCTCATGACCCCAAACACCAGACCGTGAAAATACTCTGTCGTGCCTATGGGGCCATAGAAATGAATGGGTCATGAAAAACATGGCTAGGACATTGACTGTGCGCCTGGTTGTGTATACGAGGTCTTATTGTATAATAAGAATGGAGATGCACACACTACCAGCCATGTGTAACATATTTATATTTCAAGCTCTTTACATTTATCTCCTGACATGACTTTAATATTAATGTTTTTGATCTGTTTTTTTTTTTTTTTATATGTGACTTTCAATGCTGAGTTTTTCTAAATTTCTGTTAATTGTCAGAATAGAGAATACATGTAATATATTTTACTGCAGTATAACTGGCACTGGCATGTGCCGCATGACTCATCCTGGCATGTGCCGCAAACATCAGCCAATAGAATCACAGCATGTGGCTACAAACCTGGAAAAGAAACGTCAGTTGGTGCCAGTCAGCGATTGCTCTTTTAGAGATTAGACCGGCTCCCTATTGCTCCCACTTGTGAGAAAGCGACAGAAAGCGACAGTTTTTTATTACAGAGACCCGATCGACACCTGCGGATTACGAAGAGAACCGCTAATAGCGAGTCACCAGAGGTAAGATATCATCACTTTACTGTGAAATCCGGATTTACCGTATTTTGGACTATAAGACGCACCTAGGTTTTAGAGGAGGAAAATAGGGAAAAAAATTTTGAAGCAAAAACTGGTAAAATATTTAATATATGGGAGTTGTAGTTTTGCAACAGCTGCAAGGCCACATTGACAGGTGACCCTGCAGCTGTACGGGGATGCATAGAGCGTTTTTTTTGCGGGGCCAGCTGTACTTTTTAGTTATACCATTTTGGGGGATATCTATTGCTTAGATCACCTTGTATTGAAAAAAAAAAACAGGAGGTGATTTAGAACTTTTATTTATTTCATATTTTTAAAGCTTTTTTTTTTTACTATTTTATTCCCCCCCAGGGCTTGAACCTGCGGTCACTTGATCGCAAGTCCCATAGACGGCAATACAAATGTATTGCCGTCTATGGGCCATTCTGTCTATTAGTATTACGGCTGGTCATAGAGACCAGCCGCAATACTAATATAGCCGTGACAGGCCAGGGAGCCTCATTAGGCTCCCGGCTGTCACCCGGACAGGTCGGCTCCTGCGATATCGCCGCGCAGGAGCCGGCCTGCAACTCTACAGGTACGGGGCCGGTGGGGACGGATACTGACCCGGCATCCGCTGTACTAGAGAGGCGGATGCCGGCACGGGATAGACGCCGGGGCCTGAGACATCGCTACGATCCTCTGCCCTGCATGAAGCATGCAGGGCAGAGGAGCGCAGCGATGTCTCAGGCCCCGGCACCTGTAATGGCGTCTATCACTTGCCGGCTTCCGCCTCTCTATTACAGCGGATGCCGGGCGCCACCTTCAGACTATAAGACGCACCCTTCTTTTGCCCAAAAATTTGGGGGAAAAAAAGTGCGTCTTATAGTCCGAAAAATACGGTATGTTCCCTGTAATGTGACAGTGAGGGGCCCCTGTAACTAGATAATAGAAATGGTTTACACTGTGTGAGATATAGTAGATGACCTAGATGTACATGGATAAGCCTGGGGGTTCATTCTATATATATATATATATATATATATATATATATATACCGTACATACACTAGGGTGACTGTGGATAAATATGGAGACGAGACACTTAGGTAATTATGGATATCTATGGACAGTGGGAAAATAAAAGATGAAATATGGAGAAATTTGGTTAAATGGGAGAATATTGAAAAACTCAGTTACCGATAGATTATTTGAATAATTTTGGATACTCATGGTCTAATGTGTGGAATATTGGATGTTTATTGATGACTAGTAGAATGCCCGCAACTTCGCTCGCAGAAAATATGTTAAATTATTGGTTATGCTAAAGTAATTAAAGTAAAATTTTCAGTATCACACAGAAATTAACATTTTCAGAGTAAATCTTTTTTTCCACTTAAAATTTTTATTATTTTGGCATTATACTAATTTGTCGTAACATTGATGTAAACAACTTTTTTTTTTTCATTTCAACATTTTTATTGCTTTTACATATTCAATACATATTATGTAGTATAAACTATTTCAACAATTTTTTGAACTATTTCTTATCAAAAATAAAAATATATGCACCTTACACAAACATATAAAATATTTACACCAGGGACGTAACTACCGGGGTAGAAGAGGTAGCAGCTGCCACAGGGCCCGGGACGTTAGGGGGCCCAGCGACAGCCACTACCGCTGTGTTTTTATGTTTTTTTTTTAATAGGCCGTTATTGGCTGGAGTTACTCCAGACGGTAATGGGCCCTATTTACTTACCGATCCTGGCAGTAGCCGGGATCGGAAAGTGACGCTGCGGGCCCCACAAACAGTATTATTATACTCGTGGGTCTGAAAATACCCCCGAGTATAATGACCGGAGGCCCAGGAAGAGGTAAGGGAACATCAAAAACTGTGTTACTTACCTCTCTGGTCAGGCTTCGGGCCTACTTGTGTGACGTCCCAGAAGTCACATGACCAGGGCCTGCGTCCTTTGCGTTGCGACGCAGGCCCCCCGGGTCACATGACATCTCGGACGTCATTGAAGATGGCCGCCATCAGCAGGAAGTACAGCAGAACCAGGGATAGATAAGTAAGAGGTTTTTTTTTAATGTTTGTTCATGGGTGTCAACAATGGGGTATAATCCTGGATGAAGGGGCCACTATGAGGTAGAATGCTGTGTGCAGGGGCCACTATGGGGTATAATACTGTGTGCAGGGGCCAATATGGGGCATAATACTGTGTGCAGGGGACACCATGGAGTATAATACTGTGTGCAGGGGCCACTATGGGGTATAATACCGTGTGCAGGGGCCACTATGGGATGTAATACTGTGTGTAGGAGACACTATGAGGTATAGTACTGTGTGCAGGGGTCACTATGGGGCATAATACTGTATGCAGGGGTCACTATGGGGCATAATACTGTTTGCAGGGGCCACTATGGGGTATAATACTGTGTGCAGGGGTCACTATGGGGTATAATACTGTGTGCAGGGGTCACTATGGGGTATAATACTGTATGCAGAGGACACTATGGGGCATAATACGGTGTGCAGGGGACACTATGGGGCATAATACTGTATGCAGAGGACACTATGGGGCATAATGCTGTGTGCAGGGGACACTATGGGGTATAATAGGGCACGCCAGAATGCGCGCGGGGGGAAGGGGGATGTCATGTCAAAAGTTCACCACGGGGCCCCGTCATTCCTAGTTATGGCATTGATTTACACCTAAATAACAACATAATGCAGCCCTTCCCCCCTCCCTCCAGTGTAATTTATAAGTAGTTCATGGACAAAAGAGTAAAATAGGTTTACAGTTACATAACTAACTATTGTAGTGCTTCAGTGATGAAAGCTCCCTGTATAGTAAGCAATAATGACAATCTTACTATTAGGCCGTTTTTGCCTGAATGTTGCTGCTCAGTATACCCCCGAGTATAATGACCGGAGGCCCAGGAAGAGGTAAGGGAACATCAAAAACTGTGTTACTTACCTCTCCGGTCAGGCTTCGGGCCTACTTGTGTGACGTCCCAGAAGTCACATGACCAGGGCCTGCGTCCTTTGCATTGCGACGCAGGCCCCCCGGGTCACATGACATCTCGGACGTCATTGAAGATGGCCGCCATCAGCAGGAAGTACAGCAGAACCAGGGATAGGTAAGTAAGAGGGTTTTTTTAATGTTTGTTCATGGGTGTCAACAATGGGGTATAATCCTGGATGAAGGGGCCACTATGAGGTAGAATGCTGTGTGCAGGGGCCACTATGGGGTATAATACTGTGTGTAGGGGACACCATGGAGCATAATACTGTGTGCAGGGGCCACTATGGGGTATAATACCGTGTGCAGTGGCCACTATGGGATGTAATACTGTGTGTAGGAGACACTATGAGGTATAGTACTGTGTGCAGGGGTCACTATGGGGTATAATACTGTGTGCAGGGGTCACTATGGGGTATAATACTGTGTGCAGGGGCAACCATGGGGCATAATACTGTGTGTAGGGGTCACTATAGGGTATAATACTGTGTGCAGGGGTCACTATGGGGTATAATACTGTGTGCAGGGGTCACTATGGGGTATAATACTGTGTGCAGGGGTCACTATGGGGTATAATACTGTGTGCAGGGGTCACTATGGGGGTATAATACTGTGTGCAGGGGTCACTATGGGGTATAATACTGTGTGCAGGGGCCACTATGGGGCATAATACTGTGTACTGGGACCACTATGGGGCATAATACTGTGTGTTCAGGGGCCACTATGGGGCATAATACTGTATGCAGAGGCCACTATGGGGCATAATACTGTGTGTTCAGGGGCCACTATGGGGCATAATACTGTGTGTGCAGGGGCCACTATGGGGCATAATGCTGTGTGCAGGGGACACTATGGGGTATAATAGGGCATGCCAGAATGCGCGCGGGGGGAGGGGGGGGGGGTGTCATGTCAAAAGTTCACCACGGGGCCCCGTCATTCCTAGTTATGGCATTGATTTACACCTAAATAACAACATAATGCAGCCCTTCCCCCCTCCCTCCAGTGTAATTTATAAGTATTTCATGGACAAAAGAGTAAAATTGGTTTACAGTTACACACCTTTCTATTGTAGGGCTTCAGTGATGAAAGCTCCCTGTATAGTAAGCAATAATGACAATCTTACTATTAGGCCGTTTTTGCCTGAATGTTGCTGCTCAGTAAGGCTGCTTGCACACTAAAGTAACACTACAGTCTCTGGGCCATGGATTCGTCAGTTCCAAAGACTTCTATGGAGCCTGTAAAATTCACAGCTTTGTACACAAAGAAGTCTATGGAACCGCCAAATCCATTGCCTCGAGGCCCATGAAAAATACTTTAGTGTGCAAGCAGCCACTAAGGATACCAGACATGTTTTGTCAGTGTATGTGTGTGATTCATGTGTATGTATGCATGTGTGCATGCACGTGTGTATGGTCCGTCTATATGTATGTGTGTGTGTGCACGTGTGTGATACATGTGTATATATGCGTGTGTGCATGCATGTGTGGTCCGTGTATATGTATGCGTGTGTGTGTCCACACATGTATGTGTGTGCATGCGTGTGATACATGTGTATGTATTTGTGTGTGCATGCAAGTGTGCGGTCCGTGTATAAGTATGTGCGCATGTGATCCATGTGTTTGTGCATGCTGTGTGCAAGTGTCCATGCGTGCGGTAGTTGTGTGTGAGTACGCATGTGCTCTGTTCATCCGTGTACGTAGTGTGCATCCACCTGAGTGTGTTTACGTGCGTGTGTGGTCCTTGTGTGTGTGTGTGTGTGTGTGTGGTGTGCATGTCCTATTTGTGGGGTAGTGTTTGTGTTCTGTGTGTGTCTAGAGTGGTCTGGTGTTTGTGTGATGTGTTGTGGTATTTGTGTGGTGTTGTGCTTGTGTGTTGATGTATGTGTGCTGTCTGTGTGATGTTTATATGGTGTTTGTGTGAAATGTTTTTGTGTTGTGTGTGGTGTTGCAGCCCCTTCAGCAGCGACTCTTTGGCGCGGTCGCTATAATCTGTCCCTGTCAGTCACAACTGTTGTTTTCCCCTCAGCACTTTCACTTTCACATTTCCCCATTATATGCATAGGGCCTAACTTCAGGGGCCCCATTCTCATGATGGGGGACGCTAGCAAGATGTAACATGCGCAGTATTCTGCTTCTGTGTGTGGAGAGGGGGCATGCCAAATTTCACCCAAATATATATATATATGATCATTCTAGTCATTCCTGACATAATAACTGTTACAGACATTGTATGGAATTAGGAAAAGTCTCTTTTATTAAACACACTGTTACTCCCTATCAAGTACATGGTGCTGAGCTGAGATAACAGAAAAACCATTAGCTGACATTGTTTCCAAAAAAGCATATCCTTTTGCTTAAAGGGGTATTCCCACGTCGCATACTCACCAGTCTTCGCTGCTGTAAAATCTTCTTTCTTCCTGTTTTGTTGCATCATTGGTGGGCGGGGTTACATATGCAAAGCCAGCGGCGAGATGATATCGCTTCTATGCCGCTGGCCCTGCGTGCGCGATCCCGATGCAGCTAGGCATTGGACGTACAGCGAATAGATGGTGAGACCAGTCAGTTCCCCAGCCTTCACAATGCCAATACAGACCTGGCATCTGCTGTAATAGAAAGGCGGATGCCGGGGAGGGCTAGACGCCGGCACAGGAGCCTGCGACATTGCAACGCTCCTGCCCTGCATGAAGCCAGCAGTGGCAGGAGCGATGCTGCTATTCCGCTCCTCCGTCCCCCCCCCCCTCCGGAATAGCAGCATCGCTCCTGCCGCTGCTGGCTTCATGCTGGGCAGGAGCGTAGCAATGTCGCAGGCCCCAGCACCTGTGCTGGTGTCTAACCCTCCCCGTCATCCGCCTCTCTATTACAGTGGATGCCGGGTATGTATTGGCGGCCCCTTCCCCCCAAAGTGTAAACTACCCCACCCCCCCCAGGCTCGCTCCCGTGCACTTATCCCCTCCTCCCTCCCCCCTGAGAGCGAGCAGATACATCACTTGACTTTTGACCAGATAAGTCAAGGGCTGTGTCAACAATGAATTGAATAAAGTAAGATAGTGGCCAAACAAAGTAGTTTTGCTGAAGCAATGTATTTAGGAAAAGTCTTACATTCACATTAACAAGCAGTATAGATAGGATCCTTGTGATGGGACAACCCCTTTAACATTTCATGTCTGTCAGTAATAAAAGCATATATTGTTTATGAGACATCTTTAAAGGGAGTCTGTGATCTGAGTAATCAATGGTAAGCTACCACAGTGCCTTATAGGTCACTTCCCCCTCACCAAGCTACTACCTCCATATTAGTGAACTGATTCTACGTTACTGGGGAAAAAAGTTTTCAGCAATCTGCTAATGTGCTACAAGGTTTAGAGCCCGGCATTACCAGTTTAGAATCTCAGCCAAAAACCCTGCCTAGCGCTGCCCTCCTAATCTCCATTGACAAATTTCCTTTTGTTCATGTTTGTACCCAGAACACTGTCAATCATTGTCTATGGGCAGGGTAAGCAGGACTCTCACTGTCTCCCCTAAGAGTCCTGTCTGAACTTACTCTACTTCTTAGGGAGCCTGCACACGGAGTAAACGCTCGCTCATTCTAAACGTAAAACTTGTTCAGAGTGAGCGGCGTAAAAAACAGATCCCATTGACTTGAATGGGTGCCGGCATACGCGCACTCCCTATTGAAATCAATGGCAGGCTTTTTTACCTATTGCTTTCAATGTGATACGCACGTATCACATTGAAAGTAATAGGTAAAAAAGCCTCACATTGATTTCAATGGGGAGCGCACGTATGCTGGCACCCATTCAAGTCAATGGGATCTGTTTTTTACGCCGCTCACTCTGAACAAGTTTTACGTTCAGAATGAGCAAGCATTTACTCTGTGTGCAGGCTCCTTTACTTAGAAAACCTATTCCAATTCACACGAACCTATATCTCACAGGGCATAGCTTTTCTCCTGCTCTTACATAGGACAACACATCTGAGCGGTGTTGTGGTGTTAGATTTTCCAAAATTTATGCTTAAACTTCTCTGTAAGGTCTTGTTTTAAGTCATATTACCAAGTATTTGTGTACAATTTTCTTTCTCTTCATATTTCCCTGGAGGAAGAGAAGATGATGCGGAAGAGGAAGAGAGAACTTATTGCCCAGTATGAAGAGGAGACGTAAGTGCAATTATCACTGTATTACAAATACTTGTCAATGGTGGCCTGTCCTTAGAATAGGTCATCAATATCAGATCAGTAAGAGTCCACCAACTGACACCACCACCTATCATCTAATTTCCACATCGAGCCAGTAGAAGATGGCTTCATCCACTATGTAGTGGCCTTGTAGTTCTATGGCAGCTCAGCTCCCATTCACTTATAGCACAGACACTACACAGTTTAACAAGCCATCTAAGGAGCCAACTCTGTATCCATATCATCTGATCCATGTAGGAAGGGGGGCGGTCAGATGTTGGAGCTACTGAAGTAATATTAATGACCTAACCTAAGGATAGCACGTCAATATCTAATCTTGGACAGCCACTTTAATATGAGATTTACCCATGAGGAGACCAGGGTGTATGCTGCCCTTTTTTATTAAGTGTCTGCACCTTACGCATACTTTACTTCAAAAACGAGACTTATGTACAGATTCACCTATTTTGTCACTTGGGGTTTGTAGGGTTCTAAACTACAGAGCCATATGCACTTCTTGTACCTATGAATAGGCCCTTTATACAATGGAAGATTTTCTCCTAGATGAATGCAGTGTATTTAAGAGAAAGAAATCTTCTTAATATTGCATCTGATGACACATGGCTCTGTATACAATCTCTCAGATATCATACGAATGAATAGTAAAAGCCTCTATATGCCATAATATTAATTCATAGGCACGTTGTGGCCCACTATTGTCCCATACATGTCCTTTTTTTTTTACCATATTTTGGAACCTGGATAAACTATAATGGGTCGTGAACGTGAGGCTTAATATAGTTTCTTCTCTCACAGTTCAAGACCTGACCCCGAGGAGGAATCCAAGAAGAGGAAGATGGAGGACAGCATCTTGCAGAAAGAACAGACTGCTTTCTTCAAACTCCTGGGTAAAATATTCCTTCCAGCCCATACAACCTGACGGAAAGTATCTTATTTTTACACAAAAGTATATATAATGGGTCTAAAGAGACTGCTGGATAGTGGCACGGCCACAGGCTGGTATTATTACGCTGGGGAGGGCAGAAACCTGTGGCCCTTCCCACCCGGGTAATGTCAGGCTTCTGCTACTTGTTATATCTGGCAGTTTTTTATACCCAGTCAGATATAACAAGTAGGAGGGTGGGAAGGGCCACAGTTTATGACCCTTCGCATACCAGGCCACGGCTTCTCCAATGCCTGCCCTTTTCTTAAGATACACCCCTGATAGCGTTGGGTACCAGTGTAATAACTGAGAGTTTAGTGCCAGCCTTTTCACAGGGTAACACTAAGGGTAGGTTCACACAACCATTGTCAATGTTTATTGCTGGTAGAAAATATAAAAAAAAACAAAAAACTTGAGAGTCTTCAGTAGTTGATACCTTTTTAATGGCTAACTAATAATGATGACAGATTACAACGTTTCTGTCATCTGTCATCATTATTGTGGAGTTTATTATGTTTAATTTTTTTTATTTATTTTTTGTTGAATTGCCTAATATAAGGTACCTCCCGAAAATAAGTCATACTCAAAAATCATTGCAGCCGGCCGAACACTGTGCGCGATGTTCAGTGTGCACAGGTATGTCGGCTGCTGCCTCTGCTGTTGTATCCATTGTTCTGGCTGCTGTAGGATGAGCTGGGAGATGCCCGCTGTGCATATGCTGTAGGGAGTTCACTCTCCCAGCTCATCCAAGAGGCAGAGGCAGCAGCCGGCTTTCCTGTGCACACAGAGCACAGTGCACAGCATCCAGCTGGCTGCAATGCCCATGAGGGAGGCTCTCTGTCGCAACCAGGCAGAAGCCTCGCTTAGCCCCGCCCACCATTTCCGCTGCCGGGACGAATAGCAGCACCAGCGCTGCTACATAGATGGGGAGGGTAAGTAGGATACCTCCGCCGCCCCTCCCCTAAACTACCTACAACCAGCAGTCATGCCGGCACTCTGCTAAGCAAGTGACGGCATGAATGCCGGTTGTCAGCCGGCAGTCGCACCATAATATGACGTTCCCCCGAAAATAAGACAGGTCCTATATTTAGGATGAGAATTTAATATAAGACACTCTCTTATTTTCCGGGAAACACAGTATTATTACAATGTGTTATATTAATGAGATGTAGTATACTTATATACAGAATATAGTATAGTATATAGAATACATTGTATCAGTAAAAGTATACACAAAGATAAAGCAGTTTGTTACTTTGCTGTAGATATGAAGGGGTTCTGAACATATCAGAAGGTATTGATGAAATACATTAATCTATTATCTTATTTTTGTTACTTTGATAGACGACGAGGACATCAAATTATTTCTAGACAGGGACAGATGTCTGAAGATCTCGGACAAGGTATTATTATATAGAGGGAAAGAATAGAAAATATTCCTGAGCTCTGCAAACTATGACCTGATATCAGTAGTAGATGCTATACAAAGAAATATAACCCTAATCTATGCGGCAGTCAGATTGTAACTAGATATCAGTAAATACAAGAATATACTGAGCTCATATATCTGTACTGCATACTATTATGTATTGGGAAATCTATGACAAACTTCTAACTCTCCTTTTATCCCATTAGTATCTCCTGGCGATGGTCCTGATCTACTTTAGAAGAGCCAAGCTACGTATGGAGGAATATCGCCAGTATTTCTTTCCCTCTCTGTAAGTTTCTATTATTATTAGCCCAATCTATACCTATGGTATGTGTTTCAAAGAAGACAGTCGTCAAATTCCCTTTATAGGCTTATAACAGCCATTAATTGTACATTCGTAGATATACTGAACTACAACACTCTGCTATTAATATGTCATTCATACACTACTAGACAACAGCTCTCCTCATTATTATTTTTTTTACACGCTCTATAATTTCTTTGACCTACTTTTTATTTCTTCCAGGTTTTTAGCAAACCAGTTTGAAGAGGATCTGGAATTTCGACGAGAGATCTACGCCTGGACCCCTGGATGGACATTGAAGATGAAGAGGAACCAGCTGCTTCACCTTCGTAACCAAATGCTCATCAAGATGGACTTCAGAGCTTGGGTAGACAAGGAAACCTGCGATCTGGTGAGTAGCATAAAACAGAAAGATGTAAACTTTGAACTAAAGCTTGTGGTGATTCTAATAATTCTAGATTATGTTAAATTCTAGATCATGGCACAAGACCCCGACCACTGGGCATGGAAGAGACAGAGAGAAGACCATCACAGCCTGGCTATACGCTGGTTCAGGAGGGATTTTAGAGAATTCAGCATAAGAGGCCCATGGACCAATCTTCCAACCTGCTCTCTTTGTAATCCCATTCTAGACTCGAGCAAGGAAGAAGAGGCAGAAGACTCTCATCATCAGACAGACGCAGAGGAGGAACCCGGAACATCAGTCATAATCATCTCAGGTAAGTGTATCCACTGTGTGGAAGAGAACTTCAAGTAAGGGGCCATTCACATGACGTTTCTGCTGTCCATTCAGCAGATCCGTTCAATGGATCTGTTTCTTTTAATAGTAAATATGGGTACAAATATGCATAATAAAAAGCAGATCAGTTTGGCTGAACAGACACATGAATACTGATGTGTACAAATGGGCGAATATTTGTGAGGTTCGCCCCTCCCCCCTTCTTTTCCAAAAGTGCTATTATTATATCTGGGGTCATCTCAAACCCCAGAATATAATTAGTGCAGCCCCAAGGGAGGTGAATGAAAATAAACAGTCCCTTTGCATCTTCTTCTGGCCAAGGAGGTCGGGGGTTGGAGTCACTTCTATGGGACTGTTATGGCATATTGTAGAGCCTAAAATACCTTTTCAATGAGAAGTTGCTGTAGAAAAGCTTGGTAACATTGTTCTGCTTCTATTCTATAATAAATGTGTTACTAAAGTTTTCCTTCTATCATTTCTACTTAGATGTACAGCAACCAGAACAACAAGAAGAACAACAACTAAGAAGACATGATGGATGAAGACATCGGCCAGACCTCCGTAGAGAAGAACAGCACAGGATGGATGAAGACCTAAACCAAGGAGAGAAGTATCCTCCATCGTCCCACACACACGTTACATCACTTGACACAGTCACTGCACATACACACAATCATCACACACATGCATACACATATACACTAATACTTGCTCTAGTGGTCGCCTCCCTTAGTATGCCCAGAGGAGGGGCAATACAGTGGCCATGGTTTCCCTGCAGGTTTCCTCCACTGGGGGTTTTTCCTGCCCTGAGTGTTGCTGTATGCTCTTCGTGAGTGATGGGAGGTAACCAGCACATATAAAAATAGATAGAATAAAATACATAGAATAAATATCACATTAACTTTCTTTATCGCCTCCGTGTTATTTCTTATATTTTTGTGTGTGAATAATTAGGTTTTTTACAATTATAATGAATTCTGGAATCCCATGATGTAACTTTCAGAAGGTTCTTTCTGACTCCTAGTTAAAGTTAATAGAGCAGCTATAGGGAATTGGGGGTAGCAGTCACACCCGCGCTCTGATGCTACATAAGAAGAGACTAGTGTAATGGTAGTTGGAGGACAGATTTTGAAATGTAAATTCTGCTTCATGCTTTGTATAACTCAATACTTTTCTCATTGTGCAGCTTCCTTGTATAAGGGCCCCTTCACACGGAGTATACACTCGCTGATTCTGAACGTGTGACACGTTCCAAATCAGCAGCGTTAAAACAGATCCCATTGCTTTCTATGGGAGCCGGCATACATGTGCTCCTCATAGAAATGAATGGGTTGCTTTTTTACCTATTGCTTTCAATGTGATATGCATATATGCCCGCTCTTACAGTATATTCATACCCCGGGTAGAATTATCAGGAACCTGATTTCGGGACATGTGATTGAACCCAGGCAATAAAGCAGGCCAGACCCTCGGTTCAATTGATAACCGCAATGTCACTTCTCAAGTACCTACTGCTACATTGTAGACGCATACAGTAGGAGGGCAGCTAATCAGAATGTCAGGCGGCAGAACCTAAGACTACTGTGCAACGATAACTCAAGGGCTCTCTATGCATTTCTCTATAGTAAAGTAGCTCCTCAGGAGAGTCTCACACTACCTATATAAACAGAGAGATAGATATCAATTTGCAATGAAAACCACAGGACAAGGATGGTAGGTCCCAGTACTTCAAACAGCCCGAATACTTGCATTAAATTTGGAAGGGATTCTACAGGCTGAGTTATCAAAAAAAAGAGGTAATCTACGTGTGTTAGATACATTGTATGTGATCCATTTACATTAAAATCAGAGGATTGCTCTTCTCAATTTTTCTGAAGCCTATGGCAGAACACCATTAATTTAACTCCCAGTAGGAGAAGGGTTTTTCTTTCAGTTATTGTAGTTATTGTTGTTAGGTGAGGTTCTTCTAGAATAGATAGATAAGAACATCATTTTCCACATTGGGCCCTTGGTTTTTTTCCTCTGTCTAGTGTGTGTGTCTCAAAGCTCTGGGTCTGACTTCTCATTGCTATGACAGCCAGGAGCCATGTGAAGGCTCCCCGGCCTGTCACTCAGTACTTTCTATTGCAGGCTACTCTATGTAGCTTGCAATAGAATTGCCAGATTTTTTCAATACATTAGCATTGTAATGCACTGCATTAGTCATCACACCCCCTAGGGTTCAAGACCCCTAAGGGGGTCTAATTAAAAAAAAATATTAAAAAATTCAAATCACTCCCCTTTCCCTAGAACACATATAAAAGTACTTAAATACTGTGAAACATGTACACATTAGGTATCCCTGAGTCCAAAAACAGCCACTCTACAAAGCTATAAAAATATTTTTCCTGTATGGTAAATGCTGTAGTAGGAAGAAAAGTCAAAACTGCCAAAATGCTGTTTTTTTCTCCGACTGTTTTGCCATTGATACAAATTTGAAAAAAAGTGATCAAAGCAATAGCAATTCCCGAAAAGGTTATAACTAAAAAATACACCTGGTCCCACAACAAAAGACGCCTTATACATCCCCTTAGGGGGCGTTCACACTACCGTGTGTGTCCGACAGGTAGTGTCCGCTCCTAGTGTCCATTCAAAATCTGGCACGGACATTAGGAGCGGACACTAGCTGTGTCCGTGACACCTGTCATTTATTTAAATGGCGATCGGGTGCGTTCTTTTGCACTCCGTGCCCTTCCTTCACTGTCCGCATGTAAAGATGTCCGACTTTTCAAGCGGACAGAAAAACCCTACATGTCGGGTTTTTCTGTCCGCTTGAAAAGTCGGACATCTTTACAAGCAGACAGTGAAGGACAGGCACAGAGTGCAAAAGAACGCACCCGATCGCCATTTAAAGAGGACCTTTCATCAGATTGGGCACAGGCAGTTCTATATACTGCTGGAAAGCTGACAGTGCGCTGAATTCAGCACACTGTCGGCTTTCCCGATCTGTGCCCCGGGTAAAGCGCTATCGGTCCCGGTACCGTAAGTGCTTTAGTGTCATACTGAATACATTCTCCGAAATGGTCTTTTAATAGACTCCATCATCAAGCATGCATATTTTAAGAATCTTCAAGTTATCATATTGAATTTATGATATAAAAGTGGATCACTTTACGTCACATACGAATCAGAAATCAAGTTGATGTTTGGTGTTGACTATCTACATTAAAATAAGCAAAGGTTGCTATTGTGAATGAGTGTGATAGAAATGTGAATTATGTGCACCCTCAGTTATGGTCAGCAACCTGTCAGGCCTCCAGAATTAGAAATTCACTTAACAGTCGATTGGGAGTCTGCCAAGGCCCAGCCTTTACTTCTAATGACAGCCAGCTGAGGGGACACTGGGAGAAGCCGAATTCAATTTGTAGGACCTCTAATCTTATTACTGATGCAGAGTCTTTTATTTTGTCCAAAATTTACCAAGGCCTGAATGAATGATGGCCAGGGGATCGCTATCAGTATGAATAGAAGCGTAGAAAACAAACAAGAAATATATTTATGTGTAGATTGTACAAGTAAGGAAAGGGAAAACCTAAGTGCATTGTTGTGGTGACAATGTTATGTTTGCAAAGTGTCACTTTTACTTCTTTTTCATTTGAGATCCTTACAGCTTCAGTATTGTGAATTGTTATTATAGACATCACAAATCAAACCGAACAATAATCTAAAATGAATTATATGCCCTTCTTTGCATTGACCTTATGATATACTTTATATGGGTATCCCGAATCCGCTATATAATTATACTTTCTCGTAAATTAATGAACATTTTTATCCCAAAATATCGATAGATAAATGCCTATGCAGAAACATTTTGCTGAAGTCCACAACTTGCAATACAGCCACACTGTTATGTTCTTTCAGCGCAAACTGGGAGAGTTTTCCATATAATTGTGTAATGGCGTCCCTGCAGCGTCATGCCAAGTGCATACATATAGTGATTACAGAGAAATATCTGTAACATACAGAAGGACATACACTTAGACTGAGGCTGTATTACAAATAGCTAGAACTCAGAGGTTACTATGGTTTAACTTTTGGGATGATTTATTTTTAAGGATTTAAACCTGCTATGGCAGCTCTTTAACACTTTAACCCCTTAAGTATACAGCCTAGTTCGGCCTTAAAGTGTGCATCCAATTATAAAACCAGTTTTCATAAATGAATAGTGCAGGTGACTATAATAAATCTTATATACTTTGCAATAAATCTTATGAAAGAAATATGTTTTCTTTGCCCCTCATTGAACTACTTTTTACACAGAAGTCTACAGAGAGAGAGAGAAGTGTGAGCTCTTCAGACTCTTCTGTATCTTCAAGATAAGACTCCTGCAGCAAAGAATAAAGCAACAAATCAATTAACAGCCGACACCCTAGACCAGAGGTCTGGCATGGGTGGGGGCAAACACATCCAAGTGGGCCTTTAGCTTAGATATACCAACATAATAACTATATGGTGACCATATTGCGGTAGATACCTGCTCTACACAGGACTCTGCAGACCATTTAGGTGAATACAATAGTGACTTATAGGTGATGACACTGAGAGTTATCGTGAACATTTGTTATCTTTGTCTACTGTACCACCATGACCACTTCTTCCAGCATTGATTTGTCTCTGTAAAGGTAGTAACACAGACATCTTTGGTTTCTCACTTTTCCAGACACTTGACCCACATTGTCCTCACCTACATAAAGTCTCCATCCTTCTGCTACAGCATGTCTATTATATCCATCCTATAGGTATAATGGAAGCAGAAAATCTGCAGAGGAAACCTCTGTGGCCTTTCTGTGAAAGTGCTGCAGGAAAAGCCACAATACATTTCCACCACAGTTTTTCTCGCAGCGCTTTTTCCATGCAGCCCGCTACGTGAGGCCTTATTCTAAAGGGATTTTCCTGGTCATCAAATTGATTAAAAAATCAGTATCAAGCACTCATGACCCCTACTGATGAACGTTTTTAAGGTATCATGGCACTTCCTACTGTCTGCATTTTTTGATTTTAATTTTTTTTTGTTTTTTACTCCCCAACTTGCAAACTTTTTTATTTTTAAATTCACAGAGTCATATGATGAAAATGTTTGTGGGACAAATTGTACTGCATAGTGGTACCATTTAATATTCTATTTGATGTACTAAGAAGCTGGAAAAAAATTTATACTGAGGTGGAATTGGTGAAAAACTACATTTGCACAATTTTTCTATGGGCTTGATTTTTAAAATTTACAGTGCAGCCAAAATTACATGTCCCTTGTATTCTATGGGTCGGTATGATTCATGAGATACAAAATTTAGATATTTTCCTTAAACTTTAACCCCTTAAAAAAATCCAAAAGTTTGCAAAACAAAATGTCTTGGAGTCGCCATATTCTGACACATGTAACTTCTCTTTATTTCTATATACAAGGATGCATAAGGATTTTTTTTCCCACCTTTTATCTACATTTTTATGGGAAGCGATATGGCATAAAAATGTCAGTTTGGCTCTTTTATTTTTTTTTTCAAAGTATTGCCTTCAACCTCCATGACATGTAAGCACACTCACCCCGCAAACTCCATTGCTGAACAAAAAGTATGTTTGAGGGCATTTAAAGTTTGGTCAACAACATTTAGACCATTCTTTTGAAATGCTGGGAGAAAATAGTTCAGATGGGACCAAAAGTGAACGCTTATACATATATAACATACCATGTTTTGAGGCTAAAAGACACTGATACCCCCAAAACACCATACCAACAGTGATGTTTGGAGGTGGGAACATTATGGTGTGGGGCTGTTTAACAGCATATGGCATTGACAAACTTCATATAAGTGAATGGACAAATGTACTAAGACATTCTTGTTAAAAATCTGCTGCCAACTACCAGGATAATGAAGATGAAACAAGGGTGAACATTTCAGCAAGAACATGATCCCAAACAAACAGCTAAGGAAACTCCCAGTTGGTTTTAGAGAAAGAAAATAAAACTGATCCCCTGACCTGATCCAATAGAAAATCTATGGAAGCTGAGAGCTCATAGAAGCAGTCCAAGGAAGCTTCAGGATTTGAGGAGTGTTTGTGTGGAAGAATGGACCAAAATCACACCTGAGCAATGCATATGACAAGTTTCTCCATACAGAAGGTATGTTTAAGTTGTCATCACCAGCAAAGGCTTTTTTAAGCCTCCTATAATTCTTACAGGTACTGAGCTCCCTCCCACACTATTCATATATGTACTGAGCCCCTCTACCAACAACTCATACAGGTGCTGAGCACTCCATATCATTCATACATGTACTGAGCCCCCACACAAACACACCATTTACATCATACCTCTCAATTATTCATACAATCATTCTCCCTTTAAACAATCCATACATGTACCGAATCCCCCTCTCGAATATTTATACATGTACTGGGCCCCCCTCCCTCACCATTCATATATCTACTGAGTCCCCTCCCAGAACATTCATACATGTACCGAACCTCCCTCTTATACTATTCATACATGTACTGAGCTTTCCCACATCATTCATGTACTGGGCAACCCTTCCCATCATTCATATATGTATTGAGGCCCCCTCCATACCACGCATACAGTCACTAAGGGACCCCCCCACCCCACCATGTATACATGTACTGAGGCCTCCCCAGTCATATATTTACTGAGAAACCCCCTCCTCCGACTCAAACATTTACAGAGGGATCACCCTCTCCCCCCTCATTTACATTTACTCCTTCCACACCACCTATTGACCTACTGAGGGATCCATTCAGCACTGATAACAAACATATAAGTGGGGGAATGAGTCCCTTAGTAAATGTATAAATTAGGGAGCGAGGGACCCTCAGTAAATGTATAAATGGAGGTGAGGGGGACCACCAGTATCGGGGGGGGGGGGGGGTGATGTTCATCTTTTGATCGTCAGCCAAAGACAGCAGGGGGGGGGGACATTACAATAAATACAATGCAGTAATACTCACAGGAGACGTCTCCCCACATTTCCAGTCTCTTCCCTTTGGACCGCCATGACCACTTCTTTCAGCTGTGACTTGACTCTGTAAAGTTTGAAACATAGACATCTTTGACTCCTCAATTCTCCACGCACCCAACCCCTATATATAAGTATATATCTATATATATCTACATATCTAAATATATATATATATATATATATATATATATATATATATATATCCCACAGCGGCCCCTGCAGCCTATATTTTCAGACCCCCGAGTATAATAATCGGAGCCCTCAAGGGAGATGAGGGAACATAATAAACACTGTTACTCACCTCTCCGGGACCCGATGTTAAAGAGGACCTTTCATGGGTTTGGGCAAAGGCAGTTCTATATACTGCTGGAAAGCTGACAGTGCGCTGAATTCAGCGCACTGTCGGCTTTCCCGATCGGTGCCCCATGTGAAGAGCTATTGATGCCGGTACCGTAACTCCACAGTCAGAAGGGCTTTCCTGACAGTCTGTCAGGAATGTCCTTCTTCCCAGCAGCGCCTATAGTGCTGTGCTGTGTGAGCCCACTCCCTCTGCTCACAGTACTTGTCCATAGAAGAGCACTATCAGGAGGGGAGGGAGCGTTCCTCTCCGCTCACACTGTACAGCGCGATAGGCGCTTCTGGGAAGAAGGACATTCCTGACAGACTGTCAGGAATGCCCTTCTGACTGTGAAGAGCTACGGTACCGGCACCAATAGCTCTTCACCTGGGGCACAGATCGGGAAAGCCGGCAGTGCGCTGAATTCAGCGCACTGTCAGATTTCCAGCAGTATATAAAACTGCCTGTGCCCAAACCCATGAAAGGTCCTCTTTAATGCTAGCAGGCTTTGGGCCTATATGGTAATGCCCAGACATCACGTGGTCTGGGATATTACCATATAGGCCCGAAGCCTGCCCTAGCAGTACCATACAGGCCAAAGCCTGTGTTAGCAGTAACAGGCTATTACTACTACCACAGGCTTCGGGCCTATATGGTACTGCTAGGGCAGGCTTTGGACCTATATGGTAATATTCCAGACCACGTGACGTCTGGGCATTACCATATAGGCCCGAAGCCTGCTAGGAGTAACATCGGATCCCAGAGAGGTGAGTAATATTGTTTATTATGTTCCCTCACCTCCCCTGGGGCTCCGATTATTATACTCGGAGGTCTGAAAAGACCCCCGGGTATAATAATGGTGGTAGTGGGATCGCGACCTGCCCGGGTGAGATACTCCAGCAGGTAGCGGCCTATTATAAAACAAAAAAAGAAGTTTTTATACTTACCGATCTTGTTGCTCCCGCCGCCTCCGCGATCCTCTTCTCATGCAGGCTGACGTCTGCGTAGGCGGCGTCACTAGGCCGCCTACACACGCTGATACGTACTCAGACGTCTAGGTATCAGCGAGCGTCATCACGTGATGACACCGCCCACGCTGATACCTAGACGTCTGAGTACGTATCAGCGTGCGTAGGCAGCCTAGTGATGCCGCCTACGCAGATACGTAGACGTCTGAACCAGCGCAGAGAGAAGCAGCTTTCCTGCGCTGGTTCAAAGTAAAAAAAAAAAAAAAGTAAAAAAATAAATTAAAAAAAAGTCACCCGTGCGCTGCCCCCCTCCCGTGCGCCGCCTGAGGCGGCCGCCTCATGTCGCCTCATTAGAGATGTGGCGCTGCTCTTGGCATAAACTAGGCCTACATGTCAGCATAACAGTTTTTGTTTTTATCGATAAGACGAAGTATATCTCACATGATATTTTTAAATAATGGGCGGGTATTTCTATTGGATGTTACTGTATGCCTTTATATATGATATACAGTATGTGGTATGCTTGTATTATATTATACCTGTGCTATGCATGGTCATACATTTATATATGTAATAAGCCTGGTCGTATCTTTATATATGTGCTACTCGGCATTTTAACTTTATACATGTATAAGCCTTGTTTCCCTTTATAAATATGTTACGCCTGCGTTCCAGCACCCTCACTAAAATCTTGCTAATGCATGCAGTGCTCCATGGCAACGCCATTCCCCATACAGTATTGTGCATGAACTGACCATGGAGCTATCGAGGCATACAGAATATAGGGCCGTGATGGTGAACCTATAGCATGTGTGCCAGAGAGGGCATGCAGAGACCTCTCTGCTGGCACTAACACCATCGCCCAAATCGGTCACTAACGGGAAATCTGGTACAGGATTCCCTGTTAGTTAGCGATCACTATTTTCAGCTGTGTGTGCACATGTTCCTCTGATGGGCCCTAGGCATCTCATTCTGACACTGGGTGTGAAGATCTGGTGAGTCACCCCTACTAGTGATGCAAGAGACACTAACAGTTCAGTGGTATATGTCACCATATCTGTTGCCGCTTATGGTAGGACTTCCAAGTGGCATTTTTCAACAGGATAATGCTCACCCACACATAGAAAGCTGTCTCTGCCAGATTGCAGCACTTTCTTGGCCTGTACAGTCACCAGATTTATTGCCAATTAAGTAATTACAGGATCAGTTTGGATTCTAATTTCAGCAACCTACAAATGTGCAAGATGTTCAGGCCCAACTACAACATCTGTGGGTAAATGTGCTGCAGGATACTATATAGAACCTGCATGTTTAAATGTCGGACAGTATCGTATTCTACATCCAGGAAGGAGGGAGCACAACAAAATACAAGAGCCTCTTTTCAATTGTACATACTTTCCCAGTAAAAATATCCATTCACTCCATCATTGTCACTTACACTTACATCATTGCATTCACACATATAAAGTTTCATTTGATTCCAGCTACTTGTTCTTGACGGTCTATTTTGTTTGGTAATGAGTGTAATTGTAGACACATTGTAGGCTTAATCCCTATTTTTCAAATGTCATGTGCCACTTTATGCAAGAATATACTTATGTTGATGTTAAATTTTAGTTTTTATGTTTTGTGTTTATTAAAAGATGCTACATTTTCTGAAATATTTTTTAAATAATTTAAATTTTCAAGATTTTATTTTGCTTGTAAGACAGGTTACCATATCACCGTAATTAGTTAAAGATTAAAATTTACGATAAACCTACTTCTATGATGGCATATGTATTTTTGTTTTCATTCCATCAGGACACAGTCTAAATTGCACTTTAGTGCTTGGCCCTCTTTTTTTATTTTTTATTTTCTCCATATTAAAAGTCATATCATAATTTTACTTTTACTATCCATAGAGCTCTATGGATAGTAAAAGTAAAATATAGCCATAGCATAGCCAAGATATTGCTATTAAATATCTTCCCTACACTCTTACAGTAGATTTACATTAGTGTTCTGCTTTCTGTTCTTCAGGTCTGCTTGGGAACCCGAAAAGTGGAAAGCTAACCTGCTTAAAAAGACTATAATGGGGTCCACTGGCTTTTCAGAAAAACCTTGAAATTATACTGAGCATGTGTGAACCTAGCCTTAGTCTCTTGGATACTTGCTATCAGCAGTGCTCACATCCACTTTCTTGTGCTATTGGGAAGAATGTAATCCCTAGCACAATTCTATTATCTACCTAGAAATAGGGACCATAGCTGACTATTTAACCTATACATGTTGAAATCAGAGTTTGCATTGTATCTGCACCTGCACAACTCACTGAACGTGCTTTAGCTTTGCTTGCCTGTATCATAAACTAGTGCTTTTATTTTAATTTTACTATAGGATCTTGTCTATTTTATTTTTCAGATATTTTACAAGAAATCCTATCTTTGTGTGGGGAAGGTAACTCGGTAGAAGCAGTGGTGCGGATCCAACCAGTCAGAGACAAAGATCCAAATCTTGTAGGAAAGCGGTTTATTTAAGAAAAACATGAAAACAAACAAACCTTCACGTCAGGCACAAAAATGAGCAAAATAAAATACAGCCTTAACTTCAGGCAAACTAATGTCAAACAAAATCGTGCTCATCTGAGCGCTAACTAAACAGAAAATACGAACTGTACGTGTGGCTTACTACCAGCCACGCGAATCAACCAAAAAACACTGTACCGTACACAAAGCTCTCAGTGTCAAGACAGACCCAGGCACCTCCTCTCCTCCCAGGATCTGCCCTGAAGTGCAGGCTCAGCAGCCTTTTATGGCCCAGTAATGAGCCTATGACCCACACCTGGGGCTGAAACCTATTCCAGACCCGCACTGGACCACACATATGTCAGGAATATGGGGCTGATACAGTGGGACTCCAGCACTTTGCTTTTCACCAGCTGTTAAAAATCTCTTATTGACTACTAGGCTATAGTGAGCATTGTTAGTGCAAAAAATCAATGAATGTCTGAATTACTCCATGAATATTTTGACTTTTATGTTTTAATTTACAAAAATATTATTTTATTTATTAAATTAAAATCTAAATATCATAATCAGTTCTATAGTCTCACCTTTCCAACTTGTTTTCTTCACAGCCCTCGACACATTTTTTTTCATATTTATATCTTGGTGGCTTAGTTGCAAAGGAGCTCTGAGAGAAAGCAGAGTCAAGATAAGTTCTAATCCACCTAACTGTGATAATATGCTGTGGCGCAAGTGAAAAAAGCCAGGGAGGCCCTAAGTGCTTATGCTACTCCCTGCGTGCTGGAGACATTAACCCCATGTTTCTGGAACAGTACTATTTTCTTTGGGTTCTTGAACAAATTGATACTATAAGTAATTAGCAGAAGAAAATTTAGCTTAATTTAGAAATCTAAAGGAGATGAGGACAATTAATTTTGTTAATATGTTTTTCTTTAATATTACATAATGCATATTGTTTTTAGAAAATTATTTAAAGCACTTCCTTTTAACAAATATTAACAGAAAATGCAGCACTATAACAATATTACATTTAATCTACAAACATTACAAAAGTTTAGCTAAGGTAAATGAAGAATGATCACAAGAACATATGGTTTATATGTATCGAAACCCATCCAAACCATTATTCTTAATGGTTTACTGATAAGAGGCGCAGGATACCTGTACACAAAACAATGTTCTCATTCAATATTTTTAAAATTGAATATTCTATAGTAACAAAAGCATACTGTACGCCACAATCTATGTTATAGTGCGTATAGTTTACAGAAAGGGACTAGTTGAATCCTGTCACACACATACAAATTCAGTTTCCATCAATTCTGTTAAGATGCTTATACACCTATGACCCCATTCACATCTGTGTTTGGGTTACCGTTCAGGGAGTCCGCTTGGGGACCCCCCGAATGGAGACCTATATGCATTAAAAAGCAGATTACCTGGGAAAACCGCGGACCCCATGGACTATAATGAGGACCGTGTGGTTTCCACTTGGTTTTCGTACAAAACATGCAGAGAGAAAAGTCCTGCAAGCAGCACTTTTCCCTCCCCATCTTTTATGCGGAGACCGAGCAGGAACCACAAGGACCTCATTACAGTCTATGTGGTCTGTGTGGTTTCCTTAGGTAACCTCTTTTTAATGCCTATAGGTTTCCATTCAGGGGGTCCCCAAGTGGACTCCCTGAACGGAAACCCAAAAACCGATGGGAATGGAGCCTAAGATAGCATATTTTGTATGTAATGGTCTCACCCTTTATAATCTATACGTGGTTTTAACCTTTCCTTGATTCAGTATTTTCCTTTAAATATTGTTTGTCTTTTTGTGCTTTAAGGCTGAGGCCCCACATTGCAAAAAATGCTTTTTTGTTGCAGATTTGGTTTTTTGAAGCAAAGCCAGGAATGGATTGAGCAGAAGGGAAAGGAATAAAGAGCTTCCTAGATATTTCCCATTCCTTCTGTAGACACTACTAGGTTTGGCTTAAAAAAAAATGCAGCAAAATCTGCACCAAAAATAAGCAGCATTTCTGCAATGTGAGGCCTTAGCCAAATATATTTTTTGGCACTTCTTGCTTTTTGAGCCAAAATCAAAACTGAACTCAAAGAGGAATGGAAAGTATGAAGTAAGGTTTTACCTCTCCTATCTACTGTATCCACTGCATCAAGAAATTGCAATGACTTTTTTTCTTTAAAAAAAAAAAAATGTAGGGAATTTATCATAAAAAAAAAAAAAAAAAAAAAAAATCCATGCCAGGTTTTATGCTGAACTGTAAGATTCATAAAATTTATCAAAATGTTGCACAGCGGCACATTTTGTGCAATCTATTTCACAGAATATGGTCAATTTTTATGCAAACAGCTTGAAATATTCCCCTTAGGCTAAGGTCACATTGTTGAAATTCACTGAAACACTGCATTCTACAATCCTGGCAAAGTGAATACGATTTCATTTAATTTCCACAATGCAGGAAAAAATGCTGTGTTATCTTTATAAGCAGCATGGTCATCACATTTGCATAAAAGCTGATTTTCTTGCCTCCATGTTAAAACCTCATAGACTAAAAACAGTAAGCATTTTCAGTTTTTGTTCTTAACATTTTGATGGGATTGATTTTTTTTCTTTTAAGAAAAAGTCTTAGAGTCCTACTAATATTATAAATGTGAAAGTTTGTATATTTGTGTGTTTGGATGTTTGTTCTTCAATCATGCAAAAACAGATCATCAACACCAACAACACGCTTATTATATTATGTTCCATTGAGGTGCTGAGATGCCAGAACAATCCCAGGCACAGTGCAAGAAACAAGTTCAGTGGCAGGCCAGCTTGAGGGCTGCCAAAACACCAGAGCATGTGGATCATCAATGCCAAGAACACGCTCATTAATATGGTGTCCTAACGAGCTGCTGAGATGCTGAGATGCCGGAACAATCACAGGCACGGTGTGAGGAAAAATTTCAGCAGCAGGACAGCTTAACAGCTGCCGAAATGCCAGACCAGGCAAACCATTGACGGCAGCAATTTGCTAAATATAGGTGGTTCATCGATGCCAACAACTCGCAGACGAAGTCGTGGGCAGAGGCTAGTAATTAATAAACCAGAAAGCTATACTCACCTCAAACACCCTCTGCAGCTCCTGTTACTAAACTATGTAACCCCTCTCTCCCCAAATCTCTACCTACACACAGAAAATGTCACTAAGTTAGGGTGGTCACCGTTGGACAAAAAGTGATTGCTGAGAAGTCAAGAAGTGAGAGACAAAAAAAATCTATGTATTTTTATATGTAAGTTATATCTTCTGGCAATGAAAAGTACTATAAGCAAATCAAATGATTAAAGGAATGTTAATGCAAATGTCTCTTCCAATGCTTGCTGGGGAGAGTTTAGACGTAGAGTGCATGAGCTTTCATAAAAAGATCAAATATGTGCAAGGTCTTGCTGGGCAGTCTGTCCTATGGCTGTATAAGCCTTAATACACATGGTTTCCTATCAGTTTTTTCCTGCTAATAATCACATTATGGCTGAAACACATTCGTTTCTGAGGCTGCGGCATTTACAATAAGGAGTTCTCTGCCCTCCTCCCCTATTCATTACTGATACTGTTACATACTGATACAAGCAGATACCGCCTCCATTCTAGCATTTACTATGCAGGCATGACACACGGAAAGAGCAATTATTTACAGAGACACAAGCAGCCAGAACTAGAAGTAGAATTTTCATACATTGTATACTGTGAGATTTATAGAATCTTCAGTCCTTTGCACAGAGCAACAGTTTACAGTTGTGGGTGTATACAGGCTGTTAGATGAATCAACCCCTCCCCTCTGCATTCATTCAGTGAAGACAGTACATAACCTCATTTTCCCAGTGCAGCATATTGTCTAACATATAGTTAGTTAACTCTTTTAGAGTATATAAAGGCATACAGAGAAGTTCTATCAACATCCCTAGCCCTATTGAAAACCTCTACGTGTTTCCCCCATTATGAAGATAAACATGGGATTATCAGGTGGTAAGTATCTGCATTTCCAAGGCTCTGATAGTGGGCCACAGTACTCTGTTGTGCACTATTAAAAGATATGTTTTAGTTACTCCATTCTGTGACAGATACGTCCATGGTATGTTTTATGTACTAATGAATAGTGCCAATAGAACCTTGAAGCCTAAATGTGAATGGTGCTGGTAAAACTGGGGCATGAAGTCTAAGGAGTTTCTTTGGTTTTTACTCTTTGACACCTGTCTAGGGATTTGGGAATCTCCAAGGCACTGTTCAAGGAATAGCGTTAAATTGGTAACTGTGGTGCTAAGACAGTAGTCATAAACAGGAGAACTGATTGAAAGCATCAGGCCCAGTGTTGATCCAGAAGTATAGTTACTGGAAAGTCAGAGGTAAGGAGCAGAGGAATACAAAAGGGGAATGCAAAATACCCAAGGTCAAGGTCAAGGTGAGGCTCCAATTAGTACCACAAGCACCAGACAGGACTAGGCAAAGATGAGGTCAAGAGATAATATCAATACAGCACAAGGTGCAATAGTGAATGACGCGGCACTGGGGATCAGGAGGGAGATCCCAGGTTCAAATTCCCTTGTGGAAAGGAAAAAAGGTTAATGAGTGAAAAAGAAATTGTAAAAATGTAATGAAAAGTTTATCATTTAACTCCTTCTCGCCACAGCCAGTTTTTTACCTCCTGACAGAGCTTGATTTTTTAAATCTGACATGTGTCACTTCATGCGATAATATCTTTGGAAAACTTTAACTCACCAAAGTGATATTGAAATTGTTTTTCGTGACACATTGTACTTCGTCTTAGTGGTTAGTTTTAGTTTATTATGTGTTTTGTGTTTAATTATTAAAAAATTAATAAATTGGGTGGGAAATTTTGAAAAATATTAATATAACATAGAACGTTTGAAATGATCTGTCTTTCATATAGCTAGTCATACCACAAATTAGTTAATAAATATAATTTACCATATCTTTCATTTTAGTTGGCGTCAAATTTAATAACCTTTTTTTATGGATGTTATAAAGCTTACAAGTCAAACAGCAATTTTCAAAATTTTCAAGAACATATCCATAACCCAATTTTCAATAGACAAATTCAGTTCTAAAGGGATTTTGAAAAGACTGTGTATTAGAAACCCCCATAAATCTCATCAATTTCAAAATTAAACCTATTAAATAAATCAAAACAGCATATATGAAGTATCTTAACTAGAGATGAGCGAACAGTGTTCTATCGAACTCATGTTCGATCGGATATTAGGCTGTTCAGCATGTTCGAATCGAATCGAACACCGCGTGGTAAAGTGCGCCATTACTCGATTCCCCTCCCACCTTCCCTGGCGCCTTTTTTGCTCCAATAACAGCGCAGGGTAGGTGGGACAGGAACTACGACACCGGTGACGTTGAGAAAAGTAGGCAAAACCCATTGGCTGCCGAAAACATGTGACCTCTAATTTAAAAGAACAGCGCCGCCCAGGTTCGCGTCATTCTGAGCTTGCAATTCACCGAGGACTGAGGTTTCCGTCCAGCTAGCTAGGGCTTAGATTCTGGGTAGGCAGGGACAGGCTAGGATAGGAAGGAGAAGACAACCACAACAGCTCTTGTAAGAGCTAAATTCCAGGGAGAAGCTTGTCAGTGTAACGTGGCACTGACGGGCTCAATCGCCGCAACCCAGCTTTCCCAGGATCCTGAATGGAATACACTGTCAGTGTATTCCCGTATACCCGATATATACCCCCGATACCCGTTCCAACGGTGTGCCCCCCCACCTTCACCCCAGAAATACCCTGCAAGTCCCC
Source organism: Leptodactylus fuscus (assembly GCF_031893055.1). Taxonomy (NCBI): domain Eukaryota; kingdom Metazoa; phylum Chordata; class Amphibia; order Anura; family Leptodactylidae; genus Leptodactylus; species Leptodactylus fuscus. The sequence continues at coordinate 148,218,384 of NC_134268.1, read as the reverse complement.
TAGCAATAGAATTGGGGCTATATACACCCACTATTTTTACTACTGCCATATAGTTCCATTGTCTGACTGGGAATTCAAAGAATATATTGGGGTTACGTGCACCCACAATTTTTACTACTGGTATACAGTGCCAGTTTCTGACTGGGAATTCAAAGAATATATTGGGGTTATAAATACCCTCATTTCTTGCTACTGGTATATAGTGCCATTGTCTGACTGGGAATTCAAAGAATATATTGGGGTTACGTGCACCCACAATTTTTACTACTGGTATACAGTGCCAGTTTCTGACTGGGAATTCAAAGAATATATTGGGGTTACAAATACCCTCATTTCTTGCTACTGCCATATAGTGCCAGTTTCTGACTGGTAATTCAAAGAATATATTGGGGTTACGTGCACCCACAATTTTTACTACTGGTATACAGTGCCATTGTCTGACTGGGAATTCAAAGAATATATTGGGGTTATAAATACCCTCATTTCTTGCTACTGCCATATAGTGCCAGTTTCTGACTGGGAATTCAAAGAATATATTGGGGTTACGTGCACCCACAATTTTTACTACTGGTATACAGTGCCATTGTCTGACTGGGAATTCAAAGAATATATTGGGGTTATAAATACCCTCATTTCTTGCTACTGGTATATAGTGCCATTGTCTGACTGGAAATTCAAAGAATATATTGGGGTTACGTGCACCCACAATTTTTACTACTGGTATACAGTGCCAGTTTCTGACTGGGAATTCAAAGAATATATTGGGGTTACAAATACCCTCATTTCTTGCTACTGCCATATAGTGCCAGTTTCTGACTGGTAATTCAAAGAATATATTGGGGTTACGTGCACCCACAATTTTTACTACTGGTATACAGTGCCAGTTTCTGACTGGGAATTCAAAGAATATATTGGGGTTACAAATACCCTCATTTCTTGCTACTGCCATATAGTGCCAGTTTCTGACTGGTAATTCAAAGAATATATTGGGGTTACGTGCACCCACAATTTTTACTACTGGTATACAGTGCCATTGTCTGACTGGGAATTCAAAGAATATATTGGGGTTATAAATACCCTCATTTCTTGCTACTGCCATATAGTGCCAGTTTCTGACTGGTAATTCAAAGAATATATTGGGGTTACGTGCACCCACAATTTTTACTACTGGTATACAGTGCCATTGTCTGACTGGGAATTCAAAGAATATATTGGGGTTATAAATACCCTCATTTCTTGCTACTGGTATATAGTGCCATTGTCTGACTGGGAATTCAAAGAATATATTGGGGTTACGTGCACCCACAATTTTTACTACTGGTATACAGTGCCAGTTTCTGACTGGGAATTCAAAGAATATATTGGGGTTACAAATACCCTCATTTCTTGCTACTGCCATATAGTGCCAGTTTCTGACTGGTAATTCAAAGAATATATTGGGGTTACGTGCACCCACAATTTTTACTACTGGTATACAGTGCCATTGTCTGACTGGGAATTCAAAGAATATATTGGGGTTATAAATACCCTCATTTCTTGCTACTGCCATATAGTGCCAGTTTCTGACTGGGAATTCAAAGAATATATTGGGGTTATAAATACCCTCATTTCTTGCTACTGGTATATAGTGCCATTGTCTGACTGGGAATTCAAAGAATATATTGGGGTTACGTGCACCCACAATTTTTACTACTGGTATACAGTGCCAGTTTCTGACTGGGAATTCAAAGAATATATTGGGGTTACAAATACCCTCATTTCTTGCTACTGCCATATAGTGCCATTGTCTGACTGGGAATTCAAAGAATATATTGGGGTTACGTGCACCCACAATTTTTACTACTGGTATACAGTGCCATTGTCTGACTGGGAATTCAAAGAATATATTGGGGTTATAAATACCCTCATTTCTTGCTACTGCCATATAGTGCCAGTTTCTGACTGGGAATTCAAAGAATATATTGGGGTTATAAATACCCTCATTTCTTGCTACTGGTATATAGTGCCATTGTCTGACTGGGAATTCAAAGAATATATTGGGGTTACGTGCACCCACAATTTTTACTACTGGTATACAGTGCCAGTTTCTGACTGGGAATTCAAAGAATATATTGGGGTTACAAATACCCTCATTTCTTGCTACTGCCATATAGTGCCAGTTTCTGACTGGTAATTCAAAGAATATATTGGGGTTACGTGCACCCACAATTTTTACTACTGGTATACAGTGCCATTGTCTGACTGGGAATTCAAAGAATATATTGGGGTTATAAATACCCTCATTTCTTGCTACTGCCATATAGTGCCAGTTTCTGACTGGTAATTCAAAGAATATATTGGGGTTATAAATACCCTCATTTCTTGCTACTGGTATATAGTGCCATTGTCTGACTGGGAATTCAAAGAATATATTGGGGTTACGTGCACCCACAATTTTTACTACTGGTATACAGTGCCATTGTCTGACTGGGAATTCAAAGAATATATTGGGGTTATAAATACCCTCATTTCTTGCTACTGCCATATAGTGCCAGTTTCTGACTGGGAATTCAAAGAATATATTGGGGTTATAAATACCCTCATTTCTTGCTACTGGTATATAGTGCCATTGTCTGACTGGGAATTCAAAGAATATATTGGGGTTACGTGCACCCACAATTTTTACTACTGGTATACAGTGCCATTGTCTGACTGGGAATTCAAAGAATATATTGGGGTTATAAATACCCTCATTTCTTGCTACTGCCATATAGTGCCAGTTTCTGACTGGGAATTCAAAGAATATATTGGGGTTATAAATACCCTCATTTCTTGCTACTGGTATATAGTGCCATTGTCTGACTGGGAATTCAAAGAATATATTGGGGTTACGTGCACCCACAATTTTTACTACTGGTATACAGTGCCAGTTTCTGACTGGGAATTCAAAGAATATATTGGGGTTACAAATACCCTCATTTCTTGCTACTGCCATATAGTGCCAGTTTCTGACTGGTAATTCAAAGAATATATTGGGGTTACGTGCACCCACAATTTTTACTACTGGTATACAGTGCCATTGTCTGACTGGGAATTCAAAGAATATATTGGGGTTATAAATACCCTCATTTCTTGCTACTGCCATATAGTGCCAGTTTCTGACTGGTAATTCAAAGAATATATTGGGGTTATAAATACCCTCATTTCTTGCTACTGGTATATAGTGCCATTGTCTGACTGGGAATTCAAAGAATATATTGGGGTTACGTGCACCCACAATTTTTGCTACTGGTATATAGTGCCAATTTCTAACTGGGAATTCAAAATGCGCAAGGCTCCCGGAAAGGGACGTGGACGAGGCCGTGGGCGAGGTCGGGGGAATGGTTCTGGGGAGCAAGGTAGCATTGAAGCCACAGGGCGTCCCGTGCCTACTCCTGTGGGGCAGCAAGCATTGCGCCACTCCACAGTGCCAGGGTTGCTTGCCACATTAACTAAACTGCAGGGTACAAACCTTAGTAGGCCCGAGAACCAGGAACAGGTCTTGCAATGGCTGTCAGAGAACGCTTACAGCACATTGTCCAGCAGCCAGTCAGACTCTGCCTCCTCTCCTCCTATTACCCAACAGTCTTGTCCTCCTTTCTCCCAAAATTCCCAAGCTTCACAGAACAATAACCCCAACTGTCCCTGCTCCCCAGAGCTGTTCTCCGCTCCTTTCATTGTCCCTCAACCTGCCTCTCCACGTCACGATTCCACGAACCTAACAGAGGAGCATCTGTGTCCAGATGCTCAAACACTAGAGTCTCCTCCATCTCCGTTCGATTTGGTGGTGGATGACCAGCAACCCACCCTCATCGACGATGATGTGACGCAGTTGCCGTCAGGGCATCCAGTTGACCGGCGCATTGTGCGGGAGGAGGAGATGAGACAGGAGTTGGAAGAGGAAGTGGTGGATGATGAGGACACTGACCCGACCTGGACAGGGGGGATGTCAAGCGGGGAAAGTAGTGTGGATGTTGAGGCAAGTGCAGCACCAAAAAGGGTAGCTAGAGGCAGAGGCAGAGGTCAGCAGCTTAGGCGAAGCCAGGCCACACCCGGAATCTCCCAAGATGTTCCAGTTCGTACCCAGCCCCGAAAAACTCCCACCTCGAGGGCACGTTTCTCGAAGGTGTGGAGTTTTTTCAAGGAATGCGCCGAGGACAGATATAGTGTTGTCTGCACAATTTGCCTCTCGAAATTGATTAGGGGCTCTGAGAAGAGCAACCTGTCCACCACTTCAATGCGCCGTCATTTGGAATCCAAGCACTGGAATCAGTGGCAGGCAGCAACGGCAGGACAAAGGCCGCCTGCCGTTCACGCCACTGCCACTGCCTCTGCCACTGCCTCTGCCTCTGCCACTGCCACTGCTGACTGTGCTGGCTATGCACTCCAGAGGACGAGCCAGGACACCACTTCATCTGCCTCCGCCACTTTGTTGACTTCTCCCTCATCCTCCCCTGTTCCTGTCTTATCTCCTTCTCCTGCACCATCAAAGGCACCATCAGGCGCTTCTTTACAACAACCCACCATCTCTCAGACATTGGAGCGGCGGCAGAAATACACTGCTAACCACCCACACGCGCAAGCCTTGAACGCCAACATCGCTAAACTGCTGGCCCAGGAGATGTTGGCGTTCCGGCTTGTTGAAACTCCCGCCTTCCTGGACCTGATGGCAACTGCGGCACCTCGCTATGCCGTCCCTAGCCGTCACTACTTCTCCCGGTGTGCCGTCCCCGCCTTGCACCAGCACGTGTCACTCAACATCAGGCGGGCCCTTAGTTCCGCGCTTTGCACAAAGGTCCACTTGACCACCGACGCGTGGACAAGTGCATGCGGACAGGGACGCTACATTTCACTGACGGCACACTGGGTGAATGTAGTTGAGGCTGGGACTGCTTCCCAAACTGGCCCGGTGTACCTCGTCTCCCCGCCTAACATTCCTGGCAGGGACACGAGAAGAACACCCCCCTCCTCCTCCTCCTCTACCGCCTCCTCCTCCGCCACCGCCTCCTCCTCCGCCACCGCCTCCTCCTCCGCTGTTAGATTGACCCCAGCTACGAGTTGGAAACGTTGCAGCACTGGCGTTGGTAGACGTCAGCAGGCTGTGCTGAAGCTGATCAGCTTGGGGGACAGACAGCACACTGCCTCCGAGGTGAGGGATGCCCTCCTCGATGAGACGGCAATATGGTTTGAGCCGCTGCACCTGGGCCCAGGCATGGTCGTTTGTGATAACGGCCGGAACCTGGTAGCAGCTCTGGAGCTTGCCGGACTCCAACATGTTCCATGCCTGGCCCACGTCTTCAACCTAGTGGTGCAACGTTTCCTAAAGAGCTACCCCAATGTTCCAGAGCTACTGGTGAAAGTGCGGCGCATGTGCGCCCACTTTCGCAAGTCGACAGTAGCCGCTGCTAGCTTAAAATCTCTCCAGCAACGCCTGCATGTGCCACAACACCGGCTTTTGTGCGACGTCCCCACACGCTGGAACTCAACGTTTCAGATGTTGAATAGAGTGGTTGAGCAGCAGAGACCTTTGATGGAATACCAGCTACAAAACCCTAGGGTGCCACAAAGTCAGCTGCCTCAGTTTCTCATCCATGAGTGGCCATGGATGAGAGACCTTTGTGACATCCTACGGGTGTTTGAGGAGTCCACAAGGAGGGTGAGCTCTGAGGATGCGATGGTGAGCCTTACAATCCCGCTCTTGTGTGTTCTGAGAGAATCCCTGATTGACATCAGGGATAACTCAGATCACACAGAGGAGTCAGGGATAGCATCCGATCCGTCACAGCTGGAGAGTAGGTCCACACATCTGTCCGCTTCATCGCGTTTAATGGAGGAGGAGGAGGAGGAGGAAGAAGAGTTGTCCGATGATGTGATGGTGATACAGGAGGCTTCCGGGCAACTTCGAATCGTCCCATTGTTGCAGCGCGGATGGGTAGACATGGAGGATGAGGAGGAAATGGAGATTGAACTTTCCGGTGGGGCCAGAGGAGTCATGCCAACTAACACTGTGGCAGACATGGCTGAGTTCATGTTGGGGTGCTTTACAACCGACAAGCGTATTGTCAAAATCATGGAGGACAACCAGTACTGGATCTTTGCTATCCTTGACCCCCGGTATAAAAACAACATCTTGTCTTTTATTCCGGTAGAGGGGAGGGCCAATCGCATCAATGCTTGCCACAGGCAATTGGTGCAGAATATGATGGAGATGTTTCCAGCATGTGACGTTGGCGGCAGGGAGGACAGTTCCTCCAGTAGGCGACCAAGTTCTCACCGGTCCACACAAACGAGGGGCACACTGTCTAAGGTCTGGGACACCTTGATGGCACCCCCTCGCCAAAGTGCCGCCACAGAGGGTCCTAGTGTCACCAGGCGTGAGAAGTATAGGCGCATGTTGCGGGAATACCTTTCCGACCACAGCCCTGTCCTCTCCGACCCCTCTGCGCCCTACACGTATTGGGTGTCGAAGTTGGACCTGTGGCTTGAACTTGCCCTATATGCCTTGGAGGTGCTGTCCTGTCCTGCCGCCAGCGTCCTATCTGAGAGGGTGTTCAGTGCAGCCGGTGGCATCATCACTGACAAGCGCACCCGTCTGTCAGCTGAGAGTGCCGACCGGCTCACTTTGATAAAAATGAACCACCACTGGATAGAGCCTTCATTTTTGTGCCCACCTGTGTAAAGCACCCCAACATGAAACTCCATGTCTGCACTCAACCTCTCCAATTCCTCTGCATCCTCATACTCATCCACCATAAGCGTTGCACAATTCTGCTAATACTAGGCTCCCTCCAACATGATTTCCCCCAACTCTGCTGGTTAGAGGCTCCCTCCACCCTGATTTCCACCAACTCTGCTGGTTAGAGGCTCCCTCCACCCTGCTTTCCCACAACTCTGCTGGTTAGAGGCTCCCTCCACCATGAATTTGCCCAAACTGGGCTGGTTAGAGGCTCCCTCCACCATGAATTGGTCCAAATTGGGGTTTGTAGAGGCTCCCTCCACCATGAATTGGTCCAAACTGGGCTGGTTAGAGGCTCCCTCCACCATGAATTGGTCCAAACTGGGCTGGTTAGAGGCTCCCTCCACCATGAATTGGTCCAAATTGGGGTTTTTAGAGGCTCCCTCCACCATGAATTGGTCCAAACTGGGCTGTTTAGAGGCTCCCTCCACCATGAATTGGTCCAAACTGGGGTTTTTAGAGGCTCCCTCCACCATGAATTGGTCCAAACTGGGGTTTTTAGAGGCTCCCTCCACCATGAATTGGTCCAAACTGGGGTTTTTAGAGGCTCCCTCCACCATGAATTGGTCCAAACTGGGGTTTTTAGAGGCTCCCTCCACCATGAATTTGCCCAAACTGGGCTGTTTAGAGGCTCCCTCCACCATGAATTGGTCCAAACTGGGGTTTTTAGAGGCTCCCTCCACCATGAATTGGTCCAAACTGGGGTTTTTAGAGGCTCCCTCCACCATGAATTGGTCCAAACTGGGGTTTTTAGAGGCTCCCTCCACCATGAATTTGCCCAAACTGGGCTGTTTAGAGGCTCCCTCCACCATGAATTGGTCCAAACTGGGTTTTTTAGAGGCTCCCTCCACCATGAATTGGTCCAAACTGGGGTTTTTAGAGGCTCCCTCCACCATGAATTGGTCCAAACTGGGGTTTTTAGAGGCTCCCTCCACCATGAATTTGCCCAAACTGGGCTGTTTAGAGGCTCCCTCCACCATGAATTTGCCCAAACTGGGCTGTTTAGAGGCTCCCTCCAGCATGAATTGGTCCAAACTGGGGTTTTTAGAGGCTCCCTCCACCATGAATTGGTCCAAACTGGGGTTTTTAGAGGCTCCCTCCACCATGAATTTGCCCAAACTGGGCTGTTTAGAGGCTCCCTCCACCATGAATTGGTCCAAACTGGGTTTTTTAGAGGCTCCCTCCACCATGAATTGGTCCAAACTGGGGTTTTTAGAGGCTCCCTCCACCATGAATTGGTCCAAACTGGGGTTTTTAGAGGCTCCCTCCACCATGAATTTGCCCAAACTGGGCTGTTTAGAGGCTCCCTCCACCATGAATTGGTCCAAATTGGGCTGGTTAGAGGCTCCCTCCACCATGAATTGGTCCAAACTGGGTTTTTTAGAGGCTCCCTCCACCATGAATTGGTCCAAACTGGGGTTTTTAGAGGCTCCCTCCACCATGAATTGGTCCAAACTGGGGTTTTTAGAGGCTCCCTCCACCATGAATTGGTCCAAACTGGGGTTTTTAGAGGCTCCCTCCACCATGAATTTGCCCAAACTGGGCTGTTTAGAGGCTCCCTCCACCATGAATTGGTCCAAACTGGGCTGGTTAGAGGCTCCCTCCAGCATGAATTGGTCCAAACTGGGTTTTTTAGAGGCTCCCTCCACCATGAATTGGTCCAAACTGGGGTTTTTAGAGGCTCCCTCCACCATGATTTGGTCCAAACTGGGGTTTTTAGAGGCTCCCTCCACCATGAATTGGTCCAAACTGGGGTTTTTAGAGGCTCCCTCCACCATGAATTTGCCCAAACTGGGCTGTTTAGAGGCTCCCTCCACCATGAATTTGCCCAAACTGGGCTGTTTAGAGGCTCCCTCCACCATGAATTGGTCCAAACTGGGCTGGTTAGAGGCTCCCTCCACCATGAATTGGTCCAAACTGGGTTTTTTAGAGGCTCCCTCCACCATGAATTGGTCCAAACTGGGGTTTTTAGAGGCTCCCTCCACCATGAATTGGTCCAAACTGGGGTTTTTAGAGGCTCCCTCCACCATCAATTGGTCCAAACTGGGGTTTTTAGAGGCTCCCTCCACCATGAATTGGTCCAAACTGGGGTTTTTAGAGGCTCCCTCCACCATGAATTTGCCCAAACTGGGCTGTTTAGAGGCTCCCTCCACCATGAATTGGTCCAAACTGGGTTTTTTAGAGGCTCCCTCCACCATGAATTGGTCCAAACTGGGGTTTTTAGAGGCTCCCTCCACCATGAATTGGTCCAAACTGGGGTTTTTAGAGGCTCCCTCCACCATGAATTTGCCCAAACTGGGCTGTTTAGAGGCTCCCTCCACCATGAATTTGCCCAAACTGGGCTGTTTAGAGGCTCCCTCCAGCATGAATTGGTCCAAACTGGGGTTTTTAGAGGCTCCCTCCACCATGAATTGGTCCAAACTGGGGTTTTTAGAGGCTCCCTCCACCATGAATTTGCCCAAACTGGGCTGTTTAGAGGCTCCCTCCACCATGAATTGGTCCAAACTGGGTTTTTTAGAGGCTCCCTCCACCATGAATTGGTCCAAACTGGGGTTTTTAGAGGCTCCCTCCACCATGAATTGGTCCAAACTGGGGTTTTTAGAGGCTCCCTCCACCATGAATTTGCCCAAACTGGGCTGTTTAGAGGCTCCCTCCACCATGAATTGGTCCAAATTGGGCTGGTTAGAGGCTCCCTCCACCATGAATTGGTCCAAACTGGGGTTTTTAGAGGCTCCCTCCACCATGATTTGGTCCAAACTGGGGTTTTTAGAGGCTCCCTCCACCATGAATTGGTCCAAACTGGGGTTTTTAGAGGCTCCCTCCACCATGAATTTGCCCAAACTGGGCTGTTTAGAGGCTCCCTCCACCATGAATTTGCCCAAACTGGGCTGTTTAGAGGCTCCCTCCACCATGAATTGGTCCAAACTGGGCTGGTTAGAGGCTCCCTCCACCATGAATTGGTCCAAACTGGGTTTTTTAGAGGGTCCCTCCACCATGAATTGGTCCAAACTGGGGTTTTTAGAGGCTCCCTCCACCATGAATTGGTCCAAACTGGGGTTTTTAGAGGCTCCCTCCACCATCAATTGGTCCAAACTGGGGTTTTTAGAGGCTCCCTCCACCATGAATTGGTCCAAACTGGGGTTTTTAGAGGCTCCCTCCACCATGAATTTGCCCAAACTGGGCTGTTTAGAGGCTCCCTCCACCATGAATTGGTCCAAACTGGGTTTTTTAGAGGCTCCCTCCACCATGAATTGGTCCAAACTGGGGTTTTTAGAGGCTCCCTCCACCATGAATTGGTCCAAACTGGGGTTTTTAGAGGCTCCCTCCACCATGAATTTGCCCAAACTGGGCTGTTTAGAGGCTCCCTCCACCATGAATTTGCCCAAACTGGGCTGTTTAGAGGCTCCCTCCAGCATGAATTGGTCCAAACTGGGGTTTTTAGAGGCTCCCTCCACCATGAATTGGTCCAAACTGGGGTTTTTAGAGGCTCCCTCCACCATGAATTTGCCCAAACTGGGCTGTTTAGAGGCTCCCTCCACCATGAATTGGTCCAAACTGGGTTTTTTAGAGGCTCCCTCCACCATGAATTGGTCCAAACTGGGGTTTTTAGAGGCTCCCTCCACCATGAATTGGTCCAAACTGGGGTTTTTACAGGCTCCCTCCACCATGAATTTGCCCAAACTGGGCTGTTTAGAGGCTCCCTCCACCATGAATTGGTCCAAACTGGGCTGGTTAGAGGCTCCCTCCACCATGAATTGGTCCAAACTGGGTTTTTTAGAGGCTCCCTCCACCATGAATTGGTCCAAACTGGGGTTTTTAGAGGCTCCCTCCACCATGAATTGGTCCAAACTGGGGTTTTTAGAGGCTCCCTCCACCATGAATTGGTCCAAACTGGGGTTTTTAGAGGCTCCCTCCACCATGAATTTGCCCAAACTGGGCTGTTTAGAGGCTCCCTCCACCATGAATTGGTCCAAACTGGGTTTTTTAGAGGCTCCCTCCACCATGAATTGGTCCAAACTGGGGTTTTTAGAGGCTCCCTCCACCATGAATTGGTCCAAACTGGGGTTTTTAGAGGCTCCCTCCACCATGAATTTGCCCAAACTGGGCTGTTTAGAGGCTCCCTCCACCATGAATTGGTCCAAATTGGGGTTTTTAGAGGCTCCCTCCACCATGAATTGGTCCAAACTGGGCTGTTTAGAGGCTCCCTCCACCATGAATTGGTCCAAACTGGGGTTTTTAGAGGCTCCCTCCACCATGAATTGGTCCAAACTGGGCTGGTTAGAGGCTCCCTCCACCATGAATTGGTCCAAACTGGGTTTTTTAGAGGCTCCCTCCACCATAAATTGGTCCAAACTGGGGTTTTTAGAGGCTCCCTCCACCATGAATTTGCCCAAACTGGGCTGTTTAGAGGCTCCCTCCACCATGAATTGGTCCAAATTGCGGTTTTTAGAGGCTCCCTCCACCATGAATTTGCCCAAACTGGGCTGGTTAGAGGCTCCCTCCACCATGAATTGGTCCAAACTGGGCTGGTTAGAGGCTCCCTCCAACATGAATTGGTCCAAATTGGGGTTTTTAGAGGCTCCCTCCACCATGAATTGGTCTAAACTGGGCTGTTTAGTGGCTCCCTCCACCATGAATTGGTCCAAACTGGGGTTTTTAGAGGCTCCCTCCACCATGAATTGGTCCAAACTGGGCTGGTTAGAGGCTCCCTCCACCATGAATTGGTCCAAACTGGGCTGGTTAGAGGCTCCCTCCACCATGAATTGGTCCAAACTGGGGTTTTTAGAGGCTCACTCCACCATGAATTGGTCCAAACTGGGGTTTTTAGAGGCTCCCTCCACCATGAATTTTCCCAAACTGGGCTGTTTAGAGGCTCCCTCCACCATGAATTGGTCCAAACTGGTTTTTTTAGAGGCTCCCTCCACCATGAATTGGTCCAAACTGGGTTTTTTAGAGGCTCCCTCCACCATGAATTGGTCCAAACTGGGGTTTTTAGAGGCTCCCTCCACCATGAATTTGCCCAAACTGGGCTGTTTAGAGGCTCCCTCCACCATGAATTGGTCCAAACTGGGGTTTTTAGAGGCTCCCTCCACCATGAATTGGTCCAAACTGGGCTGGTTAGAGGCTCCCTCCACCATGAATTGGTCCAAACTGGGTTTTTTAGTGGCTCCCTCCACCATGAATTGGTCCAAACTGGGGTTTTTAGAGGCTCCCTCCACCATGAATTGGTCCAAACTGGGGTTTTTAGAGGCTCCCTCCACCATGAATTGGTCCAAATTGGGGTTTTTAGAGGCTCCCTCCACCATGAATTGGTCCAAACTGGGGTTTTTAGAGGCTCCCTCCACCATGAATTTGCCCAAACTGGGCTGTTTAGAGGCTCCCTCCAGCATGAATTGGTCCAAACTGGGGTTTTTAGAGGCTCCCTCCACCATGAATTGGTCCAAACTGGGGTTTTTAGAGGCTCCCTCCACCATGAATTGGTCCAAACTGGGGTTTTTAGAGGCTCCCTCCACCATGAATTGGTCCAAACTGGGCTGGTTAGAGGCTCCCTCCACCATGAATTTGCCCAAACTGGGCTGTTTAGAGGCTCCCTCCACCATGAATTGGTCCAAACGGGGGTTTTTAGAGGCTCCCTCCACCATGAATTTGCCCAAACTGGGCTGGTTAGAGTCTCCCTCCACCATGAATTTGCCCAAACTGGGCTGTTTAGAGGCTCCCTCCACCATGAATTGGTCCAAACTGGGCTGTTTAGAGGCTCCCTCCACCATGAATTGGTCCAAACTGGGTTTTTTAGAGGCTCCCTCCACCATGAATTGGTCCAAACTGGGGTTTTTAGAGGCTCCCTCCACCATGAATTGGTCCAAACTGGGGTTTTTAGAGGCTCCCTCCACCATGAATTGGTCCAAACTGGGGTTTTTAGAGGCTCCCTCCACCATGAATTGGTCCAAACTGGGGTGTTTAGAGGCTCCCTCCACCATGAATTTGCCCAAACTCTGCTGGTTAGAGGCTCAATCCACCCTGATTTTCAAAACAAATGTTGGTGCCAACCTCAACTTACTACAAGGGCCAAATTCACTGCTGGTGACAAGCTCTCCTCACTGCAAGTGCCAAATACACATGTTTCAAGGTGTTTTCCTACTGTCAGAGAGGTGGTATTGAGTGTGTAAAGTGTGTAGTTGTTAGGCTGTGATGTTGGGGTAATAGAGGGTCTTTGGTGTGTTAGATGCCCCCAGACATGCTTCCCCTGCTGTCCCAGTGTCATTCCAGAGGTGTTGGCATCATTTCCTGTGGTGTCATAGTGGACTTGGTGACCCTCCAGACACGGATTTGGGTTTCCCCCTTAACGAGTATATGTTCCCCATAGACTATAATGGGGTTCGAAACCCGTTCGAACACACGAACAGTGAGCGGCTGTTCGATTCGAATTTCGAACCTCGAACATTTTAGTGTTCGCTCATCTCTAATCTTAACCCTATTAACAGGAATTAAAACGTGTCATATTTGCACAACCCCCAAGGTACCAGCGCAGTGGAAAGCCCCAACAAACTACCTCATTTTGGAAAGTAGACCCATCAAGGAATTTATTGAGGGCTATAGTCAGCATTTTGCATGCAAAGCTGTTTCAACAAATTTACTACCAATGGGATGTAAAAATGAGAAATTTATTTTTTTTCCAATAAAATGTTGCATTGGGTCCAAATTTCTCATTTTCATAAAATGTTGAAGGGGCTCTATCATTGGGAAAACTCATTTTTAGATAAGCGCATTCTTAAATAGCCTTTAGAAAGGATATTTCACACGTACCTTTTGTATCTAAATTGCCTCAGTAGTCTTTGAATAAGTCCGTTTTTATTCACATCCTAATTACCCTTCTTTGTGCACCGGAGGTCTCACCGTGCACTCCTCTCTGCTATTCTCTATGTGTTTGTACAGCAGAGGTGCTGATGGCTCATCTCTGCTCTCATACACATAGAGAATAGCAGACAAAGACACTTCCAGTGCACGAAGAAGGCTGATTAGCATATGAATAAAAACTGACTTATTCAAAGACTACTGAGGCAATTTATATACAAAAGGTACGTGTGAAATAGCCTATCTAAAGGCTATGCAAGAATGTGCTTAACTAAAAATAACTTTTCCCAATGATAGAGCCCCTTTAAGGGAGAAAAAGCACCCTGCAGTTTGTTACATAATTTCTCCTTTACAGGGCAATATTCCATATGTGGTTGTATACTGCTGTATGGATACCTGATTGAGCTAGAAATGGAAAGAATGTCATTTGGCTTTTAGAGGGCAAATTATGTTGGAATTGATTTTGCAGCCCTAAAATATCAGTACAACAGAAAATCCTAAAACATGACTCCAAGGAATTTATCAAGGGCTATACTGAGCATTTTTATTTAGATTTACATAGCTGTTTCATAGATTTCATTAACATTGGGCAGTGAAAATGAAAAATTATATTTTTTGCACTAAAACGTTGATTTAGCCACAAGTTTTTCATTTTTACAAGGGAGTAAAGGTGAAAATGTGTCCCACAATTTGTAAACTGTTGTTTTGGCACACGACAGGGCACAGAAGACAGGGAGCTCCATTAGACTTTTGGAGAGCAGAATAATTTTTTAGGTGCCATGACATATTATCGTGTATTTATATCGTATGCGCACCATACTTCTGTGGTACAGCAGTTTGCAGGAAATCCTTAAAAAAAGGAAGTTAGAAAATGCACAATGTAAACAAAATAAAGTAAACAAACATTTAATCATTTAATCATTTTTGGTCACCTCCCCCAAAAATAGTAATAAAAAGTAATTAAAAAGTCATACATACCAAACATTGGTACCAATACAATACAATACAATTACAGCTAGTATTCAACACTCTTGTATGCTTATTTTTAATTATGTAAGATGTGGCTGTCTAACCGAAATAAAGACAGATAACAGTGTTAGGGTGCATTCACATGGAGTAACGTGCCGCGTGATCTGGCACGTATACGCCGTGTGAGATTTTGAGCGCCGTATACGCTCCCATTGATTTCAATGGGAGCCTGGATCGTATACGCAGCATATATGAGACTAACTCCCATTGAAATCAATGGGAGCATATACGGCGTTCAAAATCTCACACGGCATATACGTGCCAGATCACGCGGCACGTTACTCTGTGTGAATGCACCCTAAAATTTAGGAATCTTGCATGGTTTGCATTTTGTGGGTACCAATTGGTAATAATATCAGCTATCTAATTATAAAATACTGAATACCAGTGGCGTGACTAAGAATGGCGGGGCCCTGTGGTAAACTTTTGACATGGGCCCCACCCCCCGACCGACCTCCCCCCCACATTCCTGCATGCACTATTATGCCCCATAGTGGCCTCTGTACACAGTATTATGCCCCATAGTGGCCCCTGACACAGTATTATGCCCCATAGTGGCCCCTGCACACAGTATTATACCCCATAGTGGCCCCTGCACACAGTATTACACCCCATAGTGGCACCTGCACACAGTATTATACCCCATTGTGGACACCCATGTACAATTATTATACTCTGGGGTCTTTTCAGACCCCAGAGTATAATAATTGGAGAACCAGGGGAGGTTATAAACATAAAAAACACTGTTATTTAGCTATCCCTGCGCTCCCTGCTGATTTCGGCCATATTCACGTACAGGAGGTCACGTGATGCGGGCCTGCGTAGCAACACATAAGGACGCAGGCCCGGGCCATGTGATGTCAGGGACGTTATTCAAGTAGGCCTAAATCCTGCTGGGAGCCCGGAGAGGTAAGTAACAATGTTTTTTTATGATCTCTTACCTCCCCTGGGCCTCTGATCATTATAGAGTAAAGCAATAATAAAGCCTGTGGCCTTACTTACCGATCCCCCTGCTCCTGCTCACAGTGGCCTCTGCAGAAGAAGAAGCACAGGTGGCCGTGGGTAGGAACCAGGACCGGTATGTAAATAGGGCCCGTTACACTCCAGCCAGTAATGGCCTATTTAAAAAAACAAACAAAAACACAGTAGTAGCGGCTGTTGCTGGGCCCCCTAATGTCCCGGGCCCTGTGGCAGCCTCTACCGCTGCTACCCCTGTTGTTACTTCCCTGCTAAATAAACATACACATAGTTGTTTTCCTAGGTACTCTCTTTCTAGGTCATTGAATGTTAACATAAGTTGCCTCCTATAAGCACAACATCAACATTTGAAAAAATATATATATATAAATTTTACTAGTCTGCAGGGCAATCAAATAAATGGCATAGAAAGTAAACATGGCATACAAAGGAGAGCACACATGGCATAGAAAAAGAAAGCCTCAAACTTTAACATTCACCAAGTACAGTAGATAGCAGAACCTCTTTATCTCTCTCACAACTCCCTCTGCCTGTCCCCAATCTATTATTTACACTTAACATAATTTACCCACTGACAGCTGGAACTCGCAGTGCTGTCTTGTTGGCACTGTCAATGTCTAGGGAACAGGGACATCTTGATAAAGTAAAAACCTAATGCTTCAGATAACCAGCTTTCTCCTAGACATGGCTTTCTGTCAACAAAGTGTTTCAGTCCCAATTCATAAAACATATGTCATGAACTTCTTTGCCTCCCTTGTTTAATGAAGACTTGTCTACAGGTTTGGAATTATCTCTACCCTGCAGCATTTAGCATATTACATTAAACTTCCCTTTATTTCTTAGCTGAAGTACACATGTTCTTCTACTTTCACAAATATACAGAAGAGGCCTTGGAGGACAGCGGAATTGCAACATGTTATCGCTGAGAAAGGTTTATTTTTCTTGTGACTTGATCATACTCAAATGCATTCTGAGCTAATGCCTGTATGATTGTTCTTATAACATCTGCAGAATTTGGCTCTATTACAATCATGTTTTGTTTTTTTTTTTACATGCGATTAGCACGTTTTTTACTTCCATTTAAACAAATGGATGGATCTGTTTACATAGAGATCAATGTTAAAAAAAAAAATCCACCTCTGTCCATTTTATGGACAGACACAAAAGTATGGTATATACTACTTGTCTGTGTCTTTAATAAAAAAATAAAAAATTGGACAAAAATTGATCCATTTTTGTTAACATTGATTACTATGTAAATGGATGGCCATTCATTTGTGCATCCATTTTTTTGTATCCATTGAATGGATCTGTAAGACGTATGTAAAAACATGATCTGAATGGAGCCTAACTATGTTTTATTTTCTTTCTCAATGTAGAATCAGCTTTGGAATTTTCAGTTTAAATTGAACAAGAAACCAATAGAGATTTGTAGCGAAAAACTGAAAATAGTGGTAGGTAAATAAGAAGGATGGCGAGACTTGGATGCCATGTAATACCTAACATGAATGCATATAAGACCCCCTTTCACAAGAGAAATATAAGTTAACCACTTCAGTACCGGGCCAATTTGTGGTCCAGGACCAGTCATATTTTCGTTTTTTGTATGACCGGTATTGAGGGCTGTAACATTTTTCTTATATGTCTCATTCAACTAATTTTTGCGTCTTTTTTTGGGGACACATAGGGCTTTATTTTTGATGTTTTTATTTTTGAATGTGTTTAAAATTTTTTAGATCAGGGAAAATATAAACATAATAGGAGGGAAATTGTGTCTGGTTTTCACTTTTTAAAAAAAATTTAATAACACAAAGTGCTACTGAAAAACTTTATAAAATAGTTTTTCCTCTCCGTTACGGTAATTTTTATTTTGTATGTTGTTGTCAGGGGTGGTGCTATAACCTTTAATAAATGTGTTTTATTGGCAAATTATTATTTATTTTTTAATTTTTAAAAACATTTTTTTTTTTACACTTTTTAATTTTTTATTTTTTTTCAAATTGTGTCCCCATAAGGTCATAAGAAACCTTTAGGACATCTGATCACTTTTTTCTTTGTTAGGGAGGCTGATTTCCCCTGCAACTGGGGCTGCTACGTTTAGCCCCAGTTGCAGGAGGAAAACAGCCTCCTGCATACTATTCTTATAGAGCTGATCTTGGTCCTGTAGGACCCAGCAGCTCTTGTAAGATGCTGACACTGGCGGGTCAGAAGGCATCCCCATCATGGCGGCGGAAATAGCTGTGTATACAGCACTCATTGAGCGCCATATATACAGCGATTGAGAAGGGAGCTCTGGCTGAAGTTACAGCTGGTTCCCTGTATCAGCAGCTGCACGATTTCATGCAGCTGCTGTGTTCTGGCAGGACGTACGGGCACGTCCTGTCAGAACAAGGCAACCACTTTCCAGACATAAATACTCTATGGGCGGTCCGGAAGTGGTTAAACAATTTTGTATGAGAGACTGAGAAGGAGTTATTATATTGAAATGTAGGTGGCAGTTATCAAAAATTTATGGGCACATACAGAGCGATGATGGCCATAGACATAACAGCATTCTCTCTCCAAACTTGGTTGTTTAAGTTGGCCATATTTGGCCATCAATCTTTCATGATTGCTACTTTATAGTTACATATAGAAAAACATCAGTAGTGTCAGCAATGTTTAGATTACTATATTAATGATACAGATGGCAATTAGAAATGGACTTTTGGTTAGTTACATGACCTTTATCAATAGACATCTGTAATATAAACAGATACATACAGCCCCCCTCCCCCCGCTGCCTGAGGCGGACATGAACACCCCCTGGGGGGGGGGTCTTTTGATCGTCTGCCTCAGGCAGCAGAGAAGCTAGGTTCACCACTGCATAGAAGACGTCCAAAAGAAGACCAATGTTATGGAATCAAGAATTTTTTCAGTTCCAAAGGTTGGCAGTTCCTAGAGATTGATTATAGACTCATTATATGAATCGATATATGAAGAAAATTCACTTCAAGATGGAAACAATAAAGACAGTCACAGCATCCTTACAAAAAGGCCAAGTCCTACCGTAGTATTCTTGAACCTAACAGATGTATATATGCACATTCCCAACCATCTTATTTCAAGAAAATTCTTGAGGATAGCTGTCAATCATTTAGGATCAGTCAGTCACAACCAATTCAAAGCACTCCCTTTTGGTCTAACCCTCTCCAAGGGTTTTTAGCAAAGTGACAGTAGTAGTAGTAATAGTGGCAGTTCTGCAGTTGAAAGCAATTCAAGTTTTCTCTATTTTGATGTTTGGCTGATAGCTGCTATATCTGCATCTCTTCTGCAAGATCACCTCCAATAGTTATCACACTTCTTAGAGAACTTGGATTTCAAATAAACTGGGAAAAGTCCCACTTACTAACAGAAACTTCAAAATCTTTTCCAGGCTTCATAATAACCACAGAATTTCAAGTTCTTTTTCTTCCTCAAATGAAAATTTTAAAAATTCCGACTGCAGTAAAAGCTCTAATCAAATCCCCACTGTCTACGATTCACTTGTTAGTAGCCTTGATAGATGCAGGACCTTGGGCTATGGCACACAGCCAGAATCATCAATACAATATGCTTCCTCATTGGAATGGAGATATGAAAAAGTATGTGGACAAAAATAAGTCTAGACCAACCTACAAGAGAAGACTTGAAATGGTGGCTCAATATATGCAACTTGAAGAAAGGAAAAAGTTTCCAGTTCAAGGAGTCAGTCATCTTAATCACAGATGCACCCTAGAGACGTTGGGGTGCTATTCTGGAAACCTTTTGGGCACAAGGTTTAAGGACAAAATGGACAGATGCTGTTCTTCACATTTTCAAGAGGTTTGCATGTTTGCATTTCAAACCATTGATTCAGGAAAATCTGTCCTAATTCAAAAAGACAACCAAATGGAGGCCTATTATTTGATCAAGCAGGGTGGAACCTGAAGCAAATTATTCATAACAGAATGCAAAAGATTTTTCAATTGACAGAATCTTCCCTGCTGGACTTAAAAGCTCTGAATATAAAAAGATCTATCAGTACCAGAGCAAATCTTCTGAGCAGGATGACACTCAGATCTTCGAAGTGGGAACTAAATCACAGATATTTTGATCTTCTAACACACAGATGGGAAATGCCCCAGATGTACTTGATGGCAACTAAAAACAATACAAACCTCCAGTGTTTTCTTCTCTGAATCCTCAAGATCACCTATGTACAGTGGCTGCATTCCCCATGAGCTAGAGACACAAACTTCTCTACATCTTTCCTCCAGTCCAGATTATCCAGAGACTTCTGCAGAAAATATTGCTGGAAGGTCCATCAGTGATAACAATAGCACCATTCTGGCACCCTCTCCATTAGCAGTATATATAGCGGGCGGGGACCAGACTTTCCCTAACCGCTATTATGGTGGTCTGGGCCTCGTACCCTACTCCACTGCTGAGTGGGCCCCCTCAGGAGCTTGGGGTCCCAGATTTGGAGAACATCTATCAGTTGTTACACTGGGAGCAGGCCTTCAAGCCCTAGGAGCACTGCTCTTGTCACTCAGACTCCTATCATCTGCTGCTTGTGACTCCCTCTTCAGTTCGCATAAAACTTAAAAGTCGCTTTTCTTCAAATCTACATAAGTGACATACATGACAAAGGCATGGTATTTATCACTGTAATGTGCTCTGTAATGTGGTGCTGGCAGTTGAATATGCTTGAGGAAGATGGTGAACTCCCTTCAAAGATTTGATATCCCTTGCTAAGGACTAGAATTGAAGCAATGTTAAGAACTCAGTGGTTTGGGACTGTAGCCCTGTTTTGCAGGTTTGGGCAGCATGTACATTTTGCACCCTTGAAACTGAAAGTGTTTAGAGTAGAATCCATTAAAGATATCAACTAAGTGGTCAAAAGGACCTGTGAAGGGCAGATTTATACAAAGTTACTGATGCAACTCCCCCATGCCCTTTCCATAAAATGCATGGGAGAGGCAGGTTGTGGCAGAATGTAGCTTCCCAAAGACCCACAGAAAAACTTAGGACAGGAAAAAGCAGTCAGTGGTAGACTTCTCAAATAGTTAAATTCTGTAGCTCTCAAGTTTTGGCAATGCACAGTGTGACCAGCAAATACGACCTGCAGCTCGTACTAGCTCACTGTGCCACTTCATGTGATTGAAACCAACAAGCGTTTGAGCCATTGCTGTAAAACAAATAAAGTGTGTTCGATAGCTAATATTCTGTATTCATTTCTTAACCCCTTAAGGACCAGGCCATTTTTTGGTTTCGCATTTTCGTTTTTCCCTCCTCACATTTCAAGAGCCATAACTTTTTCATTTTTCAGTTCACAGAGTCACATGATGGCTTATTGTTTGCGGGACAAATTGTACTTTGTAATGGCATCATTCAATATGCTGTGCAATGTACTGGGAAGCTGGAAAAAAATTCAGAATGAGGTGCAATTGGAGAAAAAATGCATTTGCGCCATTTTCTTATGGGTTTAATTTTTACAGCGTTCACTGTTTGGTACAAATGACATGTTACCTGTGTTCTACGTGTCAGTACGAACGCGGTGATACCAAATTTATATAGTATTTGAAATGTTTTGATACTTTTAAAAAAATGATAAACTTTGCAAAATAGAAAAAAAATTTTGTGTCATCATGTTCTAACACTGTAACTTTTTCATATTTCCATGTATGGAGCTGGTTGTGGTGTCTTTTTATGCGGGACAAGATGACGTTTCTATTGATACCATTTGGGGAAAGATCTGATGGTTTGATCACTTTTTATTCAATTTTTTATAGGAGGCAAAGTGTTGAAAAAAACGCTTTTTGGCTGTTTTTATTTTTTTTGCCGCTACGCCGTTCGCAGTACGGGATAAATGTTTTAATACTCTAATAGTTCGGGCATTTTGGAGCGCGGGGATACCTAATATGTTTATGTTTAATGTTCTTTAATTACTTTTATAGCTAATCTAGGGAAAGGGGGGGTGATTTGAACTTTTATATTTTTTTTATTTTTTTAATACTTTTAAAAACTTTTTTTTTTCTTCTGTTACATTTATGATCAGACCCCTTAGGTACCTTGAAACCTAGGGGGTCTGATCGCTCATACTATTCACTGCAATACTACAGTACTGCAGTGAATAGCAGAATCCCAGCACTTCTATTAGACGATGCCTCTGGCATCGTCTAATAGATCTAGTGCAGAGACAAGCCTGGAAGCCTTCAATAGGCTTCCGGCTGTCATAGCAACCGATCACCGCCCTCATGTGACGTTCAGGAGGGCGGCGATCGGGGAAACATGGCGGCGCCCATGCTGCCTGCGCTGTTTACACGCTGCGGTCGCGTTTGACCGCAGTGTGTAAAGGGTTAACAGCAGCGATCGGCTCGGGCACCGACCGCTGCTGTTATTGGCAGGTCCTGGCTGTATTATACAGCCGGCATCTGCCGTGTATGGAGCGAGCTCAGCGTGTGAGCTCGCTCTATACATCCCCATGCGACCCATGACGTACAGTTACGTCAAGGGTCGCTAAGGGGTTAAAGGGGAACCTTAATCATCTCATGCATTTATATACTCGTCTGTAATAAGACAGGGGATGATACATCTGCTTATCTCTGCTCCACTTCTTTAATTCTTCCTAGTATTCTTTTATGTGCTTTCATTCTATATCCTTTAATTCTATTTTTAACATTTATTTAACCGTCTCGGTGTCTGCCATGAACACATCACAAATCATAAACTACTGTGTCCTTAATCTCTTTTTCCTAATTTACTGCCCTGTACTGCCCTATATTATTAAAGTCTAACATTTCGCAGAAATAATTTTTCTGAAAGTTTCTGTACATTGTATATAATATTATGAAAATGTCTTTGAACTTATTTGAAAAATATAATTTCCTGCCATTGCACTGTATGCTGGAAGATATGCTTAGCTTGCCAACATGTAAAGGCAGATTACTTCTATCAGTTGTCTTATTCTTAATAACACAGGTTCAGCAGTTATGTTTTATTAATTGTGATATGCCTATAGCTGCTCTTCAAAGCTAAGTCTGGCTTATACTAAATTTCTTTTGGCAATGTCTAATCACGTATATGGTGATAGTAGTACCAGGAGAGGATATTAACAAAACTCCTGTGTTAGTAACCCTTACAGTCATTTCACATTGATAGATAATAAATATGCAAACCTTTCCACATTAGCCCAGATTTGCCCCTCTAGACTTATCTTTTCAGAACTTCACTTTTGACATGAGAATAAAAAATACAGAAAACAGGTAATAATAACTGTATATTGTTTGCAATAAATAGTTTCAAATCAGTTAAATGAAATTCAAGCAGAATTTAGGTTATATCTTAAGAAAAAAGGAGAGAACCAATATGGCTGGCCATAATATTTGTTATGGGGACAAACTAATTTTTTCTTCCAGTTGAGGCAACCAAAATTATTGGTTCCTCCAATTATGGCAAATCACCATGCCCACACATCATCACACTGTCACCATAATGTTTGACTATAGTCCTGTGTGATCATGGAATATTTGGTTAACTGAAATTTTTGTATTACTACAGCTGACACCAGGTATAGTGTGGTGCTTTTCTCTGTGAACTTCCTATGAAAAGCATTGCGGCAAAAACTTCGATATGAATAGTTTTCTCCACAGTACTTTTTTGCTGCGGTTTTGTAAATGGCGGCATGTCCGTACCGAAGTTTTTACCATAAAGTGGCCATGGGATTCGCTAGATTCCCCTTCATTTTGCCTGTACTGTAAAATGCTATGATTTTTCCCACATCATTTCCATCACAGGCAAATTGAGGCGTTTCCAATAGTTTTCCTCTAATTCCTCTAATTTCCACCCCATTCTGAATTTTTTTCAGCTTTCCAGTACATATTATGGAATATTAAAAGGTACTATTACAAAGAACAATTTGTCCCGCAAACAGTAAATCCTCATATGGCTATGTCAACAGAAAAAGAAAAAGTTATGGTGTTTGGAAAGCAGAGATATAAAAAAAAATGAAAATTGAAAAATGGCTGCAGTGGGAAGGGGTTAAAAGGGATATTCAATGTATTTGATTACTAATAGAATAGAAAATCATAGAGTTTAGTCGGCGTTCACACTTGCACCCCTGTGCCCCAGAGAAACTGGATAGGAGAAGGCTTCCCAGTGGTCAGTTTTAAAACCCATTCGTTTGAATGGGTTTTAAAAGCAACCCTCCAATGTCTGTATGCAGGGTCGGACTGGGGTGTCTAGGGCCCACAAGTGGAATTGTTTCTAGGGGCCCACCACCAGGACCCTGCAGACCAGGGATACCGAGACAGGGCAGCTAAAGGTAACACCATCTCGGGAGCCATGCTGCTCACCTGCCATACAATGTGCAACAACATACTACCTAAACCTATTGCTACACTCTGTATGGCAAGTGAACAGCGCAGCTCCTAGAAATGTTACCATTACCTCTAGCCACACTGTCCTGGAAGAGCTGATCTGCAGAGGTCCTGGCTGTTGTATCATCACAGATGTAATATTGATGGCTTATCCTAAGGACAGACCATCAATATTATAAAGATGGATCAATCCTTTAAAGATTTGTCCAGGAATTGGATTAACCCATGTGCCTGACGGGAGGTGTAAAATAAAAAATAAATAAAAAGTGCCTTCACCTGTCCCCATTGCTCCATTGTCCGCCGCCAGTGTCCATTTAGTCTCGTGCTGGCACCTCCTTGCTGGGAGTCCTGCACCTCATGGGACCACTGAAACCAATTAGATACAGTATTTCCAGAAATAAGGCCATGAGACTGAACAGACACAGGCAGGAGGATAACGGGGTGCTGGGGACAAAAGCTCCATGAAAAACACTGCGTCTAACTGTTGTGCCTAATCCTTAAAGAGGACCTTTCACCATTTGGGCACATGCGGTTTAATACACAGCTAGAAAGCCGACAGTGGGCTGAATTCAGTGCAGCTTTCCCGTTCTGTGCCCCGGGTGAAGAGCTAGTGGTGCCAGAACTGTAGCTCTTCACTGTCAGAAGGGCGTTTCTGACAATCAGTAACGCCCTTCCTCACAGTAGCGTCTATTGCGCTGTACTGTTGTGAGGGGGCTTTGCTTACCGCCTAGTGATGACGCTGAGCGGTGAGGAACGCTACCTCCCCTCAGTACACGTCTATGGAAGAGTATTATCAGGAGGGGAGGGGGCGTTCCTCCCCGATCTCATAGTACAGCACAATAGGCGCTGCTGGGAAGAAGGACATTCCTGACTGACTGTCAGAAACGCCCTTCTGACAGTGAAGAGCTACAGTACCGGGACCGATAGCTCTTCACAGGAAAGCTGCACTGAATTCAGCACACTGTCGGCTTTCTAGCGGTGTATTAATCCGCATGTGCCCCAAATGGTGAAAGGTCCTCTTTAAGGATTAGGCACAACAGTTAGACGCAGTGTTTTTCATGGAGCTTTTGTCCCCAGCACCCCGTTATCCTCCTGCCTGTGTCTGTTCAGTCTCATGGCCTTATTTCTGGAAATCCTGTATCTAATTGGTTTCAGTGGTCCCATGAGGTGCAGGACTCCCAGCAAGGAGGTGCCAGCACGAGACTAAATGGACACTGGCAGCGGACAATGGAGCAATGGGGACAGGTGAAGGCACTTTTTATTTATTTTTTATTTTACACCTCCCGTCAGGCACATGGGTTGATCCAATTCCTGGACAAATCTTTAAAGGATTGATCCATCTTTATAATATTGATGGTCTGTCCTTAGGATAAGCCATCAATATTACATCTGTGATGATACAACAGCCAGGACCTCTGCAGATCAGCTCTTCCAGGACAGTGTGGCTAGGGGTAATGGTAACATTTCTAGGAGCTGCGCTGTTCACTTGCCATACAGAGTGTCGCAGTAGGTTTAGGTAGTATGTTGTTGCACATTGTATGGCAGGTGAGCAGCATGGCTCCCGAGATGGTATTACCTTTAGCTGCCCTGTCTCGGTATCGCTGGTCTGCAGGGTCCTGGTGGTGGGCCCCTAGAAACAATTCCACTGGTGGGCCCTAGACACCCCAGTCCGACCCTGTCATGGTGTCTATCATAATGATATGTGTATGGTAGTGGTGTATGATAGACACCATGATAGGACTTAAGGGTTAAACAAATGTACACATATACATATTAAACATTACATTTTACCAAAAAAAAAAGAAAAAAATATACTCACATTTGTGAAGCAGCAGCAGACTCCTCTGTCCCCACACAGGCCGATGTAAGCGATGACTCACTGCTGGGAGGGGGAGGGGGGAAAGTCCGGGCTTGCAGAGCGAGCGCTTCCTAAGATTGCAGGGACAGCTGCTGCCCCTGGTGTGCTCCCCATGTATGAATAAAGAAGCACGGCTGCCGGCAGTTTCCCAGGGCCCCGACACTTACACAGAGGGGCCTTCTGCCAGGGGTATACTATATTAATAGGGAAAGTACACCCCTGGCAGGAGGCCCCTCTGTGTAAGTGTCGGGGCCCTGGGAAACTTCCGGCAGCCATGCTTCTTTATTCATTACAGCACTGCCAGCAGCCTAGTGCCCTTACATCCTGATCGGGCCCCTGACCAGTGCTTCTGCATTGAGGAAATGAGCACTGTCAGTCAAGGCTCGGGGCCTACCGGGGGATTCCCCGGTACCCCGGCGGGCCAGTCCGACCCTGTCTGTATGTAGCATCTCTTCAGGGAAACCGTTTTTGTCTGAACACAAAGTTGGACATGCAGGCCAAAAAAAAACGGTTTCCCTGCATAGAGGCTGCATACGGACACACGGAAGACCAGTTAAGACTGGCGTTTCATAATCCATTCTTACCTTATTCCTCCATTGGAATGAGATGATCAAAAAATATTAAGAGGCTGAAATTAAGGTTTTCCCTTCACAAGAACTGAACTTTATTCCAGACAGGGACTGGAGCTGATTTTAGCTATAACTTGGGTCAGTTTTATGGTGCAAGTTATAAACAAACCTATCATGAAAATCCTTCATTACCACCTAACTCCACCTACTTTTTTTTTTACAAAAATGGTGACTGTGGCAGAAATGGGAAGCACCAAAAAATGAGATTTTTCTCATGTTTTCTACATCAATAAAGTAATGTACAATGCATGATAAACCCACCTCTTTGCTTTCATACTGCAGAAACTTAGTTGCAGGAACCTAATGGAGGAAAGCAAGAAGGTCGAGAGGAGCAGTTGGTTACAGAGTCTGTAGTCGAGTCCACTAGTCCTCTACTACTCCACTGGCGTTGGTGCAATGAGTAATGATCACTAGGGTGGTCAACTGAAGATTCTTGGGGATCCAACACTGAGGACCACCAGGGATCAGCTTTATAAAGTAGCAGTGGCACTAGCTGAGTATCGCTTCTGATTCATGGGTCATGTGTTTATTAGTCATATGGCTTGATCATGGCTCAGTCTCATTTAAGTGAATAGTCTGAGCTGTGGTACCTAGCACAGCCACTGCAATAATGTATGGCGCTGTGCTTGGTATGTACTAAAGAGATGGCAGTACTCACCCGAATGCTGCATTCTCTTCACATAGCTGGTCATCTGAGGACTTTGTGTCAGACCCCTGACAAACCTTAATTAATGACCTATTCTAAAGATAGATCATCAACTATAAAACCTGGAAAACCCCTTTAATATTATAGATTATGTATTACTTTTTAAGCATCAATTATAATTTTGTAACATGCACAAGTGTATTACATCTTGCACAAAGCCCATTTCCTCTTCTCAGCATTCAGTGGGTTAAATATTTCCCACATACTTCTCACTTAATATAATACACATGTGTTACTTTCCCCCCCTGCACTTAAAGGCCTGGGTCAGTAATCTTATAGGGTGGTTATAAATTGAGAGTGAGGATTTCTTTGAGATAAGCACATTAACTGTACCAGAAGGTGGAAACCTATAGACTACAACTATTAATAAATAATTTGGGAAAAATATCTCTTGCCATGCAGCACTAAATCTTGCTCTACTGTATATACTGCCTTTGAGCCTGGCACAGACTCTTCATAATTCAAGTGCATGTTTAAATGACCCTGTTTTTCTCAATTTGTGGGTTTGGGACAGGAGGGAATTGATAACAGTTGCAAAGTACATGAAATAGCTAGAGAGCAGTGAATATGTAGAAATGGAGTGTTATGTACAAGAGTATTTCTGGTTTCACAGTGGCTATGGAGAAAAGGTGCTGACACCAATCAAATAAAGAAAAAGCACTTTCCATCTCCAGCCAGCAGCAGTGTATGTCTGGGAGGACCCAGGTCTTGGCAGACGTATAACTACTGGAGATGGTTAAAATGGTTGATCACTGAAAACTCACATTATTATCTGTGTATTATTTGCTAAAATGGATTCAGTAGTGATGCATTCTATTGTATAGTAGTGATGTATTTTATTGTACAGTAGTGATGTATTCTATTGTATAGTAGTGATGCATTATACTGTACAGTAGTGATGTAATATACTGTATAGTAGTGTTATAATCTATTATATATTATAATAGTAGTGATGTATTTTATTGTACAGTAGTGATGTATTCTACTGTATAGTAGTGATGTATTCTATTGTACAGTAGTGATGTATTCTATTATATAGTAGTGATGTATTCTATTGTACAGTAGTGATGTATTCTCTTGTATAGTAGTGATGTATTCTATTGTATAGTAGTGATGTATTATACTGTATAGTAATGTATTATACTGTACAGTAGTGATGTATTCTATTATATAGTAGTGATGTATTCTATTGTACAGCAGTGATGTATTCTATTGTACAGCAGTGATGTATTCTATTGTATAGTAGTGATGTATTATACTGCATAGTAGTGATATAATATACTGTACAGTAGTGTTATATTCCACTGTATAGTAGTGATGTATTCTATTATATAGTAGTGATGTATTCTATTGTACAGTAGTGATGGATTCTATTATATAGTAGAGATGGATTCTATTGTACAGTAGTGATATATTATACTGTACAGTAGTGATGTAATATACTGTATAGTAGTGTTATATTCTATTGTATAGTAGTGATGTATTATACTCTACAGTAGTGATGTATTCTATTGTATAGTAGTGACATATTATACTGTATAGTAGTGATGTAATATACTATACAGTAGTGTTATATTCTATTATATAGTAGTGATGGATTCTATTGTACAGTAGTGATGTATTATACTGTATAGTAGTGATGTAATATACTGTACAGTAGTGTTATATTCTATTGGATAGTAGTGATGTATTATACTCTACAGTAGTGATGGATTCTATTGTACAGTAGTGATGGATTCTATTATACAGTAGTGATGGATTCTATTGTACAGTAGTGATGTATTATACTGTACAGTAGTGATGTAATATACTGTATAGTAGTGTTATATTCTATTGGATAGTAGTGATGTATTATACTGTATAGTAATGTATTATACTGTACAGTAGTGATGTATTCTATTATATAGTAGTGATGGATTCTATTATATAGTAGTGATGTAATATACTGTACAGTAGTGTTATATTCTATTGTATAGTAGTGATGTATTCTATTGTACAGTAGTGATGTATTCTATTATATAGTAGTGATATATTCTATTGTATAGTAGTGATGTATTATACTCTACAGTAGTGATGGATTCTATTGTACAGTAATGATATATTCTATTATATAGTAGTGATGTATTCTATTGTACAGTAGAGATGTATTCTATTGTACAGTAGTGATGGATTCTATTATATAGTAGAGATGGATTCTATTGTACAGTAGTGATATATTATACTGTACAGTAGTGATGTAATATACTGTATAGTAGTGTTATATTCTATTGTATAGTAGTGATGTATTATACTCTACAGTAGTGATGTATTCTATTGTATAGTAGTGACATATTATACTGTATAGTAGTGATGTAATATACTGTATAGTAGTGTTATATTCTATTGTATAGTAGTGATGGATTCTATTGTACAGTAGTGATGTATTATACTGTATAGTAGTGATGTAATATACTGTACAGTAGTGTTATATTCTATTGGATAGTAGTGATGTATTATACTCTACAGTAGTGATGGATTCTATTGTACAGTAGTGATGGATTCTATTATACAGTAGTGATGGATTCTATTGTACAGTAGTGATGTATTATACTGTACAGTAGTGATGTAATATACTGTATAGTAGTGTTATATTCTATTGGA
This sequence comes from Leptodactylus fuscus, assembly GCF_031893055.1. Lineage (NCBI taxonomy): Eukaryota > Metazoa > Chordata > Amphibia > Anura > Leptodactylidae > Leptodactylus > Leptodactylus fuscus. The sequence continues at coordinate 148,188,560 of NC_134268.1, read as the reverse complement.
TAGTAGTGATGTATTATACTGTATAGTAATGTATTATACTGTACAGTAGTGATGTATTCTATTATATAGTAGTGATGGATTCTATTATATAGTATTGATGTAATATACTGTACAGTAGTGTTATATTCTATTGTATAGTAGTGATGTATTCTATTGTACAGTAGTGATGTATTCTATTATATAGTAGTGATATATTCTATTGTATAGTAGTGATGTATTATACTCTACAGTAGTGATGGATTCTATTGTACAGTAATGATATATTCTATTATATAGTAGTGATGGATTCTATTATACAGTAGTGATGGATTCTATTGTACAGTAGTGATGTATTATACTGTATAGTAGTGATGTATTCTATTGTACAGTAGTGATTTATTCTATTTTATAGTAGTGATGTATTCTATTACATATTTTATCTGAAAACAAAGTTTTGCCTGTAATGGAACCAAAGTCCAAGCTGTAGAGCACAAAACAACAAAGACATATTGCCATTGTATTGTGTTGGCATAGGCGGGAAAAAGGGTGGCGTTTTGCAGTCACAGCAAAGTGGATGGGATTCTGGCGAATCCCAACCCCACTTTGTGGAAAAATACATGCTGCAGACACGCTGCAATTTTGAAAACCATTGCGGTTTATTTCCAACAGAAACGCCAGCGGTTTCCTTATGGTATAGGTGAAGCAGAAAGACCACAGAGGAATCCCTAATAAGCCATTACATACAGTAAGATAAATGCATTACTTATCTCACAGGGTAAATGACATAAAATAATGCTTAGGTTAAGTTCACATCAGCACCAGAGTCTCCATCGGAGACCACAGAAACCTCCAAAAATCAGGGGAATATAATAGTCCTGCATGGAGGACTTTTCTCTCTGCTGGTTTCATGTTTGAAAAGACGACACCCGACAGACACCAGACAAACCCCACTAGTCAATGGGATCCGTCGGCGTTCATGTGTAACTGTCAAAACAGTGGTTCAGCTCTCTGTCATTCGGGTCCCCCAGCGCAGATGTGAAAATAGCCTAAAAAACGATGTCAGAAATGTTGTTTTTGGTCTTATCTCCCAAACAAAAATGGAATAAAAAGTGATTAAAAAGTAGTATGTATGCCAGAAAAGTACTGTTATAGAATTGCCAGTTAAGTCATTTCCACAATGATGGGAATAATGTGCAGCAGGTAGGACAAAAGACAAGTAAAATAAGTATAGCATCCCATTCTCAGAGTGCTACTGCTTCAAATGTTTGTCTATTATGCCTCTGGGTTATGTCGGTATGTCCCGTCTTCTATGTTCTGTGTGACATCTCATTATTTGTGCAGCTTTTTCTTTTTTTTCCCTTTCACTGTTCAAACCCTCGCCTTGGTTCAGCCCAGGGCTATCACAAGCCACTGGCTGAGGTTTTAGGACACCAGTCTCCACGTCAACCCTTGGTCTAGAGTTCAATTCGTTCCAATTTAGACTTTGTGCAGTGCACGGTGCAGAGTCTTCCTGCACCCCAGCTACTGGCCTGTGGGCTAACAGTCAGCCATTATAGCCTCATGGAGGAACAACTTCTGCCTCAGGCTCATCCAGAGACAGCCTTGAGACAAGGAAACACTTTGCCTGGACATTTGCATGCCATGACAGGAGAAGCAGTGGAGGACTCTGACAGGAGGAACTCATTTGGGCCTAGTCAGAAGGTAACCAGATCCCTGTCAGTTCTCCCTGCTCACTACTATCCCCAGCAGCATAGATTTTGGAGTGGCATGAGAGGAGGAGTAGTTGTGGACTTTATCAAAGAGCCTATAGCATCTCTGGGCAACCTCCTATGACCAAAGCAGGGGGCTTGGATAGTGAACTACAATCTCCATCTGTGAGCTGCTATTTTGACTGTTCCAGTTGCATTAAAATAAACTGTTACCTGGTTTCACTGCACTCCTGGACTCCTGAGTCGTGCCTGCATACCATCAGGGCACTTCCGAATAACACCACACCGGCTCAGAGAGGAGAGGTCCCTTCTCCAACTGGAAATGCCCCGGAAAAAACTACTGCTACTACCATCATTCAGTAGAGCTGCAGGACCCCCCCGCGACTTTGTCCGGCCCAGGAGTGGGACTGGAGTGGTTGCTGGAGTTTGCTCGGCCTAGCAGGTGGCACAGCATCCACCACTGCAACTCCCATCCTCTGGTCTCCTCTATCTGGATTTCAGCATAAGCTCCCTATAATCCAACACCACCCTGGTTCACAGAGCCTAAGGCCACCTCTAGCAGTATGAATTTGGCTGCTTCAAGATCCTGGTTGCAACTCTAGGCCAAAGTGCCAGAAAATAGGTGCACCTGCAGACTGAGAACCAAACCAAAAACCCTATAATGGACAGAGGGAGTAAAACACAAGCCAGGGTCAAAACCACGAGAACATGGAATATCCAAAGAAGATCCAGAGGACAGCAGTGTTATTACCAGAGCTCATGCCAGACTTACGTCTATGAGATCACAGATGAAGCCAAATCACCAAGAAATAAAATAAGCAGGAGAGTAAGCTAAAAACAGTAACCAGGGAATCAGCAGAAAACAAGACTAGCTGGGGCAACATGATGGCTCAGTGGTTAGCACTGCAGCCTTGCAGTGTTTGGGTCCTGGGTTCAAATCCTGCCAGGCGCAACATCTACAAGGAGTTTGTATGTTATTCCTGTGTTTGTGTGGATTTCCTCCCATTCTACAAAGACATACTTAAATGGAAAAAAAATGTACATTGTGATCCCTATATGGGGCTCACAATCTACATTTAAAAAAACCAAAAAGTAGAAAACAAAAATAGCTCTGAGAACACAGAGCCAAAAAACGAATGTAATCGTAGGCAGTGATAAGTCTCAATGCTAGGTTTAAATATCCTGCCTCAGCTTTGGACAATTAGGCAGCAATCTAATTGACTCTGTGTCTTACAGTTGAGTGGCTAAGCAGATCCAGCCAGAGCTTGGTTGGTAGGCATGGCAAGCTTAAGGCAACAGAAGTGAGCAGGGATGAAAGTAGGAGAGATAGGAATACAGAATTTGAGAGACCTGACATGTACCAGTAAGAAGGAAAAACCAAATCAAATCAAATCAAACAAGCTTTATTGGCACGTCCGAATAGATATTTGGCATTGTCAAAGCTAGTAAAGTGTGTGTGTGGGGGGGAGTTGGTTTCGGGTGGGTGAGTGGTGGGTATGGGGGGGTGGAGTGGGTGGTTTGGGGTATAACAGTCCGTGGAGTCTCATCTTCCTCTTAGTTGGTGACCGCTATATGGGGAGGTGGGGTGGGGTGGGGTGGGTGGTTTGGGGTATAACTCTACATGGTGTAGAAAAGTTGAACCCAAGTCACATATAAAGCCATATAGAAAGCCAGCAGCTATTGAATCTGTCATATAACAAATGTCAGTGTGTCCCAGTCCTAAAATACAGGGTTTTTTTAGGTTTTAAGTCAGTGACAGGTCTTATTTTACACAGGACCATTTAGTGATGACATCTTCACTTAAGCTCCAACATCAGTGTTTCTGTAAATGTATCTGCACTTTATCTTCCAAGCAGATTTAAACCATTCTTCGTCCTATCAGTACAACAACTTGTCCCTATAAATCCCTCAACGGCATCTACACAGCAAAGGCAACAGGTGCAGATACCTGACAGCTCCTTGTTTATTGCCCAGCACTGCAGGCACAGTAGGGAGGTTTCACCAAAAGGTCTATTTTAAATAATAACAATGGCAGCAGGCACTAAATTAGTAAAGTTTTATTCTAGAGATGTCTAATTTGGAAAGCTTACGAAGCAGGTCTGGTATCAATCACTGCTACATTCCAAAGAGGTTTATGTGATTTTCTCATGCAGGAAGTATCATCCCTTAGATGACAGACACATACATGCACTAGTGTCTACTTAGATCTCGCTCACACAAGCATATTGAAATATAGTAGAATAAAAGAGGTAAATATAGACAGAACAAGGAAGTTTGTGCTTCTATCCCCATCCATGTGGAATTGATTTCTTAAACACTATGGTCAATTATTTTCTCCATTGCCCAGCTAAAAACACATCATATGCAGATGAAAATTCAGAGCACAGTGAAAAGCTATATTAGCCCTCGAGACAAAAAATGAGTCACCCCTAAAGAAATCATGAAATTCATCATTTAATATCGTGTTACTCCGCCTCTGGCCTTGATAACCGCCTGAATTTGGTTAGAAAGTGAATCCACAAGGTTTTGCAGGAACGTCATATGCAGTTTAAGCCACTTGCTGAGGAGTTGATCGAGCAAATCCACCAAATTGCAGGGATGCTGATGTCGGAGTTTTGCCTGCTGCTCCAACATGTTCCACAGATTTTCAATGCGGTTAAAGTCAGGTGATTTTGCAGGTCAATTGTTATGTAATAGGGTGTGTGAGTATTCAGTCCGCCAGTCAGCTACTGTCCACGTTTGGTGATTTCTAGCCCATTAAAGACGTGCAGCTTTATGTGCTTGTGTGAGCAATGGCTTCTTGTGAGGTGAACTACTCCAAATTTTTCATCGCAGGCCATTCCTGTCGCAATGTTCGCTCGCTAACCGGTTGGGAAGGACCTTCATTCACTGACTGCTGCAATTCCTGTCAGATTTGGAAGAGATTTTGATCCATGAGCTATGAAACTTGTCTCTGTTCCATCTCAGTTAGGATCCTGTTACATCCCCAATTCTGATGTTGCATGTCGTGGCCACGTGTATTACACCACTGCTTGTAGACATATTGAGCAATCCGCAGAAAAACACCAACAAATCCAGCAACATCACTCACTGTATGGCCATGGGCACGGCCAAACACGATTGCCCCTTTTTGCCACTCTGTCACATCATTACATTTACCCATGTTTACATACAATTACTGCTTGACACAAACTGTCTAACTGATGGCTACTGTCTTATGATCACGTAGAGGCAATGTGTGCACAGTTCAGCACGTGACTCAATGGCTGCCCCATCTGTACAGGCTTAACAATTCACAACTCAGGTGCACCAACTTTCATTTGAATACTGCTCAAAACTGGATTTTCTAAGGGGGAAAATTATATTTTGGCACAAAAAAGGTATGCTCACTATGTCACTAACTACCCCTACAACAACATATGAGTGGTTTTAAAGGAATGTGGTGGTTACTGCCCTTAAAAGAGATTTCCCACAATTCAAAATGATCACAAATCCTAAATTTCTGATCAGTGTGGGCTCTTCTACTGGGATACTCATTCATCACGAGAATGGTGGTCTTGAGCCCCCTTTACTTCTCAGTGCTTAGAGAGGGTGGATTTGACTTAAGCAGTAGTCAAGCATGCATGGTTCCATTCTACTTCACTAATGTCAAGAGACCAACATTTTGGATCCATTACCTGGGTCATTGGTAACACATGTTATCACCTAAGCCAAATTCCTTCTTATACTGTTGGAAGGTCTTTTGGTACTTCCTCTTGGACTAAACAATGTTCCTGAAATTCCTCCAATAGCTGAAATTCCCACAAGGATGGATTGTGCAAAATGGCATGTATTTTCAATATCCCAGTATTTCCACCAGTTTTTATCACTCTCATCAGATCTTAAATAAAAGGAAAAAAGTAGATCTAACTCCAGCCCCCCTCTTCAGGTAAAGGTTTTCAAACTCCTGCAAGAGTAGCATGTCCTACTAGAAATAGTTCACTATTTTACTTCTGGAATCCCACAGATGTCTGTCTTACCATCCATTTTGAAGCTGAGAAGCTAAATAGTATATCCGAGCAATGGAAAGTGTTAGATCCCTATCTTCGTCAGGAAGTTGGAGCTTACCTAGTTTAATCCAACCTCTCGCTTCCACACTAAATTTCAGAAAAAGCTAGGGATCCTTGAGATCCAATATTTAGAAATCCCTTTGGTGCTGCAATATACAAACCTTATGACATGACTGATATTTTTATCATATTTGCCCTGTCCCAAGCTGAGAGAAGCAACTTAATCCACATCTCAGCCTTTCCCCTTCATCCTACCCAGCAAGAGTTGGACATTGAACATTATAAAATCTGTCACTATACTCCAGATACTAAAATAGTTAATCTCTCTTACCATGAGTATATCAGTCCCATTGATTTCAAGTTAACTAGTGCAGTGATACAGTATATGTCAGTAGTAACAATGCAGATTACATAAAACTAATGAATAGCCCAGAAAATAGCCCCTATGTAACTAGTAGGGATAGTTTGACCTCACTCAAAAACAACAGTATGATGTGTTTATACAGAGCTATCTGTTCATGCAGTGCCCCAAACCTGAATCATGCGATATCAAAGTGTTATCATATTGTACTGTATTTGCTAGTGACTCTATAGCCATAGCATGGATGGATTTTATCAAAGAGAACACTCAGGTGAACATTTTTTTTTTTTTAATTTTTGACTTATTACATTTCTAACATGTGGAAAATCTACAACATAGGTATTATCCAATGCATTTGTATATATGGCTTACTTTAAATTGTATATACAAGTGTATATATTTCCTATACACAATATAGCTAATAAGCTACAGACCAGCCTATCTTTTACAATTTCCTGCACTAAACTCTTCAAATCCTTAGAACTTGTGAAAAGATCCAGGTATAACAGTCATACTTTTCTCAAGTCACAGTGATGTCACACTGTGGAAGTATCTTGGCAACATAAAACAAAACAGAAAGGGATGGCTTAAGGTGGACTAGCTGCTTCATGTTTTAGACTGGTGGGTAGTGATTCCTCGGATATTTGAAATTAAGATATAAATTTTCAGAAGTCCAATTAGGGTATGTTCACACGGTGGAATTTGCATTCCGCATGTGAACACTTCCGTGCAGCTAGCCATGATGGTATGCTGGTGCAGTGCACCGGCATCTAATTGTGGCATTGCGCTCTAGATTATGCTCCATTAATGGGCCTAATTGGAAGGGAGTCTCGCGACACTGATGCCGCGGCTGAGTCAGCCGCGGAATCCATAGCAAGATAGGGCAATTCGGGGGTTTTTTTCCCGCTACTGGCTACTGGCTTGAAGTCAATGAGAGCCATTTTTGAGGCAGATTTTTAGGCGGATTCCGCGTCAAAATCTGCTCCAAAAAGCTCTGTATGAACATACCCTAAAGCAGCCACAGTGTACAGGTAGCCTTACATGTTAATCTAATATTAACACTAGGATCCATGCTTTTACATGATGTCTGAGTGAGTGAGAAAAAATTGAAAAAAGTTGTTTTTCTTACAAGCATGTTATGTTAAAAGGGTTTTCCAAACACACAATATTGTTGGATAGGGCATCATTATCAGATTAGTTGGGGTTCAACTCTCCACTATCCTTTTTAAGGGAGAACAGTGCTTGGGAAGGCTGGACAGTACACTGTTGTATAATAGAGGCTGGTCTGGCTATTGCAATCTTGTCCTAGAGTAGCCTCAGAATGGCATTGGTAGCCATCATTGACATCAGGCAGCCGCAAGTCATCTACAGTCATCAACAAGATAACAAAAGGCCTCAATGTCAGGGACAAAATCAAGATAAAGAGAATGATCAAAAGGAGTGTTAAAGACAAGTCAATGTTCAAGACTGGTTTCTGAGTCAGGGTACATTCACATTGCCAGTTTTAGTTTTACAGGTAAGTCATGGATTATATCCAAGCAATTAGGAGGTTACGCGCTCACTCAGAATAAATTTGTAGAATAAGCTTTATTAGGAATATGATAAGATAACGCGTTTCGGGGTGCTTAAGTCACACAAGAGGCTTCACCCCTTCATCAGATATGCGTCCTGGACGAGTAGAGAAGGGAGACCCATATCTGATGAAGGGGTGAAGCCTCTTGTGTGATTTCAGCACCCCGAAATGCGTTATCATATTCCTAATATAGACAAAACAAAACATAGGGCATTGTAATGGTAGCCAAACAACACATATATACACAAGGCCTAGTAAAAAGGCAAACTACCAAAATATTATTAAAAATATTATATTTTATTACATTCTTATGATAAAAATATAAGAAGACAGAAATAACAAGGGGAATAGTACAACCACAAATTAGCACGGAGGTAGAAAATATATTTAGAAGGAACAGCCTGTATCTGTCACTCTATATATAGGAAAAAAATATAACTACTTCAGTATACCCTGAATAATTGAAAAGAGGAAAATGATCTGATGCAAAATTGGAAAAAGGTATACCTATATAGCTCCAACAGGATTTCAATTTAGAATAGAGTACATAGATAAACACAGGATCAAACAAATATAATAGTCATTACCAATGGGTATACCTCAGTGCAAGTAACGCACCCCGACGCGCGTTTCGCCACGATATGGCTTCGTCAGGGGGAAAGAAGTTCTTTTGCCCATTATTCTTTGCAAAATAGCTCAGTCAGATTGGATGGAGATGTCTGTGAAGAACAATTTTCATGTCTTGCCCCAGATGCTCAATGGGATTTAGGTCTGGACTTTGACTGGGCCATTCTAATGTATGAATATTCTTTGATTTATACCATTCCACTGTAGCTCTGGCTGTACATTTAGGGTCATTGTCTCCATCCATCTTCCAATCAACTCTGACCAGCTTCCGTGTCCCTGCTGAAGTGGGCATGATGTGTTCAGGCTGATGAGCAGTGTTCCTTTCCAACCACTCATACCACTTTGCATTTAGGCCATACATTTCATGGCCTCATCTGACCAGAGCACCTTCTTCCACGTTTGCTGTGTCTCCTATATGGCTTGTGGTATACTTCTTATGTCTTAATGGCACTTCTTATGTCTTTCTTTCAACAATGATTTTCTTCTTTCCACTCTTCAATAAAGGCCAGATTTGTGGAGTGCACAACTTGTAGTTGTCCTGTGGACAGATTCTTCCACCAGTTCTGTGAATTTCTGCAGCTCCTCCAGAGTGACCATGGGCCTCTTAGCTGCTTCTCTGACCAGTTCTCTCCTTGTTAAATCTATTAGTTTAGGTGGATGACCATGTCTTGGTAGGTTTGCAGTTGTAGAATACTTTTTCCATTTTTGGATGATGGATTGAACAGTGCTGCTTGGGATGCTCAAATCTTGGGATATAATTTTATAACCTAACCCTGCTTTCAATTTCTCTACAACTTTATCTTCGATCTGTTTAGTGAGTTCCTTGGTCTTCATGATGCTGTTTGTTCACTAGTGTTCTCTAACAAACCACTGAGGCCTTGACAGAACAGGTGTATTTATACTGAGAACTAAATTACACACAGTTGGACTCTATTAACCCATTAACTGACTTCTTAAGGCAATTGATTACACTGAATTTTATTTAGGGGTATCAGAGTATAGAGGGCTGAATACTTTTGCAAATAACACTTTTCAGATTTTTGTTTGACTAAAATTTTGAAAACCATGTATCATTTACCTTTCCCTTCACTATTATGTGCTACTTTGTGTTGGTCTATCATTTAAAATCTCAATAAAATACATTTAAGTTTGCAGCTGTAAGGGGTGTGAATACTTTTGCAAGGCACTATATATTACAAGCCCATCAAAAGCATTTCTAAACTGCTATTTTTGTAATGCTATAATTCTATCATTACTATGAAACACAGCTACAATTCATTGAAGCAGAAACATACAGATGCCTCATCTCTGCATAGCCAGACAGTTTGTTGAAAAATATGAAGTCTTGCAGGCGTTTTTAAGAAGAGATAATAGAATTCATAAACATTGGTGCATTAAAACATTGAGATGCAGAATTCAACAATTCACTATTTATCTGCATTAAATACATTTTTCAAAATGCCTATTATTGAGATACATATATTTGTTTTAGCAGGAAAGAGGTTGTAGGGTTAAAGGCATTGTTTAAATATAAAATGGCGATATACTGACATTCCATATAATAATCACTTATATGGTCACTCATTTTTAGACATTTTTTTTTAAATAAATCATGTGCATCTGGGCAAAAATACAATGTGCTTTATTTAAAAATGTTACTGTTTTCTGCCTGAAAAACCTGTCTAAAGTTCCTGCCACTAGGTGTCTCCTTTCTAGCTAATTTTCTGTTTGCTCCCTGTTGCTAGGGTTACCACTGGTTAGTTATTACAATACGGGTTCACAGTGAGTGGAGGAGGAAAATCCATTCTGTTGTCACCAGGAAATGTAAACAGAAGGGGCAGATTTTCCTCACAACCCCCACACATCTCACCATTTCAAATAAAAAAAAAAGTCTACTAATGTACTTGTATCTACTTCTGGCTGCTTGTATTATTACAGATGGGATATTAGTCATAGACAGCAAGCAGTGTACTTGACTGTGTTCACAAATTTGTTGTTCTATGTAAGGGATCTATTTAGCTGCATCATTTCCTGTATTTAAAGTCCAGTATCCTTGGATCTCCTGTATTATGTTCGCTTGAGCTTTTCTCAGCAATTTGTTTGCTATATTACTGTTACTCCTGGCTGAATTACAGATAAAACCATTAGTAGCAGTATTAATGGGTAGGGGTGCAGAATACTCCTAATTGTACAAGCCCCCGACCTAAGAGAGAAAAGTAAAATGTGCTGCAGTCATAATGGGGCTATCAGCAACAGAAAAATTATGGGAAACCACAACAGCCTTATACAGTCATAGAATAGACTGCCCTTCAAGATGCTACAGATATTTCAACTTTCCATGAAAATTCAGGTACCCTTTAAGCATTAGATCCTATTAGAACCAGCACTTGTGCCCTGGTTCCTCTTTTCGGACTTTGCTTAACTGGCTACAATGATTAGCAACAAATGACCGCTACAACCTATAACAACCCTCTGTGGTTCACCATTGAAGTGACTGAGTAGTTGCAATGGTCAAATGTATTAACATGACATCAGTTCTTTTTCCTTCTGTTTTTTTGCCATTTATTGCTAGAAATGGCAACACTAAAGAAGTTGCAGCTTTGTTCGCCCAAATTTCATACTTTTGTAATTGCAAAGAGTTCAATGTTAATTGGGGCCACACGGTGGCGCAGTGGTTAGCACTGCAGCCTTGCAGCGCTGGGTCCTGGTGTTCAAATCCCACCAAGGGCAAAAAACCATCTGCAAGGAGTTTGTATGTTCTCCCCGTGTTTACATGGATTTCCATCCCATATTCCAAAAAGACATACTTATAGGGAAAAAAAATGTACATTGTGAGCTCTATGTGGGCTCACAATCTACATAAAAAAAAAAAAAAGAGTTCAATGTTAATTTGGATCAGACAAAACATAACATAAAAAAAACATAACATTCAATGTATTAGAGATCGATGAGATATATGGGAGGAACAATATTTAAAGGGATATTCCAGTATTCCAGTTTCTAAGATTAATGGCCTTGGATAGGCTATCAAGCTTAGAAAATGGATAACCCAATTAAGTTATGATTTAAGGTATGAAAAGAGTCTAATAAGATTTTTGGAAGGGGCAACAAATTATATCCACTATGGGATAATAGGAAGATTACATAAGATTAGGGAATTTGATTTTTTAATGAGAAAAGGAAGTATATATGTAAAGCATTTATTTAACAGAATATCACATAAAAGTTTTGCGGTTTTAAAAGGAAATTTGGACTTGAGGACACAGATTTATTTAAGTATTGTTAAACGCAAGTTAAATAAGTTAAACACACATATTGGACAAGTATTAATAAGGAATGGTTTGTTATGAAGAATTTTTAGCTAATTGGAATATTGCAACATAGAAGAGATAGGAAAGGGGTCATTTCTCAGATATATCAAGGGGTTTTTAAATAAATACTAAAGGAATTTGCTTTATCACCTTTAGGAAATGGGAGCACAATCTTAAATCTGTAAAGGTGAGCTGTATTCAAACAGAAATACAAGGTTTCAGTTAACTATTCTAAAAAAAAAAAAAAAAAAAAAAAAAAAAAAAAATAGGGGTTATGGAAAAATCTAATTGTCCTCAATGTGAAGTTTGTATTTTACATATGATGTGGGCTTACCCAAAAATTGGTAAATTTTAGATAGATTCTTCAGGGTGCTGAACAGCAACACAGTATACAGTAAAAATAGAATAGAGACTTTTAGAGGCCAGTATAGTACATGTAGAACAGGCTGAGAGTAGGACAGTCCATAAAGCACAGATAGATAGATAGATAGATAGATAGATAGATAGATAGATAGATAGATAGTGTATATGCAGTACAAGGTTGACAGCATATAATACAGTTGATAGCAATATAATATATATAATACCTGTAGGGCAGTAGCACACTACATAGAGCAAGGTAAGATAGCAGTACAGTATACAAGTTGTACAGATATAATAAAAACAAAAATGGAGGGCACCAAACAAAAATAAAGGGGTTCATCTCATGTATGCTCGAATCTTATGCAACAAAAAAAGTGGAAAAATATGAGACGCTATAAATAAAACACTCTCCCAATTTTGAAAATACAACAAATCACTTGCGGAAAAAGGAAATGACCGTCTCCCATTGATTTCAATGGGAGGCGGATTTTCTAGCAGGATTTTGACGCGGATGCCATGTCAAAATCCTGACCATTTTGCCCCGTGTGAACTAGCCCTTCAGGTGGAAACCTGTCAGGATTTGTTTCGTGTCCGTGTGCCTCAAATCCCAAATTTGTTTCGGGTCGAACCAATCTGGTACAAGCCATAACCTAAAGGGATTCTATCATTAAAATGCAATTTTTTCTCACTAACATGTAGGAATAGCCTTAAGAAAGGCTATACTTCACCTACCTTTTGACGTCTTACCCTGCGCCGTCATTCAGTAGAAATCCCAGTTTTCTTCTTTATGCAGATGAGTTCTCTCGCAGCACTGGGGGTGGTCTCCAGCGCTCAAACAGTGCTGGGGGTATCCCCAGCGAGAGAACTCTCCAGTGACGCCTCTATCTTCTTCTGGAACAGCCTGTCCTTGCATCTTCTTCTGGTGCTGGCTTCAAACTTCTAGGCATTACGCAGTCGGCTCTGCTGTCGGGCTTCGGGCAGACCCGACTGTGCATGTCCGCGGCCATTTTCTTGTGGCTGCTTACCCCAGCTTACTGTGTAAGCGGCCACAAAAAAATGGCCACGACAGGTGCAGTCGTCTCTGCTCAAGGCCCGATGATTTGAACACAGCGACATGCATAGACATTTGAACACAGCGCCAGAAGAAGATGTGGAGAGATTACGTTCCAGACGAAGATGGAGGCGGCACTGGAGAGTTCTCTCACAGCATTGGGGATGCTGTTTGAGCACTGGGAACTGCCCTTAGTGCTGTGAGAGAACTCTACTGTGAGGATTTCTACTGAATGGCAGTGCGGAGAAGACATCTAAAGGTAGGAGAAGAATAGCCTTTCTTAAGGCTAATCCTACTTGTTAGGGAGAAAAAACAGCATTTTAATGATAGAATCCCTTTAAATTGGCCTAAAAACATAGTGTATAACACTCAGTAGGGCTCCTAGGAAGCTATCTATCCAATTTCTAGCCCTTTAAGGCAAGCACAGACAAAGTGAAAATGATCCCAGAGTATAATAGGTGAAGGCCCAGAGGAGGTGTAACAAATGAACAGAGTCACCACTGAGGCCTTTGATTGGACTTCAGCAGTGACATAGGTCTGCTAAGTGTCATGACATCATGACACTCAACATGCCCATGTGCCTGCTGGTGTTCCAATCACAGTCCTCAGTGGTTATGTCAGGCTTATGACCACCAGGAGTGCGCTGGACACCACAAGGAGGTCCAAAAGATGTAAGGTAAGGAGAGTATAAATCTTTTTTTCACCTCCCCTGGGCCTAAAAATTTGGAATATTTTGGTCAAACCCAGCTCAGTACAAGTTGGTCTCCCCATCTCTAGTCAGGGTCAACAAACCTTTTAGGATCTGTTGAACCTGCTGCAAGAAATGAAGATAGAGATAAAAAAGTGCTCTTTTCTTTGTTGGATAAGATCATTGACTACACCGTCTTTTAGTCTATTTCCAGCCGTATATACTTTTTTGAAGTCACAAAGGAAGCTCTGATGCAGCTGCCGGCTAATAGACTTAGTGGACAAAATCTCAGTAAAGCCGAGGGAGCCGCTATTACAGTAATTAAAACTATTCAAATAAAGGAAGCAAAGGGGATAATGCGGTATTATGGTCTGTACTGTAGATCTCTAGAACTCAAGGAGGCCCATAGACAATTAGATAATAGACTCTATCGAAAATTACCATCAGATCCTACAGACAAATAAAAGTTAGACACACTTTTAGGCACATCATTTAGGTATGGAATCATCACAACAGAGAAGAGATTCATGTCAACAGATAAATAAGCTATTACAATATTTTATTTAGTAGCCAAAATATATAAGAATTCCTCTGATCCTCCAGGACATCGAATCATATCTGGGATTGGAGGGCTATGCAAAAATTGCTATGCATATATCGAATATTTTTTACAACAGTTAGTGGTTCAATTGTTTCCTACTTGAGAGACTCCAAGCAGTTGTTACAAGTTTTTCAGGGACTAGTGTTGCCAGATAATACCATAGTGGTCACACTAGATGTTGAATTGTTATTTACAAGTATATCGCAAAAAGATGGAATAGCTGTTGTATTATTTTAATAAGCAAACTGGTTCTAATCGACTACATGATTCATTTCTTATTGATTTGTTAATTTTTATCCTTGATCATAATTACTTAATCTTTGCATCTTTGATGGGGTCTTCTAAAAAGAGCTATCTGGGACTGCGATAGGTGCCCATCATGTACCTATCTGAGGTTTAGAAGAAAAAAGTCTTCAAATGGTTTTAGTACATAAATGATGTACTCTTACTTTGGCATGGTGAGCAGCAGATTTGCAAGGTGTTCATTGAGACTGAACCATAATGATTTGAACATATTGTGTACTTATCATATATCTGATTCAATTGCAGAATTTTTGGATTTCAAATGATAATTGATAGGTACAACAATATTAACTAGCTGGGGCAACACGGTGGCTCAGTGGTTAGCACTGCAGCCTTGCAGCGCTGGAGTCCTGGGTTCAAATCCTGCCAGGAACAACATCTGCAAGGATTTTGTATGTTCTCCCCATATTGTGTGGATTTCTACTGATAGGCAAAAAAAAAAAAAGTACATTGTGATCCCTATATAGGGCTCACAATCTACATTTAAAACAAAACAAAACAACAATATTAACTAGCTTATACCAAAAAGATGATAATTTGATTTGTTCAAAAATCTATTGTTGGATTAGGGCCTCTTTAGAAACTAACAAGGAGTGGAAGATCAAGAGGTAAAATTCATTATAAATGATAACATTCAATGGCAGAAAATATGTGCTATCTTTGAGATACACAGGCCAATTCTGATGATGGATGTGAAGACCAAGTCTTTGTTACTTTCCAAACTGATTTTGATGGCTAAAGAGAATACTAATCTATGTGTCAAATTGACACAAAGTCATTTCATTAGACTTACTACAAGACAGGGATGGGATAATAGATTTAGGGGCATTTATCCCTATGGAGATTGTAATATTTTCCCTTGTATTAGACCATTTACAACCTTTGAGAACCCCATTGATAATGTAGTATATAATATCAAAGATTACATTAATTGCAAAATCACATATTCTGTTTATAACTTAGTTTGTCTATACCCAAGTTTAAATAGGTAAAACTATACAGGAATTAATAAAACAGCATACAGAATATTTTTTCAGCCATTGGATTGCCAAGAAGAGGACAAGACCCTTATGTCAGTGGCTGCACATTATTTTGTAAGACATCAAGACATAAAGCAGCAGTACTATGGTGTATGCTACCCATACAGCAAAAGATTTCAATCCATATGAGGGTAAGGTGATATGATTAGAGATGAGCGAACACTAAAATGTTCGGGGTTCGAAATCCGATTCGAACAGCCGCACACTGTTCGACTGTTCGAACGGGTTTCGAACCCCATTATAGTCTATGGGGAGAAATGCTCGTTTCAGGGGTACGCAACATTCGATCAAATTCTACTTACCAAGTTCATGAGTGAGGGTCGGGCTGGATTCTTCTCCCTGTGCAGCGTCCCGGCGTCCTCTTCCAGCCTTGAATTCACTCTGCTAGGCATCGGGCCTGGGCAGAGCTGACTGCGCATGCCCGCACTACAAGTGGACATGCGCAGTCGGCTCTGCCCAGGCCCGATGTCTGGCAGAGTGAATTCAGAGCCGGAAGATGCCATGGGGACGCTGCGCAGGGAGAAGACTTCTAAAGGTAAGAGAAGAACCAGTGTTGATTGGCAATGTATAGCATTCTGCCAATCAATGCTGGTTCTGCATCGAATCGAAGGATAATGAGCCCAAATATACTTCAAAAACTACCCAGAAATGAATGGAAACAAAGTGCTGGCAAGTTCTAAAGTGGCCAGCAATGAGTCCGGATCTAAATCCTATTGAACATCTGTGGAAAGTTCTTAAAACTGCTGTTGGGAGAAGGCACCCTTTAAATATGAGAGACCTGGAGCAGTTTGCAAAAGAAGAATGGTCCAAAATTCCAGTTGAGGTGTAAAAATCTTGTCGATGTTTATAGGAAACAATTGATTTCATTTTTTTTTTTTTTTTCCAAAGGGAGTGCAAAGAAATAGTAAGTTGAGGCTGCCAGTATTTTTGAAATTATATTATTTTTTTTTGCTTTTTTTCTCAGTTTTTTTGGGTTGTCCCAATATTCACAAAGGAAGTAAATATGTCTATAACAAAACAAGTGTAATTGCAATTATTTTCTAAGCTAAATACTAAAAATTCAGGGGTGTACACTTATGGTGATGACTGTATAGTATTAAACATATTGTAGGGGCTTATTACACTGGTATAAGGGGATTGTTAGAGGAGCAATTCCCCAGTAGTTGCTGGTGAACCCTGGGGGGAGGGACACAACAAGACAGTGAGCCCTAGACTAAACCCCCCTCTTTTCTGTCCTTTCTTACTTCCCTGAACTGTCCTAGGCAACAGACGACAACTTGGCGGCAAAACCCTTCCTAGATATAGGTGATGACAGAGAACGCAGACAAAACTAACAACAACAAAAGAGAGGTAAGCTAGCCATGGGGTCGATAACAGTCGAGCAACACTGTACAGAATCGGAATCCAAGAGAGTAGTCAAAAGTAAAGCCAGAGGTCAGGAATAAGAATACAGGTAACAAAGCAACAACAGTAATGCTTGTAAACTATATTTTAAACTATTTTTTTTTTATCAAAAATTAAAATGTATGCCCCTTACACAAACATCTAAAATATTTACACCCAATTAACAACATAATGCAACCCTCCTCCCTCCAGTGTAATCTATAAGTAGTTCACGGACAAAAGAGTAAAATTGGTCTACAGTTACACACCTTTCTATTGTAGGGCTTCAGTGATGAAAGCTCCCTGTATAGTAAGCAATAATGACAATCTTACTATGAGGCAGTTTTTGCCTGACCAATATTGCTGCTCAGTAAGGCTGCTTGCACACTACAGTAACACTACAGTCTACGGGCCATGGATTCTACATCTCCATAGACTTCTATGGAGCCTGCAAAATTCACAGCTATGTGCACAAAGAAGTCTATGGAACTGCCAAATCCATGGCCTGGAAGCCCGTGAAAAATACTGTGGAGTGCAAGCAGCCACTAAGGATACCAGACGTGTTTTGTCAGTGTGTGTGTGTATGTGTGTGTGTGTTTGTGTGTGTGTGTGTGTGTGTGCACGTGTGTGATCCATATGCCATTTCGCCCTGTGCACATTGTATGATGACCTATGGTATGGTATGACCTACGTAAGACCATTTGCAGCCTGTCCGTTGATGTCATGTGATGCATCCTGTTGCTAAAGCAGCTCTTTTTGCAACCAAATAGTGAAGTGGTTTGCACATGCAACTTAAGAAGCCATTGATCTCCATTTATTTTGAAGGGTGGATAAAACCTTTTTAAATGTCCTATTCTCTAATATGATATCTAGCATCAGAAATATACATTTTATTATTTTTAATATGTACTGTAAAGCTCAACGTATTCTCTACTGTGCTGCAATATCCATTAATTACCTGCAGGCCATTTTACCCAACAAAAAACATGATACAGATTTCAGTACTATTAGCAAGATAAGATCAAAACAGTGTAATGAGAACATATGTTAGAAGTCTTTTGATGGTAAACCTTCCTAAGATCTCAGCTTCCCGAGGATTATTACTTGAAACAGGAAAGAAAGTTTGCAAAGAAGACATAAGCCAAGTGGTAAAGCCCTTGATGTCCACAGATCTCCATTAGAAATATCCAGTTAGTTTTTAGACCTTATGCTTGCAGTGGATACATAGGTTAACTTTTCACTGTTATAAAGAAGCCAGTGAAGAATGTAAGAAGACTACATTTCATTATAGTTTATGATTTTGTTAAATATTGAAAATGGACCTAAAGAACTTCTTCATTGTGAAGGTGCATAACAAAATGTGTAGTAGCAAATAATCTGTTTAGGACAGGACATAGTACATGGTACAGTTAATCATGGTGTGTACTGGTAACATAGAAAATATAGAAAGACAATATACAGAAGCAGCAGAGTTGACCCAACACAGCATGATATCAGCAAGCCAAAAACAATGAATCGTCATAGGAAAAATATTTTTGTCGTGTTTTTTTTGTCTTCTGTGATAAGATATCACACTGCAACAGTTTAAGAAATTGTAGCAGTTTGGGTTAACTCTTATTTAGAGCACTGGCACAATTGTACATTTTTAATTGCTCCCCTCTGCCAGTCCCTCCACTGGCTACCTGTAGCCCAGCGAATTGAGTTCAAGCTACTAACGCTAACATACAAAGCCATCCACAACCTGTCCCCTCCATATATCTCTGAACCAATCTCCCGCTACCTGCCCACACGTAACCTCAGATCCTCCAATGACCTCCTACTCCGCTCTGCTCTCATCCGCTCCTCACACAACCGTCTCCAAGATTTCTCCCGTGCATCCCCCATACTCTGGAACTCCCTACCAAGACACATAAGACTGACCTCCACAATTACAGGCTTCAAGAAGGCCCTGAAGACTCACCTATTCAGGAAGGCCTACAACCTCCAATAACACTATCACCGCACTGCCATCTGTACAGTGTCCCCCTCTCCTTCTGTCTCTACCCCCTTCCCCCATAGATTGTAAGCCCTCGCAGGCAAGCCCCTCTACCCCACTGTGCCAGTCGGTCATTGTTAGTATTATATCTACCTGTATATTCTGTGTATTGTATGTAACCCCCAAATGTAAAGCACCATAGAATTAATGGTGCTATATAAATAAATAAATAAATAAATAAATAAATAATAATAATAAATAAAATTGCACTTTTATAAGTAAATGTTATACTCCTGCACATATTTGACTCAAAGAACATGTATTCCTACATCATATTTATCATCATATTAATATTGGTTCTCTGCCCAGATCTAAAGGCCATGTGGCATACATGCAGTAGTAGACGCTGGATACTTGGCATTGCATGTTATATGATTTGTTTAGTTCAATGATTGAAAGATTTGTGTAATCTACTGTAAATCCTATGTTGATAAATATGATCGAATGTATAAAGGCCTTATGACTGATCTGATGACTTGATAACTGCAAACTAGTTTCCCTTGTGGCAATACAGTATGGCTGAGTTCACACGGGGTATTTTGGGCAGGATTTTGAGGCCGAATCCGCCTCAAAATCCTGACCAAAAAGATGGCTCCCATTGAAATCAATGGGAGAAGGTCAGTTCTTTTTTCCAGGAGTCATTTGTTACGGCTGCCAGAAAAAAGAAATTACATGCTCATTCTGAAGACACTCCCTCCTCCCGACTAGGTCTATTCATTTGGGCCTATTCCGGAGCAAGTAGGTGACTGGATGCCGATGCATTGCACTGACTTCCAGTCGCAGCTACCCGTTTTTTTGGTCCAGAAACTGAGGTACACACAAGGACACAGGACAGAGGTTGAGTCAACTCTAATCAATTTCAACTGGCTTCAAGTGTTATTTAGTTATTGCCACCACCTGTTAGGTGCCTCAGGTAAGTAACAGGTGCTGTTAATTACACAAATTAGAGAAGCATCACATGATTTTTCAAACAGTGCCAATACTTTTGTCCACCCCCTTTTTTATGTTTGCTGTGGAATTATATCCAATTTGGCTTTTTGACAATTTTTGTGGTTTTCCATTGAAGACAAATTAAATGAAGATGATAATACCAAAGAATTTGTGATTGCAATCAAGAAAATGAGTATTATTTGACAGAATTGCAGGGGTGCCAATACTTTTGGCCAACACTGTAGATAAATAGACAGACTTTGATATGCTGTATATACTTACACATATACACATGTACTCACACACATACATTCATATACAACATATACACACACCTATCTACACACATACAGGACTCACACAGTATATAAGACACATAATGTAAACACATATACACATCTATACATATTTTATCCAAAAATATACTTACATGTGGCTGTGCAGCTCTGTCTAGCAGTGAAGAAAGTAGATACATCGCACAGGATGTCTCCCCTCACACTCCGATACTGAGGAGGGGGAGGGGCGGAAAAGGAAGCTGCTGTGTGCAGAAGCTTTTACAAGAAGCATCTGCAGCCCTGTATCTAGCAGTGATTTGTCTACTGCTGATCTTCTCCATATGGTAGGGAAGGTATGGGGCCCTTGATGGTGTGGGGGTCCTGGGCAATTGCCCAGTTTGCCCCCCCCTCCCCCTAACACTGACCCTGGGGCCAGTTACCGGCTGGAGTCCAGCCGGTAACAGCCTATTAAGTTAAAAAAAAACAGCAGGGGTAGCGGCTGTCGCCGGGCCTCTAATGTCCCGGGCCCTGTGGCAGATGCTACCACTGCTACCACGATAGTTACGCCACTGGATACAATAAAAATGACCATGACATGAGTATATCAATATATTCTTGTTGAACACTGTAAGGCTTCATGTGCACAACTAAGTATGCCATCCAGGGGGCATCCTAGAGTCTATTCTGTGCTGATGAAAATAGAGAACGTCCTATTCTTATGGGTTTTGTTTTTATGGCATTCATTATATAATAAATCTTAGAATCAGGTAATGTTATATTGAGACATCTCTGAAAATCATAATTCAAAATGCCATAACAATTATGGTCATACTGGTCTTATTTCATTCACTAAGCCCTGATAGAGTGCATGGCACTTATGCAGGCAGCAGGGATGTTTGTTGCTCCCTACTGCCACTATTGCAAGTTATCTGGGTTTAGGGAACAGCAGCCAGGAGACAATTTCTTTCTTACGACCACTGGGTCCTAAGAGCATAATGCCTCCCCACACAGTATTATGCCACATTAGCTCTCTACAGTATACAGTACATTAACCCCTATACTGCATTTGACCACTAGGGAAGGTTAAATTAATGTGAGATATTTTCAACTAATTTTTCTTTTCTAAACCTGCGGCAAGTCATAGCTAGACGTATCATATGTTCTGAAAAATAACACATATATTGAATATGCTTAGTGTATGTTCATGTCAGACCTTCCCCTGATGGCGGACATGGGTCAGTGGACCTTTACTAAAAGTAGTTGCGTACCCCTGCTTCTCTGTTGCCATCTGTGGGACTTATAAAAGCAGCCTTATATTTCTGATCCTGTAACCAATCCATATATATACAGTATATATACAGAGACAGAATGGACATTGTTAACATAGTTATGTTGTCCATCTTTAAAACAAAACAATAAATTGAGCAGCACTCCAATACACACAAATAAAACCGCACATTTTTGGGCAAATAAATCTCCTTTTTCACTGACTTTGGAGTGCTGCTCAATTTATTGTTTTGTTTTAAAGCTAGACAACGTAACTATGTTAACAATGTCCATTCGGTCTCTGTATATTTTTCATTATAGCTTCCTGTCTGCTTGACTAGGTTAATCCCAGTGCGAAGAAGAGCAGGTTCACTTCTCTTTGATCAATGCGATGCCTTTCTGATTGGTTTGTTCAGATTACCAAGAGACTTTTGTAGATGACATCCGGAATAACTGATTTTGAGAAATTTGGTTAGATTTATTTTAAATGGGCAAGTGATAGAAGGAAGCACTCTTACTTTTAGATAAGACACAGTGAACATGATCATATCAGTGAGTATATGAGTATACAGCAATGAACTGACAGCTCAGACTTTCTTGGATAGCCAATATATTAACCCTTTCCTGCAGCAATGAATTTTTGGTTTTCAATTTTTCATCCTACTTTCCAAAAGCCATAACTTTTATATTTTACATTCACATAGTCCTATGAGGCTTTTTTTTTCTGCATGACAAATTGTACCTTCTTTTGGCATCAAGATTAGTCCATACAAAGTACTGGGAAGCAAGAACAAAATTTAAAAGAAAGTAGAAGGTTGAGCTATTTTCTTATGGGTTTTCTTTTTACGGATTTCATTGTGATAAAAATAACAGGTTACATTTATTCTGTTTGGCGCACCAGTCAGCGATCGTTTACACTTGAGAAAGGGCTCACGCCTGAAATGCGTAGTGTTCATTGGTTACTAAAGCTCTAACTGTTCTATGATATACAGATCCTGCCGATTTGTGTGTGCATCGTCCAAAACCCCTCCCCATCCTATGGGCCTTGCACCCTGATGGTATTGTATCACAACGCTAATTTAATCCATTATCTGTCATCTGTTTCATATTTTGGGACCCTTAGTAAAGAGGTCATCAGTGAGAAGTGTTAATGTTCTTCATTGCCAATGAATGGCTTTGGGTGATCTGCAGGGTTCAGTGTATCATACTCATACTGTAATGTGGACAAAACTGCCCTTCTTTGTGCCCCAATTTTATATAGAGATTTATTCCATAGTAATCCATTAGATTATAGCATGAAACACTATGGAGAACAGTACCCTAGAAGCATTGCTTGTGGAGTTACCATGCAACGGCACATAAGGTGCCTCAGTGGCTTTACCAATCCAGGTTTTTCCTGAAAATAACACATTCTTCCAGTATTTATGCGAGGCATAACTTTAAGTGGAAAAACTTAGCAAACCGTACGTTCTGTATTGTTTGGGAAGATTTGTGAATACCGGGAATTAAGAGGAGTGATTTATTTAAATCACCCACTATGTAAATATCTTCCATTAATCTCCCGACAAATATAGGTACTATCTAGATCTGTTCTCAGTAACAGATGTGTTACTTACAGCTGAAAAAGTGTCAGAATATTCCTAATTGTTTGTAAAAAGATGAATAGAACCTCATTTCACAATCATGAAGGGAAGTCTTTATTTTCAGTACAAATAAATTGGCGCGTGCATGAGCATTATCTTTATTTTGGTCTCTTGGGTGGTCTGGAAAATATATTTTTTTCCAATGGAAAGTAAATGTCAGTGTAAAATGCTTCCTTTAATTTGTGGGGAAAGAAATGTGGAACTGGAATGTGAGTAATCTCGTATCTTTAAGACATATATTTCCCATATGTACTTTACCATATGCAATAATATATTAATATATTACAATATACATTAACACTGTTTCCATGTTCTATATTGTCAACATTCAGCGTTTCCATGTTAAGATTTCTTAATACATTTTTCAAGCTAATACCAGAAGTGAATTCTGTAAATGAAATATGGCAAATCTTAGCAAGATCAAATATACTACAAAAATGTTAGTTTGTAGCTGTCTATTTGGCAATTATACATTGATTTGGAGGATTTGCCAGAAAGGAGAAAGACTACAGATACTAGCACTTAATATGAAGGCCAATTGATTTCAATGCTGCAAACTATGGAGTCATTTCTTTCCCCTTCGGTGGCACTATTGGGAAACTTGGTGCTAGATTCCCCCACAAACAGTAGTTGCTTCACAAGCAACCACACATTCATGGAATATAGTCTTTAGGCTTATCTATCTTCATATGATGCTTTTTTGCTTCAAAGGGATTCTATCATTATAATACAATAAATACTCATAGGAATAGCCATAAGAAAGACTATTCTTCTCTTACCATTGTTATTCTGATCCGCGCTTCCGTTCCTGAGAAATTTCTTCTATCTTCCAAATGTAAATGAGTTTTCAACAGCACTGAGGGCGTCTCCTATGCTGTTTGAAAACTCTCCACTGATGCCTCTGTCTTCTTCTCCTCTTCTTCTCCCTCATCACCTTTGTGTCTTCATCCAAAAGCGCCAACTGCGCATGTCCGTCAGCTATTTTCCTGTAGCCTCTCCCATTCGGCCACAGGAAAAAGGTTGACTGCGCCAACTGCACATGTCTGTCGGCCATTTTCCTGTGGCCTCACCCGTTCAGCCACAGGAAAATGGCCGACCGACATACACAGTCGGCGCTTTTGGATGAAGACACAAAGGTGACATGAGAGAAGAGGTGGTCTGGAGAAGAAGATGGAGGCGTCGCTGCAGAGTTTTCAGAAAGCACAGGGGACACAAGGGAATGCCCCCAGTGCTGTCTGAAAACTCATTTACATATGGAAGAAAGAAGATTTTTCTCAAGAATGGTGGCGTAGATCAGAATAATAATGGTAAGAGAAGAATAGCCTTCTAATTCTAATGTTAGAATCCCTTTAAAAATACTTGTTAATTTTTACTATAAAATATATTCACTATAAAATATATGAGGTAGTGGCGGTGCTTGCCGAAACATTGTATGACAATCTTATCTATCACAGAGCAAGTGCAAGGAATTTAAATGTGGAAAATAAAAGTGGTCCTTGAGTTACTATAATGTACCTTATGTAATTGCTTTATCTATTGTATAAAATACCCCAGTGAGTAGCTTGCTTAAACACTTAAGGTCTGTTCAGACAGCAGAAAATGAAGTGAAATTGAGGAAGATTTCTGCCTGAGATTGCTCTTCATTTGCTGTCCTTCAGGCCCTCTGCTTCAGCTTTCTGCCATGGCTTTCAATTGCCTATCGGCCCCAGATTAATGGGCATAATCAGCAGAATGGCTTGTGTAGCGGCTTTAATGGCTGGTCAGCTGTAGAACCCAAGACGAGATAGAGCATGACATGTTTTTCAGCATTCAGCTTCTATCTCTGCCCACTATTAGAAACCCACAGGCAGAATTAGGGTGGAATTTGGCAATAGTTTTGTCAACTGAGCTAATCTATTTAACCTCATAGATTGTAAGCTCTTGCGAGCAGGGCCCTCAGTCCCATTGTGTGAAATGACGTTCTTTGTTATGTATCTGTCTGTATTTGAACACTACAAATTGTACAGTGCTGCAGAATATGTTGGCGCTATATAAATAAAATGTATTATTATTATTATTATTATTGTTGTTGTTTCAGGTAACAAGTAACCTGCTGTGGGACAGGCCACGATGAAAGCACCTCAAATACACTGGCAGACATGGGTTTCACATACTGTAATATGTGATCACTGCATGTATTTGTAAAGTGATATTGTGGCCACCATGTCCATTACTGTGACCCAATTATTTATGTGATCCCCTATTATACGGCATATGACAATAATACATTGCAACAGCAAGAAGGCCTAGCCATAAGGTTATGGAAATAGAGAAAGTAGCAAGTGTCACTAATGCCCGGTTCACGCATGCTGATGTGTTTCGTCCGTAAGGGTCCGCATGAGGACCCCTACGGACGGAACACAAGCGCAACTGCAAACGCTGTGCAGTTCAAGCGCACAGGCCCCTTTAGACTATAATGGGGTCCGTGTGGACGGAACGCATCAGCATATGTGAACCAAGCTTAAGATCTGCAAATGATTAAGTTTTCAAGCACCTAATGCCGATTTGTAGCATGTCAGAGGGGCATAAATGCTAAACTCAAAGCATTGTTTCTTAGCCACATAAAACCTCGAAAATTGGATCAAGTAGAATGGGATGGTTGTGTGATGCCTCCTGTTCGACAACATGCCAGTTAACGCCACTTGTCACAAACTAAGGGACAGAATTCTTGACCTCACAGAACTTGATTTATTGTTTAAACAAATTACTACTCATCTGGGTTTAGATGTCAGCGCTGTTCAACATTGTGTGTCTCAGGGGTTGGGAGAACAAACAGGCCCACCCATTCAAAAGATGCAACCCCTGAAAGCTTATATGTAAACTAACTCTGATACTCCAAGAGGGAAGTAACCATTTGTATTTCTCTAAGGAATTAAAAAGGTTTCCACCCACTTGGAGAACCAGAGCTAGTTTACATATAAGCTTCCAGGGGCCAAATCTTTTGAAGGAGTGAACAGATTTTTAAGAAATAAAAGCCAAGTTGTTCAGAGGCACAGTGACAATTAAAGGATTTAAGGCATTTAGCATATTTCACTTGGTGACAGGTCCTCTTTAACCCCTTCCCGCCGAGGGCATTTTTTAATTTTCATTTTTGACTCCCCCCCCCGCACCTTCCAAACCCTTTTTATTACTTTTCCAAACTTTTTTATTTTTCCACTTTCAGAGCCATATGAGGTCTTAATGTTTCCAGGACAAATTTTCCTTCATGATGCCGCCATATAATTATTCTGTACAATGTACTGGGAAACTGGAAAAAATTTCAGAATGGGGTGGATTTGAAGAAAAACTGCATTTGTGCGACTTTCTTATGGAATTTGTTTTTACAGCGTTCACTGTGTAGCCAAAATGACAGGTCACCTGTATTCTATGTTTCGGTGCAATTCCAGGGATACCAAATTTATATGGTTTCATTTACATTTTAACCCCTTAACAAAAATTCTAAATTGTGCTAAAAAAATTCTTTTTCTAAAGCTGAGTTCACACAGAGTTTTTTGGTAGTGGATTTTGACGCGGAATCCGTCTCAAAATCTGCTGCCAAAAATAGCTCGCATTGACTTCAATGGGAGCCGCTCGCTTCTTTTTTCCACTAGCAGTTCTTTACCACTAGCCAAAAAAAGAAACAAGCTGCACTATTTTACTGCGGATTCCGCAGCTGAATCCGCCGCAGTGTCCACAGCGCGACACTCTCTCCCGACTAGATCCATTCATTTGGGCCTAATCCGGAGCTGAATGCTGCGACTGGATGCCGGTGCACTGCACATTCTGACACCTGTAACTTTTTTATACTTCTGTGTAGGGCGTATTTTTTTGCGGGTCTGTGTGTAATTTTTAGTTCTACCATTTTGGGGAATTGCTATTACTTTGATCACTTTTTATTCAAATTTTTATCAGGGACAAAACCATGAAATATAAGTAGTTTGGCACTTTTGACTTTTTTCCCACTACAGCATTTACCGTAGAGGAAAAATAGTTTTATAGATTAGTAGAGCGAGTGTTTTTGGACACAGGGATACCTAATGTGAATGTGTTTCAAGTATTTAAGTCCTTTTATAAGTGTTCTAGGAAAAGGGGGTGATTTGAATTTTTATTACTTTTTTTTTGCATTTATTAGACCCCCTAGGTATCTTGAACCCCAGGAGGTCTGATCACTAATGCAATGCATTGCAATGCTAATTCATTGCAATACATTGCAAAAAAAATCATCATTTCTTTCGCAGACTACAAAGAGTACCTTGCAAAAGAAAAGCATTGTAGACAGGCCGGGGAGCCTTCACAAAGCTCCCACTGTCATGCCAACATGACGCAGGCCCTGGAGCCTAAGTGTTGGAGATCACTGGCAAAATGGCGGTACCCACACGCTGCCGGCAAAATGGCGCCTCGGTTAGCTTTGACCAAAGACGTCAGAAGAGTTAATGCCAGCGATTGGTGTGGGCGCTGATCGCTGGCATTAGAGCTGGGTGTCTGCTGTATGAAACAGCAGCCACCGGGTGGCTATGACAGCTGCTCGGCTTTCAAGTGGCTGCCATAGTTAAACAACCGACATCAGCTGTAAAAAAAAAAAAAGAAGTCAGATTTGATACATTTGGGCCATTGTATTTTTAGAGAAATGTTAACAGGAAGTGTGTTTTGGATTTCATTTCCTGTCACTGATAGACTTACAATGTACATCATAGTGCAGAAACTGGTGGCTAAACAATGAATATGTTGTCAAGTGCAATAGATGGTCGTCCTACTCATAAATACTAAAATACAAAAAAGTGAACAACCTACTTGGATATCACAGAATAAAATATATTTCCTAATTACATAAATCGATTACTTGACCAGAGCTATAGCGAGGCTCTCCTTCACCTGGGGAAAAGGCTCAGTTCACTACTAGAGATGAGCGAACACTAAAATGTTCGAGGTTCGAAATTCGATTCGAACAGCCGCTCAATGTTCGTGTGTTCGAACGGGTTTCGAACCCCATTATAGTCTATGGGGAACAGATACTCGTTAAGGGGGAAACCCAAATCCGTGTCTGGAGGGTCACCAAGTCCACTATGACACCCCAGGAAATGATGCCAACACCTCTGGAATGACACTGGGACAGCAGGGGAAGCATGTCTGGGGGCATCTAACACACCAAAGACCCTCTATTACCCCAACATCACTGCCTAACAACTACACACTTTACACATTCAAAAAAACCTCTATCAAAGTGGGAAAATACCTGGAAACCTTCTTTACTCCCCAAATGGATGGACACAAACCCCAATTTAAGCTCAACAAACAGTAACAACCACCCCTTTAAATCACGTTCCCCATGACAACCACAAATGAAATAGGCAATGAGAATTCCAAAAGCCCTCACCCTTAACTGTCATTTTGAGTGTGTGTGTGTGTGTGTGTGTGTGTGTGTGATGTGGTAAGACCTTCCAAAATTCACTTTTCTAGCCCTTAACATGAGCCCTTCCAAACAAAATTACAGGACCTTAAGCTGAGCTACCAGCAGAGATTGAGGCCCTTGGCATGAGTAGAGCCTTGCACCAGCAGTGTTTTTGGCACTTAGGGTGAGTTGAGCCTTGTACCAGCGTGTGTCCCTTAACATCAAGCGGGCCCTAAGTTCTGCGCTTTGCACAAAAGTTCCACATTAACTAGGCTGAATGATACAAAGATTGGTAGGCCCGAGAACCAGGAACAGGTCTTGCAATGGCTGTCGGATAACGCTTAAAGCACATTGTCCACCAGCCAGTCAGCCTCTACCTCCTCTTACCCAACAGTTTTGTCCTCCTTCCACCCAAAATTCCCAATCTTCCCAGAACAATAACCCCAACTGTCCCTGCTCCCCAGAGCTGTTCTCCCTTCCTTTGACTGTACCGCAACCTGCCCCTCCATTTCGCGATTCCACGGACCTAACAGACGAGTATCTGTGTCCAGATGCTCAAACACTAGAGTCTCCTCCATTCCATCTCCGGTCGATTTGGTGGCGGATGACCAGCAACCCACCCTCATCGACGACGATGAGACGCAGTTGCTGTCAGGGCAGCCAGTTGACATGCGCATTGTGCAGGAGGAGGAGGCGAGACAGGAGTTGGAAGAGGAGGTGGTGGACGACGAGGACACCGACCCCACCTGGACAAGGCGGATGTCAAGCTGGGAAAGTAGTGTGGATGTTGAGGCAGCTGCAGCACCAAAAAGGGTAGCTAGAGGCAGAGACATGTCCAGAGGCAGAGGTCAGCTGCTTTGCCGAAGCCAGGCCAGACCCGGAATGTCCGAAGATGTTCCCTTTTGTACCCAGCCCAGAAAAACTCCCCCATCGAGGGCACGTTTCTTGAAGGTGTAGAGTTTTTTCAAGGAATGCGCCGAGGACAGATATAGTGTCGTCTACACAATTTGCCTCTCGAAATCGAGTAGGGGCCCTGAGAAGAGCAACCTGTCCACCACTTCAATGCACCGTCATTTGGAATCCAAGCAATGGAATCAGTGGCAGACAGCAACGGCAGGACAAACGTCGCCCGCCGTTCATGCCACTGCCTCTGCTCACAGTGCTGGCGATGCACTCCAGAGGACGAGCCAGGACATCACTTCATCTGCCTCCGCCACTTTGTTGACTTCTCCCTCATCCTCCCCTGTTTCTGTCTTATCTCCTTCTCCTGCACCATCAAAGGCACCATCAGGCGCTTCTTTACAACAACCCACCATCTCTCAGACATTGGAGCGCCGGCAGAAATACACCACTAACCACCCACCCACGCAAGCCTAGAACGCCAACATCGCTAAACTGCTGGCCCAGGAGAGGTTGGCGTTCCGGCTTGTTGAAACTCCCGCCTTCCCGGACCTGATGGCAACTGTGGCACCTCACTATGCCGTCCCTAGCCGTCTCAACTTCTCCCGGTGTGGCGTCCCCGCCTTGCACCAGCACGTGTCACTCAACGTCAGGTGGGCCCTTAGTTCCGCGCTTTGCTGCAAGGTCCACTTGACCACCGACACTTGGACAAGCGCCTGTGGTCAGGGATGCTGCAGTGCTTATCTTTAATGACAGGCAGGGTGAATGTGGTGGAGTCTGTTCCCCGGGTGCAAACTGGGGTGGCTTATCTCCTCTCCCAGGCCAAAATTCATGGCAGGAGTAGACTGAAACCCTACGACGCTGCAACCTCCTCCACAGCTACTAGCGGCAAACGCTAAAACACTGGTGTGGGGAGACGTCAGCAGGCGGTGCTGAAGCTCATCAGCTTGGGGGACAGACAGCACAGTGCCTCCGAGGTCAGGGATGCCATCCTGGCTGAGATGGCATTTTTTTTTCCCTGCTACACCTGGGGCCTGGCATTTTTACGCCTGTGATAATGGCTGGAACCTGGTAGCGGCTCTGGAGCTTGCCAGCCTCCAACACGTTCCATGTTTGGCCCACGTCTAACCTAGTGGTGCAAAGTTTTTTAAAAACATACCCAAATGTACCGAAGCTACTGTTGAAAATGCGGTGCTTGTGCGCCCACTTTTGCAAGTGCACAGGAGTCGCTGCTAGCCTAAAAACACTCTAGCAAGGCCTACATCTGTCCAAACACAGGCTGTTGTCTGTCATTCACACACGCTGAAACCCTACAATACCATATCTTGAGCAGGGTGTGTGAGCTGCACAGACCTTTGATGGAGTTCCATCTACAAAACCCAAGGGTTCCTCAAAGTCAGCTCCCAAAGTTTCTGCACCATGAGTTTCCAGGGGTGGCAGAGTTATGGCTAGGGGCAGAGGCATGGATAGGGATGATGTCTAGGGGCAAAAGCAGTGTGGATGTGGAGGCAAGCTAAGCAGGAAAAACTGGGGGTACAAGCTAAGGCATGGACTGGGGTGATGTCTAGGGGCAAAAGCAGTGTGGATGTGGAGGCAAGCTAAGCAGGAAAAACTGGGGGTACAAGCTAAGGCATGGACTGGGGTGATGTCTAGGGGCAAAAGCAGTGTGGATGTGGAGGCAAGCTAAGCAGGAAAAACTGGGGGTACAAGCTAAGGCATGGACTGGGGTGATGTCTAGGGGCAAAAGCAGTGTGGATGTGGAGGCAAGCTAAGCAGGAAAAACTGGGGGTACAAGCTAAGGCATGGACTGGGGTGATGTCTAGGGGCAAAAGCAGTGTGGATGTGGAGGCAAGCAAAGCAGGGAAAATGGTGGCTAGAGGCAAAGGGATGTCCATAGGCAGCAAGGGCAAAGATGCAAAACTCTCCCGTTTCAAGAATTTTCCTGACTTGTCTCCCCACAAAACATTCCTGGGAGGAGGGCTGAAACACCACCCTCCTCCTCCTCCGCTGTTAGATTGACCCCAGCTACGAGCTGAAAACGCTGCAACACTGGTGTGGGGAGACGTCAGCAGGCTGGGCTGAAGCTCATCAGCTTGGGAGACGGACAGCACACTGCCTCTGAGGTCAGGGATGCCATCCTGGATGAGATGGCAATTTGTTTATCCCCGCTGCACCTGGGGCCAGGCTTTTTTGTCTTGTTGGAGGGCTCTGGAGCTTGCCAGCCTCCAACACGTTCCATGCCTGGCCCACGTGTTCAATGTAGTGGTGCAATGATTTTTAAAAAACATACCCCAAATTAGCTGAGCTAAGGGTGAAAGTGCGGCACTTGGACACCCACTTTCCCAAGTCTACAGTACCTGGAGCTAGCCGCAATACACTCCAGCAAAGCCTACATCTGCCTGAAGCACCTACTGTTGTGCGAGGTCACCACACGCTCTAACCCTAGATACCGTATGTTCAGCAGGGTGTGTGAGCAGCAGAGACCTTTG
This sequence comes from Leptodactylus fuscus, assembly GCF_031893055.1. Taxonomy (NCBI): domain Eukaryota; kingdom Metazoa; phylum Chordata; class Amphibia; order Anura; family Leptodactylidae; genus Leptodactylus; species Leptodactylus fuscus. Next base: position 148,156,577 of record NC_134268.1, on the reverse strand, counting down.
ATGGAGTACCAGCTACAAAACCCAAGGGTTCCTCAGAGTCAGCTCCCTCACTTTCTGCACCATGAGTTTCCATGGGTGGCAGACTTATGGCTAGAGGCACAGGCATGGATAGGGGTGATGTGTAGGGGCAAAAGCAGTGTGGATGTGGAGGCAAGCTAAGCAGCAAAAACTGGGGGTACAAGCAGCCGGTGGCATCATCACTGACAAGCACAGCTGTCTGTCAGCTGACAGGCTGACTTTCACCAAAATGAACAGACAATGGATAGACTCATCATATACATGTCAGTTACATGACAAATTTAGTGCAATTTGCAAGTCCAAGATGGTTTGGAGATCTGCGGAGAGGAATCTCACCACCTCTTGCGGGTGCCATCATTTGGAAGGCAAGCCCTGGGCTCAGTGGGTGAGAGCAAGCGCAGGATAATCGTCGTTTGGCCTGGCGGCCACTGCCTCTCCCACTGTTGACAGGGCTGGCGCTGCAGTCCAGACCAGCAGCCAGGACACCTCCACATCTGCCTCTGACACTTTGGGGAGTTCACCCTTATCCTCACCTTTTCCTGCCATTTCTCCTTTTGCCCGCGCCATCATGCGCCTCTTCCCAGCAACTCCCCATCTCCCAAGCCTTTCATTTCATGCTAAAGTACAGCGCAACCCACCCACATGCCCAAGGCTTCAACGGCCTCATCTCAAGAAATCTGGCCCAGGAGATGTTGGAATCCCGGCTGGGGGACACTCTGCCCTTTTTGGGCAGAGTGTCTACTGCGCCACCGCACTGTGCCGTCCACACCAGCACTTTCCCCCAAACATGAGGCGGTCCCTAAATTCAGCACTTAGCCCTAAAGTTCCATGTGACCAGTTACGAATGGACAAGTGCATGCGGACAGGGACGCTACCTTTCAATTTGGGCACAGTGGTTGAATGTAGTTGAGGCGTGGACCGGGTCGCAAAATGTGGTGGCCTGACTTGTCTCCCCACACAACATTCCTGGGAGGAGGGCTGAAACACCACCCTCCTCCGCTGTTAAATTGACCCCAGCTACGAGCTGGAAACGCTGCAACACTGGTGTGGGGAGACGTCAGCGGGCCGTGCTGAAGCTGATCAGCTTGGGGGCCAGACAGCACACTGCCTACAAAGTGAGTCATGCCATCCTCGATGAGACGGCAATGTGGTTTTTGCCACTGCACCTGGGCCCAGGCATGTTGTCATGTGTGATAATGGCCGTAACCTGGGATTGGCTCTGTAGCTTGGCAGCCTGCAACATATTCCATGCCTGGGCCACGTTTTTAACTCATTGCTGCTAATCTTTTGAAAAAGGTACCCCAATGTTCCTGAGCTACTGGTGAAAGTGTGGCGCTTGTGCGGATAGTTTTTAAAGTCTATAGTTGCCGCTGCTAGCCTCTATGCACTCCTACAATGCCTGTACCTGCTGGAACAACGGCTGTTGTGCGACGTCTCCACACTGCTGGCACTAAACATATCATGTGTTGAGCAGAGTGTGTGAGCAGCACAGACCTTTGATGTAGTTCCAACTCCAAAACCCTCGGGTTCGTCAAAGTCAACTCCCTCAGTTGCTCAACCATGAGTGGCCATGGGTGGCAGACTTATGTGAAATCCCATCCCATCCATTGCACTGGACACGAAACATTAGCATGCGCTCAGCACAACTTCGGATATGGCAGCTGCGTTAAGCAGGGTGCAGGGTACAACACAGACCAGGCCCGAGCACCAGGAACAGGTGTTATAAATACTGCAGCATCTGCCATTTCCTTCCAATTTTGGGGTTTTGGACCCGCCACCGACTTGTCTGGACCTAAGTGGGGATCATGAGACACAGTTGCCATCAAGGCAAGCTGTGGTCATGTGCGGTTTGCAGTAAGGGGGCAGTGCGCAATTGGAAGAGGAGTTGGTGGATGACGAGGCCACCGACCCCACATGGACAGGGGTGATGTCTAGGGGCTAAAGCAGTGTAGATGTAGAGGGAAGCTAAATCAACAAAAAACCTGGGTAGAAGCAAAGGCATAAACTGGGGTGATGTTTAGGGGCTAAAGCAGTGTAGATGTGGAGGGAAGCTAATTCAACAAAAAAAAAAAGGGTAGAAGCAAAGGCATAAACTGGGGTGATGTCTAGGGGCTAAAGCAGTGTAGATGTGGAGGGAAGCTAATTCAACAAAAAAAACAGGGTAGAAACAAAGGCATAAACTGGGGTGATGTTTAGGGGTGAAAGCAGTGTAGATGTGGAGGGAAGCTAAGCAGCAGAAACAGTGGGTAGAAGCAAAGGCATGCAAAACTCTACCCTGTTGGAAGACTTATTCCTAGGTCTGGAACACGTTAATGGCCCCCCTGGACAAATTACTGCCACTCAGGGGCCTAGTGTCACCAGGAGGGACAAGTATAGGCGCATATTGTGGGAATACCTGGCCGACACCAGCTCTGTCCTCTCCGATCCCTCTGTGCTCTACAGCCTACACTTATTTTCTCATTTTTTTTTCTGAACTGCACATCTCTTGCCTGCTTCCTTTGGGATCTTAGAAATGGTGGTCCACTTCCACAGATGGTAACTTCAATAGACAGTGTAACGGGAGTAGCTGAGGGATCGCTGTCTTAACCACTTTTTGGCACAAAATTAACTTCCAAAGCCAAATATGGTGCAAGTATATGATGCAAGGACACCTACACACCTATCTCTGACACATTGGGGAGTTCACCCTCATGCGCCCTTTTGGCCTGCACCATCATGCGCCTCTTCCCAGCCACTCCACATTTCCCAAGCTTTTCATTGCAGGCAGAAGTACAACACAACCCACCCCCATGCCCAAGCCTTTAACAGCCTCATCGATAAACTGCTGGCCCTGGAGATGTTGGTGTTTGTTTATGCTTCTGGAAACCCAGGCCTTCCGTCAGCAGATGGCAGCTGGGGCACCTCCCTATGCTGGGCCTAGCCGTTACTACTTCTCTTGGTGTGCTGTCCCTGCCTTGCGCCTGCATGTGTCCCATAACATCAGTCGGGCCCAGAGCTCTGCACTTTGCTGCAAGGTCCACTTGATCACCGACACATGGACAAGCGCCTGTGGTCAGGGATGCTGCAGTGCTTATCTTTAATGACAGGCAGGGTGAATGTGGTGGAGTCTGTTCCCCGGGTGCAAACTGGGGTGGCTTATCTCCTCTCCCAGGCCAAAATTCATGGCAGGAGTAGACTGAAACCCTACGACGCTGCAACCTCCACCCCAGCTACTAGCGGCAAACGCTAAAACACTGGTGTGGGGAGACGTCAGCAGGCGGTGCTGAAGCTCATCAGCTTGGGGGACAGACAGCACAGTGCCTCCGAGGTCAGGGATGCCATCCTGGCTGAGATGGCATTTTTTTTTCCCTGCTACACCTGGGGCCTGGCATTTTTGCGCCTGTGATAATGGCTGGAACCTGGTAGCAGATCTGGAGCTTGCCAGACTCAAACACGGTCCACGCATGGCCCACGTTTTCCAACTTGTTGGTGCCATGTTTCTTTGAAACCTACACCATTGTGCCTGATATACAGGTCAAAGTGGGGCCATTTTCGTAAGTGAGAACTAGCCTCTGCTAGGCAGAAAACATTCAGAGCACACTCCTCTCATCTTCGCACCGTTGGCTGGCGGAGGAAGACGAGGGGGTTGGAGTGGCATCTGATGTCCCTGTCCCACACGAGGCTAGAGGGTGCACTTCAGTGCATCCCATTGCTTCACCACAAATGGTGTGAAGGGGAGTGGAAAATGGAGGAAATGGAGAGTGACCCTTACAGTTGGGGCCAGCAAAGGCATGCCAAGTAACACACTGGCACACATGGCTGACTTCATCTTGGGTTGCTTTTCAACACATATTTCACATCATGAAGAACAAATAATACTGGATTTTTACAAGCCTCGAACCCCGGTCTAGGTCTAATGTCTGTTCCTTTCTTATATTAGGGGAGAGGGGAAAAAAATTACTTCAGTGATACGTTTAGCGTACATAGACTGACTATTAATGTGTATCCCACTTAGTGTTGTTAGGGTTACACACCGTCACAACCTGGCTAAAGCTTTTATAGCTGTTAATAAAGTCAACATAACTTTACGGTATCCAAAAAGACAGCTGGTACCGACAGAGAGCAAGACAAATGTCAACCAAAGCTGTGAGCTCTGAACACCCACAGTGACTTTGGTGTCATCATCATTATAAGGGAGCGGGTGGTAATAAATAACTTGGCAGTGCCTAAAACCCAAAAAGCTTATACAACTATATTTACATTAAGATACACAAATGACACTTTTCAGTAGCATGTCATGAGACAAGCTGATAAGCTCTTCCTTTATGCAGTGCTATTTGAAAGTTAAACGCTGCCTTTATTTTAATTCTGGAGAAGGTGCAGACATTAGATTTAGAACATGTTGTCTTCATTGTCCAAATCCTCTATATAGGTAACGTGTTTTTCGGGCCGAGCTGTCTGGGAACGAGCTGGTGCAGCACAGACAACCTGGGTGAATATGGCAAGAGCCTGAGATGTAGGGTGAATGAATCCCCAAATTATTTGTGGAATTCCCAGTGAGACAATGGCACTATCTACCAGTAGCAAAAATTGTGGGTGCACGTAACCCCAATATATTCTTTGAATTACCAGTCAGAAACTGGCACTATATAACAGTAGCAAAAATTGTGGGTGCACATAACCCCAATATAATCTTTGAATTCCCAGTGAGACAATGGCACTGTATAGCAGTAGCAAAAATTGTGGGTGCACGTAACCCCCATATATTTTTTGAATTCCCAGTCAGACAATGGCACTATATACCAGTAGTAAAAATTGTGGGTGCACATAACCCCAATATAATCTTTGAATTCCCAGTGAGACAAAGGCACTGTATAGCAGTAGCAAAAATTGTGGGTGCACATAACCCCAATATATTCTTTGAATTCCCAGTGAGACAATGGCACTGTATAGCAGTAGCAAAAATTGTGGGTGCACGTAACCCCCATATATTCTTTGAATTCCCAGTCAGACAATGGCACAATATACCAGTAGTAAAAATTGTGGGTGCACATAACCCCAATATATTCTTTGAATTCCCAGTGAGACAATGGCACTGTATAGCAGTAGCAAAAATTGTGGGTGCACATAACCCCAATATAATCTTTGAATTCCCAGTGAGACAATGGCACTGTATAGCAGTAGCAAAAATTGTGGGTGCACGTAACCCCAATATATTCTTTGAATTCCCAGTCAGACAATGGCACTATATACCAGTAGTAAAAATTGTGGGTGCACATAACCCCAATATATTCTTTGAATTCCCAGTGAGACAATGGCACTGTATAGCAGTAGCAAAAATTGTGGGTGCACATAACCCCAATATATTCTTTGAATTCCCAGTGAGACAATGGCACTGTATAGCAATAGCAAAAATTGTGGGTGCACGTAACCCCCATATATTCTTTGAATTCCCAGTCAGACAATGGCACTATATACCAGTAGTAAAAATTGTGGGTGCACATAACCCCAATATATTCTTTAAATTCCCAGTCAGACAATGACACTATATACCAGTAGTAAAAATTGTGGGTGCACATAACCCCAATATATTCTTTGAATTCCCAGTGAGACAATGGCACTGTATAGCAGTAGCAAAAATTGTGGGTGCACGTAACCCCCATATATTCTTTGAATTCCCAGTCAGACAATGGCACTATATACCAGTAGTAAAAATTGTGGGTGCACATAACCCCAATATATTCTTTGAATTCCCAGTGAGACAATGGCACTGTATAGCAGTAGCAAAAATTGTGGGTGCACATAACCCCAATATAATCTTTGAATTCCCAGTGAGACAATGGCACTGTATAGCAGTAGCAAAAATTGTGGGTGCACGTAACCCCCATATATTCTTTGAATTCCCAGTCAGACAATGGCACAATATACCAGTAGTAAAAATTGTGGGTGCACATAACCCCAATATATTCTTTGAATTCCCAGTGAGACAATGGCACTGTATAGCAGTAGCAAAAATTGTGGGTGCACATAACCCCAATATAATCTTTGAATTCCCAGTGAGACAATGGCACTGTATAGCAGTAGCAAAAATTGTGGGTGCACGTAACCCCCATATATTCTTTGAATTCCCAGTCAGACAATGGCACTATATACCAGTAGTAAAAATTGTGGGTGCACATAACCCCAATATATTCTTTGAATTCCCAGTGAGACAATGGCACTGTATAGCAGTAGCAAAAATTGTGGGTGCACATAACCCCAATATATTCTTTGAATTCCCAGTGAGACAATGGCACTGTATAGCAATAGCAAAAATTGTGGGTGCACGTAACCCCCATATATTCTTTGAATTCCCAGTCAGACAATGGCACTATATACCAGTAGTAAAAATTGTGGGTGCACATAACCCCAATATATTCTTTAAATTCCCAGTCAGACAATGACACTATATACCAGTAGTAAAAATTGTGGGTGCACATAACCCCAATATATTCTTTGAATTCCCAGTGAGACAATGGCACTGTATAGCAGTAGCAAAAATTGTGGGTGCACGTAACCCCCATATATTCTTTGAATTCCCAGTCAGACAATGGCACTATATACCAGTAGTAAAAATTGTGGGTGCACATAACCCCAATATATTCTTTGAATTCCCAGTGAGACAATGGCACTGTATAGCAGTAGCAAAAATTGTGGGTGCACATAACCCCAATATAATCTTTGAATTCCCAGTGAGACAATGGCACTGTATAGCAGTAGCAAAAATTGTGGGTGCACGTAACCCCCATATATTCTTTGAATTCCCAGTCAGACAATGGCACTATATGCCAGTAGTAAAAATTGTGGGTGCACATAACCCCAATATATTCTTTGAATTCCCAGTGAGACAATGGCACTGTATAGCAGTAGCAAAAATTGTGGGTGCACATAACCCCAATATATTCTTTGAATTCCCAGTGAGACAATGGCACTGTATAGCAGTAGCAAAAATTGTGGGTGCACGTAACCCCCATATATTCTTTGAATTCCCAGTCAGACAATGGCACTATATACCAGTAGTAAAAATTGTGGGTGCACATAACCCCAATATATTCTTTGAATTCCCAGTCAGACAATGACACTATATACCAGTAGTAAAAATTGTGGGTGCACATAACCCCAATATATTCTTTGAATTCCCAGTGAGACAATGGCACTGTATAGCAGTAGCAAAAATTGTGGGTGCACGTAACCCCCATATATTCTTTGAATTCCCAGTCAGACAATGGCACTATATACCAGTAGTAAAAATTGTGGGTGCACATAACCCCAATATATTCTTTGAATTCCCAGTGAGAAAATGGCACTGTATAGCAGTAGCAAAAATTGTGGGTGCACGTAACCCCCATATATTCTTTGAATTCCCAGTCAGACAATGGCACTGTATACCAGTAGTAAAAATTGTGGGTGCACGTAACCCCAATATATTCTTTGAATTACCAGTCAGAAACTGGCACTATATAGCAGTAGCAAAAATTGTGGGTGCACATAACCCCAATATAATCTTTGAAATCCCAGTGAGACAATGGCACTGTATAGCAGTAGCAAAAATTGTGGGTGCACGTAACCCCCATATATTCTTTGAATTCCCAGTCAGACAATGGCACTGTATACCAGTAGTAAAAACTTGTGGGTGCACATAACCCCAATATATTCTTTGAATTACCAGTCAGAAACTGGCACTATATAGCAGTAGCAAAAATTGTGGGTGCACATAACCCCAATATAATCTTTGAATTCCCAGTGAGACAATGGCACTGTATAGCAGTAGCAAAAATTGTGGGTGCACGTAACCCCCATATATTCTTTGAATTCCCAGTCAGACAATGGCACTATATACCAGTAGTAAAAATTGTGGGTGCACATAACCCCAATATATTCTTTGAATTCCCAGTGAGACAATGGCACTGTATAGCAGTAGCAAAAATTGTGGGTGCACGTAACCCCCATATATTCTTTGAATTCCCAGTCAGACAATGGCACTATATACCAGTAGTAAAAATTGTGGGTGCACATAACCCCAATATATTCTTTGAATTCCCAGTGAGACAATGACACTGTATAGCAGTAGCAAAAATTGTGGGTGCACGTAACCCCCGTATATTCTTTGAATTCCCAGTCAGACAATGGCACTGTATACCAGTAGTAAAAATTGTGGGTGCACGTAACCCCAATATATTCTTTGAATTACCAGTCAGAAACTGGCACTATATAGCAGTAGCAAAAATTGTGGGTGCACATAACCCCAATATAATCTTTGAATTCCCAGTGAGACAATGGCACTGTATAGCAGTAGCAAAAATTGTGGGTGCACGTAACCCCCATATATTCTTTGAATTCCCAGTGAAACAATGGCACTGTATAGCAGTAGCAAAAATTGTGGGTGCACATAACCCCAATATAATCTTTGAATTCCCAGTGATACAATGGCACTGCATAGCAGTAGCAAAAATTGTGGGTGCACGTAACCCCCATATATTCTTTGAATTCCCAGTCAGACAATGGCACTATATGCCAGTAGTAAAAATTGTGGGTGCACATAACCCCAATATATTCTTTGAATTCCCAGTGAGACAATGGCACTGTATAGCAGTAGCAAAAAATGTGGGTGCACATAACCCCAATATATTCTTTGAATTCCCAGTGAGACAATGGCACTGTATAGCAGTAGCAAAAATTGTGGGTGCACGTAACCCCCATATATTCTTTGAATTCCCAGTCAGACAATGGCACTATATACCAGTAGTAAAAATTGTGGGTGCACATAACCCCAATATATTCTTTAAATTCCCAGTCAGACAATGACACTATATACCAGTAGTAAAAATTGTGGGTGCACATAACCCCAATATATTCTTTGAATTCCCAGTGAGACAATGGCACTGTATAGCAGTAGCAAAAATTGTGGGTGCACGTAACCCCCATATATTCTTTGAATTCCCAGTCAGACAATGGCACTGTATACCAGTAGTAAAAATTGTGGGTGCACATAACCCCAATATATTCTTTGAATTACCAGTCAGAAACTGGCACTATATAGCAGTAGCAAAAATTGTGGGTGCACATAACCCCAATATAATCTTTGAATTCCCAGTGAGACAATGGCACTGTATAGCAGTAGCAAAAATTGTGGGTGCACGTAACCCCCATATATTCTTTGAATTCCCAGTCAGACAATGACACTATATACCAGTAGTAAAAATTGTGGGTGCACATAACCCCAATATATTCTTTGAATTCCCAGTGAGACAATGGCACTGTATAGCAGTAGCAAAAATTGTGGGTGCACGTAACCCCCATATATTCTTTGAATTCCCAGTCAGACAATGGCACTATATACCAGTAGTAAAAATTGTGGGTGCACATAACCCCAATATATTCTTTGAATTCCCAGTGAGAAAATGGCACTGTATAGCAGTAGCAAAAATTGTGGGTGCACGTAACCCCCATATATTCTTTGAATTCCCAGTCAGACAATGGCACTGTATACCAGTAGTAAAAATTGTGGGTGCACGTAACCCCAATATATTCTTTGAATTACCAGTCAGAAACTGGCACTATATAGCAGTAGCAAAAATTGTGGGTGCACATAACCCCAATATAATCTTTGAAATCCCAGTGAGACAATGGCACTGTATAGCAGTAGCAAAAATTGTGGGTGCACGTAACCCCCATATATTCTTTGAATTCCCAGTCAGACAATGGCACTGTATACCAGTAGTAAAAATTGTGGGTGCACATAACCCCAATATATTCTTTGAATTACCAGTCAGAAACTGGCACTATATAGCAGTAGCAAAAATTGTGGGTGCACATAACCCCAATATAATCTTTGAATTCCCAGTGAGACAATGGCACTGTATAGCAGTAGCAAAAATTGTGGGTGCATGTAACCCCCATATATTCTTTGAATTCCCAGTCAGACAATGGCACTATATACCAGTAGTAAAAATTGTGGGTGCACATAACCCCAATATATTCTTTGAATTCCCAGTGAGACAATGGCACTGTATAGCAGTAGCAAAAATTGTGGGTGCACGTAACCCCCATATATTCTTTGAATTCCCAGTCAGATAATGGCACTATATAACAGTAGTAAAAATTGTGGGTGCACATAACCCCAATATATTCTTTGAATTCCCAGTGAGACAATGACACTGTATAGCAGTAGCAAAAATTGTGGGTGCACGTAACCCCCGTATATTCTTTGAATTCCCAGTCAGACAATGGCACTGTATACCAGTAGTAAAAATTGTGGGTGCACGTAACCCCAATATATTCTTTGAATTACCAGTCAGAAACTGGCACTATATAGCAGTAGCAAAAATTGTGGGTGCACATAACCCCAATATAATCTTTGAATTCCCAGTGAGACAATGGCACTGTATAGCAGTAGCAAAAATTGTGGGTGCACGTAACCCCCATATATTCTTTGAATTCCCAGTCAGACAATGGCACTATATACCAGTAGTAAAAATTGTGGGTGCACATAACCCCAATATATTCTTTGAATTCCCAGTGAGACAATGGCACTGTATAGCAGTAGCAAAAATTGTGGGTGCACGTAACCCCCGTATATTCTTTGAATTCCCAGTCAGACAATGGAACTGTATACCAGTAGTAAAAATTGTGGGTGCACATAACCCCAATATATTCTTTGAATTCCCAGTGAGACAATGGCACTGTATAGCAGTAGCAAAAATTGTGGGTGCACGTAACCCCCATATATTCTTTGAATTCCCAGTCAGACAATGGCACTATATACCAGTAGTAAAAATTGTGGGTGCACATAACCCCAATATATTCTTTGAATTCCCAGTGAGACAATGGCACTGTATAGCAGTAGCAAAAATTGTGGGTGCACGTAACCCCCATATATTCTTTGAATTCCCAGTCAGACAATGGCACTATATACCAGTAGTAAAAATTGTGGGTGCACATAACCCCAATATATTCTTTGAATTCCCAGTGAGACAATGGCACTGTATAGCAGTAGCAAAAATTGTGGGTGCACATAACCCCAATATAATCTTTGAATTCCCAGTGAGACAATGGCACTGTATAGCAGTAGCAAAAATTGTGGGTGCACGTAACCCCCATATATTCTTTGAATTCCCAGTGAGACAATGGCACTGTATAGCAGTAGCAAAAATTGTGGGTGCACATAACCCCAATATATTCTTTGAATTCCCAGTGAGACAATGGCACTGTATAGCAGTAGCAAAAATTGTGGGTGCACGTATCCCCCATATATTCTTTGAATTCCCAGTCAGACAATGGCACTATATACCAGTAGTAAAAATTGTGGGTGCACATAACCCCAATATATTCTTTGAATTCCCAGTCAGACAATGGCACTATATACCAGTAGTAAAAATTGTGGGTGCACATAACCCCAATATATTCTTTGAATTCCCAGTGAGACAATGGCACTGTATAGCAGTAGCAAAAATTGTGGGTGCACGTAACCCCCATATATTCTTTGAATTCCCAGTCAGACAATGGCACTGTATACCAGTAGTAAAAATTGTGGGTGCACATAACCCCAATATATTCTTTGAATTACCAGTGAGAAACTGGCACTATATAGCAGTAGCAAAAATTGTGGGTGCACATAACCCCAATATAATCTTTGAATTCCCAGTGAGACAATGGCACTGTATAGCAGTAGCAAAAATTGTGGGTGCACGTAACCCCCATATATTCTTTGAATTCCCAGTCAGACAATGACACTATATACCAGTAGTAAAAATTGTGGGTGCACATAACCCCAATATATTCTTTGAATTCCCAGTGAGACAATGGCACTGTATAGCAGTAGCAAAAATTGTGGGTGCACGTAACCCCCATATATTCTTTGAATTCCCAGTCAGACAATGGCACTATATACCAGTAGTAAAAATTGTGGGTGCACATAACCCCAATATATTCTTTGAATTCCCAGTGAGACAATGGCACTGTATAGCAGTAGCAAAAATTGTGGGTGCACGTAACCCCCATATATTCTTTGAATTCCCAGTCAGACAATGGCACTGTATACCAGTAGTAAAAATTGTGGGTGTATATAGCCCCAATTCTATTGCTAGGGGACTTGCAGGGTATTTCTGGGGTGAAGGTGGGGGGGCACACCGTTGGAACGGGGATTTGGGGTGTATATATGGGGTATACGGGAATACACTGTCAGTGTGTTCCATTCAGGATCCTGGGAAAGCTGGGTTGCGGCGATTGAGCCCGTCAGTGCCACGTTACACTGACAAGCTTCTCCCTGGAATTGAAGTTATATGTAACCCCAATATATTCTTTGAATTCCCAGTCAGACAATGGCACTATATGGCAGTAGCAAAAATAGTGGGTGTATATAGCCCCAATTCTATTGCTAGGGGACTTGCAGGGTATTTCTGGGGTGAAGGTGGGGGGGCACACCGTTGGAACGGGTATCGGGGGTATATATCGGGTACACGGGAATACACTGACAGTGTATTCCATTCAGGATCCGCGGAAAGCTGGGTTGCGGCGATTGAGCCCGTCAGTGCCACGTTACACTGACAAGCTTCTCCCTGGAATTTAGCTCTTATAAGAGCTGTTGGTTGTCTTCTCCTTCCTATCCTAGCCTGTCCCTGCCTACCCAGAATCTAACCCCTAGCTAACTGGACGGAAACCTCCGTCCCCGGTGAATTGCAAGCTCAGAATGACGCGAAGCTGGGCGTCGCTGTTCTTTTAAATTAGAGGTCACATGTTTTCGGCAGCCAATGGGTTTTGCCTACTTTTTTCAATGTCACCGGTGTCGTAGTTCCTGTCCCACCTACCCTGCGCTGTTATTGGAGCAAAAAAGGTGCCAGGGAAGGTGGGAGGGGAATCGAGTAATGGCGCACTTTTCCACGCGGTGTTCAATTCGATTCGAACATGCCGAACAGCCTAATATCCGATCGAACATGAGTTCGATAGAACACTGTTCGCTCATCTCTATTCACTACCTTTTCTCTGTGTCTAAATACATAAAAGTGGCTTGTTTGCACCTCCTCTGACTATTAGTAACTGGAGCACATACCCTTGTTCTCCTCTACCTGTGCACATCATCAATATAAAAGTATTGGGTCTCTTTTAAGAAGAGATGAAAATAACAATAACAATCCAGCTAATCCTTTCAGTATGAAGACAAGAAGCTTGGAAATCTTGGGCCAATAACCATCTAGACTCATTTCCAATATTGTTTAGAGCTAGAATGACAGCTTAATGAATATGATCAACAGTACACTCATGGAAGTGTGCCGACAACTCCAAAGAGACTAAATGTATCTTCAATGGCTAATCTTCTGTGATCACTCACGGTGTTGCCCCCATCTTATTAGTACATGGCAAGGATGGCTAAGATGTACCAGTTTCTTGGCATTGCCTTGGCATACATTGGGTCAGAAGGAGTATGACATCTCTTTAGTGCGGGACTTTTCTCTCTGCTGATTTTCTGTGGTAGAATCCAGAGATGATGTGAACCTAGCCTCATCTAAACACGCATACATTGCCAGGTGTCATTACAAATCCAAGTTTTTTTAAAGGGGTTAAGATGTTATTTTGTATACCTTTGCATACATTTAAAGATGAGTGCCTCATAGTATAACCTCCATCTGTCCCCTATTAACAGCAGTGCCATGTATTAAAAATATTTCCCAGTATACACAAGGGTTATTCTAGCACAGCACTGTAGAAATGCTTGTCTGTACCTTTATAATATTTCACAAGCAGATTTACTTGAAGTGCAAATAGAAAGTGATGGATTCCAGATTGGATAATCATATCACATTATTAAGGCCAAGTGAAATTTGTTGTGAAGAAATGCAGATGGCCCTAATAACATGATATGCTTTTTACACTATTGTGTGTAATTTATGGCAAGCAGATTCAATTTCCACATTATTTGATTGTTACATTGTATCTTAGTAGAGTAAAGACAGTAGAGGTTACGAGATTTATTCCTGCAATCCTTCAGCTGTAGTGTTTACTGGAAGCCATACGGTTTTGTTAATATAGTAATAACTATATCACAAGCTACACAATAATTGCTTCTATTTTATGGTAAAAGGTTATTTTTATTGACAACAACAAATGGGTTAGTTCCACATCTTTGTATAAGTCTGAAAGTGAACAAAAATACATTAGAGCTTAATGGAATGGGGCATTTTATATGGCAAATTCTCAAGATCCTACTAATATTATAAATATTCAGCTAACCGTCAGTCCATTCTGTACATGCATTTGCATATTATCTGCTCTGCTCCAGGCAACATGCTGACACACTGGATGGGGAAAGACCTTTAATCCAAATTGGATTTTAAACATGCCGGGGGAAAAAAAATCTAATTTGTCGCAAAATTCTAAAACAACGAGAGCTATGAAGGTAGCCAGAAGTCAACCGAATTCTCCTTAAACAGAGCTGAGGGGGGCCATCGGCGCCAACAACACGCTCATTATACAGTCCTATGAAAAAGTTTGGGCACCCCTATTAATCTTAATCATTTTTTGTTCTAAATATTTTGGTGTTTGCAACAGCCATTTCAGTTTGATATATCTAATAACTGATGGACACAGTAATATTTCAGGATTGAAATGAGGTTTATTGTACTAACAGAAAATGTGCAATATGCATTAAACCAAAATTTGACCGGTGCAAAAGTATGGGCACCCTTATCATTTTATTGATTTGAATTCCCCTAACTACTTTTTACTGACTTACTGAAGCACAAAATTGGTTTTGTAACCTCAGTGAGCTTTGAACTTCATAGCCAGATGTATCCAATCATAAGAAAAGGTATTTAAGGTGGCCAATTGCAAGTTGATCTCCTATTTGAATCTCCTCTGAAGAGTGGCATCATGGGCTACTCAAAACAACTCTCAAATGATCTGAAAACAAAGATTGTTCAACATAGTTGTTCAGGGGAAGGATACAAAAAGTTGTCTCAGAGATTTAACCTGTCAGTTTCCACTGTGAGGAACATAGTAAGGAAATGAAAGACCACAGGGACAGTTCTTGTTAAGCCCAGAAGTGGCAGGCCAAGAAAAATATCAGAAAGGCAGAGAAGAAGAATGGTGAGAACAGTCAAGGACAATCCACAGACCACCTCCAAAGAGCTGCAGCATCATCTTGCTGCAGATGGTGTCACTGTGCATCGGTCAACTATACAGCGCACTTTGCACAAGGAGAAGCTGTATGGGAGAGTGATGAGAAAGAAGCCGTTTCTGCACGTACGCCACAAATAGAGTTGCCTGAGGTATGAAAAAGCACATTTGGACAAGGCAGCTTCATTTTGGAAACAAAAATTGAGTTGTTTGGTTATAAAAAAAGGCGTTATGCATGGCGTCCAAAAAGAAACAGCATTCCAAGAAAAACACATGCTACCCACTGTAAAATTTGGTGGAGGTTCCATCATGCTTTGGGGCTGTGTGGCCAATGCCGGCATCGGGAATCTTGTTAAAGTTGAGAGTCGCATGGATTCCACTCAGTATCAGCAGATTCTTGAGAATAATGTTCAAGAATCAGTGACGAAGTTGAAGTTACGCCGGGGATGGATATTTCAGCAAGACAATGATCCAAAACACCGCTCCAAATCCTCAGGCATTCATGCAGAGGAACAATTACAATGTTCTGGAATGGCCATCCCAGTCCCCAGACCTGAATATCATTGAACATCTGTGGGATGATTTGAAGCGGGCTGTCCATGCTCGGCGACCATCTAACTTAACTGAACTTGAATTGTTTGTCCAAAATACCTTTATCCAGGATCCAGGAACTGATTAAAAGCTACAGGAAGCGACTAGAGGCTGTTATCTTTGCAAAAGGAGGATCTACTAAATATTAATGTCACTTTTCTGTTGAGGTGCCCATACTTTTGCACCGGTCAAATTTTGGTTTAATGCATATTGCACATTTTCTGTTAGTACAATAAACCTCATTTCAATCCTGAAATATTACTGTGTCCATCAGTTATTAGATATATCAAACTGAAATGGCTGTTATAAACACCAAAATATTTAGAACTAAAAATGATTAAGATTAATAGGGGTGCCCAAACTTTTTCATAGGACTGTATGGCTTCCCAGCGAGCTGCTGAGATGCCGGAACAATCACGGGCACAGCACGAGGAGTGAGTTTAGCAGCAGGCTAGCTTGACAGCTGCTGAAACGCCAGAGCAGGCGGATTACCAACGCCAACAACACGCTCATTGTATGGCTTCCCAGCGAGCTGCTGAGATGCCAGAACAATCACGGGTACAGTGTGAGGAATGAGTTCAGCGGCAGCCCAGCTTGACAGCTGCTGAAATTCCAGAGAAGGCAGATCATCAACACCAACAACATGCTCATTATATGGCATCCCAGTGAGCTACTGAGATGCTGGAACAATCACAGGCACAGCGTGAGGCACAAATTCAGCAACAGGACAGCTTAAGAGCTGCCAAAATGCCGGAGCAGGCAAACCATCGACGGCAGCAGCTTACTGAATATAGGTGGGTCATCGATGCCAACAACATGCAGACGAAGTCGTGGGCAGAGGCTAGTCACTCGATAAATCGTTCTGTGAGCTACAGGTGTCTAGTTCCTTACCTTCTTATTGGCTTCAGATGTCCTAAAATGAGTGGAATAAGATAACCAGCAAAAATGTTTGAAAAGGGAGTACACTAAAATATAACTTTTATTGATAAAAAAAAAAGTAAAAGCATAAAGGGTGTCTACTAAAACCCAACCAGTTCACACTGCCAAACATATAGGTGTGCCAGGCTGTTGAATCGTAGTGCTAGGGGGCTCTCCACATAGCGCTAGTAGGGTAATAGAGTAGTAGTAGTAGATGGGTGATAAAGGGTGGTAGGGGCACAATTTTTTCCATTAAAGTCTGCCACAGGCAACTGAGTATAAGATAGCGGGACCAGATATCACGGCTGACTGGGCAGGGAACATCTCTGCTCATTAGGGCGCTACCTTGCGTTCTAAATAGAGGCTGTCGCTACCTGTTGCATCTGATGAGCTGACAATTGCAGCAGAAATGTGTCAAGCTTTTTCCAATGGTGTGTGTGTGAATATGGCAGTTATGGCATCCTACTAGTATTTTCTGTCAAGGTAAAAGCTTAAATCTCCAGTTCTTGTTAGTAAATTGCCATCGCACAGGTTTCATTTACAATTGTGGCTTAAGGACCATTAGGTTACAAAAAAGACAATAGACTTATGGCATGTATTACAAACAATATTTCTGTTGTTTCATCCCCTTCCTATTAGTTTGGTTTCGGGGTATCTTCTTGGTAACTACCACACATCTGTCCCACGCGTCATCACTGGTGAGAGTCTCTGACTCATTTGCAAAGTATAACTTGATCGGATAGCCCTCTATTAAAACTTGCAGTCTTTGCTTATTACACGTGTTATGTGTATTTAATCCAGTAAGGGTGCTATTAGATGAAAATGGTTTTCTGATTGGATACAAAACGCGTCAGCATTTGTTCCACACCAGCCTCATTACACTGGTCGATGCAGAACACATATCAGAACGATTGCTAAAGACCTCGTTGTCTGTCAGCAACACAGTCCTTATTAGACAGAGCAATGGCGGACAATGATTTTCTTGACCTGCCAAAATCAGCAGATCACCTAATGAACAAGTAAACATTTATTCATTGGGGGATTGCTGGTACTATTAGTTGGTCTGATTATCCAAAATAAATGCTGGTACGAAGGGTCGTTCCTAACCATTGCCTTCTAAATCGCCTGTCTAATAGGGCCTTCATTCTCTTTATGTTTCCATACTCTGTAATAGTTTGTGTTAGATAGATAGATAGATAGATAGATAGATAGATAGATAGATAGATATATAGATAGACTCTAGTGTTCATAGTGCAGGCTTATTAGATCCCATTGCTTTGTTTTAGTTTCTTGTTCTCTGTTTGTTACTGGTTTTGTTGTTGGAATCTAATTGCTCAGTTTTAAGATTTTTGCCTTTAGGTCCTAACAGTTTCCTATTGTTCATGATAGGCTAGGTTCACACTTGCACCCATCTGCTAAAACAGTGTTTAACCGCAGACACCCGTAAACCCCATAGACTATAATGGGGGTCAGTCAGGTGTCCATTGGGTTTCCGTGATTTTTATACTGAAACTTACAGAGAGAAACGTCCTCCATGCAGGACTTTTCTCTTCACTGATTATGGTGGAGTCTCCTATGGAGACCCCTACACAGATGTGAACCTAGCCTTAGAATGCGCAGATTAGGGCTTTCATTAGGGATAACATTAGGGATAACTTTAGGGACAGTCAATGGTATCTGGAGTTAGGGTCAGCATATGAGGATAGATCTGGGGAAAGATTCAGGGAATTGTAGAGTCAGGGTCAGTTCTGGTCTGTTTGTTCTATCATCTGTTTACTACACCTATCATCTGTTCAATTATCTGACTATTAGCAACATCATCCATCACTTCCATAACCTGATTACCATCCCTTTTCAATGGCGAGTCCCTACTTCATTGCATTTTTGTCACCTGCTAATTTTATGATACTTATGTCTGATTTCTTCTATTTCTACTCAGAAAAGGGGATTGCTATGGGTCAGGTTCAGTTCTGCAGTCTTGTGTCCAGCCAGAATCATTATATAACGTATTGACCGAGGGGTCAAGGAACAAATTTTGTATTTGGGCCCAGGACCTTGAAACTGCACATTTACAATTCAGTAAGCCATGAACTATCTAGTTGAGTAATGTGCTTCTTAATAAGGTGGCACAGAGCATGATGTTGGCTATACCCTCATACTGTCTACCAGAGATAAGACCACTGTGATGATCTGCTGATTTAAGCCATGATTAAATATAAGCTGGTTATGAAAAGGATGTAGAGTGCTAGACATTGCTTTGTGATGGCTCCACTACTAAGGCTCTTATCAGCACTCTTGAGACTTTAGCACGAGGACTGGCGAGCTCTTGTCTGTTGATGTCTTGTGCTGTTTTAGACAGTTCTATCAATAGGCTTGATCCATGGGAAAAATAGGGAATAGATGAGTGAAAGAGACACTTTTCCTGTCACCCTACAGAAAGCCATGATCTCATGTCTCATTCGCTCTCCAAATTTCATTTCCCAAACATAGGAGATAGAAGCCCTGAGGATATGTTCATGGCTACAGACAGGGAAACATTGGTCAATGTCTGCGAGTACAGCAATAAACCAACAATTAGATAATTGTACCATTTTCTATAGAATTCTCCAAAATATAATTTTGGAAGAGAAGACATGGGAAGGACAACGCCTATAACTGAATGTGAGCTTCATGACAACACGTTTTGGAATACTTGATATTAATATACAAGAATACAAAGAGTTCTTGTGTCTTTATTTAAAGTCTATTTCTTAATTAAACCACTTAAGTAGGTTTGCCCTGTAAATTTAACAATGTATATAATATAGTATAGTATTTAATATTGTATTGCCTGGAATGTGAAGCCAACTACTTTATAAAAAAAATCAAAAAGTGAAACAAGGAAGTTTGTATATAAGTAGATAAATTACATTTTATAACTAAATTACTGTTTATAGTAACTTTATAAAAGGGAAGGAAATTATTGTGGGAATTTATTGGAAGACATTTCAATAGAAATCTTTAGGGATATGAGAGTGTCTCCAATGGACTTTAACCTTCTGACCTAGAAGAGTATACAGGACATACAACAAATTAGCAACTTATATAATGTTTCTCAAACTTGAACAGTTAGGGGTCACATGGTGGCTCTGTGGTTAGCACTGCAGCCATTGAGTGCTAGAGTCCTGGGTTTGAATCCTGCCAATGACAACATCTGCAAGGAGTTTGAATGTTCTCCCCATTTTTTTTGTGGATTTTCTCCCATATTCTAAACACAGAATTGCAGTTTCAGACACGGTGCCGCTCTAGTTTATGCAGCTTTATCAGGTTGCACAGCTCAGCCGCATTCAAGTGAATGAAATGAAGTTGGAGAACGCAACACAGTTGCACAGACATTGCTTCTGCTGATCAGTGAGCAGTACCAGGCAGTGGCATTGAGGAAGCAACTGTTACAGGGATGGCATTGGTATTATAGATAGCATATAGTAAGCGGAGGCCCCATTACATATTTTGCAAAGGGGCCCAGAAGCTTCAAGTTACACCTCCCATACCAGGAGCTGGATACACACTTTTAATATATATATTACCATATACTAATAAAACACCTTAAAGGGGCTCTATCACTGGGAAAAGTCATTTTTAACTAATCACATGCTTGCATAGTCTTTAGAAATGCTAATTCACACCTACCTTTAGTACGTAGATTGCCTCAGTGGTCTCTGAATAAGTCAGTTTTTATTCATATGCTAATGAGCTTCCAGCCAGTACAGGAAGTTCCCAGCAGCCTCCTCTCTCCTATTATCTTCTATGTGTGTGAGGCAAACAGGAAGCTGAGTCATCATCATCAGTAGCCTATGCATAGGAAACAACAGGGAGAGGTGTGCACGATGTATCGTGCACCAGTCTAATTAGCATATGAATAAAAACAGACTTATTCAGAAACCACTGAGGCAATTTACATACTATAGGTAGGTGTGGAATAGACTTTCTAAAAGCTATGCAAGGATGTGATTAGTTAAAAATGACTTTTCCTAATGATAGAGCCCCTTTAAATAGGAATACTGGCTTATATTTTTACTACGCCATTTTTCCTTTTATGGCTGACCTCTCAGATATTATTCTAACTTTATTCCTAATTTTATTCTTCAGGATATTGTGTATCCGCTGTGAACAGGTTTTAAATCTTTTTGTGGGATAACTACTTAAAGGGGTATTTCCCATGAACATAATCATATTTATATTTGTAGATACCGTATTTTTCGGACTATAAAATTTTTGGGGAAAAGAAGGGTGCGTCTTATAGTCTGAAGAAGGCGCCTGGCATCCGCTGTAATAGAGAGGCGGAAGCCGGCAAGTGATAGACGCCATTACAGGTGCCGGGGCCTGATACATCGCTGCGCTCCTCTGCCCTGCATGAAGCCAGCAGCGGCAGGGGCTCCTCCGTCCCCCCGCTGCTGGCTTCATGAAGGGCAGAGGATCGTAGCGATTCAGGCCCTGGCGTCTATCCCTCCCCGGCATCCGCCTCTCTAGTACAGCGGATGCCGGATCAGTATCGGTGGCCCCTTCTCCCCCGGGGCCGGTCCCCACCGGCCCCGTACCTGTAAAGTTGCAGGCCGGCTCCTGCGCGGCGATATCGCAGGAGCCGACCTGTCCGGGTGACAGCCAGGAGCCTAGTGAGGCTCCCAGGCCTGTCACTGCTATATATTAGTATTGCGGCTGGTCTCTATGACCAGCCGTAATACTAATAGACAGAATGTCCCATAGACGGCAATACAGTTGTATTGCCGTCTATGGGACTTGCGATCAAGTGACCGCAGGCTCAAGCCCCCGGGGGGATTAAAATAGTAAAAAAAAAAAAAAAGCTTTAAAAATATGAAATAAATAAAAGTTCTAAATCACCTCCTGTTTTTTTTTCAATACAAGGTGATCTAAGCAATAGATATCCCCCAAAATGGTATAACTAAAAAGTATAGCTGGCCCCGCAAAAAAAAACGCTCTATGCGTCCCCGTACAGCTGCAGGGTCACCTGTCAATGTGGCCTTGCAGCTGTTGCAAAACTACAACTCCCATATATTAAATATTTTACCAGTTTTTGCTTCAAAATTTTTTTTCCCTATTTTCCTCCTCTAAAACCTAGGTGCGTCTTATAGTCGATTTTTTTCAAATATAAGTAATTAAAAATTCTGCAACATTTTAAAGATTTTCTCTAACTTTCTTAGTGGTGACAGTCTGTTGTCTTGATCGGTTGCCAATGGATACGACCACTAATGCAGAAACTTTCTATGGTCTGGGACTTATCAGCAACCCAGCCATGATTTTCCTATTGTAGCTGGGTTATCAGGTAGCGACATTACATGTATGAGAAGATATCCTGGTCACAATAAGGACATCATGGTGGATTTTCTTACCTAAGGCTAAGGCCCCATGGGCGGTAATCGCAGCGCTTTAGCGCTGCGGAAAGAACCACTACGTGAATGCATTGCGGTTCTTTCCACAGCACTTTTAACCCCTTAAGGACGCAGGGTAGTTTGGGCCTTAAGGCTCAGACCCTGTTTTTCAAATATGATGTCTTTTACTTTATGTGAGGATAGCTTCATAATGCATTTACCTATCCAGGTGATTCCAAGATTGTTTTTTCGTGACACTTTTTACTTTATGTTGGTGGTAAATTTTGGTCATTATACTTTGCGTTTGTTTGTTAAAAAAGGACAATATACTGAAAATTACATAAAATTATCAATTTTGAAAGTTTCTGTTATTCTCGTGAAAACACAGACAGTCCTATTACACAAAATTCTTCCTAATTAACATTTCCCATATGTCTACTTTATATTGGCATTGTTTCTTCAATGTCCTTTTACTTTTCTAGGATGTTAGAAGGCTTATAACTTTAGTAGCAAATTGTCAGATTTTCAAGAAAATTTTAAAATTTTGTATTCTAGGGACCTATTTAGTTGTGAAGTGACTTTGAGGGACCTATATAATAGAAAACACCAATAATTGACCCCATTTTTGAAACGGTAGTCTTCAAACTATTCAAAATTGTATATAGGAACGTTATTAACCCTTTAGGTGTTCCACAGGAATTAATGCAAAATGAAGGTGAAATTTCCAAATGTCACTTTTTTATGCACATTTTCCATTTCAAACCACATTTTTCCGTAACAAAGAAGGGGTTAACAGCAAAACATACCATAATATTTATTTATCTGATTCTGCAGTTTGTAGAAATATCCCATATATGGCCCTTCTGTGCAACGTGACTCAATACAGTCCTATGAAAAAGTTTGGGCACCCCTATTAATCTTAATCATTTTTTGTTCTAAATATTTTGGTGTTTGCAACAGCCATTTCAGTTTGATATATCTACATAGTTCAACATAGTTGTTCAGGGGAAGGATACAAAAAGTTATCTCAGAGATTTAACCTGTCAGTTTCCACTGTGAGGAACATAGTAAGGAAATGGAAGACCACAGGGACAGTTCTTGTTAAGCCCAGAAGTGGCAGGCCAAGAAAAATATCAGAAAGGCAGAGAAGAAGAATGGTGAGAACAGTCAAGGACAATCCACAGACCACCTCCAAAGAGCTGCAGCATCATCTTGCTGCAGATGGTGTCACTGTGCATCGGTCAACTATACAGCGCACTTTGCACAAGGAGAAGCTGTATGGGAGAGTGATGAGAAAGAAGCCGTTTCTGCACGTACGCCACAAATAGAGTTGCCTGAGGTATGAAAAAGCACATTTGGACAAGGCAGCTTCATTTTGGAAACAAAAATTGAGTTGTTTGGTTATAAAAAAAGGCGTTATGCATGGCGTCCAAAAAGAAACAGCATTCCAAGAAAAACACATGCTACCCACTGTAAAATTTGGTGGAGGTTCCATCATGCTTTGGGGCTGTGTGGCCAATGCCGGCATCGGGAATCTTGTTAAAGTTGAGAGTCGCATGGATTCCACTCAGTATCAGCAGATTCTTGAGAATAATGTTCAAGAATCAGTGACGAAGTTGAAGTTACGCCGGGGATGGATATTTCAGCAAGACAATGATCCAAAACACCGCTCCAAATCCTCAGGCATTCATGCAGAGGAACAATTACAATGTTCTGGAATGGCCATCCCAGTCCCCAGACCTGAATATCATTGAACATCTGTGGGATGATTTGAAGCGGGCTGTCCATGCTCGGCGACCATCTAACTTAACTGAACTTGAATTGTTTGTCCAAAATACCTTTATCCAGGATCCAGGAACTGATTAAAAGCTACAGGAAGCGACTAGAGGCTGTTATCTTTGCAAAAGGAGGATCTACTAAATATTAATGTCACTTTTCCATTGAGGTGCCCATACTTTTGCACCGGTCAAATTTTGGTTTAATGCATATTGCACATTTTCTGTTAGTACAATAAACCTCATTTCAATCCTGAAATATTACTGTGTCCATCAGTTATTAGATATATCAAACTGAAATGGCTGTTATAAACACCAAAATATTTAGAACTAAAAATGATTAAGATTAATAGGGGTGCCCAAACTTTTTCATAGGACTGTACGTGTCCTCAAAATCAAAGAGCACCTTTAGGGATTTCGGGCAGCAATTTCATTAGGATGGTTTTTAGACACCATGTTGCACTTACAGAGCCCTAGAAGTACCACAGTAGTGGGAAACCTCCAAAAGTGACCCCATTTTGGAAACTGCACCCCTCAAAGAATTTATCAGGGGGTGTAGTGAGTATTAGTATCCCAGACGTGAATGCACAGCGGATGGTGAAGAGGTAATATGTAAGCGGTGCGGAGAACATTGGGAGCACCAAATTCCCTACTATGTCAAAATAGCTCCTATGATTGGGGGGTCACTTTGGGAGTCTCTTCTATTGTTTTTTTTCTTGTAAGTTGCAAAACTGGTCTGTACCCTGACATACGCTCGCACCGCTTATATATTCCCCTTCTGACGCATTTGGCGATTTTGGGGGTTTTTTGTCTTCACATTATTCAAGCTATATTTTTTTTATTTTTGTGGTGACGTGGCCATATGAGTGCTTGTATTTTTCAGGGATATGATGCATTTTGTAATGACACCATTTTTGGATGCCTATAGCTTATTGGCTATTTTTTATTAACTCTTTTTTGCTGGATAAAAAAAAAATCAATTCTGGCATTGCATTTTACTTCTTAAATGTTTTTCCACATGGTGTACAGCATAAGTATCATGTGAACTTTATTCTGCGGGTCGGTACGGTTACGGCGATACCTCATTTATAGGTTTTTTTATGCGTTAGTAATTTTGCCGAACAAAAACCCATTTGGGGACATAAATCAATGTTTTTTGCATCGCCATCTTCTGAGATGCGTAACATTTTTATTTTTCGATTGACAGAGTTGGTTGAGGACTTATTTTTTGAGAGACAACCTGTGCTTTTCATTGGTACTATTTTGGTGTACATACGACTTTTTTATCACTTTTTATAGCATAAACTCTCTCAATGTCGTGGACATGTGTCCGCGGCATCGGGAGGGTTAATACCGCCGATCGGAGCGGAGCTCAGACTGGCAATTCACCGGGGCAGCTCATCCTGGCTCTCGGCTGTGTAATGCAGCCGGGTGTAATAGCGCAGGCACAGCTTCTGTGTCCGCGCCATTACTGGTCAGTAATAGTACTGACCTCAGCGCGAACGTGCTACTTGCCAGGACGTACTATTACTGACCAGAGCGTTAAGGGGTTAAGAGAAAGTTCACAGAGTTTTACTCTGTGGACTTTCTCTTAACATTATATCTACGGGAAAACCGACGGCGTTTCCGTAGATATAATTGACATGCTGCAATTTGCAAAGTCACAACAGCTTTGCAAATCGCAGCGTGTCCGCACTGCAATCTTTTCCGCAAAGTGGGGATGGTTAACACCTGCTCCTGATTCCGTTCAAGGAGTCTCTGAAGACAGGCCATATTTTTACTATTGACTGGTCTTCAGAGACCACAACAGCAGGCCGTAATTTTGCGTCCAGCAGTCATCAACCGGTTAAAATCCTATTCATTACAATGGGTTTTTAAAGCAAACTGACCATGTCCATATGCAGCCTCTCAACCATGAAAGTTTTTTTTTTTTTTTTGCACAGTTTGCACGGACACAAAGTCGGACATGCAGGATTTTGTGTCCGTGCAAAAAAAAAAAAAAAAAAACAGTCTCACAGCAGAGAGGCTGCATACGAACACTGGCGGTTTGCTTTAAAAACCCATTGAAATGAATGGGTTTTTAAACTGACCACCATCAAGCCATCCCTATGCAGTTTTTCCGGGTATTTAGGCAGAAATACAAAGGGTGGACAGCAGTGCAAATGTGAATACCGCATAACATATATCACACGGCAGGATAAAATGTAATGTCCGTGAATGGGGCTATTCACATGACCATTACTTTGACTGTCTGTTGTAAGAGACTGTCAAAATATAGGTCATGTTCTATTTTTGTCTGTCTTCACGTATCCCTCCATACAGTGTAATGTATTGTTGAATTTTGAAATGGTGTTTTGCACCTTGGTCGTGTGAATGTAGCCTAACTACAAATGTAGCTGGTAACTGCAACTTTATGTCTGACTATCTCCACATATAGAAATGAGAGCATTGTGCTAAAATAATCTCACCCCAGCGCAATGTTTAGCATTTAGACATTTGACGTGGGTGTAAAAGCCTAACACTAGTGCAGATAAAATATTCCTTAATCATTGACAAGCCACTTGGGGGATGACTTCATTATATGGTTACTGTATTTTTAAGCAAAGAGCACCAAAGCAGCTTTTTTTAATAGACCCAAGTACAAATATGGTGTAAATGCCAATCTGTTGATATTAGAGTAATAGTCTACTAAGTCTGTGTCTCAGTGTTTGTGGAGCCAGACTAAAGATTAGGTTTGGCTTCAATAGTTTTTTTTCATCCCTGTAACTTTTCAGACCAGCTCATACTGGAACACGAGAAGTCATTAGATTATCTAAGGAAAAGGCACCCAAAGTACAGTCCACACCAGCAAAGCCTGCACGGAATGGATACATAATCCTTGTTATCGGAAAGTTGTCACTTGGCATTTGTTTATCAGCACACTCTTTCAATACCAAGGAGGAACTGCACATCTTAGACAAAATTGCCAAATACTTATATGGGAGGTTTCTATATCAGAATCTCATAAACTAGTAATGCATAAACAAGGTGCACTTGGAGGGTGCCTTAGAGGGTGGCATGGGAATAGAGTTCATAATGTAGAATGGAAAAGCTATGTATCATTTGTTGAATTTTCCTCCTTGGATTTTTTTTTTATTATTGTGGAATCTTAGTTTCCCCAGTACATTACAGCTTGCTTATGGAGTACTAGTTGTGGAGATTGTAATAGATTGACTTTGGTCTCACGTCACCATGATTATCTGGCATAGCTTACTTCTTTTGGGTTCTTTCAGGCAGGACCATCAGACTATCTAACCATCATGACTATCCCATATGTATGGGAGTGTCATGGTTTCCAATGATGTCAGAAGTTGAGGTAAAGAAGTATCAGGCAATTTAAGTATTAATATGCCCAATTCTTTGTTCCCAAGGGAAATGATGATGGTCTATTAGCTATATAAGGTGTGTGAGTACCTGCTTGTTTATTCTTGTAAGTCCCATAGAAGTGCGTGGAGAGAAATGCAAATGTGTAGTCATGTCTTCACTCACTCAGCGCGCAAAACGGTGGTTGGCCACCTCAGTTCTCGAGATAGGTGTTGGTCCTAGTGATGAGCCTTGTATTATACATGTATGCCATATGCTGTGGATAGTCCCTGTAATTGTCTATATGAAAAAAATGTAGATACTTTCTAGTATAAGTTTGGAAACATCTCTTTGGCTCTAATTGTAAAATGGCAAGAACACATTTTGAACAGTGAGCTTGTTGCACAGGAAAAGGTTAAAGACCTGGTTCCAACTGCGCCAATAAGCAGAATAAGGATGCAATGCTGGCAAATTGCCTCAAGACTACTTGACGCGGAAGAGTTCATTGGTTATGGTACACTTGCATTATATTCTGGCACTATATACAATCTGCTTGCACTAGGTTCCACAATGTATTATATGCATCCATCTTTAATTGGTGCGGTTCATTGGGTGTTTAGTAGAGATGAGCGAATAGTAAAATATTCGATATTCATTTCGAATAGCCTCTCAATATTCGATTATTCGAGCGAATATCAAACCCCATTATAGTCTAGGGGGAAAAATGCTCGTTTCAGGGGATCCCACTCTTCGACTCAGCAGAGTCACCAAGTCCACTATGACACCCCAGGAAATGATGCCAACACCCTGAAATGCAACTGGGACAGCAGGGGAAGCATGCCTGGGTGCATCTAACATGCCCAAGTCACTGTATTATGTCGAGATCCCTGTCAGCTTGCGATATGCGCAAGCTGACTTTTCCCCATAAGAATGCATTGACCAGCGTTGATTGGCCGAATGCCACACAGAGTACAGCATTCGGTCAATCAACACTGTGTAACTGTGTAACTGTGTCAATCAACACCGGAGGCTCGTCTATGAGGAGGTGGAGTCTAATATTGGACCAGAATGGAGACTGCTGTGGACCGATCTTAGACTCCGCCTCCTCCGGCAGCACCAGCGTTGATTGGCCGAATGCTGTACTCTGTATGGCATTCGGTCAATGCTCTAGAAGATGTATTGCATTCATACCATTTCATTTAAACACCTAGCATGTAAATACTACATACAAATGTATAGGCAGACATAGATGATTTTCTAAGGGGAATACAAAATTGGGACAAATAGTCATTAACTCATCACTGAGCAACTTCCAATTAAAGAGATATTGTCATGATATACCCCCTTTATTTCTATTCTTTATTTCTAGTATGATCAAGGCTTTATAAATGTTTCTGATCCTCCATATAAATATATACATTCTAAATGGGAAAGGTGTACAGCCTAGTGATTTTAATAAAATAAGATAATAAATAATAGATTTAATTGAAAAATGTATAGGTACTACATTAAAGTTTAATCTGTTTCCATAGAAAACATGGTTTTTAGATGTTTGTTCAGTTTCCAAAAATACAATGTGAAGCATAAATATAACATATATGTCTTCTTTGCACATGTAGATACTGGTAGATTAAGATTTCTAAACAATGTCAATTTTTTACTTTTGGGTGTACTGTTGATCTCATCAAAGACACAACCTTTAATAAGTTGTTTTTTTTTTGTTGTAGGGAAAAATATGATGTCAAGAGCTCAATCCCTCTTCAGTGTCCTGTACAGGGAAAATGTAGTGTTATATGCAACCATTGAAATAGTAGCGGCTCTCCACTCTGGCAGACAGAAGGGGTCTCTAGCATTGGGAACCCAAATTTTGATGTCCTTATGTTCTAATGAGGATTACAAAAGCAGAGTGGTTGAGATGAGACATTTTTAAGAATATTTACTCTTTCAATACCTCTGTATAATGCTAACACAACTGCTCTTATTCTTTACCCTGAAGCTTATCATAATGCAGGAAAGCAAGTTAACAATGCAGAGAATGTGCGTCTCCCTGTTCCACTGAACAAAGCTTTGATCAAGAAAGATCGTCATAGTCATAAAGGCTCGCAAGGCTGGTAAATCATGCAAGAAAGATTAATTGAAATGGACATTACAAGAACATACTCTTCATATCCATGAGACCTATGTGATAGTAGCTCAACCATATACAGGTTATATCAATAGGAGTAAATAGAGATTTTTTTATTTATTTTGCATACATTTCATAGGGCTAACATAAGTAAATTTTAACAACGCTCCAGTCCCATGAGGCTAGGCTAAAAGTATTGTTTAAAAATCTAATATATGGTTTATTTACTCAATTTCTGCTGAGCACTACAGTTCCTTCAGGCTAGCTTCACCAGCCCATTACTCTATTAATGCTCCATTACTGAAATTAGTGCTGCTATTTCAAAGGGGGAAGGGGACAGTACTTAAAGGAGAAGGTCTTATTTAATCCTATAAGAGATGAAACCATAAGGCAATTTGCTGTTTTTTTCATTCTGACAATTTTCTAAACATGTTTCTTTACATAAAATGCTGGCGCATAATAAATACAGGTCACGCCATAAAGCTACTAAATACTTATCTGCATTAAACGGCACAGTTACACTCAGATGACATATGTCCAACAAGGGTGACAAAAATTAATGACACTTATTTAAGTTTGTCTATGATTTACACATTAGAAAGACATTGTGTATGTACAAGTATTTGGTGAAATTAACACTAAACGGCCTGAATACAAATTTTAGTTTATAACTTACGATCTTTTGGTCTTAAATAGGTCTTCAGGAGTAGGTTAAAGGGTCTTTTTTTTTTTCAAACTAACACCATTGTTGTCAACGGACTGTGCCTTGTATTCACTTAAACAAAGCAGAGCTGGAATATGGCCGTGGACAAAAGTTGCACTATTTCTAAAAAACAAGGAGACTCTTTTTTCTAATCCTTTACAACCCTAAGCCGAATGCCCATGTCTGCTATTGACTTAAAGTGCACCATTCATTTCATAAGAGCAGGACCTTTAACTATAATAGATTCCTGATCATTGTATGATCACCAATTGTGCTGTTAACTTGCGGCATGAACCATCAGGTTTCTCTGGTTACCATCTTCAGCTACAGAGTCAGCCCTATAGACTCTCCATGGTGCTGGCTCCCACAATGATGATGGTTGGCAAGCACCCACAGCAGGATGCCTGCGAGTTTACTGCTGACAGGAGCATTAAAGGGGTATTCCCACTTCGCATACTCACCACTCTTTGCTGCTGTAAATTCTTCTTTCTTCCTGCTTTGTTGCGTCATTGGTAGGCGGGGTTACATATGCCAAGCCAGCGGCGAGATGCTGCTGGCCCTTCGTGCACGCTCATCGATGGTGAGACCAGTCGGGGAGTGTTAGACGCCGACACGGGTGCCTGCGGCATCGCTACTCTCCTTCCCTGCATGCAGCCAGCAGCGGCAGGAGCGATGCTGCTATTCTGCTCCTCGGTCCCCCCCTCTGGAATAGCAGCATCGCTCCTGCCGCTGCTGGCTTCATGCAGGGCAGGAGCGTAGCGATGTCGCAGGCACCCGTGTTGGTGTCTAACACTCCACGGCATCCGCCTCTCTATTACAGCGGATGCCGGGTCTGTATTGGCGGCCCCTTCCCCCAAAGTATAAACTACCCCCCCTCCAGGCTCACTCCCGTGCACTTAGTCCCTCCTCCCTCCCCCCTGAGAGCAGCAGATACATCACTTGACTTTTGACCAGATAAGTCAAGGGATGTGTCAACAGAGAAATGAATAAAGTAAGATAGTGGACAAACAAAACAGTTTTGCTGAAGCAATGTATTTAGGAAAAGTCTTACATCCACATTAACAAGCAGTATAGATAGGATCCTTGTGATGGGAAAACCCCTTTAACTTCAGATGGTACATGCTGCAGATTAACAACAGAACTGGAGAGAGTTTGTACAACTTTAAAACATATGTATTTTGTTTCTATATTGTTCTTTATATGTATACATAAGTGTGCTCAGTATAAGGAACTAGAACATGATTTTTTTCCAATGACTTTAGAGGACCATCAGCCACACCTTACCTGTAGAAGAAATTAGATCTATATAGTAAAGTACAGTAAAGAGAGTAGTCAAACTATGAAATGGCTTACCCCAAGAAGTAATAATAGCATATATTATTCCATGAGATAGTTGGGTAGCAATTCAGTGGAGGCATCTTGGGACGGTGGAAGTAGTAGTCAGTCGCAGTTGGGCTCATGATGGCTGTAGATTATTCCTCTGATACTCCACAGGTGCTTGGTACAACTATTGATGAGGAGACCTACAGTGTGGATGGTAGTCTCTATGGGGGAACTCCCTCTAGTAAGCCTGCCTGAGCCTGATGTGGTTGGGGTACACTTTATAATAGTGCAGGATTGAGGACTCAGGAAACAATTATAACCGATGCAAAATTGCAAGGTTTACTTGCCATAAGGCAGACAAACAATTGACCAAAAATATTTCTTAAGATAGAAGCATAATCTTGGTAGCCACTTGGCTGGCGGTGGGGCTCAGTGATGATATTCCCTTGGATCTGTCAGTGTCTCTCTAGCTTAGACAGTATCTTCAAAAAGTGTGTTATTAATCTTCCACAAAAACTCAATGTCCCGGCTGCAGGTTGCAAGTTCTGAAAAAATGAGTGTCCAACACAGACTGAGGATCATAGGCTGGATCATCGCTATGAGGTACATCCAAAAATTTCCCTCACATTCATGGTCACAGACACTTATCCTTAAAATTGAGCAGTGTTATGACCCATCTCCTGACTACAATATTGATACTGTCTCTGACTTCTAAAGGGAAGCTGGGGTCAGTCTGACCAAGTTGTTCTAGCACCTTCCAGCATGTTCCTGCACTAACCTCTGTGGAGAAAAGGAACTGACTTAGTCCCCTCACATCAGTAGAGTAACCAAAATTTAGTTTTGTATCATCTGCTCATCTTCAGCCTCAAAGGTTCACTCCAGTTAAAGGTACAATCTGATGGCTATGGGTGAGCAGCCACCATATTTAAATACCTGGCATCCGCCATAAAAGTAAGGTCTCTCAGTTCAACTCTCTGTCCTTCTTAGTTTGTGACCAGTGGCTATAACTTATTTGTGGATGGACAGGAGGAATTGTATAATCATCCCATATCACTTGTTCTGATTTTGGGGACGTCATGGGACTAAAAAACTTTGCTTAACTATTTCAGTAGCGGGCCAATTTGTGGTCCAGGACCAGACACATTTTAGGGTTTTTTTGTATATGAAGTTTTGAGGGCTGTAACATTTTTCTCATATGTCTCATTCAACTAATTTTTGTATCTTTTTTTTTTTCAGGGACACATACGGCTTTATTTTTATGTTGTTTTTATTTTTGAATGTGTTTTAATTTTTTTTTATATCTGGGAAAATATAAAAAAAAATAAGAGGGAAATTGTCTCTGGTTTTCACTTTTCTTTTTTTTTTTTAATTTAATAACACAAAGTGCTACTGAAAAACTTTATAAAATAGTTCTTCCTCTCCATTACAGTAATTTTTATTTTGCATGGTGTCTTCGGGGGTGGGGATATAGCCTTTTAATTACAATTTTTTAAACATTTATTTATTTTAGATTATGCCCCCATAAGGTTATAAGAGACCTTTGGGGACATCTGATCACTTTTTTCTTTGTTAGAGAGGCTGATTTCCCCTGCAACTGGGGATGGTACATTTAGCCCCAGTTGCAGGAGGAATACAGCCTCCTGCACACTGTTCTTTAGACTTACAGAGCTGATCCTGTTGGACCAAGCAGCTCTTGCAAGAAGCTGAGCCTGGTGGATCATGTGACCGCGGGGTCAGACGGCGGCCCCATCATGGCGGTGCCCATAGCTGTGTATAGTGTTCATTCAGCACTGTATACACAGCTGGCTCCCAGTTAAAAAATGCAGCACTTTGGCCACGTGGAAATGCAGTAAAAAAAAATACTGCATTTTATGTTACCCACAATCTCATCTACACATTGCGATTTCAGAAATGCTTGTGTTTTTGAAAAGTGCAGAATGTCATTCATACCTATGGAAACGCTAGGAAGAGGAAAGAAAGACGATAGTTCTGGCTTATCTATCTGAGAACAAGAGAACCGGCCATACTGAAATTGAACTGCCCAATCCTTATTACCCCTATCCTCTTCTATATGCTTACAGTTTATGGGGGGCCTCTTACACATGGAATTCACTATTGGTGGACCATTAATGACTATTACTATTAGTATAAACTAAGACTATCATACATACGCTATTATGTCTATACACAAATTCAAGCATAGCAGCAGTTCGGTGAAAGTTCCCTGAATCAGTTTTGGAAGGGTTTTTTTCTTAGTACATAGGGTTCTGGTTCTTTAAAACCCCTGGTGTTTTTTGAAGCCCCAAAAACCTCTTCAAACTAAAGCACCATGTTCCAAAAACGTATCGCTTTTTCCACTGAGAAAACACAGTGGAAAAAAACACTGCATATTACAGTATCTGAAAAATGAATGAGATTTAACCAATATCAATTAACACATAGCAGAAAAAAATCTGCTGCAGAAAAGCATATCAAATGTACTGTACCTGTGGAAACACTCACGTTTTCCCCATAAGTTTAATAAAGGAAGAAAATCAGCAGAGAAAAACAAAACAAAAATGCAATGGATAGTGCATAAATGAATAAATGCAATATAGTTTAACACACACACACACACACACACACACACACACACACACACACACACACACACACACTATAGTGCTCCTTATTGTCTCCCACTCAGTAGAATTCCATATTAGAGTCTCTCCCCACAGAATAATGTTACATCCGTGCCTCCCCACACAGTATAATGCCACATTAGTGCCTCCCCACACAGAATTATGCCACATTAGTGTCTCCCCACACAGTATAATGCCACATTAGTGCCTCCCCACACAGTATAATGCCACATTAGTGTCTCCTCACACAGTATAATGCCACATTAGTGCCTCTCCATACAGTATAATGCCACATTAGTGCCTCCCCACACAGTATTATGCTACATTAGTGACTCCCCACACAGTTTAATGCCACATTAGTGTCTCCCCACACAGTATTATGCCACATTAGTGTCCCCCCACACAGTATATTGCCACATTAGTGACACCCCACACAGTATAATGTTATATTAGTGTTTCCCCACACAGTATAATGCCACAATAGTGCCTCCCCACACAGTATAATGCCACATTAGTGTCTCCCCACACAGTATTATGCTACATTAGTGACTCCCCACACAGTATAATGCCACATTAGTGTCTCCCCACACAGTATAATGCCACATTATTATCTCCCTACACAGTATAATGTTACATTAGTGCCTCCCCATACAGTATAATGCCACATTAGTGTCTCCCCACACAGTTTAATGCCACATTAGTGTCTCCCCACACAGTATAATGCCACATTAGTGTCCCCCACACAGTATATTGCCACATTAGTGACACCCCACACAGTATAATGTTATATTAGTGTCTCCCCACACAGTATAATGCCACAATAGTGCCTCCCCACACAGTATAATGCCACATTAGTGTCTCCCTACACAGTATTATGCTACATTAGTGACTACCCACACAGTATAATGCCACATTAGTGTCTCCCCACACAGTATAATGCCACATTATTATCTCCCTACACAGTATAATGTTACATTAGTGCCTCCCCATACAGTATAATGCCACATTAGTGTCTCCCCACACAGTATAATGCCACATTAGTGTCTCCCCACACAGTATAATGCCACACTAGTGACTCCCCCACACAGTATAATGCCACATTAGTTCCTCTCCATAGAGTATAATTCCACGTTAGTGCCCTCACAAAGTATAGTTCCATGTTAGCACCTCCACACAGTATACTGTCCCATTAATTCCCCCCACATATTATAGTGTCATGTTAGTCTATCCTTGCAGTATAATACCACATTGGTGCCTCCCCAGAATATAATGCCAAGTTAGTTTCCTTCTCACACAACATAATTCCACATTAGTGCCTCCCCTAATTAGGAAGCGTTTTTTTTCTGGTGCCAAAATAAGCCACACTAATTTACGTGTGAACTAAGCCTTAGTGTCTCCTCATGCAAAATAATATCACATTAGTGCTCCATACAGTACAACTCCACATTAATACCCCTGTGCATACAATAATGTCATGTTAGTGATCCCACACAGTATACAGTAATGTATTGCAACATCCCAGAATAAGACTGCTTTTATTTCTTTTATTTGATGTATCGCTGTGTGCATATACATTATGTATATTGCATTTTTTTCTATGTTTACAGCTTCTCTTTAGTGTTTTCCCTAGTGGTTTATTCACACTATTGGTTACCCCTCACTTAAGTATGGCTTGGTACAGCCCTGGCCACTGGCCCCCCTTCATCAGTGTCTGGCCTGGAAGCTGGGCTCGAGGTGTTTGGCTGAGTATACTTGACCTACCTTGCGACATCACCACTGTCACTACTACTCCCATGCTTTGCTTCCCTCCATTCAGGTTGCAGCAGTATAAAAAAAATAATAAGAACAAGATAAATATCACTTTTAAAAAATATTTTAGAAATAGATAATAAAAGTTTGAAACAATTCTCCCAAGAAAGCCCAAAAACATAATTTGCATTGTCACATGTGTCAAATTCCACAAATCATATATTGATAACCAAACCAAAAATCCAGTTGGGGTCAAGAAACCATTAGGCTAAGGCCCCATGTAGTGCATCGCTGCAAAAAAAAACACTGTGGAAAAGACCGCAGTAGAAACGCTTCGTGTTTTGTTTTGTTTTTTTACATAAGGCGGTAGATCATGGGCTTCTGAAACACAGAGATGGGAAGTGAAAAAAAATCACTGGAATGCCCAAAGAAGCATTTGTCCTTACAGGATTAAGAAAAAAAAATGATTCTTGAATATGATCCCAACCAACTCAAGAAAAAAAAAAAAAAAAACACTGCGGAAAAAAAATCTTTTTCAGGCAGATTTTGTTCTGCAATGTTTGGATAAGATTAGCAAAAATCCTATTCACTTTGCAGATACTGTAAAAACGCAGCGGTTTCACAAAAACCCTGCATTTTTGCAGGCTAATTCCGACGTTGACGAAACGCAATGTTTCTCTGAACCAGCACGGTGAATGAGAATCTGGCTAATCCTATCCACACGTTGCAGACAGAAAAACACTGCAGAAAAACTGCATTTAAAAAAAAAAAAAAACACAGCATGTCAAT
This sequence comes from Leptodactylus fuscus, assembly GCF_031893055.1. NCBI lineage: Eukaryota > Metazoa > Chordata > Amphibia > Anura > Leptodactylidae > Leptodactylus > Leptodactylus fuscus. The sequence goes on along the minus strand of NC_134268.1, from coordinate 148,120,128 downwards.
TTTAGCTGTGGAAAAGTTTTTTTTTATTTATGGATTTAATAAGGGAAGAAAAAACGAAGAGAAAAAGGCAGCAAAAATGCAAAAAAACGCAATAAAAAACAGAAAGGAAAATAAATAGCTTTTTTACCTGCTTTCTGCAACATGGGGCTTTAGTCTTATTACTATGATTCATTTATGGTGGCAACAGTTAAGAATGATCTCTATATTAATCAACATTTGCAGTATCTGTCACATGCCTAATTTGTGGATATATATATATATATATATATATATATATATATATATATATATATATATTGTACACACACATATATATATATTGTACACACAAATATATCCATAATGATGGCCAAGATGTACATATACGCATATGTAAAATCTCTTCATTCTTGATCAGTAGTCAAATAACTTGGCTTACCTAACTGAGGCATTTTTTTCCTATAACCTTTAACCTCAAAGTGTATTTCTTACGCAACTGTTAAAATGTATTGTCTCTGCAAACCAGCAAACCATCATCAAATTATCACTTTTAGAACAGGGCATGGAACTCTTTCATTGCAAGAGCAGTGGAGATTATTAATGTCTCCATCTAACAATGTGTCTGAGTAGAGCCCAGGGAATGCTGCACTCAAGTTATTTTAAAGAACTGCAAAGGAAGGGGGTGGAGGAGCTCGGCAGAGGAGAAAGTGAGAGAGAGTAATGCTCCTTTATTTTCACAGTTCAAACCAGAACTACTTCTGGTAATGTGAGAGGCTCAATCAGGCGCCAAGTGGATAAGACTGTAGACAGTGGGGCCAAAACACTGATATTTGCCAGCACCTGCAGATAGGAGGCAAATAATTGGAACATGTAAGAAAGAAAAAAAAAAACTTGTTAGATGTTAGTATTTTGTAAGCGTCTCTGGCAGGGGCTCCGGCAAGGAATTTAATCAGCAGAGTTGTTTAAACTAAGCTTTGAAGACAGCCCAGGGCTGCTAGTAATGAACTTCATATCATCTGCAAGCCCTGTCTGCTGACGACATTCAATTTGTAAATTCTGCAGCAGTCGATAGGGCGAGATACGTAGGTGACAATTGTGTTTTCTCTTCTCTCTTTATGTTTAACTTGTCATTAAAGTGTTACATCTTCCTAATGAATTATTACTCAAGAGGGAAGGGAAATGTATCCATGGCCCCTCTGTTTTCCATAGGGTGCTAGTACACATGAAGGCTTTGATCAGACATTTTCCTGCAGTTTTTGAAACCAGAACCAGGTTTCATAAAGGGAAAGAGATATATAAGGACCCCTTCACATGGCCATGTTTGTGCCCAGAAATATCGCCAATACCAACTGTATTTCTCAGCCTGAAGAAAGCCATGTGGAAGCTGTAAGCCCGGCCCAGAAAACTCAAAACAGGTCCTATTCATGTCCATTTTGAAATCCAGTCCTATTCATTCAAGTGCGAGGAGGTGTTCACATATAGGTATTGAAGGCTGATTTGGGGTCAGATTACATGCCCAAATCAGAGCCAGATACTGCCAAGATTCTTCCTCCCATTGTTTTCATTGGGAGGCACAGAAGACTGCAAGAGGATGCTGAAAAAATTAAGTGTCCTGCACGATGGTACCATGAATGCCACACAGTCTGCGGCTTGAGTCTCTCCACTTATTAGGCCCAAAAAGGAGTGGAAAGCCGCAACAATTCCGCCAAGGGAGCCAGCGGACAGAAAATGAAGAGGAATTCCACTACATGACTGGTCCCTTAGGGTCAGTGCAAAGATAGAGGACGGCTCACAGATGCCATCTGTGGCTCGTCCGTTCCATTTTTCACAGACCCGTACATGCAGACACTTCTGTGCATAAAACGTGCAAAAACCCTAAAAGACAAATGATAGGTGTAGTTTTTTTCACCACTCCTAGTTTTGGCAACAAAAACTGAACCACAAAACCCAACAAAAAACTCTATCAAAAACAATCCTACACTAGGTGCACTAGCATCCATAATCATATAATGATTCCTGCAAAGGAAAGTAACTATAAAGTCTTACTTGGAATAATGCTGTCCAAACACCGGTTTAATAAACCAAATTTACAGAAGTGCAATAGGCTACCGAAACCCTCAAGGTGAAGCAGTGGAGGACAAGGAAGAGGTGTGTTAGTGCACATGTGTAAAGTGTGTGGCTGAATGATTCAGTCACAACAGAATAGACAGAGCGGAGTACCAGAGCGAGGGGAGAAGAAACTTCAGATTCTTCAGGCACAGAGAATATTTAGCTCATGACTAACCATTGGTTCACAACTGCGTTTAGTAATCTGTTCGGGGAGTCCGCATGGGGACCCCCCCCCAAATGGACTACTGAACGCATTTACAAGCGTTGTGCAGTGAAAGCATATGGATCCCATAGATTATAATGAGGTCTGTGTGCTTGCCACAAGATTTCTGTATGAGCCATGTAGATTGTCAAGTACTTTCCTGTCTGCATGTTCCCTGCGGAGATCTCATGGCAAGCACACAGACCCCATTGAAGTCCATGGGGATCCATGGGGATCCGGGTGCTTTCATTCCACACCGATTGCAAATGTGTTTGGTAAGTCCCCATGTGGACTTCCCCAAACAGGCTACCGACACAGATGTGAACAGATACGAATGCTCTACATTCAGAGTCTCCATCTCCGAATCGGTTTAAAAAATGCAGAGAGTAAAGTCCTACAAGCAGGACTTTTCTCTCTGCATTTTTCAGATGTAAACCATTATAGTCTATGGGGTCCATGGGTTTCTGCAGTTAACCGCTTTTTAATCAGAATGGTTTCCGTTCTTTGGGGCCCCAAGTGGATATATCTGTATGTCATACATTCCTTAAATAGACATGCAGGGGCCCCAATCCCCCAAAAATATAGAAACTGTGAAAAGAATAGGAGTTCCATTTTCTATTACATAAATAAAACATAAATAAAAGTCAGAAAATAATAAAATGATTACTCGTTAGATGGTTGCAGGGTTTGTAACAACTGCATTTCATCCAGTCAGTAAATGTGCTATAGATTCATCGTAATGTATGTTCCATATTTAGACCTCTGGAGTGTATCTTACTTTTTATGTATGCTATGGGCTTACTGCCTCTCAAGGGCACAACATGCTTTCTCAGATTAGTAGATGCTCTTTAATTTGATATGATTGATGGTTTCACATTACAGCTTAGACACCCCAAACAGTATAAGTGCAGGGTCATCAATCACCGCTGATAATCACTACTGTATGCCCGCTCTCAGACTGTACATCGTCACTACAACCTTTCACAGCAACTTCATTTCAAGAAAGTTCTTTATAATATGTTTTACTGTTTAAAATAACTCTGAACATTGCATTTCATTGTTTATTTTCTTCTGTCAATTCGTTTGACACTTTATTTGGAAAGGAACTAAATCTATGAACTGTGAACTACATCAGGATGCAAGAAACATACAAAACCTTGAACACAAAAGATTTGACAATCACATTTTTAGTCCTCATGCACACAGTTGTATTACATAGAAGAGCTTGCATTGAGGTGAATGAACTCCCTACTGCAGCCTCCCAACATCGTGGATTCAGCAGGTTAGTCCCAGATTCCCCTTTCCACGTCGTGGGAGATATGTCCTGACTTCAGTTGAATACAATGGTGAAGCATGGAGCCATCCACTCCTTGATTCACCATTTTCACCTGCCTATTGCTTCCAAATTGGTGATATCACTTACAGTCTATTGGAGGCTTATCTGCCATTCATTCTGCATCTCAGCCTGTAATACAAATGCCGTCACTTTGCAATTTAATGCAATAGATTAGCATTGTAAGGCATGGTACTAGTGATCAGACCCACCGAGGTTCAAGAGGTCTAATAATACATTTAAAAAAAAATGCTAAAAGAAACATAAAAAAAAAAAAAAAATTTCAAATCACCCCCCTTCCACTAGAACACATATAAAAGTAAAACAAATAAAGTAAAAACACATACACTTTAGGTGTCCCTCGGTCTGAAAACACCCGATATACAAACTTATAAAACTATTTTTCCCATGCAGTGGACTCCATCGTTTTCACCAAAATCTAAAGAGTTGAACCAACTTTTTTTAAAAAAAAGTTTTGCCTTCCGTAAAAATTTGGGCAAAAAGCTAGATATTGGAGAAGTGTCAACCCCCATTCCAGCACAGAACTCCTTCCCCGTACCAAGGATGTTTGTAGCTGACTTCAACCCTGAACAACACAATTGAGGGCTTTCAGGCAGGGGTGAACCTAGCTTTTTTGCCGCCTGAGGCGGACGACAGCGGAGCGGAGGGGGCGGGGAGGATGCGGCAGCGTTAGCAGGCAAAGAGCAGGCAGGGAGAGAACCTGCTCTCTGCTAAGCATGAGGGGAGGCCGCTGGAGCAGCGCTGCGCCCACAGGGCCTCCCCAATCCACCACTCGCTTCCCGTGCCGGGCTGCCGAGACGGTGACGCTAAGTCAGTCCAGGACAGATTTCCCATTATGTGCCCAGGGTGAAGAGCTATCGGTGCCGGGACCGTAGCTCTTCACCGTCAGAAGGGCATTTCTGACAGCCAGTCAGGAACGCCATTCCTCACAGTAGCGCCTATAGTGTTGTACTGTGAGGGTGGTAAGGAACGCCTCCCCAGTACTTGTCTATGGATGAGCACTATCAGGAGGGGAGGGAGGTGTTTCTCCCTGCTCTCACAGTAGAGCGCTATAGATGCTACTGTGAGGAAGGGTGTTCCTGACTGACTGTCAGAAACGCCCTTCTGACGGTGAAGAGCTACGGTACCGGCACTGATAACTCTTCACCCAGGGCACATAACGGGAAAGCCATCAGTGCACTGAATTCAGTGCACTGTTGTCTTTCTAGCGTTATATAAAACCGCATGTGCCCCAAGTGGTGAAAGGTCCTCTTTAATATTTATTTGATATTATATCATGGGCACAAGGAGGGGACAATATATTGTACATACTGTGGGAGCAACTGGATGGAGACATTAAACTATAGGGGTAACTGGAAGAGGACTTTCTATTATGGGGGCATCTGGAGGGACATTAAGTGTCCATTCACTCCGAGTTTTCTGATGCGGATTCTGACGCGGAATTTGTGTCAGAATCCATGCGGAAAAAAGACCCCCATTGACTTCAGAATCCACGCCAGAAAACTCTGTTTGAATGGACCCTAATATGGATGTGAATGGATGATGCCAAAGTGGAAGTGGATGTGGATGGATTTTTGTTTTTCTCATTTCTATAAATACATTGAAACATAAGAAAGATTACACACATTTAGTATTGTTTTGATTGTATGGAAGTGTAGAAAAGCAAAACCCGTAAAAATGCACAATTTCCACCCCATTCTGAATTTCTTTCCAGATTACCAGTACATCATATGAAATATTAAATGATACCATTATGAAGTAAATTTTGTCTTTCAAAAATAAACTTTTGGAATGTGGGAGAGTAAACATTAAAATGCAAAAATGAAAAACTATGCATACATCTTTTTGGTAAACTTTAACAACATGTTCCCAAGATAGTTAAAAAAAGCAATAATAGTCTAAATCTTACATATGAGTTAGGTCATCATTGGGATGCCATGTAGACAGCACAGTGAGTGACAGAATTTTTTTTTACTGCAGCTCTTGAATCCTATCTTATTTTAAATGGGAAATGCAGATTCTCTACAAGACACATTTATATGACCATTGATTTATGAAGGCTTGCTTCCCACACTGCTACATATGGGCCTCAATGAATACAGCTAACAATTTCCTATCAGACATATTTCCTGCAACAGGAGGGTTTTCAGACCATATAGAATATGGCCCAGATAAGAGCAGGAAAGGGATAAGTGTTTCCTGGAAGTTGTAAAAATGCAATAAATAAGCAACATATTTATTTTAAGGTATTGCATCCACAATGCTATTACTAATCACTGAAAAGGATGGATGGGTCCGCAACACTTGAGTGCTCTTTAAAATTTCACTTTAATCCATATTTTGTTTAAAAATAGACAGCAGATATACAAAAATCATAGTGAAAAAGAAAGAAAACGTGACTAAAAACCGCAGCCGTTATTGCTGATGCGTTTCAGGACGTCAGTGTCCCTTAATCATAGCATAGATGGGGTGACTGCTGAGACTTAACTTTGCCAGCTATATATACACATAACACCTCCCATTTGCTCAGGTATAATCACTAGAGATGAGCGAACAGTGAAATGTTCGAAGTTCGAAATTCGATTTGAGTAGCCGCTCAATACTCAACTGTTCGATCGAATATTGAACCCCATTATAGTCCATGGGGAAAAAATACTTGTTAAGGGGGAAACCACTATTCGATTCAGGAGGGTCACCAAGTCCACTATGACACCCCAGGAAATGATGCCAACACCCTGGAATGCAACTGGGACAGCAGGGTAAGCATGTCTGGGGGCATCTAACATGCCCAAGTCACTGTATTACGTCGGAATCCCTGTCAGCTTACGATATGCGATATAACTCTTAAGTTACAGGCCCTTAAGCTGAGCTACCAGCAGAGATTGAGGTCCTTTAGGTGACTTCAGCCTCTTACCGGCAGAGTTTTAGGCCCTTTAACTTAATTCAGCCTTGCACCAGCAGAGTTTTTTGCCCATTGGGTGAGTTGAGCCTTGCACCAGCAGAGTTTTTTTGCCCTTTGGGTGAGTTGAGCCTTGCACCAGCAGAGTGTTAGCCCCTTTAAAATTTTTAGCCCCTAAAATGGTGGTTCCAGAACCATCATTCTCATTGTGTTGGATTGATGCAGAGGATTGAACTGAGGACCCAGACATTGACCTTGATTTTAATTGGGAAATTGATAACATTTTGGCATCAAGTCCTGGGGGTAACTTTTATTTAGAGGACCACAGAGGTGGAGAATTGGCTGCAACAACTACTACCGGTAATGGTTCTCTGATATCGGACTCTACATTACCTCTACAGGGTTCTGATCAGGTGTTAATAGTCCAAACAACATGCTCCAGTACTTCACATGTAGATCAGAAACCACTTTCCCTTCCGACAACAGATTTAACCAAGCTTCTTCTTCATCATCATCATCATCCTGCTGAGATGGATCCACTAAAGGAAATCTTGCCTTCAAAGGCATGTTATGGAGCTGCGATTGAGCCAAATCTAAACACAGAGTCCTTTGGAACTGAACTAAATTCACCAGCAGTGTTTTTGGCCCTTTGGGTGAGTTGAGCCTTGCACCAACACGTGTCTTGTAACATCAGGGGGTTCCTAAGTTCTGCACTAAGTTGCACAAAGTTCCACTTGACCACCGATGTGTGGACAAGTGCATGCAGCCAGGGACACTGCATCTCAATCGCAGCACACTGGCTGAATGTAGTTGAGGCTGGGACCGGGTCGCAAACTGTGGCGGCCTGCTTTGTCTCCCCGCCCAATATTCCTGGCAGAAGTGCTGAAACACCTCCCCCCTCCTCCTCCTCCACCATTAAATCGACCCCGGCTACGAGCTGGAAGCGCTGCAACGCTGGCGTGGGGAGACGTCAGCAGGCCGTGCTGATGCTCATCAGTTTGGGGGACAGACAGCACAGTGCCTCCGAGGTCAGGGATGCCATCCTGGATGAGATGGCAATGTTTTTTGCCCCGCTGCACCTGGACCCAGGTGCAGGTTGGCGTATGTGATAATGGCCGGATCCTGGTAGCAGATCTGGAGCTTGCCAGACTCAAACATGGTCTACACATGGCCCACGTTTTCAAATTATTGGTGCAACGGTTTCTAACAACTTACCCCAATTTACACAAGCTACTGGTTAAAGTACGGCACATGTGCTCCCACTTTGGCAGGTCTACAGTACCTGGTGCTAGCCTCAATACACTCTAGCAATGCCTACATCTGCCTGAAGCACCGGCTGTTGTGCGAGGTCACCACCCGCTGAAACCCTAGATACCATATGTTGAGTAGGGTGTGTGAGCAGCAGAGACCTTTGATGGAGTTCCATCTCCAAATCCCAAGGGTTCATCAAAGTCAGCTCCCTCAGTTTCTGCACCATGAGTTTCCATGGGTAGCAGACTTATGTGAAATCCTATCCCATCCTTTCCACTGGACAAGAAACATTAGCATGCGCTCATCACAATTGCTGATATGACAGCTGCGTTAAGCAGGGTGCAGGGTACAACACAGACCAGGCCCGAGCACCAGGAACAGGTGTTACAATGGCTAGCGGATAATGCTTCCAGCTGCTTTTCTAGCAGCCGGTCAGCCACTACCTGCAGTTGTGTTCATACCCAAGAGTCTGTCCCTCCTTCTTCCCAACATGCCCAATCTTCCCAACAGAGTCATCCCACCCTTGCCCACTCCCATGATCTCTTTTCGGGTCCTTTTACTGTCTCTCCCTCTGTTGAACCACTTCCCAAATCCCAGGAGCTACCAGACAACTTTGTGTGTACTGATGCCCAAACACTGGAGCATCCACCATCAGCTGGCGATTTTGTGGTTGTGGACCCGCAACAAGGGCGTTCCTGATAGTCATTCAAGTACGTCCTTCTGTACAAGCAGCGCCAATAGCACTGTGCTCTGAGACCGGGGAGGAATGCTCCCTCCGTTCCTTATAATACTCATCTATGGACGAGCACTGTGAGCAGAGGGAGGGGGTGTTCCTCCCCGCTCACACTGTACAGCGCGATAGGTGCTGCTGTGGAGAAGGACGTACCTGACTGTCTGTCAGGAATGCCCTTCTGGCTGTAAAGAGCTACGGTACTGGGACCGATAGCTCTTTACCTGGGGCACAGATCTGGAAAGTGCACTGTCAGCTTTCCAGCAGTATATAGAACTGCCTGTGCCCCAAACCATGAAAAGTCCTCTCTAATTCTGGTCTTGGGGGCTTTGTTGAACATATACTGTAACCTGCATGTACAGTGTTGGCCAAAAGTATTGGCACCCCTGCAATTCTATCAGATAATACTCATTTTCTTCCAGAAAATGATTGCAAGCACAAATTCTTTGGTATTATTATCTTCATTGAATTTGTCTTCAATGGAAAACCATAAAAAGAATTGTCTAAAAGCCAAATTGGATATAATTCCACACCAAACATATAAAAGGGGGTGGACAAAAGTATTGGCACTGTTTGAAAAATCATGTGATGCTTCTCTAATTTGTGTAATTAACAGCACCTGTTACTTACCTGAGGCACCTAACAGGTGGTGGCAATAACTACATCACACTTGCAGCCAGTTGAAATGGATTAAAGTTGACTCAACCTCTGTCCTGTGTCCTTGTGTGTACCACATTGAGCATGGAGAAAACAAAGAAGACCAAAGAACTGTCTGAAACAAAATTGTGGGGAAGCATGAGCAATCTCAAGGCTACAAGTCCATCTCCAAAGACCCGAATGTTCCTGTGTCTACCGTGCGCAGTATCATCAAGAAGTTTAAAGCCCATGGCACTGTGGCTAACCTCCCTAGATGTGGACGGAAAAGAAATATTGACGAGAGATTTCAACGCAAAATTGTGCGGATGGTGGATAAAGAACCTCGACTAAGATCCAAACAAGTTCAAGCTGCCCTGCAGTCCGAGGGTACAACAGTGTCAACCCGTACTATCCGTCGGAGTCTGAATGAAAAGAGACTGTATGGTAAGATACTCAAGAAGACCCCACTTCTTACCCAGAGACATAAAAAAGCCAGGCTGGAGTTTGCCAAAACTTACCTAAGAAAGCCAAAAACGTTTTGGAAGAATGTTCTCTGGTCAGATGAGACAAAAGTAGAGTTTTTTGGGAAAAGGCATCAACATACAGTTTACAGGAAAAAAAAAAAGAGGCCTTCAAAGAAAAGAACACGGTCCCTACAGTCAAACATGGCGGAGGTTCCCTGATGTTTTGGGGTTGCTTTGCTGCCTCTGGCACTGGACTGCTTGACCGTGTGCATGGCATTATGAAGTCTGAAGACTACCAACAAATTTTGCAGCATAATGTAGGGCCCAGTGTGAGAAAGCTGGGTCTCCCTCAGAGGTCATGGGTCTTCCAGCAGGACAATGACCCAAAACACACTTCAAAAAACACTAGAAAATGGTTTGAGAGAAAGCACTGGAGACTTCTAAAGTGGCCAGCAATGAGTCCAGACCTGATTCCCATAGAAAACCTGTGGGAGAGAGATCTCTTGATGGCAGTTTGGAGAAGGCCCCCTTCACATCTCAGGGACCTGGAGCAGTTTGCCAAAGAAGAATGGTCTAAAATTCCAGAAGACCTTGTAAGAAACTCATTGATGGTTACCGGAAGCAGTTGTTCGCAGTTATTTTATCTAAAGGTTGTGCTACCAAGTATTAGGCTGAGGGTGCCAATACTTTTGCCCATTTTTGGAGTTTTGTGTAAAATGATCAATAATTTGACTTTTTTTTCATTCTCTTTTGTGTTTTTTTTCATTGCAAGCAAAATAAATGAAGATATTAATACCAAAGAGATTGTGCTTGCAATCATTTTCTGGAAGAAAATGAGTATTATCTGACAGAATTGAAGGGGTGCCAATACTTTTGGCCAACACTGTATACCTACATATGCCTATATTGTCAGTTCTAATGCCCTGTGTTCTGTGTCACTTTCACTCTGAGTATCTACAATAAGTGCTGCCATTCTGCTAGCTGGATTTTGTCTGTTGTGGGTGTCACTATCATTTCCTAACTCAAGGATTGTTGATTTGATTTTTATCTCCATCCATATAATTCCTTCTTCATTCTACCAGTTTACTCTAGACTTCAGAGGTTCATGTTTCTTCATTTGGGAAAGATTCATGTATTTCCGGTTCAAAGAATCAAATTCTTCGGATACAGAATCCATTCTCAATTTTCTCACAGTTATCCACAGAGGACATGGATAAAATATTTCAGAAAGAGCCTCATTTCATATTGGTTATCTATTTGCTGACCTATGAAGATATGTGACCAGCCATTGAGCCATCCCTTGGACTAAAGCTCACATTCACTTCCTTCAAGCTAACATCTGGTTTGCATGGTACAGACATCAAATTTGATAAATAAACTAATTTTTTTTATCATTCCATGTGGACATTTTCTGGAACCAACAAACTCAAACACCACAAGGTGTAATGTTTTCCTATAATTTCATTGAAATGACAGCCATGAAGCTCATCCGTACTCATTTTAATCCTCTCAACACAATAAGATAAGATAAGATAATCCTTTAATAGTCCCACAATGGGGAAATTTCAGTGATATAGTTTCATAGATGGTACAGTAGTATATAACAAGAGAGAAACACATACAAGCTCATGGCAGATAGAGAAATCCTAGGAATCAGAGCAACTAAAAAAAAAGAAAGAAACACAGACACACTGCAGGATCATTTAGTTCTCTGTGCGGATTGATGTTAATAATACAGCCGAATGTGGTTGGAGGACACGAGGAGGGGGGTCATAGCATGTAGATATAACAAGCAGAAAAAACATTTTGCAGAGGTGGGGGACATATGCAGCTATCATGATAACATGTGCTAGTTCTTTTGGTAGGTAGTGAGATCTCCTGCTCACAGCTGATAGTTTGGTGTCTTGTATCAGCACTATTGTCCATTAACCACAAAAAATGCCCCAAATGTCCTTCATCACAAGCCCTCCTCCACCTCCTCCTTTCTTCTTACCACTGTGTTCTACTGCCCAGAGAGGTCTGAAGCCATCCAGGTAGACAGGGTGCTGCTCTCTTGCCAAGCTTCCAAAACTCCTGGGGTAGGTGGGTGATGGTAGGTTCCCAGGTTGTAACAGAGTCCCACGTGTCCACAGTAATAAAAAGAAATACCAGTCAGCTGTAGGCATCTTCACACATCAGCAATAGACGCCAAAAATCATCTCCTTGAAAGAAGAAGTCCGCATTTCCATGTAGGTTTTTTCCTCCATGCCGCATGGTGTCCATGCTGTTCTTAGCTGGGGGAATGGTAACAGGCACATGTGTACACACAGGAAACCAGCTGAACCAGGTCTTGAGTCATTGTCCATGCTTTACAATAGAAACAAAATACTCCACAGGGTCTTCCATTCGATTTATAGTTGCTAATTCATGGTGCTAGTTTGCTTGGTTACAGGATTCTTGAAGATACAGAGAAAAAGAGTGAGAAAGGAAATATAAAAGTTGCTCCCAGCTTGGAGCTCTGTATCAGGCAGCCAGCCACTCAGGGGGCGGCGCCTCTATTTCAGGGGTGCTCTAATCACATTGTCTTTGATCATATGGACAATTTTGGTCATGCTTTACATTTCTGTCTTAGCGAGAGTTAGAGTAGTTTACGACTATAAGGTCCAGTTCTGTAGAATAGTGATCTGGCATCACCTTCAGTGATTACAGTGTGGATAGCATGGCATGGAAGGCTTAACCTTTGGTAGAACCTAATGAAAGCTTCTCAAGCCCAAATTATCACTGCTTTACAAATCGGATTTGAGTGTTTCTGATGGCCAAACAGGAAGAAGAAAATTTACTTATGGGAATTTTCATTTCCTGGAATCCAGACGCAGCACTACTCATCCAACCTGGTGTGGTGTTACATAGGCAGTTCATGGTTAATTCAATGCTCTTAATTACTGCTAATTAACCTGTCTCTTCTAATTGTACCCAGGGGGAAATTAAACCATTTGTTTGCTGCCTCCGAACTCCAGGAAATTTCAGTAAGTATACTGTCTTCATTTCACTGGTTTTTACAATCACAGTAGCATGGAAATTATGAAGTTGTAGATTGAAGTTATATTAATTAATGATCAGTAGTTAAGCAGTCTATACACTGTTGGAGAAATTTATCATTCCCTCTACAGCAGTTTTCTTGAGTAGATGGGTGATCATATTGTGCATTTTTGGCAGAAGGCCCATTTCTTGCCCAACGATACAACTCACTGCCCATTCTGAGCTACACCATTCTGAATGGTGTGGACTTCCATTCTGCCCAGCTGATTTTTATTGTTTTTTTTTTTAATGTTTAAGAGGCCACTTGGTGCTTTTATTAAAACTGCCATAGGAAATACCAGTCTTAATAAATCTGACCCAATAGATATATGTTGATTGAATCCTCCAATCTTTATGGGTTCAGCTCACCAACTTGTATGTATGTGGGCCTCTTCCCAAGGGCAGATATAATCCAATGTTTTCATTTTTATCATGGATGGCATTAAATGAGTGCTATTTTTGACTATTTGTTTTAGGCCAAACTCTCTTTTGCCTGGGATCTCATCAGATCCAAGAATAAGTGGAGCACGGGGGAGGTGAATAAAAATAACATTTATACTTGCCTTGCCTCAACTCTCCTGAGCATCATCCAGTCTCTGGCTGATCTTCCAATGTACAGGTTTACCACTGTGATTGGATCGCTCCACAGGACCATTGGGGGCCGAAGTCATGATCCTTTGATCCAACCCCATGACCCTGTGGTTTGTGACATCAGCCAGAAGCCAGCCATGGGACTGTTGGACGATGCCCAGATGCCCAGGACAAGTGAGGCAAGGTGAGTGTGACTGTTATTTTTACTCCCCTCTCCTAAGCCTTCAATTGTTACACTGTTGTTTCTGAGGAGACCTCAATATATAACATTGATCTGTGGATGATGAACCCAAAACATATAGAAAATTCATATCAAATCTGAATTGGTTCACTGATCCCTACTTGGGACACTAAACCCTCGGTCCATAAGGGCCTGTGGGCGGTTTAGTGTTCCAAATTACCCTGACAAGTTCCTTATAAAGCCATTAACTTGGTAACAAACTAGAATAACTTGGGCCAATCAGAGGAATTAATTAATTGAATTGAAGGACTAAATATTATTATAAAATAGCTGCTTTTCCATTTGGGTTAAGGCCCCATGTAGAGAAACACAGGCAAAAAAATAAACTGCAGAAAAAAATCACAGCAAAAATGTGTTGTGCTTTGAGTTCTTGCTACATTTTTCTTTGTATTTGATCATGCCCTGTTAAATCTATATGGAAAATGCTCACAATTCTGCAGCTAAAATTAACATGCTGCGTTTGATCATTTGATGACATTAACCACAATCTCATTTGTTTTGCTGGTTCTGTAAAATGAGGTGTGTTTTTTTTGGTTTTTTTTACTGTATTTCAGCCAAAAGCAACCACGACTCCTGGCGTCCTAGTGAAGAGTCCTGGTCTACTGATTAACTGGATTTCCTAATCTGCACCCAATCAACGGACTGGACTGGATTTTACGGTCTGTATCCTCCTGTGTGCTGGAAGCTTTAGGCCCCATGCGTACAACAGTGAAAAACAGACTTTTTATAAATTCATTTTGTTTTAAACTGACTATGAATGATGTCAATAAAAAAAAATAGAATATGTCCTATTTATGGTCATTTTTCCAGTCTGATGGACACCCTTGTTTAACTGTCATTTTTATGGTCTTGTATGATCAGTATTACTTTCTGTATGATTCAATATTGTTTTCTGACTGCAATACTGATCTCTAAATTGATTGACTATGAATAGAGATGAGCGAACACTAAAATGTTCGAGGTTCGAAATTCGATTCGAACAGCCGCTCACTGTTCGAGTGTTCGAATGGGTTTCGAACCCCATTATAGTCTATGGGGAACATAAACTCGTTAAGGGGGAAACCCAAATTCGTGTCTGGAGGGTCACCAAGTCCACTATGACACCCCAGGAAATGATACCAACACCCTGGAATGACACTGGGACAGCAGGGGAAGCATGTCTGGGGGCATAAAAGTCACTTTATTTCATGGAAATCCCTGTCAGTTTGCGATTTTCGCAAGCTAACTTTTCCCCATAGAAATGCATTGGCCAGTGCTGATTGGCCAGAGTACGGAACTCGACCAATCAGCGCTGGCTCTGCTGGAGGAGGCGGAGTCTAAGATAGCTCCACACCAGTCTCCATTCAGGTCCGACCTTAGACTCCGCCTCCTCCGGCAGAGCCAGCGCTGATTGGCCGAAGGCTGGCCAATGCATTCCTATGCGAATGCAGACTTAGCAGTGCTGAGTCAGTTTTGCTCAACTACACATCTGATGCACACTCGGCACTGCTACATCAGATGTAGCAATCTGATGTAGCAGAGCCGAGGGTGCACTAGAACCCCTGTGCAAACTCAGTTCACGCTAATAGAATGCATTGGCCAGCGCTGATTGGCCAATGCATTCTATTAGCCCGATGAAGTAGAGCTGAATGTGTGTGCTAAGCACACACATTCAGCACTGCTTCATCAAGCCAATACAATGCATTAGCCAGTGCTGATTGGCCAGAGTACGGAATTCGGCCAATCAGCGCTGGCCAATGCATTCTATTAGCCCGATGAAGTAGAGCTGAATGTGTGTGCTAAGCACACACATTCAGCACTGCTTCATCAAGCCAATACAATGCATTAGCCAGTGCTGATTGGCCAGAGTACGGAATTCGGCCAATCAGCGCTGGCTCTGCTGGAGGAGGCGGAGTCTAAGGTCGCTCCACACCAGTCTCCATTCAGGTCCGACCTTAGACTCCGCCTCCTCCGGCAGAGCCAGCGCTGATTGGCCGAAGGCTGGCCAATGCATTCCTATGCGAATGCAGACTTAGCAGTGCTGAGTCAGTTTTGCTCAACTACACATCTGATGCACACTCGGCACTGCTACATCAGATGTAGCAATCTGATGTAGCAGAGCCGAGGGTGCACTAGAACCCCTGTGCAAACTCAGTTCACGCTAATAGAATGCATTGGCCAGCGCTGATTGGCCAATGCATTCTATTAGCCCGATGAAGTAGAGCTGAATGTGTGTGCTAAGCACACACATTCAGCACTGCTTCATCAAGCCAATACAATGCATTAGCCAGTGCTGATTGGCCAGAGTACGGAATTCGGCCAATCAGCGCTGGCCAATGCATTCTATTAGCCCGATGAAGTAGAGCTGAATGTGTGTGCTAAGCACACACATTCAGCTCTACTTCATCGGGCTAATAGAATGCATTGGCCAGCGCTGATTGGCCAGAGTACGGAACTCGACCAATCAGCGCTGGCTCTGCTGGAGGAGGCGGAGTCTAAGGTCGGACCTGAATGGAGACTGGTGTGGAGCGATCTTAGACTCCGCCTCCTCCAGCAGAGCCAGCGCTGATTGGCCGAATTCCGTACTCTGGCCAATCAGCACTGGCTAATGCATTGTATTGGCTTGATGAAGCAGTGCTGAATGTGTGTGCTTAGCACACACATTCAGCTCTACTTCATCGGGCTAATAGAATGCATTGGCCAATCAGCGCTGGCCAATGCATTCTATTAGCGTGAACTGAGTTTGCACAGGGGTTCTAGTGCACCCTCGGCTCTGCTACATCAGATTGCTACATCTGATGTAGCAGTGCCGAGTGTGCATCAGATGTGTAGTTGAGCAAAACTGACTCAGCACTGCTAAGTATGCATTCGCATAGGAATGCATTGGCCAGCCTTCGGCCAATCAGCGCTGGCTCTGCCGGAGGAGGCGGAGTCTAAGGTCGGACCTGAATGGAGACTGGTGTGGAGCGACCTTAGACTCCGCCTCCTCCAGCAGAGCCAGCGCTGATTGGCCGAATTCCGTACTCTGGCCAATCAGCACTGGCTAATGCATTGTATTGGCTTGATGAAGCAGTGCTGAATGTGTGTGCTTAGCACACACATTCAGCTCTACTTCATCGGGCTAATAGAATGCATTGGCCAATCAGCGCTGGCCAATGCATTCTATTAGCGTGAACTGAGTTTGCACAGGGGTTCTAGTGCACCCTCGGCTCTGCTACATCAGATTGCTACATCTGATGTAGCAGTGCCGAGTGTGCATCAGATGTGTAGTTGAGCAAAACTGACTCAGCACTGCTAAGTCTCTGCATTCGCATAGGAATGCATTGGCCAGCCTTCGGCCAATCAGCGCTGGCTCTGCCGGAGGAGGCGGAGTCTAAGGTCGGACCTGAATGGAGACTGGTGTGGAGCGATCTTAGACTCCGCCTCCTCCAGCAGAGCCAGCGCTGATTGGTCGAGTTCCGTACTCTGGCCAATCAGCGCTGGCCAATGCATTCTATTAGCCCGATGAAGTAGAGCTGAATGTGTGTGCTTAGCACACACATTCAGCTCTACTTCATCAGGCTAATAGAATACATTGGCCAATCAGCGCTGGCCAATGCATTCTATTAGCTTGATGAAGCAGAGTGTGCACAAGGGTTCAAGCGCACCCTCGGCTCTGATGTAGCAGAGCTGAGGGTGCACAAGGGTTCAAGTGCACCCTCGGCTCTCCTACATCAGAGCCGAGGGTGCGCTTGAACCCTTGTGCAGCCTCGGCTCTGCTACATCAGAGCCGAGGGTGCGCTTGAACCCTTGTGCACACTCTGCTTCATCAAGCTAATAGAATGCATTGGCCAGCACTGATTGGCCAGAGTACGGAATTCGGCCAATCAGCGCTGGCCAATGCATCCCTATGGGAAAAAGTTTATCTCACAAAAATCACAATTAAACACCCGATAGAGCCCCAAAAAGTTATTTTTAATAACATTCCCCCCTAAATAAAGGTTATCCCTAGCTATCCCTGCCTGTACAGCTATCCCTGTCTCATAGTCACAAAGTTCACATTCTCATATGACCCGGATTTGAAATCCACTATTCGTCTAAAATGGAGGTCACCTGATTTCGGCAGCCAATGACTTTTTCCAATTTTTTTCAATGCCCCCAGTGTCGTAGTTCCTGTCCCACCTCCCCTGCGCTGTTATTGGTGCAAAAAAGGCGCCAGGGAAGGTGGGAGGGGAATCGAATTTTGGCGCACTTTACCACGTGGTGTTCGATTCGATTCGAACATGGCGAACACCCTGATATCCGATCGAACATGTGTTCGATAGAACACTGTTCGCTCATCTCTAACTATGAATATATATATATATATATATATATATATATATATATATATATATATCAGCCAAAATAAACACTAGAGATATTGTAGTTTGTAAAGATACTTCACTGTTGTATTCAGATGTACCCTAGCAATACTGTAAGGCTAGATTTACACATAGCACAGTACAGACACTAAAATACATTTGCACATTTGTATTACATATGTTTACCCTTGGACGTGACAGAATATTTGCTGCCATCTGGATTATAGATATGGTGTGTTTTTTAGTTCTGGCACTATAAATAAAGTCAATGTAACATAGAAGATCTACTCCAAATATGTGAACCCAACCTGTCAGGGTGTGCAAATATATAGATATGACAGACATAACAAGACCACTGGATCTAAACACATATGTATACTGTCTGGAATTGTACATAAAAGACACTTCCTTATAATACGACCTTCCAATGCATATGTCTCAGAGGTAAATTTCAGTTCTAGAGAGAAACTGAATTCTCTAAGATCCTCTGAACAATTCTGGAATATTTATATTTTTCACAAAATACATTTATAGTAAAAGGTGCGCTTTGCTACTTTAACAGGGTTTGCTTATCCACTGGATATTTCCTAAAAGTCTGATACACGCAGGTCCCTCTTCTAGACATGCACCTATCTCTATAATGAATCTACCTCAAATATCCTATGGATATACCATAAATATTTTTCATGGGAAAACCCATTTAAATCTTATTAATATTATAAATGTGAAAGTTTGTGAGTTTGGATGTTTGTGGGTTTGTGTGTTTGGATGTTTGGATGTTTGTTCCTCAATCACGCAAAACCCGCTCGACCGATTTGGCTGAAATTTTCCACAAACATAGTCACTACACTCGATTGCGCAATAGGCTACTTTTCGTCACAATAGCGCACATACGTTTGTGCCAGGACCCCCACAAAACCCAAACTCACACCACCATCTCTGCAATCTCACACACTTTGGACCATAGCAAGCCACAAAATTCCTATTGCTCTCTGCAGCCTCGCCCCTAACCCCACACAATCTCATATACATATACTTTACCACTTTGCCCCTCCCCATAACGATACTCCAGGAGGCGCTCTTTAATGCTCCGGAGCAGCCATGTTTGCCGACCCCCACCGCTCTGACAATCCGCGACACCGCCCACCCATGTCAATACCCCTAGGAAGTCTAATAAATGCAAAAAAAAAGTAAAAAAAAAAGTAAAAAAAAATATAAAAACAAATAAAAAGGATTAAAAATTCAAATCACCCCCCTTTCCCTAGAACACATATAAAAGTAGTTAAAAACTGTGAAACACATACATGTTAGGTATCCCTGTGTCCGAAATCGCCCGCTCTACAAAGCTATACAAATATTTTTCCTGTTCGGTAAACGCCGTAGCGGGAAAAATGGTCAAAAGTGCCAAACCGCCGTTTTTTCACTCTTTTGATTCTGATAAAAATTTGAATAAAAAGTGATCAAAGCAATAACATTTCCCGAAAATGGTAGAACTAAAAAGTACACCTGACCCCGCAAAAAAAGACGCCCTATACATCCCCGTACATGCATGTATAAAAAAGTTACGGCTGTCTGAATATGACAACTTTTCAAAAAAATATGTTTTAACACAGTTTGGGATTTTTTTAAGGGGTCAAAATGTAAATAAAACCATATAAATTTGGTATCCCCGGAATCATAACGAAACACAGAATACAGGGGACATGTCATTTTGGTTGCACAGTGAACGCCGTAAAACCAAAGCCCCTAAGAAAGTCGAAGAAATGCATTTTTTTGTCAAATCCACCCCATTCAGAATTTTTTCCCTGCTTCCCAGTACATTATATAGAATAATTAATGGCGGCATCATGAAGAAAAATTTGTCCCAAGAAAAATTAAGACCTCATATGGCTCTGGGAGCGGAGAAATAAAAAAGTTATGGAGTTTAGAAGGAGGGGAGTCAAAAATGAAAAACCAAAATCAAAAAATGCCATCGACGGGAAGGGGTTAACTTCAAATACCTCTGTCCCAAAGTCACTATGTAAAGTTTCTCACAACACCGTATATATAGCAGCTCAAATACAAAATAACTTCAACACAAAAGTCTCACGTATTCTCTGAATTACAGCAAAAACAAGATACAAAGTTACATTTCATATCCCATACCTTATACACAGTACGAAAACCTTACCCGCGCCTGTATATACACAATGCTACAATCACCGCAGACGAAGTCACGGGTACCAGCTAGTTATTCATAAAATTATAAAGTATATAAATGTAATCTATTGCATAACTGGATTTATTTCATATATGAGCTATGACTGTTAATACTGACACAACCTTCTGTGTACATTGAAAGTATGAGATGATTTCTCCAAACCCTTACTGCACTGCAAATCAGTGGATAATCATACTCATTAGGGAGAGTGTGCACCTACACAGGCGTACAGAGACTATATGCTTGGTTCACACATCAGTATGCCATCAGTCCGTTTGAATTCAGTTTGAGACTTTAAAATGGACTGATGCACATACTGATTGTATACTGACACCTTTTTATGCTGATAGCAAATGCTCTCCATCCCCTAGAGGAGAGATAAGGGGATTAAAAGTAGCAATTGTAAACAGAGTAGAGATAAGGACATTTATTATATGAGATAAGGACATTTATTATATGTTCTTATCTCTACTCTGTTCACAATTTCTACTTTTAATCCCCTTATCTGTCCTCTAGGGGACTGACAGCATTATCTATCAGCATAAAAAAAGATGTCAGTATGCAATCAGTATGTGCATCAGTCCGTTTTTAGTCTCAAACTGTATTCAAACGGACGGATGGCATACTGATGTGTGAACCAAGCCTTACAAGTCTATTTCTGCTCCGCTGGGGATTATGGGTAAAATATGCAAATCTATTCTCCAGGATGTAATTAGGAGAACAGTGCCTCTCTCTCTGCCATAGCTGGGAATCTGTTCCTTTTGGAATAGAAATACTAGTTTGCCAATAATCCCCGCATTACGTTATTAGGCCCATTAAATGAGTCAAGCATGATGTTAAGAGGGCTTGCCCCTAGAGGGCAGCAAACAGAGGCACTGTTCTCCTAATTACATCCTGGAGAATAGATTTGCATATTTCACCCGCACTGCAAATGTCACTGAGGGCGAATTACACTTTCACAACAAGTTCACTAGATAAAGTCCTGCTCTAGGATACAATTTCTTAGCTCTGATGAATGAACAGAGTCCAGTCATAGTAGCCCTCCTTGAAGACTAGAAGCAAAATTACTAAGCACCAGGGGCATAACTATGGGGACTGGCCCCAATGGGGTTGCCAACAAAACTCTTGCCTTGACCAAGACACAGGACTTCTTCAAAGAACTGAATCATTCTACTGTGTGAAGAAAGCCATGACTCAGTACTAAGCATGGAGAAAACTAAAATTATGTGTGATATTTCATTTGGCATGAGTAAAGGCAACATATTTTAAATGAAAGTATTCTTTAGGCCTGGTAGACATCTGTGTTTGGTGTTGACAAGCGGTGAGATTATGAAAGCACACGGATCCTATAAACTATAATGGGGTCCGTGTGTTTTCCGCGCAGTGTCCGCACGAGTCATGCGGAGAGGAAAGTAGTTCATGAAGATCTTTTCTCTCAGCATGTTCCTTGCGGACACTGCGCAGAGAACACACAGATCCCATTATAAGCTCACCGCTTGTCAATGCATTCGGTATTCCGTACGGAATACTGAACGCAGATGTGAACCAGGCCTTAGAGTCTATATTCACTAAAATATTGAAGTGTAAGTCCATATGATCTACGTATAACATATTCTATCTCAAGAAAGTGGTCCTTCCTCAAAGAATACATTTATCCTGCCAAAGACAACATCTGTTCTCTCTGTGATTGCGTGGGTTTCCTCTCACACTCCAAAGACATACTGATAGGGACTGTAGATTGTGAGCCCTATATGTGGGACAGTGACCGTCAATGTCTGTAAAGTGCTGCGGAATATGATGGCGCTATACAAGAATAATAATAATAATAATAATAATAATAATAATAATTAATGTGTAATCATGTCATGCTTTTTTTCTAAATGTGCCCAAAATTCTGCACTTTTTAATTTTGATAAGGTATCTTTACAGGAGTCTGAGCTTCATTTTGCAGCCTCATGAAGCAGGCTGCAGCAAAAAAGAGCTAGGGAAAAAACGCAGCCAACCCATTATGTTTTTTCCACAGCGCTTTTCACAGAAAGTCTGCAGAGGTTTCCTCTGCGAACTTTCTGCTTCCATTATACCTATCGGAAACCTGTGGTGTTTCTGTGGTTATAATTGATGCTCCATAACTATGATGGTTTTGGAAATCACAGCGTATCCTCTGCGTATATCTTTCCGCAAGATGTGGATGGGATGCGCTAGAATCCCATCTACCTTGCAGTGACTATAAAACATTGCTTTTTTTTCTGCTGTGTTTACAGAAAGTCTTATTTCTGTTCCATCTGTATGGCCTACATCACCTTCTTTGTCTAACCTCTACATCTAACAGAATCCACATAGCGGTGTATGTCTTGAGCAATATGTTATGTAAATTTTTTTAAACTATTATGATTGAAATAAATATAATGAGCTGGTTGTAACAAACAGTATAAGGTGATAATGGTTTAGAAATAAAGCATGGTGCATGCAAGACAGTTATGCATCTTTTTGAGAGCACCTAAACTCATGAATGGTATAGATGAACATATATATGGTTATTACTAAGGTCCATGTGGACAAAGTCAGTTAACTTGAGCAACTGGTTCAGGCATCATGACAGGGATGAGAATATTTCTCACATGAAAACGGCTAGTAATGATATAAGAACAAATTATATTGTGTTACCAGGGTTCCCCAGCAGAGGTGGCATACAGCTGTCTGCACAAGGCAGTTTAGAATCTTCTAAGTGAGTAAATCACACCATAATCCTTACATGTCTTCAATTGTATTGTATTGGGACACCCTCTATATTTATATACTAAAGGATTATTTGATTTACCTCTGCAAGGAGTTGGTATATTTTTCTTGTGTTTGCATGGGTTTCCTCCGGGTACTCTGGTTTCTTCCCACACTCCAAACACATATTTAACGTGAATGTAGATTGTAAGCCCTATATGGGACAGTGATTGACAACATCTGTAAAGCTCTGCGGAATAAAAAGGTACTATACAAGTAAGCAACATCAATAAATAAGTAACCTACAGTTTCCACTTGCTCAGTGTAGTAGTGGTTGGGTTGTACCAGCGGAGTACTAAACATTTACATGCCAAGAATATATTTTCCTGTAGGAAGACTCTCATGAATTGCATCCATTCCTCATCAGGCAACAATTCCTCAGGGCAGATTGGTGGTTCTTATTGAGTAAACATCTTTACTTCATGCAAACCTTTCAGAAGAAGACTCCAATACATATATGTAGGTTTGGGCAAGCAAAAGAATTGAACAATGGCATTGAACAGTTAACTCCATTAAGTTACACTTCTCAGAAACAGCCTGTATGCTCCATATATTTCCTAAAAGCCTACCATACATAGAAGGGGAGGCAGCATTATAAGCTCTCATTGCAATTTTCCATTCTGTTGATGACATTCTCTGAAGGAAGATTAAAAAGGACATGTGGTTAACATATGCACATAATAAAACAAAACACAATAAGTGGCACCCAGCTTGCTTGATAAGCTGTACTGACCTTCAGATGTCAGACGAGAATGCTCATTTAAGAAACTAAAAGGCTACAAAATGTGCCCCCTTCAAATCTAGAAAGCATTCTCTTAAAATATGTCTGCAGATATCTATAGTTAGGATCATTCATTGCTAAACCAAACCCATTCTTTGCCTGCTCGCTAAGAACTCAATAGTAATCATGTTATGGCGGCTCTTTTATTGCTAGTTAATGGAATTCTTTTAAAATTGAACCAGTTTCAAATAAACAGATTTGCATTGATCTTGTGATGCGCACGGTGCAGGCTGTGCTAGCCATGTGTAAGCAAATTAAAAGCTTTAAGCGTATACTGCAAAAATATACAATCCTATACTAAATAATTGAGCATCTAAATGCTCTCGGGGGATGCATACGCTTATTCTTAAAGAAACACTTGCATCAGAATTAGCTTTCAGGTGTATACATTAAGTACTAATCACTGAAATGGAACTCTGAAAGGCGAAAACATCCAACCTAAAAATTGTAGTAATCTGAAATTTATAACATATATAAACACAGATTTTGCATATTTAAGAAATTGTCCATTAAATAATAAGTTAAAGTTTACTTTTTAGGCTAAATCTCCTCCAATTTGTTATAAGTCCAAAATCAATCACCAATCTATTTAGTAACAGAACTGGGGGCTGAAGCAAAGTGTCATTAGAGCATGCGGCGCAAAATAAACAGTCTATGACAACTCAATTAGGGATGTGAAGTCACATGTGCCTCTGTTTTTAGTATTCACTGTCTAATAGGAACAATCAATATGGAACAAATTCACTACCCAGACATCTAAAATAACAGATTTTGATATTTGAGATATTTTTTATGTCTACATAAAACAGTAATACACGTGAATTGTAACTTAGTTAAAAAATCTTAAGGCATGGGTGCCTTAGGCTTAGTTCACACTGAGTTTTCTGGTGAGGATTTTGTAGAGGAAAAAATCTGCTTCAGGAATTAGGAAATGGTTTTTGAAGCGTTTTTTTTTTTTGTTTGTTTGTTTGTTTTTTTGTTTCTTTCCTCCAGCACAGTGTATGGACCTTGAAAAAATCGCTAGCAGCGGTTCTTGTCAAAAACTGCAACACGGTTTTTCTGCCTCCCATTGACTCCTGTTGGTTTTTTCAGGCAGAATCCGCCTGAAGAGAGGTCAACTCGCTTCTTTTTTCTGCTGGCGGAAAAAAACTAGTGGTTCCTATAGAAGTCAATTCTGCATCAATATCCGGACCAAAAAACTCTGTGTGAACTCAGCCTTAGCCTTAGGCCGGTTGTAGATGACCGTGTGCAACCGACCTGTTGTGAATTAAAATCACAGGTGGCACACAGGGGGGACAGGCAGATGTTCCCCGTGTGCCGTTCATGAACGGGCCATGTTTCCACAGCTCCTTTCGTTAAATGAATAGGAGCCACGGAAGCAAGGGCAGCAAAATAGGACAGGAATAGAACTTGTTCTATATTTTGCAGCCAGACTGTCAGCCCGCACACGGGACCGTGAAATTCATGGTCATGTGTACAGGCCCATAGAAAAGAATAGGTCAATGGGCTATCCATGAAATACATGGATATCACACTGAACACGGCGACGGTTGTCTGCAATCGGCCTTAAAGTCATCAAGAATGATCAGGAGCAAATGTTTAACTAATTATTTTCTTGTGTGAACATTCCCTTGACCACCGGAGAAAGAAGCACAGTGGTGAGAAGATAAGAGTGGAATGGGGAAATGATGCTTCAGTATCTCCACCACAGCATATTGCATATGTTTGAGACTAGTGGAGTATGAGACTATATGGGGTGTAGAGGTTCCTGAGGGGGCCACAAAGGTCCCTCTACCACATAAAATATAATACTAATCTAAATGGCACAATATAAGTTGGAGCCTATCAATATTGGGGCTCAGGAACTTTAAATACAGGCCTCAGTGTGAGACCTATTCTATAAAAGGGAAAGGGAAGATGCAGGTTTACGCTAGTTTCACACAGGTGTTTGGCCTTCCGTTCTTTGGGTCCACTTCGGGACCCGAAAAACAGAAAGCTAACCTGCTTAAAAAGCGGTTAACCACAGAAATCTGCAGACCACTATAGAGTATAATGGGGGCTGCTGAGTTTCTGTGGAAAAATGCTGGACTTTTCTCACCACATTTTTTAATCAAGTTTGGGGATGGAAACGCTGAACGGAGAGTAAGCGCTAGTGTGAACCTAGCCTTAGATACAAAACATAATCCAGACATCACACCAGAAGGAGTCTGCCAGTTCAGCGCAATTGAAAAGAGTATAGAATAAGAACCAAAATACATAGGTTAGGTATATTTCTAGTTGTTTTGCACATTATATACATCTACACCTGAATTATGAGGTATTGGGGGGGAGGGGTTACATTTTTACATCTATTTTAAATGGATTCTTCTGCTGGTATTTTTAAAGGATCAGAATGGTTTTATAAAAAATAATGAAGACTTACTCACCAATGCCCCATCACTCTAGTTCTGACACTTCCAGGTCCTCTGCAAGTCTCTGCTTCCTGTTCATCTTTCTTCCTGAACACTTCCGGCATACCCAAATACATACAAAGCATGCAAGCAAAGTATTATAACCACACTGAATTTTGCTACTTCCACAGCAAAAAAAATTTAATATTCATGTAGAATATGTGAGACGCAAAAAGGGTAGAAGGTTGAAGACATGGATATGTCTGTGACCTGGTATGGCCACATATGGCCCGTAAGTGGATCTTCCAATTGGAAGTGAGAGTGGACCAGCAAATTGGCAGAAGGGGAGAATGGAAATGTTTGACTGTGTAGACTAGCAAGAGAATTATGAATGTAAAACTACAATAAACAGATAAAAATGAGCAACTGAAAGCATTGAATTGTTTAACCCAGAGATGCTCACACTTTTTCAGTGTGTGACCTACTTAATTAGCTGACCAAGGCAAAAGATCTACTAGGGCGGGGGCGGGCCTGTGGTGGGCCTATGGGCGGGACCGGGCGGGCTTGTGGGCGGGACAGGCGTTTCTGTGGGCGGGGCGGGTATGTGGGCGGGGCCGGGCGGCTCGTGAGAGCAGGAGACAGCGGCGTTCTGTGGCTGCCCAGGGATCCCCGCTGTCTGCTTCTTCACAGCGCAGGCTGAGAGTTATCTCTGGACACTGGCAGGCTGGGGCTGCGGCAGCCCCGCCTGCCAGTGTCCGGAGATGACTCTCAGCCTGCACTGTGAACAAACAGACACCGGGGATCCCTGCATCCCGCGATCGACCCATACGTTCTTTGCGATCTACCAGTAGATCGCGATCGACGTATTGGGCACCCCTGCTTTAACCTCTTCCCAGTATCAGCCATAATACAGTATAACAGATTTACACAGCAGAGACATGATGGCAGTGCCTACCATCAGAGACGTCGCTGATCTCAGGCACTTAACCCTTCAGGTATTCTGGTCAGTTGCCAACCCTGCATTTGAAGGGTTCAGACACTTTCAGTTTCTGTAATCCAGGGGTCCTCAAACTACAGCCCATGGGCCGCATGTGACCCGCGGAGGAAATTTTTCCGTCCTGCTGGCAGGGCCGCACCTATAATGAAGCTCCTAGGGCCGTGATGGTACAGGATTCCACATTAGTGAGGAATCCCTTCTTTCAGCGTTATGTGCAAATGCACATACAGCTGAAAGCTGTCAATGTAGGCCGCGGTCCACGCAATTGCGGCCTATATTGACTATAGAGTGTTACCTCTGCCCTGACGCAGACGTGATGATGTAAGTCATCAGCGCCAGCAGTCAGAAGGAGGAGGAAGACACCTGGCGGCTCTTCATGAGACTTCAGGTAAGTATAATTGTGTGTGTGTATAGCTTCTGGACCTGTCATTACACACGCAGGTCTCAATGGTAATACAGGGATTTTACCATATACTATTATACAGGAGTGTTGCAGTATAGTGTTGCAAGGGGGACTTTTTATTAAAGTTTACACTTTATTTTTTTTTAAATATTCTTAAATATAAAAACAATTTCCGCCCTTTACCTAGAATACAAATAAAAAATATACGAAAATACATATTACATGTCACAAAATGCACTATAAAAATATAAATATGTATCCCATACTGTGAACAACATAGAAATAAAAATGAGATATCCAAAGCTCCACTTTTCTGCCTTTGCTTCCCCACAAAAATTTTAACAAAAAGTGAACTAAGGCCAGGGCCCCATGTAGCGTAAACATCACGATATTGCCGTGGTAGAAATGCAGCAGCAATAACTGCAGCATTTTACATTCACTGCAAAGAGGACAGGCTAATCCCATCCACACATCGCAAAAAATATCCATTGCAAAAATACAGTGATTTCAAAAACCATTGTTTTTATAAATTGCAGCATGTAAATTATATCTAAAGAGAAGCTATGTATTCTAAGGCTGTCCCTATGTAGCAAGCCACAGCCAAAAAACGCTGCGAAAAAGACTGCAATGGAAAGGAATCATGTTTTTTTTTTTTCTGCAGGGCTCTTCACAGAAAGTCCCCAGAGTTTTCCCTGGCCAAAAGTAGTAAATAGCCAACTTAAGGCTGGGGCCCCCAACAGTGGTGTTTTCTAGTAACTGTGTAGTGGATGTGATTTGAGCGAATACCATCCACACACCAATGAAATTTTTGCAGAGGACATGCTGCAATTTCCAAAACTGTCGCAGTTTTTGGAAATCGCAACATGTCAACTATATCTATGGAAATGGTTTCCTTATAGGTATAATTGAAGAATAAAGTTCGCAGAGAAAACCTCTGCAAAATTTCTGTGTAAGGGTCTGCGGGAAAGAAGGGATGGATGTGAAATTAGTATTTACAGCAATAACTTTTTGTTTGACTTTGTAGGAAGTAACTCAATAAGTACTGACACATAGATGCAATAAATAAACACGGTGCATTGTTATTCTCAGATTCCAGCTGACAAACATTACATTAAACAACTTCCTACTTTCTTTGAACAATGCCTCATAAATTCTACACATTGCTACAATCCACAGTATATGTATATACATGTATCTAATGATCAGTATAATACTTCAAGTGATGAAAACAAGAGCATTTTGGTGCAAAGTATAGAAAAAAAAATAGTTTTCAGCACCTTTGTTTAGAAATGATTATATCCCATCATTACAGTTGAAAAATGTATGTATGCATGCAATTATATCTACATTTGGGCTGCATTTCTGCAGTGCTTATTCTGCAATCGTTTCTCTGTAGTGTTCCAGTCCTGTGTGTATTTAGCCTTATAAACACTACAAATTTTTCAAACCCACAATACATGTTGCAACATTAAGGCTGTCCAAACCCAATTTTGAAGGGAGCAAACTTTTCACCATCAGTAAGCTGTCAGGAGGAAAAAATAACTTTTTATTTTATTTTATTTTTTTAATACTGAGATTTTATTATTTTCAATAAATACAACAAAGAAGAAAAACATAAAATGTGAATGTCAATCACAACAGAATGTGCAGTGGTAATGACTGTCTCAGCAGACTAATGGTCTAAAATAGTCCAAAAGTGGGGAAAAAAGAACTTTAACATGCTCAATCATTTGTTGTTATAGGCTGGGGCCCCACATGGCATAAACGCTGCAATTTGCCAATGGCTGTGAATCCCATGCCCACTTTGCCGTAAAAACCGCAATGCAGACACACTGCAATTTCCAAAGCCAGCACAGTTTTGGAAATCGCAGCATGTCAATTATACCTATGGAAACGCTGGTGGTTTCCCCATAGGTATAATTGAAACAGAAAGTCCACAGAGGAAACCTCTGTGAACTTTCTGTATAAAGTGTTTATAAAACGTTTATAAAGCGCTGCTTTGTTTCCCGCAGAGCTTTTTTGCTGCTGGACGCCACGTGGGGCCTTAGCCATAAACACAATTCATATCTTATCAATAACTTAGGCTGCTGCACATGAACGTGTGCCTTACCCATTATTTTCTATGGCCCCAAACACACATCCATACTGGGACGTAACTTGAGGGGGTGAAGAGGGTGCAGTCACACCGGGGCCCAGGAGCTGTAGGGGGCCCGTAAGCACTGGCATCAGTATTGAGATTGAAGCTTCCATCTGGCCCATAACTCAAGGAGATCTACAGATTACCCTAACCATACTAAGGTTGATTAAACTCCTTAATACCCATTACCATCACTATCAAGAATTTGCTGTAGGGATGAGGTAGGGGGTCCTGAAAAAAAGGTTGTACTGGGGCCCACAAGCCATCAGTTACATCACTGCGCCCATATATTATGACTAGTCCATGTATAGGACAGTGATGCTAAGGCAAAATTCAAGGCAGGTCCTATACCAGCCTGGCTTTGCTAAGAGAAATGCATGAACCAGTGTTGGCATGGGAGGCATACAGATAGCATTCATGTGCTTCTCATGTCATTTTCCACAGACTTGTTGCTGGACACGTTCGTGTGAAATTAGCCTAAGGCCTGTCCATTGTTCAGCTCTGTGCACTCTGTGAATAAGCTTACACTCTTCAGGAAATGAGTACACGATAGGATAACTTCCCTTACATTGGTTTCAGAATAATTATAAACTGAAATCCACCAAGCTATGAATGAGAATGAACACCAAATTCTTATCATGCTAAGTCAAATGAGCATCAGTAAAACATTATAGTCTAGGGGTCCGTGTGCTTTCACTGCACACACCACTACATATACATATACTTTTCTTTGCCATACCGTTGGATACTTTTCGGTTTAGTTGTATACTAGGCTTCTTAATCTACTAAACGATACTTTGCTCTATTTTACCTAAGGTGTCATTCATTCGTGAAACATTTACATCACTTCATTGCTCAGACTCAAATAACATTAACTGGAGTGAAGAAAGGACAATTTATCTGTGTAATTTTCTCCCTCACAAATTTTGCAATTGTTGGCACTGAATCACCTGTTATATTAAATTTATAGGGCTTTCTAACCCTGCGGTGAATATACAGGATTCCAAGATAAATGTGCTGAAATACTATAGGAGAGATTTAGGTTAATGGTAAAAATTGAAATACAAATATATAAATCTGGAGAACTTATCTTAAAATAAAATAAATAATTTAAATGAGACATTCATTGAGAGTCCAGGTCAAGTTTGGGTTTATAGAACCATTTCTAGATGTGTTTGTGTTGCAGTTTTTCCTGCAGTGCTTTTTGGATGCCGCAAGCAATATGTGTCCTTACCCTGAAGATGTTAAATTCAACAAGTTGGTAAAGGAAGACAAATGAAAACTACAAACAATTATATATATTCTGCAGTTTCAAAAGTTCTCCAGGCTCAGGACTGTAACTATATATATTATATATATTAAGGAAAACTGCCACAGTTGATAAATCAATGTCTAGAAGCATATTTGGGCTGAAGACTATCTAAGAATCATCTACCAGATTTAAGTAACAGTGAACACTCAGCCTGCTCAGTAACAGTCTTACAGATTGGTTTACACTCTATGTAGCATATGTAAGAAAATACAGCCTTGTCCCTTATCTTGCTATATCACAAGGAATCAACTACCCTGATGAATTGGTGTATTGGTGCAGACAATGGGTTGACCTCATATTAGGCATAATATACACTTTGAAGTGAATACAGTGCAGTGTTTCTATGTTTTCAAATAAATGTTATCACACAAAAATACATTACGTAGCGTGTAACTTTCCTTACATTTATATGCAGCTACTGCACAACATATATCAATAAAAAGACATGGACTGAAAAAAACATTGCATGTGCCTGGAAGTTGAAACTGTAGGGCTACAAAATGTTTGTGTGTAACCTATTAGGCCTCCTGCACAAGACATGCATGCATGGGCCCACACTGTGGTACAGGGAATGCACTACTAGTCTGTAATATGGATTTTTAATAACTCTTTGTACCACTGATTTGGTGCAATTGGCATCAGTAGTCTAGGTTCTTTTTGCATTCTTCTGGAGCAACACTGTGGGTTATAGGTTGGACTTGATGAATTTGTGTCTTCATCCAACCTCATCTATATATTACAATTTTACTGTGTAGTGTATTCATTAGACATTATATTTTCAACAATGCCTCTCTCAGGATTCTCATTTTAGCTGCTATACCTTTAAGGTTACTGTGTCAGCCTGGGAAGCTTCTGAAGTTTCAAAAGTTCTCCAGGCTCAGGACTGTAACTACCGCCATAAGATAAAGATAATCCTTTAAAATTAAAAAGTCCCACATTGGGGAAATTTCATTAGGGGCCCGGCTGCTATCATTATACTCGGGGTCTTTGCAGACCCCCGAGTATAATGATCGTCAGACTGGGAGAGGTAAGGGAACGTAAAAAACACGGTTATTTACCTCTCCAAGATCCTGCCAGGCCTCCTTCCTACTTGTCTGACGTCTCTGACGTCACATGAACCCGGCCTGCTTCCCGGGTCATGTGACGTCCGACGTTATAGAAGAAGGACGGCAGCGTAGAAGACAGCGTAGGAGCTGGGGACAGGTAAGAAACAGTAACTTTTTATGTTTTTATTCCCCCAGGTCTCCGATTATTATACTCTGGGGTCTGAAAAGACCCCAGAGTATAATAATTGTTTATGGGTGTCCACTATGGCTATAATACTGTGTTTAGGGGCCACTAAGGGACATAATACTGTGTTTAGGGGCCACTAAGGGACATAATACTGTGTTTAGGGGCCACTAAGGGACATAATACTGTGTGCAGGGGCCACTAAGGGACATAATACTGTGTGCAGGGGCCACTAATGAACATAATACTGCGTGCAGGGCTTACTAAGGGACATAATAGAGTGCGGAGGAGGGGGTCGGTCGAGGTCTTTGGCGTCGGTTGGGGGGGCCCCATGACAAAAGTTCACACGAGGCCCCGCCATTCCTAGTTACGCCACTGCCCGAGCTTGTCCAATTATCAGCTGTAGAAGCATATATAAGACATAATTTAATTCTCTAGTTTGGCTTAAGGCTGGATCGTGTGTGTATTGCATTTCTCCATTCTGACCTGTTCCTTGTTTTCTGGTTATTCATTTGCCTGCTGATTCTGTCATTGATGTACCTGTTCGGGTTTGAACCTTAACTTTCTAGTGGATTTCAGATTTGTCTCCTGATTCTGCCTAAGACAGCTCCTCCTGGGTTTGACCCTTTGCCTGGATAATTCTTCTCCTGTTTCTGATCAGCCCTATAAGTTAATTGTGGGTTCTGGTTTGTTTTCAGTTAGTGGAGTGTGTATTTCCTGTAGAGTTCCTGGTTGTTGTAATTCAGAAGCCCAAATTCAACAAAGCCCAAATGACCTTGCGACTAGAGCTGGTGAAGGCGTTTGGGGGTCTGTCTTTATCTTGTAGTGCAGTGCTGGTTTTAAAGAGCTTGTTCTTCTGCTAGCTGTTATCAACCTGTTTCTTTGCTCTTGCAGTTAGTGGATAATAACTAAGTAATATGGCATGTGATGAAGAATTTCTTGATCATTTTTGCAATATGACATGTGATAAAGAATTCCGTGATTATTTTATTTCCTTGGTTTTATATATCAATACTTAATTAAACAAATCTGGTCCTAAGAAGGTCTTAAAAGTAGGCAGCCATGTGTGAAAAACCAAGTAGACCCCATTAATTTTTTTTTTTTTTTTTTTTTTTAGGCGCCGCCCCCCTGAGTGGCTGGCTGCCTTGATGCAGTGCTCCAAGCTGGGAGCAAACTTTATCTTCCTTTTTCACTCTTTTTTCTCTGTATCTTCAAGAATCCTGTAACCAAGCAATCTAGCACTATGAATCAGCAACTATAAATCGAATAGAAGACCCTGTGGAGTATTTTGTTCCTTTTGTTTCTATTGTAAAGCATGGACAATAACAAGACCTGGTTCAGCTGGTTTCCTGTTGTGCACACATGTGCCTGTTACCATCCCCCAGGACAGCATGGACACCATGCGGCATGGAGGAAAAAACCTACATGGAAGTGTGGACTTCTTCAAGGGATGATTTTTTGGCATATATTGCTGATGTGTGAAAATGCTACAGCTGACTGGTATTTCTTTCTTCTACTGTGGACACGTGGGATTCTGCTACTATGTAAATAACCTTTCTCACTGTTGAATGACAAAGTTCAAGTTGTTTGAAAATTGCGTTATAACTCTTCCCTAAATTGATGGACAGCAATAATTTCTTTGTTGTGATCATTGCTAATGTCTTTCCTCCTTGGTATTGTATTAACATATGCCTGAATGCTCCAGACCAGCAAACTGCCAAAACATCTTCCATCAAATGGGTGATTAATTGCCAATGATTAATCAATCAAGGGCATTTGATTATTAGCAACTGGCTGCCCCTCATGTTCTTAATTGCTATGGAAGCAGCATGGGCGTATTAGTTTTTCACACACTGTATCTGCACTTGAGCCTAGTTTTAGTTATATATATAAAGAAACAATGTGTTGTTCATCTGAGGTCATATTTATGTAATTTTAAGACCTTCTAAGGATCAATTGTTTTACCATTATGTCCTGATATGTAAAACCATAGAATTCAAAGAGGATGTGCTTTGTTTTTCTCGCGACTGATCTATTTTACGTATAAATATATATGTGTGTGTGTGTGTGTGTGTGTGTGTGTGTGTGTGTGATCATCTTATATCTCTATATATAAATATGAAACCAGAATGCCAGAATCTTCACTGCACTTTGGTACGGCATTCTCAAATCACTCATTATATAATTTTCTAGCATGACACAGAAGGGAAGCAAAGATTAAATCCAATCCATATTTTCTCCAATTAAATGGAAAGGAATATAGTCCTTTTCTAAAAGATACATTGTACGATTGCTTCCATTTCTTTAATTAGTGATGACTGTGATATTTGAAACAATCATTTTGGTGGCCATCTATGCTTTCACTTTGATGGTACACATCTATTCTTAACAACATTGCATTTTATTTCTGCAGTATCATTGTGTACTCATTCGGTTGCAAGCTTTTTGGTGTATTACAAAAACACAATTACATGATGGAAAAACTTGTATTATCTCAATAAGTAAAATGCATTAAATAAACTAATAAACTACTTTGTATTTCTTTTACTTATGCTTAAAAATACAAAACTTTATAGTCTTGGAATACAAGTTCTGTAATACAGGCATTCAGGTGGTATGATCATAACGCATATTGAGGGCAACACAGTGTAATAGAACTTATCGGAATAAAAAGACTGAAAAATTATTATACTATCGTACTTTCCAACATGTGAGAGTTAGCAACTGGGAAAATGGTACAATAAAATTTTCGAGTAAGGCCAAGCCTAAATTGCCAAGCTCACATCCCCTTTTAATGCAGGGAGCTCAAGCAATGTGGCATAGGCAAGCAATGTGCTAGAGATACCCCATTTTCAAGACATGACTGGCACATAAACTGCCCATGTTACTAGTGCAATAACAGATAGTTCAGTTGTTAGAGGAGAATTCCGCCACACCTTGAAGATTTGATCACTCTTCTGGGACTCTGGGAGTTCACCTCATTTTTTGGGAGCTTTCTGGGCATTCCAAGAGAGTTGGCAAGTGTCGCTATTCTTACTATTGCATTTTGGTTGGCAAAAGTAAAATACATTTTTGACACATTCATAAATCACACAGAATTGCTTGGGATAACAAACTCATCCCCCACAACACTCCGCACCGGCCCACCAAAACACATATGTACAATTGAACATCTGTGTGAGATTATCTTTGGATGGCATTATGATATTGGGGTTAAATGTGGTTAAAACTGAATTTTCTCTTTTTTCGGGGAATCAATGGTCATTGACATGTGTTACACATCTGTGTTATAAGGATGCACTATACAGAGCCTATATAGTGCTATGGGTCCATGTTGTGTGGCTACCAGCTGGTGACGGATTCATACAGCTTCAGATACATAACCTCTTCTATTAAAAGGTGGCTGGACCATTGTAGCAAACAATCCCTCTGACCTCTTGTGTCCCCTACCTCATCATAGAATGTAAGCTCTTTTGAGCAGGGCCCTCACTCCTACTGTTTGAAATGGTTATTTATTTGTCACATTATAATGTCTCATATTGTCTGTTTATATGTCCTCTGATTTGTAAAGTGCTGCGGAATATGTTGATTTTATATAAATATAGTTGTTATTATTATTATTATTATTATTATTATTATTATTATCATATACCCATAGGCCATTTTGTGTATCGGTTTTCCTTGGATGTTATGCAGAGACAAAATGTGAACCTGACTTAAATTAATATGAAAAACTAACTCTGTAAAACCAGGAAAAATGAAATAAAGAGCATGAAAAATGACTGTATGTAAAATTAAAGTGTATTTTTTCTTTATATCTCAGGTTTTAAAATGTCCATATCCATAAATAGCTTAAAGGAGTTTCCTAGCCTTTAGATATTGATCATTATCCTTAGAATAGGTGATCAATATTAGATCAGTAGGTGTCCAGTGCATGGCACCCCACAGATCAGCTGATATTGGCAAATGCTGATATTGGAACTACAAAGTGTATGGTGGCAGAAGCAGATGGCTCCATACACTCTAGAGTGGCCATGGCAAATTACTGAACCTGAATGGGAGCTGAGCAGCAATAACTAAGTAGTCCCCATACAGTGTGTGTGAAACTGTCTGCTTCTATCTTCATACACTGTGTAGCTCTGATATCAGCTGATTGGTAGGGGTGTGTGCCAGAACCCCACTGATTTGATATGGATGACCCACTGAGTTTTCTTATTTAATCCATGCCACTGCATGAATAAGGAATGAAATGGGTGATATACAGATGTGTTCTTCATAGTTCCATAGTATAATAAAAAAGACATATGTCCATCCAGCTCAACCAAATCATGGGAAAGAACATGGCTGAAGGGAAAGGGTGAAAGAAACGACAATTCTATACATTAACATAGGTGTTCTTCCATACCATTCTTCTTGTCTGAACATTTCTAGTTACAGTCCTATGAAAAAGTTTGGGCACCCCTATTAATCTTAATCATTTTTAGTTCTAAATATTTTGGTGTTTGCAACAGCCATTTCAGTTTGATATATCTAATAACTGATGGACACAGTAATATTTCAGGATTGAAATGAGGTTTATTGTACTAACAGAAAATGCGCAATATGCATTAAACCAAAATTTGACCGGTGCAAAAATATGGGCACCTCAACAGAAAAGTGACATTAATATTTAGTACATCCTCCTTTTGCAAAGATAACAGCCTCTAGTCGCTTCCTGTAGCTTTTAATCAGTTCCTGGATCCTGGATGAAGGTATTTTGGACCATTTCTTTCTACAAAACAATTCAAGTTCAGTTAAGTTTGATGGTCGCCGAACATGGACAGCCCGCTCTCAAATGATCTGAAAACAAAGATTGTTCAACATAGTTGTTCAGGGTAAGGATACAAAACGTTGTCTCAGAGATTTAACCTGTCAGTTTCCACTGTGAGGAACATAGTAAGGAAATGGAAGACCACAGGGACAGTTCTTGTTAAGCCCAGAAGTGGCAGGCCAAGAAAAATATCAGAAAGGCAGAGAAGAAGAATGGTGAGAACAGTCAAGGACAATCCACAGACCACCTCCAAAGAGCTGCAGCATCATCTTGCTGCAGATGGTGTCACTGTGCATCGGTCAACTATACAGCGCACTTTGCACAAGGAGAAGCTGTATGGGAGAGTGATGAGAAAGAAGCCGTTTCTGCACGTACGCCACAAATAGAGTTGCCTGAGGTATGAAAAAGCACATTTGGACAAGGCAGCTTCATTTTGGAAACAAAAATTGAGTTGTTTGGTTATAAAAAAAGGCGTTATGCATGGCGTACAAAAAGAAACAGCATTCCAAGAAAAACACATGCTACCCACTGTAAAATTTGGTGGAGGTTCCATCATGCTTTGGGGCTGTGTGGCCAATGCCGGCATCGGGAATCTTGTTAAAGTTGAGAGTCGCATGGATTCCACTCAGTATCAGCAGATTCTTGAGAATAATGTTCAAGAATCAGTGACGAAGTTGAAGTTATGCCGGGGATGGATATTTCAGCAAGACAATGATCCAAAACACCGCTCCAAATCCTCAGGCATTCATGCAGAGGAACAATTACAATGTTCTGGAATGGCCATCCCAGTCCCCAGACCTGAATATCATTGAACATCTGTGGGATGATTTGAAGCGGGCTGTCCATGCTCGGCGACCATCTAACTTAACTGAACTTGAATTGTTTGTCCAAAATACCTTTATCCAGGATCCAGGAACTGATTAAAAGCTACAGGAAGCGACTAGAGGCTGTTATCTTTGCAAAAGGAGGATCTACTAAATATTAATGTCACTTTTCTGTTGAGGTGCCCATACTTTTGCACCGGTCAAATTTTGGTTTAATGCATATTGCACATTTTCTGTTAGTACAATAAACCTCATTTCAATCATGAAATATTACTGTGTCGATCAGGTATTAGATATATCAAACTGAAATGGCTGTTGCAAATACCAAAATATTTAGAACTAAAAATGATTAAGATTAATAGGGGTGCCCAAACTTTTTCATAGGACTGTATCTGTGCATTGAGATGACCAGCTTGTCAAAACAATGTGACTTTGCAAATTCTATCTATACTTAGACAGATATAAGTAGTATCTGTGGCCATATATTGGTTATGTTGAGGCTTCTAGCTAGCATGTTACTTTGTCATTGTATTGATATTAGAGGGGTTTTCCAGGCAAAAAAAGTTTAAAAAAAAAAAAAAAATGTCTGTTAGTGTTACTGCTACTAATGGGTTAATAAATGCCCATATACCTATATCAGTGTTTTGGGTAATTTATTGGTGT
Source organism: Leptodactylus fuscus (assembly GCF_031893055.1). NCBI lineage: Eukaryota > Metazoa > Chordata > Amphibia > Anura > Leptodactylidae > Leptodactylus > Leptodactylus fuscus. The sequence goes on along the minus strand of NC_134268.1, from coordinate 148,081,771 downwards.
CTCTGGGGGCTGCTGGTGTCTCTTGCTTTTGTTTACCGACCCCCACCCATACTATATACTTACTCCCCCATTCTTATGGCGGGATGGCCCCTCCTCCTGTACTGCTCTCGTACTCCTCCTCAGAAGCAGCGACGAGACGAGACACCTCTACTGTGCATGCGTGGAAGCGCAGTAGAGGTGAATTACAGGTGGCAGCACGCATAGTGTAGAAAAGTGGACACCTTGCAGAGAGCAGGAGGAACAGCCATCTCACCAGAAGAAGCCATGGATGGGTAAATATGAGAGGAGTGGATGGGGGGGGGGGGTAGTAGTGATGATCTGTTTCCGGAAATGGAGAAATGGATCGTCACTGGATAATCAGAATATGTCCCTGGGGCGGTCACATGACCACCCCACGGATATGGGTAACTATGCATTTTTGATAATTAATGTTATTTAGAAAGATAAAAGGTTGAAGGGTGTTTAGTTTAGTGTTTTAGGTTATCCTGGAGAAACCCCTTTAACTAAACTTGAGCTAAGGGCGGTCACATATGTAGTTTATTTTGTTATTTTATCCCATTTGTGTCTTATAAACCCCCTTTTAAGTATGAACAATACCTAAGCTGTCATATATAGTAAAGTTCCCTTTAGTTCCCTTTAGTCTTCTTTTATACTTGTTCACATAAGTTGTAATATTATTTTATTAGTAGTAATATTATTATTTACATCCATATTCTGAAAATAGAATATTCTAAACATGTCAATTCCCAGACTAAAATGCGTTAGCCATGTCAATATATCTGAATTTATGAGCTGTGAAGTTCAGTCTATGTCGCATAATAAACAACATATAGTGAAGTCTCTTTGCTCTTCAAAGGAAGTAAATTTTGCTATATTCCTGGTTTGCTAGGTTTGGGAACTTTCCAAACAGAGCATAGTTTTCCATATATACAATTTTCTATACATTAATCATTTCAGCTAGCATAGAAACTCCTACAAGATATAAAAATAAATATATAAATCAAATCCTGAGCTTTCTTTAAACATGCCCTTATTCAATACTAGTCATTTGTACAAGGGATGGTTTTTGTTTAACATATTACTCTTGCTAAATATAATATTAATATACAAAATTAAATTTTTGTTCCATTTTTTCAATGTAGGCATTTATTAGGTAGAGTATATTTTGGAACAATATATTTATTTGTGTATTAGTGCCCTCTAGTGTCAAATCATTACATACACATTCAGGTCCACTAATATTTTACTTTGAATTTATCAGAATAAAATAATTTTGTTCCTTTATAATATCAAGCTGCTGTAAATGAATCTGACAAAGCATAAAATATACATGAGAGATGACATTCATTTACAAGTATGATGTGTCATTGCTTTTGTACACAGCTGGGGTTGGTTATAGACAGGCAGATGTTTAGAGGGTTTATGACATAAAACACGTTTACCCTCTATTCATTGGGCTGAATGTAGGTGTGAACCTGCTACACAGGACAGGATGCATCAATGCTGCCATTCACTTCAATGAGGGCACCAGAGATAGTGAAAGCACAGTACTCAGCTATCTCAGCATTGGTAGGGGTCTGGCGGTCAGTGATCTGACTGTCATGGGGGTGCTGTCATCAATGATCAGACTCCACCGATCAGCTATTTATCCTCTAATATTTATGCTTTGAGGCATAATGGATCCTATCATGGATACCCTTTTTTTCTGACTAACAAGTAGGAATAGCCTTAAGAAAGGCTATTCTTCTCCTATCTTTAAATGTCTTCTTCGCACCACCGTTTGGTAGAAATCCCAGTTTTCTTCAGTATGCAAATGAGTTCTCTTACAGCACTGGGGGCGTCCCCTATGTTGCGAGAGAACTCCCAGCGACGCCTCTATTTTCTTCTGGAATGCCTCTCTCTCTGTGTCTTCTTCCATCCTGGGTTTCATCTTCTAGGCCACAAGAAAATGGCCGCTTACACCAGTTTACTGATTAAGCGGCTACAAGAAAATGGTCACTTACACAGCTTACTGTGTGCCATTTTCTTGTGGCTGCGGGCATGCACTGTCGGCTCTGCCTGAGGCCCGATGGAAGACCTGACTGTGCATTCCTAGAAGATTGAAACCCAGGATGGAAGAAGACGCAGGGAAAGGGCGTTCCAGAAGAAGATAGAGGCGTTGCTGGAGAGTTCTCTTGCAGCAGTGGGGACGCCCCCAGTGCAGTGAGAGAACTCATTTGCATACCGAAGAAAATCCGGATTTCTACCGAATGGCGGGGCAGAGAAGACATCTAAAGGTAGGAGAAGAATAGCCTTTCTTAAAGCTATTCCTATGTGTTAGTCAGAAAAAAAGGGTATCCATTGATAGGATCCCTAAGAGCACATTCAAACTTTCCACAACTAAATAAAAAGCCCTTCATCTATAATAGCAGAATATGCCAGGAATATTCAACTTTATTTTTACCCCTGGGAGGACTTAAAATAATAAACAGTACATACTTACCTGTCAGGGATCCAATGGAGAAACTCCATTTGGGTCCCTGCTCTTCCTGGCCTGAAAATGAGTTGGTGTCATCTGTAAAGTTGTCAGGGACAAGGGATGGCAGCTACCCTGTAAGGCAAAAGTGTTGGGACATTTTAATGGTAATGGATTCATTTGTCAGATATGTCCTCTTTAAGCCCCCAGAACTGAGGATGATGTCACAGGTAATCACATCACATGTAGGGGCTGGGTATGACATCATGATAAGTGATTACATCACTGGTGGTGTTGGCTACGTGAGTGGCCTGTGCTGGTGGCTTGCTTGTCATAATGGTTCCATTAAAGCTGAGTCTCTAATGGTCTAATATAAGAAACTGATGACACCATGGAATCTGGCGCCAATCCATTGGTGTTATTATCACTGATAAAGCAATGTGGGGTAGTCGGGCACTGTTTTAGAGCCTGTCCACACTGGTATTGTATAGTACTATGATAGATAGATAGATAGATAGATAGATAGATAGATAGATAGATAGGAGATAGACAGATAGATAGATAAATAGACAGAGAGAGAGAGAGAGAGAGAGAGAGAGAGAGAGAGAGAGAGAGAACAGGGTTTAAAAGTCACTATCTTTTCAAGCCTCGCACTGGAATCCTATGTACTGCTCTGTACCATGTACACCCTAATGCCCTAATGTTCATACAGTCCTATGTATAAGTATATTTTAGTGCCTTTTGTAGTCTTAGTAATAGTAGTGCCCATTCAAAAAAAAAAAAATAAATCACGTTTCATTGCCATGTTGTCAAATGCCTGCTAAAAAAAAGCAATGGAAATGAAAAGCTACACTTAATAGCAGAGGAGAAACTGCATCTGAGAACTAATACTGCTTTTATTAATACTAAATAGTGATGAAAAGGGAAGAATAAACTTAGCAAATAAGTCCATTTTTGTATTCTATAGCCTGTATTCGCTACCCTTGCAGTTGTGCATGGTGACAGCTACATAGGCCAGACATAGATAATAGGAAGGTCTCGTGATTGGTAATCTACCATAAATTATCATCATGAATCTGTACCTAAATGCTTGAAAGCCTGCCCTGGAATCTTCACAAAGAGCAGAAAGAAACCGCAAAGCAATTTCTGTCTGGCCCGGTCTCCTTTTGCAGCCAACCAAATGAGAGGAACATGAGTCTAAATAGAGATGTGTAGTGACAGAATAATAAACAAGTGGGTTGTTCTGCTTGTAGCCCTGATGAATGATGCGCCCAGGTGTTTCCAATAATGACAATAAGCACTACAACTCAAAGCATTTCGGATTCAAGTCTAATGCATTATTAGGCCATTAGAGGCTGAGTCAAGAAGACCATTTGTGCTCAGACCTATCAATAATGCTTCTTCCCAGCCTGCATTTAGGCCAGAGAAATTAGTCATACTGATATTCTATTTAATAATAACCCAAAGAAGATGCATCAAGAATCTCATTACATTTTAACAGGGTTACAGTAGCCCAGAAGGACCACAAGTTTAATTTTCATAAGAGCATCCATTCCTCAATTATGTCAAACATGAAAATGTAAATGGCAAATTTAATGGTAACAATATCCCTCAAAGCACATTGGCAGGTAGGAACCATTATGTTGAGTGAATGCTGGCTGCATAACAAGAGGATGTTAAGTAAACAGCATTGAATTAAAATTGCAGATTCCAGTTACTTGGCTTGAGCATCTTTGTGAGTGATTCTGCGTGCCGATTGATCATAGGGCAATGCTATGTATAGAGGAGATGGAACGTAAAGACTCTATAATAGTGTACACGTCAGTCATGCCGGTGTCTGACACTCACATGTGGCTGAGCTATCATTTGTGGTTATCAACTTTTCTTATGTTATTAAAATAAAAACACATTAAAAAGAATCTTTAACCTCCACCAACTCCAGCTCTTTGATCCTTTAATGGACACTGAACCACTGATTCTGGTGCAGTTGGAATTTGTTCTCTAGCCCCCACCATTCCTGAGCAATCGGTACAGTTATTTTTGGTGCCTGATATAGTAATTACATTTTGTACTGTCAAGTGGACTTAATTTGCAAGTCCATGACATGATTATGTTGTAATATGATGTATCTAAAGGGGTTGCCTTTGTTAAATCTTTTCCAGTGAGGCTAAATTGAATTCTTCACTATGTGTTTGGAAAGTGATCTCAGCATATCAGATGATGATCACATAGTTATGAGTAGCTTGGTAAAATCAAATGCTACAAAGAACAGGGGAACAGGACCTTTTTCATTCTGTATGTAGGGTTTATTGGTCTGGAAATGAAGGTCGCCTCAGTTTCTGGACCAAAAAATGGGTAGCTGCGACTTGATGCCGGTGCAGTGCATCCAGTCGCGCACTCTGCTCCGGATTAGGCCCAATGAGTGGACCTAGTCAGAAGGAGGGAGTGTCTTCAAGCGGATTCTCGAGGCGACTCCACCTGAAGAATGAGAATGTTGCTTCTTTTTTCCGACTCCTGGAAAAAAAGAACTGACCGGCTCCCATTGATTTCAATAGGAGCTGCATTTTTGGTCAGGATTTTGAGGCAAATTCAGCCTCAAAATCCTAACCAAAAAACTATGTGTGAACTCAGCCTATGAGAGATATCGTAGCTAATTCCTGCCCATTCTGAAGTCAAGTGGGTAGAAAACTGGATATTCAAAATCTGGTGAAAAATGCAGTCACATAAGGGTAAGAAGTGATGTTATTCCTTATGTGCACACAATATCTAATTCTGAAAAGTCACCAGAATGATAGCTGTGCGTCAAGCAGCGCCGCACCTCTCATGAGGTGACCTGAAGCGACCGCTTCAGGTGGTGCTATGCCAGGGCCCCGGGGAGGGCAGCATTTTTGCTGACCTAAGCCAGTTCAGGAAAAGCTGTCCTGGACTGACTTAGGGTCACCGTCACTGAGCGGTGGATTGGGGAGGCCGCTGGAGAGAGCAGGTCCTCTCCCTGCCTGCTAAAGACGCTCGCTCTGCTCGGCCCCGCCCCCTCCACTCGGCCCCACCCCCTTCAGCTCGGCTCCGCCCGCTACACCCCCTCCTCCGAGGGGGGGGGCGGCTTTCTGACGTCCGCCTCAGGCGGCCGAAACCCATGGTTCACCCCTGGCTTCAAGCAGTAGTGCTATCCACAAGGACGCCCTCCACGATTCATGGTGATATTTTATACTAGAATGTAAGAATCTGAGCAGATGCTTTAGCGATTTTGGAGTTCCAGTTGTCAGTAGAGTGTTAATATAAAAAGATGCCGCAAAACTGTAGCCACAGGCTTTGTCATTTTTAACTCCCTGTTGGTTACCTCATTCACACTACTATTTGGGTTTCTGTTCTTCGGGTATGCTTGGGGATCCTAAAAACAGACACGTTACCTGCTAAAAAGCAGTTAACAGTGGTAACCTGCAGACCACATAGACTATAATGAGGTCCCTTGGGTTTACGCCTATAATCAGCCCATAATCTTACACCTATTTTAAGCAGAATGGGATACGTATTTCCCGAAACGCTAGTGTGAACCAATCTTTAACCCCTTCCTGACATGCGCCGTAATAGTACGGCGCATGTCGGGTCTGTAACTATGGCGACCGCCCGGGAGCCGGGCGGCCGCCATAGCCGCCGGGTGTCTACTGCTTTAAGCAGTAGACAACCGGCTCTAATGCCTCCGATCGGAGGCATTAACCCCTCCAGCGCCGCGGTCAAAGGCGCCGGAGGCGCCATTTTCCCGGCGGCGCATGGGCGCCGCCATTTTGGCCCATTTTTGCTTCAGGGCTGACGTCCCATTGCCATGACAGCCGGGAGCCTTGTACAGGCTCCCAGGCTTGTCTGCAAATCCTCTCTTTTACAGGCTGGTCTATGCAGCCTGCAAAAGAGATGATGATTTTTTGCAATGCATTGCAATGCATTAGCATTGTAATGCATTGCATTAGTGATCAGACCCCCTGGGGTTCAACACCCCTAGGGGGTCTAATAAATGCAAAAAAAAAAATAAAAAAAAAAGTTAAAAAAAATATTTCAAAATATAAAAAGAATTAAAAGTTCAAATCACCCCCCTTTCCCTAGAACACATATAAAAGTAGTTAAAAACTGTGAAACATATACATGTTAGGTATCCCCGCGTCCGAAATCGCCCGCTCTACAAATCTATAAAAATATTTTTCCTGTTCGGTAAATGCCGTAGCGGGAAAAATAGTCGAAAGTGCCAAACCGCCGTTTTTTCACTGTTTTGATTCTGATAAAAATTTGAATAAAAAGTGATCAAAGCAATAACATTTCCCGAAAATGGTAGAACTAAAAAGTACACCCGGCCCTGCAAAAAAAGACACCCTATGCATCCCCGTACATTTACGTATAAAAAAGTTACGGCCGTCGGAATATGGCGACTTTTAGAAAAAAAAAATTTTAACACAGTTTTGGAATTTTTTTTAGGGGTCAAAATGTAAATAAAACCATATAAATTTGGTATCCCTGGAACCGTACCGAAACACAGAATATAGGGGACATGTCATTTTGGCTGCACAGTGAACGCCGTAAAACCAAAGCCCGTAAGAAAGTCGCAGAAATGCATTTTTTCTTCAAATCCACCCCATTCTGAATTTTTTTCCTGCTTCCCAGTACATTATATAGAATAATTAATGGTAGCATCATATGGCTCTGGGAGTGGAGAAATAAAAAAAGTTATGGGGTTTAGAAGGAGGGGAGTCAAAAACGAAAAACGAAAATCAAAAAATGCCATCGGCGGGAAGGGGTTAAGGACATCAGGCAAGAGCGATACAATGTTACTCTAGTGTCAGTTTACAATACTGTTACTTGGTTCATTTTGACACTGTATAATCTGCACCTACTCAGAGGGTGAATTGATCACCAAGTGTAAATTTGATTTCAGAGATGAGATAGTAAATATTACAATGGACCAGTGGGACCAGCTGCACTTTTCACTATCTCTACTTTTATTACTGTAAAGATAAAATTATGACAGCCTTTTTTGAGCCAATTCGGGTTTTGGCCGTGAACATAGCACTGTGTGAACAAGGTTTAAACTGACAATTCATGAGTGATCAGCAGACAAGGCAATTATACAAATTGAATGTCTATCTATTACGAAGCAGCTGAGCCTCGGTGTCAGTTAAACAGGCAGATTAACTCCGACTTTACATTTTCACATTTGCTGAGATTTCAATTGTTGGTCGCATCTAAACAAATATCTAGATCACAGCATCAATCATTATATGACTCCGCTTCAATGCCGTTTTTATGACTCAAGCCATTTCTAAGCTAATTATAAAGAGGATTGCTCCTTTTTGATTTTAGTTGGGAAGACACTGTGAAGTAGATAATTATATTATTGTCATTGCATTTTAATTTTAATTGTATTGAAAATGATAAGCAGTCTGATGTGATATGTGATAGAGGCTCAAGGAAATTAAATTTAGCAGAAAAACAACCAAGACATGCAATTTAATTAAATTAATTTATGTAAAATAATCTTAGCTCTTCTTGTGATTAAATAAAGGACTGATGCCAACTTTTCCACACCAATTATAGAGTTAATCACCGGAAGGGATGCGGATTCAGGAATAATATTTAAAATGCAGAATGCAAAACTTCCTAATTCACAATGATCATTTCCTTCCCCAGAAGGAAAGTGACAACCCAATAAAATCGCACTCATAAAGTACCCGTATATATTCAAGTATAAGCCGAATTTTTCAGCCCAGTTTTTGTGCTGAAAAAGCCCCCCTCTGCTTATACTAGAGTCAGCAAAAAAAAAAAAAAATCTATCTATCTATCTATCTATCTATCTATCTATCTATTTTTAGGAGGGGGGAAGGGCTTGAGCCAAAACATCATGTGAAATGTTTAGGCATTGCACCATTTTACTACAAAGGATTCTCTACTGCTTTGTAGAGAATCCTTTGCAAGCAATGACTGCCTGGAGTCTGGAACCTGTGGACATCACCAAATACTGGGCTTTGTTCTCTGTAATGCTTTTCCAGGCCTTCATTGCAGCTGTTTTCAATTGTTGCTTGTTTATGGATCTTTCTGCTCTAAGTTTTGTCTTAAGCAAGTGAAAGGCATGCTCAATCGGGTTGAGATCCTTATACTTTCTTCCCATCATTCTGGTACAAGTTGATCTTAATTTCATCTGTCCAGAGAATGCTGTACCAGAACTGGGCTGGCTTCTTTAGATGTTTTTTTTTTTTTTTTTTGGAAAAGTCTATTCTTCTCCTTATGATGAATCCTAAATATTTGCTCTCATATATTAGACTGAGATACTGACAAACCTACTTCCTGGAGAGTGTTCTTTACTTGAGTTTGTTGTGAACAGGTTTTTCTTCACCATGGAAAGGATTCTGTGATCATCCACCACTGGAGTTCTCTATGGACATCTATGGAAAACAAGCAGAGCAGCAGGGTAGAGACCCGACAGCTACAGCGCATGCTCAGCTCCTGAGCGACTGCCATATTTATATGCCTGGCATCCGCCATACTATTACAGAGGATGTCAGAAAGGGATTAAGATAACTGTCAAATTACCTTTTGGTCCCTTGAAAAAGAGCCTTCACCCAATAAGGATGTGAATACCTCAAATTATAGCTGAGAGTCTGCACTTTAAGCCCATATTGATTATATAACTGTATCTTGAATGCCAAAACTTGTGTCACTGTCCAAATATTTCTGGACTTAAATGTATGTGGTCACTTTGTCTGACTGTTGTTTACTATTTGGAGAAGCAAGGAACCAGCTTATGATTTACAAAGTTCCCAATATTTTACACCCTTCCGAAGTGTCGCTCGTCTGACGTTGTCCATTCTACCCTGCCTAGAGCAATAAACAAGCATACATAGTCAATCCAAGGACACAACTATCTAAAGCAGGGGTCTCAAACTCAATTTACGAGGGGGCTGCTGGAGGTAGAGTCTGGGTGAGGCTGGGCCGCATCAGGTTTTCCACAAGCTATGCTCGCCGCAGCAAATTTAGCTCCGCCCAATTTTATGCTGTCTCCACCCATTCTTATTCATTTTTCATGTGCCCCCATACAGTCTAATCCTCTTATAGTCACCCGTATATTATATGTCCCACATTATAATGTTCCCTTCCAACTGTCCCACAGTATTAAGTCCCTCTTCTGGTGCCCCAGTTTAAACTAGGAGAAACTAGAGGGGACATGAAACTGGGGCAGCTGGAGGGGGACATAAAACAGTGGGGGTAGTTGGAGGGGGGCAATAAATTAATGGCAACTGAAGTGGGACATTAAACTGGAGGCAACTAGAGGGGGACATTAAACTCGGGAGGCTAGAAGCAGACATTAAACCGTAGGGGTAGCTGGACGGTGACAATAAACTGGGGACAACTAGAGACAGACAGGTCCCCCTCCAGCTACTCCCACGGTTCACTGCCCCCTCTAGTTGTCCCCAGTTTAAGTTCCCCCCTTCATCTACCCCCAGTTTCATCTCCCCCAACCATTTCTCCCCCAGTTTGATATCTCCCTTCATTTGCCCCATGTTATGTCCCCCCTCCATCTGTCCCCAGTTTCATGTTGTCGCTCCATCTGCCCCAGTTTCATGTGCCCCCTTCATCTGCCCCCAGTTTCATGTTCTCCTCCATCTGCCCCAATTTCATATATCCCCTTCATCTGCCCCCATTTTCATGCTCCCCCTCATCTCTGCCCCCATTTTCATGCTCCCCCTCATCTCTGCCCCCAGTTTCATGTTCCCCTTCCATCTGTGGCCCCAGTTTCATGTCCCCCCTCCATCTCTGCCCCTAGGTTACTGACATACACACACTCCACTCTGCATCTCACATTCCTCTTCATCTTCTGGCCAGCACACTAAGACACGCCTCCCTAGTCACGTGACATCTGACGTCACACACAGGTCCTTGAGTTTTATACTTCAGTAGTACTAGCTCTCCACCGATCACCCATCACTTTCTTTTGCTGTTATAAGAGTGGGGGAGTGATCAGAGGAAAGTTTAAGTAAAACACTAAAGGGACATAGTGGGACATGCAGGGAGCTGCGAGGGGGCTGCAAACTATCGTCCCGAGGGCTGCAGTTGGCCCGCGGGCTGCAAGTTTGAGACCCCTGATCTAAAGTGTATGGCCAACTTATAAAAAAGGTACTACTCTTGTCTATGGCATATAGCTGTACTTCATTGAAACCGATATAAGTTCCTTAAGATATTGTTTCTCAAAAACATTGAGGGTCCATTCACATGGAGAAAAATGGTGAGGAATTTGGTGTGGAATTTCAGCGCTGAAAAAAAAGCCTCCCATTGAAACCCATTGAGCTCAATGGGAGGCTTTTTTTCAGCTCTGAAATTCCACACCAAATTCCTCCCCATTTTCCTCCGTGTGAATGCACCCTAACATTTTCTCTTATACATGCCCTTTAAGTCGAAAGTCTGCTGCACATAGTAAAACACTTTCTGCCTCCACCAATAAAACTGTACATCTTATATTTCCAGTTCTGCGAGGATCATGTCTGTAAAAGGTATAGCATTGCAATTTTTGAACTAAAGTCAGAAGTGAATTGAAAATGAACGTGATATATAAATGCTGAATCCATTTCTAGCTTTGGCTTAAAAACTGGTAAAAAAGTAGAATAAAAAAAAAAATGTATCTGAAATCACTTTGAGGTTAAGTTTTAGAGCCCAAACCAGGTATGTATCATAAAGAGTGAGAGTCTATAATGGACAGATGGTATTTCTCCTCTCTTTTTTTTCAATCCACTACTGGATTGAGAAAGTGCATCAAAAAGTCGGAATGTCTTTCCTTACTGTAGTGGTGATAGTGAGCTTCTATAGTATGCTCCGTAGGTTCAATAAGTCTTCACCTTGAGTAATAATCTCATCCACTAAGGCTTATGAATTTCTGAAGTAAAATAACACATGTTCTCAAGTGAGGTGGTCGAATTAGACCCATGTTAAAGACCATTTGTCATCACTAAAGTGTTCCACAGTCATATTTCATTGACCTCCATGTCTCCACTACTACAACTTCACAAGAAGCCCATAGTTACATTGGCATGTTGTACTCACCACTTAGGCCCCAGAGCATCTTGTAATAATAAACCAGTAATTGAAAGTTGAGTTCAGTGCTGCTGTTTGCCCAGACACCGAGCTTGTTGAATGATATCCACAGCAGGCACTGGCTGAAGTGATGAAAGAACCTATTAGTATGCTTAGTCTGTTGCCGGCTAGAGTGTGAAGACAGGATCTCTTCAAACAAATAATAGTCACACAAATTTAGAAAGTCTGTTTGTAAGAAAGTTCCTGTTTAGATGAAGGTATAAACACAATGATTTAATACCCTGTAATGTTTTACAATTCATGACATTAGCAAATTCGATTACAACAGAATATGTGTGAAATAATATTCTAAGTTGATTTATAAAATAAACTGTAACCACATCCAAAAAAATATTCATTACCATTTACAATGATAGACTCAAACCATTTAACCTAAAATTATATGTGCACTTGATGAATATACATGAGAGAATTCAGAATTCGAAAAGGTATTTCCAACTCAGCCTTTCATAGTTTATGTTTGGGATTATGGAAAACAGCTCAATGGATTGTTCCCTTAATTACCATAAACATAAATGGGAATTATAGAAATATCAAACGTAACTCCTGATCACTTCTATGGGAATTATGGAAAGCATGCTCAGCTAAGTGACAGCTGTCAAGATGCGTTGTCCTATATCAACCATAAAAGGTTTAGATGGGAATATCCATTTAGGCTAAGGCCCCACATAGTGAACCACAGCCAAAAAGCGCTGTGCAAAAAGACCATTGCAGAAATGCATTGTTTTTTTTGTGTGTGTTTTTTGGCAGTGCTTTTTACAGAAAGTCCACAGACTTCTCCTCTGTCCCTATTACACCTATATGGAAAACATCAGCATTTCCATAGTTATAACTGACATGCTGCGATTTACAAAAACATGAATGGCAGCATTTCTGTTGTAGATATTGCTCTGTAATGTGTGGACGGGATTAGGTAGCATCCCATCCTCTTTGCAGGTACTGTGAGACGCTGTAGTTTTTGCTGCAGCCAGATCACAGCGTTTTCCCAACATGGAGCCCCAGACTTAATACCCAGTCACATTTTTTATGCTTTTAAAAATAAAAACATAAATTTGCCCGTTTCTGAAAGTGCCTGTTTATGTTTTAATACACACACAGTGTTTATATTGGAAGGAGTAATGTCTTATCAAAGTACTCCAAAAATGATCCCATTTTGGGAACTTGCATGTGCAATAGGTCTGGTAATATTTTGAAAAAAGTACAATACAGAATAGAACATAATGGACCAATTCACAGGCAAGGTCTAGCTGAATGCTGGCAGCAGTGGTAACATATATGCCATTACAGTATGGTATACTACATGACATGATCAGCATTTGGAGAGAACACAGATGAGTTGAATGCAGTGGTGAAGCAGGAGCGGACAGCTCCTGCCTCACCACTGTGCCCCCTATGTGCTTCGGCTTCGGGAGCTGTAAGCGTGATGTGATGACATCACTCACATCATGCCTGCAGCTCCCAGGACAAGAGACTGCAGACTGTGCAGTAGAGGAGCAAGGAGAGATGAATATGTGTTTTTCATGTAAAATTTTTGCAGCTGAAGACTGACATAAAACTGTGTTGGCAAATGGAGGGGGGCAATATGAAAGGGGGACATATATGGGGGACATTAAACTGGGTGGGGAATATGAGGGGGACATTAAAGGGGTTGTCCCACGTCGCATACTTACCCGTCTTCGTTCCTCTAAAATCTTCTGTCTTCCGGCTTTGTCTCGTCATTGGTGGGCGTGGTCACATATGCAAAGCCAAGCGGCGAGATGCCGCCGGCCCTGCGTGCGCGCTCATACACCAGTCTAGCATTCACAATGCGAATACAAGACCCGACACCCTGCAGGTCTGTATTTGCACTGTGAAGGCTAGACTGGTGTATGAGCTTGCACGCAGGGCCGGCGGCATCTCGCCGCTTGGCTTTGCATATGTGACCCCGGAGCGGAACAGCATCGCTTCTGCCGCTGCTTGCTTCATGCAGGGCAGAAGCATAGCGATGTGCCTGTGCCGGCGTCTAACTGTCCCCAGCATCCGCTGTAATAGGCGGATGCTGGGGAGTTAGATGCCGGCACAAGCGAAGCCAGCAACATCGCTATGTGCCTGCCCTGCATGAAGACAGCAGCGGCAGAAGCGATGCTGTTATTCTGCTCCTCCGCCCCGGAATAGCAGCATCGCTTCTGCCGCTGTTGGCTTCATGCAGGGCAGGCACATAGCGATGTTGCTGGCTTCACCTGTCCCCCAACGGGTAAACTACCCCCCCCCCTCCAGGCTCGCTCCCGTGTACTTAGCCACTCCTCCCTCCCCCCTGAGAGCAGGCAGACACATCACTTGACTCAGGTCAGGGCTGTGGCCACAAAAAAATGAATAAAGTAATATAGTGGCCAAACAAAGCAGTTTTGCTGAAGCAATGTATTTAGGAAAAGTCTTACATTCACATTTACAAGCATTATAGATAGGATCCTTGTGATGGGACAACCCCTTTAAACTTTGGGAGCAGATAGAAGAGGACATTAAAGTTTGGAGGCAGATAGAGGGCATTAAACTGTGGAGACAGATGAAGAAGGACATTAAACTGGTAGCAGATGGAGGGGTCATTAAACTAGGGACAACTGGAGGGGGACATTAAACCTCACAATTAATTCCATGGTGCTGTACATTTGAGGGTTTACATACAGTACACAAAATATTCAAAAGAAATGCAATATTAACAGTGACTGTTAGTATTGTATGACTGACAGTAACTGGCACAGTGGGACTGAGGGGGGTTTCAATCTAGAAGGGAAGAGGGATAGAGACAGTAGGTGAGGGTAGAGGGTGCTGAATTGGTGGTAAGGTTGTAGTCCTTCCTGAATAGGTGAGACTTCTAAATAAAGTGGGAGTTAGTTTCATATTATATCCTATGGTTAGGTAGCTACAATTCAAATGTATAACATAGTAGCAAAAAAAAAAGAAGCTAAAACGTGAGTTACACTTTAATATTACATACTATGGTTAGGTAACCAGAATTCAAATGTATAACACAATAGCAAAAAAAAAAAAAAAAAAAAAAAAATGGGAGTTACACTTTAATTATATACTATGATTAGGAAACCACAAACGTAATTGCAAACCAGTTTCCAGAATATAATGGAAAAGCAATAAAATAATAACTTAATAAACAGGCAGATTTATTCAATTTACTGGAAGTTGTATAAAAGTGAACACTAAGCTATAAATTGTATCTTCCTCAACTGTATTCACAGCTTAAACAGAGACATTTAATTAGATGACGGAATGTTAGATTTGAACACAAGTTTAACCCCTTAAGGACGCAGGGTACTTTGGGCCTTAAGGCTCAGACCCTGTTTTTCAAATATGACTTCTTTTACTTTATGTGAGGATAGCTTCATAATGCGTTTACCTATCCAGGTGATTCCAAGATAGTTTTTTCGTGACACATTGTACTTTATGTTGGTGATAAATTTTGGTCATTATACTTTGTGTTTGTTTGTTAAACAAAAGGACAATATACTGAAAATTACATAAAATTATCAATTTTGAAAGTTTCTGTTATTCTCGTGAAAACACAGACAGTCCTATCACACAAAATTCTTCCTAATTAACATTTCCCATATGTCTACTTTATATTGGCATTGTTTCTTCAATGTCCTTTTACTTTTCTAGGAAGTTAGAAGGCTTATAACTTTAGTAGCAAATTGTCAGATTTTCAAGAAAATTTAAAGATTTTGTATTCTAGGGACCTATTTAGTTGTGAAGTGACTTTGAGGGGCCTATATAATAGAAAAGACCCATAAATGACCCCATTTTTGAGACGGTAGTCTTCAAACTATTCAAAATAGTATATAGGAACTTTATTAACCCTTTAGGTGTTCCACAGGAATTAATGCAAAATGAAGGTGAAATTTCCAAAAGTCACTTTTTTATGCACATTTTCCATTTCAAACCACATTTTTCCGTAACAATGAAGGGGTTAACAGCAAAACATACCATAATATTTATTTCTCTGATTCTACAGTTTGTAGAAATATCCCATATGTGGCCCTACTGTGCAATGTGACTCAATACGTGTCCTCAGAAATCAAAGAGCACCTTTAGGGATTTCGGGCAGCAATTTCATTAGGATGGTTTTTAGATACCATGTTGCATTTACAGAGCCCTAGAAGTACCACAATAGTGGGAAACCTCCACAAGTGACCCCATTTTGGAAACTGCACCCCTCAAAGAATTTATCAGGGGGTGTAGTGAGTATTAGTATCCCAGACGTGACTGTACAGTGGATGGTGAAGAGGTAATATGTAAGCGGTGCGGAGGACATCGGGAGCACCAAATTCCCTACTATGTCCCAGTAGCTACTATGATTGGGGGGTCACTTTGGGGGTCTCTTCTATTGTTTTTTTTTCTTGTAAGCTGCAAAACTGGTCTGTACCCTGACATACACTCGCACCGCTTATATATTCCCCTCCTGACGCATTTTGGCGATTTTGGGGTTTTTTTTGTCTTCACATTATTCAAGCTATATTTTTTTATTTTTGTGTTGATGTGGACATATGAGTGCTTTTATTTTTCTGGGATATGATGCATTTTGTAATGACACCATTTTTGGGTGCCTATAGCTTATTGGCTATTTTTTATTAACTCTTTTTTTGCTGGATAAAAAAAAAAAAATCAATTCTGGCATTTCATTTTACTTTTTAAATGTTTTTCCACATGGTGTACAGCATAAGTATCATGTGAACTTTATTCTGCGGGTCGGTACGGTTACAGCGATACCTCATTTATAGGTTTTTTTATGCATTAGTAATTTTGCCGAACAAAAACCCACTTGGGGACATAAATCAATGTTTTTTGCATCGCCATCTTCTGAGATGCGTAACATTTTTATTTTTCAATTGACAGAGTTGGTTAAGGGCTTATTTTTTGCGAGACAACCTGCGCTTTTCATTGGTACTATTTTGGTGTACATACGACTTTTTGATCACTTTTTATAGCATATTTTTTAAGGTGAGATGGCAAAAAAACATTATTTCCGGCGGTTTTTTTCCGTTTTTTTTTTCAACATTTACCATATAAATTCACTGACGGGTAATTTACTCAATTATTAACTTTGTCACAGAAAGAGTAAATTTAAAACATAACTTTTAATTTTTAAGATAAAAAACAAACAAAAAAAGGCCCCAATGTGCGCTAAAAATTGAGAAATGACACACACTATACGGAATGATGGTGTCCGTGTGCGTTAATAAATTCCTCAATATATAACTGTAGTCACTGTATAGAAGGATAGTGACCCAATTAGGAGAATGTAGATAGGAGAGCCATGAGCAACTGCCCCTCAGTCATCCATATATAGATAGCACCCTAACCTGTACTGGTTATAACAGTCACTCTAAACCCCTGTGATTAATTACACACCTGGGGATGGAAAGGGTATATGGATTTGGCATAAAGTAGATATTACTGCTCTCCTATTCTGACCTAATGTGGGCTATGTACTCCTCATAGCTCCTCTACGCGTTTCGCCAATGTATATTGCATGGCTCCTCAGGAGGACGATATTAAATATATACAGCCGCTATTGTTTGCAGTTAAAACTGCAGTTCCTGCATCCTTGATGGTAGGAAGCAGTAATGTGCTATGCCGGCGTGCGCGCCCAACTGCCGGCTAGTTAAAGGCACAAGCCACACCTCCAGGCACTACCCTCCGTGACATGGCGTGTGCTGATTGGGCACACCCACGTGGTTGTCACGTGATGTCCGTGGGCGTGGCTATGATCAGTAAAGTAACCACCCATCTAGCCTGGCTGGAGAACCTCAAGTCCCAGCCAGGCTATAAACGACTAGATGTTTGTCTGTGTGATTAACCATTCCTTTTGTAAGGCCTACATCTTGCATATATATGGAGGTCTATTCATTCCCAAAGGTTTAATTGTAATAGAACTATTGCTGATATGTCACAGTCAATGTCTTGAAACACAAATAGATACAGTTAGATCCACACGGATTAACCTAAGGTCCATCAGATTTTTATTACCATGTCTAAGGAGATATTATACGAACCACACATGATCCGTTGAACACAATAATAATTTGTTAGTCCATAAGCGTCCCCTCACACATGTGCGAGTCGATAAAGTTATTAACATAGTTGTGCTCCTAATGATAAATCAATATTTGCACCTTATTCCATAGTAAACAATATGATTCTAGTCATATAGTTGATCCCGTACTATGTCATGTATCCATTGTGTGGACTTTTACAGGAGCATAAATAATGCCATCTTATAGGGGTGATACTCTTACAGAAAGCAACTGTAATTGATGTTTTCATTAAGTCCTAGTGGTGCAAGTGTTTTCAGTCTATATGTCCACTCTGCTTCTTTCTGTAATATTTTTTTTATCTAAATCACCACCTCTTGGACTTGCCCTCACCACCTCAATTCCCTGAAAAGTAAGTATTTGTAGGTTTCCCTCATGATATTCCCACATATGCCTACTCAATGGACGATCGTCCTTCCGTCTGATGTTCCCTATGTGGTCGAGGATACGCCTACAAAACTTACGGCTTGTCTTGCCCACATATGCCTTGGGGCAGCCACAGGTTGCCATATATACAAGACCTGCCGTCTGACAGTTAATAAAACTGCGGATCTCATATGTAATACCAGTAGAGGTACTTGTAAATTCTGCCCCTGGTTTAATAAATTCGCAGGCCTTGCAATGTCCACAGCGAAAATTTCCTAGGGGAACATGTTTACTTAACCAGGTTGAATGATTTTCTGGCCCTAGATGGCTGTGTATTAGGCGATCCTGTAAATTTCGCCCCCTGCGGTATGTGACAGATGGATGTGGTGTGAGCATTTTGTTAATATCAGAATCTGCTTGAAGTATGCTCCAATATTTATTGAGAATGTTTCTGACTTCCCTATTACGATTGTCGTATGTACCAATCACCCGAAGTTGACTATTATTCGTTTCTTTTGGACGGGGATTTAATAACGCCGTACGATTCTGCTTAGATGCATAATCGAACGTCTCTTGTAGGATGTCCATCGGATATTCACGTTCAAGGAAGCGCTCAGTAAGATCGTCACACGCTATTCTAAAGTCTGAATAGGTTGAGCAGTTTCTCCTCATGCGTAGATATTGTCCTCTGGGGATACCCTTACGCAGAGAGCGAGGATGGAAACTATTCCATGAAAGGAGACTATTTGTGGAGGTATCCTTTCTATAGATGTCAGTAGTGATGTAACCCTGCTCATCTATCATGATCTGAAGATCTAGAAAGGTAAGTTCTGTGCTGCTAATTTCTGCCGTAAATCTGAGATTTAAATCATTCGCGTTCAAACTACGAACGAACTGATGAAAGTCATCCCTAGTGCCGGTCCAAAATAATAGGATGTCATCCATATATCTCATCCAGCTGTGGATCTATGTATATTGTTAATTTTCATCCACAAAGACGTGTCGCTCCTCCCACCATCCGAGATATAAATTCGCGAAACTTGGCGCGGCGGGACTGCCCATCGCAGTCCCGACTATCTGGAGGAAGGAGCGACCGTCAAAGGTGAAATAATTGTGTTTTAGAACAAAGTCTAGTAGATCCATCACCAGCTGGTTATGTGATGCCAAGGTGTTACTTCTGGCATCCAGGAAGCGCCCTACAGCCCCACACCCCAAGTCATGGGGTATGGAGCTGTAGAGCGCCTCCACATCCAGGCTGGCTATCAATGTGCCAGCTGGGAACACAGCACCCTCCAGCTGTCTAAGCACATCTTGCGTATCTCGTACATACGACGGGAGTGATACCACGAATGGTCTGAGTATTTGGTCGATATACAAACTAACCCCCATTGTCACACTCCCGATCCCTGAAACAATCGGCCTGCCTTTCAGGGGATTAACCCCTTTATGTATCTTAGGCAGACAATAAAAAGTGGGTGTAATTTACCATATAGGTGAAATAATGTTTTAGTTTTATGGTACAGGTTGTTACGGACACGGCGATACCAAATATGCATTGTTTTTATTATTTTTTAGGTGTTTTTTTTTTATAACTTATTTGCTATAGAAAAAGGGAATTTTGGGGCTTTATTAATTAATTAATTAATTTCACACACTTTATTTATTTATTTTTTTACACTTTTTTCACATTTTTTATTTGTCCTATTAGTGTACTTGAACCAGCAATACTCTGATTGCTGGTCCAGTACTATAGCCTGCAATACACGTGTATTGCAGGCTATATAGGAAGTGTGTCTCTGCAGACACAGAGACACACTTCCGGGCATCACGGCAGGATCACCAGGTAAGTGGGGGTCCTAGCAGCCCGGGGTCACTAACCAGACCCCGGGCTACATAAAATTCATCAGGGCACCCCCCGATCTCGCTGCGGGGGGTGCCCAGGGGGGGGGTGATGTGACAGAAAACGCTCTCGATGTCGCGGACATGTGTCCGCGGCATCGGAAGGGTTAATACCGCCGATCGGAGCGGAGCTCCAACCGGCAATTCACTGGGGCAGCTCGTCCTGGCCCTCGGCTGTGTAATTCAGCCGAGTGCCGGGTGTAATGGCGCAGGCACAGCTTCTGTGCCGGCGCCATTACTGGTCAGTAATAGTACTGACCTGAGCGCGAACGTGCTACTTGCCAGGACGTACTATTACTGACCAGAGTGTTAAGGGGTTAATGGGGAACCAAAAAGGATATGAACGCAAGATATATTTGGCTATTTTACCTTTATTCTTATGTTGTAACATCTAAAACATTAGAAAAAATATTAGAAGCTATAGATTTTACATCCAGAATATTATGTAAAACATAAAATAACTTAGCAAGAACTATTTAACAAGTATTATAAATTATTCCATGAATATATCTGTGTATTACTTGTATATTGGCACAATTAGTTATGTATTGAATGCAATAATGTTGTTTTTTTCTTTATATGTTTTGTAGTCAGATTAGCTGCTCTATTATTTTACACATTTGGCATGGTTTTATGACGTTCCCTTCTGGGTATCCTCTTACTGAATCAAGGCTGTCTAACATTGTTTTGACTAAAATGTACAGGTGATGTGACAAATAATTCCTTCTATCTTTTATTTACGGCTTGAGCGAATCAAAAGACCTTCAGACAAGTCTATCTTTTTTATCTTCATTTATTTATTGGTGAAACTATCCCATTTGTGCCTTGCAATTAATTCATCTTTAATCCAGCGATTAGAAAGACACATGAAATGTTACACCTCGGTAAGCTTCAAATCAGGAGTCTAAATCTGTATTCTAAGTGTGAGTCAAAAAGACCTGGAATGAAATGGTTGTATTACACCTCCCTAGTTTGTGTGGGAGAAGTCAAAGGATTTATATGAAAGTAAAGCTACCGTTCTAAATGAGAGAATTGCATTATGAACAACTCCTGGATATAATGTTATCAGAATTACACCCTGTTAGAATTAAATTAGAGGGGATTTCCAGGCAAAAAATCATTTTTCAAAAAAGGTCGGATAGTGCCTAATAAGTTAATAAGTTCAACCAAATACCTTTAGCAGTGTTTTCATGTCTGGGTTTCTCTGGGAGCTGCTGACATCTTCTACATTTGTTTACATGGGTAGTTTTTCCTATAACTACAATGATGCTTTGCACTTTACTCAGAGCTGACTTCTTCCCCCTCCTTTTCTCACTTCCTTACCCCCTCCCTTTCTCACTCACACCACCTCTCTGTTTCCCTGGCTAGCCCACCCCTTCCTAACAAACTCAACCCCCACCACCCACCACATCATACTTACCTGTCTTCGGGGCAAGACCTTCTGGTCACGGGACTTCACTTGTTCTGGTCAGTCAGCACCTCCTTGAGGTCTGCTGGCTGATCACACCTGCAGTATAGCGCTTGAGTGCTATTATTAAGGTCAGTGGGAGATTATTATTACTAAGAGGGCCTTATATTAGTAAGACTAGAGGAAATATTATTTATAAGGGGAACTTTTAATAATAAGACCAGGAGGAACCATTATTCTTAAAGGGGAGCTGTTTATAAGGAAGAACTATTATCTCATTTTCCGGTGTATAAGACCAGTTTTTAACTCTTGAAAATCTTCTCTAAAGTCGGGGGTCATTTTATACACCGGGTCTATAGCCCTCTCTGTCTACAAGACTATCAGAGCTTTTCCCCCTTGCTTGCCTTTGTATCCTATTATGGTACCTCCTTCTCTGCCTCTCAGATCTCACTGAGGACTGCAGTGAGGAGGTGCCTCATCGGGAAGGTGTACCATAAGTGGAGCATGCTGCAGGTGTACAGAATGCTCAGTGTATGGCAAAAACAGAGAGAGTGGCGCTGTGCCGACAAAAACACGCCTCCTTCGTCCCTCCTTCTCTGCCTCTCAGTTCTCGCTCCTGCAGTGAAGCGACGTACGTGCACATGTGCAAGATCTGAGAGGCAGAGAAGGAGGGCTGGGCCAAACGGGTGACAGAGGCGTGCTTTTCTCAGCACTCGGTACAGCGCCAATCTCTCTCTCTATTTGCCATACTCCAGGTGTTCCAGACGCCTGCTGCATTCTACAATTATGGTACACCTTCCCGGTGAGGCGCCCCTTCACCTGGTCACTGCAGTCCTCAGTGAGATCTGAGAGGCAGGAAAGTAGGGGCAGACTAGACGGGTGAAGGAGGCACGTTTTTCTCGGCACAGCGCCGCCCTCTGTCTTTTTGCCATACCCCGGTGGTGGTGAACCTAGCCTCTCTGTTGCCTAAGCCGGACGATCAAAAGATGCCCCTCCAGTATTGAGTCTGGGGCGGGGGGGTGTTTTGATCGTCCGCCTCAGGCAGCGGGGGGGTTGGGGGTACTAGCGGTAACATTACAATAAAAACAATGCAGTAATACTTTGTGCAGCAATACTCACAGGAGATGTCTTCCCACATTTCCCGTCTCTTCCCTTTGGACCGCCATGACCACTTCTTCCAGCTGTGACTTGACTCTGTAAACTTTGCAACACAGACATTTTTGACTCCTCACTTCTCCACACACCCAATCTCTCTCTCTCTCTCTCTCTCTCTCTCTCTCTCTATATATATATATATATATATATATATATATATTTCCCACAGCGGCACAATAGACTGTGGGGCATAATAGAGGTTACAGGGGCCACAGTGGACCCTTCAAATTCTATTATGCCCCGCAGTTGCCCACCCATGAACTATTATTATACTCACAGATATTTTCAGGCCCCCGAGTATAATAATCAGAGCCCCAGGAGAGGTGAGGGAACATAATAAACAGTGTTACTCACCTCTTCAGGATCCGATGTCAATCCTAGCAGGCTTCGGGCCTATATTATAATGTCCTAGACGTCACGTGGTCTGGGATATTACCTTACAGGCCCAAGGCCTGTTCTAGCAGTAACAGCCTGTTGCCATACAGGCCCAAAGCCTGTGCTAGCAGTAACAGGCTATTACTACTAGTACAGGCTTCAGGCCTATATGGTACTGCTAGCACAGGCTTCAGGCTTATATGGTAATATCCCAGACCATGTGATGTCTGGGACATTACCATATAGGCCTGAAGCCTGCTAGGATTAACATTGGATCCTGGAGAGGTGACTAACACTATTTATTATGTTCCCTCACCTCCCCTGGGGCTCCGATTGTTATACTCGGGGGTCTGGTATCGGTCCCGGTACCGTAGGGCTTTACAGTCAGAAGGGCGTTTCTGACACTTAGCCAGGAACGTCTTTCTGCCTCGCGGCGCCTATCGCGCTGTGCTGTGGAGCAGGGAGGAACTCCCCCCTCCCGCTCCTGATAATACTCGTCTATGGACGAGCTGTGTGAGCAGAGGGAGTGGGGCGTTCCTCCCCGCTCCACAGTACAGCGCGATAGAGGCCGCGAGGCAGAAGGACGTTCCTGGCTGTCAGAAACGCCCTACTGACACTAAAGCGCTACGGTACCGGGACCGATAGCGCTTTACACCGGGCACAGATTGGGAAAGCCGACAGTGCGCTGAATTCAGCGCACTGTCAGCTTTCCAGCAGTATATAAAACTGCATGTGCCCGATCTGATGAAAGGTCCTCTTTAAGAGCGGCCGCTCTCCTGCATTAGGCAAAAAAAAGTTTTTAAAAATTGCCGCGGCTGCCATCCCCGGAGCGTTGCTGCCCGGGCGTTTCAGGTGCCTGAAGCTTGCTTCACTTACGGAGGAGCAAGATCTGAGAGGCAGAGAAGGAGGTATGGTACCAGTAATAAGCTTGAAGGGCGGGCCAGAGGGATGTGATACCACTCTGATAGTCTTGGAGACAGGGAGAGCTGGGCAGGCAGGGAGAGCTGGGCAATCCAAGCAGGATTTGTATTCAACAACCAGCCAATCGCCGTTAAGGTACATCGCTTGCCATAATTGTCTAGTTGTATACTGGGTACCACACTACAGTATATCACCAGTATCTTCACCTGTTCATACAGTATGACATCAGTACATACAGTACAGTATACACATTCCTACAGTCAAAACCCCATCATGGCTCAACCAGCAAGAAAAAAGAAATATGAAGCCAGTTTCAAACTTAAAGCCAGTTTTAAACATTAATATGGAACATAATAACTGCGCTGCTGCAAGACAATATGGAGTAACAAAAAACATGGTTTAAGACTGGAAAACAAATAAAAAAGCATTAAAGAGTATGCCAAGGGGTAAGTGGGCATTAAGAAGAGGCACCCCAAATTGGCCAGAACTCGAAAAACATGTAGCAGATATGGTCAATGATCATTGCCAAAACGGTTATGTAGTGACATGAAATAAAATACGTTTGTTGGCACTTCAGTGGGCCAAATCTAACCCAGATCATGGCAACAGATTTAAG
This sequence comes from Leptodactylus fuscus, assembly GCF_031893055.1. Taxonomy (NCBI): domain Eukaryota; kingdom Metazoa; phylum Chordata; class Amphibia; order Anura; family Leptodactylidae; genus Leptodactylus; species Leptodactylus fuscus. The sequence goes on along the minus strand of NC_134268.1, from coordinate 148,057,370 downwards.
GCCACTGTATCCTGGTGTACTAGATTCATGGCAAGGCATAGTATGGTACTGAGGGAAAAGACGAAAATTGCCCCAAAATTACCTGCAGGTCTTGATAGCAAAGTAAATAGTTTCCATCGCTATGTAATACAACAGCGCACTAAACATGGCTATCTGTTAAGAAGTATTGGAAATATGGATAAAACTCCAATGAATTTCGATATGGTTGGAAATAAAACTGTCCATCAAGAAGGAGAAAAAACAATTTTTAATAAAACAACAGGGCATGAGAAGCCAGTTTTACAGTGGTATTAGGGTGCACAGCTGATGGCACCAATCTTAGACCAATGATTTTTAAGTTCCCTGCTGGTGGTTTTGTACATGTGAATGAAAAAAGACTGGATGGATGAAGAAGGGGTAAAGCTATGGCTTGATAATGTATGGAGAAGGCGACCAGGTGGACTTATTCACAAATGTAGTCTACTGGTGTGGGATATGTTCAGGGCTCATTTGAGAGGGCATTCACATGGAGTAAAGTGGTAGTCAGTGATAACTTGTGGCAGAATCAGCGCTGATAAAAAGACTCCCATTGACTTCAATGTGTTCCACGCGGAAGACGGAACCCATTGAACTCAATGGGAGTCTTTTTCTTAGAGCTGATTCTGCCACGAGTTATTGTGGCAGAATAAGCGCAACTTTTCTCTGTGTGAATACCCCCTAACTCCCACCACCAAGCAAAGGCTAGCAAGATTAAACACACATGCAGCAGTTATTCCTTCAGGATTAACATTGTTGGTACAGCCACTGGATGTGTGCCTAAACAAGACATTTAAAGATCGCATTCGAGAACAGTGGAATGAATGGATGGTTAGCGGCGAAAAGTAGGAAACATGTATGCTCCACAGCCAGGGGTGAACCATGGCTTTCTGCCGCCTGAAGCGGACGTCAGAAAGCCGAGTGGAAGGGGGCAGGACGGGTGTAGCGGAGGGGGCGGGACCGAACGGGGGGCGTGCCTGAGCGGAGCGATCGTCTTTAGCAGGCAGAGATCAGGCACGGAGAGGACCAGCGACCTCCCCAATCCACTGCTCAGTGACTGGCTTAGGTCAGCAAAAATGTCGCCCTCCCCGGGGCCCTGGCATAGCGCCGCCTGAAGCGGTCGCTTCAGGTCGTCTGATGGGAGGTGCGGCACTGATCACAGCTGGATGCTTTGTGCAAGTTTGTCATAAAAGCCTGGAATGATATTGATGCAGAAACAGTAATCAAGTCTTTCAAGAAGTGTGCTATATCAAATTCATTAGATGGTGTGGATGACGACTACTTGTGGCAAGATGAAGAAGAAGCCGAAGCTGAGACCACACCATATGATACGGAATTTGATCCATACAATGACTGCCTTACAAATGTATCACAAGATGTCATTGATGTACTTATGATATCAGATATCAGACGAACAGGAGGATTTTGAAGGCTTTTAAAGGAAAACTGTCACACCGGCAAAACCTGTAAAAATATTGTAGCTTGCAGTTATGATGGGTGTTGCTAATTCGCCAGGGAATTGCCCGACACTTGCTCGCTCTCTATTGTTTATCTTCCTCCTATCATCATCAGTTCCAGTTTGGTTCACAGATTAGAAAACAAACAGTATGGCAGCTCCCATGGGTTTATTGTCTTATTCTTCCTTTCAGCTTTAGAGTGTATTAAGAAAAGATTAATCCACTTGTACTGTTTTATGTTTACATGTTTGATGACAAACAGCCTTATTTTTATAAGTGACAGTTTTCCTGCTAAGTACCTGCATATCATAAGCATTTGAATTATTATTATTATTATTATTATTATTATTAATAAAATAGTTTTAAAAAAAGCTTTAAAAATATATAATAAAAAAAATGAAATAAATAAAAGTTCTAAATCACCTCCTTTCCCTAGAATACATATAAAAGTAGAAAATCATATGTCAAACACATACACATTAGGTATCCCTGTGTCCGAAAATGCCCAGTCTACTAATAGTTTTCCTGTACGGTGAACGTCAAAATCAAAAGTGCCAAACCGCCAGTTTTTTTTCACCGTTTTGCCTATGATTTAAATAAAAGGTGATCTAAGCAATAGGCATTCCCCAAAATGGTTTAACTAAAAAGTACACCTGACCCCGCAAAAAAAACCCTCTATGCGTCCCTGTACAGCTGCAGGTTCACCTGTCAATGTGGCCTTGCAGCTGTTGCAAAACTACAACTCCCATATATTAAATATTTTACCATTTTTTGCTTCAAAATTTTTCCCCCCTATTTTCCTCTAAAATCTAGTTGCGTCTTATAGTCCAGTGCGTCTTATAGTCCGAAAAGTTTGCCTGGGGTTATAAATGACGCTCTATGAGTGTTGCTATTTGCTTGGAGACGGCATATATGGTCGTGTCTTGGGATTGGGTGTAGCTCCGTCATCAGTATGGGCGGTGATGATAGATTAGACATGCCCCAAAAGCAGCTCATTCATTTATATGGGGAGCGCACGTATGCCGGCTCCCATAGAAAGCAATGGGATCTGCTTTAAACGCCGCTGATCTGGAACGTTTACACATTCAGAATCAGCCAGCATATACTCCGTGTGAAGGGGCCCTGATTTGTGTTTTTCTAATACACACAAAGTTAAATTAAATTGAATTAACCACTTCAGTACCGGGCCAATTTATGGTCCATGATCAGACACATTTTTGGGTTTTTTTGTATGTGCGGTTTTGAGGGCTGTAACATTTTTCTCGTATGTCTCATTCAACTAATTTTTGTGTCTTTTTTCGGGGACACATAAAAATAAAGCCCTATGTTGTTTTTATTTTCGAATGTGTTTAAAAAATAATTATATCCGGGAAAATATAAACATAATAGGAGGGAAATTGTGTCTGGTTTTCACTTTTTTAAAATTTTATTTAATAACACAAAGTGCAACTGAAAAATTTTATAAAATAGTTTTTCCTCTCTGTTACGGTAATTTTTATTTTGTATGGTGTCATCGGGGGTGAGGCTATAACCTTTAATAACAGCGTTTTATTAGCGTATTATTTTATTTATTTTTTTAAATTATTTTATTTACTTTTTAAACTTTTTTATTATATTTTTATTTTATTTTTTCAGATTGTGTCCCCATAAGGTCATAAGAGACCTTTGGGGACATCTGATCACTTTTTTTTAGTTAGGGAGGCTGATTTCCCCTGCAACTGAGGCTGGTACATTTTGCCTCAGTTGCAGGAGGAATCCAGCCTCCTGCACACTGTTCTTTACACTTACAGAGCTGATCTGGGTCCTGTAGGACCCAGCAGCTCTTGTAAGACACAGAGCCCGGCAGATCACGTGACCGCCAGGTCAGAGGGCGGCCCCATCATGGCGGCGCCCATAGCCGTGTATACAGCGCTCATTATGCACTGTATACATAGTGATTGATAAGGCAGGGAAGGGAATAAACCTTCCCTGCCATCTCTCTGAGAGCTCTGGCTGAATTTACAGCCGGCTCCCAGCTTCAGCAGCTGCACGATTTTGTGCAGCTGTTGTGTTCTGACTGGACGTATCAGCACGTCCTGTCAGAACTAGGCAACCACTTCCCGGACGTTTATAGTCTATGGTCCATGTCTAAAACAAAAAAATGTGTAATTTCAATAATTTTCATGAGAGAAATACTTTGTATAATTGTCTGGGAAAATTCCAATTGAGAGGTGTATAATGCTTGTTGATGGTTATAGAAAGCAATTGATTTCAGCTATTTTTTCCAAAGGGTGTGCAACTAAATATTAAGTTGAGGGCAGCGGTAATTTTATCCGGCCCATTTGTGGAGTTTTGCCTTTTTTGGCTCCATTCCCATGGAGTATCGTGCATTCAGACACGTATACACGTGTCAGAGTGTGAGCGCTCAAAACAGATCCCATTCACTTCAATGTGTGCTGGCTCACGCACGCTACACATTGAAATCAATGGGTTAAAAAGCCTCCCATTGATTTCAATGTGTAGCGCCCGTCAGCCAGCACACATTGAAGTGAATGGGATCTGTTCTGAGCGCTCACACTCTCACACGTGTATACGTATCTGAATGCGCGCCACGTTACTCAGTGGGAACGGAGCCTTTCTCTGTTTTTTACATTGTTCCAATACACACATAGGAAATGAATGAAACATGTGTAATTGCAATAATTTTCTGGGAGAAATACTTAATTTTCTGGAAAAATTTAGGTGTTCCAACACTTACAGTAATGACTGTATAGGTATGCAGTTATAGGACTTAGGGATATGAATGCACATATTTAACTCTTATTTTTAGGTGGTGTGGTACATATACCTCTTGGTTTGTTTTCCACTATTAGCAACTAATATAAATTAATTCTCTTTTTTTTTTTTTTGTTTATAAAACATGTACTTTAAGTAAAAATTGCATGGAGGTTGCAAGTGTCAACAGAAAAAAATATATATATATATGTAAATGTAGCAAGTTACGGTTTATTTTTCCATTTCAAAACTGAAAATTGCCCTGGCAGCCAGAGGTGCAATATATATATATATATATATATATATATATATATATATATATATATATATATATATATATATATAAAGCCCTGGCAGTGAAAGGGTTACATGGCATATTTTGCATTTTGTAGCAGTTTTAGCTTCAGTAGGCTCCATTTTCAGTTGTCTCAAAGATGGTGGGTGGTGACTGATCTAATAAAAGGAGCACATAGGAAGTCAATCATTTCACTCTCACTCTCAAGCATCAACAGCATCATATACAGTAGGATATAATAGAGATCTACTGATTAGAGATGAGAGAACACTATTCAAAACAGCCGTTTCGAATCGCACGCTCTCATAGAAATGAATGGAAGCGGATGGCACGCAGACTTAGCCGGTGGCCGGCCGCTTAACCCCCGCTATGTCCATTCATTTCTATGGGAGCGTGCTATTCAAAACGGCTGTTTCGAATAGTGTTCTTCATCTCTACTACTCACCTTTATTTATGTGAATAAAGCCCTTGTAGTGAGATGCAAAGTTTATCTGTAGTTGTGTCTTTCTCTATTCTCTCTCACTTGACTTCTCAATCCTCCCCCTCCCCTCTCCATAACTACTATTGGGAGCTGTAGTTTGACACCCCTGCAAAGCTTCCCCATTTCAAACATAAATACAAAAAATAGAAATAAATATATTAGGTATCACAGTATTTATTACAGTGTATTAGTCTATGTCTTCCGCCGTGTGAATTCTCCATGCGGCTACCTGCGACAGGATGCCAATGTAGTGCATCGGCATCCCGTCGCAGCATCCCGTTCCTGATTAGGCCCGAATGAATAGGCCTAATCGGGAGCGAGTCTCGCTAGAATCCGTGAGAAGAAAGGGCCTTAAAGTGCAAATAAGGCATGGTGAACAGAATATAAAAAAAAATGCTGCAGTGAAACAAATTAATGTGTTTTTGGTCACCTAGCCCACCCCCTATAAAAAAAAGAAATAAAAAGTGATCAATAATTATCGGAGTCAAGGAAACAACTTAGCACGGTAAGCTACACTGTTTCCATAACACCTGAGGTATGGAGACAGCTATCTCAGTGTGCAATGCTGTTTCTGTATCTCCTATTTACTTCTATGGGGGTTATGGAAACAGTGTAGAACAGCTGTGTTCGACTGTTTCCGAAAATCCTGGCCTGGTAGTCAGCCCATCAAGTTCCGCATTCCCATTGTAGAGCTTATTCACATGTAATGCTCATTTTGCGAACAGCCGTTTTATACACAATGACAATGAATGTTTCTATTCTCAAGTCCATTTTCTGACTGACCATTTTTACGGACAAAAAAACCCAGATATGTTTATTTTTTGTCGATTTTGATAGCCTTGCGGTCCTCAAAGAAGTCAATGCATTCATGTGTAAGCGCATCTGAGTGACAGATGTTAAAAATGGTTCAGTCAGTTGGGTCAAACAAAAAGACTTATAAAATTCATCAACTTTTTTAAACGCCCATTAAAAGCAGATGCAAAACACACGGCTGTTAAAAGCGGACAATCACGGAACGGTTGCAAAACAGATGCGCAACCACTGTCAAAAACAGACCTATTCATTTTTCATGGCTGAGAATCAGACACAGTGGTGTGTACATAGTGTGACAGTTTAACCGCAAAAAATCCCAATCTTTTGGTGACAGCAAACATTGTATTTTTAGTTTTTATTCAGAATTGTTACTGAACCTATGCATAATGACACTACAAAATTAAAAATTGTATGATTTTTCAATATTGGAGTACAATTACACATAGGGTTGAGCGATCGTGTTCTTTTTAGGTGGGATCGAGATCGGTACTATTTCCCACAATGCTTTGCTTAGCCTTCACACTGAGTATATGCTCCGCTCATTCTGAGCAGAGTGTATACTCAGTGTGAAGGCTCCGCTGCGGTTCCATAGGAATGAATGGAAGCAGCCGACACACAGCCTTAACCCCCTGCGCGCCGGCTGCCTCCATTCATTCTAATGGGAGACTAAACTAACATCTCTAGTAGCTACTTACCTCCATAGATGGCTGGTCTGCAGTGCCTGGTGTTCTTCTTTGCCTCGCTGCCGCTCCCCCTGCTCTTCTCGCCTCGCTGCCGCCGCCTCCCAGGTTAGTGTTTAAAGAGCTAGGAAGGCAGGGCTTGTGGCTTAGGAGAGTGTGGGCGGGTACAGGGCGGGGAGACGTGACATCTCCCCTCCCAGTACCCGCTCACACTCTCCTAACCTGGGAGGCTGGGGGCAGCGAAGGGAGAAGAGCAGCGTGGAGCAGCAGCGAGGTGAAGAAGAACACCGAGCACCGGAGCAGCCATCTCTGCAGGTAAGTGGACTCCAGGGGGGACTAAGTAGCCAGAGGATTAACCACATGAGGACCGCCGTACGTAAATTTACGGCCTCATGTGCTGGTACCTAAAGACCGGACTATTGCCGAAATACGTCCGGCCTTTAGGTACCTTTCTGGCGGGGGGAGGGGTGCGGGGGGGACAGGGGTTAGGTGTTACTAACACCTAACCCCTTCCTCCATAACGTCCAGTCGGAACTCAGTCCGACTGGACGTGTTAACCCTTTCGATCGCGCCGTGAAACATCACGGCGCGATCGAAAGGGATCCGCCGATAATTTAAAGTGATCGGCACCCCCCGCGGCGAGATCGAGGGGTGCCGATGTCAGTAACAGGTAGTCTGGGGTCTGGCCAGTGACCCCAGACTACCGGAGCCCCCACATACCTGGTGATCCTGCCAGGCGGTGGAGGAAGTGAGCGATGTGTCTCACTTCCTCTGCAGCTTACAGGACACGAGCAGGCTCATGTCCTGCTCGTGTCCTGTCAGCTACTGTGTAGAATCAGTTGGTGCTTTCATCAAAGCATCAACTGATTCAAGTGTCCTAAAGGGCCACATGAAAAAGTAAAAAAAAAGTTAAAAAAAAAATAATAAAGTGTATGAAAAAAGTAATAAAGTTCTAAAGTCCAAAAATCCCTTTTTTTCTATACAAAATGAATTATATAAAAAAAAGCACTAAAAATTAAAAAAAGCAATGCATATTTGGTATCGCCGCGTCCGTAACAACCTGTACAATAAAACTGAAATAATATTTAATGTACACGGTGAACGTCGGAAAAAAAAAACGGAAAAAACTCGCCGGAAATAATGATTTTTTGCCATCTCATCCTACAAAATATGCTATAAAAAGTGATCAAAAAGTCATATTCACCCCACAACAGTGCCAATAAAAAGCGCACATTTTCCCGCAAAAAATAAGCCCTCAACCAACACTGTCAACCGAAAAATAAAAATGTTACGTCTCAGAAGATGGCGATGCAAAAAACATTGATTTATGTCCCCATATGTGTTTTTGTTCTGCAGACTTAGTATCGCATAAAAAAATAACATAAATGAGGTATCGCCGTAACCGTACCGACCCGCAGAATAAAGGACACATGTTACTTATGCTGTACGCTGCATGGCGAAAAATTTAAAATGTAAAACTCAATGCAGGATTGATTTTTTTTTTTTTTAATCCAGCAAGAAAGAGTTAATAAAATGTAATCAGTAAGTTGTAGGCACCCAAAGATGGTGTCATTACAAAATGCATCTCATCCCGCAAACAACAAGCCCTTATATGGCTGCATCACCAGAAAAATAAAGAAAATATAGCATCTAGCAATGTCAAGGCAAAACCCCCCAAAAATCGCCAAATTATTAGAACACAACTGGCTGCGGCAGATAGGGAATATATAAGCTGTGCGAGCGAATATCAGGGGACACCCCAGATTTACAGCTTATGAGCGAAAAAACACCAGAAGTGACCCCCAAAGTGACCCCCAGAGTGACTCCCCCAATCATAGGAGCTACTGGGACATAGTAGGGAATTTGGTGTCTGCAATGTTCTCCGCACAGCTTATACATTCCCTCTTCGCCATCCGCTGTGCAGTCACGTCTGGGATACTAATACTCACTACACCCCCTGAGAAATTCTTTGAGGGGTGCAGTTTTCAAAATGGGGTCACTCCTTTGGGGAATCCACTTTTCTGGTACCTTACAGGCTCTACAAACATGACATGGCGTCCAGATACCAAACATCAAAATCTGTACTCCAAAAGCCGCATCGCGCTCCATCGCTTCTGCGCCCTGCTGTGTGCCCAAACTGCAGTTTATGACACATGTATGACACTGGTGTACCCAGGATAACGGACGTAATGTCATATGTGGGTATAAACTGATATTAGGGCACAGCTGGACGCAAAAGGGAAGAAGGGTTATTGGGTTTTTGGAGCACAGACGGTTTGGTTTTTGGATGCCATGACACTTTTGTAGATCTGAAACGCCAGTAAAGTGGAATCCCCTGATATGTGACCTTATTTTGGAAACTACACCCCTGAAGGATTTCTCCAGGGGTACAGAGAGCATTTTTAACCCCCAAGTGTTGCTATAACTTATTATCCATAAATGAATACGAAGCTGATTGTGAGAGGTGAAAATGACAATTTTTCCAGGAATACGTCATTTCAGTGCGTAATATGTTGTGCCCGCCTTGTATCAAAGATGAACGCTCTAAAAGCTGTTGTGCCCGGGATACCCGCTTACCAGTTTTTGGAGTGTCTCTGCTGACATAAGTTGGGCACAACATATCGGGCACTAAAATGGCGAATCTCTGGAAATTTTTCATTTTTAACTTCTCATTATCAGCTGTGATTTCATTTCTGGAAACTAAATAAATGCAACACTCAAGGGTTAAAAACGCTCGTTACAACACTTCATAAATCCCATCAGTGGGCTAGTGTCCAAAATGGGGTGACATGTCTGCGGATTCCACTTTATTGGCAATTCAGGGGCTTTGCAAAAGTGGCATGGTGTCCTAAAACCAAACTGTGCTCCAAAAACCAAAATAGCGCTCCTTCCCTTCTGTGCCCGGCTGTGCCCAAACAGCCATTTATACCCACATATGGCATTAAGTCCGTTATCCGGGGTACACCAGTGTCATACATGTGGGCATACACCGCTATTTGGGTACACAGCAGGGCGCAGATGTGAAGGAGCGATATGTGCTTTTGGAGTGCAGATTTAGATTCTTTGTTTTTGGACACCACGTCACATTTGCAGAGGCCCTAAAATTGTCCCTACAAAATGGGGTCACTTCTTGGTGAATTCCAGTTTACTGTCACCTGTGTAGTTTCTAAAATGGGGTCACAATGGGGGGTTTCCATTGTATTGATACTTTAGGGGCTCAGCTAATGCGACATGACACCTGAGAACTATTCCAGCCACTTCTGCTTTCTAAAAGCCAAATAGCGCTCTTTCCATTCTGAGCCCCACCGTATACCCATACAGCAGATTATGGCCACATATGGGGTATTGCCGTGTTAAGAAGAAATTGTGTAACAAACTCTGGGGGGCTTTTAATTCTTCAGCTACTTGCAAAATTAAAAATATGGCGCTAAATGGACGATTAATTGGAAAAAAAAAGTAATTTTTCATTTTTACGTCCCATTGTTAATAAAATCTGTGAATCAGCTGTGAGGCCAAAATGCTCACCAAACCCCTAGATAAATTCTATGAGGGGTGTAGTTTCCAAAATGGGGTCACTTTTAGGGGGTTTCCACTTTATTGGTACACTAGGGGCTCTGCAAATTCGACATGGCACCTGAAAAATATTCCAGCAAAATCTGCCCTTCAAAAGCCAAATAGCGCTCTTTCCATTCTGAGCCCCACCATGTTCCCATACAGTAGATTATGACCACATATGGGGCATTTCTGTGTTCAGGAGAAATTGTGTAACGAACTTTAGGGAGCTTTTTTTCCTTTATCCTCTTGTGAAAATGAAAAATTTGGGGCTAAATTGACAGTTTGTTGGAAAAAAAGTAAATTTTCATTTTCATGTCCCAATGTTAATAAAATCTGTGAAACAGCTGTAGGGTCAAAATGCTCACTCTACCCTTTGATATGTTTTGTGGGGGGTGTAGTTTCCAAAATGGGGTCACTTTTAGGGGGTTTCCACTGTATTGGTTCTCTAGGGGCTCTGCAAATCAGACATGGCACCTAAAATTATTCCAGCAAAATCTGCCATCCAAAAGCCAAATAGCGCTCCTTCCATTCTGAGCCCCGCCATGTTCCCATACAGCAGAATATGGCCACATATGGGGTATTGCCGTGTTCAGGATAAATTGTTTAACAAACTTTGGGGGGCTTTTACTCCTTTAACCCCTTGTGAAAATGAAAACTTTGGGGATAAAGTGACATTTTAGTAATTTTTCTTTTACACATTCCAATGTTAGTAAAATCTGTGGAACAACTGTAGGGTCAAAATGCTGACTATACCCCTTGATGAATTCTGTGAGGGGTGTAGATTCTAAAATGGGGTCATTTTTGGGGGGTTTCCATTGTTTTGGTACGCTAAGGGCTCTGCAAATGTGACATGGTGCCTGAAAATTATTCCAGCAAAATATGCTGTTCAAACACCCAGTGTCACTCCTTCCCTTTCGTGCACTGCCGTGTGCCCAAAAATCAGTTTACACCCACATGTGGGGTATTTCTGTGCACGGGAGAAATTGTATAACAAAATGTGAGATGCATTTTCTCCTTTAACCCTTTGTGAATGTGTTAATTTTAGGTCTAAATGAATGTATTAGTGAAAAAAAATGAAATGTCTAAATTTGACCTCCATATTATTTTTATTCTTATGAAATGCTTAAAGGGTTAACAAACATCCCAAATGCTGTTTTGAATAATTTGAGGGGTGTAGTTTTGAAAATGGGGTGATTTATGGGGGTTTCTATTATATAGGCCTTTATAATTCCTTTCAGAACTGAAGTGTTCCCTAAAAAATTAGTTTGAGGAATTTTCTTGTAAATCTGGAAAATCGCTGTTACACTTGTAAGCCTTGTAACGTCCAAAATGAATTAAAAGACGATCAAAAGATGATGCCGATATAAAGCAGAGATATGGGAGATAATATTTATTCATGTATTTGGATGGTATGACTATCTGCCTGAAAAGCAGAGAATTTCACATTTTGAAAATTGCAATTTTTTCCAAATTTCCATCAAATTTGCTAGTTTTTTTATAAATAAATACAAAAATATTGATTAGTGTTTACCACTAACGTGAAGTATAATGTGTTACGAAAAAACAATTTCAAAATCACTTGTGTAAGTTAAAGCGTCTCAAAGTTATTGCCATTTAAAGTGACACATGTCAGTTTTGAAAAAAGAGGCCCGGTCCTTAATGTACTTCTGGGCCTGGTCCTTAACCGGTTAAAAAAAAATCCTCTGGCTACTTAGTGATTCACTACACAGCGTGGATTCTAACAATTAAAGTGTTCAGATTCTATGCTGTATAGTGAATAGGATTGCTTTTAAAATCCAATCTCCGATTAATAAAAAAAATCCCATTGACTTGCATTGGGATCGGAATTGGGATCGAGATCGGGTTAGAATGAAAAATGAGCGGAAATCGGATTTTAAAATCGATCCTGAAAAGTCAAGATCGGCTCAACCCTAATTACACATTTTTGATCATGAGATATAAAAATTCAATGGCAATGACTACATGACATCTGTGAATTATTTTAGGATTTTTTGTCATAGTTCATGGCCCTCCTTGCAGTGTACAATAACTTATACAATTCTGAGTTGCATTGTTAGTTGAATAAAAACTTTAAATTCTTGTTCTTCTAGTAGAAAATATGAATCCAATTTAGCCTGGAGATTGAAAAATCTTGGCAAAACTGACATCTTTCCATCTCATGTTGGTAGGCAATGTGATGTAATCCATGAATAGGCAACAGAGGCCTTTGTCCTATGCACTTTAGCTATTAATTTAGCTAGATGATCCATTTATACTACATAAAGCTTTAAGTGCAAAGTGGTGTCCAGAACTTCCAGTAGACACTCTTAGATATAGACAGATTTGTTCCTATAATATTCATATTTAACTAGAAAATATTATACAAAACCAATATAATAAAAAGCTTTTCCTTTCCGCAAAGGCTCTTTTTTTGACTTAAACCAATTTCCTTACTCACTTAGAGACCTTTAAACGAAATGAAATCTTAATGATGTGGATGCCATGCATAATTAATTGCACTTGTACTATCTTGCACACAAAATCTATCCTCATTAGATTAAAGAGGTTGTTTCCCCCAGGATGCCGCAGTTTATTGTAAACATTCTCAACCTCTTCCTAAGTTCTTACTGTGAATGTCCCTTTCCCAAACAATGTTGATTTCGTAAGACGAGAACCGAAGAAATAAAACTAACATGGAAGAAAGTGAAAACATTAATATTTTAATAGAGATGGTTTCTGACCAGCATAGAAATACTTAAAAGAACAATAAGCCTAGGGCTTTATGATATTTTTGTCCAAATGTATACAGGATAGACTAGGGAACAGCTCCTCCCCTTGTCAGTTTTCTTACAGACAAGCACAAGACAGTGAGTAGGAGAAGGCGTACGCAAAGAGAAGATTTAGGACATGTCATTAATATCAAATCAGCAGAGGTCCAACAGCCAGGACTCTTGCTTAGAGGTGTAACTAAAGTCTTGTGGGCCCCGCTGCAAACTTTTTTCTGGGGCCCCTTACCCCTTCCCTAGAGTAAATTCTTGATAGTGGTGGTTACGAGCACTGCAGCAATATCTCAGATACTTGAAAGGGATGTAGCTTTAGTACCCACAACAGTAGTTATCTAGAATACAGTGAGTGAGCTGCGCAGCACCCTGCATGTAAATAATACTGGGACAGTGGCACCCACACAGTATTATGTGCTCCACAATGGTCCCCACACAGTATTACGTGCTCCACAGTGGCACCCACACAGTATTACACGCTCCACAGTGGTGCCAACACAGTATTACACGCTCCACAGTGGCCCACACACAGTATTATGTGCTCTACAGTGGCCCCCAAACAGTTTTATACGCTCCACAGTGGCCCCCAAACAGTTTTATATACTCCACATTGGCCCCCACAGTATTATATGCTCACAGTGTCAAGGCCAGTTTTATACAAAGTACAGCCCTGGGCAAAATTAAAAATGGGACCCCAAATGTTGAAATATTGTACCTACTACATAGTTATGCACTGTTAATTCAATGCACTTTGCTGCACTTCCTACTGATATTTACAGAGTTGCTCCTAAGGTCTTTAAGGCTGAGTCCCATGTTGCGAAAACGCAGCATTTTGACTGCAGCGGCAAAAAAACGCTGCATTCTACAGTGGTGGGGATTCTGGCTAATCCCAACCACACATCATGGTAAAAAAATCTGCAGCAGAAAAGCAAAAATGTGAGCATATTTTAAAATGTCAATTATGCCTACGGAAACGCAGGCGTTTTCCGTATACGTATAATAGGTGCAGAGAGTCCACAGAAGAAAACTGAGATCACAATGAAACATGCTCTAGAAAAAACGAGATGCAGTTCCACCGCAGTTCTTTTCTGCAGTATGGGGCCTTAGCCTAACGTTTTTTTTTTTCATTTGTATGTAAATTTTTTTGCATAGCCAAACTAGTTGCTTGTACTCTTTAAAAATGAGTTGCACAAGCAACAAGGCCTATGTCTATCAATGTACATAATAAAATATTTATATATATGCAGAATTATCAAATAGTACCGATATCCCAGGACTAAATACTGTCACGTCACCCACTGACCACTATACCAGGACTAAATACTGTCACATAGTACATTATATAGTATGTGACGGAGGGTACTGCAGCATTACTTGAACCTTTGTTAGTGGCTACCAAGGGTTGGTGTTTCACAATGAGATTCAACAAGGCAGCTTGTAGAGAGAATATATTAGCGACCAGCCGACATGTCTGTACCTAGTCTTCTGTACAGATTGTAGATACTTTCACATAGGTTGTGTCTACTGCCGATATCCTATCTCAGGAAACCAGCAGAGGATTTTTCTGATCTATAACAAACAGTGCTCAGAATTACCTGCAGCATAAGCAGACATGAGGCTGCGAGACATTCTATACCTTGAGTCAGATTATATTGAGGGTTTGAAGTCACACAGTAGCTCAGTGGTTAGCACTGCAGCCTTGCAGTATTGGAGTCCTTGGTTCAAATCCTACCAAGGGCAGAAAAACCATCTGCAAGGAGTTTGTATGTTCTCCCTGTGTTTGTGTGGATTTCTATCCCATACTACAAAAAAGACATACTGGTAGGGAAAAATGTACATTGTGGGGCTCACAATCTACATTTTTTAAAAAAAAGATTATATTGAGGGATTTATTTACATCTCAACCACTTTGCTGCTACAGTACAATTTGGTAAATAAGCCACCAAGTCTCCCCTTCTTCCATCAGTTCTGTAAAGGATCACACCTTACTAAAACCGCTTGACACAATCGTTATCACCTTTCTTACCTTCCATTCACATGCCATGAGTGTCTGGTATCATATAGGATAATACAAAACGAGCTTTATAAATGTTATATATTTATTAACCCGAGTGGGTTGGTAATAGCCTCAAACATATACAGAAATATACGTCAGTGGATTACAAGCAAATACAGTTACAGTACAATACAATAAATAAAATAAAATGGGGACTAAAAGATAGAAAAGATGTAACATCAAACAAAGTGATGGCTTGATTCGCTGGGGCCTCACTCCTAGGCCACAGGGTGATTTTTTAAATCAGTCCAAACAATATATGTCCTTTACATGCTGTTCCAGAGTCATTGCCCTTATTGCTTGCAGAGTTGTTGCTGAGTGACCAAGAATCTAGATCTCCCAGTCAGCATATGGCCAGTGCCCGACTACATCTCCCTCCCAGGTATCCCCCATCCTCCTTCTCTCCTTGCAGAATCCGGAGAAAAAGGGATGTTTTCCTGTATTGGGTAAAGCTGTGTGTCTTTGGTTTAACTGAGCGTCATTAGCCCTCCCTCCGTGGACATCCGTCTAGGGGCCATAAACTGGCTGGGTAGAAAGGGCCATCTCCTATGGTATATACATAAAGCCACTGACGCAAATTGACCTCAAGGTAAACAAATCTTAAACACAATATTCCTAGAGATATGTGTAGGACTGATATGACCCATTAAAATCACCTTTCAAAGAAAGAAACATGGCTGAGGGTCTGTTCATTACACCTCCCCCATTTAGAGTGTGCGGGGAGGGAGGGGAGAAAGATCCTACGTTCCTCTTCCTCGCGCACCTCTGCAACCTTACCCCGCAAAGACAGGCCTTGGTACCAGAACCGCTTTCAGGCTCACTGATACCCTCCTCCCCTCCAGCCTGAGTGGAAGCACTTCTACAGCTCATGCTGTGTGCTGTACATACCTGTCTACGTCCTGCCGACTCTGGGTCCTCTTCCTGAGTGCGGGTATCCTTCAGATCCACACTTACAAGCCCAGGTCCTTGAGGTACTGGTTCAGAGACCCCATCCTGGTAGTCTCTCAGAGTCTCTTCCACGCCATCCGCTAGCTGAAAGAGTTGAGCCCTGCACACCTGGCTACTTCTGGCCTTCTCTGGGTAATCTTCCTGAGTGCTGGCAACTTGCAGATCCACACATACAACCTCAGGTCTTTGAGGTACCCTTTCAGAGACCCCATCTCGGCAGTCTCTCAGAGTTTCTCCTGCACTAGCCGCTAGCTGGGAGAGTTCTAGGGGGCTCCTCACCTCCCCCTTTGCTTACTTACATGAAGACACCTCTGGTTTTTGCACAAGTTTAACCGCCACCTGTCCTCCCTCCCAGACACTCCGTCCCCTCGACCCTATGCCCATTATATCATATACTCTTGTGGCTGATGGTGATACATCAGGCAAATGACAGATCATATTCCCCCAAACCATTCCCCAACAATACATTGAGATGTAATGCATTTGATACACCCCCTTCTTGGATCCTACCCCTGTACCCCAGGCAATATGAACCTTGGCCATGGGTACTCTTGGACTGGAACTTGACATGTGTGTCTCATACCTGCGGGACTCCTCTGGCTCCAGTGCAGGCAGGCTAGTCACGGCACTCGTAGTACCATCACTGGGTGGGGGGGGAACGACTCAGGGGTCGGAACGCCTTCCATCCCTTTTGCATTGTAGCTGCGGGTGACCACCGCAATACCAGCAGTCCATCCCTTCCCTGTTTTGGCGCTGAGTACTCTTTAAGCTACTTGATCCCCTGGCACATAGTCAACGGTTGGGTGCTGATCTGAGGTACTGGATGATGTGGACAGGTTTGGTCCCGTTATCTCAGAGGAGCTACCCAGTACATTTCCACAGCCAGCATTAGCCATTACAATGACAGTGCATTCAATAGTAATTGTTGATTCACAGCAAGCTACAGTGCTGTCTGCTGGAGGCACGGTCACACCAAGGGGGCTGGAGGTGCCCGCAGATGTGGGCATGTTTCCGGGCAAGGCAGCATTACCCTCTGTGGACACATCAGAGGGGGTTAGCATGCAGCTGACCTCCCACACTGCCTGTGTGACAGGCTTGAGCACTATATTAGAATCAACATCATTAACAGACAATTTATCACAGAAAGTTGGGGTTCCTCCCACCCCATATTGGGACACCAGGGATCCCAAATCCATTCCAAACAGTACATTAGCAGGTAAATCAGACATCAGCCCCACCTCTCACATTGCTTTTGCCGCACTCCAGTCCAGATGGACACAAGCCATGGGCACAGTTACGTGTTCTTGTCCAATACCCCTCAGGGTCAGAGTTGTTCCCTGGATAATCCTGTCCAGAGGGACCAAATCATGTTGCACCAGAGTAAAACCCATGCTAGTGTCCCGAAATCCCATGACCACCTTATCCCCCCACAGTGAGCAGTTGATGGTTGGCCTTGGATTCAGCCCCCACCCTTGCAACCCAATACACTGATGAGTCTGCTGCTGGGGCCTTCGAAGCAGGAGGGGGCTGAGAAAGAAACCCATACGGTCCTCACTCTCCCCGGCTGATTTCAAGATTTTAACTACTGCCTCAATCCCTTTATTATGTGGGATGCGAGAGTATAAACTCTCAACATCAATGGACATAAGCCTATAACTCTCATCCCAGTCAATATCTTTTATTAGATTTAAAAAATCTTTAGTATCTTTAGGTCTAAATGATAGGGTAGATATGAGTGTATTCCTCTAAACCCTTGTTTACACTAGTGCATTTTTTTTGTTTGTTTTTTAAATCCTTGTTTACACCTGTGCGTTTTTTGTTGCGTTTTTGCAGCATTTTTTTTTTTTTTTTTTATTCCCCCGTAAAGAATCTAAACAGCCTGTGCTATGATTGGTTAGGAGATATAATGTACTGTTTTCCTTCAGGTCCATAAAATAAAGGCCAGGACTAACTCAACTGGGTCATATTATAATATAGGTGTACTCTAGCGGGGGTTTTGAATTATAAATGCTCACAATGCATATATACTATTGAAAGATTAAGATTCTCAAGCTTGTTTCTTTCTTTTTCACTTTTTTTTGTAACTAATTCATTGTTTTAACCTTTTTTTAAAAATGAACTGTTTCTTTGTTAATAAAGAGTACTTTGTTTGAACAGATCACCTGAAGGTAAGGTGGTCAATACACCTGTATAAATCAGAGGTACAGAGGCAATGTGATAGCAAGCCTGATGAAATGCTTACTGCATGAAACGATCGTCGCTTGATCTGTTTGTTATACCATCTACTCTATCCCTATGCACTGGATGTTTTTAAAAAGATTAAATAAAGTCTTCTGCTTTTAAATGAAAAGTTCTCTTTAACTGCACGGTGGCTCAGTGGTTAGCACTGCAGCCTTGCAGCGCTGGGGTCCTGGGTTCGAATCCTGCCAACGACAACATCTGCAAGGAGTTTGTATGTTCTCCACGTGTTTGCGTTGGTTTTCCTCTGGGTACTCCGGTTTCCTCCCACACACCAAAGACATACTGATAGGGAATTTAGATTGTGAGTCCTATATGGGACAGTGACTGTCAATGTCTATAAAGCGCTGCGGAATATGATGGCGCTATATAGGCATAATAAATAAATAATAAACTGCAGCTGTTGTATTCTGCTATACTATGAGTGAGGGTGATTTATGTCTGCTGCACTGTGGTAGTATTTGTTTGCTGCTGAGATGCCACCATCAGAAAAGATAGACTGTCCCAATTTACAGTTACATAGTAGATATGGTTGGATGAAGACACAGGTCTATCAAGTCTAACCTATAACCTTACAGTGTTGATCCAGAGGAGGGCTAAAAAACCCATGACGCTTGTGCCAATTGCCCCAGGTAAAAAAAAAAACTGTCAGGGGAAAAATTTGGCTATCAATATAAAACCCTGGATCAACTTGTGCTTAACAAAATCTAGAACCCCTAACCCAGGGGTAGGGAACGTATGGCTCTCCAGCTGTTCCAAAACTACAACTCCCAGCATGCATACTGGCTCTGCTGTTCTGGGAACTCCCATGGAAGTGAATGGAGCATGCTGGGAGTTGTAGTTTCACAGCAGCTGGAGAGCCAAAGGTTCCCTAGCCCTGCCCTAACCTGTAATACTTTTCTGTTTGAGAAAGGCATCCTGGCCCTCTTTGAACTTGCTCAATGAGTCCACATCACCATTTCGTGGGGCAGAGATTTCCAGAGCCTTGCTGTTCTTATAGAAAAAAAAAATCCCTATATTGTAGGTGAAACTTTCTCTTCTCCAGACGTAGAGGATGTCCCCTTGGAGTAAAAAGATCATTAGAAAGTTCTTTGTTCTGTCCCTTCTTGTATTTGTAAATTGTTTTTAGATCTCCCTGTAGACATCTCTTTTTCTAAACTGAATAATCCCATGTTTAGGAATCTATCATTGTACTCCAATCACCCATTCCTCTAATAATATTGGTCATCCTACTATGCACCCTCTCTAGTTCAATTACATCCTTCTTGTGAGCCCAAAATTGCATGCAAAGCTTTGCAAAGCCCTGATTTAAATAACCATGAACATTTCTCCAATGAAGCCGAGGTCATTATACCTAGGCTTCACAGTGTATGTGCTCGATTTGCAGCGCACTAAGGGTCCACTCACAAGGAGGAAAATGGTAAGGAATTTGATGTGGAATTTCAGCGCTGAAACAAAAGCCTCCCATTGACTTGAAGTCAATGAGAGGCTGTATTTTGGCAAAATACACGTGTAAAAAATACACGTGTAAAAATAAGACTCCCGTTGACTTCAATGACATTTTTTGACACGGGTAAAAAAAACACATCAAAATACACATCAAAATACACGTGTAAAATATCATTGAAGTCAATGGGAGTCTTATTTTTACACGTGTATTTTGCCAAAATACACGCGGGTTTACACCGTGTGAAAGGGCCCTAACAGCGAATATAGGTGTACTTACCTTGTATTCATCTAAAAAAACACACGTGTCAGGACCAACAGAGATGAGCAATTATGCTCTTCTCAGTGAAGAGGAGAAGGAAGTTGATAATATGAACAGAAGTTCATCTTACACCTTCCCCTGGTGTCATTTGTAGTTATGCTACATTCACATGTAAGAATGTGGAAGCCTAAAGGACAATCTATGCTTTTTTTCCCTGTCTCTGAATCCTGTCAGCTCACGTGCTGACCCTCCCAAATTCCCAATCCTCCTAAGAAGTAGTGTGTTTAGATTTTGTCAGATCTGATAAGGATGAGAGCAACATGGCAGATAAGTATACACGACTAAATATAGGGCAAAAATTGGCAAAGCAATATAAATAGAACACTATGCTAAAAAAGCGCACTGCCACAGAAAATGTTTAGCAAAAAATATATAAAGCTTTATTTAAATACATTTTAAAACATATATGACAGAAATAATGAATGGGGTGATACAACCAAACAGAACAATGAAGGCCCAAGATGGAATACTAATGGTTAATGATGAATAAATGACACTTACATTACATATATATAAGGATATGTGAAACATCCATAGTTTCTAAAGTGCATATATAACATACATAGTTTTTTAAAGTGCAAATATTCTGTGAAATAACATGATACCAAGTAGTAAATTACCTATGGGTGGACCTTCATGTAGTGATCATCTTTTTTCCCCCTGACGAAGCCACGGTAGTGGCGAAACGCGCGTCGGGGCGCGTTCACTATATGAAGGTCCACCCATAGGTAATTTACTACTTGGTATCATGTTATTTCACAGAATATTTGCACTTTAAAAAACTATGTATGTTATATATGCACTTTAGAAACTATGGATGTTTCACATATCCTTATATATATGTAATGCAAGTGTCATTTATTCATCATCAACCATTAGTATTCCATCTTGGGCCTTCATTGTTCTGTTTGGTTGTATCACCCCATTCATTATTTCTGTCTTATATATGTTTTAAAATGTATTTAAATAAAGCTTTATATATTTTTTGCTAAACATTTTCTGTGGCAGTGCGCTTTTTTAGCATAGTGTTCTATTAAATGGCAGATGCAGATGGAGCCCCTAAATTACCGTATTTTTCGGACTATAAGACGCACTTTTTTTCCTCCCAATATGGGAGGAAAATGTGTGTGCGTCTTATAGTCCGAATGCAGCGTGCGCAGCGTTTGTGTCCCGTCTGTGCGAATCAAAAGGAGAGCAGCACGGTGCCTGCCTGGTCTGCCCCTCCTTCCCTGTCTGTGTCGCGTCATTGCAGGAGCGAGATATGAGAGGCAGGGAAGTAGGGGCGGGCCAGACAGGTGAAGGAGGCGTGGTTTCAAGCTTGCCAAGAAAACCACGCCTCCTTCTCCCGTCTGGCCCGCCCCTCCTTCACTGCCTCTCAGATCTGGCTCCTGCAATGAAGCCACACAGACAGGGAAGGAGGGGCGGGCCAGACGGGAGGAGGCGTGGTTTTCTCGGCAAGCTTGAAACCACGCCTCCTTCACCCATCTGGCCCGCCCCTACTTCCATGCCTGTGTGGCTTCATTGCAGGAGCAAGATCTGAGAGGCAGTGAAGGAGGGACGAGCCAGACGGGTGAAAGAGACGTGTTTTCAAGTTTGCTTAGAAAACCACACCTCCTTCACCCGTCTGGCCCGCCCCTTTTTCTCTTCTTGCATAGCTTCACTGCAGGGTGTCTCTTTCCATCCATGGATGCCAAACCTGTGCACAAAGTGCATAAAACAATTTTAACTAAAACATATATATACGTATATATATACATATATATATATATATATATATATATATATATACATATATATATATGTTCAAATCACCCCCATATCCCTAGAATACATATAAAACAAAAACATTACTGTTGAAACACATACACATTTGGTATCCCTGTGTCCGAAAACCCCCGGTTCTATTTACATTGGTGAAATATTATATTATTAGATTAAATATTTTACCAATTTTTTTCCCCTATTTTCCTCCTCTAAAACCTTAGTGCGTCTTATGGTCGAAAAATACGGTATATGTTCGACTGCATTCACCCGAGAATAAAAAAGACTGTTTTCAAGTTGTGCATGTAGAACTTTTTCTTCAATTACAAAAGTAAACAATCATAACAGAAGACAGTATCTGTCATGTTGTTTACATTAGAGTTTATGGAATGGACACAGGCAAACGCCGCCTCCATCTGCTCACACAGCTCGTCCATAGACGAGTATTATCAGGAGAGGGAGGGGGGAGTTCCTCCCCGCTCCACAGCACAGCGCGATAGGCGCTGCGAGGCAGAAGGACGTTCCTGGCTAATGGTCAGAAACGCCCTTCTGACCATAGAGCACTACGGTACCGGCACCGTAAGCTCTTTACACCGGGCACGGATCGGGAAAGCCGACAGTGCACTGAATTCAGCGCACTGTCAGCTTTCCAGCAGTATATAAAACTGCCTGTGCCCAAAAGTGGTGAAAGGTCCTCTTTAAATATCCATTAAACAAATGAAGAATTATAAATTCAAGAAACTTCAAAACTGCTGACACCAACAGACACTTAAACTATAACAGTGCCTCCTATAGGAAATGGAAACTGAATGTCCCCTTTAGTCAATTCAAATGAATAAAGAGAAATTGCACAGAGAAGAAAATTTCTAGGAATGATTAAAAATATTACACTCTATTATTATCCTTATTAAGAGAGAAAGGGTATTCCAAACCCTGATTAAAGGGGCCTTTCATAGAGCAGACAGGCTGGATCAGGAAGAATGCCTCTTTAAAACCAGGAATATTGCAGACAGTGGCAGAATCTACTTTATTACCACATAAAAGAAAATCATTCGGAAACATTGGTACATCTAGGACACACTGCTTATGTCCATTTTACCAGCCCAACCAATAATAACATTCTACCAAGACCCAACTGTTAACAACATCCTGGCACCAACACTGACAGGCAAAAAGGCTTCTACATTAGGGTTGAGCTGATCTTGAGATTTCATGATCATTTTTAAAATCCGATTTCCGATCATTTTCCATTCGAACCTGATCCCAATCCCAATTCCGATCCTAATCCAAGTCAATGGGATTTTTAAAATAAAGATTGGATTTTAAAAACGATCCTATTCACTACACAGCATGGACTCCAAAAATTGAACGCTTTCATTTTTAGACTCCACGCTGTGTAGTGATTAAAAAAACTCCTCTGGCTACTTAGTCCCCCCTGGTATCCACTTACCTGCACAGATCGCTGCCGCTCCACGTTCTTCTCGCTCCTCTTCTCTCTCATTTACAGGCCTTCAGAGCGCCGTGCGCGCCCCCGCCTCCCTAGGCTAGTGTTAGAGATGCTGGGAGTAGGCGGGGCTTGTTGTGGCTTAGGAGAGTGTGGGCAGGTACAGGGCGGGGAGACGTAAATGCATCACTCACGTCTCCCCTCCCAGTACCCGCCCACACTCTCCTAAGCCACAAGCCCCACCTTCTTCCTAGGTCTCTAACACTAACCTGAGAGGCAGGGGCGTGCACGGCACTCTGAAGGCCTGTAAATGAGAAGAGGAGCGAGAAGAACAGGGAGCGGCAGCGGATCTGTGCAGGTAAGTGGACTACTTTGTTTCTAGTGGACTATACTATTCTGTTTCCTCCCTGCTGTGCCGTATACTGGACTCTGCTACATCTGCATTACTGTACATTGACTTGTCTATCTACTCTTCTGTCCATCTACTCTATTGTACATTGACTTTATCTACTCTTATTTTGCAGATGTAGATCTCAGATGTAGCAGAGCTGAGTATATGGTAAAGTAGGGATGAAGCAGAAGAGTAGATAGACAAGTCAATGTACAGTAATGCAGATGTAGCAGAGTCCAGTATACGGCACAGCAGAGAGGACTGTACATTGTAGTAGTAGTAGCTAAATAGAGATGAGCAAGTACTATTTGAAACTGCTATTCGAATAGCACGCTCCCATAGGAATGAATGGACCCAGCCAGCGTGCAGGGGGTTAAGCGGCCGGACACCGGCACAGGCTGTGTGCTGGCTGCATCCATTCATTCCTATGGGAGTGTGCTATTCGAAACGGCAGTTTCGAATAGTACTCGCTCATCTCTAGACTAGCTAGCATTGTTAGCTTTTCCCACAATGCTTGGCCAGTAGCAAAGCATTTTGGGAAATAACCTCTGACCTCGATCCCGCCTAAAAAGATCGGGATGGGAATTCCGATCGCAAAATTTACTCAATCGCTGATCGGAATCCAGTCTTTTCCAATCCCGATTGCTCAACCTTATTCTACATCAATAGTTAAGAAAGAAATTCAGTGCAAATCACCCCTAAGTCAGTGCCTTGAGTTTTACCCCATATATTCCACTCCATGACCATGTCTGACTACTTATTTGATTTATACATATAGTAGTAATTGTATTCTACTTTATGTGGGACAATGTGTGATGCATCATTTTCATGTTTAAGGTATTTCCTAAACTTCCTAATGCTTCTCTCGGCCTGCATATCTTCCTATCCATTGCAGTAGTGACAACAGACATCATGCAGCACAACTACATACCTGACCTAACAAGTGAATATAGAAGTTCAGGTCCTTACACTGGAATGCTCTCTTTCCCACTGATAGAATGCCTGCAAGTGATTCTGGGGATTTCCCTTCAGTGAAATCTAAAGTAGGGAAACAGATGCCACCTAGTGGCAGGATACAAAACTGTGTTAGGTATTTTCATTGACTAAAGCTCCATGTTGGCATATGCTTTGGAAGTGTGCTAGCCATGTTTTTTCCTGCTAGCACAGTATTTTCTATGGCCCTGTAAACATATACATGTATTATTATTGACCCTTATATGGGCCATGCAGAAAATGATCTGAGGCACTCCGATGCAAGGATATTACACATAAGGTGAATTTCCCTGATTCGTTTTCAAGTCAAACAAGTTTGATATGAACCACAAGTGAAACTATTATACTCTGGGGTCTCTTCAGAAGATTAATTTATTTATGGATGTATCTACTACTATATCTACTATACATGTATATAGGTAAGCCATTACCCCTATGAAAGCAAAGAGGCCCCAAAGATTATAATGGGGTCTGTGTGTTTTCCGCATGGTGGCCACATGAGTCATGTGGAGAGCAAAGTAGTTCATGAAGTACTTTTCTCTCCGCATGTTCCATGCAGACACCGCGCAGACAACACACGGACCCCATTATAACCTTTGGGGTCTATGTGCTTTCATAAGTTCACCGCTTGTCAATGCGTTCGGTATTCTGTACGGGGGGGGTCCCCAAGCGGATTCCCTGAACGAAATACCGAATGCAGATGTGAACAAGGCCTCAGTAAGACTCCCCAAGCAGAATAAATGTGAACCAGGCCTGCCCTATTTATTTATCCTATGTACTATATACATATGTGATCCACTGTATACTCCTTTTCCCCTTTATTCATTTATTTTTATATTGTATATATTGTATATACCCATTTCATTTTTAGTATTTCATATAGTCATATGATCTTTCACAGTCATGTCCACATTAGGATTTTTCCAAATGAGCTTGTGGTGGTGCTGCTTCATGTACAGAGACAAAAATGTAGTGGCAACCTGGGGGTGAGGGGACACAAAACTGTGGGGGTGAGGACATAATACTGTGGGAGCCAACTGAGGGTGCATTTCAGTATGGGGGTAACTGGGGGGTTTGACATGGTAGGGGCAACCAAGAAGTGGGGAGACTATAGGAATTTTTAGTATTTCATATAGTCATATGATCTTTCACAGTCACGTCCACATTATGATTTTTCCAAATGAGCTTGTGGTGGTGCTGGTGGTTATGGAAAAATCATAATGTGGACATGACTGTGAAAGGAAAGTCATAGTAGTACAGTGGCTTGTAAAAGTATGCATACCCTTTGAACTTTTTCTCATTTTGTCACTTTAAAACCAAACTTAAATGTATTTTGTTAAGATTTTAAGTGATAGACCAACACAAAGTAGCAGATAATTGTGAAGTGGAAAGAAAATGATACATGGTTTTCAAAATTTTAATTAAATAAAAATCTGAAAGTGGGACATGCAAAAGTATTCAGCCTTTTGTACCCTGATAACCCTAAATAAAATCCATGGCAAATAATTGTCTTCAGAAGTCACTTATTGAGTTAATAGAGTTCAGCTGTGTGCAATTTAGTAGAAATACACCTGTTCTGTGAAGGCCTCAGTGGTTTGTTAGATAACAATAGTGAACAAACAGCATCATGAAGACCAAGGAACTCACCAGACAGGTCAGAGATAAAGTTGTAGAGAAGTTTAAAGCAGGGTTAGGTTATAAAACCATATCCCAAGCTTTGAGCATCCCAAGTAGCACTGTTCAATCCATCATCCAAAAAAATAGAAAAGTATTCTATACCTGCAAACCTACTAAGTCATGGCCATCCACGTAAACTGAAATCCACAGCTCATGTGGGTGAATCTGTGCACAGGACAACAATAAGTTGTGCACTGCACAAATCTGGCCATTTTGGAAGGGTGGCAAAAAGAAAACCATTGTTAAAAGACGTAAGAAGTACAGTTTGACACAAGCCATATAGAGGACATAGTAAACATGTGGAAGCAGGTGCCCTGGACAGATGAGACCAAAGTTGAACTTTTTGGCCTAAATGCAAAGCACTGTGTGTGGTGGAAAAATAACCCTGCTCATAACCCCTGAACACACCATCCCCATTGTGAAACATGGTGATGGCAGCATCATGCTGTGGGGAGGCTTTTCTTCAGCAGGGACAGGGGAACTGGTCAGAGTTTATTGGAAGATGGATGGAGATAAATACAAGGCAATCCTGGAAGAAAACCTGTTGGAGGCTGCAAAAGACTTGAGACTGGGAAGGAGATTCACCTTCCAATAAGTCAATGACCCTAAACATACAGCCAGAGCTACAGTGGAAGGGTTTAGATCAAAGAATATTCATGTGTTAGAATGGCTAAGTCAAAGTCCAGACCTAAATCCCATTGAGCATCTGTGGCAAGACATGAAATTTGCTGTTCCCAGACGCTCTCCATCCAATCTGGCTGAGCTTGAGCTATTTTGCAAAAAAGAATGGGCATAAATCTGTCTCTAGATGTGCAAAGCTGGTAGAGACATACCCCAAAAGACCTGCAGCTGTAATTGCAGCAAAAAGTGGCTGTGCTAGTTTTGATATAGGGGGGCTGAATACTTTTGCACATCACACTTTTATTTGATTAAAATTTTGAAAACCATGTATCATTATCCTTCCACTTTACAATTATCTGCTACTTTGTGTTAGTCTATCACATAAAATCTCAATAAAGTACATTTATTCCACTCTTTTGTTATCTAAGAAAAGTACAGTCTTTTAAAAATTAAGTATACCCTTATGGTAAGTTCACAGAGAGATTTTTGGTCAGGATTTTGAGGCCGTATCTGCTTCAAAATCCTGACCAAAAAGATGTCCGTTTCTTCCAGCTCCCGGAAAAAAAGAAGCAGCGAGATGCTTATTCTTCAGGCCACTTTCCCTCTCGATTTGGCCTGAAGACACTCCCTCCTCCAGACTTGGCCCATTCATTGGGCCTAATCCGGAGTGGAGTACACGGCTGGATGGCGGTGCAGTGCACTGTCTTTCAGCCGCGGCTGCCCGGTTTTTGGACCGTATGAACTTACCCTTATTGGTTCCATAAAAATTAAGAGTGTAAGTAGCAGTCAGGTGCTATCAAATACCCTTAATTAAAGGGGAGACGAGACAAAGAGATAAGAGACCATCTACAGAATTAAAATGAGAATGGAAGTCCGGTGGAGATGTGAAAAGAGCCTAAGATTTGCTAGTAAACAGCATTCCCTTGTAAGCTGCTTAAAATTTGCATGCAAGCTGCATAATAATAATAATAATAAAAAAAAAATTTAAATAAAATTCTAATACAAAGCAAAAATATATTTCAAGCCAAAATAAAAACAAATTAGGAAAAAAAAGTTTTTACAATAAAAGCACCCATAACCAATAGTGTACCTTTAAATCTTAAAAACTGCCCCAGCCCCAACATGAAATGTACATATATACATAAAAATATTTTTTTTTTTCAAAAAGTATGCTTTGCTGGTCACATTTTACTGATTTTTATTAAACTTTTGAGCATAGCCTTTACAGATAGCTGAGGGAAACTGTAGACACTAGTGAGAAAGCTTCGTAAACAATTTTAATAAATGCAAACAAGGCAAAAAAAAAACAAAACTTTGCATAAGCTGCAATGGCAAATTTTATAGAAATTTGATGGAAAAAATAGTTAATTAAATAATGTTTGCATTTTTGCTGGATGTTGAAAAGTTGTTGTTAAAGATGTTGAAAAGCATTAAAACTGGATTTCATAAAAGGTGAATACATCACACCATTTCCCAAAACAGAAAGATTCTGTTTGAAGAGTGAGTTTATGACTACACTTGCCAAATAAAAGACTTCAGCAGATCTCCTCTATCTTCTAGGGCAAGGGTCCTCAAACTTTTCAAACAGGGGGCCAGTTCACAGTCCCTCAGACCATTGGAAGGCCGGAATATAGTTTAAAAAAAAAAAAAAATGTAGGATTATATGCTCCACAGTAGCTCCCCCCCCCCCACAGTATTATATGCTCCACAGTACGCCTCCCCACACAAAATATTATATGCTCCTCGGTACAACTTCCCACACTGTATTATATGCTTTTCATTATACCCCACACACAGTATTATATGCCCCTCAGTACACTCCCCCATACTGTATTATATGCTCCTCATACGTACGTACGTCCCCTCACACAGTATTATATGCTCCTCAGTACTCCCCTCCCCCTCCACACACAGTATTATATGCTTTTTCTGCACACACACATTCTGCAGTCAGTGTATGCCGTGGTCGCGTGCACCGCTGCCGACACAGACAGCATTCACTTGTACGTGCATTTGCACATACAATTAAAAGCAGAAAAAAATCTTTCCGGGCGATGGCACAACGGCCACATGCAGAGGGCCGGATCAATGTCCTCGGCGGGCCGCATGTGGCTGTAGTTTGAGGATCCCTGCCCTAGGGACACCTTGATTAAAAAATACACAAGCCATATGCAGAAACACCTTCTCAGGACTGTCCAACACCTAACCACTTTATTCTCTTCTCAATCCAGTCTGCAGTTCAGAGTCAGATAGAACTAATGCTTTATTAGATAATTGATTTTCTTTTTTAATTTTAAACCAATTGCTTTGTATTATGTCAAACTATGAAATAGCTAAATCAGCCATTCCCGTTTATCAGCTTTAATTTTTTTTTCTTTTTAACGTTAAAGTGCCTAATGTCATTGGCCACTTGAAGAATGAGAGCTAATTTGGTTTTTATTACAAAAATGCCAAACTGACTAATGGCACAGCTGCAATCAAACAAAGTTAGGCGCGGTTAGCATCTGTGTTCGACAAATCCAGTATTTGAAATCTTCTAAAAACTGATTTTAAACTGTCTTGATTAAAAACCCATTGATTTCAATATGTTTTAAAAGTAATCTGTATCAGTTTGCACGTTTTCTGTCTGATTTCCGCTTTTTTTGTGCAGAGAGAAAAGTAGAACTTGCTGGACTTTGTCTCTGTACTAACAATAAGGATTCCAGACGAACAGCAAGCATGCAAGGTTGTTTCTTTTTTTTTTTTTTTTTTTTTTTGGAGCGGACAACCATTAATTTAAATCGGTCTCTAAAAAATTTTTTAAAACCCCCCCACAAAGATCTGATTCGGGTATCCGCTGTGTAACGGTTTAGAATTATTTTGTACAAAACAGTTTTTCTTTTAAAATGATTTGCAAGGTAACGGATACCAGACACAGATGTGAACCCAGCCTTAGGCATTTAGTGTTTTTTTTTACCTGGTGTAACTAGTTTTTTTGGGGGGTTTTAGTGCGTAAAAACAAAAAGGGTACTTTGTGCATTAAGGCTCAACTTTTTTTTTTTTTCTTATTTTCCATCTCCACCTTCCAAAATTCATAACTTTATCTGTCAATGAGGGCTTCTTCTTTACACAAGTAGTACTTTTAATTGAGTAATTTCATGGTACATAAAATGTGTCGATTAGCTTATAACATTTTTGTGGTGTCTGCATGAAAACAACGTACAATTCTTTAAGTACCGTATATACTCGAATCCCCCTCGGCTCATACTCGAGTCAAGCAAAAAAAATAATAATTTTTCTAATTTTTTTTTTATTTGGGGGGGGGGGGGGGAATCTATGACCAGCCACAATAATAATGTATAGAATCTCCCACTTGATATCTTTAGATCCCCTGTTCCATATAATGGTGCAAGATGCTTACCTACAAAAAGCTGTGCCTGTAAATCTAGGTGCAACTAAAATAACATCTTTTTTCAACACCTATGAAATTTTGTACCTTTACAAAGGTACATCCAATGATGATAAATCACCGGTCTCATTTGTAATCTCCAAAGAGAAATAGTAAAATTGCCACAGGGGCAACAAGAGTCTCTCTAAGGGTCCATTCACACGGAGGAAAATGGTAAAGAATATGATGTGGCATTTCAGTGTATATATATATATATATATATATATATATATATATATATATATATATATATATATATATATATATATATATATATATATATATATATGCCTCCTATTAACTTCAATGGGGTTTTTTTTGCTAGCAGAAAAAGGAACCCATTGAAGTCAATGGGAGGCTTTTTTTCAGCACTGAAACACCAAATTCCTCACCATTTTCCTCTGTGTGAATTGACCCTAAAACCGGGTTCACACGGGGTTTCTTGGGCTGGATTTTGACACAGAGGCCGCCTCAGAATCCGGTCCAAAAACCGGCTAGCCGCGACTGGATGCACCTATGAGGGACTGTTACCTTTGGGGGGGGAGATAATTGGGATACTATTACCAAAGCATATTAACAATATGTTAACACCAGCCTTATGGTTGCCTTCAACAAGCTATAAATGTAGTTACACCTAACTGGAATAGCTACATTTATACAGTTGCAAAATTACTCACAGCCCTTTGAAGAAAACCATAAGGCTCCGTTCCCACGGAGTGACGCACCGCACATTCAGACACGTATACACTTGTCAGAGTGTGAGCGCTCAAAACAGATCCCATTCACTTCAATGTGTGCCGGCTTACGGGCGCTACACATTGAAATCAATGGCAGGCTTTTTAACCTATTGATTTCAAAGTGTAGCGCGCGTGATCCGGCACACATTGAAGTGAATGGGATCTGTTTTGAGTGCTCACACTCTGACATGTGTATACGTGTCTGAATGCGCGGTGAGTTACTACGTGGGAACGGAGCCTAAGGCTGATATAGCCCTTGGTGAAAAAGTGTTTGAAACCCCAGCTTTAAGGCAAGGAAAAAAAACAAAACCCTAAACAGAGGTATAGTGCCTTGTTTTGTATCTATATGCATAAAACACGAAACAATTTGTTCATACAATTAGAGTTTATGAAACTGATAATTGTAGAAAAAAGTAATACTGAATTTCAAGATGCTATTACATATTCTTTGTTAACTATAAAACAGTCAAAATATTGCATTATAATCTGATTTATATTGTTCTCGAGCAGTACAGTATACCAAATAAAAAGTAGCGACGGCCTATTTTACATGTCTGGAAATCCACAGGGGACATGATAATATAACATTAAATGTACATACAGTATCTGCTGGAATAAGATGAATTTTTATGAAACTGATTTAAATGTCAAACGACTCATGAAACTTAAAATGTCATTTTCTACCTTCTGAGAGGCAATGATAATAAATGGGGGATTATACTGTCTAAATGCACTCAACAACAGCAGTTGTTAAAACATGGCTGTATACATATTTGGTAGAAAATTATTAATAAAAATTAAGCATATGAAAAGAGAAAACAAAAAAACTAACAAGCCAAATGTAAAGTGGAGGAAACATTACATTTAGTAGAAATTAACACCAAGTTGTAATGGCAGTTCACATTATACTTTTATTTGCCTAGCCCATGAGCTACTGTCACTTTAAAAGGGGTTGTCCCCCTGTTTCTCAATGCAAACCACCTGACAAACTCATTTTCATTGGCCAGATGCTGTAACCGTGGGCAGGCATGCAAAAACGGTGCAAACATGTTACACATGGGTCATGTGAAGTCCTCCACAATGCTCTCCGCTAGTCATAAAAGAGGAGAGGCCCAAACAGTTTAAATGTCTCTATGAAGGCCATGCGCTCCAATGGGGCACATGACCTATGGTTGCCGGGTTGGTACAACCTCTGTAAATGTCAATACGCTTAATTATACAACATATGTAAAATTACTGGTCTGTGCAAACTGAAGCCTGATCAAGTGTGCCCTGAAATTATATTGGAAGTGATCAAAAATTAGTGAAGGCATTAAAAGCCTAAAATAAACAAGTAAATCTGCACTTGCAAGGTTGTGTCATATTGTTGCATGCACCATCACTCAAAACTTTCAAATTGATCATCTTAGCTACTCATAATAGCCGTTATAAATAATTCCACTAATTAAATGAAAGAATGGAAGACATGATTATTTTCCTTAAGAAAAAAAGAAAAAAAAAAAAAAAAGGAAAAGATGATTGTGCTTAAAATACCAAGAATGGCGATTCATAATGGTTCAGGGACACAGATGTTTAGGATGAAAGAAAAACAGAAGTAGTTTTTGAGACGCACTATTGTTCATTTTCCCCTTTCCTGCGTTTACGTCTAGATGGCAGTTAGTAGAAGATTTAGTTAACAACTTGTGGTGGGCCCTCAGGTATGAGGGATGTGAAGAATGTAGTTATGAATGACCAAGCTGATGCCAAAAGTCCAGGGGGTGCAACTGCTGGGACTTCATCCCCTCTCTCTTCTGCTCCATCCTCTTGAATACCTTCATCCATACGACGCTCCTTTAGTTTGAAAAACCAAAAAAAGTTAGGACATATTTTAGATTAATGGAATCACTTATAAATGCAAAAAGTCGGCTTTCAAAAATTAATGTCTCACCATAAGGCTTACGCTGGGTTCACACCAGTGTTCGATCTCCATTCTGAGGTTTCCGTCTTCTGCATGCAGAAGACGGAAACCTGTCAGACCGGGTCCGGCCGTGAGTGCCAGTGAGTGTTTTATGCTCTCCGTGGCGAAACTGTTTTTTTAAAAACCAGACACAAAGTCCTGCATGTCCGGTTAAAAAAAAAAACAGTTTTGCGGCGGCGACCATAAAACGCTCACCAGCGCTCACGGCCACACACTTTTCAAACCCATTCAAATGAATGGGTTTGAAAAGTGACTGCAGGTTTCCGTCTCCTGCCCAGTTTCAGACAGGAAATGGAAGCCTGCAGAACAGAGACCAGGCGCTGGTGTGAACGAGCCCTTAAGAGTATTCTTCTCACAAGTCATTGGAAGCCTATACAAATACTCCTATACTTCCTAAGCGCATCACCATTTTTTTTTTTATTTATTAAAACCAGAAACATATCACTTTTGTTCTAACCTAATTTTCTTTCTAATTCCATTTTCTGTACAATATTTTGGGGGTTGCCACCTTGTCTGAGCTTTCCACTGCACAGCATTTAGTGACACGTATTGCAACAATCTCTAAGCTACAGACATCATAAGACTGAAGCTGACTCACTGACAGACATGCTCTGTGCAGAAACAGAGCAGATAAGCTGCGACACCATCTAGTGTTAGTTGTGGATGCAATACGGAGTCAGTGTTGTAATTAATAGCAGTTTTATATTTATTGTCTGTGATGTAAAGGAAATGGCTGCTGGAAAACAAGCCTTTTAAAAAACAAAACACACAACTTTACTCCCTTAGGGCTAGTTCACACGGGTTTCTTGGGACGGATTTTGATGCGGAATTGGGAGACGGTCATTTCCTTTTTCCAAGAGTGGTTTGTTCCTGCTTGCGGAAAAACCCTTTCTTCAGGTGGATTCCACAGCTGATTCAGGACTCTGCCTCGCAACACCTCCCTCCAGACTAGGTCCACTCATTTGGGCCCAATTCAGAGTGGAATGCTGTGACTGAATGCCGATGTACTGCACCAGCATCCAGTCACAGTCGCTTTTTGGACTGCAAACTGAGGCGGCCTCCACGTCAAATTCCAGTCCGAAAAACTCACGTGTGAACTAACGCTTAGAGGTGAAATGGAGCTACGGAAACTGCATAGTACATTAATGTACATAGTTTCTGTAACTTGCAGCTACAGAGACACTGAAGCTCCAGTTTGCCTTTATGGAAATTACAAAGGAATAGTAGAGCAACACTGATTGGCTAGTTCCATAAGTCCAGTGTGCCAAGATGGGAATATCCTTCAAGCACCAGTTCTTTTTGGACCTTCATGACAAAGGTTTTTTTTTTGTCTCATTATTTTTTAGCTGACAAAACTGTAGTTTTGTTTTTTTTATAGGAAAAAGTATTTATATAAGTACTGTTCTGCAGTACATATAATTAAAGTCAGGGGCGAAACACGTGTAGGGGCTCATGGTGGAGTTCCCATCCATTCCTTGGTATTGTATTTTGTTTTCATTGCATGGTAACGGTTATTGTATCTTTGTGTTCTGTGTATATTCACAGGCACATAAGTAGGATTTGGAGACTTGCTATTTGCGCCATAATTTGGAGTCCGATTGTTACCATCCACTCCAGTCTTTATTTTGTTTGTGCAGTGACACAATAGTGTGTAAAGTCTCTTTACATGTGTGGCATCATACTTAACAAAACTTTACTTGTAAACATTTGATATACATCTTATACTTTGCACTATTTAATTTTGTGACTATTATATACTCTAATAGTATGCTATCATGCAATGTTATGTGTAGTGGTTTTCTGCATACACGCATGTGTGTATATTGGAGACTCCATTTTCACAATTTGGAGTCTATTTTTACCTTCTCCAGTCTACTTGTCTGTGCAATGACACAATAGTGTGGAATCATACCTAATAAACTGTATTGTGGTATACTCTAATAATATGTTATTATGCTATATGTGTAGTGGTTTGATGCACACACACACACACATGTACATTGGGAACCTTTTGTCAACTGCGCCATTTCTTTGTGAGGCTATTTACTGTTATTTATAAGTATGGCGCTATAGTAAATATTTGAATAGCATTACATTCTGTGAGTTATATATTGTCATGCTGCGATTATGATATCTATATCTCTAATTTTGTGCCGGGTATTGGATGGGACCTCTATCATGAATGTGATTTTATCATTAGTTTTTAGTGCTTAAAGTTTGTTAATAAAATATTTATATATTTTTCAGTTCTGTTTTGTGTATGATTTCTTCCGTATATTCATATAGCTTGGCTATGTATATTTGTGGGATATACCCATTTTCTTTTAAATATATTTTTCTGGTGGATCTTTGTAGGTTAACAATATATTAGATAATGATTTAAAATTACTATTTATGTTTGTTCACTTTTTCCACTAGGCAACTAGAATCTGAAATTATTTGATCAGTTCTAAACTTTGGAATAAAATGGTCAGTATTGTATATTGGCAGTCTCATGTCTAATAGACTTTCATCCATATCAGGCATAGGAGCCTTTCACAGGGCCCCAGGCAGCCATGGTAACTTATCAGTGGTCCACAATTGCAAAAGCGAGCACAATTGGCCCTCTTTCATCAAACACCTTAGCTGCTATGGTCATTATGGACTGCAGTATCTAAGGGGTTAAAATGCTAGGACTATAATTATCTGCAACCTCGACAATTGGAGCAAACCAATGTAATACAGCCCCACTCATGCAGAGACCACCACAAAAAAAAAAAAAAAAAAAAAAAAAAAAAAAAAAAAAAATCACATTTCTTTGCTTTGAATATTAAAAGGTAAATCTCAAAAATTGGTATCGCGTGCCAGAATATGATAAATAAGGGAATATAGTATTAAACTTACCCAATTGGACGTATTAAAACTAAATCTTTATTATTTTGATTAAAAGATGTAGTAGTTAAAAATTCCACCCAAAATACACCCAAGTGATAACCCAAAAACAAAGGATAATGGGATGTCATATCTACGTAAATTATTGCGCATAAACCATGCCACTAACTATAGCCTTCTGTAATCTGCCTCCCAACAGGGTCAGATAGTATCAAAACAGTCTGGTCACTAAAAAGAGCCTTTAAATCTGGGCCACATTAATTATAAATCGTGGCATCCAGAACTAGATAGCCCACAGTTATGGAGGCAAGCTAGCAAGGCTACAGTTTAGCCATGATTGATGCTGTGTAAAATTAAAACACACACATCAATGAGCAGGAAAAGACTACAGTGTATAGCTATTGTACTACGTAATTTACGTAGATATAGGACGTCCCATTATCCTTTGTTTTTGTGTTATCACTTTGGTGTATTTTGGGTGGAGTAAAAACTCGTACATCATTTAATCGAAATAAAGATTTAGTTTTAATACGTCCAATTGGGCAAGTTTATTCCTCTATCCGCTTTGAATATTAACCCCCAAAAGAAAAGCAGCTACATACCATCTCCATAAGATCATTATTGTTTTCTCGATCATGATTGACATCTCCTGCTTCTTCTCTAGCCTGTGGTTGACCATCATCCTGTCTGAATGGAAACCAGCCAGCCTGGTGCCTGAAATACGAGGGTGTAAATTTCACACGGCACATAGAAAATAACTTTTTAAATAACTTTTTAATGTGATACAACACTATTTAAATCACTACATGGCAGCATACACATTAACTACACAAAGAAGAAAATCTTTCTTGCAGCTCCAGTTTGATGAAAATCAGCATTTTATTCTTAGTTAAAAAGGGCTTTAGAGGAATTTCTTCTCCTGCTTGGGCGCCACACTTTTAGATATTTGCCCCTACATACGTACGCCCCCCCCCCCCTTCTTGATTGACATGTTTCACTTTGTCTGCATTTAGGGTCAGTTAGTAAGCTCAGCATGGGGAATAAAAACACCCCTAAAGCCCTTTTCAGCTAATTTGCATAATCCTATCCTATCCTACTAATATTATAAATGTGAGTTTGGATGTATGTGTGTTTGAATGTTTGTTCCTCAATCACGGCCAAACGGATGAACAGATTTGACACATATCTAGATGGCCACCGGGAAGGAAACATAGGCTACTTCATATGCCGCAAAATGCCCCACAATCCCGAGCGCTAGCGGCGAACGTATACTCCGGCTACGCTGCAGGACCTGAGAGGACGTCATCTCAGGCCCTTCAGCCGGGAGCCGATAGGGTTGTGGCATTCTGTGGGGGGGCCGATGGACAATGTGCGAGCCAGGGAGAAAAAGGCGGCTGCTCGCAGCTCTGGAGCAACGCTGCCATGCCGCCTGGCTGTGCGAGGCCAATCGGGTGTAGACCGTCTGCGCTCCTGAGAAAATGGCGCATACTCCAAGCTCCCAAGCAACGCAGACACGCGGCCTGGGTCTGTGGGGCATGACAAGTGGATGGGGTGTGCCAGCTTGGCCAGTACCCTGGGGAGCTGGAGAAGCGCTTGAGGGGGGCCAAGGGAGCGTGCAAAAAGGGGGTGTCCGGGAGAGGAGTTTGGGGGGGGGGGGGGCGCCCAGGGCCACGGGGGAAGGGGCGCACGGGAGGAGGTGGGTGCGCAACAGAGCTTTGGGTGGCCCGGGGCCATGCCAGAGCGCACCCACAGGAAAGGAGTTTGGGGGCGGGCAGTGGTGGGGGCGCGGGCACAGGCGGATCGTCTCCAACAACGACATGCGGATGAAATCAGGGATAAATGCTATAATTAATAATAACAAACAACATATTCAGCTGCTGACAGACTCCCTTTAACAATTTATCCTGCCAGATAATCCCTCTACTAAATAAATATTTATTTAGGAAGACAAACATTATATATAGGGAGATGGGTCTATACTTACATGTACACAAGTATCATAGCTCCCATAACCATGACAAAGCGACTAAAGGAAGAATAGAAGTAGACGATACTGAGGAGTATAGCTGCTCTGGATACGGTGTACATCCAGTCAAGCCAATCACGGTTAATATCTTCTTCATTCATTACAGGGCCTCCTTGGGCATTCATTTGAACATTCTGATTTGCCTCAGGTGCAATATTTGGAGCTGCTCTTGGAGGATTTGGTGGAGGTCGGTCAGAGTTTATGGTAGGGGTGGCTGCTGGCTGTGCTACTGTATTACCAGTTGTACCTTGGCTGGAGGCAGCAGCTTGGCTGCTTGATCAAAGGAGAGAAAACGTGGGTTATGTCATAAAAAGAATATAAATAAAACAAAACCACACTTAAAAAGTAAATGATTATAGCAATTAACCCAAATAACCCACGACAGTGTACAAAACACGGCTGATATACAGAGCTGGGATTAAAGATAACACTAGTCATAGCAGTTTAACCCTTCAGATGCAAATGGTTAATAGCGACATATCTCCCCCTGCCAACCTAGAAGCAAATCTAAGGGAAGAATATCAAAGCTGAGTAGATGCCTCCATTCAACCATGCCTTTTTCTCATCCCCTTTTTTTGAACTTTATGGACATATGTATTTTTTTGTTTTTGGAAGTATACGGTCTAAGATGCAGCAGCTAAGAAAACTAGTAAGACTGAATTAAATCTCAAATATAGTCAACCTTTACAAAGCGTGGGATGCCTGCAAATGTAAACTCCCCCCACCCCCTTCCCTGAGGCTGAGCAGATGTTCCCTGTACACACAGCCAGGGTAGTCTATAAACTGTATAGGATGAGAATGTGACTCCCTCGTCATACACAGCCAGCTGTCTAGCAAAGTGACACTATTTCTAAGTACATGGTGTACTAACTACACAACAGCAGGAGGCATTCAAATAAAGCAGCGCTTAGTATGCCAATTTGTCTACAATATTATGCAAGGAAGAAAAGTAGGGTAACTAAATGCATTACCAACTTGCAGAACATTTCATATCCTATTAAATTCCCAATATAAAATGACAGCTTAGTTAGGCTACATTCACGTTTCTGATAGTAAAGACCATTGCTGTCATCCATCACAGCACAAAAGCTACAGAATTTAGTTGTGCTGAAACATCAGATGCAGATGTGGGCCCCTCCGAATGAATTCATTCCAGTCTAAAAAAATATGATGGAAACTTTCTTCCATCACGTTTATTGGACTTTTCATACTTAAAGAGGAACTTTCATGTCCTTGGGCATGCAGTATTGTATACCGCTAGAAAGTCGCTGAATTTCGCTCACTATCAGCTTTCTCGTTCTGTTCTCCTACTGAAGAGCTATCAGAGCCGTAACCGTAACTCTTCAGTGCCAGAAGGGCGTTTCTGACAGTCTGTGAGGAAAGCCCTTTCTGACAGTAGATGCTGAGTGGCGAGGAAGCCCCCACCACCTTCAGTACTAGTCTATGAACAAGGAGGAGGGGAGGCCCTTCCTCAACACTCAGCGTCTACTGTCAGGGCTTGTTCACACGGGGCAAGAGGGGGCAGATTTTGGCGCTGAACCCATGTCAGAACCCGCCCCCTTACAATAGAGGTATATGCAGACCGCTAGCTTTCTTTTTTTCGTGAGCAGTATGTTCCGACTTACGGAAAAAAGAAGCGAGCTGCCTTTTCTTCAGGTGGATTCTGCGCCTGATTCAGTCGTGGCGTCCGCCAGTCTAGACCCATTCATTTGGGCCTACTGCAGAGCGGGAAGCTGCGACAGGCACAATTTGGTCCCAATTTTGATGCGGCTTCCCGCATCAAAAATCAGGAACAAAATACGCCATCCCGTGCCCAGTGTGAACTAACTCTTAGAAGGGGCATTCCTCACAGACTGTCAGAAACGCCCTTCTGACACTGAAGAGTTACGACTCCGATAGCTCTTCAGCAGGAGCACATAACAGGAAAGCTGCTGAATTCAGCGCACTAGCGGTATACAATACCGCATGTGCCCAAGGACATGAAAGGTCCTCTAAGAAAAAAGTCTTGCATACAGGACTTCGCAATTATAAATGCAAATTCAATCTTACAGTTTAATGGAACTCCTTTACATACAACTATGACCTTATTATGCAAGCTAATATAACAAATAAAACAACAAGACATGAACTTACTACTGCATGTAGTACTGTCGTGCATATATCTGTTGCCAATACATCATCTGTAAAGGAGTGAAGACTGAATAAGCAGGAAATCCAGCTGGTGCTGCTTGTGGAGGGAGATTCCCTACAGATCTAAGGAAAACAATAATCTTAAGTAAAAATACAAATAAAATCAACTACACACATAGTAAAAAAATAAATACAAAACACAAGCATATCATAATATCAGACTTACGGTTGTCTGCTGTATGGAAAAGAGTGGTTTTGAATGGTATCTGTATATGTATGAGGATTATGGCGATGTCTCAAGTTTTCCTCATTTCTAGAGTTTGATGGTGTGGACGGTATATCCCGGCTTGTAGGTACCGAAAGAGATGATCCTGAGTGTTCTGAATTCTGAAATTAAAAAAAAGAAAACAAAAGACACCTAAAAGATTTATTTATTCCTAGATTAACATATAGTAATTTGGACAAAAAAAAAAGTTCACAAAAAGGACAGAATTCATCTTCAACAGATGAATAGCCAATTTTCATAGTGGGGAAAAAACCTCGAAGGACTAGTTCACACGTGAACAAAGGGGCGGATTTTGACAGTGGATTTCGCTTGAAAATTCGCCCTTTTACAATGGTGGTCTATGTAGATCACCGGGCTTTTTTTTCCGCTAGCGGCATGCTGCCGCTAGCGGAGAAAAGAAAGGACATGCCCTTTCTTCAGGCGGAAGCCGCGCGGCTTCCGCCCCCAGCAGCTCCCTCCTATGTCAGCTCATTCATTTCAGCTGACAGCGGAGGGGAAAGCCGCGACCGCGATGGTCGCGGCAGGCGGGTTTTGACAAGAGAGAGACGCGGCTCACCGCGTCTCTCTCCATGTCAAAACCCGTGCGGGCAGTTCACGTGTGAACTGACCCGAATAACTTTGTAAGATCATGGACTATTAAACTAGTAGCTGGAGCTTGTAATATTTTTTTACAAGTCATCCAGACACCTTTTAAATCCAACAGTTGAATCAAGCCATGGTTTTAAGTCCCCGGTCACAAAACGTCTTCACTTGGGAGTTTCCATCCACAGACTCCTTCTCTCCTGTAATATTTCAGGCCTTCCTATTGTTGGCTTTGTTGCATCAACACAGTGGAAGAGGTTGTCCAGGTAAACCTTTTATATTATAACTAGGGTAGGAGAGGTAGGGGGTAAGGAAGGGGGGGGGGGGGACAAAAACAAAAACACACTCACCTGTGCCTGGTGCTCCGGAGTCCTCCTTCTGCTGGGCTGTCTTCACACTGCGACCGATTTTGCCCTTCGCACCCCTCCTCTAGTGCCCTAATCCCTTCCACCAAGGTAACCTGGAACAACCTCTGGAACTTGGTCCACTCTTTACAGGCAGTATTGGGGATACGCAGGACCCATTTGGCCATGAACACCAAGGATTCCTCAGTGATACTGCAATGCAGTTGTTGACTTAAAAGCAGTTATAAGAAGGCTTTTCTGCAAGCAAAAGGGGTCAAATGACACGGGACTGTCTGTTGTGGACTACCAACCACTAACTTGCGTAAAAAGCTGAAGGTGCTTTCCAACAAACTACAGTCCTCAACTATGGCTAAAGACTAACTGAAAACCAGCCCCAACCCTTCAACCTTCTAGAAGCCTAGGAGCAGGACACACTTCTATCTAACCATTAGTATAGAAATGGATAGTTAATACTAACCAGAGCAAAGATCGGAAAGTGAAAAAAAAAAAAAAAGATTAAAACCATGCAAAATATAAAACATGGTGCATATTAGTACAGCAATTTACTATTAGCAGTGGCCCTTTTGAGGGACACTTCACAATCATCAGAATTACTCCATTATAGTGCAGGACCAGTAGGAACATCAGACTTTCAAACCTATCCAACATCTTACCGATCTACTGCTGGTGTTTTCAGCTGCAGTGCTCTCTCTGCTGGTGCTTGGTTTAGGGGAATTTGGTGGGGTCCTGGAGGCACATACTAAATGAACCATGTGATATTCATCTTGCTGAAAAAGAAATACCAACAGTGTAAGGGTGTGGTCACATGTTCTGGGGGGGGGGGGGGGTTACGCAGTTTTCAAAGACCAAACAGAGTACAAAAGGAGAAAACTGATGAGCCAGATTTTTTTTTTTTTTTTTTCAATCAACCCTTATTTTGGCCTAAAAAAAAAAAAAAAAAAAACTACTATCAAAAAAAATCTTAACACGTGATTACACCCCAAATCTGTATAACTATGCATGCCAGACATCTTAGACCACTTCAAGTTACTGACATTATATGAATAAGTAGTTTGGGATATTCCAAAAGTATTAGGTCTTACTCACACATCAGGGAAAAAAAAAAAAAAAAAAAAAAAAAAAAAGAAGCCACGTCACGGGAGTTTTTGCAACGTCCATCACACTGTCTACACAATAATGTCAAGAAGTCTATTAACATGTCTATTTGACAGACCATGTTTACTAACCATGCAAACTTACTATTGGACACAAAAAGAGCTGTGTGAATAGACGTTTCAAAATCGTCCCTCACCCTGCTATATTCAACAAGGCCTATTTACCCTATAGATTCCCTTACATCGCACTCTTCCTCATTTTGTATATGAATAAAACTGCATATTTGGTAACTGTAGAATCACCTCTACAAGGTACTATCTTTAGGTTAATAACCAATTTCCTGTTGACAGACTCCCTTTAACAAGGCAATCTTACATTTCATTCAAAAATACTTATAGGGATCCTATCATTAGAATCCCTTTTTTTCTCACCAACACGTAGGAATAGCCTTAAGAAAGACTATTCTTCTCTTACCTTTAGATGTCTTCACCCCGCCGTTCAGTAGATATTCAGTTTTCCGACGATATGCAAATGAGTTCCCTTGCAGCACTGGGGGCGTCCCCAATGCTGCAAGAGAACACTCAAGCGCCGCTTCCATCTTCTTCAGGAACCGGCCTCTATGTGTTGCCTTCTGGCCTGGCTTTCAATCTTCTAAGCTTGCAGAGACGACTGCACCTGCGCGCGGCCATTTTTTTGTGGCCGCTTACGCAAACTCTTATGTGAGGCCTGCTGGCAGAGCTGATTGCGCATGCATAGAAGACTGAAAGCAAGGCCGGAAGACGACGCATAGAGGTCGATTCCTGAAGAAGATGGAGGCAGCGCTTGAGTGTTCTCTTGCAGCATTGGGGACATCCCCAGTACTGTTTGAGCGCTGGGGCCCTCCCCCAGTGCTGCGAGGGAACCAATTTGCATAAAGACGGAAAACTGAATATCTACCGAACAGTGGCCTGGAGAAGACATCTAAAAGGTAAGAGAAGAATAGCCTTTCTTAAGGCTTTTCCTACGTGCTAGTTAGAAAAAAAAAAAAAAAAAGGGATTCTAATGATAGGATCCCTTTAAAGCATATCTCTAATCATCAAGCAACATAGTACAAGTGAATATAAGTTATAATATACATATAGAACACATTTTATAATATATCTTATTATAGAAATAGGTTCCCTTCTTCACTTACTAGGTTGATCCATTGTATAGTCTGTCTCTGTAGACACCTCACATACAAATGTACATTGTGAGCCCTATATGGAGCTCACAATCTACAAAAAAAAAAAAAAAAAAGAAAGTGAAGAAGCTATCTGCATTTCTTTTCCAGCAGCCTCCTCCTCTCAATAGATTTTTGTGTGAAAAAATAACACCCTGATAAATGGAGGAGGGTCATTCCATGTCAAGTGAACCAATGATTTTTCCCTCTATATTTTTTAATTCTTTTGAGATTTTGTTATTTGGTAATCGTGTGTCAGAGAATGCAAAATGTGAATAAAAAAACATTCTAGAAATTTTTCTGGATTTTTAATTGATTTTCAAAGTTCAGAAAAAGTGCGAATTTCTGTGTTGCCTGCCTTTACATTTCTCCTCATAACTTAGGCTAGAAAAAAGATAGAGAAACAAAATAAACGCCATTCTACTCAGAACTATACAGGCTTTCACCAAATATGTCTCAAGAGTATCTTTGTTAATATTTTACCCATGTGAACGCAAAATTTTAAAACGCATTTCTGAAAAAAACGTTTTATTTAAAAAATTCAAAAAAATGCACATGGGCCTGCTATGCCCTTAGCCACATCTGTACCAAAATTCAAGTTGGGATCGCGATGGGATAATATTTTAAACTATAACTATTACAGTGTCATTCCGAAAATCTTGAATTCAGATCTGTTCAGCCTGTGGTCTAAAAGTGTGGGGTCTATATGTGAGATATGTACAGAGAATGATCCACCTCACAAAATCTTAATGTTAACTAGTGTCAGACTAGCAGTATACAGGTCCTGTAATATGACACTAGAGTGGGACCAGCTCTCTCAGAGGTGTGTTTCTGGTAGGACACTTATTGTAGTTCACCTCAGATAACCACAAGAAGGGAGGTT
The DNA here is from genome assembly GCF_031893055.1 of Leptodactylus fuscus. Classification (NCBI taxonomy): domain Eukaryota; kingdom Metazoa; phylum Chordata; class Amphibia; order Anura; family Leptodactylidae; genus Leptodactylus; species Leptodactylus fuscus. The sequence continues at coordinate 148,013,083 of NC_134268.1, read as the reverse complement.
CCAATCTTCATGTTTGATGCATGTCCCTTATTATTAAAGGTAGAGTACAGTAATTAATACAGAAGTCATGTTGTTATGTGCTCATATAACCAGACATTTTACAAGTCAACAAAAATCAGATATTAACTCAGGTGGAGCCTAACACCATGACAGGCCGTACATACTCTGACACAAAAGGAAATGGCCATTGCTAGTAAGCGCTTATGGACAAGATTACATTTCACTCACTAGAAAGGACAAATTGATGATAAAAGGCCAGTAGTTTAAAAATGTCCTATTAATTGTTTGATTAGTTCATATTTTATAGAATGAGGATTTATCTACTGGACTATTTTTCTTAATAAATTACATGTTTAGTGATGTAATAAAAAACAATTGTTACATGTAGAAATAGGTGTTACAAATATTGGTTCTTGTACTCGTTAACATAATTAGGATGAGACTATTTAGAAAATCGCACTTGAGGATATGAGCAGCTTTTTTCTTTGTTTGTTCAATGCATTCAGGTTGAAAATGCTGAACAAGCTAACATGATAAAGATGTATTTGTTCTGGCACTTACAGTATTTGTTTTTTATGGGGTTTTTTTTTATTGTTGCATATAAATGTTGAATTCAGCAAGTTGTAATTTGAAAAGAAAAAAGGAAGAAACTCACACAAACATAAAATCAGATGATTCAAGGCTTTAAAAAAAAAAAAAAAAAAAAAAATTGATCCCAATTTAGTCCCAAGTTGAAAACCTGTACAAATATAACCAAGAACACAAGTAACACAAATGCATTTTTACACAATTTTAAAACATACGTTTTTTTTCACAATTGCGCATCAAAATTTTTAATTTGATTTCTCCAAAACAAAATATAAAGAAACATCGTCTTGTGACATATCAAATGAAAGCCGGTACCGCTCTGAGAAACATGATGCCTCTCCCACCCATTTATCTTAATTCTAGCCCAAGATATGTTAAAAAATGTAAAGCCATACCAGGCCAAAATTCATACTTTTTCAAAACTTTAGAAGTCTATAAAAAATTAACTGATGAAGTAAAAAATTCAAAACTTTTTATTTGTAATTAACTTAAGTTGTACTTCATAAAAAAAAAAAAAAAATCGAAAGACGTCAGGTAAAAAAAATATTCCTATTTGGATCACTTGATATGGAATGACCCAGGAAATATGTTTCTTTATTAAGATATATTACAAACTTTATTTTATTCATTGGCAATATTTATTCATTAAAAGTTGATTTGTAATTTGAGGTGCACTTTAAGACACCCACCTGTCAAACCCTTCTTGGGCCATTTCACACTAACAAATTTGTGCAGACAAGCAAAGTCAGCTGCATTTTCCAACTTGGATGTGGCTTCGGGGAACTTACAGCATACTAAATTTATGATGCAAGCTTCAAAACTACTACAGCTCTACTGTCTTGCACTCATATGGTGCACTACGTTTCTAGCATAATGCCATCAATGGATATGGCGTTTATGCCACACAGAGAGCCTTTTTTTTTTTTTTTTTACTCTCCTGCTTTTGATGGAACCTCTTGTAACATACATTATTCACAGATACAATATTGTAGATAAGAGACTAGTGTGCTGGAAGGTAGAACAGTATTGACCAATGCCCTTACTTCCTGCACTATGCATGAGACAAAACACATGCACGTATGGCACGTATGGCACGTATGGGCTTTAAAGAGGATCTGTCACCTAGTACAAAATGCTAAATGTCAGATGTTTTTCGACTGTTACTGTGCGAAGAAATTTGTCATTTTTTCCTTAAATCTGTCCACCCATTCAAAGTAGCTCTTAATCTACAAGTGGGGGATAACCTTTTATTATTTTGGAGAAAAGAGTTTCCATCTACCAGGAGGGCATTTACATGTAACATTCCAGGGGCCATATCTTTTGTACAGGTTAACAAAGTTTAACCCTTTCACTGCCAAGGGTCTATGGAAATTTTGCACCTCCAGTAGCCATAGCAATTTTCACAGTTTTGAGACGGACAAATCAAACCTAAATTGCAACATTAAAAAATCATCCAACCCCCCTATACCTATATATTTTCTTAAATGAGATACCTGCAGCATTGTCAGAATGTCACCTAGTACTGTATACAAACAGGCACCTTCATGCAATTTTGATTTAAAGTGAATGTTTTATAAAAAATGCAAAAGTAAATATATATTAGTTGCTAAAAGCGGAAAACAAACAAGAAATTATATGCACCAAACCTCTTAAAAATAAGAGTTCAACATGTGCAGAGTTAATTCATATCACTATGGCCTACACCCGCATGCACGAGCCTTCAGAAAATCACCAGAACCGGAAGGAACAAAAATCTGCTTTGAAGCTGGAAATGTTACAAAAATATCATCCTATAAAATGTAGGGATTACACACCATGAAAATTAAGTGAACCCCTAAACCCTATATATTTTTTTTAACGCAGACAACCTGAAGTTTACAAATGTCTTAATGGGTCATCGATAGCCACATCCACCTTCATGCAACTTTGCTACAAACAATTTTTTGAAAAAATGCACTAAAATACATATTTGTACCTAAAACTCATGTTCAATCTCAGATTCATACACAAAATACATTTAACATAATAGCTTATGGTGTATACAATGTGCATATATACTATATGAGCCGCAAACATCAATTACAAGAGCTCAGACTCCCAAAAACACTAATACAGAAGACAAGCAGGATTTTGCTGTTATTCACTAATATGTTAAAAATCTATCCTGCACCTACCAAACTGTGACTGTGATACAGAAATCTAACTTTTTCCAGATTACACAGCATACCGTATATAAAAACACAACTTAATGTTTCATATATACAACCACCGTCATGCAACTTTGCAGCAAACAGAGATTGAAAGCAAAAATTGCACAAAAATTCTAATTTGTCACTAAAGTGCGGCTCAAGCAATCCTTTTCTGCAAACAAAATGTACTTTCCAAAAAACTGCAAGATGTGAGGAGTTCATACATACTACACATGTATACATTTACAGGGGCGGGTGTTAAAGAAATGCCAAAAGTCGCAGAAATGCACCAACCCATTTTGTGCATGCAAATTAAATAGGTCTTTACATAAAAATATTATTTTCCATCCCCCTATAAAATTTTTAGCAAGCTATACATTCATCTCTAGTGATAATCGTTATTACTATTATTTTAGCGTGTAACGGATATCGCTAGAGACGTATTTTACTCTAGAAAGCTCAAGTATGGACAGGACAGGGATTGGGTGAAATATAAACTTTATTCACGTCTTTGTGTATACGTTGTGTAAGTGTTTGGTGCAACTTTTTTTTTGGCGCTGCGACCTGGACAATGGTAAATGCCTGGGTCACAGCACCAATAAACTCTCTGGTTATGTTTAGAGGGTATTACATAAGAATACCCCACTAGTAAAGCTCAGGGGTAAATTACATTATACCTGTATGTGACAATCAGAGAGAGAAAGTATAATATGTGCTCTGATTGACAGGAGAAGAGTTATAGGGACAGAAGAGTCCCTGCCACCCCCCTCCTGGTGTCACATACAGGTTATGCACAGATAATGATCATTCATTATCACTGTGCACGCTGCTTCTCCCCCCTCCCCTTCTGCTACAGTTTATTAATGCTTCCGAGACAGGTGGGGGGGGGGGACACTTTAAAGCCCTATATCTCTGGGCTGAATTAAGATATCTTGATGCTTTAAAATTCATTTTAAAGAGGAGAATACCATCTTTAAAATATTACCAAACACTTGATGATTAAAGTTTTGGAGCGATTCACTGTTGAAATGCAGTCGGGAATTGAGATCTGCAGTTGGATCTCAATGCCAAATAGCGTTTTCAATAGTGAATTGCTCCAAAGCTATAAATTCTATCAAGAAGTCCTCATCTTTAAAATGAATTTTAAAGCATCAAGATATGTGCAGGCAGTCCAGACATATCGGCATTAGTAGGGAGGATGTATTAGCTACGTCCTCCGCTACTGAAGTGCCACCCTGGGAGGACATAGGGCTGATGTCCTCGGCAGAGAAAGGGTTATTTATAATATATAAAAAAAAAAAAAAAAAAAAAAAAAAAAAAAACACCACACAACCTAAGTAGATTTATGGAGACCCCACTAGCTTTCAATTTTTGAATACAGACTGAATGGATTTGCCATTAATTGGTGCGAGACTATGACAACAATATTCTAGCTGCCATGTTTTCAACGTTCTGACTTATGTGTAACTTGTAAGCAAACTACTCAAGAAAAACCAAGAAGTTACAGCAATATTCTGTATACTTACTTTCCTGAGAACATCTTTCAAACGCAAGTGATCAAGGAGGAGTTTGCCAGAATATACCAGTCTCTGATCCTTGGTTAGCTAAAAGAAAAAATAATAAGTTCAGACGGCATGTCGTATTGTACAGCAAGCAGGGCAGATTCTGTCAACAAATAACACATGGTATGAGTATTTGTAATTTCACGATTCACAACTATATTGCTGAAAGTATACAGAAATACAAATGTGTTATGCCCTTAGGCTGTAAAGCAGTAACTAGCTGCATGTTACTCCCTACCACTGCTCTGAAGCTGTGACCAGCAGGATACAAGCTGGAATGGACATCTGTATTCTGTGAATAAGTCACTAGAGTAGCACGTGGGAAGAATATGCAAATCTGTCTCCCAAGATGTAAACAGGGAGACAGTGCCTCTGTTATGCTGCCCTCTATGGGAAGCACCCTGAACATCATGCCCGAATTTCCCAGAAGTCTTTACTGCATAATGCAGGGTTATAACCAAATCAGTTTCTCAGCTACGAACGGCACTAAAGACTTCTGGGAAAGTCGGGCATGATGTTCAGGGTGCTTCCCATAGATGGCAGCATAACAGAGGCACTGTCTCCCTGTTTACATCTTGGGAGACAGATTTGCATATTCTTCCCATGTTCCCTTGCAGTGGAGCAACTATGGCTGTACAAGTCTCCACACACCTGAAAAGGTGGTCTCTTCTTAAGGAGTGACATCCCCATAATCTAGAGTAGCACGGTCATCCCTGGAGAAGTGTTCCTCCACAGACCATAGCATGCGGTAAATGCTACCTGCATTCTGCTGACTGCTTTTGTAGGAAATCTAATTTGTACAGAGCTCAGTGGACTTTATAAAAATGACTTACTTGTTAAAGCCTGCTATATTATTAATAATATTACATACATTCATTTGAGTAAAGGTGATCCTAAATGTACAACCCATATCAGGGAGGGGGATGAGCGTTTGATCAATGCTAGCCTTTGAGTTCCCAGTCATTCAAGTGCTAGTAGGGTGCAGGTGTGACACCTCTACGTTTTACTCACATTAACACATGCGTTTTAGAAACCATGTACGTTTTGTACTTGATCAATATTAGTCATTTTCCTTTGTGCAGCAAAAACGGCACATGAATTAGTGCAAATAATTGTAATAGGTTTATAAAGGGTGCTATTACATATAACCTATCACAGGCAAATCTACCAAAGTAGCTGCATCGGCTCTAGGGCCAAACAACTCAGGCTACCAATCAATAGACAACCCTGGCACACTGACCTGACTAAAAAACTGAGACGTGCCTCGCGGGTTGCAGAACGCTTCTGGAAGAAAAGCCACTCCCAGGAAGACTTCCTCAGTTACAAAGAGGCAGTCCTCACATTTAAATACGCACTCACCTCCGCAAAGCAGGTCTACTTCACCACACTCATATCTGCACTCTCTCGCAACCCCAAACAGCTATTCTCCACCTTCAACTCCCTCCTCCGTCCTCCCGCCCCCCCCCCCCCCCGACATCACTTATCTCAGCTGACAACTTTGCCTCTTACTTTAAAACTAAAATTGACACCATTAGAGACAGTCTCGCCCTACTCCCCCGACAACCCCTCTACCCAACTACTCACCATCCCTGACCTGTTTCTCCTCCATCAGTGATTAAAAACTCTCCTCCCTAATCTCCAAATCCCACCTCACCTCCTGCACGCTTGACCCGATCCAGTCACATCTCATCCCCAAACTCACTAAAGTCATTACTCCGGCCCCTAACTCATCTCTTCAACCTATCCCTAACCAATGGCTAATTCCCCTCAGCCTTCAAACATGCCACTGTCACTCCTATACTTAAACCGTCCCTCGACCCGTCCTCTCCTGCCAACTATCGTCCCATCTCACTGCTCCCGTACGCCTCAAAACTTCTAGAGCAACATGTCCACTCCGAACTCTTCTATCTTTCGTCCAACCTGCTCTTTGACAGACTTAAGTCAGGCTTCAGACCCAGTCACTCCACTGAAACTACCCTAACAAAAAAGTCACTAATGACCTGCTAACCGCCAAAGCCAAGCGCCATTACTCTGTCCTCCTCGACCTCTCCTCTGCCTTTGACACAGTTGACCACTCCCTCCTGTTAGAAATTCTCTCATCCCTTGGTATCTTAGACCTGGCCCATTCCTGGATCTCCTCATACTTCACCGACCGCACATTCAGCGTCTCCCACTCGCACACCACCTCCTCACCTCGCCCTCTCTCTGTAGGTGTCCCCCAGGGATCCGTCCTAGGACCCCTCCTGTTCTCCATTTACACCCTTGGCCTGGGCCAACTCATAGAATCTCATGGCTTTCAGTACCACTGCTATGCCGATGACACCCAAATCTACATCTCTGGACCAGACATTACCTCCCTGCTGGCCAGAGTTCCAGATTGTTTAGCGGCCGTAGCCTCCTGCCTCACCTCCCGCTTCCTCAAACTCAACATGGAGAAAACAGAGTTTATCATATTCAGCCCACCCTGTATGGCTCCTCCACCTGACGCATCTATCAAAGTTAATGGAACCCCACTTAACCCTGTCCCACAGGCCTGATTTCTTGGGGTTACCCTGGACTCCGACCTATCCTTCAAGCCACATATTCAAACCCTCAACACCTCCTGTCGCCTCCAGCTCAAGAACATCCACCAAATATGCCCCTTCCTCACCCAGGAAACTACCAAGATGCTCATCCAGGCCCTCAATCTCCTGCCTAGACTACTGCAACACCCTTCTCCATGGACTCCCAGCAAACACCCTCGCCCCCCTCCAGTCCACCTTAAACTACGCTGCTCGCTTAATCCACCTCACCCCCCAATCTTCATCGGCTGCTCTCCTCTGCCAGTCCCTCCACTGGCTACCTATAGCCCAGCAAATTGAGTTCAAGCTACTAATGCTAACATACAAAGCGATCCACAACCTGTCCTCTCCATATATCTCGGACCTAATCTCCCGTTACCTGCCCACACGTAACCTCAGATCCTCCAACGACCTCTTACTCCGTTCTGCTCTCATCCACTCCTCACACAACCGTCTCCAAGATTTCTCCCGTGCATCCCCCATACTCTGGAACTCCTTACCACGACACATAAGACCGACACCCCCCCCCCCCCCCCCCAATCACAGGATTCAAGAAGGCCCTGAAGACTCATCTACTCAGGAAGGCCTACAACCCCCAATAACACTATCACCTCACTGCCATCTGAACTGTCTCCCCCTCTCCTTCTGTATCTCCCCCCATAGATTGTAAGCCCTCGCGGGCAGGGCCCTCTACCCCACCGTGCCAGTCAGTCATTGTTAGTATTATATCTACCTGTATATTTTGTGCATTGTATGTAACCCCCAAATGTAAAGTACCATGGAATTAATGGTGCTATATAAATAAAAATAAATTCATATGTCAAAAAGTAACTTTTTCATGGGCAATTGCACACTCAAAGGTAATCAGATTTCACAGATGCCTCGCAGAGTCTATTGAGGGTTCAATAGACTAAACCATTTACATACCATATTCTACAGTCCTATGAAAAAGTTTGGGCACCCCTATTAATCTTAATCATTTTTAGTTCTAAATATTTTGGTGTTTGCAACAGCCACTTCAGTTTGACATATCTAATAACTGATGGATACAGTAATATTTCAGGATTGAAATGAGGTTTATTGTACTAACAGAAAATGTGCAATATGCATTAAACCAAAATTTGACCGGTGCAAAAGTATGGGCACCTCAACAGAAGAGTGACATTAATATTTAGTAGATCCTCCTTTTGCAAAGATAACAGCCTCTAGTCGCTTCCTGTAGCTTTTAATCAGATCCTGGATGAAGGTATTTTGGACCATTCCTCTTTACAAAACAATTCAAGTTCAGTTAAGTTTGATGGTCACCGAGCATGGACAGCCCGCTTCAAATCATCCCACAGGTCTGGGGGTGACTCCAAGTCCAGGCCTCCATTGGTTAATAAATTTGATTTCCATTGATTATTTTTGTGTTTTTTTTTTTCATCATCACATCCAACTTTGTACAGAACAAAGAATTCAATGAGAATATTTCATTCATTCAGATCTAGGATGTGTTATTTGAATGTTCCCTTTATTTCTTGACCAGTGCATATAACTGAAGCTGAAAGTCCACAGAGAAAACCTCTGCAAACTTTTTTGCAAAGGGCTGCAGGAAGAGAATTCAACTCACTGTCGGCTTTCCCGATCTCTGCCCCGGGTAAAGAGCTATCGGTCTCGGTACCGTAGCTCTTTACAGTCTGAAGGGCGTTCCTGACAGTCAGTCAGGTACGTCCTTCTCCACAGCAGCAGCACACTGTACAGCGTAATAGGCGCTGCTTTGCAGAAGAACATACCTGACTGTCAGGTCTATCACTTCTGACTGTAAAGAGCTACGGTACCAGCACAGATTGCTCTTTACCTGGGGCACAGATCAGGAAAGTCGACAGTGTGCTGAATTCAGCACACTGTCATCTTTCCAGCAGTATATACACTCACCGGCCACTTTATTAGGTACACCATGCTAGTAACGGGTTGGTCCTCCTTTTGCCTTCAGACCTGCTTCAATTCTTCGTGGCATAGATTCAACAAGGTGCTGGAAGCATTCCTCAGAGATTTTGGTCCATATTGACATGATGGCATCACACAGTTGCCGCAGATTTGTCGGCTGCACATCCATGATGCGAATCTCCCGTTCCACCACATCCCAAAGATGCTCTATTGGATTGAGATCTGGTGACTGTGGAGGCCATTGGAGTACAGTGAACTCATTGTCATGTTCAAGAAACCAGTCTGAGACGATTCCAGCTTTATGACATGGCATTGCATTATCCTGCTGAAAGTAGCCATCAGATGTTGGGTACATTGTGGTCATAAAGGGATGGACATGGTCAGCAACAATACTCAGGTAGGCTTTGGCGTTGCAACGATGCTCAATTGGTACCAAGGGGCCCAAAGAGTGCCAAGAAAATATTCCCCACACCATGACACCACCACCACCAGCCTGAACAGTTGATACAAGGCAGGATGGATCCATGCTTTCATGTTGTTGACGCCAAATTCTGACCCTACCATCCGAATGTCGCAGCAGAAATCGAGACTCATCAGCTCGAACCAGTCTGGCCATTCTCCTCTGACCTCTAGCATCAACAACGCATTTCCACCCACAGAACTGCCGCTCACTGGATGTTTTTTCTTTTTCGGACCATTCTCTGTAAACCCTAGAGATGGTTGTGCGTGAAAATCCCAGTAGATCAGCAGTTTCTGAAATACTCAGACCAGCCCTTCTGGCACCAACAACCATGCCACGTTCAAAGGCACTCAAATCACCTTTCTTCCCCATACTGATACTCTGTTTGAACTGCAGGAGATTGTCTTGACCATGTCTACATGCCTAAATGCACTGAGTTGCCGCCATGTGATTGGCTGATTAGAAATTAAGTGTTACCGAGCAGCTGGACAGGTGTACCTAATAAAGTGGCCGGTGAGTGTAGAACTGCCTGTGCCCAAATCTGTGAAAGGTCCTCTTTAAATGGTCGCATTGCAAAGTACAATTTGTCCTGCAAAAAAATAAATCATACAGTTCTGTGAACTGAAAAAAAAAAAAAAAAAAAAAAAAGTTATGGTTTCTCTAAATTAGTGAATGAAAATGGATCAAGATATGTCATTTTTTTTGCGACAATAGAGTAGTATGTAAAACTGTTGCATTTTTATTTAACCTTGATTCTATGTAAAATGATGGTCATCAGTTTTCATTACTGTGAGCATCACTTTTTTGTAACACTTTTGCTAGGTTCACACTAGCGTACGGCTTTCTGTTCTTCGGTTACCCCATAGACTATAATGGGGTCTGCAGGATTTCTGTCCGCTTTCCGCCCGAAAAATGCAGAGTTGCTTGCAAAACTTCTCTCTGCATTTTTCCAAATGGATTTGGGGATGGAAACCCCTAATGTAATTCAAACGCTCGCATGAACCTAGCCCTAAAGAGGTTGTCCAGTATAAATGGAAATCCCTACACTAATCTAAACACCCTCCTACATTGTAAATAACAATTGATCAAAGGTGACTGCACCATGGACATTTGCTGGTTATCTGGTGATGATCCGTTTCTGGAAACGGAACATCGGTACTACTCTCCCCCCCATCTACTCCATCATACTTGCCTATCTTCTTCCTTCTAGGTTTCTTTCTGTGGGATAGCTCTTCCTCCTTCTGTGATGTCTGCCCACACTATAGACCCAGCGCTGCTCTGTGCAGCCAATAATCCCCCTCTACTGCGCAGGCGTGGGAGCAGCATCAGAGACCTGCGCAGTAAAGGATCGTCAGCTAGATAGCAGCGCTGGTTCTATAGCAGTCAGAAAAGAAGGATGGGTGTCTCACAGGAAGACTGGAAGGAAGAAAGGCAAGTATTTAATGGGGGTAGGGGGTTGAGCTGAGCAAGTAGGGAAGGGCTAGTAGTTGTGTGCGAGATAGCTAGAAAGACAGGGAGGGAGAGAGAGGAGGGAGGCAGTGTGGAGAGAGGTAGCTAGTGTGGAAGTTACATAGCATGGAGCTAAATCAAGTAAACAAATGCAGAAGATACCAGGAGCTCCCACAGACACCGAGAAATCACTGCTAAACATATATGGCCCAACAACGTTTTACAGTCAGGGCAAAGTGGATAAGATTCTAGCGAATCCCATGGCCAAAACTGCTGTGCGGACATGCTGCGATTTCCAAAACCAGTGCAGTTTTGAAAATTGCAGCATGTCAATTATACGTACAGAAACGCCAGCGGTTTCCCCATAGGTATAATTGTAACAAAGTCCACAGAGAACTTCTGTCTAAAGCGCTGTGGGAAGAACCGTGATGTGTAGCCAACACGTTTTTCCAGCAGTGCTTTTTTTGCTGTGGGACATCCCGTGAGGCCTTAGCCTTAAGCGGTTGATCAAAAAGTGCTATATAACAACTATGCTTAGGATGTGCCACAGATTATGAATAATGGAAGGTGATGGGGGAAGACATAGATAACTGAAGCATGTCATAGTCTATAGTTTTATTATAGAGGTCCATGGTTTCCTTTGCTATGCACACTGTTCCTTCACTGTTTGCACGGTCCCTGTACCATGACATGAGGGTATGGAGAAACCCTGTACTGCAGCATCCTTGTGTGCATTATCCCTGTATTGTGCAACTCTGTCTCCATAATATCTCCTTAGTCTGCCGCACTACTGTGTGTATTCCCTCTGTGCATTAAGAAAACCAAAGTGATCTTGTGAAGTTTTCCACCGTCTGATCTTCCTGTTTGAGGTGCTCTTGGAGGGGTGGGGCACCATTACAAGTTTTTCTATAGAGCCCTATAATTAATTGTTATTCCCCTGAAATCTACATTACTTACCGGTTTGCTGGGATAAACCTTGGAAAGATGAGTTTTTAGTTTCTCCACTGTCCAGTCTAGGAAGCAGTTAATGGTTTGGTCGTCATATTTCTGATTGGGGGCTTTAATCACCAAAGTCACAGGGTTATCCATCATGGCTTGATCCATGCCAATGTACAACAAACTTTCCAGGCCTCTCTTTGAAAAAACCCCTGTACTTCAACACGTTAGTGACATTGTAAAATTACACTGTTTTGTCACATCACTGTAACTCCTCATATACTTCTCCAGTTATAGCAACAAAAGTGAAAATCTGTAGAACTTGCTGAGCAATGAAGCGGCACCTGAGCAATGTAATACTGCCCATTAAGAGACCTTTAAACGCTCCTACTGCTTGGAAACCTATAAAAAAAAAAAAAAAAAAAGGGAAGCATTTAATATTTCATCTGGAAAGGCAATGGCGAGAGAAATTCAACAGTATGGACAAGCCAATTGCTAAAATATATATATATATCATACAGAAAATGCAATGGAGGTTCCAACATGCTTCCCTATTGTATACAACCACAGTCTAGGGCCCCGTTCACACGGGGCACGGAATGGCGTATTTTGGGCCTGATTTTTATATGTAGATTGTAAGCCCCACATAGAGCTCACAATGTACATTTTTCCCTATCAGTATGTTGTTTTTTTTTTGAATATGGGATGGAAATCCATGCAAACACGGGGAGAACATACAAACTCCTTGCAGATGGTTTTATGCCCTTGGTGGGATTTGAACACCAGGACTCCAGTGCTGCAAGCCTGCAGTACTAACGACTATGCCACCGTGTGGCCCCCCTATTTTGGTCATGATTTTGACACGGGAAGCCGCATCAGAATAGGACCAAAATGTGCCTGCCACAACTTCTGACAGTTGCGGCTTCCTGCTCCGGAGTAGGCCTAGTCCAGAGGGTTCTGCCGCGAGGTGGACGCCGCAGTTAAATCAGCTGCAGAATCCACCTGAAGAAAGGGCAGCTCGCTTCTTTTTCCCGCTAGCGGGAGCAAACCACTAGGTGGGAAAAAAACAAAACAAAACACTAGCAGTCTGCATAGTTCTCTATTGTGAGGGGGCGGATTTTGAAGAGGATTCAGCACCAATATCCGCCACCTCTTGCCCCGTGTGAACGAGCCCTAAGGATACGAAGAACGGAAACCCTGTCCACTTAAAAAACACAGTTATAGACTATAATGGATCAGTTGGGTTTCTGACAATTTTATACTGATATCAGCAGAGGGCTTCTCTCTCTGCCGATTTAAGCGGAATCTCAGATGGATTCGCTCGAATGCTAGTGTGAACATAGAGTAAGTGTTTTATTGCTGAGGGTCATACCATTACCAGCACACACATGAGCAGGGGGCCCCGAGTCAGCTGTGTTAATGGATTGATAGTGCACATGGTCCATTCAATTCTACAGCACTGACAGAGGTATAAGTACACGCTCTGCCAGTCTCACAGAAGTGAATGGAGCGATGAACACTACTGATCGGTTTACATAGAGGACTTGAGCACTCTTATTACCAACACCCCAGTGATCATAGCGTTATGTTCCATCTTAAAGATAGGAGGCAAGAGCTGTTACTATAAAAAAAAATAAAAATAAAATCCATCAATGGCCAACAGGCCAACCCGCCAATTCCGACTTGTGCATTTTTCCACAGTCCGACAGCAACGATCAGTCAGAAGCAGTAAAGATCCTTTAATTCATTTAAAAAAAGCTAGTGACAGAATTTCTATGAAGAATGGAACAAAGTACGCATATAATGAATTACACAACATCAAAAATTGTACAAAATAATCATTTTATTCTGAAGCCAGGGTCCGCAACTTTATCTGACGCCACACAAAATTGGTTTGACTCCACAGTCCTGCCTGTTACTGGGGTCCACGTCATTTTCCTACCGATTTCACCTCATTACTATAGTCTGTGAGCAGCTCATTTATAGGTCTGAACTGTTGTGTCATAATATTACTGAAACTCAGCACCAGGGTCAGTGCGGCATGCCTGCCAGTTGTCAACAAGCTAAGAACAGATCACCATGACTTGGCTCTTAGCGCGGGGTACTCAGCAGCATCAAACTAGTCCGTGCAAATCTCTGCTTAGCAAATGAATAAATTGACAGGGCGCTTACACAAGAAGGTACGCAGCACAAGGGATGGGGTTGTACTGTCCTGTGTAAATGGAAGTGTGTGTATAACAACAATAGCCAGACCTATACTGTGCAGAAAGTAATGAGTACTAGAAAATACATACAAAAGAACCGCACCACCAGCCTATTGTATGGAACTAGCCTCGCCAGCATAGAACATGCCATATCACCGGACTATTGAAGAGCACGCTACCAAATACTGCCAAGTTATACCAGCAATGAGTGGCACACACATGCCCGGTGCCAACCACTAGGCAGCCGGTCCAGAAAACGTATTAGATCAGTGGAAGATATAGTAATAGAGTTTAACCATTTGCAGCATTTCTCAGCACTGTCTGCAATTTGAGTATATTCCCTTCTGTATGTGGGGAGTAGGTGAGAACCTCAGTGACACCATGTTGTATAGGACAGCTTGGTCTTTGCTGGCACTAGGGCACAGAGCTGTGCATAGCTATGGATGTGTCTGCCGTCGGGTGACTACAGGGACATTACCTGGAAGCTTCCCTTGCTGTTGTTGTCTCCTGACACCTTCTCCCCAGACACCTCCTCCTCCTGTTCCTTGTGTCAGCTGAGGGTCTCTGCCCCGGACACAGCTGCACAAATAGGGAGGGACGTCTAACGGAATTACGTCAGTAGACTCCACCCGGCCAGGCAGTACGGACAGAGGAAGAAATAGACAGCCCTCCTCTATAACCCGGCCGCCTCCAGGCAGCAGTGCGCAGCGTGTGATTGGCTGCCGGGCCGTTGTATCACAAAGTCTACGTGTGGCTGTGCTGCTGTACAGAAAGTGAGCACTAGAGGGCAGCAACGCACCGCTGTCTCATCTCTAAACACAGCCAGACTTTGGTGAAGACAAGGGATCGGATAGTTTCTCTGTGGAGTGTGACTATACAGGGCAGATAACATCCATTACAAGGATAAAGAGAAAACCTTTAAGGCCGGGCCCTTTGTAGTATAAACGCTGCAGTTTGGTCGCAGCTTTTTACAGTCCACAAAGAATCCTATCCACACATTGCAGAAAAATATGGATATCGTGTTTTTGAAAATTGCAGCATGTCAATTATACCTACAGAAATGCTGGCGGTTTCCCTATAGGTAATAGGGTCAGTGCACACAGAGTTTTTTGGCGCTGATTTTGACCCTGAATCCGCCTCAAAATCAATATCCAAAAAAAGCGCCTCCCAATAGAGTTCTATTCGGAGACTTTTTTTGGAGGCCGATTTTGAGGTGGATTCAGCTTCAAAGTCAGCGCCAAAAAACTGTGTGCACTGACCCTAACTGAAGCAGAGAAAGTTTATGTGAAAAGCACTGCAGGAAAAACCGCAATGTCTCTCCCCAAATTGATCTTTCATTCTGATGACCTATCCACGGGACCCCTAGACCCCCGACACAGCTATTATAGCAGCATCTAAGTGCCAGAAGCTATAGAAGTGGATGGAAAGTGCATGCAGACTGCTTATATTCAAGTAATAGGAGTGGAGCTGGTCCCCGCAAGCACCGCTATGCAATAAACAGGACTGCCACTCTGCCTCTATTACTTGAATAGGAGAGCTTGTGCGCATTTTGCACATTGCTATAACGTCCAGCGCCCAAATGCTGAGAAAACCTGTTGATCTGTGCAAAATGTCAGACTGAAGTGCCCAGGGTCCCCCGGTAAAATTCATTCTGGGGGCCCACTGTACATCTACATGCAAATAAGAGACTTTCGTAATTTCCTAAAATGTCATTTATATAAATGTATTTAGTAGCTTATTGCTGTTCTAGGGTCTTGTCAGTAGGCTGCTGCCTGGCTCTTGCTTGGAGCTAGAGCCCTCTTAGATCTGTGAGTCAAGAATATGTGACCACACCTCAGCAGGATACTTCAAAAAGATTGGTGACTGGAGCCCCTGCAGTGTGATTGAACAGATGGGGCCCACAGAGGAAGGACACTGGTTGGCCTGGCTTTGTACCTTGATGTCACCTGAGCCAAAAAGTGTGTTGTAACGTCTCTGTTCAAATCTCTGCACCACCATCCGCTGACACGCTGTGGTGCAGGAGGTGTGTTTAGTTTGATTCCTTGCTTAGAGTTTTTTTGTTGCTTTGAACACAGCTCTGTTACCACACCTCTAACTGAATTTCCACCACACCCATCTCCTGCACCATGTTTCCCTCTGTTCATCAAATAGTTAATCTTAGCCTTACCTGTGTGATTGACAGCCTGTCTACCAATTGAGTCTGGGGCAGGTCCTGGGCTTCCTATATACAGGTCATCAGCCCACAAAAGTTTGCTGGCTGTTTTTGACTCTTTCCTGTGACTTTGTCCTTGCTACCTTCCTACTTGCTCTTACTATTGTATTTCTGACTTCTGACCTTTGGCTTCTCTTGTCACTGCTCTTTTGGATTACGATTTTGTACTACTTTGTCTCTCTGGCCTTGACACTTGTTTGCTGACTCTTCTTCTGTGTTGTTTTGTCTTGTCTTGTTCTGTGTGACACTTATTTCATAGAAGGGTTGTCCACCCAGTTGCTCCTGTTATTAGGACAGTTGTGGCAATTAGGTAAGGACAGGGGCTGGGTCGAGTTTAGGGCTTACTGTCTTTCTTCTCCTTCTTCCATTGTTCCAGCAACACTAGGGAATTGTACAACAATCAATTCCATTACATGTGTCTACAGTATATAAAAATAAATTAGGTGATTTCTTAAATTATCTACCCAGTATTTTATATTGCTGCATATCCTAGTTAAGATGCTGTACAAAGAGTATCTGTATAAAGTATAATGAGTATACTGTGCTATGCCAGGCTGAGCTGTGGCTCTGGATAAGACATCAGTATGAAAAATCAATTTTGAGTCAGATAAACCCTTTAATGTCTTCCTGCCACGGCCATTTTTCTTCTTTGCTTTTTTTTTTGCACAAGAATGATAGGTTATCTATATTCTGTGGGTCAGTACAATAATAGCAATACCAAATTTACATTTTTCTTATATTTAATGCATTTACAAAAATGCAATACTTTGAAAAAAAAAACAAACAAACATTTTTTATACATATATTCTGACACTATGTGTAAAGTGTCTTTTTTTTGTGAGGCAAGTTGTACTTTTTACTGATACCATTTTGGGGATGAATATTTTTTCATTGCTTTTTATTAATTTTTGGGTGGAGGCAAAATGGTGTTAAACAGCAGTTTGGCCGTCTTGATTTTTAAATGTTTATGGCTCAGGGGTTTTAGGCTGAGTTCACACCAGCATTGGCTCTCCGTATGGGGTTTCCATTCCCCTCTCCGCTTGAAAAATGCTTGAAAAATTTCTCTCCACATTTTTCGTCATTTTCATCCGGAAACCACACAGACCCCATTATAGTCTATGGGTCCGCAGGTTTCTGCTGGTAACCGCTTTTTTAAGTGGATTAGGTTTCCACGAACGCAGATGTGAACCTAGTCTGAGGATGCAGGAATAAATAATGTGCTTATATTTGTTTTTGTTTATTTTTAACTCCAATTTTATATATTTATATTTTTGAACACTTTTTTCCTTTCATTTTTAGACCACTACGGAATTTAAACCCAGTATAACTATATTGCAATATATAGTAAAGTTCATTCACTGTATTGTAATGACAGGCTTGGGTGCCCTCAATAAGCTCCCAGCTATCATGGAAACTAATCGACGCTCCAGATGTTGTTCCAGGGGACAACGATCCTCTTCAATATGGTGTCACCTACGCATTGCCACTAATCAGATGCCTTGGTCACATACTCAAACTGTATGTTATCCCGCATCTGGTTTCCACACACATACCATTGCCTCTTTCCAGAGGCACTAGTATCATGATCTAGAGAGCTGTTCCTTGGGAACACTTGGACATTTACACCGATGGGTGTATGCTCCTACTAAAGGGTCATATAGACTTTCAGACCTACACTCGAGGGCCTCTGAACCTTTTTAACTCGGGTCAGTGACAGACTCAAAAAATTCTTCGAAGTCATAACCAAAAATCCTACTGCAAATTTGTTTATCGGCAGAAATTTCAACATCACGTTTGACCTAGAACTAGACATCACCTCAGAAGGAGGCCGCCTCAGGTTCCGATCCGAAAACCAGGTAGCCGCGACTGAAAGCCGGTGCACTGCACCGGCATTCAGCTGCGCACTCTGCTCCGGATTAGGCCCAATGAATGGGCCTAGTCCAGAGGAGGGAGTGTCTTCAGGCCGAATTGCGAGGTGACTCGGCCTGAAGAATGAACACCTCGTTTCTTTTTTCTGGGAGCAGGAAGAAACAGCTCCCGGAAAAAAGATTTGAGCAACCTGAGACCTGAAATCAATGGGAGCCGTCTTTTTGGTCAGGTTTTTGAGGCGGATACGACCTCAAAATCCTGACCAAAATACTCAGTGTGAACTTACCCTAAGATTAACTATTTGATGAACAGAGGAAAACAAGGTGCAGGAGATGCGGCACCTTACCGATTACAGCCTCAAAACCCTGACCAAAAAACTCTGTGTGAACTTACCCTAAGAGTTTGCTGCATTCCTGAGCTTGTCATTTCCACCTCTCCCTGTCTAGTGATTATAGTTATTATAACTCTGCAGTACCCCATCTTCTGAGCTGTTGAACACAATGTTGTTCCACATGTAATGTTCCGGTACTGCAATCCCTTTAATAGTCCTTGCAGACCGAGATGGTATGGACATTTGCATATAAGGTAAAGAGGTTCCTCCCCCATTCCTTCTATATTAAAAGTATTTCTATTTCACCAGAGCCAGCACTCAGGGAGGTCTATTAATGCACCATCTTGAGGATGTTTTGTGAACTACACCTGCCTATACTTTGCATTGTAATTTTCTGTCAAGGAGTGTCCAGTGTGATCAGGTGACCTTCAGAACCAATCAATCCCTTGATTGGCCTGGAGGAGGAGTTGAGGTAGCCTCTCTAGAGAGTGGGGGTTGGAAACCCTGTCTTCTTTGTCTTTTGTGTGGAGAGGACTACACATGTGAAGCTGAAAATGGCAGCCAAGCATCAGGGTACTTCAAACAGAGATGGCTTTTCCTCTGTCCTCAAGATCCTCCTCAGAGAGTATTTTCCTCTGAAGCTTCAAGCCTACAAGCACTAAAGTTTACGGACCTGCTTATCCATCTCATCTGGGACCTCTACACGTATCTCTCTATTCAAGTAAGTCTTTGGGACAAATCTATACTTAAGAAACCCATAGCTAGTCTGGCAGAATTTGAGGGTCTCCCGCTGTCGACAACTCTATTTCCTCTCCTACATACGTGTACCCAGTTTGTTGAGGACTAACCCCCTGGATACAGGCCATCTTTACAAGTATATACAAGTTTAACTACCCAAGCAACTGCTAATTAAACTATCCAAAGCATTCCTGCTCCAAGCTCCATCACCTGCTTAATTGGACACTACCTACAAAGATCGCTGTATTGTATGTGAAGAATTACTCCATATGTACATTTGTATTACCTTGTCCTGCTAGTAAAAGAGCAACGATTACCCCCGAGACCTGGTTGTCTGTTGTCATTGTCAGGTACCACGTGGGGGTGGGTAGTCAGGGACGTCAAAAAGGAGATTTTGTGCACATTTGGGACCCAGGGACCCGCTAAAAGCCAGCCACATCTGATATATTACCCGTGATACCAGCCCTGGCCCTCCTGAGTGTTACACACACTGTTTGGTACAGTACTGTATCTCATTGGGCAAATTAGTTGTGACATTTTTAGACTGTCATTTAGATCAGGCATTATCAACATAATTTATTAATGTGAGAGTATGGCAGACAAAAGTGATTTAACTCTTTTCCGCTTAACCCTTAACTTTCTATGAAGAGGACTAAAATATCAGCAGACATCTCAGTGTATATGTTTTTACTTATTATCTACGTACAGTGCTTACCACTAATTGCCAATTGCTACATGTTGGTGCTATATGCATATTCACTCTGCAGGAATTGTTAATGCAGCGCCCAAAATCTATGAATGTTTTTAATTACCGTATTTTTCGGACTATAAGACGCACCTAGGTTTTAGAGGAGGAAAATAGGGAAAAAAAAATTTGAAGCAAAAAAATGGTAAAATATTTAATATATGGGAGTTGTAGTTTTGCAACAGCTGCAAGGCCACATTGACAGGTGACCCTGCAGCTGTACGGGGACGCATAGTGTCTTTTCTACTGTTATATATATTCTAGGGAAAGGAGTGATTTAGAACTTTTATTTCATATTTTTATTATATATTTTTTAAGCTTTTTTTTTTTTTTTTTACTATTTTATTCCCCCCGGGGGCTTGAGCCTGGGGTCACTTGATTGCAAGTCCCATAGACAGCAATACAACTGTATTGCCGTCTATGGGACATTCTGTATATTAGTATTACGGCTGGTCATAGACCCAGCCGTAATACTAATACAGCAGTGACAGGCCTGGGGGCCTTCATTAGGCTCCCGGCTCTCACCCGAACAGGTCGGCTCCTGCGATATCGCCGCGCAGGAGCCGGCCTGCAACTTCACAGGTATGGGGCCGGTGGGGACCAGCCTCGGCGGAGAAGTCGCCGCCAATCCAGACTACGGATTCGGACCCGGCATCCACTGTACTAGAGAGGCGGATGCCGGCGAGGGATAGACGCCATCACAGGTGCCGGGGCCTGAGACATCGCTGCGCTCCTCTGCCCTGCATGAAGCCAGCGGCGGGGGGACGGAGGAGCGGAATAGCATCACTCCTCCCGCTGCTGGCTTCATGCAGGGCAGAGGAGTGCAGCGATGTCTCAGGCCCCGGCACCTGCATCTATCCCTTGCCGGCATCCGCCTCTCTATTACAGCGGATGCCGGGCGGCCACATTCGGACTATAAGACGCACCCTTCTTTTCCCCCCAAATTTGGGGGAAAAAAAGTGCGTCTTATAGTCCGAAAAATACAGTACATTTTTATTCTTCAAGTAAGCCCATGCTTTATAATTAGCAGAGAGAATGGAAATTGGTTAGCCTGAGACATAATTGTGTGATGTGGGTAAAAATGATGACTCATTGGTTAGCATTGCAGCCTTGCAGCCCTGGAGTTCTGGGTTCAAATCCTGCCAAGGACAACATCTGCAAGGAGTTTGTATGTTCTTTCCGTGTTTGTGTGGATTTCCTCCCATACTCCAAAGACATACTAATAAGGAAAAATGTAAATTGTTAACCCTATATGGGGCTCACAATCTACAGTACTTAAAAAAAAAAAAAAAAAAAAAGTGTCATGTGAGGCTCTGACAGAATGCTGGATTTGGGAAGGGCTGCTATAGGGCAGCATCTAAGCAACATGCAGACATAGTCAAGGTTGACTCAATCGCTATAAAGAGATGGATCAAGGACGGTTTCTTTTGTTGTGTGCACATATGATGGATACTGCACCCCAGTATAAAACATGGGGTGTATCGCCTTATGTAGCTTAGCTCTATTGGCTGTCACTGATTGGCTGTCATTTATATAGCAACGATATACATGAAGCATGTACTTTCTGCAGTGGAAAACAAACTACATGGTACCGGGACAGAGTTGAGTCAATATTAATTAAACAGAGTCTATACAGAACTGTGCAATGGAAAAGTGGATTTAGATACTTGTAATTTTAGAAGTATTAAGAAATATGACTATGTTTCAATATTGTTTCAATACTAATACAATACAATATCTCTTTGCAGAGAGTGTCAAAGTTACGCTAGGTTCACACCTGCGTTCATGTCTCCGTTCTATGGTTTCCGTTTTCTGCATGGCAGAAGACGGAAACCATAGACCGGGTCCGGCCGTGAGCGGCGGTGAGCGTTTTAGGCTCTCCGCCGTGAAACCGGATTTTTTTATCCGGACACAGAGTAGTGCATGTCCGACTCTGTGTCTGGATTATAAAACCCGGTTTCGCGGCGGAGAGCGCAAAGCACTCACTGCCGCTCACGGCCGGACAGCTTTCTCACCCATTCAAATGAATGGGTGAGAAAGTCTCCTGCAGGCTTCCGTCTCCTGCATCTGTTTTATGCAGGAAACGGAAACCTGCAATAAGGACAGATGAACGCAGATGTGAACGAGCCCTTACTGAGTCACTGTATAGACTGTCTCATTGTTAGAGATATAGCAGCTTAAATTTGTAACTCTCTTTCTAAACCAATCTAAACACACATTGCAATCACAAGGAGTATCGAAGAACTTTGTCAAATTGAACCTTTGCTTTACTCATGGCTTCTTTTTCACCTAATTTCTAAAAATTCTTTCAAGCATGCATATTTTCCTGAAACATTAGCTAGAGGAAAATAGATGGGCCATGACCTATCTTCAGACAGACTCTGCATTGCAAACTCCATAGAAATGAATGAGGCGTAAACAAAAAAATGCAATGTGGTTTCTGAGGTGGTATTTTTTAAGCAAAATTTCCAGGCTCATCCCCAAAAACACATAAAAGAGCAAAAAAAATTTTTAAAAAAGGAAAAAATGTGACCAAAAATTCATTGAGAGTGGGTTCACCTTCTTATACTATAAGACTTTCCAAGCTGACCTTCTTCCTCATTTGTGAAGAGTGTTCAGTAGTTTTGGACAGGGATGTATAGGGAACAACAGTGGAATTGTTTCTATGGGGCCACCGCCAGAACCCCAGCAGTTCGGCTATATCGAAATAGCTCAGGTAATAACAATGCCATACTGCTCACCGGTCATATGATGGTTACGGGTGCTAAAGAGTTTAATCAACCTTAGTGGGGTTAGGATAATCTCTGGGTCTCCTTGGCTTATGGGCCAGATGGAAGCTGCAATCTCAATACTGATGCCAGTGCTTATGGGCCCCCTAAGGCTCCTGTGCCCTGGTGCTACTGCATCCTGTGCACCCCCTCAAGTTACATCCCTACATACAATTATAGCACCGACAACTATGGTTATCAAGAATATGGTGGTTGAGCAGCGCAGCGCCCCGCATGTAAACAATACTGGGAACTGCGTGTTCTGGTAAACATCTGATCTGCGGGGTCCTAACAGTCTAAGAGATCAGTGGGTGTCTAATGCCCAGGGCCCTTGCTGATCAACTGTTTGAAGAGACCGTGGTGCTTTTGCGAGTGCCCTCACCCCTTCACAATTTACATCACACAGATCTATTTTACAGTGAACCATGCAATGCATTCTGTGACAATATCACATGTCTGTTATAAAATAGATGGGGTGTGATGTAAATAGTGTAATATGCTTCGCCGTAGCCCCAAAACAGTGTAATATGGTCCACAGTGGCCCCCACACAGTATAATATGCTCCACAATGGTCCTCACACAATTCTATATGCTCCACAGTGGCCCCCACACAGTATAATGTACTTCACAGTGGCCCCCACACTGTACAATGTGCTCAACAGTGGCCCTGACATAGTATAATGTGTTCAACAGTGGCCCCCACATAATATAATGTGCTCAACAGTGGCTCACGCATAGTATAATATTATTCACCCCACAGTGGCCCCAAACAGTATAAAATGCTTCCAGAAGCCCACCCATATGCCACTTTAGGTGAACCCCACTAAATTTTACATGGAGTTCAGCGTTCAGATAAGATTTAGTGTTATTATATTATTATTATTATAATACAATGGGGTCGCCTCAGACTATAATAATCGGAGGCCCATCCTGGGCATCCTAGCTCATTCCGGCTGTATCCTGCATTGTCTTCGGTCTTCTTCTGCGTTCGACTGAAGTCAGGCCCCTCTGATGTCACTACTGTAGCCTGTGATTGGGCCTCAGTGGTCATGGGGGGTGTGCTGACGTCATTACATTGGCACGCCCCACCTGATTGTTAGGGAGCAATCACAGGCCCCAACAGTGACGTCTGAGGCACATGACCTCATTCACAGCCTAGAAGAGCCCCAAAGGAAATGATGGGAGCTGTTGTAATCCCAAGAGAGGTGAGTTTCAGTATTTGTTATATTTAACCCTTTCCCGCCGCGGGCATTTTTTGATTTTCGTTTTTGACTACTACCCTTCCAAACACCATAAATTTTTTATTTTTCCACTCTCAGAGCCATAAGAGGTCTTAGTGTTTGCAGGACAAATTTTTCTTCATGATGCTACCATTAATTATTCTGTACAATGTACTGGGAAACTGGAAAAAAATTCAGAATGGGGTGGATTTGAAGAAAAAGCGATTTGTGTGACTTTCTTATGGGCCTCCTTTTTTACTGCATTCACTGTGCAGTCAAAATGACATGTCACCTGCATTCTCTGTTTTGGTACAATTTCAAGGATACAAAATTTATATGGTATTATTTACATTTTAACCCCTATACAAAAATCCAAATCTGTGCAAAAAATGTTTTTTTCTAAAGTTGCCATATTTTGACACTTATAACTTTTTTATACTTCCATGTACGGGAATGTATAGGGCCCCTTGCGACTGCGGTCGTTACTAGACTTCCACTACCTATTAAAAAAAAGCAGTGGGGGGTCTGGTAGGGCCCACTAAAGGCACGGGGGCCCACTGGGGGAATTCACCAGTTCCATGGTGGGCCAGTCTGAAACTGTTGTTCAACTCCTTCTTAGATGGCATCTCCATCCCACCGTTGATGCTGCATTCCTATCTGACTTTTGTCCCTCAGCATAATAAGGACCCGCAGGAATACTCTAGCTATAGACCTATAGCTCTGTTAAATGTGGATTTGAAACTGTTTACAAAGCTTCTAGCTAAGTGATTGAATGTGTGGCTTCCTTCTCTTGTTCATTAAGACCGGGTGGGCTTTATCCCTTGTCATTGGGGTAAAGATAACACCAGAAGGACTGTGGACTTGATTGAAGTAGCCAATCATCATTCAATTCCTGCCCTTCTTCTTAGTCTTGACGCAAAAAGGCTTTTGATTACATTGACTAGTTTGTTATGATGGCTTCCCCTGAAGCCTTTGGCATCTGGGACGCACTCCTCCCCCACAGCCTCAGTGAAACTTCCCCACTCTTCTTCTGGCTTCTTCTCAATTAGAAACAGTACTTGTCAGGGCTGCCCTCTCTCCCCCTTATCTTTGCACTGTATATTGAGCTGCTGGAAGCCCATATTCTCTTAAATCCAGACATTATAGGAATTAAAGGGGTATTCCCACGTCGCATACTCACCAGTCTTCACCGCTGTAAAATCTTCTTTCTTCCTGTTTTCTTGCATCATTTGGTGGGCGGGGTTTCACATGCAACCTGCCGTTTATCTCCACCCCCAAATTAATGTGTAGCTCCGCCCGCCACATAGCGTGATCCTATGGGGCGGCTGAAGGGCCTGTGATGTCATCACTATATGCACAATATTGGACTATGAAGTACAGACCGGAGCAACTCCATTCTGTGTTACATACAGAGACTGCCTGTCTCTGCCATAATGAACACAATTGAATTAGCTAGCCTGATAACTGGGAGAACAGAAGCCGAGTTCAGAAATGAAAGCAGCTCCTCTCCCCTATCTGAGTGCAGGACCTAGGTCACGTAGTGCAGACACAGGAATAGCTAGAAACACAGGCTCACTCCCTGCACTCAGCCCCTCCTCCCCCACCCTCCCTGAGAGCAGGCAGATACATCACTTGACTTTTGAGCAGATAAGTCAAGGGCTGTGTCAACAATGAATTGAATAAAGTAAGATAGTGGACAAACAAAGCAGTTTTGCTGAAGCAGTGTATTTAGGAAAAGTCTTACATCCACATTAACAAGCTGTATAGATAGGATCCTTGTGATGGGACAACCCCTTTAAGATCCGAATCAGGGATTTCCAATGCCAGGAACAGTTTGAGCCTCAGGTGTTGCTGGTTATCATCATCCTATCAGATGGTTCTGGGGCCTGTATAAGGAAGAGGGCTGGCTTCAGTTGTTGCCGGTTTTCGTTGTAACCAACTTGAATCCGTGGCTCAGGGAGGAGGATTGTTTATGGAAACTACAACTGACTAGGAAGTGGTGTGAGTGTTGCCTTGTATGTGACTCTGGTTTTCCCCTCCACACTTCTACTCTACCCTGTCCTTCAGTTCTGGTTGCCTGACACTGTCTTGACATTTGTAAGGTTGTTCAGGTTTCTGTTTGTTTTGCCCCAGTGCTGTGTAACCCTTTCCTTACCTTTCCACTGTCCCCCTCCTCATTCTCTTGTTGGAGCCGCTCAGGTCTTTTTTCTGGGAACCGTTTCTTCAGGTGCTCATTCTTCAGGCCGTTTCACCTCGCAATTCGGCCTGAAGACACACCCTCCTCTGAACTAGGCCCATTCATTGGGCCTATTCCAGAGTGGAGTGCACGGCTGGATACCGATGCAGTGCACTGGCTTTTAAACCCCCGCCTCAGGTTCTGGACCAAAAAACCCCATATGAACTTACCCTAAGGCCAATAAAATGAACACCCGCACGGGGGGACCCTCACCCGGGGGAGGTAGGTAGTAAGAGAGCAAATAAGACAAAGTTGAAACAACTAATAAGTTCAAGTGGAGAAAGGGAAGGGAACAAATTACATTAGACACAAGGGAAACACAAGGCAAGGCGGAAACAAGACAGACAGGATACAACAAGGAAAAGGAAGCGGGCTGCAGATGAGGGGAAGGAGAACAGGGCTCCGGGACGCCAGGACTGAGTAGCTGGTAGAACAGGGGCACAACCAAACAGGGAGGAAAACTCTGAGGATTCTTGGAACATGACCCACAGCCGCCAGGAGGCTTCGAACTTGGACGGCTCAGGAGAGTCTTCTCTGACCAGGCCCTCCATCCTCCTGATGAGAAGGAACTCTTGGAGCCACTCCAGCAAAGAAGGGATTGTAGAGCTATGCCAGTGCTGGGGAAAAAGATTTACTTTTTTTAAATATACTAAATACTATTGCTTTAATTGCTTTTGAATCAAATTTTTAATAGAGGCAAAACAGTGATAAAAATGCGGTTCAGCTTTTGATTTTTTTTTTTCCCGTTATGGCGTTCATCATATGGAAAAATATTTTTTTTAAGTTTCTAGACCGGGCAATTTTGTTGATGGCAGAAAAGCCTGGAAGCTTTCAATAGCAACCATTTACCAACCCTGGATCTCATTCCTCATCTCTTCAAAATGGCAGCACCCTTACACTGCTGGGAAAATGATGCCTCGGTCAGCTTTCCTTTTGCTCAACAGGCAAATTAATTTAATTTGATCTATCTGTGAATTATAACTTTTTTTTATCAGATCAACCTCTATTGAAATTTAATATGGTGCGAGATACTTTGGCCCAGATCTCATTGATCTCATTGCATTACCAACTACCATAAACTCAGGTTTGAAACGTAAAGGGGTATTCCCATCTGGACGTTTAATTTTTTTTTTACTATAAATTAATTTCACTCACTAATAGAAATATATCAGCATATACATATAGTCCCTATCCTTGACCAATTTTAATCTTAGAGGAAGATCCGTAACTTAGTACCGCCAAATACAGGAGTATTGTGGGCGGTACTAGCGTCCATAAGTCATGTGACTACTTGACGCTTTTATTAGTAAGACGTGCGCGCTCCCGATGCCCTGGGAGAAGCTGTCAACGGAATAGAACAGAAGAGCGATAATGGTAAGTGATCACTCCTCTTGGGCAGTTTCACATACCCTGATGTGTTTCCGTCCGGAAGGAATCCTCATGAGGACCCTCCCGGACTGGAATACAAGCGCTGTGCAGTTCAAGCGCACGGACCCCATAGACTATAATGGAGTCCGTCTGCTTACCGCGCACTGCCCGCATGAATTATTCATGCGGGCAGTGCGCGGCAAGCACACGGATTCCATTATAGTCCGTGCGCTTGAACTGCACAGCGCTTACAGTTGTGCTTGTATTCCGTCCGGGTGGGTCCTCCTGCAGACTCCTTCCGGACGGAAGACATCAATAACAGTACGGAGTACAATGACAGCAACAGCCTCGGGACAGCAGCAGTCAAGTATAGCATTGGGAATTACAAATACATCCGAGGACTGCTGGCTCGATGCTTGTGCCCAGTAGCCAGTACATCAATGCCCCCCATCCTCCTCCTCCCAGTGCTGCCCCCCAGCTCTCCTTACATCTGCCCCGCACCCTCTCCCCGCCACAGCACAAGCATCGAGCCAGCAGTCCTCGGATGTATTTGTAATTCCCGATGCTATACTTGACTGCTGCTGTCCCGATGCTGTTGCTGTCATTGTACTCCGGGGGGCCAGGGAAGGTAAAAAAAAAAAAAACCACTTTCTTACCTTTTCCTGGTTCCGGAAGGCTTTGGGCCTGTTTCATAACGTCACGTGGCCGGGCCGGCGTCAGTGTGCGTTGTGACTCCGGACTCACAACGCACACTGACGCCGGCCCGGCTACGTGACGTCTGAAGAAATCAAAGAGAGAGAACATGGAGAACACCGGAGAACATGGAGAGGTAAGTAGACGTTTCAGAAGAATCTGTATTGTCTCAACATGTAAGTTCTGATGAATCAATATTTATTCAATTTTTTTATCATGAGAGATGGATAGACAGAGAAGAGGCCACTGTGCAGGGGCCACTATGGGGCATAACACTGTGTGCAGGGGCCACTATGGGGCATAACACTGTGTGCAGGGGCCACTATGGGGCATAACACTGTGTGCAGAGGCCACTATGGGGCATAACACTGTGTGCAGGGGCCACTATGGGTTATGATACGGTGTACAGGCGTCACTAAGGTGAATAATAGAGAGCGCATATCAAAAGCTTGCCACAGGGTCCTGCCGTTCCTAGTTACGCCACTGGCTCATGGACAGTCAGGTGCAGGGGCCGCTATGATCAAAAATACTGTGCTTCTAGGGCCACTGTGGGGAAAAATACTGTGAAACTGTGTACGGGGACCATCGGGGGTGGGGTGTGTGAGAGGTGTTGCCCTGCGTGTGCAGGGGCCAATGGGGGGGGGTTGTTGTACTGCGTGTGCAGGGGCCACTGTGGGAGGGGGGGTGTAGTAACACATGTACAGGGGCATAAAAAAAAAAAGACAGTGTTACCTCTTCTGGGCTCTGACGTGACGCCCTCCTGTGTTCGGACCTCCTTAGTGATGCTGACAATATTGTATGATATGTAATAATATAAAATAATAAAAAAAATTAAATTTGATCAATGATCAATAACTTTTTTTTTTTTTTTTTTTTTTTTTTTTTTTTTTTTTTTAGGCAACTTGTAAAGACTTCATTGCTGATGAGGAAGACCTTTCTGCATCATCTCAACATGTAAGTTCTGATGGTTCTATATTTATTCAATATTTATATCATGCGCTATTTTATATATATATATATATATATATATATATATACTAGCTTTTACCCGCGACTTCATCTGCGGTGATTTGAGAATTGGGCGGACACAGACGTGTGAAACTATAAAAGTGCTTTAAAAAGTTTGGTGGGCTAGCAAATGTGATGTGTTAGATTGTGTATGTAGCGATACAATGTTATGTGTTATATTGTGTATGTAGTGATACAGACAATGTGATGTGTTGTATTGTGTATGTAGTGATACAAACAATGTGATGTGTTGTATAATGTGATCTGTTATATAGTGGAAAGCTATATGTAAATGTGAGTGAGTTGAGTGAGGGCTACCCGTGAGGCGACAGTAAGGAGTGTGCAGGCAGGTTGAGGCAGGAAATGCCAGGCAGTGTGTGAGAGTCTATAGCTGGGGCTAGGAGTCCTGCTTTTGTGAGTCTCCTGCTAGGAAGCCATGTTGTTTAGTGGCACCAAAAGTAGCCTGTGACTCAATCCTAAGGGAAAACTATGTTTGTGGAAAATTGCACGCAAATCCGTCCAGGCGTTTTAGCGTGATTGAGGAACAAACATCCAAACTCACAAACATCCAAACACACAAACTTTCACACTTATAATATTAGTAGGATTATAGGTATATATAGATATATATTATTATACATGCATACACACACACTCTAACACTAGCAGGAGGACCCGTTTAGTAGTGGCCCCATAAGAATTGTCCAATTTAGCACTGGTGTATTTTGTATATCGCTTGTGTGTGTCCATGAGTCATGTGATCATGTGTACCTCATTTTGAAAATCAGTGAAAAACTTGCGATCGGTTGTTTTGAGGACCTGGAGTAAAGCTGGGTGTATGTGACCTTGTGTAACAGTGTCATTCACAGCGCCCTGCCCCTTTAGGGCTGACATAAAGTAGTGAAGAAAAATGGCTAAGTTGCTATGGAAACCTTGAGTAAAACGCTAATATGTGGTACTCTGTGCAGAGTCATGTATCTAATCCTCCCGCATGTGGTACTGTGTGCTGACGCACGTATCTATTCCACTGGCATGTGGTACTGTGTGGAGTGGTGCATATCTAATCCTCTAGCGTGTGGTACTGTGTGCAGTGGCACGTATCTAATTCTCTGGCGTGTGCTACTGTGTGGAGACGCGTGTATCTAACACTTCTCGTGTGGTATTATGTGTATCTATCTAACCCTCCGCTGTGTAGTATTGTGTGCAGACGTCCGTATCTAATCCTCCTGCAAGTGGAACTGTCCGCAGACGCATGTATTTAATCCTGCGGCATGTGGAACTGTGTAAAGATGCACGTATCTAATACGTATCTAATCATACGGTGTGTGGTACTGTGTGAAGATGCGCGTATCTGATTCTCTGGTGTGTGATACTGTGTGCTGACTTGTGTATCTAATCCACCAGCATGTGATACTGTGTGCTGAACTGTGTATCTAATCCTCCAGTGTGTAGTACTTCGTGCAGATGCATGTATCTAATCCTCTGGCATGTGGAGCTGTGTGCTGACCAGTGTATCTAATCCTCCGATGCATGTATCTGAGTTTGGATATCAGTGTTGGATTGTACATGTGGAGTGACTGTGTTTATGGCAGTTGGAATATGAGTGAAAGACATGCAGGGTTTTTTTTTTTTTTTTTGGCTAATGGGGGCGGGTCAGGGTTTTGGGAAAGCTGTATCTCCGGAACAGTACATCCGATTGATTTTGGGCCTCGTCTTAAAACTTCCCGTGCACCTGAAGTATCTGTGTGCCAAATTTGGTGAAGATCGGTCCAGTCCTTTGATTGTGCATAAAGAACAGATAGACAGAAATTCTTTTTTTTATAATATAGAGAGATATACAAGTTCCTGTCTGTCTATCTTGTGTCCTCTGCGCAACCAAATGACTGGACTGATCTTCACCAAATTTGCCACACAGATACAGCAGGCCTTCAAGAAGGTTTTAGACCAGGCTTCAACTCTCTCAGATGTACCGTTCCTGACATACAGTATGCCCAATACAATGACCTGCATTAGCCAACACAAACCTGCAAGTCTTTCACTCATATTCCAACTGCCATACACATGGTCAACAATGATTCAACACTATCTAAACTGAGATACACACATCAGAGGATTAGATATGCAGCTCGGCACACATCAAATGATTAGATACACAGCACACAAAACCCCAGTATTGTGGCATGACTGAATGTGTAATTCTGGTCATAATATCATATATTATTTTTATATTTTAAATTATCATATTATGTGTATTTTTTTTTTTACATATTTGGTTTTACATTGTACATCAAGTTTAGAACTTATTGTATCCGTCAGTCTATACCAATGTTATCCAAACATTTTTTAAGATGGGACCTACTTTTGGATAAGAATATTATAAAATGCTCTTGAACCATTGATCTGCATCAGGCAAACCACATAAAACGTGTTATAAGTAGAAGCCCAGTGAAGGTGATAATAAATAACAAATACTTATACCATCTTTGCCTCATCTCACCTGGGCATCCTCCTTCCGTCCAGCTGTCAAATGTCATGTCCTACCTGTGAGTGATGTTATGTGCCACAGTGGTCTTCCCAGGTGCAATGATGTAATGATGTTGGCACATGACACATGCTCTATTACAGGGCCTTAGCAGTGACCCCAAGAGTGTGTGTCATATTATTTCATTACATTCCTTGAAGCCATCAATAGGCTGTAATATAATACAATTATCGACCTTTTAAAAATTTACTATATCTGCACCTGACATCCTGTATTTTAATTTTTTTCTTTTAGACTTCTGAAATGGAAGATTATGTTGAAGACTCGTATGGACTGAATTCTTTGTTAAAAGAAGATGAGGTAATTGATGATGTTTTAAAATATTTTTATTCTAATGAGGTATTTTTTAAATATATATTTTATTTATATAGTTGTAATGTTTTGTTTTTAGGAACTACAGCAGTTAGTTACTAAACTAAAAAATAAAGCCCAAATTGCTAATCCGGAGCCAGACTATTGCTTTGAAAATGACCCAACATGGGCACCTGGAGATGTTCGTCCAGGTCCAGAGCCGGATCCTGAAAACAGGCCAACGGACTTTGGGTGGTGTCATTGCAATAATTGTACACTTATGGAATCTGTTTCTGAAAGTTTGTGCTGCACTGAAGTAGAAGAAATAGATTGTGTGAAGGAAAGCGGTGATGTTTGCATAACAGAGCATTCTTCTTTTGCTTGTTATTGCACCGAACCAGAAAGTCTTAGATGGGTGATTATAAACACAACGAACCGGACAAGACGAAGATTAGATCCAAGCAGTAACAGGTAATAATGATTTATTTTAAATTTTTATTTTTTGTTTGTTTTTGTTTAGTTTTATAACAATTTTTTTTAATCCAAAAATACTTTAAATAGGTTATTTCTAATTCCTTAGGATATGCCATCAATATTAGATCATAACACAGCGTGGTTTGCGGTATTGTTTGTATACAGCGAACCACGCTGTTCACTTGCTTCACAAACTGTAGTGGTGAGTGTAAGTATTGCAGCACTACCATATGTATTTCTGTGGGACAGCACTGTAGTCCCTGCACTCAGTGTTATGGTTTGTATGTTGAGTGAGCAGCGTAGATTGCAGTATGTAAACAATACTGCTAACCACACCTTCTCAGTATTGATGATCTGTGGGGGTGTTTGTTGTCAGATCATTGCAAATCTAATATTTATGACCTATTCTAAGGATAGGTCATCAATGTTTGAAAACGGATAACCTCTTTTATAGCATATCCACAGTGTATATAATAAATTAATAGATTTCTTACATCTGTAAAATGGGGATGGGAACAAGAGCCACCCTTAGAATACAGGTGACATGTTGTTTAGAATCTACAGTGAACGCTGTAACACAAAAATGAAACCCTCATATGGCTCTGTGAACGAAAAAATTTAAAAACTTATGGGGTTTTAAAGGCAGAGAGCCAAAATAAAATTGAGATTTTTTTTAATTTCTATATATATATTTATTTTAGATATCTCCGTCTAGCAGCATATCGATCATTTACAATGTGGATATATGGTATACTAGGAAAACACAATAGAAGAGTTATCCCTTCTTGTGTTATTAATAAAATTCGTCAACGTTTTCCAGACCCTAAAGGAAGGTACACAGGATTTAATTACTATGAAGATATTCCACTGTCAAATATGGACTTGGATTTAAATTTCTGATTGTAGAGTTTGTCTTGTTTTTCTGACCGCTTGAAAAGTTGGACATCTTTACATGCAGACAGTGAAGGAAGGGCACGGAGTGCAAAAGAACGCACCCGATCGCCATTTAAATGAATGAAAAGTGTCACGGACACAGCTAGTGTCCGCTGCTAATGTCCGTGCCAGATTTTGAACGGACACTAGGAGCGGACACTACCTGTCGGACACTGACGGTAGTGTGAACACTCCCTAAGTTGCTGTGGCTTGTTTACTAACTTTTTATTCTACAAATCATATTAGTAAATCTAACCCAATGATACTGTTTAGAAAAATATATTTATACAGTATATATATATATATATTTATATTTCTATATCTCTGATTAGAGTTATACCTCCCCTCCAGTATTTTCAAATGTGCATGATTAATTCAAGTATAAAAAAAACACAAAATTATAAACATTATTATGATAAAACATAAATCTAAATCAAGGCATCCACAATTAATCAAGACAGAACAAAGATAATAATAAAATACCAGATATTATAAATTAAAATCTGGAAACAAAGTCATTAACCATGTCATCATGTCTTGGTCTCTCAATAGGAGCTATGTTTGTTGGTAGTGATGGTAACCTACTGATCCAATTGCTTACTTTTTCTCCTGCTGCAAACATAACTATTTCACGCATTATGTCTTTTAGAAAATCTTGGCACCTTGGCTCAAGGTTTTGATTACCCATGCCTTTCGAGCTTTAGAATATTCAAGCCTAAATCTTTTATGTAATTCTTCAGTAGCCTTGGCAGATTCAAGTCTCTTCAGTGTTGCCTGAACCCGACCAACGTTGTTGTTATGGTCCAGGGCTGCTAATGTTGTGCGTGCCACCATTGCGTCAAAAAAAGTGCACTCTTTTTGGTCGGTATTTTAGTGCACTTGAGTGAAACACCTCCAAAGCACCTGTATGGCAAAAATAAGATAGCTGTTTTATGTCTCTTATTAGTGCTGGGGTTTTTATAATTGCCTTCAGCTTTTCATAAGCTATTGATTTTGGGTCCAGCCATTTTGTGTCTTTTACAGTGGGAGGGTGTTGGCACTGGGTGTATGTACCATCGGTGTCCCATTGGTGGACATTTTGAACATGGAACATAATCGATTTCCACCTCTCCACTAAATTTTCCGGATCATCCTGACATGTCCGAGCTGCCTACCATAAATGGTTTTTTATAGGTGATACCCAAGATGATAAATCATTGCAATGCTTATATTTTGACGCGACTATCAATTTTTGGCCATTCGATTTCGCCATGTGCCATACATCGAATTGATGCATTATATTAGGATAATTTTCTTTTAGACTTTTTCTGATTCCTACGTGTCTGTCTGTCGCTACTATCCTGACCCGTATGTTTGAATCTATTATTGAATCAAGTGTTTTTTTAAAAGCTGATTTTTCTAAACTTACATGTGTTGCTGGTGGAATCACTTGTTCAACACTGAAATTAATAATTTTATTTGTGTGCGTGTCCATCATTGTATAAATGCAATATTTTGCCGAAAAGCCAGGGTTGTCTGATTGTCCGTCACCAGCCAAGCACACAGCAGTTTGTCCAATAGAGGAGATCAGCTTACTCCTTTCCTGCTCCCACTGCTCATGGATTGCCGGAAATATATATTTCAGTTGGTTCCTGTAGTGTGTGGATTTAGAAACCATACAGATGTTTATAATATCGAAATAATGCTTGATTTTTAGAAAGTTGTTTCCACTTAGTACAATGGCGCTGGACAACAAATATATTTCCTGTTGGTATACGATTAATCCTTGGTTGACTCGTCCAAAGGTATTGGATGTGTCCATTTTCACATTTCACATCTATGTTTATACAGGACCCCAGCTCTCTTATGCAAATATGCGTAATTTTTCAGTGGCATGTCCTTCGATATTGGCACCGTATGAGCATAATAAGCTTCTCTAGGCTGCTTCTAAAAACAACATATTTGGACTCCTTTACAGGATCTTCATCAACTCCAGTTATTTCCTCTAGCGTTTCAGTTTGTGATGTCATATCATCTTCCACTGTGCTAGATGAGTAATCCTCCTCTATATTTTCTTCTTCCTCAGAAGTTAGAGGACTATAAGAGTCATCATCTGAATCATCAGAGTCCGAATTTTCTGAATCCGAACTTGCAGGTAAGTTATTGATTTAATTTACCTCCATTTCTGTATGTTTTAAATGAGGTATATTTTCGTGTTCCATGAATGCTGATGTTTCAATATTTTTCTTTTTGGAAAATCCAATAACTGTGGTATCCTTTAATAAATTGCATTGGCAAGACTTATTTTTTTTGTTTTGGTTTTTCTGTTTGGGCACATGATGATTTTTTTGCATAAAAAGGGTCAGTGGAAACTGCCCTATGCTTTTTTGATACAAAAACATCTGTGTTTATTCCCTTTTCTTATTTTTTAGGTTGAAAAGTGAAAGATGGACATGAATCAAGCCTTGCTTCTTCAGAATCAGGTAATGTTATAGTTTTTCTTTTTCTCTTTAGTGGTGTTTTTTTTTTTTTTTTTTTCAGAGCCATGACTATTCTCTGATAAATTAGTATCGGGGAAAATGGATGGTAGCGCATCAGAGCGTAGTTTTTTTTTCTCCCCTTCATGGTAGTATGAAGAAACATCAAAGTGTTTCGAGCACAGTCGATAATGATCTGTTTTTTTTCCATCATGGATCTTATCAACCATTTCATCCATGTTGGGGAAATGTTGTGGAGCCTGCTCTAACCACTTTCTTATCAATTTTTGGTCTTTTGGAAAGACGTGCATTATTATGGTGCAGTCTTTATTCTTCCATGTGTTGACACAGCCTTTTATTATGCAGGAAGGCATTTTAATATACCTATTAGCAAAAAATGTTTGTTTAAAATCATATATAATGTTATATTTTCATTTTTTTAATACTATAAAATATGTGGGTTTATAAAAAGCTTTTATAATATAAAATGCTGCAGACTAAGTAAAAGCTCAAGCCCAACTGTATTTATTTTTCTTTCCTTTTAGACTCAGGCATGTACATTGTCTTTGGCTATAACTTCCGTCATGTGACAAAAAATTGATGGGTCCTCTGTATGACTCCTTCACTAATGCTAGTGAATGGAGATGCACTGTGACCCCTCGTGTGCTGAGGCAGTGACTTCAAGTTGCAAAAAAGTAAATACTGTATAGTCAAGTTGTTGCACGCTAGGGTTTGCAATTCAAGTCCATTCACCAAAATTTGTGAAGGAGGTCCATGGTGCCCTGGCAATCATTTAGTTTAGTGTTTCTTTTAAAATGTACTCCTGTTTCTTCCATTCTATTGATGCAGCATTTTTGTCTTTGCATTTATGACTGAAAATAGCCAATAAATTGCCCATTCTACCATATTCTCTATTTTTCAGATGAATTCATTGCATTTTTACGGAGTATTAATATTTTATTTGCCTGGAAATCCCATTATGATGTTATCTTCCAACTTTCTATGAATGATTGGTAAGTTTTGCAATTTATATGTCACTTGATAATTGTTTTTAAAGTGGTTTTGTGGCCAGTAAGGCTGAGTTCACATGGAGTTTATTTGTCAGGAACCTGACTCCAATTCCTCCTCATCATATAGTCCTATGGTGATGCATTTTTAGGATGAGGAATTTGTCTCTTTTTTCTTACCAAATTCCAGACCAAAAAATTCAGTGTGAACTCAACCTAAAGCTTGTTTTATACTAATGACCTAACATAGGGATAGGTAAGGGCAGGTTCACACCAGCACCCGATCTCCATTTTGCAGGTTTACTTTTCCTGCCCGAGAAACGGGACAGGAGACGGAAACTTCCAGTCAGTTTTCAAACCCATTCATTTGATTGGGTTGGGAAAGTGTCGGTCTGTGAGCGTTTTGTGCTTATTTTTTTTTTTTTTTAAACAGACAGTCGGACATGCAGGACTTTGTGTCCGTTAAAAAATTGTTTTTGCCGCAGAGAGCACAAAACTCTCACAGGCGTTTACAGCTGGACACTGTCTGACAGGTTTCTGTCTCTTGTCTGCATAAGACGGAAACCTGAAAGCAGTGGCCGGGGCGCAGATGTGAACCCTGCCTAAGTGTTGTTTTGTTAGTTTTTGTTTTTGGTATATAGTAATACTGCTGTGTTGGGCCACTGGGGGACAGTGTTAGTTGTCAGGGGGCCACTAGGGAATATTACTGATTGTCTGGTGGCCACTGATGGACACTATTACGTGTCTGGGATCATTTGAGAGTATTACTTTTAGCCAGGGGGCCACTGGATAGCATTATTTGTTGCCTGCGTGTAGCTGAGATGATTTTAGTTGTCTTGAGGCCACTGGAAAGCATTATTAGGTTCTAGAGGCCACTGAGGTCTTTATTATATGTCAGAAGGTCATGGGACATTACTTGCTTGGGGCCACTGGGAAGCATTGTTAGATGTCTGGGGGCCACTGGGAAATATTATTTGGTGCCCAGGAGCCACTGGGAAGCTTTATCATGTGTATAAGGGCTACTAGGGAGCATGTACTTTGTGGTGGGGCACTGGGGAGTATGATGCTATGTGGGAACACTAAGGGAGCTTGGTGAAGGTAATAACTGATATTTTGTTTGTGCTGGCTGGAATGTATAGGATGGTGTAGCTTTGAGGATGTATTCACATGGTGCAGTTGAGATACTGTTATAATTGCATCAAAACTGCAACAGAATAATTCATATAGTTTTGATGTGGTTCTAGCTGTAATTTCAAAATATTTGCTCAGCAAAATATACATCAAATATGTAGTTTTATATATTTTTGTAATATTTATTTGGTAGTGGTGCCCCAAATAAAAAAAACATCCAGGGGTTCCAAAAGTCTGAAAAGGTTGGGAAACGGTGATTTAGGTCATGCCCTTTTACAATATTAGTATGTGTTGGGCAAACCTTTTCAGATTTGAGTGGCTATTTATTTTGAACTGAACACAGCTGAACTAAAACTGATATTATACTCTGTGGTTCCTACAAATCACAGAGTATTATAATTGGAGGACCAGGGGAGGTGATAAAACAGGAAATACTGTTAGATTGTTAGACTAACCACTGCTAAGCTCCAGCACAGCTCCCTTTTTTCTTTGGAACTTTTCACTGACATCAGGGACTGCTGAGTGAGTCATGAAGGGTCCATGATGTTATGTAGATGTAGCAAAGAGAACAGGAAGTCGCATCAGAGCCCAGGAAAGATAAGGAATAGAGATGAGTGAACAGTGAAATATTCGACATTCAATATTAGTTTCGAATATCCCCTCAATATTCGACTATTCAAACAAATATCGAACTCCATTATAGTCTATGGGGAAAAATGCTTCGCTTCAGGGGAAGCCACTCTTCGCCTCAGGAGAGTCACAAAGTCCACTATGACACCCCAGGAAATGATGCCAACACCCTGGAATGCAACTGGGACAGCAGGGGAAGCATGTCTGGGGGCATCTAACATGCCCAAGTCCCTGTATTACGCCACTATCTCGTCAGGATCTATGTCAGTTTGCGATATGCGAGAGCTGACTTTTTCCCCATAGGAATGCATTGACCAGCGTAGATTGGCCGAATGCCATACAGAGTGCAGCATTTGGCCAATCAACGCTGGTTCTGCCGGAGGAGGCGGAGTCTAAGATCAGTCCACAGCAGTCTCCATTCTGGTCTGATCTTAGACTCCGCTTCCTCCTGCAGAACCAGCGTTGATTGGTCTGTGCTGACAGGGATCCCGAAGTAATAAAGTGACTTGGGCATGTTAGATGCCCCCAGACATGCTTCCCCTGCTGTCCCAGTTGCATTGCAGGGTGTTGGCATCATTTTCTGGGGTGTCATAGTGGACTTGGTGACTCTCCTGAGTCGAATGGTGAGGTCCCCTGTAAGTTTAGCATGTACACATACCGACAGTGAACGCGCCCCACTGCCGGTATGTGTACATGCTAAACTTACATTCATATTAGGTCATGGCTAGTACTTGAATTTTCTATTGTATCTTTGTCATTCATTTTGCACTGTATTTCCCCTAACCATATGCCCCTCTATGTATATTACATTATTCACTATGACTACCACCAGTGTTATTATTGAAGCATTAGACCCCACCATTTTATGTGTGTATATGTTTAAATCATTTTACATGAATATTCAAATAATGACTCAACTATTTTATCCATAGTGCTTCTGTCTGTCGACATTATTGGTATTTAAATTTTTTGAAGTCACTGCTTATTAGCCTTTTTTTGCATTTGTGTATTTTTCCTGCTTTACTTTACAGTGTGGGGGAGGGTTCTGTGGAGCCTATTATACTGTGTGGAGCATATTAAAATGTGTGTATGACCATCGCAGAGCATCGTACTGTGTGTAGGGACTCTGGGGAGCGTATTAAACTTTATAGGGCTACTGTGGGGGAATGGGGCCCCTGGAGAGCATATTATGCTGTGTGGGGTCACTGTGGAGCATTATACTGGTAGGGAGGGGGGGCTGGGGGAGTAATTTATAAATTGTAGGGCCCCTCCTTTATTTATGTTACGCAGTATCTATAAAACAGATGCAGGTCAATATTAATGGTGAAGAAGCCACAGTGCTCGCAAAAGCACCACAATACCTTCAAACATCTGATCTATAGGGACTCATTGTGTTGCACTGATATCTTACACTGTTAGGACCCCTGCAGATCTGCTGTATCCCAGAGCGCACAGCTCCCATTATTGGTTCTATGGAGGGCACTCTGCTGCTTACTCAACTTTTTTTTGATTACTTCAGTTGTGGGTACTATTGTTGTATCCCTTTCATGTATCTTAGATACTGCTGCAGCACTCATTGCTATTAAGAATAAGATGTAGGGAGGGGGTAGGGGGCCCTAATCGAAGTAGGTACAACAATGAGGCTAAGGGCACATGGTGCAGAAACAGAGCATTTTTGTATATTATAGACACAAAACATAAATAAATTGCAGCATTTTACATTATAAATAATCATTTAGCTTGTAAACGGGGAAAAACATTTAGGCTTAGGTCCCACATTGCGGAATTGATACTTTATTGTTGTTGCAAGTGGAATCAGCAGTAGTGAGAAGTGTAACAGCTTCATTTTATATTTGCATTTCTTTTGTAGCCAGTATGGGGTTTGGCAAAAAAAATGTTCGAAAATAAAATAAAAAAAACCTGCTTTTTCCACAATGTGGGATCTCAGCCAGATTAGCTGGGGATTTTCACAATTTTTCTATTTAAAACTAATATGAACACTGCGTTAAATATGTGTGATGTGTAATGCCCTAAAATTATGTAGAAATAAGTGATTGATGACACATTGCTTTTTTAATAAGCACTTTTGTTTTCCTTTTTTTCAATATGTGGTTGAAAATATAATCTCAATCACTTTGCTGGTACTGTAAGGGTGAATTCACACTGAGTAAACGCTAGCTTATTCTGAACGTAAAACACGTTCAGAATAAGCGGCGTCTAAAGCAGCTCCATTCATTTCTATGGGAGCGAGGATACGAGCGCTCCCCATAGAAATGAATGGGCTGCTTCTTTCACTCCGTGGAGTCCCATTGAAGTGAATGGGGAGTGCCGGCGTATACGGCAAGCTCTGCTCATGCCGGAGCGTACACGCCGGCACTCCCCATTCACTTCAATGGGACTGCACAGAGTGAAAGAAGCAGCCCATTCATTTCTATGGGGAGCGCTCGTATCCCCGCTCCCATAGAAATGAATGGAGCTGCTTTAGACGCCGCTTATTCTGAACGTGTTTTACGTTCAGAATAAGCTAGCGTTTACTCAGTGTGAATTCACCCTAACTGCGTTTTTCTCAACTGCATTTTTGCATTTTCTCAACTGCAAATGCTGGGGCCTTAGGCTAGGTTCACACCTGTGCTTTTATTCTGTTTGGGGTTTCCTTCCCTGAATCTGCTTTAAAAAAAATGCAGAGAAAGAAGTCCTGCAACCAGGACTTTTCTCTCTACATTTTTCAACCTTTGACAGGCAGAAACCACTGTGGACTCCATTATAGTGTTACTGCTTTTTAAGCAGGTAACTTATTTTTAAGCAGATAAGTTTTCTATTCTTCGGGTCCCCAAGCGGACCCAACGAACGTAAACACGAACTCAGCTGTGAACCTAGTATAATACAGGACTTACCTGCAGACACCAGTAGACTACATACACTATAAGGGTAGGTTCAGACGGAGTATTATGGACTTGAACCTGTGGCGGAGGCTGCCTCAGGTTCTGGACCAAATGCCGGGTAGCCGCGACTGAAAGCCTGTGCACTGCACCGGCATCCAGCCATGCACTCCGCTTCGGATTAGGCCCAATGAATGGTCCTAGAAGGGAGGGAGTGTCTTCTGGCCGATTGGAGAGGCGAAACGGCCTGAAGAATGAGCATTTCGCGTCTTTTCGGAAAAAACGCCTGACCGGCTCCCATTGATTTTTTTTGAGGTGGATACGGCCTCAAAATCCTGACCAAATAACTTCGTCAGAACTTATCCTAATGGAGTTTGCTGGGTGTCCATCATGGGTCCACAGTTTTTATACTGAAAATGGCAGAGAGAAAAGTCCTCCTTGCAGGAATTTTCTCACTGTCAGTTTCTGGTATGTGAACTTAGCCTTCAGTAGATGTTATTATTTATGCAGAAACTCTATTGGTCAGTAATATATTTGGGAAACTATAAGATGTGTGTGGGGTGGGGGTGGGGCTTCAATTTATTATGTAGGGGATAATATGTGGGACACAACTTTGAAATACATTTTACTGTAAGGGTAAAACCCTATACTTACAATAAGATTCAAATATGTAGCCGGATACACTGAAATATATATATGTGCACTATAAGCTCTTCTGACGATGAGCTGTCTAAGGTAATGCACAGCTGTCTGAGGAAAAACATTATAAATAAATTACAAATTTTTACATTATAAGCTATATGACTATTTGGAATAAATGAGGAAAAAATTGAGTTTACTAAAATGTTTTTTAAAAACGCAGTATGTTATTTTGATGCTTAGGGCCCACATTGTGGAATTGATTTTTTTTTTTTTTTTTTTGTAGATTTAGGGCAGGTTCACATCTGCGCCCAGTCTCCGGTTTATCCAATCCAGCTAGTTACCGTCTTCTGCCCAGCAAAACTGGACAGGAGATGGAAACCTGGCGGTCACTTTTAGAACCCAATCACTTGAATGGGTTTGCAAAGTGACCACCTGTGAGCGTCTTCTGCCTCTCTGTGGGGAAACTGTGTTTTTGTTTTTTTTGTTTTTGTTTTTTTTTTAGTCGGACACAGAGTCAGACATGCAGGACTTTGTGTCCAGTTTAAAAAAAAAAAAATCCCAGTGGAGAGGCATAAGACGCACACAGTTGGTCACCTTTTCAAACCCATTCAAGTGAATGGTTTTGAAAACTGACTGACAGGTTTCCATCTCCTGTCCAGTGTCACAGGGCAGAAGTTAGAAACCAGTTGGATTGGCTAAACCAGAGACCAGGCGCATATGTAAACCTGCTCTTAGCTGTGTGTTTTGTTTTGTTTTTTTGTTTTTTCTTAGTCACAGTCAGGAGTGGATTGGGTAGAAGGGAGGCATAAAAGATCTTCCTTTATTTAGGTATTCCTTTTGTAGCCAGTACTGGTTTTGGCTCAAAAAGCTGCCACTAAATCTGCAACAAAAATTATTTTCCACAATTTTAGGCCTCAGCATGATGCTGCATTAACACAAGCGTTCGTATCTGCATAGGAAACCACAAAAACCAATAGCCTGTAAAGGACATTTTATTGCGCAAAATTCTGTGCACTGTCTGCCTTCCTGTCATGTGCCGTGGGGCTGGAGATATCGGTGCTGTTACCAATCTCAGCCTACTGTCATAAAGGCGCTCCTGACAATCTGGCTGAGCTGTGAGGAACGTTACCCCCCACCCCCCCAAACACACACACACACACACACACTCTACTCATCCATAGAATAGTATTGGGGAATTGGGAGGGGGTCGTTCCTCACAGCTCAATGTCATCACTGAATGGTAAGGAATGCCCTTTCTGACTGTACAGGGCTGAAGTAGATAGTACTGTTGTTCGGGGCTTTTCTCACAGACCAGCTAGACTGTCAGGAACACCCTTCTGATGGTAATGGCACTATTATCTCTAGCCTCAGGGCACATTACAGGAAATCCAACAGTGTGCTGAATTCTGTGCACTGTTGACTTTCTACTAGCGATATGTAAAACTACATGAATGGCCCTCTTAAAAAATATATATATATATATATATATATATATACTGTGTATATATATATATATATATATACTGTGTATATATATATATATATATATATATATCTTCATGTTTGTTTTTTGTTTTTTTTTCTGAAATTTCCCCAAGGTGGGACTATTAAAGGATTATCTTATCATATATATATATATATATATATATATAATTTAATTTTTTTTTAAATAAAAATAATAATAATGGGATCTAGGATCCAATAGACTATAATGGGGTCTGTTAGGTTTGTCTGTCTGAGCGTAAGGCCTCGTTCACATCAGCATTTGGATTCTGTCCGGGGGAGTCCACATGGGGAGCCCCTGAACGGAATACAAACGCAATTGAAAGCGCTGTGCTGTAAAAGCACACAGATCCCCATATACTATAGTGGGGTCCGTGTGCTGGCCGCACACTGCCCCCACGAATCTTTTGGACAGGAAAGTAGATTGTGAACTACTTTCCTGTCCGCAAGATCCCTGCGGAGATTTTGCAGCAAGCACACAGACACCATTATAATCTATGGGGATCTGTGTGCTTTCACTGCACACCACTTGCACTTACGTTTGGTATTCCGTTTGGGGGAAGGGTCCTCATGCGGACTCCCCTGGACAGAATCCAAAAGCTGATGTGAACGAGGCCTAAGCTCACATGGTGGAAACCTTTTCCAACGTGTGGCTTTTTGGCGCTGCATCCTGCTCCTGATTAGTCCTGGTTGAATGGGCCTAAGCATGAGCGGGCATTCACACGATGTAATGTGGCAGGAATTCTGACACGTAAACTCGTGTCAGAATCAGCGCTTCTAAACAGAATCCCATTGACTTCCGTTTAGCGCACATAACACATTGAAATCAATGGGTTAAAAAGCCTGCCATTGATTTCAATGTGTTTCGCGTGTTAAACGGAACCTATTGAAGTCAATGAGATTCTGTTTTGCAGCGCTGATTCTGACACAAGTTTACGTGTCAGAATTCATGCCACTTTACATCGTGTGAATGCCCCCCTGAGAGTGTCTAGAGCTACAGATGCCGCAGCTGATTCAGCCATGGAATCCACATAAAGATAGGACATGCTGTTTTTTTTTTTTCTTCACTAGCTGGAAAATAATCACTAGTGGGGAAAAAAAACTAGTGACTCCCATTGAAACAAAGCTAGATGTTTTTGAAGGTGGATTCCCTGTCATGCAAAAAAAAATCCATGTGAACATACCCTGAGCTGTATTAGGAAAGTAATTAGAAATAAACTGCAGATTTTTATATTATTGAGGTGGGTACAGACCTGCGACTGGTCTTCACTTTATGGGTTTCCATCTTCTGCCAA
This sequence comes from Leptodactylus fuscus, assembly GCF_031893055.1. Classification (NCBI taxonomy): domain Eukaryota; kingdom Metazoa; phylum Chordata; class Amphibia; order Anura; family Leptodactylidae; genus Leptodactylus; species Leptodactylus fuscus. Next base: position 147,968,237 of record NC_134268.1, on the reverse strand, counting down.
CAGGAGACGGAAACCCGGCAGACAGTGTCCGCCCGTGAGTGTCTTGTGCCTCTCCGCCGCGAAACCATTTTTTTTAACCGGACACAAAATCCTGCGTGTCCAATTTTGTGTCTGGTTAAAAAAAATGGTTTTGCCGCGGACACCAGAAGACGCTCACGGGCGGACACTTTGCAAAACCATTCAAATGAATGGGTTTTAAAAGTGACTACTGATTTCTGTCTCCAGTTTCTCGGGCAGAAGACAGAAACCTGAAAGTGGTGACCAGGTGAAAATGTGAACCGCCCTAAGGCTAAGGCCACATATTGCAGAAACGCAGCTTTTTTGGTAGCGGTTTTTTGAGCCAAAGCCAAAAATGGCTACACAAGGAATGAGAAATATATAAGTTCTTACACTTCTCCCTTCTGCTCAATCCACCACTGGTTTTGGCTCAAAATACCCCAGCAAAATTTGCAACAAAAAAGCTGCGTTTCAGCAAAGGGAGGGTTCACACCAGCGCCCGATCTCCATTATGCAGGTTTCCGTTTCCTGCCCGAGAAACTGTGCAGGAGACGGAAACCGGCAGGCAGTTTTCAAACACATTCAATTGAATGGGTTTTAAAAGTGTCCGGCTGTGAGCGCCTGTGACACTGGCTTCACACCAGCATCTGGTCTCCATTCTCAGGTTTCCGTCTTCTGTAGACAGAAACCTGTCAGACCGTGTCTGGCCGTGAGTGCTGGTGAGTGTTTCGTGCTCTCTGCAGCAAAACCGTTTTTTTTTTTAAAACTGGACACAAAGTCCGGCATGCCCGACTTTGTGTCCGGTTAAAAAAAAAAACTGTTTCGCTGCAGAGAGCACAAAACGCTCACAGGTGCTCACGGCCAGACACTTTTCAAACCCATCCATTTTCTTGGGCAGGAAACAGAAACCTGCATAATGGAGACCCTGAGTGCAAATGTGAACGAGCCCTGAGCTTCTTCTGGTCTCTGCGGCAAAACCGTTTTTTTTTAACTGGACACAAAGTCAGACATGCAGGACTTTGTGTCCGGTAAAAAAAATTACCGGTGTCACCAAAGAGACCAGAAGACGCTCCCGGCCGGATAGTGAATGCAGGTTTCCTTCTTCTGCCAGCAGAAAATGGAAACCTGCATCACGGAGATCAGGCGCTAGGGTGAATCCAGCGTAAGCTAGATTATTTTAAATTAATGGGGAATAGTATAAGGCCGGGGCCCCACGGGCCAGAAACACCGCAATTTGGCCGCAGTGTTTTACAGTACACAGAGTGGATGCGAATCCCATGCCCACTTTACAGAACAAATCGCATCACGGACACACTGCAATTTCGAAAACTGTCGCAGTTTTGAAAATCGCAGCATGTCAATTATATCTATGACACCGATGGCAGTCCCCTAGATATAATTGTTACAGAAAGTCCGTGGAGGAAAACTGAGCGTTCTGTTCAAAGCGCTGCAGGAAGAACCACAATACGTTCACACTGCGGTTGTTCCCGCAGCGTAAAGCGCTGTGGTTTCATCCAATGGGGCCCTAGCCTTAGTGTGGGAAACTATATGGAAGTGTCAATTTTGTTATGCATGGGACACAACTTGTAATGACATTTTTATATGAGTAAACATTATACTTACAAATGACAATAATAATAGCCAGATAAAAGAAATATGTAAGATAAACGCTATATAAACGCTGTCTATGCTTTGGCGAACAGCTGTCTGAGGTACTCGCTCAGCTGTCTGAGGTACTCGCTCAGATATCGTGTGATGTAGAAAACCATGGAGCAACTGCGCATGCTCCAGATCTGGACCGTACTATGGGGGCATTCACACGTAGTAAACTGGTGCTGGCAGAATCAGCGTTCATAAAAATGACTCCCATTGATTTCAATGGGTTCCGTCTTCCGCGCAGAATACATTGAAATGAATGGGAGGCTCTTTTTTTTATGAGCGCCGATTCTGCCGTGAGTTATCTTGGTACGCCGGCTGCTGCCTCTGCTGTTTTATCCACAGTTCTGGCTGCTGTTGGATGAGCTGGGAGATGCCCGCTCTGCATATGCTGCGGGAGTTCACTCCCCCAACTCATCCTGGCTTTACTGTACTCTCCCGGCTTTACTGTGCACACGCACAGCGTTCAGTCGGCTGCAATGGCCATGAAGTGAGGCTCTCCGGCGCAGCCGCCGGAAACCTCGACAAGCTCCGTTCACCACTTCTGCCACCGGGACGAACAGCAGCACCAGCGCTGCTGCGGAGATGGGGGAGGTAATTAGCATACCTTCCCCTCTCCTCGACAATAGCTACAACCGGCATTCACGCTGCCGCTCAATGAGACATCCCCCATTGAGATTGACTTGGACGGGTGGGTATTGTCTGCGCATGCGTGAAGAATGCGCGTACCCGTGCTGTCTATGTAGGTGAAGGCAGTGAGACACTTCATAGCTGCGATGCTGATTAGGCAAGCGAGACCATCTCTGTGCACACTGAGGTGGCCGTGTCCATGGGCAACGGTCGCTTTTCTAAGTGGGAAGCCTTGCTGTACTGGAGAACATTGCTAGAAAATGGTACACTTTTTTTAATTGAAGTTATTTGTGAAAGTGTATGTATTGCCCTGTACTTTGTTTTAGAATATGATTGTCCAGATGGGAATACCCCTTTAAGTCTGGAACCCATGGACATCACCAAACGCTGGGTTTCCTCCTTCTTAATGCTTTGCCAGGCCTTTACAACCGCAGCCTTCAGGTCTTGCTTGTTTGTGGGTCTTTCCGCCTTAAGTCTGGATTTGAGCAAGTGAAATGCATGCTCAATTGGGTTAAGATCTGGTGATTGACTTGGCCATTGCAGAATGTTCCACTTTTTTGCACTCATGAACTCCTGGGTAGCTTTGGCTGTATGCTTGGGGTCATTGTCCATCTGTACTATGAAGCGCCGTCCGATCAACTTGGCAGCATTTGGCTGAATCTGGGCTGAAAGTATATCCCGGTACACTTCAGAATTCATCCAGCTACTCTTGTCTGCTGTTATGTCATCAATAAACACAAGTGACCCAGTGCCATTGAAAGCCATGCATGCCCATGCCATCACGTTGCCTCCACCATGTTTTACAGAGGATGTGGTGTGCCTTGGATCATGTGCCGTTCCCTTTCTTCTCCAAACTTTTTTCTTCCCATCATTCTGGTACAGGTTGATCTTTGTCTCATCTGTCCATAGAATACTTTTCCAGAACTGAGCTGGCTTCTTGAGGTGTTTTTCAGCAAATTTAACTCTGGCCTGTCTATTTTTGGAATTGATGAATGGTTTGCATCTAGATGTGAACCCTTTGTATTTACTTTCATGGAGTCTTCTCTTTACTGTTGACTTAGAGACAGATACACCTACTTCACTGAGAGTGTTCTGGACTTCAGTTGATGTTGTGAACGGGTTCTTCTTGAGTCTTGACCAAAGAAAGTATGCGGCGATCATCCACCACTGTTGTCATCCGTGGACGCCCAGGCCTTTTTGAGTTCCCAAGCTCACCAGTCAATTCCTTTTTTCTTAGAATGTACCCGACTGTTGATTTTGCTACTCCAAGCATGTCTGCTATCTCTCTGATGGATTTTTTTCTTTTTTTTTCAGCCTCAGGATGTTCTGCTTCACCTCAATTGAGAGTTCCTTTGACCGCATGTTGTCTGGTCACAGCAACAGCTTCCAAATGCAAAACCACACACCTGGAATCAACCCCAGACCTTTTAACTACTTAATTGATTACAGGTTTATGAGGGAGACGCCTTCAGAGTTAATTGCAGCCCTTAGAGTCCACTGTCCAATTACACTGTGCACTTTCAGCCCATATTATATATATAATTGTATTTCTGAACAATGTTTTAGTAAACAGCTAAAATAACAAAACTTGTGTCACTGTCCAAATATTTCTGGCCCTAACTGTATACAAGGAGCTGCAGCCCAGAATGTTCTTTGAGGGTCCTACAGTTTATACAGCAGGAGTGTAAGTATGTTGTGTCTGATACTTCTGATTTACCATTATTTTTATTTCCCATCCTTTTTTTATTTGATTCTTTTGTCTTAACTCCTTTGTGTAAGCTGAATTTGTTTTTTATTTATTTATTTTTTATAAAGTTGTTATAAAATTGTTTTGTTCCCTTTCCAAACCATTTACTATGAAATAAGCAGCAACAGAGGTACAGAGGACAGCCGCTTATTTCCTGCTCTTCATTGAAATATGATTTATATAGGAACAGTTATGTATACAGGGAAAGTCAGGGCTGATAGCTGTCAGCGATATCTATAGCAGAATAGTCATCAATGGATAAAATATATCATTTCTTTCTACTTTTACAGATGCCATCGTCAAATAAAACCAATCTATTCCCGTAAGCGCATGTTTAATATACTTGTGTGAGCTGTATAAGGAGAAACTATTTCTTTGTATCATATTAGTTAGTACTCAGTACATATAGAAGATAAAAATAGAAAATCTTCAGTACCCTTTGGGTGCATTCACATGGAGAAAAATGGTGATGAATTTGTTGTGGAATCCGCGTCAGATTCAGTGCTGAGAAAACCAATGGTCTGGTGCTGCGGATTCCGGGGCCTCTTTTACCATTAATGAAAAAGAAACAATCTATGAACAAGAAACCATAAGTCATTGATTTGGCTTCAGTGGTTTTGACCACAGCTTTATTATTTTAACACCATTTTAACAACTGTCCATGCCCATTATAACCTTCAATAATGGATCAAGATACTTGTTCTCCCATCCAAATGCTCTGCTGGCAGTAAGTAAACGTGAGGACCTTTAACCTCCTCCTTTTCCAGGCATCCTGCCCAAATATTGTAGCAACTAAAAAATGGGGTACAATCCAATGGTCATCACTCAGACTGTCCTGACCACTCGAATGAATAGAACAAATTCATCTGGCATCCAGCGAGTCTTCTTCTTTGTCGGATGCCATAAAATGAGGGCTAGCTAGTGTTTCTCTGTAGCTTTGTGAACACTTAACACCCCCTTACTTCCTCCTCTTCTAAAATGAACTCTCTCCCTGCAGTTTGTAGCCATCTTGTTATTCAGTTCCTGACTTTTTGGGAATGTGACGGGGTCATGAAACGTTCTAACTATATTTTAATAGTGTGAGGCTTGTGTTACATCGTCAAATTAATGTCATTTAGTTCCTCGTTCTTCAGGGTACCTGAGTTTTCATCAAAAGTTTAAATATTTGCAAGGTTTTGCTTTTAGGTTTTTGGGCACAAAACAGAAATATTTTTAATGAAACAAAAACAAACATGAAACAAATAGCTCAGTGGCAAGAAAACAACCAGAAAGCCACACACCACCAGAAAATACATTTTTAATGAGTTTGTTATATTTTGGTCCAGAATCACAAGCTATATTAAATAACTAAAGCCTGCTTCATATCTGAATATTTATTACATCCGGAAGGAGTTCGCATGTAGATCCCCTGGACGAAATACAAGTGCAATTGCAAGAGCTATGCTGTAAAAGCAAACAGACCCCATAGACTATAATGGGGTCCGTGTGCTTGCCGCGCACCGGGCATGAATCATTCCGGACAGAATACAAACGCTAATGTGAACCAGGGGTAAGTTGTCTGAAAAGTTAATGACCATTTAAATGGAGTTTGTGTCTGCCAGGAAACTTGGTATCAAACTATTGGTCTATAGGGCTGCTTCTTCACTTCTACATACTTCATACTGATTTTCCCACTGACAGACTCCCTTTAATTTCCATTTATTTGTAGAGTGAGAAGGAAAAAAAAGAAAAAGAAATCTACATTTAGGGTTTTGACCTTGCATCGTTTATTATGAGATAAAAAATACTTATTCCCTTTACTCTTCGTAATATTATAGCAATACCAAAGTGATATAGTTTTTGTTATGATTCAATGCTTCTAAAAAAGAAAATACTTAAAAATTGTTTTATGTTGCCATATTCTGACACTGATATCTTTTTAATATTTCTATTAATGAAGGTTTGTTAATAAAGCACGGCGTATATACAGATAATATCTTCATTCACTTATATTTGTCAATTCACAAAAACAATACTTTTATTTCTGCAAGCATTTTTACTTTGCAGCATTTTCTCTCATTTGCCTAAAACTTTTGCACTGCAGATTATGTGATTGTTATCTTCTCTTTCTTCTTTTATTTCTGTAATAGTTTCAAAAGACAAATGAGTGCCTACGGCAAGGTTTTCAGGTATTTATTTTCATCCTCCCTCAGTGTTATGAGAGGCTTCACTTACATAAAGATACAGGAATAGTGCTCATGTCTTACGCTAGGTTCACACCTGCGTTCGGCACTCCGTTCTGTGGTTTCCATCTTCTGCATGCAAGAAGACGGAAACCACAAACCGGGTCCGGTCGTGAGCAGCGGTGAGCATTTTATGCTCTCCGCCTCAAAACCGTTTTTTTAAATCCGGACACAGAGTACTGCATGTCTGACCCTGTGTCCGGATTTAAAAAAACGGTTTTGCGGCGGAGAGCATAAAACGCTCACCGCCACTCACGGCTGGACCCATTCAAATGAATGGGTGAGAGAGTCTTGCAGGTTTCCGTCTCCTGCCTTTGTTGTGTGCAGGAAACGGAAACCTGCAGAACGGAGACCGGGCGCAGATGTGAACAAGCCCTTCGAAATACAGAGGGGCACATGGTTTTGTTTCGGGCTAAAGGACAAATTTACTATTTCCTCTATTTTCTACACAGCATAATCTTAGACAGGCAATCTGAAGATGTCTCCAATTTATCACAGTGTCTCATGCTCTACTATAATACTGTCAAATCCTTAGACATTTGTGTCAAACTTTATACTACCTTTAGGGTAAGGCCCCATGTTGTGGAACACAGCTAAAAACACTGCAAAAAAAAGACGCTGTGGAAACCCATCATATTTTTTTCAACAGAATTTTTCATTGCATTTTTGCTGCAATTTTCTCAGCAGTTTTTCTTCCCTTATTAAATCTATAAGGAAACGCGAGCAGTTCCGCAGGTAAAACTGACATGTTTTTCTGCAGGATTTTTCCCTGCAATACGTGGATGGGATTAGCCAGAAACTCATTCACATTGCTGGTACTGTAAAACGCAGTGATTCTCCAATGTGCGGCCTTAGCCTTAGGTTGGTTTAGATTGCACCTAATGTGGCGCTCATTGTTATATAACCAGCCCCCTTTATCCGCCATCTCTACTTATATGGACACATTTTATAAAGTGCCAAGTGTATTTGTAGTCTCTGTTCTTTTGGTACATTCATGTTATAAATATGTCTTGTCTTGAAATACAATATTTTGTGGCAAAAATGTGTTAGATTTTGGTACACAGAAAAGGCTTATTCGCATTTTACATACATATTTTTGCACATAGCAATAATAGCCATTCATTTCAAAGACTTCATTCAGATATTCGTTTGTTTTTCATGGAATGAGGCTCCTCAAAAAAAAAAAAAAAGGTTGGGGAGCAAGTTTGTTTTCTTTCACCTTTGTGGGTGTTTAATGAAAGTCTATGGGTCTAATAAATATAAACAGACATCCGTGTCTCATCTGTATTTCATGGACCCAAAAACATTAAAAAGTACAGTTAAATGTTCAAAAAAATTGAGCTGTTTTTCTCAGATGTGGAAATTAGTAAGATGAGATACTGTCTGTGATATGTACAGAGTTTTCTTGTCCATAAAATGCGTATGAATACATTGGAAGGCTATATATACATATACGCATTTCACCTAAGTATGCCATCCACACTATTCACAGACAGTATAAGTATCCATACATTTCAATGCCTTAATTAAACAAGTGTTACTGCTAGAGATGAGCGAGTAGTACTCGATCGAGTAGGTATTCGATCGAATACTACCGTATTCGAAATACTCGTACTCGATCGAGTACTACTAGCTGTTCGAAGTTAAGATTCGATGCAGAACCAGCGTTGATTGGCAGAATGCTATACATTGCCAATCAACTCTGGTTCTTCTCTTACCTTTAGAAGTCTTCTCCCTGCGCAGCACTCCTGCGTCCTCTTCCAGCTCTGCATTCACTCTGCTTAGGCATCAGGCCTGGGAAGAGCCGACTGCGCATGTCCGCTCGTAGTGCGGGCATGCGCAGTCAGCTCTGCCCAGGCCCGATGCCTAGCAGAGTGAATTCAAGGCCGGAAGAGGACACGGGGACGCTGCGCAGGGAGAAGAACCAGCCCGACCCTCACTCATGGACTTGGCAAGTAGAATTTGATCGAATGTTGCGTACCCCTGAAACGAGCATTTCCCCCAGACTATAATGGGGTTCGAAACCCATTCAAACAGTCGAACAGTGTGCGGCTGTTCGAATCGGATTTCGAACCCCGAACATTTTAGTGTTCGCTCGTGTTACTACAGATATTTCCTATAGGTTTTATATTCTTCCTTGTATTAATGATTCTTACTGGAGCTGTATTCTTCTGTTATAGATATGAAAAAAAAGTTTTAAAAAGTCCTAGAAAGGATCGTGTAACGTAAGTTTATGGAATGACAATGAAATTATTGTCAGGAGAAATAGAATCTTATATGTAATGTTTATTCTATATATGTGATATACTCTGCTAGAGAGAGAATGGTTTTTGCATTTAGCATATTTAATATCTGTGGTATATGTACCAGTTGGGGCTCATGCCAAGCGTCTAGGGCAGGGGTCTCAAACTCACGGCCCGCGGGCAACTGCGGCCCTCAGGACAATAGTTTGCAGCCCCCGGCGGACGCCAGGTGTTTAACTATGGTGGCCACCTGGGAGTCAGGCGGCCACCGTAACTGCCGGGTGTCTACTGTTTTACACAGTAGACACCCAGCGCTGATGCCTCTGGACAGCGATAACGTCCCAAAAGAACTTTTCATCTCATTTACATTAAAATTAAACACTGATTTTCATGAAAATGTGGCTTCAATGTAAACTAAGAAAAGCTGCTTTGGAAAGTGTAGAAATAGCCTTACAATGTACTGTCTTTAGATTCCTACTGATTTTCCCACTGACAGACTCCCTTTAATTTCCATTTATTTGTACAGTGAGATGGAAAATAAAAAGAAATCTACATTTAGGGATTTGTTCTTACATCATTTAGTATGAGATAGAAAATACTTATTCCCTTTACTCTTCGTAAAATCAAACAATACGAAAGTGATATAGTTTTTGTTATGATTCAATGCTTCTAAAAAAAATACTTAAAAAGTTTTATGATGCCATATTCTGAAACCCATAACTTTTTAATGTTTCTGTTAATGAAGGTTTGTGGGGCAAGCTGTGATTTTTATTAAAGCTCTGCTCCTATACAAGTAATATCTTCATTCACTTACATTTGTCAATTCACCAAAACAACACTTTTATTTCTGAAAGCATTTTTACTTTGCAGTATTTTCTCTCATCTGCCTAAAACTTTTGCACTGCAGATTATGTGATTCTTATCTTATCGTTCTTCTTTTAATTCTATAATAGACGCAAAAAGAAGATGAGGACTTGTCTCCTGGTTTGCAGGTATTTATTTTCATCCTCCCCCAGTGTTATAAGAGGCTTCTCTTACATAGAGATACAGGAATAGTGCTCATGTCTGGGAAATACAGAGGGGCACATGGTTCTGGTTCGGGCTAAAGGACAAATTTACTATTTCCTCTCTATTTTCTAGACAGCATAATCTTAGGTAATCTGAATGTGTCTCCAATTTATCACAGTGTCTCATGCTCTACTATAATACTGGCAAATCCTTAGACATCTGTGTCAAATTTTATACTACCTTTAGGGTAAGGGCCCGTTCACACGGAGCAATTGAGCTATCTCATTTGCATAAAAATAAAACACTGATGAAAATGAAAATGTGGCTTCAATGTAAACTAAGAAAAGCTGCTTTGGAAAGTGTAGAAATAGCCCTACAATGTACTGTCTTTAGATTCCTACTGATTTTCCCACTAACAGCCTCCCTTTAATTTCTATTTATGTGTAGAGTGAGATGGAAAAGAAAAAGAAATCTACATTTAGGGATTTGTTCTTACATTTAGTATGAGATAGAACATACTTATTCCCTTTAATTATAAAAAACCAAAGTGATATATTTTTTGTTATGATTCAATGCTTAAAAAAAATAAAATGGGTTTGTGGGGCAAGCTGTGATTTTTATTAAAGCTCTGCTCCTATACAAGTAATATCTTCATTCACTTACATTTGTCAATTCACAAAAACAACACTTTTATTTCTGCAAGCATTTTTACTTTGCAGCATTTTCTCTCATCTGCCTAAAACTTTTGCACTGCAGATTATGTGATTTTGATCTTGTCTTTCTTCTTTTAATTCTATAATAGATGCAAAAAGAAAAGAAGAACTCGTGTCCAGGCTTTCAGGTATTTATTTTCATCCTCCCCCAGTGCTATAAGAGACTTCTCTTACATAGAGATACAGGAATAGTGCTCATGTATGGGAAATACAGAGGGGCACATGGTTCTGGTTCAGGCTAAAGGACAAATTTACTATTTCCTCTCTATTTTCTAGACAGCATAATCTTAGACAGGCAATCTGAGGATGTCTCCAATTTATCACAGTGTCTCATGCTCTACAATAAAACTGGCAAATCCTTAGACATTTGTGTCAAACTTTATACTACCTTTAGGGTAAGGCCCCATGTTGCAGAACACAGCTAAAAAAAGCTGCCGGAAAAGACGCTGTGGAAACGCATTATATTTTTTTCTACAGAATTTTTCATTGCATTTTTGCTGCATTTTTTATCAGTACTTTTTCTTCCTTTATTAAATTCATAAGGATACGTGAGCAGTTCTGCAGGTATAACTGACATGTTTTTCTGCAGGATTTTTCCCGGCAATGTGTGGATGGAATTAGCCAGAATCTCATTCACTTTACTGGTACTGTAAAATGCAGCGATTCTCCAATGTGGGGCCTTAGCCTTAGGTTTGTTTAGATTGCACCTAAAGTGGCGCTCATTGTTATATAACCAGCCCCCTTTGTCCGCCATCTCTACTTATCTAGACACATTTTAAGAAGTGCCAAGTGTATTTGTAGCCTCTGTTCTTTTGGTACATTCACGTTATAAATATGTCTTGTCTTGAAATACAATATTTTGTGGCAAAAATGTGTTCGATTTTGGCCCACAGTAAAGGCTTATTCGCATTTCACATACATATTTTTGCACACAGCAGTAATATAATCCATATCATTAATAATCCATTCAATATCATCATTCAATATCATCAATAATCCATTCATGTCAAAGACTTCAGTCAGATATTCATTTGTATTTCATGGACGAGGCTCCTCAAAAAAATAAATAAATAAATAAAGGGGGGGGGAGCAAGTTTGTATTCTTTCACCTTCGTGGATATTTAATGAAAGTCTATGGGTCTAATAAATATAAACAGACATCCATCTCTCATCTGTATTTCATGGACCCAAAAACATTGAAAAGTACAGTTGAATGTTCAAAAAAAAAAAATTGAGCTGTTTTTCTCAGATTTGGAAAGTAGTAAGATGAGATACTGTCCGTGAAATGTACAGAGTTTTCTTGTCCATAAAATGTGTATGAATATATTGGAAGGCTATATATACATATACGCATTTCACCTACATATGCCGTCCACACTATTCACAGACAGTATAAGTATCCATACATTTCAATGCCTTAATTTAAATATCTGCTTATTTTTTTCCACCGGCCATTGATCTGTGAAAAAATAAAAACAAAGCATGCACCTTTTTTTTATTTATCGATGGCCAAATATTGTAATATCCAATAAGCGGGTACAATCCAATGGTCATCACTCAGACTGTCCTGACCACTCGAATGAATAGAACAAACTTCCTCAAAAACTTGGGGTGGGCGAGTCTTCTTTTCCGCATGTCATAAATGAGGGCTAGCTAGTGTTTCTCTGTAGCTTTTTGAACACTTAACACCCCCTTACTTCCTCCTCCTCTAAAATGAACTCTCTCCCTGCAGTTTGTAGCCATCTTGTTATTCATTTCCTGACTTTATATGAATGTGACGGGGTCATGAAAAGTTCTAACTATATTTTAATAGTATGAGGCTTGTGTTACATCATCACATTATTGTCATTTGGTTCCCCGTTCTTCAGGGTACCTGAGATTTAATCAAAAGTTGAAATATTTGCAAGGTTTTGCTTTTAGTTTTTTTGGGCACAAAACAAACATTTTTAATGAAAGTCCAGAATCACAAGCTATACTAAATGACTTGTTGTATAAGTTGTCTGAAAAGTTAGTGACCATTTAAAGGGAGTCTGTGTCTGCCAGGAAACTTGGTATCAAATTATTGGAAGTCAGGGTAGGTTCACACTAGCGTTTGTATTCCGTCCGGAAGGAGTCCGCATGGAGACCCCCCCCCCCGAATGGAATACAAACGCAATTGCAAGCGCTGTGCTGTCAAAGTGCATGGACCCCATCAGTGGCGCAACCAGGAATGGTGGGACCCCGTGGCGAACTTTTGACATGGGGCCCCCCTCCTTTCTGACTGACACCAAAGACCTCGACCGACCGACCTCCGCCGCATTCCTGCGTGCTCTATTATGCCCCATAGTGGCCTCAACACACACCATTATGTCCCATAATGAACACCCATGAACAATTATTATACTCTGGGGTCTTTTCAGACCCCAGAGTATAATAATTGGAGACCCTGAAAGTAACCGCTTTTTAATGCGTATAAGTTTCTGTTTGGGGGGTCCCAAACAGATTCCACGAACGGAAACCTGAACGCAGATGTGAAGCAGGCCTAAACATCACATTATAAAATACAATTCTAGTATGTATAATGGTAGACATGTATAGAAGCAAATACAGATAGATAGATAGATAGATAGATAGATAGATAGATAGATAGGAATTAGATAGATAGATAGGAATTAGATAGATAGATCGATCGATAGATAGATAGATAGATAGATAGATAGATAGATAGATAGGAGATAGATAGATAGACAGACATTGATATGTTGTATATACTTACACATACACTATACACATCTACTCACACACATACATTCATATACAACATATACACACAGCTATCTACACACATACAGGACTCACACAGTATATAAAACACATAATGTAAACACATATACACAAATTTTATCCGATACTGAGGGGAGGGGCAGAACATGAAGCTGCTGTGTGCGCAAGCTTTTACAAGAAGCATCTGCAGCCCTGCATCTAGCAGTGATTTGTCTTCTGCCGATCTTCTCCTTATGGTAGGGAAGGTATGGGGCCCTTGAGGGTGTGGGGGTCCTGGGCAATTGCCCAGTTTGCCCCCCTAATGCTGGCCCTGGGGCCTGTTACCGGCTGGAGTAACTCCAGCCGGTAACAGCCTATTAAGGAAAAAAAAAAAAACGCAGGGGTAGCGGCTGTCGCCGGGCCCCTAATGTCCCGGGCCCTGTGGCAGCTGCTACCACTGCTACCACGGTAGTTACGCCATTGGACTCCAAAGACTATAATGGGGTCCGTGTGCTTGCAGCGTGCTGTACTCACAAATTATTCATGCAGGCAGTGCGCAGCAAGCAAATGGAGCTCATTATAGTCTATGGAGTCTGTTTGCTTCTAACTGCTACCAACTACTGGATGTACTGCACATGTCTGATGACATCAGGCTGCTCCCAGAAGTACTGCATACTAAATAATGGAGGCCAGTTAGTGTTTACTATGTAGAGCAGGAAGTGATAACCCAAAATATCTATTCTATGATCCCAAAATAACTATTCAACTCATTTGCATATACATAAAACACTGATTTTCATGAAAATGTGGCTTCAATGTAAACTAAGAAAAGCTGCTTTGGAAAGTGTAGAAATAGCCCTACAATGTACTGTCTTTAGATTCCTACTGATTTTCCCACTGACAGACTCCCTTTAATTTCCATTTATTTGTAGAGTGAGATGGAAAAGAAAAAGAAAAGGACATCTACATTTAGGGATTTGTTCTTACATCATTTAGTATGAGATAGAAAATACTTATTCCTCTTACTCTTCGTAAAATCATAACTAGGGTTGAGCTATCGTGTTCGGAAAAGATCGGATTCCCATCGGAGATCGAGAAAATTTCGCGATCTGAATTCCGAACACGATCTTTTTATGTGGGATCGAGATCGGTGATCTTTTCCCACAATGCTTTGCTTAGCCTTCACACTGAGTATACGCTGTATACTCAGTGTGAAGGCTCCGCTGCAGTTCCATAGGAATGAATGGAAGCAGCCGACACACAGCCTTAACCCCTGCGCGCCGTCTGCCTCCATTCATTTGAATGGGAGGCTAAACTAAACATCTCTAGCAACTACTTACCTCTAGAGATGGCTGCTCCGGTGCCCTCCTTCTTCTTGCCTCGCTGCCCCGCCTCCCAGGTTAGTGTTTAAAGATCTAGGAAGGCGGGGCTTGTGGCTTAGGAGAGTGTGGGCGGGTACAGGGCGGGGAGACATGACATCTCCCCTCCCAGTACCCGCCCACACTCTCCTAACCCACCCACACTCTCCTAATCTGGGACGCAGGGGGCAGCGAGGCGAGAAGAGCAGCGTGGAGCGGCAGTGAGGCGAAGAAGAACATGGGGCACCGGACCAGCCATCTCTGCAGGTAAGTGCACACCAGGGGTGACTAAGTAGCCAGAGGATTAAAAAAAATCCTCTGGCTACTTAGTGATTCACTACACAGCTAAAGTGTTCAATTGTTAGATTCCATGCTGTATAGTGAATAGGATGCTATGACTATGACTAAGAACGTTTAGTTCGAAACGCGTCAGTCTGTAACCATCATGTTCCATGTCTGAACTTTTTTCCTTGGTGCACATATATATTTTAATTATGGTTATTCAATAAAACAAAGGAATTTTTTTTATCTGGAAAAAAGTCTGCTGGATCTTCCTTCACTATCGTTGGATATTCCCTTAGAGGTTGTTTCCTAGGTCGGAGGAAATGTTGGAGGTCCGAGCAGCTTCTCCATCTAAGGAACCGTGAGTGTGTCCTATTTTCAATATCTAGTGCTGAGCTGTGGGCTGTGTTTCCCTTCCCTCACCCCTCTTATGGATGTTATTTTATTATACACTAGCCTCTGCCCGCGACATTGTATGCGAGTTGTTGGTATCGATGATCTGCCTATATTTAGGAAATTGCTGCTGTCGATGGTTTGCCTGCTCCGGAATTTCGGCAGCTCTTAAACTGTCCTGCTGCTGAACTTGTTCCTCACACCGTGCCTGTGATTGTTCTGGCATCTCAGCACCTCGCTGAGAAGCCATATAATGAGCGTGTTGTTGGTGTTGATGATTTCCCTCAGCTGCGCTTGAGGAGAACTCTGTGACTTCTGGCTACCTTCATAGCTGTCGTCATTTGCGACAAATTGGATTTTATTTTTTCAGGCATGTTTAAAATTGGCAAACTGCCAATTTGGATTAAAGATGTTGTCAGCACTGGAGCAGATCAGATAATATGCAAAGATGTGTACACAATCCACTGAGGGTTAAGTGTGTTTACACAGAAAGATAACAGCCCTGGCTGAGATAATGTGCTACTAAGAGCTGTTTAATATAGTATGTGAACAGAAATTCATAATAGTCATGAAACCATGTCATTTAAAAAGTAGCTATGTTTTAATCGAGGTTGCAAACTATCTGTGTGACAAATTCGTTCAGCCGTTTTTGCGTGATTGAAGAACAAACATCCAAACATCCCAACATACAAACTTTCACATTTATAATATTAGTAGGATGAATACTATAATATCTGTGGTATATGTACCAGTAGGGGTACATGCTAAGGCTCTAGGGCAGACCTGGGCAATGTGCAGCCCGTGGGCCACATCAAGCCCTCTGACTGCTTCTATCTGGCCCGCATAGCAAGTGGAAGGTTTTTCAAGGACCTGTGATGTCATCACAGCCTATCACCAGGATAGGCTATGACTCGTTAGTGGGTGGAGCTACACGGGACTGTGTGCTTCTGCAAGCTGCCGGCAATGGAGGCTGCTGAATGATAAAGAGAGAAGAGACAGCATGTGTGAGCAAGAGGGGGGAACTAGGAGCAGATGTAGGGGGCAGTTAAACTGAATGCACATGTAGGGGGGATATTAAACTACTAGGGGGCAGATGTTCATGGACCTGTGATGATGTCATCACAGCTTATCACCAGGATAGGCTATGACTCGTTAGTGGGAGGAGCCACACGGGACTGTGTTCTTGCTGCAAGCTGCCGGCAATGGGGGCTGCTGGATGATAAAGAGAGAAGAGACAGCATGTGTGAGCAATTGAGGGGGAACTAGGAGCAGATGTAGGGGGCAGTTAAACTTAATGCACATGTAGGGGGGGACATTAAACTAATGTGCAGATGGAGGGTGACATTAAACTGGGGCAGCTGGAGGAGGATATTAAACCATGGGGGGGAGCTGGAGAGGGACATATCTGCCTCTAGTTGCCCCCAGTTTAATGTCCCCCTCCAGCTGCCCCAGTTTAAAATCACATCTAGTTTCTGCTAGTTTATATTGGGGCACCAGGAGAGGGACTTAATACTGTGGGACATTTGGAGGGAAACGTTATAATGTGGGGGTGTATAATGTTAGAGTGACTGTAGGAGGATTGTACTTTGTGGGGCACATGGAAAAATGATTGAGAATGGGCGGAGTCAGCAGAGAAGTGGGTGGCGCTAAATTTGCCGCGACGCGCATGACCTTCTAGAACCATTACAATTTCTTATGTGGCCCCATGGAAAAATTAATTGCCCACCCCTGCTCTAGGAGCTACAGGGTTCATGCTCTTCTTTTAATAATCTGCACAGTGTATGATAATAACCTTGAGGATATTTTAATGGTTTATTTATCTGAGTAAGGGAAATGTGGCTTATCAAAGTGGAGAAATATTAATATACGGGGTACATGGAGACATGGATGACTTTCTACCAGATCTAAAAGCCAAATATGTATGGCACTATTATAGCAAAATGTAATACTCATCAAAGTAACCTAAAGGTATCCAGGTCTGAACTTTTCAAATCCTTCAATAAGAAAACAGCTCTCATTGAAACTTATGGAAAGGCTTCATTATATGTTGATACATACATTCTTGGGATACACATATACAGTATATGGTTATATATGTACCCAGTAAAGGGTTGAGCCTTATACAATTCACACATTCACTTATGATCACTTGATATAACAATGTATAAAATCCTTCAGACTGATACTGATGAATTTGCATTTCATTATTAGTAATTAGGGTTCGGAAATCATGTTCGGAAAAGATCGGATTCCGATCGGCGATCGAGAAAAATTCATGATTGCGATCGGAATCCCGAACACGATCTTTTCCGGTGGGATCGAGGTCGGAGGTTAAGTTCCCACAATGCTTGGCTACTGGCCAATCATTGTGGGAACAGCTAACATGACGCCTGAAACTCAAGCACCATGTTAGCTGTGGGCAGAAAGCTCATTGGTTGCCGGCAGCATCATCACACCCCTCTATATAAGGGCAGTGATGATGCAGACGCCACCATTTTGCTGCACATACTAGCTAGGGAGAGGATCTCAGTGGAAGCTAGGGTCAGTGTAGGCAGGTGTTTAGCTGTGCTAGTGAGGGCGTTATAATCTATATACCTTTCACAAAAGGCATCCGTTTATTCCAGACAACCAGTAGCTGTCTATAATCCAATAGGCAGTCCTGTCCTCAGAGAGATATATATATATACCTTAGCCAACTAGGTATACATCTACTCCTGACAACCAGTGGCTGCCTATAATCCAATAGGCAGTCCTGTCCTCAGACAGATATATATACATACCTTAGCCAAGAAGGTATACGTCCACTCCTAACAACCAGTGGCTGTTATAATCCAATAGGCAGCTCTGTCCTCAAACTATATGCACCTTTGAAAAAAACATATATCTACGTTTTCTTCTAAGAAACAGAGAGGCTGTTCCCATCAAAAAGGGGAACTCTCCAGTCACTCAACTAAATAAAATCTGCTTTTTTACTTGTAAGTTACTATTTTATTAAAAGACATGCCCCCCAAAAATAAAACAAGTAAAAGGACACAACAGAGGTGCTCTGGCCAGAGCTCAACCACCTGTTGGCAAAAGGGAAAAAACAGGCATCAGCATTGCTGGTGTGTGGCAAATCCGGTATTCTGAATGCTGATAAGCCAGTCCATAGAGACACTAGCTGCTGGACAGGAATGTAACCACAGGGCATACTGGGCAAGTTCAGGCCACATTTCCAGCTTTGACACCCAGTAGTCCAGCAGTAAAGACTCTTGTGGTAAGATGTCTATGCGCGTTTTCATATACATAGTCTTGCACCTGCAACAAAAAATGCTGTCTCCGGTCTGATATCTCTACATTTAATGTTGCTGTTGTAGGCCTCAACAAAGACAACCAAGCATTAGCCATTAAGCCCACATTTCCCTTGCAACAGGCTGTGGTTCTGTCTCTGGGACCACCGCGGTGTTGTGAAAGGTGTGCAGGAGTTGGAGATGATCTTGACTCAATGCTTTCTGTTGGAAATGTGTCCATTAAGTTGTCCAACAGTTTTTGATGGTACATATCGATATCCCTATAAGCCTCTGGTGTAATGGAAATGAAGCCCGGAACTTTATCCCTGAAGCGAGGATCAAGTAGGGTTGCCACTCAGTATTCAGGATCTGCAAGCACGTTTTTGACACGTTTTGTCTTCCAGAACACAATTTAGCATGAAATGACACATGTGCCAATGTACCTGGTGGTGATTCATGACTGTCCAACTCATCTAAGCTGACTATAGTCTCTTCTGCATCCCCCCATCCACAAACAATGCCTGTTGACTGGGACTGATGGAATGACTTCTCCTCAGTGACATCAATCTCTTGCTCAAAATCGTCCTTATCCTCATCCCCCTCCTCTTCTGAATAAGTACCCACAGAGGCTATTCGAGTCTGTGACCCAGTCTCCAACCATTGCCTGATCCGTCCAGCCCTGGAGTCATTGTGGCCATGGTGGTCTTCCAAGTCCTTGCTGTCTTCAAAGTAAATCTGCTCTTCCTCCTCTGTTGCACACGCCTGATCCCTCAAAGTTATGAGGCTGTCCTTCAATGTGCACAAAAGTGGCACAGTCATGCTGATGCTGGTGTTTGCGCTGACCACTTTTGTGCAGTATTCCAGACACTGAAGAACCAAACAGACATCATGCAGCTGTGCCCACTCCACAGCCATAAGATGGAGGTCTACTGGGGGAACGTTGGGCCCCTCTCGTCATCAAAAGATCGATTATTGCTGGAAGACCAACAAAATTGAAAAGAAAAAGTTAGAAAAGAAATGTAGCTGCAGCTAGTTTACTTTCAATTTATTTACCTTTGTGTGTTTTTCATATCTTTGTTTGAAATTTGGAAAAAAAAAAGGTTTTTAATGTTTTCTACAAAAATTAAATAATTAATTAAAATGCTGTACATTATTCATATTTTATTTTGCAATTTTGAAATAAACTTGTAAAAGTTATTTATTAGCGTTTCTCCATATGATTTGCTTCGTTACGTAAAGGTGTATATTTCTGACGTCACACATTCTAGGGTTAATGTTTTCTGCAGTGTGACTCAGTTCCCCTAAAATAATTAATTTGAGTACTGCTTGTTGCCTTTGCCCGCTAGCCTGCCGATACAAATTAGGTGCATTTCCAGCCCCATGATTTGGTGGAGGTTCTGGTGTGGAACTCATTCCGTCCCCGGAACTCTCAGGAAATGAAGTTTCCGAATTTGTTGAAGGTGAGGTTGGAGCCCCCAATGACTTATGAACGACCCTCCTTGGTGTTGGAAGAACAGATGACAAACTGCCGTCCACATTCCGACAAGGGTCAAAAATGTTGACCCAATGTGTGGTCAGAGATAGGTAATGGCCCTGCCCATATTGGCTAGTCCACGTGTCCGTTGTCAAATGCACACATCCACTACAAGATTGCTTTAGGGTACCACGCTTGATCTGTTGCTTGACATGCTCCTGCAAGTCAGGGACCACTTTTCGCGAAAAGTAATGGCGGCTGGGTACAACATATTGGGGCACAGCATGGGCCATCAGGGAGCGAAAAGCCTTTGATTCCACAAAGAGGAAAGGGACCATTTCCAAGGCCGGTAGTTTTGAAATACTGGAGGTAAGCAGCTTAGCACGCTCATGTGTGGCTGGATAGGTTTTTTTTCCTTTCCATTACTTGCTGGAGGGTGGGCTGAATACTAGAGCCAGAAACAGAGAAACATGTTGGAGCAATTGGCATGTGAAATTCTAACGTGGCTCTTTGGCCAGTGGTTCCTGTAATTCTTTTATGCCAATTACTTGACTGCTGTCCAGCACTGATGCCTGGCACACATGAAGTTGGTGTGTATGTGCCACTGGCATTGGAAAAGTAGGTGGAAGAACTAGCCAAAGCTCGTAGTGGGCCAACATTCACAGGCACATCCCTCTATTCACTTTCTTGTTGATTAAATATTTTAAAAAGTGCTGGGTGTACAGATTTCAAATGCCTAGGCATAGCATTTGTACTGAGGTGCCTAGTGTCCTCGCCTTGGCTAAGTAACTGCTTGCAAGTCTTGCATATCACTCTCGTTGGGTCATTTTTATCTTTTGTGAGATATAACCACCCAGTTTGTTTGGAGCCTTTCTTTTTTGTATTAGCACTTTTAGGCGCTTTGGGTTGCACAATGCCGGAGTTTACTGGTCTGTGTGTTATAACTGGGATTTGTGCATTAATTGGATGATGTTTTGATGGCACTGGCAAACGAACATCAACCTCATCATCAGAAGTAGTTCCCTGATCCTTTTGACGTGGAGACCAAGTTTTGTCAACATAATCATCATCCACTGGCTCTTCTGAACAATGAATAATGCAGCAGATCCCTCAGCTTCTTCCAAATTTGTGTGACAGTTTAATATAGAAGGGGGTGAACTGGATCCCCATTGATCATTTTGCACAGTAATTGACCCAAAGCTTTGTTCAGTGGAATATGAGGAGGAATTCCTTCCAGAAGAAGATGCTTTTAAATAAGTAATAAGTTCTTTTCAGAACGACTGTCTCAGGACCTGAGTTGTTTGTAAAATTGTTGTGTGTTTGCTGGTGGTGTTTGTCTGGGGAGTTGAGCTGGTGTCCTGTGGCTCTCAGGTCGTTCTTTTTGCCATTGAGCTGTGGAGTTAGGGATTGGGTACCTGCCTTAGTATATAGTTGAGCTGGCTGGGTGTCTCAGTAGATGCGAGCTTCAGGTGTTTGACATTGTCATCAACCAATCAAGTAGTTCCGGGGTCTGTAAAAGACTCACGGCTGGCTTCAGTTCTCGTTGCTACCAACCAGGATTCTTGGTCCAGTTTAGGAGGAGAGTTTTATGGAAGTTGTACGGTCTCGGGAGCTGATTTGAAAGTGGTGTGAGTGTTGTCTTGTGTGAGAGTCTGTTTAACCCTCAACATTTCTACTCAACCCCTGTCCTGCATTTCTGGTTGCGTGACACTGTCTTGGTATTAGTGAGATTTTGTTTAGGGCTTCAGGTTTATTTTGCCCCTGTCCTGTGATACCCTTTCCTCACTTCCTCCACTGTTCTTCTCCTCAAACTCCTTTTGTGTGTTTATGGTCGTGCTGCGTCTGTTTCTTTTCCAGCACATCTCATCCTGGTTATTTCTAGTTGTAGCTGCACCTATTCTTTCATTAGGGGTGACCGCCTTTAGCATCCCAGTCCCTAACCTCTTTCAGTTCTCTCCCCACCTGTCTCTTAGGTCTTTGCGTTTAGAGAGTCAGAAGTTGTCGGGGCCAAGCTTAGCTTGGGTATAACTGACCAACACTCTCAAGCAGGGCCTAGTCAGCCATCGTAGCGCCAGTTAGAGTTTTCCTACACCGTTGGCAGAAAGAGCATTATAAAGAAAACGATGTTTTTACAAAATGTCTCATCGATTTTTTTTTTTTTTTTTGTAGCTACTCCTGCACATAATTTTTTTTTTGTATAGATTACAATTTTTCTGAGGCTCATATGCTTCAATTTTTGGACTCCACGCTACTGAAAAAAAATTATTTTAAGGCCTATACTTCCTTGAGGAGAGGTCACTCATATGACTGAGGCTCATGTGCTTAAATTTTTGGACTCCACGCTGTGTAGTGATTAAAAAACAATGTTTTTATGGCCATTTAAGTGTTTCCTTGCTCTTTCTATGCATTCTAAGAACTTGTATGTGTTTTTGGGTACCTTTTTTTTTACTTTTAAAAAACGATCTTTAGAAAAAAAAAATCCCATAGACTTGCATTGGGATCGGAATTAAGATCGAGATCGGGTTCGAATGAAAAATGATCGGAAGTCAGATTTCAAAATCGATCCTGAAAAGTCAAGATCGGCTCAATCCTATTAGTAATATGATTTAATTATTTATTTATTTTTGTTACAGAAATCGAGTACGTACTGAGTTGAGGTGAGTAGTCACAAGATCTAGAGATGAGCAAACAGTGAAATATTCGAGATTCGATATTCGTTTCGAATAGCCCTTCAATATTCGAACGAATATCGAACCCCATTATAGTCTATCGGGAAAAAATGCTTTGTTTCAGGGGAAGCCACACTTCGACTCAGGAGAGTCACCAAGTCCACTATGACACCCCAGGAAATGATGCCAACACCCTGGAATGCAACTGGGACAGCAGGGGAAGCATGTCTGGGAGCATCTAACATGCCTAAGTACCTGTATTACGCCACTATCTCGTTGGGATCCCTGTCAGCTTGCGATATGCGGGAGCTGACTTTTCCCATAGGAATGCATTGACCAGTGTTGATTGGCCTAATGCCATACAGAGTACAGCATTCGGCCAATCAACGCTGGTTCTGCCGGAGGCTCGTCTGTGGGGAGGCGGAGTCTAAGATCGGTCCACAGCAGTCTCCATTGTGGTCTGATCTCAGCTGTGTTGACACAGCTCTGCTCCATCTGAGATGCAGCAGAGCTGACTGTATGCTGAACCCTGTTGCATCTCAGATGTAGCGGTGCTGACTTTGCGCTGAACCCTGCTCCATCTCAGATGTAGCAGTGCTGACTGTGCGCTGAGCTCTGCTACAACCGAGATGTAGCAGAGCTGGCCGTGCTACACCAGAGCTGTAGCAGAGCTAGCCTCTGGTGTAGCAGAGCTCAGTGCACACTCAGCTCTGCTACATCTCTGGTGTAGCAGAGCTCAGCGCACACTCAACTCTGCTACATTTCTGATGTAGCAGAGCTCAGTGCACACTCAGCTTTGCTACATCTCTGGTGTAGCAGAGCTGTGCGGTCAACTCTGCTACATCTGAGATCGGACCACAATGGAGACTGCTGTGGACTGATGTTAGACTCCGCCTCCTCCGGCAGAACCAGCATTGATTGGCCGAATGCTGTACTCTGTATGGCATTCGGCCAATCAACGCTGGTCAATGCATTCCTATGGGAAAAAGTCAGCTCCCGCATATCGCAAGCTGACAGGGATACCAACGAGAGAGAGCCCCAAAGAGCTGTGTGAGTAACATTCCCACCTAAATAAAGGTGATCCCTAGCTAACCCTGCCTGTACATCTATCCCTGTCTCACAGTCACATAGTTCACAGTCTCATATGACCCGGATATTATATCCACTATTTGTATAAATTGGAGGTCACCTGATTTAGCCAGCCAATTACTTTTCCCGATTTTTTTCGATGCTTCCATTGTCGTAGTTCCTGTTCCAACTCACCTGCGCAGTTTTTGGTGCAAAAAAAAGTGCCAGGGAAGGTGGGAGGGGATACAAATTTTTAGTGCCAAATAAATATAAAGATAAACCGCACTGCAACTCACCATGAATCAATGAGTCCCGGAAGGGTGCACGACTTAATAGTCCTCCAGACTTGAGGAGGCAAAATCCATATGGAAACGTGAAGAAGCAAAGGGTCCGCAGTCTTTCCGGCTCAATAAAAATTAGTCCAAACAAAGCCCATAGTCCACACTACATATAGTGAAAAGTCAGGAAAACACAAACAAAAAATGT
This sequence comes from Leptodactylus fuscus, assembly GCF_031893055.1. NCBI lineage: Eukaryota > Metazoa > Chordata > Amphibia > Anura > Leptodactylidae > Leptodactylus > Leptodactylus fuscus. The sequence continues at coordinate 147,944,280 of NC_134268.1, read as the reverse complement.
GAAGAAAAGCTAAAAAACCCCAACACGTTTCGAGGTTGTCTCACCTCTTAGTCATGGCATAATAAAAGTCTTGTAACTACTTCCTTATAAATGCTTCCAGTAATACTAACACCTGAAACTATACCTACATAATGATTTAACCGCTACTCTTAAATGCCAATGTTATTGAGTAGAAAAAATATATTCCCAACCACATGCACTAAATCCACATTCCTATAGACATATGAGTAGCATATATAAATAAATACATTTATACACAGATCTATATAATAGACACTGGTTAGCAACAGATTCGTTCATTACGTACACAACCCATATTAATGGAACTAGATGTAATATAATACAATACAATACAATAAGAAATGAAAGATATATGTATTCCAAATATTAGAAGATCCACAAACCTATAAACACTCAGTCCCCAATTGTTCCTTGATGTACTCCAAAGTGTAACACTACATAGGTAAATAAATAGACTGCAGTCACATGATCATCAGTAACCAATGTATGGTAGAGGCGGAGCTGTACTGATAGACAGACACCACTACATCCCGTTCATTTATTCAGTCCCGATCACATGATTCATTTCAACCTATTATGAAGGGGTAAAGTTAACTGTGTGAATATAGCATAAACTGCCCGAGTGTCTATCTATCAGGAAATCCCACTCTAAACCCCCGCAATAAGGGGTACATAGAAATGACTAACAACTACTTTATCTTAGATTATGTAACACACAGGAGGGCCAGGGCTGGTATCATGGGTAATATATCAGATGTGGCCGGCTTTCAGGGGGTCCCTGGGTCCCAAATGTGCACAAAATCTCCTTTTTGATGTCCCCGACTACCCACCCCCATGTGATATCTGACAATGACAACAGACAACCAGGTCTCGGGGGTAGCCGTTGCTCTTTTACTAGCAGGACAAAGTAATACAAATGTACATATGGAGTAATTCTTCACATACAATACAGCGATCTTTGTAGGTAGTGTCCAGTTAGCAGGTGATGGAGCTTGGAGCAGGAATGCTTTGGATAGTTAATTAGTAGTTACTTGGGTAGTTAAACTTGTATATACTTGTAAAGATGGCCTGTATCCAGGGGGTTAGTCTTCAACAAACTGGGTACATGTATGTAGGAGAGCAAATAGAATTGTCAGCAGCGGGGAAACCCTCAAATTCTGCCAGACTAGCTATGGGCTTCTTAAATATAGATTTGTCCCAAAGACTTACTTGAATAGAGAGATACATGTAGAAGTCCCAGATGTATGGATAAAACAGGTCCGTCAACTTTAGTGCTTGTAGGCTTGGAGCTTCAGAGGGAAACACTCTTTGAGGGGGATCTTGAGTACAGAGGAAAAGACATCTCTGCTTGGAGTGCCCTGAGACTTGGCTGCCATTTTCAGCTCCACATGTCTGTGTCTACTAGCTCCACACAAAAGACTCAGACAAAAGGTCCCCAACCCCCCTCGAGGGGGCTGTAACTCCTCCTCCTCCAGGCCAGTCAAGGGAGCTTGATTGGTCCTGAAGGTCACCTGATCATACTGGACATTCCTGTACACTGGCAACTCAAATTACAATGGCAAGTATAGGCAGGTGTAGCTCACAAAAACATCCACAAGATGGCGCATTAATAGACCCCCTGTGTGCTGACTCTGGTAAAATAGAAACACTGGTAAATATATAGAAGGAATGAAGGGGGAGGAATCTCTTTATCTTATATGCAAATGTCCATACCATCTCGGTCTGCAAGGACTATTAAAGGGAATGGGACGAGCAGTATTGGGACATTACATCCCCATCTGACCCCCCCCCTCCCCCTCTTCCTCTCGTCGTACTCTCCCACCCCCTCTTAATTGTGCTTTATACCACTGATGTTATTGATATTGACTTGATACTTACAAGTTTTGCTGTTATATTTTCGGCTTCCTTACTGTTATATCGACTATGATTTTGTTTGCATTATTACTCACTTTTATGTATGTTTGCAATTTCACTCAATAAACATTGGAATAAAAAATAAATAAGTAAATTTACTTTGGCCAGAGAGGGGAGTTTTTCCACAACTGTACCATGAGTTGAGATGTAAGTTTTTTGGTATGTTTTTTCTTTTTGGTAAATGATATCCATGTACATACATTAATAGATAATGTGGTGTTACTTAGGGGAAACTCTGGGACATTATATTGTGTTGAGGGGCCATTGCGGACATTTCATTGTGTAAAGGGGCAAGTGGCAAACATTAGACTGTGCACACTATTTTTTTTTTTTTTTTCAAGATACCCTTCGAAATTCTTTTCCTTTGTGCGGTTGCCACCAGAGGCATTTGATCAACTTATCCTGGCAGAGCATCTCCAGTATGAGGACACCATCATGAGGAAGGCCCTCAGTCCCAACGAAGGGCTGCTGATCATGTTGCTGTATTTATCTTTTCCTTTCCTAACTACCTTTTTATAATTTTTTTTTTAAAACAAAAATTGTATACATGGTGAAAGAGGAAGACATAAAAATGTGTCCCTCCAGTTTACATAATGGCTAAAATGTGTCCCTCCAGTCTACGTAGTGTAGAAAATGTGTCACTACAGTTGACAGTGTTTGCATCCCTGCACCTCCAACTCCGGGTGGGTGTCTCCACCATATCTGGAGTGAGGAGCACATGCCATCTTATCTGGCAGCACTTGCAACCCATAGCGATACCCAGCCTTCGGCCAATCAGCGCTGGCTCTGCCGGAGGAGGCGGAGTCTAAGGTCCGACCTGAATGGAGACTGGTGTGGAGCGATCTTAGACTCCGCCTCCTCCAGCAGAGCCAGGGCTGATTGGTCGAATTCCGTACTCTGGCCAATCAGCGCTGACCAATGCATTCCTATGGATTCCTATATCCACACTCGGCTCTGCTACATCAGATGTAGCAGAGCCGAGTGTGCACACTCGGCTCTGCTACATCTGATGTAGCAGAGCCGAGTGTGCACACTCGGCTCTGCTACATCTGATGTGCCGGTCAGCCCATCTGATATAGCAGAGCTGAGTGTGCATTGGCCAGCCTTCGGCCAATCAGCGCTGGCTCTGCCAGAGGAGGCGGAGTCTAAGGTCGGACCTGAATGGAGACTGGTGTGGAGCGATCTTAGACTCCGCCTCCTCCAGCAGAGCCAGCGCTGATTGGTCGAATTCCGTACTCTGGCCAATCAGCGCTGTCCAATGCATTCCTATGGGAAAAAGTTTATGTCACAATTACACACCCGATAGAGCCCCAAAAAGTTATTTTTAATAACATTCCTACCTAAATAAAGGTTATCCCTAGCTATCCCTGCCTGTACAGCTATCCCTGTCTCTTAGTCACAAAGCCAATGACTTTTTCCGATTTTTTTCGATGCCTCCGGTGTCGTAGTTCCTGTCCCACCTCCCCTGCGCTGTTATTGGTGCAAAAAAAGTGCCAGGGAAGGTGGGAGGGGAATCAAATTTTTTTGGAGTTTGCCACGTGATGTTCGATTCGAATCGAACACATCGAACAGCCTGATATCCGATCGAACATGTGTTCGATAGAACACTGTTCGCTCATCTCTAATGATAAGGTGTCAGCGTAAGAGTCCCTTATATATTACCACGTGGAACCAAGCCGTACTTACAAGTCCTCGAGGCCTTTCTCTCATGTGGTCTTCTTTACCTTCTGAGCTTCAGGGGTGTCCAGACTCAGTCCCAAATCTAGCAACACAATCACTGTGTCTCCAGACAGTCCACAGCCAGCATGTCAGCTTCTCCAGAAGCTAAGCACAGAACAGCTCTGGCTGCCACAGCACAGGACCCTTCTCTACACAGAACTCCCTTCCTGTTTCCTGCTAGATGATGATGCAGTTCCCTATCTCCAGTGAGAGGTATCAAAACTGCAATCCCAGCACACTGCCAGGCTTGTAGGAGACCAAAATGTCCCAGTAATTACCTGTAATCAAACTTTGCAACCGAGAACAACCTGTCCAGTTTCATCGGGGCTGAAGACAGAAACCCAGAGGAACGCACAAACCAGACACCAAGCGCAAGTGTGAATGAACCCTTAGGGTTCCACCTATCATTGACTATTGTCTAGGAGGCTTTCAGGGGTGCCCAATCATAACAGTGACTCACAAGATGTGTCTCTTCTGTATTTTTACTGTGCAATGCATGTGGTGGTGGCCATTTTAATTTGTCTGAGACTAATCGCCATTTATTCTTTTTTGTTTAAAACCGAACAATTTGGAATATTTGGGTCAAACTGGCTTTGTGATGTATTTTTACACGTGTAAAATTTAGCAAAATGCACTGAGCGTAACTCCGTGCGAAGGCACCCTTACAGTTCATGTGACTATAGTAGTCAGTGTACCATCAATTTATCATAGGTTTGTTGCTAGGAGGTCTGGGGAAATCTCCTTCCAGACTACAGAAGACATTTTAGAAGACAAAGCAGTTCTCTGTTCACACATCTTGAAGGCCTTATGCAGCATTCCTGTGCCCATTCCTGTGCAATCCTTTAGTAGCCACCTGTAGACCTCTTGTAACCCCTCCAATCCGGGTGCAGCACGCTGCAGTACTCCAGCTGCCCGCTTGCAGCAATCTTTTTGGTAGCTTTTACATTCACCAGATGCACCCCTGCAGTTCTCATCTATTCCTCCTGTTCATCAAAATGTTTTATGGATGCTGAAAAAAGAATAACACTCATCTACGATGGCTCAGATATCTAGGACACTGACAATATATGAGATAACTTCTATCAAGATCACCATTAAAATGATTCCGCTTGGGATAAAACAGTGAATATATATAGTGGAAAGTGGGAATAGTAGATATAGTAGAAAACCAGTGGCAATGCCCATAAAATCGGGGGGGAGGGTACTGGAGTGGAGGCCTGCTGCTGACTGTGGGCAGCCGCTGGAACAGCGCTGCTGCCAATAGGTGGGTGGTGAAGCAGCGCTATCTCCAGGGCTGCTCCAAGATGTTTCCAAGGCAGAGAAGACGCTCTGGAAACATCTTGGGGCAGTCCTGGAGACAGCGCTGCCTCACCACTCACCTATCGGCAGCAGCGCTGCTCCAGCAGCCTCCCACAGGTGTCTTTGCTGCTTGACTCGAGTATAAGCTGAGGCGGGCTTTTTCAGCACAAAAACTGTGCTGAAAAACTCAGCTTATACTCGAGTATATATGGTAGCCCTTACAAATCTCTGTTGAAAAAAAAAGAAAATTGTTCATTTTCAAAGTGATGTTTTATTTGTAAAAGTGGAAAAACATAATAAAAACCAATATAAATATGGTATCGCCGTAATTCTAATTACCCACCGGACAAAGCTGCCTTCTCATTTTTAATGCAAAGTATACACTGTAAAAACTAAATGCAAAAATTATAGAATTGTAAGTATTTCACACAGACTCCCAAAAAATGTTAAATAAAGCTAATCAAAACATTGTACGTACCCCAAATGCGGCCAAATGAGATAACAACTTAAAGAATAAGCCTTCACATAGCTATGTTGACAGAAAAATACTTCTTGTGTATGTGAGCCATCGGTTGGGTGCGGTTTCTCTGGCCAGCACTCGTCGGTCTCTTTCTCCCAGTTTCGGGGGTCTGCCAACTCTGGGCACATTCCGACAATCACCGTTCACCTTCCACTTCATAATCACATAGGCCACTGTTGACTTGGGGTAATTCAGTTCGCTTTCTATGTCCCTAAAGGATCGACCATTTCTGTGGTACCCCACAATCACCCCTTTCTCGAAATCGGACAACTCTGCACTTTGTAGCGTCTTGCATGAAACTAATGGCAATGCACTAATGCCAATGCTGTTTCCTATTTAACGGTGGAAGGTGTGATGTACTTCACGACCGCAGATATCTTTCTGCATGAGTTTCCAAATACTTATTGGTAGAAAGTGAATAAACAAATAACCCCAAAAATTAAAAAGCAAATTTAAAAAATCTAAACTTTTCTTTATTTTCAGTAGAAATACATAAGTTTGCAACCAGGATCAAGGGTCCGTATTGTTTTGCAAGACCTACTTTACACTAAACTAAAGAAAATAGAACTACTTGGCTAAAGTGGTAACTCAAAGGCAGACAGGCAGTGAGCTTATCTAGACGAAATGGCATGTTGACCGGATGATGCCTGCAATAGTGGGTTTCCCAAAAAGAAACTTGAAGTGTAGGGAAGTAAAAGTGTTTTTAGTTGCCATGAAAAATTGCTTATTTCATTTCCTTTTCATGGTTGAATACACGGTATGTTCATGTGAATAGACACTTAAAGAGGACCTTTCACCACCTACACCAATTCAAGTTCTTAGAATCTGTTAATAGGCACTACTCTACTGATTCCAACGCAATTGGAAATTTCTCTCTAGCCTCTACCATCCTCGAGCAACAAGAATAGTTTTGATGCCTGATGTGCTATTTATACTTTTTTTTTATGTAGATTGTGAGCCCCATATAGGGATCACAATGTACTTTTTTTTTCCTATCAGTGTGTCTTTGTAGAATGGGAGGAAATCCACACAAACACGGGGAGAACATACAAACTCCTTGCAGGTGTTATTCCTGGTGGGATTCAAACCCAAGACTCCAGCGCTGCAGTGCTAACCACTGAGCCATCATGTTGCTCCTTTAGACTCTTTAATGTCAGAAGGTCAGTGTCAGATAAGGGGCACAGTTCAGAGCCCCAATCAGAGACAGCCAGTGTCAGAGCTCAGAATCACACCCCTTGCCTGCTCCTGCCCAACACTGCCCTTCTGACAGTACAGACTCTAAATAGCATATAAGGCACCAAAACTAATAGCATTGATTATTCGGGAATGGTAGGGGCTAGAGAAAGAATTCCAACTGTGGCAGAATCAGTGGAGCAGTAACTATTAATTGATGTAAATAACTTGACTTGTTGGTTGTGGTAAAAGGTTCTCTTTACGTAAACCTGTGGGCTTATTGCCCAGAAGGGAAAGCAAAGGTCACTTCAGACAGTCTGTCATGTCTTGAATAATAAGAGTTCATTCAAATTACATTTGCAAGCAATAAATAATGGACAGCTGTTAAGACCTCTGAATGTCTACATTGCCTGTGTGTTAGTATGGCTCAGGGTATGATCACACGGCAGAAAATGAAGAGGAATGCCTCTTCATTTTACAGCGCTGTTTTCCTGTCGTGGTGTAGCCATGCCGTGAAGCTGATCATTTTGTCGCCGCATTCCATTAAGCCTACATGAATGGGATCCGCAGCTGAATCAGTTGCAGAATTCGTGGCAAGACTGAGCAGGATGCTTTTTTTTTCAGCTTCCTGCTGTGATGTCTGTCTCCCATTTAAAACATTCTGTGCGGAAGCTGCCATGAATTCTGGTGGCAGTTCCACCCTCAAATCTATGGCAAATTGCTCCGTGTGAATGTACTCTTAAAAAGACAGTGAGATTAAAATTTCCATAGTCTTGTAAAATAAAATAGGTATTCATTTGAAATAGAATAGTGAGATAGAAAAATAAGGTGCATTGATGAGGTTGTCTATGCCAATATGACCTCTCAAAGTTTGCATTTGCAAAAACTAACCTCACTTTAAATTTACAAATTCACACTCCCAAAAGTTGCTCATAATTCTCTGCTCTATTTCACAGAATGTTTGTTTGACTTCACAGCAGAAACGTTTCCATGGTATTTTTTATGACGTTGGCAGTCACAAGATATCAAACTAGCAGATATTTTCCACTTACTAGAAAACCAGTGCCAGTAGAAGTATTTTAGCTGGTGCAAGTAAGACATTCCAGGTTTACAGAAAATCTACTGTGAAATACTAGACACGGATACAAAAATATACCTTAACTAGAAAAATGTTTTAAAAAAATGTCGTTTCTATTAAAAATGTCTTTGAATAACATTTCTATTTCTGCAATTTGAGCATTTGGGGGGGGGGGGATGAAAAAATGTGTATGGCACCAGACTGGAATTTCTTGAGCAGCTGTCAAATATATAACATCACCACGAGATATACAGATGTTTAGATTTTATCTTTTTCAATGGTAAGTTATATACCTTATGAGCATGAATGCTGCTTAAGCTATGTCCACTGCTCTATACCATAAATATTTATGATTTATAAGCATGCTTCATACAACCTTTACATACTGTTGGTAAAAGGTGCCCATGCATTGGGCCCCCTGGCCGTGGGCTCCTTGGTATCAGCTCCTTTTTTTTAACAGTGTTAGAGCAGGGAGTATCATATATCAGCTTGCATGGTGAAAATGATGTCAGGAGGGTCAAAAGAATTGGTATGCAACACCCAGTTCCATTCTGCTTCCCCATGGAAAGGAGTTAGCGGCAGCAGTGAGGGACATTAGGAATGCAGGAAGGAAGACACATAATGGAGCAATTGGGTGAAAATGGCACAGAAAGGGGATCCTGTGTGGGGCTACTGCACTAAAGGAAGCCAGAGTTAAGAGATCATCCTCACATCTGGCTCAAACTAAATCCCAGGAGCAATATTTTAGCTCAAAAAATCTAGTACCCATAACTTGCGACACTATTTGTTGACACTTTCAAGAAAGGCATCCAACGATCCATTGAACATTTTCAATGAATCAACCATATGGCAAAGAATTCCATATTTTCACATTTCATTTTTCTGTGAATAAAAAAATATGAACCATAACGATGATAGTGAATCCTTCTCAAGAAGCCAAGGATGGACTTTGTCATGGTTGAAGGCCTAGGTATAAGAACAGCATTAGACAAGTCTAGATAATATCCATTTCTATTTCAGACACTGTAATTGGATCATCCTTAGCCAGTGTCAGACTGAAGTGCCTAGGGCCCAATAAAGGCCCTAGGGGGTCCTTGTTCTAGGGGTCCACTAAACAGGTTTCTGGTAATAGCCTATACTCACGGCTCCTTTTCTGAAATCTTACTCATGTGCTGACCATCCAGCACTTTACATTACTAAGTATTTTCCTTGTATCATCACCCCCTATAGTACTAGGCATGCCGCAATAGCTCCATGGAGAACTTCTTCCATGCACAAGATTTTACTGAGGATCTGTGACACAGACAAAATACATAAGGCTGCCAACCCCAATTTTGTGAGCACCCATGCTGTCTGATCTATCTTACAGTTTCCTGTTCGGTGTTGCCCACTTGGTATATACAATGTGCCCTAGGTCTCCCCAGCCCTACAGTATCATGCTCCATAGTGGCCCCATATGGTATAAAATGCTCCCCAGAGCCTCCACACAGTATAATGCTCCACAATGGCCCCACACAATATAATATACTTCCCAAAGTCAGCCCACAGGATAATGCATCACAGTGTTCTCACACAGTAATGCTCCCAGGAGTTATCATATGCATGGTGATATTCTCTACTAGAACCAATCCTAGTAGACTCTTTATCAGTGTGCCACATCAGCAGAACACCTAAGTCAAGAATTACTTGCAAACTCTTCATCAATCTGTCACTTTGTCAGTCAAGCTACATTGGAGAAGTGCGGATATATTCAACATGCAGGCTTACATTATCTAGCTTGAGCCTGCATAAGACCCTACCATGGACAACCCTAACATTCCATCAACAAACAGAAGGGAGGATCTTTAGTACCCTCATTCCAAGTTGTCCTTTCTGAACTTCTCAAGCATCCATTTTTCCTTCATCATTGTAGAGCTGTGTTCAACAATGGTATTTTTATGGCCGGATGGAAAGCAGGTATGTTCAGCTGTTGTGCAATGCTAGTTTTTCAAGCAGCAGACAGAATGTGTGGTGGAGCATATGATAAAAAGAACAGATGTTATCGGCTGCAGTTGGAAGGAATTTCTTTCATCTTGGAGTCTCTTTTTGAAGAAAGACTTACTGGTTAAGATATGCACTTATGAATAAACATTTTTATGCTTTTTAGTCTATTGCAGCACCACAGTGAGTATACGCTGCAGTTAGACAAACAGTAGCATTGTTCCACCTTCATTCAAGGACATCCCATCCATAAATCTAACCATCATTTTCTAGCTAAATGATAAACAAGCATTCCTTTATTCCTTAAGGGGATTTTTCGGGATTTTATAAACTGCAGCCTTTCCCCATGCAAGTGATGTCAAATTTATTGGTCACCTGATACAGCAGCAGCTCAGTGCCATTCAAGTGAGGGAGCATTCATACTTGCACCCAGTGTCCGCCATGTGCCATTCTGCCGGGTTTCCGTCCTCAGCCACGAGAAACTGGACAGAGGACGACTTCCTGGCAGTCAGCTTTAAAACTAATTCATTTGAATGGATTTTTAAAGGTGACCACCGGTGTCCGTCTGCGGCCTCTCCGTGGGGAAACCGTTTTGTTCTGCCGGACACAAAGTCATGCGTGTCCGATCGAAAAAAAAGAAAACGGTTTCGCCGTGGAGAGGCCGCAGGCGGACACCGACGGTCACCTTTAAAAACCCATTTAAATGAATTGGTTTTAAAGATGACCATCGGGAAGCCATCCTCTGTCCAGTTTCTCGGGGCTGAGGACGGAAACCCAGAGGAATGGCACAGGGCGGACACCGGGCGCAAGTGTGAATGCCCCCTGAATGGGATTGAACTGCAATAGCAAGTATAGCCCTACTCTATCGCATTGATCTTTGCATTTAGTGAAGAAGCCACCGTGCTCATCAAAAGCTTGGGCCTCTAAAGCAGAGCAGCCTCAGAGGAAAACTCAGCAAAAATGCAATGAAAAATGCTGCTGAAAAAAACATCATGTTTTCTTCCGAAGCTTTTTTTTTTTTTTTTTTTTTTTTTTGCAGTGTTTCACTATGTGGGACCTTAGCCTTAAGGTTCAGTTTGGTTTTGACTTTATGGACCAAGCATTTTTCTTAGTTTTTGATTTGTTACATTTCAAGAACCATAACTTTTTTCATTTTCTGCTGATGTAGCCTGTTTGTATGAGCCAAGTTGTATAATTTAATGGTACAATTAATACTAATGTTTTTTCTCCCTGTGTAGCACATTAAATGACAAATTATTGTGTTACCCCTGTTCTCTCTCTTTTTTGTTTGTTCTCTTCTTGTGGTTCTCTTTTTTTCCTCCCTCCCCTTGTTCCTGTCCCTATTTGTTCTTCTAGCTACACCGTAGTTACTGGTGCCTTGTTCTTTTTGACGCTTTTATGTCCTGAGAATTGAATGGCGCATTGATCTTATAGGCTGATTTGTAAATGTACGGTGCTCTGGTTGTTTCTTGTTCTGTTTGTTTTATATATTGTAAAATCCTTTTTTCTCAATAAAAATCAAATTTAAAATAAAATAAATGACAAATGAAAATACAGTAATTCTCCAGATTAGTATGAATGTGGTGATACCAAAGTTATTTTTATGTTTTCGCACTTTTGCACAATAAAAACCTGAATTAGAAAAAAAAAATTGTATTGCCATACTCTACGGCTTTTTTATTCTTTTGCTGATGTACCCATATAGGGCGTTGGTTTTTGCAGTTGTAGCTATTATTGGAAGCATTTTAGGGTGCATATAATAATAAATATTATGCAAAATATAGTATATTATGATAATTGGGGATCATGCTAAGTGGCGTACAGGATAAATAATGCATTAACTTTATTCTAGAGGTAGTTACTAAATCCATATATACATACATACAGTGAAAACTCTCTGGAAGACTACTCCTTTAAGAAGAACACCGTTCTTAAAGACCAGTTTTTCAGTGACCCAGTTTCTTCTTATATGCCTTCCCATTATACGCCAAGCAAACATCACTTTGTTTAACACATTTTCCCAGTGGAAACCCCTTTGCAAAGACCACGCATTGTACATACTGTGTGAGACTAATATAGACACAGTTCTGTGCTGTGCCACATTACTAGACTGCCACAAGCAAGAGCAAGAGGCTTTTAATCCCTTCTCGACATCCGCTGTAATAATAGGGCAAATGTCGGATGCTATTGCCACACTCCTGAGCGGCTGCCATAGCCACTGGGTATTTGCTGTATTATACAGCAGAGACCCAGCATTAATGCCCACGATCAGTGCCCGTACTGATCGCGGGCATTAAGATTTCTAGCAACTCGGTCAAAGCTGACTGAGCCGGAATTTTTCCGGTAGCACATGGGTCCGGCGTTCCTTTGCCCTGACAGCTAGGAGCCCTTTGAAGGTTCCTAGGCTTGTCTGACATTATGTCTGGAGCCAGGGAGAGGTAAGTAACAGTGTTTTTTTATGTCTGACACCTGGCGGACTTCATTATGTTAATGAGGTCTGCCACTGTCTGTGTGTAACCGCCATTTTGATAGTCCACCTCTCCGTCATTCTGGTCCCATTGTGGACCTGTATGACGGAGAGCTTGCCGCTGTTGTGAACCTAGCATAAGGCTATGGCTACACTATAACTTTTGTCATACAACCAAAGATGTCGCCCTGTGATTCTTTCACTCATGTTAGTGAATGGAGTCACATTGCAACCTGAGGGACCCAATGCGACCCCATTCACTAATGTGAAAGAGTCCCAAAGGGACACTGCGATCTTTGGTTGCATGAAGGAAGTAGTAGTGTAGCCATAGCTGTTTTGCACACTGTATTGTGCGTGAAAATGCACTTTAAACGTGTATAATGGCAAAAACTGGACGGGCGATATTACATATGGCAGTAGGGTGGGCCCCTGGAAATAATCCCACTGGTGGGCCCTAGGCACCCCAGTCCGACCCTGACCATGGACCCCCACAAATCAACTGGTTGAAGAGGCTGCAGCATCTTCACTGAATACTAAGGACATCACTGTTTATATTGTAGGGGATATGCTTGGTATGTAAGTCCCAGAAAGCTCCTTTAATTGTACGATGTAGAAACAAGTTAATAGAAATAAGTATAATAGTGTAAAGCATGTTCACAGACTATATGAATCTTCACAGACTTCTTTTTTATTCTTTATTTGCATATAAAATTTAACATCCCCCACAGTTCTGAACAAACCCTTCTCAGGATTTGAGCAAAGTGCGTTACGGTTTACCACAAGAAGGATACGTTGAGGGAGACTGCAGAGATTGCTTATATGCCAGGGCCCCACATGGCGTAAATGCTATGGTTTACAGTCACTGCAAGGTGGATTCTAGCGAATTCCATCTACACATTGAGTAAAAATATGATCAGCGGACAAACTGCAATTTCAAAAAACGTTGCAATTATGGAAATTGCAGCATGTCAGTTATACCTACAGAAACACTGGAGGTGTTCCCATAGGTATAATGGAGGTAGAAATTTCAAAGAGGAAACCTCAGCAGACTTTCTGTGAAAAGTACTGCAGGAAAAAACATGATTCATTGCCACCGCGGTTTTCCCCTCAGCGCTTTTTTTGCTGCGGCTCGCTACATGGGATCTTAGCCCAACTCTAACTCTGGAATAGGCTAGAACTATGATCTTGGTCTTGTTTTAAGGCCAAGAATCATACCTGTATCCCACCTAGATTTTGAGATATGACTGGTTAAAGTGGGACTGCATACACTTGCAGCTTCACTTTTACCAGTGTGCAAGAGAACATGTGAGGCTGACCGTCTGCAGAGAAAGAAGTGTTTTTTTTATTCTCCTGTCCCTGTGACTTCAGATAACCCCACAGAAGGGGATACCACAGAATTTTATAACCTGGATTAGCAATCAGAAAGCATACTATCCATTTAACCCCTTATATGTTGTGGTCAAGGCTGAACACAACACCTAAGTCGTTTTACTGAAGAAAAAAAAAAAAGGAAAAAATTGATTTTATTCCCCTTGTTCATGAAAAAAAAACCTCACAAAATTGCTATCACCACATTTGTAACAATTCCTAAAATAAAATTGTTATATTAATTATTTTACATAATAAATGCCATAAGCCTTAAAATTCAGATGCCAGAATTGATGTTTTCTGTTCACCTTACCTCTCAAAAATGAAGAGTAATAAAAACGGATTAAAATCTTATGCACCCACAAAATACAAGGTCTCTTACCACTACATTGAAATAAATTATAAAAAATTATGAAAGCAGGAATACAGGGGATAAAAATTTTACTGGTTTATAACTAAAGTTTATTAGATCACTAAAGGTATAAAATGTACATAAGGCAACAGAGTTATGTGCCAGCAATATTTATTTAAGAAAAAAGTGACAATTTTGGCAACGTGGGGTTATAAAAATGAGGCAAATCTGCTTTATGTTTCATAGTGGTTTTTCAGAATATTGTTGAATTTCCACCAGAGGGCAGCATTACTCACCAGTAAACTGAAAAACCACTGAGGAAATATTCTGAGTTGTCTTGGGTTCCCACCAATCAGAAAAGGGCACCGCTCAGATTTCCACCAATCAGAGAGCAAGATTAGGTATAAATAGAAGCCACTGACTCCTTTTCCCCACATTCTTGGTTATTGTCTTGTATGGAAGCCATTCTGTTTCTTGTGATCATGTCTCATGAAAAATGCAGCAGGATGAGCAGAACATTTAAAGCTGGCTTGAAGTTTCCAGTTGGTTGTAATAATCACTTTCTGAGAAAAGAGAATTATGCCAAACAGTCCCATTGATTATTGCGGTTTCGGTCTGAAGAAGGTGGCAAAACCATCAGTCAATGGAAGAGATTATGCACAGGCAGAATGAAGAACTAATGAGTCAGGGCTCACAGTAACATCCAAAATATCATACAAAACCAACATGTAGCTGGATTCTAATTAAAGGATACTATCTCTCACACAATTTTTTCTAGGTACCACGTCGCAATAGCCTTAAGAAAGGCTATTGTTCTCCTACCTTTCGTCGTCTTCTCCGCACTGCCGTTCGCCTACAATCCTGGTTTCTCTTGGTATACAAATTATCTCTCTCGCAGCACTGGGAGTGGGCCCCAGTGCTCAAACAGCACTTGGAGCTTCCCCAATGCTGCCAGAGAACTCTCTCCAGCGCTGCCTCCATCTTCATCAGCAGTGTTTTCTTCGGCCTCTTCTTCCAGCGGTGCCTTGTAACTTCTAGGCCTTGGGCCTTGGGCAGAGCAGACTGTGCATGCCCACAGGCCACGAGAAAATGGCTGCTTACAATACTGTGCAAGCGGCCATTTTCTCGTGGCCTGTGGGCATGCGTAGTCTGTTCTGTCCAGGGCCCGAGGCCTTAGAACTTACAAGCCACCGCCGGAACTAGAGGCTGAAGATGACGCTGCTGAAGAAGAGGAGGCGGCTCTGGAGAGAGTTCTCTCACAGCATTGGGGCCGCCCCCAGTGCTGTCTGAGTGCTGGGGCCCGCCCCCAGTGCTGCGAAAGAACTCATTTACATACCGACAAAAACCGGGATTGTAGGCGAACGGCAGCGCGGAGAAGACAAGGAAAGGTAGGAGGCGAATAGCCTTTCTTAAGGCTATTCCGACGTGGTACCTACAAAAAATTGTGTCTGACTGATAGGATCCCTTTAAGAAATATTTTCAATACAAAGAAACATCTCCAGAAGACCATACCTTTGAGAAGAACCCCTCCCTTCTCAATAAAGACGACCTTTCATGTCCTTGGGCACATGCGGTTTTATATACTGCTAGAAAGCCTACAGTGCAATGAATTCAGCACACTGTCGGCTTTCTCATTATGTACCCTGGGGGAAGAGATATCGGTGCAATTACCGATAGCTCTTTACTGTCAGAAGGGTGTTCCTGACAGTCCAGCTGGGAACGCCCCTCCTGACAGTACTGTGAGGGAGGTGGGCCTTCGTATACTGAGAGGGGGCGTTCCTTACCACCCAGCCACGACGTTGACTGGTGAAGAATGCAACCCCAGTACTTGTCTATGGATGAGTAGTGTCAGGAGGGAGGGGCTTTCCTCACCAGATTAAGATGTTGGGGATATCTGAAATGGTCCTTGAAAAGAGCTAAAAAAAAATTGATAATAAACATCATGTAGATTTATTAGTGGACAAACCATCCAATCCTCAAACTTCAAATTCATCATCACTAGTGTCCTTTTCTACATCTTACAACCCACAATACACCAAGAAAATTCAAATTTTAAAACCAATCCTTGAATCTGATCCCCTTATGTATAATATCTTGAGTGCAGGAGTTAGATTTATATCGCGTAGAGGCTGTTCCCTTTGGGACATGTTATCCCCTAGTTTATTTCAGTCTGGGTCTGTTAATGTATCCACGTGGCTAAATTTACATGGTTCGTTCAAATTTCTAGGTGCACAATGTGTAAATTTATTGTTAAAACCGCATTTTTTCATCCTAGTACGGGTTTTCCGCAATATAAAATTAAAAACTTTTTGAATTGTAATAGTCATCACGTGCTATACATTATTAGATGTACGGACTGTAATCTTCTATATGTAGGATGCTAAATTCGTGCACTTAAAATCAGAATTTCTGAACATCTATTTGACTGTAATAAACAGTTATCTGATAATATATCAAACGCATCCAAGCATTTTATATCATGTCATCATATCTGGCTTTTCTTTTTTTCCTATTGAATTTGTGCCTAAACCGATTCGGGAGGGGATTGGAGACAACTTTTGTTAAAACGCGAAGCTTTTTGAATATGGAAACTGGGAACCCATTTTCCAGATGGTTTGAATATTAGGTCGGATTTGTCCTTTATTTATTAATTGTTTCAGTTAATGTTTATTATATTTTTTTATTATTATTATTTTTTATTTGTTTATTTTTCCACTTATTTATTTATTCTCTTTCAAACATAATATATTGCAATAGCGGTATTTTTATAATATGTTGCATGTATGTTTTTTCTTTGACAGTCTATTATAACAAATATTGCTACATGATTCCAATTAATGAAATATATGTATAGAGATGGGCGCTATATATAGGCACACCATGTGTATTGTCTACAGTGCCATATATGGTACAGTTATAGAATCTGTTACACACTATGTTGTATGATGTGATTTATTTATATAGGATAATTGTTGTTTGTTAGTGTTTGTGATGAATATAAGGCTATATGTATACATTTATTCCATTTAGAACTTAGATAAATTCTGTAGCCTAGGTAGCATTATGCTATAACATTGGATTATGTATTACACATCAGGCATCACTATATTCTGTGACACTATTAATTAATAGATTGATGTGGGTTTTTCTACGTATAGATTTCATTCCATTATGTCATTCTAGCACTTTGTATACATTGTGGATAACTTTTTATGCATAAGTCAAGTGATGTATCATGTGACTTTTTGCTCACAGGTTTACTTTTTGCAGTTACTACAAACAGTTCAACGGGATAGGGTGATCATATTGGGATCTGAGTAAGTTGTGCATCTTATATATTATTCACTGCATTACAAAAAGCTTTGCAGGTTGAACTGTAACCATTTGATCTAATAATATGCGCATTATGGGGGATTATGCAATGTTGTTTTATTTTTGCATTGATATACTCTGTGTTTTTTTTCTGTTATATGAAGGGTTAATCTGTGCTACATATCTTTGGGTGTGACTGTGTGGAGTTGTTTAAATGTTTGAGATTTCTTCATTCAGTCATGCTATGACTAAGGGCTAGTTCACACGTGAGTATAAGGGGAGGTTTTTGACAGCGGATTTCGCGTCCAAAACCTCCCCTTATAATGGTGGTCTATGGAGACCGCCGGGCTTCTGTTCTCCGCTAGCGGCGAGCTGCTGCTAGCGGAGAAAAGAAAGGACATGCCCTTTCTTCAGGCGGAAGCCGCGCAGTCTCAGCCGCGCGGCTTCCGCCCCCCGCAGCTCCCTCCTATGTCGGCTCATTCATTTGAGCCGACAGCAGAGGGTTAAGCCGCGACAGCGATGGTCGCGGCGGGCGGGTTTTGACAAGAGAGAGACGCGGCTTGCCGCGTCTCTCTCTGTGTCAAAACCCGCGCGGGCAGTTCACGTGTGAACTAGCCCTAAGGGGTGCACTGACCTGAAATATGTCAGCCAACTTCCATACTATCTGTTGTCAATGGATCCCTGCATGTGAAGGTATTTTATTCATGGTTTAACAAAGAAGATTAAAAGTTATTTTTTATGGATTCTGGAAGTTTTACCATTATTTTAAGACATTGGTTTCCCAGCTGCTAATCTGGATTCTTCTGTGGATCTGCATTGGCTCATACTCATATATATTGAACAGTGGTATATCAGTGTGTGGTTAAGCAGTGTTTTTCTGTTTTTGCTTTCCTCACCACTCAGCGTCATAGCTTGGGCGGTAAGGAACGCCCCCTCACAGTATAGTGCTACGGACAGTACTGTCAGGAGGAGCGTTCCCAGCTAGACTGTCAGGAACGCCCTTCTGATGGTGAAGAGCTATCGGTAATTGCACTGATATCGCTTCCCCTGGAGCACATAACATGAATTCAGCGCACTGTCGGCTTTCTAGTGGTATTTAAAACCGCATGTGCCTGAGGACATGAAAGGTCCTCTTTAATGATTGATTTTGTCAGTGACTGATTTTCATCTCATTATACTCTATGAAAGATGCCTCTATAAGCAGGCAACTCTCCTGTTCAATCAGACAATTTTTTTTGCAGTAAATTTTTCAGAGAGAACCACTTTGAAAAGACCACACATTAGACTTTCATACAGGGCAAGACTAACATGGATGCAGATCTGTGCTCTGCCGCATCACTGGACTACAGTAAGCAAGAGACTTGTAAGTGACATCAAGGGAGAAAATGACCTGCATCACGTTGAAGCAGAAAGCACATGTCATAATTAATGTAATCGCCACTGAGCTGCCCAACATACATGCCAGCAGTCCCAGTTTTTCCAGGACAATCTTCAGAACTGGATCACAAAAGGGATGGATTTTATGTATACGCCAGACCAAAATGGGCATTCTTGAGGTGTTCCCAGGTGGGTTTTAAAGTTTAGGTTTTGGCCCATGAAATGTCAGCAAGTGTGGTCAAGGTTAGCAACATGGGGGGACATAGAAAGGGGAGTTCAGAATGAAAGGAAGACCATGCTAAGACTATGTAAAAGGATACCATCCCAGGGACCAGGGATGAGAGGGGATCCATGCTGACAGCTAAGAAGGAGAGGAAAGTAATCTGAGAACCAACAATGACGGGACTATCTGGAGTTGGAAACGTGCTCTTCATCAGTCAAATAAGAAAGGTTATATGTATGGGTTGTAGTGACTTGTGTATACTAATTCCAAAAGTAGAGAAAAGGGTCCGCACTCTTTGCGTTCTTCATATAAAATATGAATCTTGCTATGAGTAAGGGACGTGAGAGGTCCTGAAACGCGTCAGAAATATGCAATTTTTAATCACTACTTTGATGTTTTTTCCAACTTTTTCGCATTTTTTGTATGTTCTGACTATCTTTTAAACTAATGGATTAAAAGTTATATTTTATATGAAGAACGGAAAGAGTGCAGACTCTTTTCTCTACTTTTGGAATTAGTGCTGCATCGCTTCAAGAGGTCTGGAGCAAGGGCCGTGCACCTTTGAAAAGTTCATGCCGAAAAAGTGGTGAGCCAACTGACTTTTTGTTACTATAATTGGACTTGTGTATACTACTGTGGCTATTTTATTAGTTCCACTCTATGATTGATTCTAAAGGGGTTTTTTTTAACTTTACATTACTTATTCATTTTTCATGCTTATTATTATTACTTTTTATTATTTATTCACTTTTTAAACTTTTAAACTTTTTTTACTTTTTTTTTTTCTTTCCCACGAGTGAACTGGAACCTTGGATTTCCTGATCCCAGTGCAATGTACTACCAGGCTCGGACTGGCCCGCCGGGTTACCGGGGAATCCCCCGGTGGGCCCCCGCGCCCTGACTGAAAGTTTTGATTTTACCAATGCAGATGCATTGGTCGGGGCCCGATCGGGATGGCCAGGGGCCCCAACTGAGCACCTGGCCAATGCATCTGCCTCCACACACAGGGGCCCCCCACTAGCTGATGCTGAAGCTGTACACATCGGAGTACAGCATGTGTATCTTCTTCAGCATCAGCTAATGGCCTCTCCCTTCACTTACCTGCAGCTGCTATGCTGCTCTCCTGTGAGGTCTCCCCTGCTGCCCGCACGCACTTCCTCCCCCTCCCCCCTCCTCCTCCTCACACTGAGTCCTCTTACATCGCAGCGTGTGGGGAAGACAGGAGTCGTCTGCTGCAATGGTGAGTAAATTCTTTTTGTAAAATCTGTATGTTTAATATGTATATATGTGTACATTTGTGTAAAGTATGTGTCTTGTATACTGTGTGAGTACTGTATGTTTGTATACAGGTATGTGTGAGTATATACAGTATGCTATAATATGTATGTATATATGTGTGTGTATATATAGTATTCATACAAGTATATATATGACTTATATGGTATATGAATGTATATAAATGTATATGTGCTATAGTATTGTATATGTATATTGTATTGTATATGTGTGAGTATATATGGTATATGTATAAGGCCTGGTTCACATATGCGTTCGGTGATCTGTTTGGGGAGTCTGCATGGGAACCCCCTCCCCCTGAACAGATTACCAAACGCATTAGCAAGTGGTGTGCAGTGAAAGTACGTGGACCCCATAGACTATAATGGGGTCCGTATGCTTTCCACGCGGTGTCCACATGAGTCATGTGGACAGGAAAGTAGATTGTAAAGTACTTTTCTGTCCGCATGTTGTATGCGGACACCGCACGGAAAGCCCATGGACCCCATTATAGTCTATGTGTGTGTAAGGATTGGAGTCAGGGTCAGGCAGTGCAAAGGGACACAGCTGGGAAAGCAACACTGTGCAGCTAATGACAAAAGGGGTCGTAGGCCCTGCAGCTATAACTATGCTGTAATATCTGAGATGAGGCAGACCAATGCACTTCCTAATTGAAGTGCGCCTACCACGACTCCTTACGCTTCTATCCCGGCAGCTAGGATAAGGGAAGAGGAGGCCCTGAAAGTCCTAGGGACTGGAGTCACGGGGTCACACCTAAACAGAAAGCACAGTGTAACTGCAGTGCAAAACAAAAGACTAAACAGCATGGAAACAGGGAGGATCACAAGTCCCAGCAAGACACAGAAGAGAAGACGAGGTCAGACGAGCAAGAGGTCAAGCCAGGAGATATAATAAAGGTACCGAATGAAAAGACAAGGGATAGTCAAAAATACAAGCCGGGTATATAACCAAGGAACAGACCGAATACAAACAGACAGGGAAACAGACTGAGCAGGGGGGCCAGGAAACCCAAAGTGAATGGCTGGCAAGGATCCATGCCTGGGTGGGGTTTAAATAGCAGCAGAGAACACACCTGATGGCTAATGACATGGAGACTGAGAGCAAGGAAAAGATTAACCCTTAATGACCTAAGCACACCCAATAGAACTCCTAACACGTCTCCCAGGGAGACGCCGTGCAGCAAGGAGACCGCGGCGACTCCGTATCCTGACAGTGTGCTTTCACTGCACACCGCTTGCTAATGTGTTCGGTAGTCTGTTTGGGAGGGTCCCCATGCAGACTCCCCAAATGCATTACTGAACGCAGTGAGTGCAATCCCATCCACACATTGCAGAAAAACACACACGGCAGACACACTGCAATTTCCAAAACTGTTGCGGTTTTGGAAATTGCAGCATGTCACTTATATCTACAGAAACACCTGCAGTTTCCCTATAGGTATAAGGCTAAGTTCACACGGGGTTTTTTGGTCCGGAACCTGAGGCGGAGGCCGCCTGAGGCCACCTCAGGTTCCGGACCAAAAAACGGGTAGCCGCGACTGAATGCCGGTGCACTGCACCGGCCTCCAGTCACGCACTCTGCTCCAGATTAGGCCCAATAAATGGGCCTAGATGGGAGAAGGGTGTGGCTTTAGGCTGAATCGCGAGGCGAAACGACTTGAAGAATGAGCATCTCGCTTCTTTTTCTGGGAGCTGGAACAAACCTCAAAATCCTGACCAAAAATCCCCGCGTGAACTTACCCTAAAGGAAACAAAGTCCTCAGAGGAAACTTCTGCGGAGTTTCTGCAATAAGCGCTGAAGGAAAAACTGATGTGTTGCCACCGGGGTTTTTCCCGCAGCGCTTTTTGCTTTGTCTTGCTACATGGGGCTTTAGCCTGACGCTAGGTTCACACTAGTGTTCAGCAGTCCGTTCTCAGCTTTCCGTCTTCTGCATGTAGAAGATGGAAAGCTGTCAGACCGGGTGCGGCTGTGAGCGTTTTATGCTCTCCGCCGCAAAACCGGTTTTTAAAATCAGACACAGAGTACTGCATGTTTGACTCTGTGTCTGATTTTAAAAAAACGGTTTCATGCCGGAGAGCATAAAACGCTCACCGGCGCTCACAGCCGGACATCTTTCTCACCCATTCAAATGAAAGAGTCCTGCAGGTTTCCATCTCCTGCCTCTGTTTTGTGCAGGAAACGGAAACCTGCAGAACGGAGACCGGGTGCAGATGTGAACGAGCCCTAAGGCTGAGTTCATACGGAGTTATTTGGTCAGGAATCCACCTCAAAATCAGCCTCCAAAAAAGCCTCCCAATAGAACTCTAACCCTCCCAATAGAACCAAATTCCTGACCAGAAAACTCTGTGTGAACTCAGCCTTATAGTGTGATGCTCAGTCTATTGAGATAATAAGGATGAGGCCCAACAGTGAGACGCAGCTAAAAAAAATAGCTGTGGAAAAAAAATAGTGGCGAATCTCAATGTATTTTTTTCCACAGTGTTTTATTCCCCGCACTTTCTCCCATTTGCGCAGTTGAAAGTAATCGGCCATGTTTTTAGAAGCGCTCACATTTTAGAGTTTGTGGCTGTTCCACATCTTTTTCCTGCAGTGTGCGGATGAGGTAAATTTGATTAAATTTCATTCACTTTGCTGGTTCCGTAAAACACATTTTTTTTTCTGTAGTAGCCAAAGACCTTGTGTTTCTGCAATGTGGGGTTTCAGGTATTTATGGCCTATCCTGAGTATAGGCCATAAAAAAAGTTTAACCCTGGAAACTCCTTTAATATGTCCCACACATTTTAACATCCCTCTTCTGCACAATATGTTAGCCCCATCACTGCTCCCACACAATATAATGGCCCCCTCACTGTTCTCCATACATTATGGGGGACCAGTGAAGTGGCCATAAAATATTTGGCCCAGACAACCCCTTAAAACAGGTTGTCTATAAACTGGAGTGATCACTGGGCCGCCAGGGAGGTGTAAAAATATACATACATATATATATATATATAAAGAAGAGCCTTCTCACCTGTCCCCAGCCCCCCGCTGTCCCCTCCTGTGTCTGTTTGGTCTCATGGCCTCATTTCTGGAGTTCCTGTACCTAATTGGTCTCAGCGATCACATGAGGTGCAGGACTCCCAGAAAGTAGTGCCAGTACGAGACCGAATAGACACTACCGGCGGACAACGGAGCGCCAAGGACAGATGAGTATTCTTTTTTTGTTTTTTATTTTACACCTCCCACCCACCACATGAGTTGCTCCAATTCCTGGACAACCACTTTAAAGGATTTATCCATTTTTCTAATATTGATGGTCTGTCCTTAGGATAGGCCATCAATATTACATCTGTGATGATACAACAGCCAGAACCTCTGCAGATCAGCTTTTCCAGGACACTTCAGCTGCGGGTAATGGTAACATTTCTAGGAGCCATGCTGTTCACTTGCCATACAGGCTGTAGCAGTAGGTATATGTACTGCACATGGTATAGGGGGTGAGTAGCATGGCTCCCAACATGTTATTACCTTTAACCGCCCTGTCTCGGTACCGCTAATATGCAGGGTCCTGGCGGTGGACCCCTAGAAACAATTCCACTGGTGGGCCCTAGACATCCCAGTCCGACCCTGTGTACTACAATATTTCTGATAGAATCCCTATGTGTAATAGTGACTATTGTTTTGTTTCATTTATTTCACTGAATCATGTATGCTAATTAGATTATGGAGGAAATGGTTTCTATAATATTAGAGTAAATACATTATTTGTTTGTAAATTGACATCTTATTTAGATTCTTTTCATTGACCATAGACGTTCTCCATTCTTAGAGAAAATTCCATGTCTGGATTCCATCAACCACCATCCTTAAAAAGCAGCTGCAACAGAAATGACTATAATAGATGTGTAATATACTGGTTTCATGCATAACCTACATAGCAACTCTAAATTCTACAGAAAAAAATGGTGGCAAAGCGTCAGCACAGAAAAATGGCATTTTGTCACATGTCTGGTTTTGTCAGCCTTGTCAGGAGGTGGCTGCCCTCCAAGTTGTGCCACTTAATCTTCCCCTCAAGCACTGCCCACTCAATGTCTGAAAAGTCATTTGATAAGCTTTTTAATCAGTACAATTATACCGTATTAAATATATTTTACATTATGTTTCTATATGAAACACTTCCACATTGATATCTACCACAGTGTATGAAACAAGGAATATACAGGGAAGAGTACGGCAATTTACACATTCCTCAAAAGGCAGTTTAACAGGTTGTGTCACAAAGACATTGATCCCATACCTATAGGTAAGCCCCATACATGTGAATGGAGCACGAGTCATGCAAGTGCACCAGGACTTCATTCTTATAATGCATTCAGGGAAACTTTCAGTAACCCATTCCTCTAATTGCTGGTGGGCCCCAGTGATTGGACTCGCAGTGATCTGATACATGCAGTATGTTGTCGATATGGGATAAGTCAATGTAGCACAACCCCACTAAAAGACATTTTTTAGCACCATAATATTGATATGTTTAGGATAAGTCTTATACATCATAGCAATGGGGGTCTGACTCAACTCAATCAACTGTTTGAGGAGGCCATGATATTTAGAAGAGCACCGATGGTTCTTTACTACAAACTAGACGTCACAGATGTGTTTGATATTGCAGCTCAGTCCTGTTAATTTGAATGAGACTGAGCTGCAACATGCCTATGTGTCCAATGGACATAAAATAACTGGCCTAAGAAGAAGCATCAGTCTCCTGATTTGATATTGAAGACTTATCCTAAGGATAATAAAGGGGGTTTTATTATTGGGAAGAAACACTCATTGTTTGGACGATTGTGTCTTTTATGTTCAGTAATATAAGGGCTTGTTCACATTTTTGGCATTGAATCCACCTCAAAATCTGCCCCCTAAC
Source organism: Leptodactylus fuscus (assembly GCF_031893055.1). NCBI lineage: Eukaryota > Metazoa > Chordata > Amphibia > Anura > Leptodactylidae > Leptodactylus > Leptodactylus fuscus. Next base: position 147,919,278 of record NC_134268.1, on the reverse strand, counting down.
AATAGAGGTCTATGCAGACCACTAGCGTTCTTTATTCTACTAGCAGTTTGTTCCTGCTAGTGGAAAAAAGAAGTAAGCTGCCCTTTCTTCAGGTGGATTCCGCAGCTGATTCAGCCGTGGCGTCTGCCTCACGACAGAACCCTCCGGACTAGGCCCATTCAGCCTCAACAGAATTGGTTCACGCGGAATAACAACAGCACATGAACACTGTCATCTCTTTATGATCTTTTTTTCCAGTGTCCTTTCATCTTTTGCCATGCTTGCTTGGATTTTTCTAAGCAATACTGTTTATGTTGAAAACAGGTTGCAACTGTATATGAAAGTGATGCCTGAGGGCTAGTTCACATGGGGTTCCACGTGTACATATTCCGTCGCGGCTTTCTGCTCCAGATTAGACCCAAATGAATGAGCCTAGTCTGGAGGGTGGTGTCGTGAGACGGACGTCTGCAGCTGAATCAGCCGTGGAATCCGCCTGAAGAAAGGGCAGCTCGCTTGATTTCAATGGGAGGCGGGGTTTTTTAGCAGGATTTTGACGCGGATTCTGCGTCAAAAACCTGACCATTTTGCCCCGTGTGAACCAGCCGTAACTGTGGCTGCAGCAGCGAGTCTATTCTTTTATAGGATGCTTAGGATGTCATCCAAATGACAAGGTATCTGAAACTTGAAAAATGATTTTATGACTGGGCTGAGTGCCTAAGAACCAGCTTGTCTTGTTCTGAGCAAATAAACAAAATTCACTTGTCATATTTAAGCATATAGTGAAGAAATGAATGCACAGTGTCCAGCATTGTAGTCTTACTGGTATGAGTATTTTACTGTCATTGCAAATGTCTTCTTTGTGACTCCACATTTATGAGGGTTTGTTCCTGTCCCTCCAAATAAAATGTGCATTTCATTATACCATCAACAAGTTCCTTGGTGAATGCTATTTTTGAGCCTTTCCATTTTCAGGAAAATATGGATACATATTGGCATTGGGATGGTGTTTACCAGGACGACTAGGAGGTATTGCTGGGACAGCACACATGGCATCTGCGATATAATTTGCATAGTCACAAAGCACTGATGCAAAAATATTAAAACATAACATTTAATTCTGTACCCCTAAAAATATCCTTAGGGTGAGTATATCCTAGGATATAATACACATAATATACACAAAACACATACCACCAAAATTGTAAACCACTATGTTTGGCCTCAGAAAAGGTTCAGGATAGGGATATGCTGTGTCTAATCACCATAATAACCGCATGGAGTATAAAGACAAAAATGGTTTGCTCTTACCCACAGTCGCAATCACAAGAATATCATGGTGTGCAGGACGGTCCCTAGGATGCTGTCCCTGTACCCCAAGGACAGCTCCAAGATGAACCTCTCCACAAAGAAGATAGTCCCTACGTGGTGTTTCACAGTGTTTTCACACCAATCCTCAGGGGACCTAACTACTGCTTTTTCAAAAAGGTCCTCCAAAAAACATATAAACATCTCCAGGACAGTGGTGCAAAGAGGAGATCCACAAGGATCACATACAAAAAGATAAGGTCATCTCTCAGCAATCCTAACGCTGGCTACAACATAGTTTTGGCAAAGCTTGGCTGGAAAGCCACCAAGGAGGTTGCTACTGCTTGAGATGTTCCTAACTGAACTGGTTTCTATTATAAGTTTTGTATGTACTGGCATGATACACTTGCCCGAAGATCCAAAGCTCTCTTCATCGTCCATCGAAAGATTCAGAGAGGAAAGTGATGGAAGAGTAAATGCTGCAGTGCTTACATCTGGGATATTTACTGAGGCTCCCTCTACTTAGTTAGATTGCAGCCTATTGGAGTTTAAACACAAATAAAACAGTAATGCAAGCAGACTTGTAAGCGTTCATATTTTATGCACTTGAAAAAGGGCTGTTTTTGCCTGAAACGCTCCTGCGTTGTGCCTTGTCCAATAAAGTGTTCATACATTCCAATATGCGTCTGACCTCCTTGAGCAGAGTGCACCTCCCTGACCCTTCTTGGTAATCGTATCTGATGTCCTGTGTCGTCGTCGGTGTTTGCTGCCTCCTCCGCCTGGGTATTCATACATGCTTTTATATGTGGTTGCGGCATTCTCACAACCATTCCAGGTGAAGAGGCCAACTGGTCTTATTCTTTCTCCATACTTCATATTTTTGTGATCTACACTATTTTGGCTGCTCGGTGTATTCTTCTCTCTTTTGAGATCTCAAGCTCTGTGTCAGGCATATTAGTTGGTAGGCATATTTCACCTGGCAGACTTCCTTAAAATAAATCTTTCACCACTTCCACTGGTTCTGGCACTGTTGGAATTATTTCTCTAGCCTCCACTATTGTCATACAACTAATGCAGTTACTTATAGTACGATATCCTAACTAGGTTTTCTAATGTCTGGTTATTGGTGTCTAGCAGGAGCAGACGGGTGTGTGATTTTGTACTCTGAAAATGTTTACCTCTGACTGGAGTTCTGAGTAGTGACCCTTTTCCTGCTCTTACCATACTCCACCTCCTTGACATTAGAGAGTCTAGTTAGCATATTGAGCACTGATTGCATTGAATAGTGTGTAGAAAAACATCTATCTGTGCTAGTATCAGTGGAGTGGAGTCTTGTAAAAGATAAAAAGAGCTTTAAATGTTCTCTATATAGGGTAATCCAGCAAATAAAACAATGATTAAAAGTAACCAGCAGGCAGTGGGAACATTTAAAAATTGCCATATTTACCTCTCACTGATGCACTGTTGTTCCAGTTCTGACAATACCATGTCACCTCTGGTCTTTACTTCCTGATATCTGTCTACGTACAGGAAATGTCTTAGGAAGGCTGCTTAGAAAATCACTGGATGAGGAGGGTCAGTAATTGGCTGAACAGGAATATCCAGGCATGGGCTATCAAGTCACCATGGGACCCCATAGCAAAAATTGTAATGCAGCCCCGCCCTACCATGACAACTTAAAGGAGTATTCCCATAACCCTTTTTAATCAACCTGCAGGCTCTGTGCTCTGTTCACTTCCTGGTTTTCTCGGCACATTGGTGGGCAGGGTTTCACTTGCTCTGTTATCTTCTATGTTTGCAGTTTAGTAATGAGGGATTGGTTGTAAATGCATTACCACAGTATGAAGCTGATGTAGAAGCTGATGTAGCAGAGCTGGATTTGAGTCAGCTTGCATTACATACAGAGGTTGACTCTGTACAGACTCCCTATGTCAGCCCTTATCAGCCAAATTCAATTAAACCGGCTGATAAGTGGAAGAGCTGAAGATAGAGTTCAGAAATCCCGGAGCTCCCACCTCCCTCTCCCCTATCTGAGGAGCTCCGTAACTTGTCAGACATAAACAGCTCAGAGCTGCTGCCGAGCACTCAGCCGCCCCCCCCCCCCCCCCCCCCCCCCCCCCCGAGAGTAGGCAGCTATGTCACTTGGGAAAAGAGCAGATAAGCCCAGTGGCCATAGAAACTGAGTGTAAACAATGAGGTGAATAAATTAAGATAGCAGTCAAACAAAGCAGTTTTGATAAAGCAATGTATTTAGAAAAAGTCTTAAATTCACATAAACTAGCAGTATAGCTAGGGTCCTTGTCATGGACAACCCCTTTAAGCAGCAAATTCAGAACTTGAAAAGTGTATCATTATTTCGGTGTTCTTTGCACACAGAAATAACTCTGTGATTTTACAGTAGAGATAACCCTACTGTTAACCTGCCAGATTATAGCAGGTTTACCAGGGAGGTTGACAACTGAAATCTTGGATATAGAAACTGTCACAGCAATCCATATGTAGGTGAAATCCTGCTATAATCTTGCCATAAACAGTTTATACAGAAGAAAACTTTATTTGCAAAATATTCTTTGACTAAACTAGCAGAGAAAGGAAACAGGTGGAGCTGGGAGAAGGAAGAGGAGTCTGCAATGGCAGAGCTATGAGGAGGACTGGGGTTACAAGGAAGAAAGAATCCTCTATCTGATCTTGGAGCAGACTTGGAGGGACTGTTTCATCATATCTGATGGGAAAGAGAAAAGACTCCTCCATTTCACTTGAAGCAGAAAGAGAGAGAGAAACAAGAGCAAGTCAGGCTCCAACATGTCACCTGAAGTACAGTGAGAAAGGAGTCGCCATTTTACCTAAGGTAACCCCAAACATAGAGCCTCCTCTATTTTGTTTTTTGAGATATTTGCTATTAAGACACAGAAATCTTCCCTCAGGGGTGAAAAGACTAACCAGCTCTGATCAGAGCTAATATAACAGTGAGCTGAGCACTAAGAGAAGTTACTGCTGGACATCTGCATTATCCTTTCTGTGTGGAGGACTTCCATAGCAAAGCTTTGCAAATTACGGTTTATATCACAACATAAACCATTTCAGATGACATTGCAACTGGTCAAGACTAAGACCTGCTCCTAAGAGGACATATTTTCCCGTCTCTCCCGAACTTAGGTTTTTCTAAAAATCCCTCCTGGCCAGAGATGGGTACTTGTAAAAAGTGTTAATTTGTTTATCTTGTACTACCATTTTGAGAGTTAGCAAATGTCACAGTGTGAATGGGCACCTGTGTATGAGTTGAAGCCTCTAAACTTTGAATTTAGCAAATTGTTTACTGCATACCTAGTCTGCAATAGTTTAACATTGCCGGCCTCTACGCGTCATCTTCCAACCTGGCTTTCAATCTTCTATGCATGTGCAATCGGCTCTGCACCTCTCCATTTTTTTGTGGCAGCTTACTACAAGAGCTCGCGTAAGTGTCCATAAAAAAATGGCCGCGCACAGGTGCAGTCGTCTCTTCCTGCTGGCAGAGCTGATTGCGCATGTGTAGTAGATTGAAAGCCAGCCCGAAAGACGATGTGTAGAGGCTGGTTCCTGAAGAAGATGGAGGCGGCGCTGGAGAGTTCTCTCACAGCACTGGGGACGCCCCCAGTGCTGTTTGAACGCTGGGGCCTGCCCCCAGTGCTGCAAGAGAACTCATTTGCATAAAGACGAAAATGGAATATCTACCGAACGGCGGCGCTGAGAAAACATCTAAAGGTAGGAGAAGAATAGCCTTTCTTAAGGCTATTCCTATGTGTTAGTTAGAAAAAAAGGGATTTTAATGATAGGATCCCTTTAATGTATGTTAAGTTTAAAGTCCTTCCTCATAGGACCCTGTTGTCTAGCATGGTAATATTGTCAAGCAATTAAAACTGTGTACGCCATAAGTGTTGCACGCTTTTGTACATTGTTTATTGCTGTATTGTATGCATTGCATCTTTGATTCCATTTATTAATACACATCTTAAGAAAAGATGAAATCCTTTATGTGTGGTTTGTTACTAACTTACTACAGTCATTCATAAAAGTGAAATTACAGGAAGGCTATATGGGTTCTCCCGAATCAACCCCTGGTGGAGGAGTCTAAACATGGTCTAAACACCGTGTTCACAAGCCTGGTGAAGATTCGGGTAGAGGCACTGCGTGATCAAGCTGGTGAAGAGGTCACTACTATAACCATTTCTATAATCCTTATTGTCTCCAGCGGATTCCCTCAGAGGGGGTATTACACAATGATGTCATAGAACCAGGATAATGCACACAGCGATCTCACAGTACAGGAATAATGCACACAGTGATCTCTCAGTATTGGGATAACAACACAGTCATGTCATATTACAGGGATAATGCACACAGTGATGTTATAATGCAGGAATAATTCACAGAGTGATATCACAGTATTAGGATAATGCACACAGTGATGTTATACTGCAGGAATAATTCATAGAGTGATATCACAGTATTAGGATAATGCACACAGTGATATTACAGTAGTGGGATAATAAACACAGTGATGTCACAATACAGGGATAATGTACACAGTAATATTTCAGTAGTAATATCACAATACAGGCATCATGCACACAGTGATGTCACAGTACAAAGATAACATCATAGCACAGGGATAATGTAAATACACACAAAAATATCTCTGTATACACTGTGACATTACAGCATATGAAGAAGTCAATTTTAATAATGTCACATTTAAGCATTATGATATCCCAGTAAAGTAATGGAGATGCATTCAATCTTCTACATCCTCTTCCATCATCCAGTTACCACTAATTGGATGCTAGGTCTCAGTGGAATTGAGCCCCCCATAGTTGTTGAGCCCATTGCCGCTGCTATGCCTGCTACCCTGGTAATTACATACACTAGAAAATAAAGCCCAGCAGAGACCAGGAAGATTTGAAACCAGAGCAGCAGGAGATCGTTGAAAGGTGACTATGACTTACAAAACATCTAAGTTAATGTCTTATGCCTTGTTTCCGCCAGCCCTGCACTAGGTATTAAAACGATGTTATCACTTTTACCTAGCTGCTTCTTTCAGGTCTGTCAGCTTACTCTTTTGAACAACTTATCATTAAGAATGACTATAATATTACATCTTCATCTTTAAAAACTAGACATATAACTATTCATAGTACTTGTAATGAGTTTTAGGTCTCCAAGGGCTACAGTTAAAGACTCCCGATGCTGCCACTAATTAAAAGGAGCAAAACATAAAAATAGAAAGAGTCGAGAATTAATAGTTCTACTTACAACAGATCGCCTGAAAGAGACAAAATTAATTCTAAAATTACTTCATTACTGTCTTTCAAGATACCTTCTTGGACCTCATTCAAGCATTGTTCTGTGCCTATAAAATGGACATCTTCTTTGTTGTCACTTAAACCTTGTTGTTTAACTGGCATGTGGTTTAACTCGTGTTTTTATATTAAACAGTAACTTTTTTTTTTTCGAATTTTTGATGTTGTTTTTAATTCTCCATGTTGTTATCTATGTTTAAAAACAAATCCCAAAAATGTTGCAAAAGTCCAAACTAAAATATTTTGTGACTTCCTATTTTCTGGGCTATAAACACAGTGGTCTTTAGCAGATCCAATTCACTTTAATGGGAGAGGGGGAGCAGATAAGTAGTTAAAGTGATCCTATCATTGGATACCCTTTTTTTCTGACTAACATGTAGGAATAGCCTTAAGAAAGGCTATTCTTCTCCTACCTTTAGATGTCTTCTCCGTGCGCCAGGTTTTCTTGGGTATGCAAGGGGGCAGTCCCCAGCACTCAAACAGCACTGGGGCGTCCCCAATACTACGAGAGAACTCTCCAGCGCTGCCTCTATCTTCTTCTGGGACGCCCTTTCCCTGTGTCTTCTTCCATCCTAGGTTTCAATCTCCTAGGCATGCATAGTCGGCTCTGCCATCAGGCCTTGGGCAGAGCCGACTGCTCATGCCCACTCCACAAGAAAATGGCCGCTTACACAGCTTACTGTGTAAACGGCCATTTTCTTGTAGCGTGAGCATGCACAGTCGGCTTTGCCCGAAGCCCGATGGCAGAGCTGACTGCGCATGCCTAGAAGATTGAAGTGAGGTAGACGATCTCACACAGGCAATGTGAAATTGCCTGTTGAGATTAGAAGAGCATGTTTATCGGATTATGGATTCAGTTGAATGACGACTGGAAGGAGCGGGGTCTTTGTCAACCCTTACAACTAACCAACATTTTCTTCAAACGTTTCTCCCTTTTTTGGATCAATCAACACCTGAGCAGGTATATGATGCGCAAATAGCACTGCTTACCTGTGCCCGGGATTTCCAGTGCTGCTCCCAATCCTGTAACTCATACCAACACTACCCCCTCGTCTCATTCATACCCACACCCCCATTCCTACACCCCTTCCACTTCCCTTCCCCCTTCCACCACCCTTCCCACTCCCACCCCACATCATACTCTTTCTCTGCTTCACATTCTTTTCACTTTCCACCTGTCACTTCACTACCTACTTCTTCTACTTCTCATCAATATTTCTTAGCAATATTGCTGAAGTAGTGTTCTATTGATGTTTAAAAATATCAAGGAAACTACAAATAAAAGGCAGCACATGGTAATATACTTTGCGACCATGCACACGACTTTTTTGCATTCATGTTCCAGCTTTGTAAAAGTATGCCATGGCATGTTTTGTTTTTTTTTTGCAAGATGTGGAGCAAACTACAAGTACAAGGCAGCACATGGTAATGTCCTTTGCGGACTTGCACATGAACAAACAGCACTACCATCACCATCAGCAGAAGCAGCAGCAACAGAGACACATACCACAAGACTTCCTGCTGCGTCTTGTCTCTTCATAGTGAATCCGCAAGACCTGGACATGTGACTGTCAGGGGAGGTACCATTTCCTTGGATTTTCTGAAAATGCTCTGTATATAAAAAATGGACAGGAAAAATGGACACTAACTGAAGACCTCCATTTCTGTCTGTTATAGGTCCATTTCCAATAGACCTCAATGTTAAGAAAATAACAGACACTTCCTGTCCATCAAGAATCCGTTTTTTCAAACGAGCAAAAAAGTCCTGCATGTAGGAATTTTTTGTCCGCTGAGAACAATGGATTTCTGACGGTTCAGCTAGTGTCCGTAGCTAAAACCTTGTAATGGACAATAGCTATAGACACTACCGACGGTCACCAACGGTAGTGTGAATGCTGCCTAAGACTTGTAGCAGTCTGACATTTAAGAGTGTGTTATTTTTTTTGTTAATGAGTGTATATTGTGATACAAACAGGCAGTCTGACAGATATGCTAATAAACAGCATTTTGCGGCTTGTTTTACTTATTTGCTTACTTATATAGCACCATCATATTCTGCAGCGCTTTGCAGAAAAAACATTTACCAACACTGTCTCAAGTAGGGCATGTCTTGAGTGTGAGAGAAAAACTACACAAACACAGGGAGAACATACAAACTCCTTGCAGATGTTGTCCATGGCTGCATTTGAACCTGCAAGGCACCAATACTAGCATTTGAGCACCATGTTGCCTCAATATAATACATGTGAGCTGTAAGCAACATTTTAATGACATGCTGCCTCCTTAGTGCCTTCTCGCACAGTATAATGCCATCCCTAGTGCCACCATGTAAGAGGTGAAGTTGACTGGCGACAAACTCACTCAGACAACTGAGTAAAATAGGAACGGCTTTACTGGTTATGATTGTTGAACACAGACTCTTGAACTATTGCAACAGGTCAATCCTATACAGTAGAGACATTGTCTCTATAAGAACTTGAGTAAGTAAAGTAGGGGTATAGCTACAGCTTTAGTGGCACTGTTTCACTTGTTACAATCTCTCAATGGGCTTTGCTTAAAGGGGTTGTCCCATCACAAGGATCCTATCTATACTGCTTGTTAATGTGAATGTAAGACTTTTCCTAAATACATTGCTTCAGCAAAACTGCTTTGTTTGTCCACTATCTTACTCTTATTCAATTCATTGTTGACACTGCCCTTGACTTATCTGGTCAAAAGTCAAGTGATGTATCTGCCTGCTCTCAGGGGGGAGGGAGGAGGGGCTAAGTGCACGGGAGCGAGCCTGGGGGGGGCAGTTTACACTTTGGGGGGACGGGGCCGCCAATACAGACCCGGCATCCGCTGTAATAGAGAGGCGGATGCCGGGGAGGGTTAGACACCAGCACAGGTGCCGGGGCCTGCGACATCGCTACGCTCCTGCCCTGCATGAAGCCAGCAGCGGCAGGAGCGATGTTGCTATTCTGGAATAGCAGCATCGCTCCTGCCGATGCTGGCCTCATGCAGGGCAGGAGCGTAGCGATGTCGCAGGCACCTGTGCCGGCGTCTAACCCTCCCCGGCATCCGCCTTTCTATTACAGCGGATGCTGGGTCTGTATTGGCATTGTGAAGGCTGGGGAACTGACTGGTCTCACCATCTATTCGCTGTACGTCCGATGCCTAGATGCATCGGGAGCGCGAACGCAGGTCCAGCGGCATAGAAGCTACGTCATCTCGCCGCTGGCTTTGCATATGTAATCCTGCCCACCAATGACGCAACAAAGCAGTAAGAAAGAAGATTTTACAGCAGCGAAGACTGGTGAGTATGCGACGTGGGAATACCCCTTTAATGATCCTGCTATAGGGCACTGGACTCCTCTGGGGCTCATGCTCTGTCTCTCCCAGGCAGTATCTTCCTCCTGTTTGCAGTGGAGAAGCTGGCTGCACACTTCTGTGTCCTTGCTGCACTTCTATCACATGTGCTCTGCACTTCGCTTGCTTGCACTGGTTTGTGTGAGAGATCTTGTGATTCGGTGTGATGTCAGCACCCGGCAAACCCAGGGACCATTGGGCTTAAAGGGGCTCTATCAGCAAAATCATGCTGATAGAGCCCCACATATGCGTGCATAGCCTTTAAAAAGGCTATTCAGGCATCGGGAATGTTATATTAAACTACCCCCCCGTTTTAAAATAATAACCTAAAAAAGAATGTGCTCTACTTACCGAACGTGCACGCTGGGCGGGCATTCTGGGAGTGTCTTCATCTTCTTCCCCTCCTCTTCTTCCTACGATGTCCTCCGGTCCCGTCTTCCTCCAGCGCTCGCGAACGGCCAGTGATAGCTGAAGCGCATGCGCAGTAGCCGTAGTAGAAGCCGCATGCTACTGCGCATGCGCCCAGGCCGGTTTTTCATATCAGTGTCCGCGAGCGAGCGCTGGAAGAAGACGGGACCGGAGGACGTCGGAGGAAGAAGAGGCGGGGAAGAAGATGAAGACACACCCAGAATGCCCGCCCAGCGTGCACGATCCGTAAGTAGAGCACATTCTTTTTTAGGTTATTTTTTTAAAACGGGGGGGGTAGTTTAATATAACATTACCGATGCCTGAATAGCCTTTTTAAAGGCTATGCTCGCATATGTGGGGTTCTATCAGCATGATTTTGTTGATAGAGCCCCTTTAAGGGGACCCACTGCACTGCTAAGAACTGAAAAGATCAGTTTTATTAACAAAACCCTTGATAAACTTGCTGTCTTTTTTTCAAGTGATGAGTTGTCTTTCTGTAATAGCTGATATGGTAGATGAAAGCAGAGAAAGTTAGATTCTTGTTACCAAGCTAAAGTTTATTAATCAGTTCACTTTACATTTGTTCTTCCCTGAGACTTGTAGTACCTCACCATTGTTACATAGCTGCCAGTGATCGTTTATATCTATCGTTGTAATGAGGAATTATTACAACAAATGTCCAGTGTAAAATCAGGAAATAATAAGAATCAGCAAACCACATTGTAAGTCAGTGGGATCTGTTGGGTAAAGGTGGTGTCTTCCATGAGATGAAGCCAACACTATATTGTGGTTTGCATTATGCAGAATGAATGATGCAGATGCAAATGGTGCCTTAATTTGACTGTTTTAGGGTATAAAGTTTATTAAAAAGTATATTGAGACTACAATTAATGTTATATATGTATGATAATAGTATTAATGTATACATCCAACCAGTCATTGCAGTACTGTATCAGTAAGTATATGTTCACACTTTTCAGTTTGTTGTTCTGACAAAATGACAGATGCTGCACCCTCAGCTTCATCCACCAAAATTCAATGCAATATTAAAAAGGCTGAAACTTTCTTTGTCTACTCAGAAAGAGTATATAGGATGTTCTTTATGAATCACAATGCTCGCTGGATGTAACAGATTGTCTCTTACCATAATTGGCAGGAGGCCTGCTGAAACTCTATTGCCCAAGGGCCAGCAGCGTAAGTACTGCCATAGTATCTGTAACAGCTGCCGTGGAGCCTTGTGGGCCCCTGCTTTTTGTTTTGTTTTTTAGGCCGTTACCTGGTTGGAGTAACACCTGCTGGGGATCGGTAAGTAGGGCCACAGGATAATGATCAGAGGCCCAGGAGCTGTGAGCAAACATAAACACCAATGTTACTTACCTTTCCTGGGCTACGGTGCTGATTTTCCTGCTGTCCTCGGGTCTCTGTAATGGCATCACAGACGTCACGTGGGTCAGGCCAGCGTTGCAATACATAATGATGCCGGCATAACTAACATCTGTGATGTCATTGAAGAGGATCAAAAGCACCAGGGAGCTGTAGCAGAGCCCAAGAGAGTTAAGTACCACTGATTTTTATGTTTTCACCACCCTAGGCCTCCAATCACTAAAGGGATCCTATCATTGGATACCCTTTTTTTCTGGCTAACACGTAGGAATAGCTTAAGGAAGGCTATTTTTCTCCTACCTCCGCGCCACCGTTCGGTAGAAATTCAGGTTTTCTTCGGTATGCAAATTAGTTTTCTCGCAGCACTGGGGGAGGTCCCCAATGCTGCGAGACAAATCTCCAGCGACGCCTCTATCTTCTTCTGTAACGCCCTCTCCCTGTGTCTTCTTCCGTCCTGGGTTTCAATCTTCTACGCATGTGGGCTTCAGGCAGAGCCAACTGTGCATGCCTCACGGCCACAAGAAAATGGCCACTTACACAGCTTACTTGGTGCTCCTTAGAGGTGGTGAATGGTCCTCTTTAATTTGCTCCCTATAGCAGCACTTTTATGACGCAGAAACGCATTAATTTAACAAATCTTTATGCAAACATAGAAATAAAGATTTTGTATCATAGAAACTGAAGTAAGAGTCCTATTATAATATAATATAACCAGTGGAAACTAATAGATACAATTAGATAGAACAATTTCTGTAAAAATTCTATAATAGTGACAATCCGTGCCCACATCTAGTCTTGCTTTTCCTTTTACACAGTTATTTCTTGAAGGTCTGATTTTTCATGGTTTATGTGCTATAAAACTGACATACAAGTAATGAAAAAACCTGCAAATTGTTTGCACAATTCAGATTTTTTGCTGAAAGGCTACATTGCAGGCTGTGGTAGGAGCAGGCCATTGGCCTTTCAGGTTTGTCATCATTTATGCCAGAAATCTATGCCAGCAATTAGCTGATGTAAATTACTATTTAGGCTCACAGATCCTGGAAAATGCAGGATTTGATAAATCAGCCCCATATATGAAATTTTCACATGAAAAAAAATAATTAGCATATTTCATGTGACAGTCAGGAAGGAAAAATCTTTTTAAAGGTATACATTTTTTTAGACATGCCTTATTTCCTTCCTTTCTGTCTTCTCCTAGATAGATACCACACAGTCATCTCTACATGTTCTTGGTAGCCAATTTATTATCAGTGAAAAGTTGTCTAGGCCAGATAAGTCATTTCCTTTGTAAAGAAAGCATGCTCTATTTCCTTTTACACACTGACCTATTTCCTTTTTCAGTGTTTATGTTATTAAGTTTAACATAGCAATTACTTTACTCCTTTATCTGTTTCCTGCTACGGTCATTGATCTGAATGAAACACACAGGAATAGATCAGCAATGACATGTAAAACAAGAATATGTCTATTGCTGAAAAATAAACTAGTGTATAAGATAGGAAGCTTGGCAAAACTATCAGGGTAGCAGATATAGCAGCTGCTGTGGCGTCCAACAACTGCAGGGGGCACCATTTCTACTGGGATCTAAGGTGCAATGAAGGAAAACTATGGATGATGGAAGAGGACACAGGCACCACAAAGGATAATGTCCCCTAAATTGATCCACAGAGTATGATGCCCCTTATTGGCTCCCATTTAGTAAAATGCCCCCCAAACAGAAGTCATATCACAAAAATAAATAATAAAAAAAACTAGCCCTATTTCCACAGAGTTGCCTGCAGCTCTCTTAGGAGCTGTGATGCCACTATATTTATTATTCCTTCAGTTTTACAGTTTATATCACCAGTTATCAGGGGCGTAACTACCATAGAGGCAGCGGAGGCGGCTGCCACAGGGCCTGGGCCATTAGGGGGCCCGGTGACAGCTGCTACTGCTGCGTTTTTTTTTTTTTTTAATAGGCCGTTACGGGCCCTATTCACTTGCCGATCCTGGCTGGGCCGGGATCGATAAGTGACACCACGGGCGCCACAAACACTATCATTATACTCGGGGGTCTTTGCAGACCCCCGAGTATAACGATCGGTGGATCGGTAGAGGTAAGGGAACATAACAAACAGTGCTACTTACCTCTCCACGATCCTGCCAGGCCTGCGTCCCGGGTCATGTGACGTCATTTCAGAAGGACAGCAGCGGAGAAGACAGCGTAGGAGCCGGGGGACAGGTAAGTAACAGTAATTTTTTATGTTTTTATTCCCCCTGGTCTCCGATTATTATACTCTGGGGTCTGAAAAGACCCCAGAGTATAATAATTGTTTATGGGTGTCCACTATGGGGTATAATACTGTGTGCAGGGGCCACTATTGGGGATGATACTGTGTGCAGGGGCCAGTAAGGGACAAAATACTGTGTGCAGGGGCCAGTAAGGGACATAATACTGTGTGCAGGGGCCAGTAAGGGACATAATACTGTGTGCAGGGGCCACTATGAGGGATAATACTGTGTGCAGGGGCCACTAAGGGACATAATACTGTGTGCAGGGGCCACTAAGGGACATAACACTGTGTGCAGGGGCCACTAATGGACATAATACTGTGTGCAAGGGCCACTATGGGGCATAATACTGTGTGCAGGGGCCACTAAGGGACATAATAGAGTGCGGAGGAGGGGGCCGGTCGAGGTCTTCGACGTCGGTTGGGGGGGGGGGCCATGTCAAAAGTTTGCCATGGGGCCCCGCCATTCCTAGTTACACCATTGCCAGTTATCATTTGCGGATTGTGACATAATTACATTTTACATATCTAAACTGTGACTTCACTGTGTTTATTTTATCTTTTGTAGTAATTTTATTATTTACATATTCATGTAGTTAGTATATGAAGCGTAGATATTACAATTGCACCTCAGCACTGGTGCCTTAAAAGACACAGAAGTTCATGTGCTGCATAAGGAGAACTACTATTTGCAAGTAAAATCAGTGGGATCTGTTACAGATTTTACAGGTATTATACAATGGAGACAAGGCATCAGTGCCCCAGATCAGAGCTAGAACCAACAGTATCTTTGGTCAAATGTGACTGAGGAATCTTCTTACCAGTGGCGGCAGTATGTTGGTGACAAGTGCTGTCCCCCAGAATGAAATAGGGGAGCGATTCATTGCTATGACAGCTGTGAGCCTATTGAAGGCATCCTGGCTTGTCATTTGTATAGGTCTGTTACAGGCTGCCATAATAGATCTCTATATACCCTGTAATAGACCTATATGGAACCTCTATGGATACACATTAGATTTGCCTGCATGTGAAAATACCAAAGCTATAAACTTATTTTGCCCACACAATCAATGTTGTGGTAGGAAAATAATCCAAAGAGCTGAACCACAGTTTTTTTTTGCCTTTTCTCCTCCCAAAAATGTAAATCAGAAGTGATGCTGAAATCAGTAAGAACATGGCATAAAAATGGGTTCTGAGAACATATTCCCTATCCATAGGAGATGATAAAGGTCTGATTGGTGAGAATCAAACTGACCACAAATAGTGGTTACTATACATTTCTATATAAACATAATCATAACAAAACTCATGGATTAATAGCATCATTTATTTGCACTAGAATATAAAAACTTGTGACTTTAACAAATACATGATCATTAGAAATACATATAAAGTAAAATATCTCTAGCTTTCCACGCCACAATTTAGATGTAAGCTCTATCCCCAAGGCTAGTGAGTTGCTGATACATGCAAATTCCATTAATTCAGTCAGTGGGACCTATAGCTATGCTTTTGAGTACACCGATAATAGATATATCTGTCAGTATATTCCTATGCAAATCAGTAGTTGTAAATTTCCAACAATGCTCAGTGAGGGGTAGAACAAGCAGAGGCAGGTAAAGCGAAGGTCGTTTATAACCCACAAAGGTGCAACACAAATCTCTTATGTGACATGAAAAATGTCTGTCTGGAAAGTCACATGATGAACAAGCCAGTCAAACTGGAATGAAATTTACATGGAGTGTAGATGGGTGCAATGGATATCAGTCCATTTTCATATAGCAAATCATAGGTAAATCAGGCCATAACCTTTGTCATTAAGTATCATGATTGCTAACTATCATAAGGTCTATAGTGCTAAAAATGGGAATAGTGAAAACTCTGATCTTGGTCAATTAACCCCTTATGTATCATAATCAACACTGACTGAAGTGATCAAAAGGATGACCCTTTCTCTGACACTTCTCCACCATCTATGACACCCCAAAGTACCTCAGGGCCTTTTGACCAAAATCTACATTCCATTGATTTAAATAGCAGACAGTGATGGACGTTTTTTTTTCCCAAAATGACATAACAAGAAACGTTCTGCACCCGCGGTAGCATGTTCATGCTGATTAGCCCCGATTAGCATTCGAGGCTAAACAGAAAAACTTGTGGCAGAAACTTAAAGCTCTTCTTTGGCTTTCTACTATGGACCTGGAGAGGAATCTGCGGTGGAAAAACACATCAAACACATTAGAAGATGCAAGTAAACTTGCAAGTCAGTCACACTTGCTGTTTCCCGAAAAAAAAAAATGGCAGCATGATTTAACGTCAATCCTTTGGACTTCTCAAGAGCTGGGTTCCAAAAGTTGCCAAGTATGAGCAATGTGATATCATTGTCCACGTTTTTCCTGTATTTTATCATCACTGTGAGCATTACCCCCCCTAGACTGTGATAATC
The DNA here is from genome assembly GCF_031893055.1 of Leptodactylus fuscus. Taxonomy (NCBI): domain Eukaryota; kingdom Metazoa; phylum Chordata; class Amphibia; order Anura; family Leptodactylidae; genus Leptodactylus; species Leptodactylus fuscus. The sequence continues at coordinate 147,902,800 of NC_134268.1, read as the reverse complement.
TCTGTGATTATCGCTGTGAACATTGAGGGAATTTACCAAGGCTGGCTTCTAGTACAGTGGCTAGCATATGCCTTGTCATAAATCAAATGCATCCCTCCTGTGGGCTGTGCACCCACACTGAAACCTTAAAGAGAACCTTTCACCACCTGGGGCACATGCAGAATAATACACCGCTAGAAAGCCGACAACACGCTAAATTCAGCACACTATTGGCTTTCACATTCTGTGACCCCAGTGAAGAGCTATCGGTGCCGGTACGGTAGCTCTTCACTGTCAGAAGGGCGTTTCTGACAGTCAGTCAGGTACGCCTTTCCTCAAAGTAGCATCTATAGCGCTGCACTGTGAGAGGGGGCGTTCTTTACCTCCCAGCAATGACGCTGAGCAGTGAGGAACACCTCTCCAGTACTTGTCTATGGACAAGTAGTATCAGGAGGGGAGGAAGGCGTTCCTCACCGTTCTCATATTACAGAACTATAGACGCTACTATGAGGAAGGGCGTTCCTGACTGACTGTCAGAAATGCCCTTTTGACAGTGAAGAGCTACAGTACCGGCACCGATAGCTCTTCACTGGGGGCACAGAACGGGAAAGCTGATAGTGTGCTGAATTCAGTGCACTGTTGGCTTTCTAGCGGTGTATTACACCGCATGTGCCCCAGATGGTGAAAGGTCCTCTTTAACTGACAAAGCTATCAGGAAACATAAATCTGTAGGGATCTAGCCCGATCCATAACATCTTTCAGGAAATTGGTGAGGGCAGTGTTAAAACCCACTAGGAAGTGGCGAATTGCAAACTACAAGTTTCTGACTTTTTTATGCCACAACAGTGGCTTAGGATAATAATAAATGTGCCCCATTACCACTATACAATGACATGACGTATGTATTAACCCTATAATGTAACATCATTGGCGTAAACATTCTGCATCTCTGGAGCATCTAGGTTGAACTAAAATTTTCCGATATGCTTCACATTTAGACGTGGAACCTCATACAAAGTGGCCGTGGCTTAAATATGTCGCTATGCACCAAAATAGTGTAGAGAAATTGTGACACATAGTAAGCTAACTAAATAGTGGTATAAATGCAGCCTATAGCAAAGGTGGGAAGGGGAAAAGGAATATCACAGCCCATACAGAAACTGATCTTGATAGTAGATAAGTGTCAACAATACAAACAGCTGACAAAATATATTTGTGGAAATGCAGCCTAGTCAGTCTAAAGATACACCACATTTATCATACAGTATCAATCACTGTAATAAATCTGGCATATTTTCAGACTGACTGTCTAAATTTGCACTGTCTAACAAATAGTAAATCTAGGGCACCGTGTGTATTGTTTCTATACTTTGACATCACTATATATATTTTACTTGCACTTATTGCATATTTCCTCTACTATTGTGACATCTGTATGTGAATTATCCTGATACTGTGACATCACTGTATTATCTCTGTAATGTGAAATCACTGTATTATTGTTGTACTGACATCACCATGTATACATTCCCATTCTACTGTGACATCACTGTATTATTGTTGCAGTGTGACATCACAGTGTGTACATTCCCCCTGTACTGCGACTTCATGATTTCATTTTTACTCTACTATTGTAACATCACTGTTATTCATTATCTATCTGTTGTGAGATTACCATGATCCCTGTACTGTGACATCACTGTGTACATTATCCCTGTACTGTGACATCACTGTGTACATTATCCCTGTACTGTGACATCACTGTGTACATTATCCCTGTACTGTGACATCACTGTGTACATTATCCCTGTACTGTGACATCACTGTGTACATTATACCTGTACTGACATCACTTTTTACATTATCCCTGTACTGTTACATTGCTGTGTACATTATCCCTGTACTGTGACATCACTGTGTACATTATCTCTGTACTGTTACATTGCTGTGTACATTATCCCTTTACTGTGACATCAATATGTACATTATCCCTGTATTGTGACATCACTGTGTACATTATCCCTGTACTGTGACATCACTGTGTATATTATCCCTGTATTGTGACATCACTGTGTACATTATCCCTCTACTGTGACATCACTGTGTACATTATCCCTGTACTGTGACATCACTGTGTACATTATCCCTGTATTGTGACATCACTGTGTACATTATCCCTCTACTGTGACATCACTGTGTACATTATCCCTGTACTGTGACATCATTGTGTACATTATCCCTGTATTGTGACATCACTGTGTACATTATCCCTCTACTGTGACATCACTGTATACATTATCCCTGTACTGTTACATTGATGTGTACATTATCCCTGTACTGACATCACTGTGTACATTAACCCTGTATTGTGACATCACTGTGTACATTATCCCTCTACTGTGACATCACTGTGTACATTATCCCTGTACTGTTACATTGCTGTGTACATTATCCCTGTACTGTGACATCCCTGTGTACATTAACCCTGTATTGTGACATCACTGTGTACATTATCCCTCTACTGTAACATCACTGTATACATTATCCCTGTACTGTTACATTGCTGTGTACATTATCCCTGCACTGTTACATTGCTGTGTACATTATCCCTGTACTGTGACATCACTGTGTACATTAACCCTGTACTGTGACATCACTGTGTACATTATCCCTTTACTCTGACATCAATGTGTACATTATCCCTGTACTGTGACATCATTGTGTACATTATCCCTGTACTGTGACATCACTGTGTACATTATCCCTGTACTGTGACATCACTGTGTACATTATCCCTGTACTGTGACATCACTGTGTACATTATCCCTGTACTGTGACATCACTGTGTACATTATCCCTGTACTGTGACATCACTGTGTACATTAACCCTGTATTGTGACATCACTGTGTACATTATCCCTCTACTGTGACATCACTGTGTACATTATCCCTGTACTGTTACATTGCTGTGTACATTATCCCTGTACTGTGACATCCCTGTGTACATTAACCCTGTATTGTGACATCACTGTGTACATTATCCCTCTACTGTAACATCACTGTATACATTATCCCTGTACTGTTACATTGCTGTGTACATTATCCCTGCACTGTTACATTGCTGTGTACATTATCCCTGTACTGTGACATCACTGTGTACATTAACCCTGTACTGTGACATCACTGTGTACATTATCCCTGTACTGTGACATCACGGTGTACATTGTCCCTTTACTCTGACATCAATGTGTACATTATCCCTGTATTGTGACATGACTGTGTATATTATCCCTCTACTGTGACATTGCTGTGTACATTATCCCTGTACTGTGACATCACTGTGTACATTATCTCTGTACTGTGACATTGCTGTGTACATTATCCCTGTACTGTGACATCACTGTGTACATTATCCCTGTACTGTGACATCACTGTGTACATTATCCCTGTACTGTGACATCACTGTGTACATTATCCCTGTATTGTGACATCACTGTGTACATTATCCCTCTACTGTGACATCACTGTATACATTATCCCTGTACTTTTACATTGCTGTGTACATTATCCCTGTACTGTGACATCACTGTGTACATTAACCCTGTATTGTGACATCACTGTGTACATTATCCCTCTACTGTGACATCACTGTGTACATTATCCCTGTACTGTGACATCACTGTGTACATTAACCCTGTATTGTGACATCACTGTGTACATTATCCCTCTACTGTGACATCACTGTGTACATTATCCCTGTACTGTTACATTGCTGTGTACATTATCCCTGTACTGTTACATTGCTGTGTACATTATCCCTGCACTGTTACATTGCTGTGTACATTATCCCTGTACTGTGACATCACTGTGTACATTATCCCTTTACTCTGACATCAATGTGTACATTATCCCTGTACTGTGACATCATTGTGTACATTATCCCTGTACTGTGACATCACTGTGTACATTATCCCTGTACTGTGACATCACTGTGTACATTATCCCTGTACTGTGACATCACTGTGTACATTATCCCTGTACTGTGACATCACTGTGTACATTATCCCTGTATTGTGACATCACTGTGTACATTATCCCTCTACTGTGACATCACTGTATACATTATCCCTGTACTGTTACATTGCTGTGTACATTATCCCTGTACTGTGACATCACTGTGTACATTATCCCTTTACTGTGACATCAATATGTACATTATCCCTGTATTGTGACATCACTGTGTACATTATCCCTCTACTGTGACATCACTGTATACATTATCCCTGTACTGTTACATTGCTGTGTACATTATCCCTGTACTGTGACATCACTGTGTACATTATCCCTGTACTGTGACATCACTGTGTACATTATCCCTGTATTGTGACATCACTGTGTACATTATCCCTCTACTGTGACATCACTGTGTACATTATCCCTGTATTGTGACATCACTGTGTACATTATCCCTCTACTGTGACATCACTGTGTACATTATCCCTCTACTGTGACATCACTGTATACATTATCCCTGTACTGTTACATTGATGTGTACATTATCCCTGTACTGACATCACTGTGTACATTAACCCTGTATTGTGACATCACTGTGTACATTATCCCTCTACTGTGACATCACTGTGTACATTATCCCTGTACTGTTACATTGCTGTGTACATTATCCCTGTACTGTGACATCGCTGTGTACATTAACCCTGTATTGTGACATCACTGTGTACATTATCCCTCTACTGTAACATCACTGTATACATTATCCCTGTACTGTTACATTGCTGTGTACATTATCCCTGCACTGTTACATTGCTGTGTACATTATCCCTGTACTGTGACATCACTGTGTACATTAACCCTGTACTGTGACATCACTGTGTACATTATCCCTGTACTGTGACATCACGGTGTACATTGTCCCTTTACTCTGACATCAATGTGTACATTATCCCTGTATTGTGACATGACTGTGTATATTATCCCTCTACTGTGACATTGCTGTGTACATTATCCCTGTACTGTGACATCACTGTGTACATTATCTCTGTACTGTTACATTGCTGTGTACATTATCCCTTTACTGTGACATCAATATGTACATTATCCCTGTATTGTGACATCACTGTGTACATTATCCCTGTACTGTGACATCACTGTGTATATTATCCCTGTATTGTGACATCACTGTGTACATTATCCCTCTACTGTGACATCACTGTGTACATTATCCCTGTACTGTGACATCACTGTGTACATTATCCCTGTATTGTGACATCACTGTGTACATTATCCCTCTACTGTGACATCACTGTGTACATTATCCCTGTACTGTGACATCATTGTGTACATTATCCCTGTATTGTGACATCACTGTGTACATTATCCCTCTACTGTGACATCACTGTATACATTATCCCTGTACTGTTACATTGATGTGTACATTATCCCTGTACTGACATCACTGTGTACATTAACCCTGTATTGTGACATCACTGTGTACATTATCCCTCTACTGTGACATCACTGTGTACATTATCCCTGTACTGTTACATTGCTGTGTACATTATCCCTGTACTGTGACATCCCTGTGTACATTAACCCTGTATTGTGACATCACTGTGTACATTATCCCTCTACTGTAACATCACTGTATACATTATCCCTGTACTGTTACATTGCTGTGTACATTATCCCTGCACTGTTACATTGCTGTGTACATTATCCCTGTACTGTGACATCACTGTGTACATTAACCCTGTACTGTGACATCACTGTGTACATTATCCCTTTACTCTGACATCAATGTGTACATTATCCCTGTACTGTGACATCATTGTGTACATTATCCCTGTACTGTGACATCACTGTGTACATTATCCCTGTACTGTGACATCACTGTGTACATTATCCCTGTACTGTGACATCACTGTGTACATTATCCCTGTACTGTGACATCACTGTGTACATTAACCCTGTATTGTGACATCACTGTGTACATTATCCCTCTACTGTGACATCACTGTGTACATTATCCCTGTACTGTTACATTGCTGTGTACATTATCCCTGTACTGTGACATCCCTGTGTACATTAACCCTGTATTGTGACATCACTGTGTACATTATCCCTCTACTGTAACATCACTGTATACATTATCCCTGTACTGTTACATTGCTGTGTACATTATCCCTGCACTGTTACATTGCTGTGTACATTATCCCTGTACTGTGACATCACTGTGTACATTAACCCTGTACTGTGACATCACTGTGTACATTATCCCTGTACTGTGACATCACGGTGTACATTGTCCCTTTACTCTGACATCAATGTGTACATTATCCCTGTATTGTGACATGACTGTGTATATTATCCCTCTACTGTGACATTGCTGTGTACATTATCCCTGTACTGTGACATCACTGTGTACATTATCTCTGTACTGTGACATTGCTGTGTACATTATCCCTGTACTGTGACATCACTGTGTACATTATCCCTGTACTGTGACATCACTGTGTACATTATCCCTGTACTGTGACATCACTGTGTACATTATCCCTGTATTGTGACATCACTGTGTACATTATCCCTCTACTGTGACATCACTGTATACATTATCCCTGTACTGTTACATTGCTGTGTACATTATCCCTGTACTGTGACATCACTGTGTACATTAACCCTGTATTGTGACATCACTGTGTACATTATCCCTCTACTGTGACATCACTGTGTACATTATCCCTGTACTGTGACATCACTGTGTACATTAACCCTGTATTGTGACATCACTGTGTACATTATCCCTCTACTGTGACATCACTGTGTACATTATCCCTGTACTGTTACATTGCTGTGTACATTATCCCTGTACTGTTACATTGCTGTGTACATTATCCCTGCACTGTTACATCGCTGTGTACATTATCCCTGTACTGTGACATCACTGTGTACATTATCCCTTTACTCTGACATCAATGTGTACATTATCCCTGTACTGTGACATCATTGTGTACATTATCCCTGTACTGTGACATCACTGTGTACATTATCCCTGTACTGTGACATCACTGTGTACATTATCCCTGTACTGTGACATCACTGTGTACATTATCCCTGTACTGTGACATCACTGTGTACATTATCCCTGTATTGTGACATCACTGTGTACATTATCCCTCTACTGTGACATCACTGTATACATTATCCCTGTACTGTTACATTGCTGTGTACATTATCCCTGTACTGTGACATCACTGTGTACATTATCCCTTTACTGTGACATCAATATGTACATTATCCCTGTATTGTGACATCACTGTGTACATTATTCCTCTACTGTGACATCACTGTATACATTATCCCTGTACTGTTACATTGCTGTGTACATTATCCCTGTACTGTGACATCACTGTGTACATTATCCCTGTACTGTGACATCACTGTGTACATTATCCCTGTATTGTGACATCACTGTGTACATTATCCCTCTACTGTGACATCACTGTGTACATTATCCCTGTATTGTGACATCACTGTGTACATTATCCCTCTACTGTGACATCACTGTGTACATTATCCCTCTACTGTGACATCACTGTATACATTATCCCTGTACTGTTACATTGATGTGTACATTATCCCTGTACTGACATCACTGTGTACATTAACCCTGTATTGTGACATCACTGTGTACATTATCCCTCTACTGTGACATCACTGTGTACATTATCCCTGTACTGTTACATTGCTGTGTACATTATCCCTGTACTGTGACATCCCTGTGTACATTAACCCTGTATTGTGACATCACTGTGTACATTATCCCTCTACTGTAACATCACTGTATACATTATCCCTGCACTGTTACATTGCTGTGTACATTATCCCTGTACTGTGACATCACTGTGTACATTAACCCTGTACTGTGACATCACTGTGTACATTATCCCTGTACTGTGACATCACGGTGTACATTGTCCCTTTACTCTGACATCAATGTGTACATTATCCCTGTATTGTGACATGACTGTGTATATTATCCCTCTACTGTGACATTGCTGTGTACATTATCCCTGTACTGTGACATCACTGTGTACATTATCTCTGTACTGTGACATCGCTGTGTACATTATCCCTGTACTGTGACATCACTGTGTACATTATCCCTGTATTGTGACATCACTGTGTACATTATCCCTCTACTGTGACATCACTGTGTACATTATCCCTGTACTGTGACATCATTGTGTACATTATCCCTGTATTGTGACATCACTGTGTACATTATCCCTCTACTGTGACATCACTGTATACATTATCCCTGTACTGTTACATTGATGTGTACATTATCCCTGTACTGACATCACTGTGTACATTAACCCTGTATTGTGACATCACTGTGTACATTATCCCTCTACTGTGACATCACTGTGTACATTATCCCTGTACTGTTACATTGCTGTGTACATTATCCCTGTACTGTGACATCCCTGTGTACATTAACCCTGTATTGTGACATCACTGTGTACATTATCCCTCTACTGTAACATCACTGTATACATTATCCCTGTACTGTTACATTGCTGTGTACATTATCCCTGCACTGTTACATTGCTGTGTACATTATCCCTGTACTGTGACATCACTGTGTACATTAACCCTGTACTGTGACATCACTGTGTACATTATCCCTTTACTCTGACATCAATGTGTACATTATCCCTGTACTGTGACATCATTGTGTACATTATCCCTGTACTGTGACATCACTGTGTACATTATCCCTGTACTGTGACATCACTGTGTACATTATCCCTGTACTGTGACATCACTGTGTACATTATCCCTGTACTGTGACATCACTGTGTACATTATCCCTGTACTGTGACATCACTGTGTACATTAACCCTGTATTGTGACATCACTGTGTACATTATCCCTCTACTGTGACATCACTGTGTACATTATCCCTGTACTGTTACATTGCTGTGTACATTATCCCTGTACTGTGACATCCCTGTGTACATTAACCCTGTATTGTGACATCACTGTGTACATTATCCCTCTACTGTAACATCACTGTATACATTATCCCTGTACTGTTACATTGCTGTGTACATTATCCCTGCACTGTTACATTGCTGTGTACATTATCCCTGTACTGTGACATCACTGTGTACATTAACCCTGTACTGTGACATCACTGTGTACATTATCCCTGTACTGTGACATCACGGTGTACATTGTCCCTTTACTCTGACATCAATGTGTACATTATCCCTGTATTGTGACATGACTGTGTATATTATCCCTCTACTGTGACATTGCTGTGTACATTATCCCTGTACTGTGACATCACTGTGTACATTATCTCTGTACTGTGACATTGCTGTGTACATTATCCCTGTACTGTGACATCACTGTGTACATTATCCCTGTACTGTGACATCACTGTGTACATTATCCCTGTACTGTGACATCACTGTGTACATTATCCCTGTATTGTGACATCACTGTGTACATTATCCCTCTACTGTGACATCACTGTATACATTATCCCTGTACTGTTACATTGCTGTGTACATTATCCCTGTACTGTGACATCACTGTGTACATTAACCCTGTATTGTGACATCACTGTGTACATTATCCCTCTACTGTGACATCACTGTGTACATTATCCCTGTACTGTGACATCACTGTGTACATTAACCCTGTATTGTGACATCACTGTGTACATTATCCCTCTACTGTGACATCACTGTGTACATTATCCCTGTACTGTTACATTGCTGTGTACATTATCCCTGTACTGTTACATTGCTGTGTACATTATCCCTGCACTGTTACATCGCTGTGTACATTATCCCTGTACTGTGACATCACTGTGTACATTATCCCTTTACTCTGACATCAATGTGTACATTATCCCTGTACTGTGACATCATTGTGTACATTATCCCTGTACTGTGACATCACTGTGTACATTATCCCTGTACTGTGACATCACTGTGTACATTATCCCTGTACTGTGACATCACTGTGTACATTATCCCTGTACTGTGACATCACTGTGTACATTATCCCTGTATTGTGACATCACTGTGTACATTATCCCTCTACTGTGACATCACTGTATACATTATCCCTGTACTGTTACATTGCTGTGTACATTATCCCTGTACTGTGACATCACTGTGTACATTATCCCTTTACTGTGACATCAATATGTACATTATCCCTGTATTGTGACATCACTGTGTACATTATCCCTCTACTGTGACATCACTGTATACATTATCCCTGTACTGTTACATTGCTGTGTACATTATCCCTGTACTGTGACATCACTGTGTACATTATCCCTGTACTGTGACATCACTGTGTACATTATCCCTGTATTGTGACATCACTGTGTACATTATCCCTCTACTGTGACATCACTGTGTACATTATCCCTGTATTGTGACATCACTGTGTACATTATCCCTCTACTGTGACATCACTGTGTACATTATCCCTCTACTGTGACATCACTGTATACATTATCCCTGTACTGTTACATTGATGTGTACATTATCCCTGTACTGACATCACTGTGTACATTAACCCTGTATTGTGACATCACTGTGTACATTATCCCTCTACTGTGACATCACTGTGTACATTATCCCTGTACTGTTACATTGCTGTGTACATTATCCCTGTACTGTGACATCCCTGTGTACATTAACCCTGTATTGTGACATCACTGTGTACATTATCCCTCTACTGTAACATCACTGTATACATTATCCCTGCACTGTTACATTGCTGTGTACATTATCCCTGTACTGTGACATCACTGTGTACATTAACCCTGTACTGTGACATCACTGTGTACATTATCCCTGTACTGTGACATCACGGTGTACATTGTCCCTTTACTCTGACATCAATGTGTACATTATCCCTGTATTGTGACATGACTGTGTATATTATCCCTCTACTGTGACATTGCTGTGTACATTATCCCTGTACTGTGACATCACTGTGTACATTATCTCTGTACTGTGACATCGCTGTGTACATTATCCCTGTACTGTGACATCACTGTGTACATTATCCCTGTACTGTTACATTGCTGTGTACATTATCCCTGTACTGTGACATCACTGTGTACATTAACCCTGTACTGTGACATCACTGTGTACATTATCCCTTTACTCTGACATCAATGTGTACATTATCCCTGTACTGTGACATCATTGTGTACATTATCCCTGTACTGTGACATCACTGTGTACATTATCCCTGTACTGTGACATCACTGTGTACATTATCCCTGTACTGTGACATCACTGTGTACATTATCCCTGTACTGTGACATCACTGTGTACATTATCCCTGTATTGTGACATCACTGTGTACATTATCCCTCTACTGTGACATCACTGTATACATTATCCCTGTACTGTTACATTGCTGTGTACATTATCCCTGTACTGTGACATCACTGTGTACATTAACCCTGTATTGTGACATCACTGTGTACATTATCCCTCTACTGTGACATCACTGTGTACATTATCCCTGTACTGTTACATTGCTGTGTACATTATCCCTGTACTGTGACATCCCTGTGTACATTAACCCTGTATTGTGACATCACTGTGTACATTATCCCTCTACTGTAACATCACTGTATACATTATCCCTGTACTGTTTGTTAAATATTATATATTTACAATATTCTCTAGCAGACATGGGGTTAACACTCTACTGACATCATAGTCTTATATTTTGGGTGCATGGGTGCGGTTAGAGTAGACCATTTTAGAAATCTCCTTACATAGCTACAAGATGGAAGGTAACACCCACTCTCATGAATATAAATGAGTAAGAAATACACATGTCTGGGTCTGTCTTTGGGAAGACCAGGGGAAGACCAGGAGGTCTGTCTTTGGGAACACCAGGGTGGGTGGTCCAGGCAGATGGACATCCATGGACGTCGTAACCAGCCCAAGTCCACCAACCAGATGACAAGCATGAACCAAGCTGTAACTACAAGATATCCAGATGATTTAACTTCTCTGAAGATGTAAGCTATTGACAATTGACTGATATTTGTGTTATTTGGACATTTTCCCTGTTCCTGTGTTTTCCTTCAAGATATTAATAAACCTCTACACTGATTTATAACAAGCTGACTTCTTCCTATCGTGGACAAGGCCAGGTCCGGATATTTAACAGTGGACACAAGTCTCACCAGCGAATACAAGATATTTAACAGTGGCGAGCCAGCACGGTCGTTTTTTTTCCTGTTTTTCTCGTTCCGTTCACTTGCAATTAAGGGGGAAGAGAGGTGTATTTTGCAAGTTGTATGAATTGCAAGATTCAGGAAGACTTCGAAAAGAAACCTATATTGGTGAGATACAGATGACTGTTGCACGTGTTATATGATACGGAAGCCTGTGTGAGGAAAGCCTGTGAGGAAATACAGAAGGACCACAAGTGCCAGACGTACTGAGACGTTCTGATGACAGGGACCAACTGTTCCAAGGACAAGCTAAAGGTGAAGCTTTCCACAGTGGTGAGTAAAGATTTTACTTTTAAAGTATGGAAAAATTAGAGTCATTGTCTAAAAAGTGTAACTTTGAGTATAAAGTTTTGTCTAGTGACAATTTAGCGAGTATATGGCAAGATTTGTATACACAATGTGAGCAGGCAAATTCTAAGATTGAAAATAGAATTTGTTCTACAAAAGAGAAGCAGGTATTTAGGAATATTGCTTCTTTGGTAAAGATTTTTAATGACATGGTAACAGAAAAGAAATTAAGTAATAGTATGCATAAATCTGTTCAGACAGATGAGAAATCTCAATATGTTGATAAAGAGCACCATGTGGCAGTAATGGCCATAGATGGTGAGGAACAAATGATACAAGAAACTAAATTGAAATTAAAATCTCAGGAATATTTGATGAATCTGAGTAAACCCATTCCCACATATGATGTAAAGATCCATGTGTGTAGAAACTCAGAAATTTTTGAAAGCCATGCAGAGAAATTTGATCTAAATATTGAACAGAGAAATAAACTGTTTAAATTATGGCTTCCTATTGATTTTACAGAACGTTTGTCTGCAAAAATGTCTTATGATAATGAGTCAGATGAATGGTTAAAAGACAGTGATGTGGAGAGATTAAAGAAATTAATCTGGTGCACTAGAGGTGACAGCATGCCAACATCTGACATACTGAATGAGATAAAGATTGGCAGAAAAGAATGTACATATGCATTCATGTCTAAATTTGAGAGAACATACAAAACTGTCATTCAAAAGGTGAACTCTTCATCTATGGTGAAAAGTTTTGTTAAAAAGTTCAAATTTTTGGATGCAGTCACCCTTGCCAGTGCCTCAGATAAGAAGACTTTATTTGAAGCTGCTAGTTTATTGGACATGGCCAGAAGACATCAGAAACATATGTCAAATGTAAATCGAGTATGTCCAAAGCAAAAAGCAAAGCCTATTAAGAGACATCTGTCAAATCATGTTAAAGTGTCCCCTATTTATAGGAGGGAAAGTGACAAAATCTATGAGAAACGTAGGAAATTACATGTTGCATATAAACCATATGCCATGCAAGAAAATCCACAAATTGAAATTCCATTATTAACTGAAATTAAAGAATTGCAGCCAGCCAAATCTATTGAGTATCTGCAAAAGAATGTATCTGGGAATGTACCAGTTGTTTCCAAAATGTCAGATCTTCCCAGTAACCAAGAGGAATTTGAGCTACCTAATATTTTTAGGAAAAGGGCAAGCTTGGCATTCTCTAATGACCTGGTGGAGTTATTGTGGGATGTGATTGACAGGAAGGTCAGGGGTCGAGTTTAAAAGTATCTCTGAAGGAATGACTGTCTATTGAGTATTTACTTATGTACTATTTGGCTATGTAAAGAGAAATCCCTTTTATATGAGGAGAAGTCCAATGATCAGGTATAATCCACATGATTATGTGATAATGTTTGTAAAATAATCCTAATTATGCTATTGTGAATAATACTATGGATCATATTATTATATATATACACACACATATAGGAGAAGAGCCTGATGTGTGGTGACAGATTTTTGTCATAGTCCACTCTCTGGATGCAGAGAGAGGAGGAACATGTTATGTACATTATATGAATATGATCAAATAGTACTAGGGATCCATAAAGTTATTAAATTTTCCATTGGTTAAAATCATTATTGTATTAATTTGGTTTTTGCTAAAGTTTATCTATTTTTTCTCATCAGATATAGATATATGGAAAAATGGATCAGTTCAATCAGTGATGTCCATTCATTCATCATTCTTTCCTTATAGCCAAAATAATACATGGAGTGTCTAACTATTAATGAGTAAACTAATTTCACATGGTGTGACTAATAACAATGCATGATAAAGTGATAGAAGTTCTAACTTACCTCAAGCATGTTTTTCAATAGTTTCATGTAAAGTCCATGTTTTTAGGATTTTCAAGTTATAATCCATTATGTATGAAGGCATGCAACTAGGCATGGAGCTCTTACTTACTGTGAGAATAAGTGTTCGTTCATGTGGTCAGTTGATTGACAGCAACACACTGTGACCTGTGACCCTGATGGGCTGGTCAGTATAAGTGTTATGTGTGTTATGTGTCCACTGGTGTATACTACAGATCTGTGACATCACAAATAGGCCTAAGGAAATCAGGATGCATCCAACAAGGAAAAAAGGAAAATATATCCAACAAAGAGACGTCTATTTTCTTTCTATTTTCTATTTCTTTCTATTTTCTATTTCTATTTTCTTTTTCTTCTACTTTCTATTTTTTATCTTATATGATCCTCTATATTAAATTGGGTAATCAGCAAATATATGAGAAATCCATCAAAAGGAATTTCAGGTTTATACCTACAGGAAAACCAAGTGTTCAAGTCACATGAGCTGAGGAAAAGGTGACAGATGCAGTAGGGTGAAGGTTATTTTAGTTTGTGAACATTTTGTAGCAAAAGAAGAAGCTTTTGACTAAGATATAGATAGCTCTTCAATATATTTGTTCAAACCTGACAAATAAAGGTTTATTGGGGTAATTGGATCATGGGATAATAAATATATTAGGTATGGTGGAAAAATCTAGTTAGCTATAGCCAGTATTGCAGTATTGATTTATTGTATTATTATTCATTATGTATTCTTACATGTACACACACACTTGCATACACTTACACACATCAACATCTACAAACATTGGGAAAACAAACATTGGGAAAACAAACATTGGGAAAACATAAGTGTCTTATATGCAAATAAGATAAGCTAATCATCTTCATGAAAGGAGAAGCATAATATCATCAAAGGATATGGGATATCAAGAGAGATAGTCTCTGGTTTATTCTTCAAACTTCTGATTATAGGATGTGACATATTTTGAAAAGTTTATGTTTATATACTTATTTCATATATATGGTATTCACATACAGCCAGTACACAAGAATATATACAGTTAAGTTAAAGACAGTCAAGTATGTTAAGTCTTGTCTCTATTCTTGGTATTGGAGGTATCTGAAAGGTTAAAAAAGGACACAGGAGTCTGTGAAGAGACGAGGTGTTAAGAGGAAACTTTAGTCACATAAGTTTTTATGAATAAAGGGTTAATATTGTGTCTCAGATAAGGAACACAATGATAATTAATAAAGTAATGTTCAAAATAAAATTATTTCTTATTAAAAAGGATAATAAAGTGATTAAACTTTAGAAAATGTATGATAAGTATGATAACACAATCATATAGGAACATATGTTTAGTATAATTGGTGAAAAGTTCTAACTAAAGAATAAATATTGTGATTGTCTATAGAATGGTAATTAATAATCACATTATATTTCAAAGTCGTGTTGCAATTTGTCATCACAAGTAATGTATTACACATATATATTCATACATATAGATATAAAGATATATATGTTGATATATGATGTTTATATAGATTATTGTATCCAAAGTACTATTATCTGATAGTTTGATAAATGTATTGAATATCAATATTTTAATAAGTCAAATATAAATATTGATACAATGTAAAGAGAAGTCTGATCTATAAATGAATGATATGGTACACTGTGATATTATAGTTTAGTTAATTGCCTAGTTTGGCTTAGCTATTAGGGAAAGAAAACTTATCTTCAATCAAGTCCAAGATTATGAGAAAGTTTGATATCAAATGTTAATAAAAAGACTTTAACAGTTACAAGAAGAAGATGTGCAGGAAAAGATAACCTGAAGGTATGATGCTATATGCTTAAGCTTATGCCAAGGACTGTGTTTAAAAATTATTACTGGAGGTTGGAACCTTTGATCAGCTGATGATTGGACAAATATAAAGACGTCCTCATCAATGTTTGGTGGAATCTTCTCTATTTCAAGACTTCAAGTTGTTTGGTGAGCAAAAGGGTTGTGAATGATAAAACCCGAACACAGATATTGTGTATCCAAGAGACTGAGATTCCAGGACTGAACCTTACTGACAAGCAGCAGGGATGATGTCAGAATTCACACTTGCCTTGCTTTTGCAGTATTGCTCCAGAAGTGTCACATGATTCTACAGTGACAGGTGGTCAAGGGAATTACCAAAGGAAACTCCTCTACAGTCTATGTCTTGGTAAAGTGAAACATAACATATGGACTTTGCTGTTATATCAATATCTTCACAATATGAACTTTAATGGACAATGTTATAATATCTGCACAACACGGAGGAAATCTAAAGGACTTTAAGTCAAGAACTACATTTGTGGTAATAAGCCTTCTATTATGACGGAAGAAGAGATGACCAGAAGACCAGACGATGAAAGAAGAGCCTTCATCAGGTGTAGGTTAGATAGTGGATCAAATTGTTTCCATCTTTGATCACAGTTTACCATAACATACCATAACGTTTACTAATGTCAAAATGTATCGCAAATTGATGAAATTATTATATGGACAATTAATGAAAATTAAGTTCCAGTATTCAGCAAAGAAGAAAGAAGATATAATCTAATTGAATGAATATTGTTGTATGGTATATCTTGAGAGTTCAAACAGATATTTCACTCTCAAAAGGGGGAAATGTTAAATATTATATATTTACAATATTCTCTAGCAGACATGGGGTTAACACTCTACTGACATCATAGTCTTATATTTTGGGTGCATGGGTGCGGTTAGAGTAGACCATTTTAGAAATCTCCTTACATAGCTACAAGATGGAAGGTAACACCCACTCTCATGAATATAAATGAGTAAGAAATACACATGTCTGGGTCTGTCTTTGGGAAGACCAGGGGAAGACCAGGAGGTCTGTCTTTGGGAACACCAGGGTGGGTGGTCCAGGCAGATGGACATCCATGGACGTCGTAACCAGCCCAAGTCCACCAACCAGATGACAAGCATGAACCAAGCTGTAACTACAAGATATCCAGATGATTTAACTTCTCTGAAGATGTAAGCTATTGACAATTGACTGATATTTGTGTTATTTGGACATTTTCCCTGTTCCTGTGTTTTCCTTCAAGATATTAATAAACCTCTACACTGATTTATAACAAGCTGACTTCTTCCTATCGTGGACAAGGCCAGGTCCGGATATTTAACAGTGGACACAAGTCTCACCAGCGAATACAAGATATTTAACACTGTTACATTGCTGTGTACATTATCCCTGCACTGTTACATTGCTGTGTACATTATCCCTGTACTGTGACATCACTGTGTACATTAACCCTGTACTGTGACATCACTGTGTACATTATCCCTGTACTGTGACATCACGGTGTACATTGTCCCTTTACTCTGACATCAATGTGTACATTATCCCTGTATTGTGACATGACTGTGTATATTATCCCTCTACTGTGACATTGCTGTGTACATTATCCCTGTACTGTGACATCACTGTGTACATTATCTCTGTACTGTGACATTGCTGTGTACATTATCCCTGTACTGTGACATCACTGTGTACATTATCCCTGTACTGTGACATCACTGTGTACATTATCCCTGTACTGTGACATCACTGTGTACATTATCCCTGTACTGTGACATCACTGTGTACATTATCTCTGTATTGTGACATCACTGTGTACATTATCCCTCTACTGTGACATCACTGTATACATTATCCCTGTACTGTTACATTGCTGTGTACATTATCCCTGTACTGTGACATCACTGTGTACATTAACCCTGTATTGTGACATCACTGTGTACATTATCCCTCTACTGTGACATCACTGTGTACATTATCCCTGTACTGTTACATTGCTGTGTACATTATCCCTGTACTGTGACATCCCTGTGTACATTAACCCTGTATTGTGACATCACTGTGTACATTATCCCTCTACTGTAACATCACTGTATACATTATCCCTGTACTGTTACATTGCTGTGTACATTATCCCTGCACTGTTACATTGCTGTGTACATTATCCCTGTACTGTGACATCACTGTGTACATTATCCCTTTACTCTGACATCAATGTGTACATTATCCCTGTACTGTGACATCATTGTGTACATTATCCCTGTACTGTGACATCACTGTGTACATTATCCCTGTACTGTGACATCACTGTGTACATTATCCCTGTACTGTGACATCACTGTGTACATTATCCCTGTACTGTGACATCACTGTGTACATTATCCCTGTATTGTGACATCACTGTGTACATTATCCCTCTACTGTGACATCACTGTATACATTATCCCTGTACTGTTACATTGCTGTGTACATTATCCCTGTACTGTGACATCACTGTGTACATTAACCCTGTATTGTGACATCACTGTGTACATTATCCCTCTACTGTGACATCACTGTGTACATTATCCCTGTACTGTGACATCACTGTGTACATTATCCCTGTACTGTGACATCCCTGTGTACATTAACCCTGTATTGTGACATCACTGTGTACATTATCCCTCTACTGTAACATCACTGTATACATTATCTCTGTACTGTTACATCACTGTGTACATTATCCCTGTACTGTGACATCACTGTGTACATTAACCCTGTACTGTGACATCACTGTGTACATTATCCCTTTACTCTGACATCAATGTGTACATTATCCCTGTACTATGACATCATTGTGTACATTATCCCTGTACTGTGACATCACTGTGTACATTATGCCTGTACTGTGACATCACTGTGTACATTATCCCTGTATTCTGACATCACTGTGTACATTATCCCTTTACTCTGACATCAATGTGTACATTATCCCTGTACTATGACATCAATGTGTACATTATCCCTGTACTATGACATCATTGTGTACATTATCCCTGTACTATGACATCAATGTGTACATTATCCCTGTACTATGACATCATTGTGTACATTATCCCTGTACTGTGACATCACTGTGTACATTATCCCTGTACTGTGACATCACTATGTGCATTATTCCTGTACTGTGACATCACTGTGTACATTATCTCTGTACTGTGACATCACTATGTGCATTATTCCTGTACTGTGACATCACTGTGTACATTATCTCTGTACTGTGACATCACTATGTGCATTATTCCTGTACTTTGACATCACTGTGTACATTATCTCTCTACTGTGACATCACTATGTGCATTATTCCTGTACTGTGACATCACTGTGTACATTATCCCTGTACTGTGACATCACTGTGTACATTATCCCTGTACTGTGACATCACTGTGTACATTATCTCTGTACTGTGACATCACTGTGTACATTATCCCTGTACTGTGACATCACTGTGTACATTATCCCTGTATTGTGACATCACTGTGTACATTATCCCTCTACTGTGACATCACTGTATACATTATCCCTGTACTGTTACATTGCTGTGTACATTATCCCTGTACTGTGACATCACTGTGTACATTAACCCTGTATTGTGACATCACTGTGTACATTATCCCTCTACTGTGACATCACTGTGTACATTATCCCTGTACTGTTACATTGCTGTGTACATTATCCCTGTACTGTGACATCCCTGTGTACATTAACCCTGTATTGTGACATCACTGTGTACATTATCCCTCTACTGTAACATCACTGTATACATTATCCCTGTACTGTTACATTGCTGTGTACATTATCCCTGCACTGTTACATCGCTGTGTACATTATCCCTGTACTGTGACATCACTGTGTACATTAACCCTGTACTGTGACATCACTGTGTACATTATCCCTTTACTCTGACATCAATGTGTACATTATCCCTGTACTGTGACATCATTGTGTACATTATCCCTGTACTGTGACATCACTGTGTACATTATCCCTGTACTGTGACATCACTGTGTACATTATCCCTGTACTGTGACATCACTGTGTACATTATCCCTGTACTGTGACATCACTGTGTACATTATCCCTGTATTGTGACATCACTGTGTACATTATCCCTCTACTGTGACATCACTGTATACATTATCCCTGTACTGTTACATTGCTGTGTACATTATCCCTGTACTGTGACATCACTGTGTACATTAACCCTGTATTGTGACATCACTGTGTACATTATCCCTCTACTGTGACATCACTGTGTACATTATCCCTGTACTGTTACATTGCTGTGTACATTATCCCTGTACTGTGACATCCCTGTGTACATTAACCCTGTATTGTGACATCACTGTGTACATTATCCCTCTACTGTAACATCACTGTATACATTATCCCTGTACTGTTACATTGCTGTGTACATTATCCCTGCACTGTTACATTGCTGTGTACATTATCCCTGTACTGTGACATCACTGTGTACATTAACCCTGTACTGTGACATCACTGTGTACATTATCCCTGTACTGTGACATCACGGTGTACATTGTCCCTTTACTCTGACATCAATGTGTACATTATCCCTGTATTGTGACATGACTGTGTATATTATCCCTCTACTGTGACATTGCTGTGTACATTATCCCTGTACTGTGACATCACTGTGTACATTATCTCTGTACTGTGACATTGCTGTGTACATTATCCCTGTACTGTGACATCACTGTGTACATTATCCCTGTACTGTGACATCACTGTGTACATTATCCCTGTACTGTGACATCACTGTGTACATTATCCCTGTACTGTGACATCACTGTGTACATTATCTCTGTATTGTGACATCACTGTGTACATTATCCCTCTACTGTGACATCACTGTATACATTATCCCTGTACTGTTACATTGCTGTGTACATTATCCCTGTACTGTGACATCACTGTGTACATTAACCCTGTATTGTGACATCACTGTGTACATTATCCCTCTACTGTGACATCACTGTGTACATTATCCCTGTACTGTTACATTGCTGTGTACATTATCCCTGTACTGTGACATCCCTGTGTACATTAACCCTGTATTGTGACATCACTGTGTACATTATCCCTCTACTGTAACATCACTGTATACATTATCCCTGTACTGTTACATTGCTGTGTACATTATCCCTGCACTGTTACATTGCTGTGTACATTATCCCTGTACTGTGACATCACTGTGTACATTAACCCTGTACTGTGACATCACTGTGTACATTATCCCTGTACTGTGACATCACGGTGTACATTGTCCCTTTACTCTGACATCAATGTGTACATTATCCCTGTATTGTGACATGACTGTGTATATTATCCCTCTACTGTGACATTGCTGTGTACATTATCCCTGTACTGTGACATCACTGTGTACATTATCTCTGTACTGTGACATTGCTGTGTACATTATCCCTGTACTGTGACATCACTGTGTACATTATCCCTGTACTGTGACATCACTGTGTACATTATCCCTGTACTGTGACATCACTGTGTACATTATCCCTGTACTGTGACATCACTGTGTACATTATCTCTGTATTGTGACATCACTGTGTACATTATCCCTCTACTGTGACATCACTGTATACATTATCTCTGTACTGTTACATTGCTGTGTACATTATCCCTGTACTGTGACATCACTGTGTACATTAACCCTGTATTGTGACATCACTGTGTACATTATCCCTCTACTGTTACATCACTGTGTACATTATCCCTGTACTGTTACATTGCTGTGTACATTATCCCTGTACTGTGACATCCCTGTGTACATTAACCCTGTATTGTGACATCACTGTGTACATTATCCCTCTACTGTAACATCACTGTATACATTATCCCTGTACTGTTACATTGCTGTGTACATTATCCCTGCACTGTTACATTGCTGTGTACATTATCCCTGTACTGTGACATCACTGTGTACATTATCCCTTTACTCTGACATCAATGTGTACATTATCCCTGTACTGTGACATCATTGTGTACATTATCCCTGTACTGTGACATCACTGTGTACATTATCCCTGTACTGTGACATCACTGTGTACATTATCCCTGTACTGTGACATCACTGTGTACATTATCCCTGTACTGTGACATCACTGTGTACATTATCCCTGTATTGTGACATCACTGTGTACATTATCCCTCTACTGTGACATGACTGTATACATTATCCCTGTACTGTTACATTGCTGTGTACATTATCCCTGTACTGTGACATCACTGTGTACATTAACCCTGTATTGTGACATCACTGTGTACATTATCCCTCTACTGTGACATCACTGTGTACATTATCCCTGTACTGTTACATTGCTGTGTACATTATCCCTGTACTGTGACATCCCTGTGTACATTAACCCTGTATTGTGACATCACTGTGTACATTATCCCTCTACTGTAACATCACTGTATACATTATCTCTGTACTGTTACATCACTGTGTACATTATCCCTGTACTGTGACATCACTGTGTACATTAACCCTGTACTGTGACATCACTGTGTACATTATCCCTTTACTCTGACATCAATGTGTACATTATCCCTGTACTATGACATCATTGTGTACATTATCCCTGTACTGTGACATCACTGTGTACATTATCCCTGTACTGTGACATCACTGTGTACATTATCCCTGTATTCTGACATCACTGTGTACATTATCCCTTTACTCTGACATCAATGTGTACATTATCCCTGTACTATGACATCAATGTGTACATTATCCCTGTACTATGACATCATTGTGTACATTATCCCTGTACTATGACATCAATGTGTACATTATCCCTGTACTATGACATCATTGTGTACATTATCCCTGTACTGTGACATCACTGTGTACATTATCCCTGTACTGTGACATCACTATGTGCATTATTCCTGTACTGTGACATCACTGTGTACATTATCTCTGTACTGTGACATCACTATGTGCATTATTCCTGTACTGTGACATCACTGTGTACATTATCTCTGTACTGTGACATCACTATGTGCATTATTCCTGTACTTTGACATCACTGTGTACATTATCTCTGTACTGTGACATCACTATGTGCATTATTCCTGTACTGTGACATCACTGTGTACATTATCTCTGTACTGTGACATCACTATGTGCATTATCCCTGTACTGTGACATGACTGTGTACATTATCTCTGTACTGTGTTCATTAACCCTATAATCGGCCTTCTCTGTGCACTTTGTGCCTTCTCTTGTGTCCTGAATGCAAACTAATCATGTACTATTGTCATCTAATCAGATTGTATCTTTCTACTGAAGGCCTTCTTGGTTACTTGTTACACCCACAGGTATATGAATGGATCAGTTACTGAACTACAGTCTAGATAAGCTCATGCTGTGACGATAGTTCTGCAAGTTGTGAATTCCACGGTTACGTATGAACAGATGTGTAACTTGCAAGGAACCAAAACTTGCCCCAAAGTCTTGTAACAAGACAGCGTGTGCCCCATCCGCCTGTAGCCGCAGCGGAAGACATGTTCTCCTTGCAGCCAGCACACAGGATATCCACGTCAGAGAGTGCGGCCTCCATTTTGTCACAGAGCGGCTCTGCGGCCCTCGTCATTCATCCCGCTCTACCAATCGGGGCGCTCTGCACACGCAATTCCTCCTGTAGAGTACGGGCGGAAGCGGCCTACGTCCGATGGTCCACAGCCACCACTCCCATCTCCCGCTGTACGAGCAGGGCGTGCGGATTCCACAGCCGCTGCTCCTCCCACTCCCTGACGTCACCGTGTGGGCTGAAGTCGCCGCTTCCTTGCAGTCAGTAGAGGTAGCGCGCACGGCGACGTCCCGGGGCTGTGTCAGTTACTGAGATCACACAGACGCGCAGAAGCCAGGCGTAGACCAGGACCAGTACCGGAGACAACATGGGTGAGTCTCCGGCCTGCGCCTGCATGTGCAGGGGGACCGAGCTGAGGGCCCTGTGTATGCTGCTCAGTGATGGAGGGAAGAGGCCCCGCAGAGAGGAGGAGGGGGAGGACGGGCACTGTGTGTGGAGCTCTGCGGAGTGACGGGCCTGCTGCTGACATGCGGGCTGCCGGGACGGGGCATATGTGTGCGGAGAATGAGGCCGCCAGCTGCAGTGTGTGCCAGGACTTCATGGTGCCTTCTAGGACTTGGCTGCTACTTCAGTGTGTGAGCCCCTGAGCTGATGTGTATACAAGGCTTTCATGGTATGAATGGAGACATGGACTCTTCCACTATGCCTGTGTGGGTGGTTACTTGTTATGGTCTCTTCCAGTCCTGTGTATCATGAGGGCGCAGTGTTGTTTGTATCACTTGGCGCATTGTTTAAACCTGTCAGTGTGGTAGTAGGCCTGTGCCCTACTCCTCCGTACATCACCCCTTGCCTTCATAGTAGTAGTGCCCAGGGCAAGTATCTCCTCTCATTCATGCCCGCCACTGTGTGTCTACCCCACATTATAATGACAAAAGTGGAGAGTGTCACAGCGGTTAGTCTGGTATTATAAAATGGCGCAAGGTCTAAATCTGCTGCTATATCTGATACATTCCCTACCGTAGCTCTGGTGTGTAGCTGGGGACAAAGTTGTTCTTTACAAGTCAGGAGAAAGATTTTAATCTCCGTTGTGTCATTATATTCTACATTGACAATTGCGCATCAATATTTATTTCCCCTCGACATTCAGTGACGTTATTCTGTAGCCATGTCACCTGGTGTGGTGATCATTCCGGGCTGGTGAAGGATGACTGTTCTGTAACAGTAGGGGAACCGGCATATAACGTCGTATTTGGCATACTCTTCAGCCATTGACATCACTTCCCTCACAGAGGAATTTAGAATCTACTTTACTGCCGCTCAGACTAGTAGCAGCGTCACAGGAAGACCAACTGTACAGCAGAGCTCATCGAAAAACGTGCTAAAAAAACAATCTGCTGGGCCTATAAGTAATGGTGCCTATAAGTCCTTCAGAGGGCAGGCTGCGGATTATGGGAGCCTGTATCCTGCCTATGGAGGATAGTCATGGAATGGCTTGTGTCAGCTGACAGGGAAGCCAACCTGGTGTGTTGGGTCACTTTTACTTATTTGGTTATTCTATGTTAATGAATAGAAGTTCACGGTATTGAAAGTTTATTTTTGAGCATTCATTACTTAAATTGGTAAGTTAACACTAGCGCTTGATTCCCATTTGGGGTTTCTGACCCCGAATCCACTTAAAAATGTGAAGAGAAGTCCTTTTTCAGGCGGAAAACCCGGCGATATCCAATATAGTCTATGGGGTCCACGGGTTTCTGTGGGTAACCGCTTTTCCTTCTGGTTAGCTTTCCGTTTTTCAGGTTCCCCAAGTGAACCCAAAGAACGGTAAGCAGAATGCTAGTATGAACTTAGTGTTAAAGGGGTTATCTGATGTTAGCAAAAATTGCGGCACAGACAAGCCAATGGTGTAAATTACAAAATTAGTGTGACGCTGGGTTCACACCTGCGTTCAATGTGTCCGTACTATGGTTTCCGTCTTCTGCATGGCAGAAGACGGAAACCATAGATCGGGTCCGGCCGTGCGCGGCGGTGAGCGTTTTAGGCTCTCCGCCGCAAAACCGGATTTTTTTATCCGGACACAGAGTACTGCATGTCCGACTCTGTGTCCGGATTATAAAACCCGGTTTCGCGGCGGAGAGCGCAAAACGCTCACTGCCGCGCACGGCCGGACAGCTTTCTCACCCATTCAAATGAATGGGTGAGAGAGTCTCCTGCAGGTTTCCGTATCCTGCCTGTGTTTTAGGCAGGAAACGGAAACCTAAGTACGGAGACCGGGCCGCAGATGTGAACGAGCCCTTACTTACCTTTTGACTGGTCTGTTGCTCCATTGCTGCCATTCGTATTGCCCTCAGCTCTCTATGTATTGGGCTGCAATGATGGCATCACAATGTACAGTGCTAGTGGTGTGAACCAAGTAAAAAGTGGCTGGTGATGGAGCAGCTGAGGATTTCTCAAGTAATGCTTATTTCACACTATGAATTGCTTTTTCCTCAATTTTTTGCAAATCTCAGAAAACTCTTTTAATGCTTGTTTTTTTTTTACTTTCTCCGTGGACTAAGACTAGCTTGCATGCTTAGACTGGTGAGGTGTGCACGTTTACTGACATGTCAAGGGTGGGAAAAGTTGCTGTCAGACACTTTTGGAAATTTGTCTCTGATGGGGAACAAAGGATGGGTATGGAAAAATCTTGATTCCTCTTACCTCAGAAGGAAGTCAGTGACATATTGCATTGTGATCGAATCGGAGGATGGCTACATCTGCTGCCTCATTGACTCTGCTCCAGTCAGCAGACACGTTCATGTAGTAGATGTATGCAAAGTCCCTAATAAACATGTCACGTCTGGCTAACTCCTGGTGACATTGTGACATGACGGGCAGATTGCTTTTACTTGTAAACAAAAAATTCTGCTCTTAATGTCTTGTGGGTTAATGTCAGACAACTTATTCTCAACCCACTAAGGAAAACTGCCGGAGGATGGGTTTGATTGTAATGGAGGCTGTGGGAACGGAAGTTTCTCCAATTTCTATACTCTGGGCTGGACACCAGGAAACGACTCCTCCCTCATAACATTGCTAGGGATGGAAGGGTTTGGCTGTGGGTGGCTGTCAGAGACCAGCATTACCTAATTTATGTCTGGGGGCTGCATAGCTTTCCTACCGGAAAGGCAGACGACCATACCTCAATGTGGGAGGAAATGGAAGAACAGGAATTGGAAGGTGAACCTTTTTTTTTTTTTTTCTCCCCCCTTGTAGTTACTGCTTCTTGTTGTGTTGCCTCTGCTTTTCCGTTCATACATCTTAAGTTGTCCTGTAGTGTCAGTCAGCGATGATCCTTTACTTCTCTGAACACTGAGTTGGCGTTAGAAAACAGTCTTAACTTTTACAGTCAATGCCTATGAAACTATGGCAACAGTTTCCTGCAAGAACTATATTTGTTTGAGGAGTAGAAAGTCTCAGTTCTGGAAGTGATGCCGTCTGTGACTTGTGTGTAAGTATGTGGCATATAAATGCCAAGTATGACTTTTCTTGGTTAAGTTACATATTTCCTGAAAGTGAAGGATCCTGATCTCTAGTAGGGTCATTAGTCATTGTTTAATGAAATGTCTGACAGTATATCCCTCTCCCCAGGATTTTCAGTCATGGTACGGTTTCAGTAATAGCTTGTCTCATGAAGGCTCCTTTTACATAGCTTATAACATATACTGCCATATACTGCAGCAGTTACTGAACCATCCTGTGGGGTATTGCTGTAGAGTTTGTACTTAATGTTGTTTCAGTACATGGTTTTAGTATGGACGACTACTGACCCGTCCCAGTGATACGTTTGTGTGTGTGTATATATCATATTCTGCCTTCTCTACTGACACAGCTACAATAACTTCTTTAGGAAGTGAGAAGCTTCAACGTGAAGCTGCATTGGCCGAATGTCGCATGCATATTTATACCGTAATAGGTGTTATTTTTTTTATCTGGTGGTAATAATTCTTCAGCTGCTGTTTTTATCCTCTTGGGATATAATTAGTATTAATTTGATTATATTGTACATTGTTTTTGTAAGTTATATTTTGCTTCTATGTATCATGTCCTATATTAAACTAGGGTTAGTGTATCAGATTTGGGGAGGTATTTCTGTCGTTTCACCTGTTTGAGGCACTTCATATTTTCTTCTTCGGTTTGTGATGTAGTTTGCCATGTGGCAGTGTGATATATTTTTTCTCTGGGTAGGGTCATTGCTATGCATTTTTTATTAAGATTATGATAAGGTGGACTCCAATACAGAATATGTTGTCCAGGCTTTTTGATGTTTAACATTTCTGTATGTGTATATTCTTTGCAGTTGCTTTCACACTGTCTCAATTCTTTTATTCTTGCTACAACATGAAGTGACAATTGGGTGAATGTCACTTGCATGTTTCTAAGTTCTTTTGCTGTGTAGACCCCTGATGTGGGACTTGGCACATTTACTGAGAATAAGCTAATATTTGGAGGTATAAATTGAGTTCAGGTAAAAATAAATAAATCAATAGTATCAGCATTCTTGTTTTATTTTAATGCCCATCCCTCCTCTATGCTTACAATTGTACACGATAGAATAGTAAGAAAGCTATCCAGTACAATGGATTATAAAGCAGTTGTACAAACGAAAATATCATTTCTGAAGGATAAAGTTGTTTCCTAATCTAGTTTACTGACTGTGGAGCTTCTGAAGCAAATGGTGTGTTGTGACTATAGAACTTGAAGGAGGGTCCGAACAGAGGTCTAAAGCCTAATGTATGCCCAGCCCAGAAACTTGGGTTGTGACTGACAGATGAATTCCCATGATTCTCATCCTAGTCAGAGATAAAGGTAGTGCTCTCATTTGTTTAGCCTATTTCTCCATTCATGTCTGCCAGAAACTGAAAGATATACTTCGGATTTATTTTTATGTTCTTGCTAAATTTTCTTCTACGGTTAAATTGTACCTAATATGATTACACAGTGAAGTCAGCCCCACGTTACAGGAAGCAGTGTCTTCAACCACACTTTTTTCAGACTGTACATTAAGCGGATATTGCTACCTTGGACATTTATAGCACACTTGCAAGTTATGATGTAAATGTCTGATAGATGTTGGACACATAAAGGACCTGCACCTATATAGCAACTGGGTCCTCAGTGGTAAGGTAGGGTGGCCACCAAATACAGTTGAAGTGGGAATATGGCAGAGGACATGCGTATAAAGATAAGCCCTTTCTAATTGTGTTCTTGGTAAGGAGCTGCTCTAACTAGCACTACCTTGTCACATATGGACCATCCTATTGAGTGTGTCTGTCAAGGGTCTATTCACTCCACTGATTCTGCAAACTGAGCGTAAATCGCACCCCAACACAATTCACGCATTTCAAATATACAATTCATCCACTACTTCCATAGTACATGTGGTTGGTTGAAGTCCAAGCTAAAATTATACAGTACCCTACAGTGTTGATCCAGGGGAAGGCAAAAAATTCCATGAGGCTTATGCCAATTGCCATTTCAGGGGCAAAAATTCCTTCTTGACTCCACCTGGAAAATCTAGAACCAATCACCACTTCCTGGGTCAGTGACTTACTAGGCTCCATAGTAGCCTCACTGACATATACCTGCATTATTCTAACAGTTGGATACAAATGCACTTTGAAAATGTAACAGGTTCATGGAAAAAATACAAAATGCTATTAATTTTAACAATTTTAATTCGAAGGGGTCCAGTGCTCTATATGAAAAACATATATAAAAGACGACAAGCAGAACCATTTTTAAAACAAAAGGAGAAAAAAAATTGAAAAAGCTGATAACTTAGAGCTCTTTTGTTTCCATGGAGCTTGGAAGATCTCTTAGATGAGTTGGGCACACACAGTGTTTGCTGTCTTCCAAGGTGTAACAGTTCCAAAGCCTTTATAGTTTTTTACAATGGTGAACTCCTTGCTTGTGATGACACACCCAATGCCAGGGATCTCCCCTTTTCCTCCTTTTCACATCTTGCAAAGCTAACAAATGAGCTGTTCCATCACTGTCCTGTAGAGCTGGGTGCCACAGAGGTCTGAGGTCACTGTCTGGCTTCATAATGTATTGTATAGTTGCACGGTGGTTTTTATCGCAAAGTGGGCATGGGATTTGCTGGAATCCCATCCACTTTGCCTGTACTGTAAAACGTTGTTACCACTGCAGGCAAATCGCTGCGTTTCTGTTCTGTAGGGCCCTGCCTTAAGGGGATTTTCCAGGATAAACTGTTTTTGGCAAGGAGGCCGGGAAGGTGGAAAAAAAAAAAAACAACAAACATGGTCTCCGTTACTCTGGGGTCTTGTTTTGGCGGAAGTCCATTCTGCATGTGACCACTGAGGCCAATCAGCGGCCTAAGGAAAGGACATGGGAAGTCACAGGGGACATGTGCAAATAGCGTCCTTTACTCAGGCTGCTGATCACTTGCAACCGGGACTTAGTAGGGAACATTGGATACAGCGGGACTATTGAGTGTGTTTTGTGTTTTTTTTTTTGTTTGTTTGTTTGTTTTTTTACCCCTCACCTTTCTTGCCAAAAGCGGGTTATTCTGGACAAACCCTTTAAGTTTAATGAGGGGAATGTACTAAAAAATACTATTTTTTATTTTTTATTTTTTTTTATTTTTTTATTTCTCTCTTTCTATTAGTCTCTGCAGGGGAAGCATATAGCTATTTGTAGCTTCCCTTTGACAGTAAATGCAAATTGTGAGGAGTTGTAGGGGTTTGACCCATGGTGCTCCTTCAGAGAAGGGTTGTCGACATGAGACATCTCAAACCCATCTAAGCTTATGTCTCAGTGTAAATTGAGCCCTTGTTCCTATAGGGTCTTACCTTGAATTAAACTTCTCATGTGTGCTCCCTTCATCTCTATGGTACTGCCGAAGTTAGCAGATTGCTGTACTTGATTTCTCTATAGCCCTCCCATAGAAACAAATGGAGGAGCAGCACCCCTCATGTGTGACACTCGTTCCATTCAAACGGGGAGCTCAGATCTTAGTTTGTGTTATGCGTGGCCCAACCGCCGGCACTCTCGCTGATCAAACACATTCCCTATCCTGTAATAAAACCTCCTTAATGATTTCTTTCATATACCTAGGTATTTACACACTGAAATAATATTGGTAACTTGATAGTAATCACATAGCCATACTTGCCTTTCTGTGTGTAAGATATATTACATTTCTCCATGCAGAAGCAACCCTTTGTCTTTTCTTCCCTGTGTGTTAGGAGACTGTTCACTCATGCTTCAGGAATTTCCTCTTCCGGCTCTCATGCATTTCTTACGGTTTTCCTTTTTAACTTTCTCATGTATCATATATAGTAGGTGTATATCCCTTGCTGGGCACATGGCTGCCTTCAAACTTTGCAAAAAAATCTCATTCAAAAAGGTTTCTGGATTTCAGAAAACTTTATCAGGAAGTTCTCTGTGATCAACGTATGATCAAGGGATCCCTTTGGGAATGTAGAAACTTTAATGTTCTATTTTTTTGACTTTTTTTTTTTTTTTGTTACATTTTGCCCATTTATATAAAGATTGTAATCTACTGCATAACATGGGCTCTTCAGGTGTGAATGTCGCTGTGGATTTGCAGACAATTTCCACAGTGGGAAATTCTCTGTTGTCTGAAAATGGCCTCAGGCTTGGCATTTACCTTTACTTCTGTGACTTCTAGACAAGCACTGGTGATGCATAGTCTTAGAGAGAATTTCCATGCTGTATTATTGTGCAAAATGCAAATTGCAATTACTCGACTGTGTACCAGACTTTATAGGGACACAAGTATTTTTATTTTTTTTAAAGGGGCTCTATCAGCAAAATTTTATTAGTGTTTTGTAAGTGTTTTGTAGAAACAGGAGCTAGACATGCTACAGATGTTAGACATGTGTGACCGGAACCACAATAACCGACGTTGAATCTTTGGGTGACTAGTTTGAGGAACTAATAAGCAACACATTGGATCGATATGCAACTGCTAGCATTCCAGTGCAAGCTGTGTGTAATTCAAATTTAATTATTATATATATTTTTTTTTTTTTTTTTTTTTTTAAAAATCTAAATATGTTGGTACTTGTTTAGAGATGAGCGAGTACTGTTCGGATCAGCCGATCCGAACAGCACGCTCGCATAGAAATGAATGGACGTAGCCGGTACGTGGGGGGTTAAGTGGCCGGCCGCCGTCAAAGCGGAAGTACCAGGTGCATCCATTCATTTCTATGGAGCGTGCTGTTCGGATCGGCTGATCCGAACAGTACTCGCTCATCTCTATACTTGTTGCCTTATTTTGGCTATTCATATGCTTGTTCTTTAAGCTGAACTATATCACTGGTATCAGGTTTTCACAGCCATTTAAAGGCAGAATAGAATCAAATTAAAAATCTGAATGTAGTGAATGAGAACACAGCCTTATTTCTAGTCCCTTCTACAGCTTTTTACCATTTGCAGCATAATTGTTTCCTCAGAATCCAATAATCTATCTGGTTTAGGACAGAAGGTTCAGCTCTTGAGTGTCACTTTTCAGACTTGTGATCATTGTATGGTAGGAGCCATAACCAGCAATATTGTAAATCACTGGAATATTTACAAAGGCAAGAGTTTTGTACACTAGTCTTAAAAATCCCTGCACCGCTGGCAGATTCTCCTGACTTTTATAATAAGACACAGGGCTTCTCATAAATTGGGCACATCCTCTTGTAGGCTGTGCATCCACACTGACGGCTCAGCTGTAGCTCACATAGTTATCATCAGTTATGCCAAAACCAATATAATGGCAAGGTCAGTGGCCATGCCCACAGCACACCCTCTCCACATCCCTCTTTGGAAAGTGGCATATAAGCTTGGTAATCTGCAACATGGGGAATTTACTTTACCCTTTATGATAGGAAACTCACGTAAATGGGAATCACATCTTTGGCACATGGGCCTTTTGTGTACCAGAGATGTGCCGCCTCCCTCCTTGTGTGCCAAGGACACCACTTTTTATGAAAGTGGGGGAGGTGTGTACCAAAGTAGGACATCAGGGTGGAGTTGCATTGGTCTGAAAAAAATTACATAGCTCATTCCAGAAAACTGCTGAGAGTTTTATATAGTAAATTTATACCACTTCCTGAATGTCATAGACTTCCATTCTGGTCGTTCAGTGGAGGGTGTGACCACTGAGACCTTAAGGGTTGGTTCACATCTGCTTTTGTATTCGGTCCGAGGAGAGTCCGCATGAAGACCCCCCCGAACGGAATACAAACGAATCATGCAGATATTTGAGTCCCATTGAACAGATCATTGCCAATTAGAAATGTGCTCCATACCCATTGAACAGAGGCAAACTTGTTAGCAGGATATCCCTTTAAGTTCAGGTTGTGTTTAACAGCAGAGACAGACTGTGGGATGTGTGGATGAGACTGTTCTTGTTACAGGCTGTCTATATTCAGAGAGCCTGTGTGTCTGCTAAAAACATCACCTCGGCAAGTGATTGAACTTATGATTTCTCCTGCATCTCTCGGGATTATTGCCTGCTTTATTCTTCCAGGGATGAAATCACTTGTGGGATGTCAGTAACATTCTTCATATGCTATTTGGGATGTATTTCTGTATTTCCTATATACTTGGCTGTATGTGTGCTGGGTCGATCTTTGCAGCATTACAATTTCTATATGGGCTGCTTTGTTGGGTGTCTGTAAGTAGTGGTACCATTGAAATAGGGCTCAAGGAAGGCTATAGAAACAGGTTGCGTAGCTGAATCCAAGGATTAAACATCTGTTCTACAGCAATTGATGTGACTATGGCTGTCAGTCATTTATGAAGGAGTCAAGAATTGGTGGTTTGGCCTTCTGACCCATAGACTTGTCTCCCCAAGTGCCAGATGTAGGGGTAAAAGCACAGCACCACTGGAATCTGAAGCAGTGGCTTGATGAATCACAATTCTGACAGTCTGATGGACAAGTCTGAGTTTGGAGCGATTCAAGAGAAATGAAGGGAAATCTTCATGCTTCATTATAGAAAGACATTTTGGACTATTGTATGCTCTCTACTCTGCTCAAAAGAAATAAAGGGAACACTTAAGCAACAGGATGTAACTCCAAGCAACACTGATTGACAATCAATTTCTTCATGCTGTTGTGCAAATGGAATAGACAATAGATGGAAATTACTGGCAATTATTGAGACACACTCAATAAATGAGGGTTCTGCAGGTGGGGATCACAGACCACATCTCAGTACCAATGCTTTCTGGATGATGTTTTGCTCACTTTTGAATGTTGGTTGTGCTTTCACACTTGTGGTAGCATGAGATGGACTCTACAACCCACACAAGTGGCTCAGGTAGTACAGCTTATCCAGGATGGGACATCAATGCGAGCTGTGGCAAGGTGATTTGCTGTGTCTGTCAGCGTGGTGTACAATGGCTGGAGGCGCTACCAGGAGACAGGCCAGTACATCAGGAGACCCGGGCCGTAGGAGGGCAACAACCCAGAAGTAGGACCGCTACCTCAGCCTTTGTGCAAGGAGGAACAGGAGGAGCCCTGCCAGAGCCCTGAATAATGACCTCCAGCAGGCCACAAATGTGCATGTGTCTGTACAAATGGTTAGAAACAGACTCCAGGAGGATGGTATGAGGGCTCGACGTCCACAGATCGGGGTTGTGCTCAAAGCCCAGCACCGTGCAGGACGCTTGGCATTTTCCACAGAACACCAGGATTGGCAACTTTGCCACTGGCGCCCTGTGCTCGTCACAGATGAAAGCTGGTTGACACTGAACACATGTGACGGAGTCTGGAGACGCCATGGAGAGTGATCTGCTGCCTGCAACATCCTTCAGTATGACTGGTTTGGCAGTGGGTCAGTAATGGTGTAGGGTGACATTTCTTTGGAGGGCCGCACAGCCCTCCATGTGGTCGCCAGAGGTAGCCTGCCTGCCATTAGGTACCGAGATGAGATCCTCAAACCACTTGTGAGACCATATGCTGGTGCGGTTGGCCCTGGGTTCCTCCTAATGCAGGACAATGTCAGACTTCATGTGGCTGCAGTATGTCAGCAGTTCCTGGAAGATGAAGGAATTGAAGCTATGGACTGGCCCACCCGTTCCCCAGACCTGAATCCGACTGAGCACTTCTTGGACGTCGTGTCTCGCTCCATCCACAAATGTCACGTTACACCACAGACTATCCAGGAGTTGGCAGATGCTTTAGTCCAGGTCTGGGAGGAGATCCCTCAGGAGACCATCCGCAACCTCATCAAGGCATTGTACGGAGGTCATACAGGCAGCACGTGGAGGTCATACAGGCAGCACGTGGAGGACACACACACACACACACACACACACACACGCACACACTACTGAGCCTCATTTTGACATGTTTTAAGGACATTACATTAAAGATGATCAGCCTATAGTGTGTTTTTGCACTTTAATCCAGGCCTCCATTGGTTAATAAATTTGATTTCCATTGATGATTTTTGTGTGATTTTCGTGTCATCACATTCAACTTTGTACAGTACAAAGTATTCAATGAGAATGTCAGTCATTCAGATCTAGGATGTGTTATTTGAGTGTTCTATTTACTTTTTTGAGCTGTGTGTGTGTATATATATATATACACACACACACACACACACTATAATTCTTGACTAGTTAACTTTAGGACTTGGAGCATGTAGACATATAATCTTACAATACATATATTCCAAGCTATTCTAAACACTTGTAATGATAAAACCAGACTACTAGAGTTTCCATGTATTATTTTTTCCCCTTTGGCAGAGAAGTAGCAATTCACAATCCCATCACACTGATAGACTTTAGTTCTAGCTACCTCTGAGTTTATTGGATTTAGTCACGTCATTTTAGCAGTTTGAGCTTGTTCACCTCTTTGACATAATTAAAACAATTGTGCACTGTCATTTTATTCCCATCATTTTAGTTTGAAAAATGATGCAAAAAGTACAAAAAAAGTTAGAAATAAAGGGCACAAAGTTTGCAACCATTCCGTGGCTACTTGTAGTGGGAGTAGACTAATAAATTGTGGACTGTTTAAAGTTAAAAGGTAGGAAGTTACCCCCACTGATAGTGAGAACTGAGCTATTTTACACCCCAGTTTTAACGGAGCGGCAGGTTGAAAATGCTTGCCCCTGCTCCATTCATTTGAATGGTAACCGCTAAACATGGGAGGTATCCTCTTGTTATCAGCATTACCCTTTTAATTTCAGAGCAATCTTATTTTTGCATACAAACGCAGAGGGAGAGATTTTCTATTGAAATTTTACTGAATATTTTAGTTTCTGAACCTTATCTGGCTAGTGTTGCAGGGCTTAGAAAAGGGACTTTGCTAAAGCTGTGATGCTGTGTGCCAAAAACTGCGGCAGAATTTGATCACTTTTTTTTGTCATAATGTAAGCCAATTAATAAGTGAAATTTAAACTATACTGTCTAAAGATATGTCAGACTTATCAAATCACTATGGATGCTTTGATAAATGTGGTGCAGTATAGCACTGTGTAGTTTAAGACCTACACGGGGGGTTACTAAGAAAAAAGGCACATCACTTTGCACCAGAAATGCATAAGAACCCCTGTCTTGATAAAGTCTCTCCACTATCAGGAACTCTGTCCCATTATCTGTGCTTGCAGACTGCCATGTGCGAGTTCAGTGTGCAATCCTAGTTTTTCCCCGGATAGCGCACTGACCCATTAATTTCTATTGGCCCATGCAACTGACAGTGTATTACAAGGGGACAGTGTGCAGGCCGTCAGTCTGAGCTGCAGAACTCTGGACAGGTCTTATTCCTGTCTGTTTTTGCCAGTGCATGGGCAGCACACGTCAATAACGGCTTTCAGCCAGCCCACGGCTGTCTGCAAGAGGCCTTAGAATCTATTATAAGAAAAGCATGTTACAAATGGTGGTTGTTGTGTAATTCTGTAAAGATATAAAATGTCATGCTGTATGAGCTGGACTACAAAATATAAAACAAGCTGCATAGATTTCATCAGAATAGATAATAAATGTGTATGTGATTGATAGGGGTCCTGACCTCTGGAACTTCCAGTGATCTTGAGAACAAGGGTCCCCACGACTCCTTTATAAATGTAGTGTTAGTGTTCTATAGGACTGATGGAGTCCAGCACCATATCCGTTCCATAAATGTGAATTGGAGCCATGGTCACATTACCATTCCATTCAAACAGGGTCCTCGGGGACCTTGTTGTGTTTGCTTGAGGTCTAACCACTGAGACCTCCAATGTTCATGCCTTTTATTTCCTTTGAAATGCTCATAAATCTTTATAGGAAAAGCCTAGGGGGGCTAAAAACCAATGATGAGGTCTAGGGCTGGGCAATTAATTGAAAAATAATCAAATTTGAAAGGCAGCACATATAATCGATGCAAACTTGCTGACATCGATTTGTTTCTATCATTTTGTATCCACGCATTTCTGTCGCACACTGCCAGTGGCTAAAGGATGCAACGAGCTGTACATTATCCATTCAGGATCGGTGAATAACCAAAAACAAAATTCAGTGACTTGGTGTGGCACGTAAAAATAGTTCATTAATTGTAACAGAGGTAACATGTTTCATCATGATTTTGATTTTGGTTATAATCTCGTTTTCTAAATGTAGTCATCCATTTTACCTTTCAGAGAGACTTTATAAAGTCGGGGATCTTAAAAATGCATGTTCTTCACAGTGGTTATATTTTAAGGTTAAACTTTTGTGGGAGGCATTGGCAATGTTATATTCATTGTTTTGTCATTTTATAGTAACACGGTAATAACATTTAACTTCTGACTTTGAAGGGTTATGGGTATTTTTAACCAGTTTTCCAGTGCACAACACCAGAGTGACATTAGTTATTTGCTACAATAGACAATTAGATCAAAGTTATTAAAATGTGTCGTACAAGGACTCAATGAGGTAGATTTGTTAATACTGTTCAAGTTTTAGGCAATATACTTGAAGTAGACATGCCTCAAATTTATCCCAGATGCTGGATAAAAAATTTGTTGCATTGTTACTGTCTAGTTTAAAGGGAATTTCCAGGCAAAAAAAAACAACATATTTCCTATCTATCTATCTATCTATCTATCTATCTATCTATCTATCTATCTATCTATCTTTCTTTTTTAACCCCTTCCCGACCCATGTGGTACTATTACCACATGGATGTCTAGTGCTTCACGACCGATGTGGTAATAGTACCACATGGATGTAAACAATCCCCGCAGCGCAGTGCGGGCGTTCTTGGAGCAGGTGTTAGTTGTATCTGACACCTAACAGCCTGCTCCATCCCCCTCCATCAGACATGAGTGCTGATTTTGGGTTTTAACCCGTTGATTGCCGTGATCAAACATGATCACGGCAAACAACGGGTTGCCCGATCTTGTAGGGATCCCCGGCACCCCCCGCTGCGAGATCGGGGGGTGCTGGTATCCCTACCATGTAGCCAGGGGTCTGATTAGTCACCCCTGGCAGTCCTGAGTCCCACTTACCTTTCTTATCCTGTGCGGGATCTCCTGAAGATAAGCTGTCCCGTCCGTCTGCACGAGCCGAGAGCTTCACTTCCTGTTTACAGAGTGAGACGTGCAGGCTCTTACTGAAGCCTGTGACTCACTCTGTAAACAGGATCAGTGATGCAAGCTTCACTCATGCAAGTGTCCCATAGAGACACATGAAAAAGTTAAAAAAAAAAAAAAAGTGGAAAAAAAAAAAAAAAAAGTGTTTTGAAACAATTAATAGTTATCAAGCCCCAAAAACCCTTTTTTTCTATAGAAAATGAATTATATAAAAAAAAACCTAAAAATTAATAAAAACAATACATATTTGGTATCGCCGTGTCCGTAACAATCTGTACAATAAAACTGAAACAATATTTAATGTACACGGTGAATGACGGAAAAAAAAAACGGAAAAAACCCGCCGGAAGTAGTGATTTTTCGCCATCTCACCTTACAGAATGTGCTATAAAAAGTGATCAAAAAGTCAAATGCACCTCACAACAGTACCAATAAAAAGCACACATTGTCCCGCAAAAAATAAGCCCCCAACCAACACTGTCAACCAAAAAATAAAAATGTTATGCCTCTCAGAAGATGGCGATGCAAAAAACATTGATTTATGTCTCCAAATGTGTTTTTATTCTGCAGAATTAGTATCGCATAAAAAAATAATATAAATGAGGTATCGCCGTAACCGTACCGACCCACAGAATAAAGATAATATGTTACTTATACTGTACGCTGCATGGTGAAAAATTTACAAGGTAAAACGCAATACCGGAATTGATTTTTTTTATTTAAATCCAGCAAAAAAAGAGTTAATAAAATGTATTCAGTAAGTTGTAGGCACCCAAAAATGGTGTCATTACAAAATACATCTCATCCCGCAAACAACAAGCCCTTATATGGCTGCGTCACCAGAAAAGTAAAGAAAATATAGCATCTAGTAATGCAAGAATAAAAACCCGCAAAAATCGCCAAATCATTAGAATACAACTGGCGGCGTCAGGAAGGGAATATATAAGCTGTGCGAGCGAATATCAGGGGACACCCCAGATTTAGAGCTTACGAGGGAAAATATACCAGAAGTGACCCCCAGAGTGACTCCCCCAATTATAGGAGCTACTGGGACATAGTAGGAAATTCGGTGTTTGCAATGTCCTCCACACAGCTTATATATTCACTCTTCGCCATCCGCTGTGCAGTCACGTCTGGGATACTAATACTCACTACACCCCCTGATAAATTCTTTGAGGGGTGCAGTTTTCAAACTGGGGTCACACCTTTGGGGAATCCACTTTTCTGGTACCCTACAGGCTCTACAAACATGACATGGCGTCCAGATACCAAACATCTGAATCTGCGCTCCAAAAGCCGCATCGCGCTCCTTCCCTTCTGCGCCCTGCTGTGTGCCCAAACTGCATTTTATGCCACATATATGACACATGTATGACACTGGTGTACCCCGGATAATGCACGTAATGTCATATGTGGGTATAAATTGATATTAGGGCACAGCCAGACACAGAAGGGAAGAAGGGTTATTGGGTTTTTGTAGCACAGACTTAGACGGTTTGTTTGTTTTTTTTTGGATGCCATGACACTTTTGCAGAGACCCTAAAATTGCCCTTACAGAATGGGGTCACTTCTTGGGGAATTCCAGTTCACTGGCACCTCCAGGGCTCTGCAAAAACATCATGGCACCCAGAAAGTCCCTCTAAATCTGTACCCCAAAAGCTAAAAAGCGCAGTGCTCCTTCCCTTCTGAGCCCTGCTGTGTGCCCAAGCAGCAGTTTATACCTACATATATAATTTTTTGCCCCTCAGGATGGCCCACTTAATAGTTTTAAGAGTGCAGGTCTCTGACAACACGAAGTGGGTGCAACGTATTGGGCACCGAAATGGCAGATTTCTTTAAAAATTAAAATTTTCATTTTGTACATTAATTTTTGGGAAGCATTTTTAGGCTCAAAATGATAATACCCCTTGATTCATTCCTTGACAGGTGTAGTTTCTAAAATGGGGTCACTTTTGAGGGGTTTCCATTGTATTGGTACTTTAGGGGCTCTGCAAATGCGACATGGCACCAGAAAACTGCCCTCAAAAGCCAAATAGCCCTCTTTCCATTCTGAGCCCCGCCATGTTCCTATACAGCAGATTATGGCCACATATGGGGTATTGCCGTGTTCAGGAGACATTGTGTGACAAACTGGGGGGCTTTTAATTCTCTAACTACTTGTAAAAATTAAAAATATGGCGCTAAATGGACGATTTATTGGAAAAAAGTAATTTTTCATTTTCACATCTCAATGGTAAAAAAAAAATCTGTGAAACACCTGTAGGGTCCAAGTGCTC
Organism: Leptodactylus fuscus; assembly: GCF_031893055.1. NCBI lineage: Eukaryota > Metazoa > Chordata > Amphibia > Anura > Leptodactylidae > Leptodactylus > Leptodactylus fuscus. Next base: position 147,862,008 of record NC_134268.1, on the reverse strand, counting down.
ACTAAACCCCTTGATAAATTCCTTGAGGGGTCTAGTTTTCAAAATGGGGTCATTTGGGGAGGGGGGTTTCCACTGTTCTAGCACTTCAGGGGCTCTCCAAATGCAACATGGTGCCTGAAACAGATTTCAGCTAAATTTGCCCTCTAAAATCCCAATAGCGATCCTTCAGCTCTGGACCTTACAGTGTGCCCATACATCACTTTACATCCACATAAGGGGCATTTCTGTAGTTGGGAGAAAATGCTTGACAATTTTTGGGGTGCATTTTCTCTTTTAATCCCTTGTGGAAATGCAAAATTTGGGGTTAAAGCAACATTTTATAGCAAAAAATGTCACTTTTCCTTTTGTTGGGCCAATTCTGTTACACTCCTGTAGGGTCAAAGTGCTCACTATACCCCTTAGTAAATTCTTTGAGGGGTATAGTTTCCAAAATGGGGTCACATTTGGGGGTTTCCACTGTTTTGGCACCTTGGGAGCTCTGCAAACGGGACATGGTGCCTGAAAAGTATTCTAGCAAAATCTGGCCTACGAAATCCAATTAGCGCTCCATCCGCTCTGAGAGCGACCGTGTGCCCGTACATTAGGGTACCAGCACATATTGGGTATTGTCGTGTTCGGGAGAAATTTTGTAACAAAATGTGGGGTACAATTTTTCCTTTAACCCCTTGTGAAGATGAAAAATTTGGGGCTACAGTGACATTTTATTATAAAAAAAAGTAATTTTTCATTTTCACATCTCAATGGTAAAAAAATCTGTGAAACACCTGTAGGGTCCAAGGGCTCACTATACCCCTTGATAAATTCCTTGAGGGGTCTAGTTTCCAAAATGGGGTGACATTTTGGGGGTTTCCACTGTTTTGGCACCTTGGGGGCTTTGCAAACGGGACATGGCGCCTGAAAAGTATTGTAGCAAAATCTGGCCTACAAAATCCAATTAGCGCTCCATCCGTTCTGAGAGCGACCGTGTGCCCGTACATTAGGGTACCAGCACATATGGGGTATTATCGTGTTCGGGAGAAATTGTGTAACAAAATGTGGGGTGCAGTTTCTCCTTTAACCCTTAGTAAATGTGTAAATTCTAGGGCTAAATGAATATATTAGTGACAGAAATTGAAAAATGTAAATTTGACCTCCATTTTGTTGTAATTGTTGTGAAATGCTGAAAGGGTTAAGAAACTTTCTAACTGCTGTTTTGGATTCTTTCAAGAGTGCAGTTTTTAGAATGGAGTGATTTTCGGGGGGTTTTATTAGAGAGGCCTTTCAAGTACCCTTCAGAACTGAACTGGTCCCTTGAAAAATGTGTTTTGGAAATTTTCTTGAAAATTTGGAAAATTACTGCTTGACTTGTAAGCCTTATAATATCTGAAAAAAATGAAAGGGTTATTAAAATTTGATTGCTACATAAATCAGAGACATGGTTAATTATATTTATGAAAAAATTTGGGTAGTATGGATTTCTATTTGAAAGGCTTGCAATTTCAAAGTTTGAAAACTGCATTTTTTTCAAAATTTTCACCAAATTTCCTATTTTTTCATAATGAAAGACAAAACATATTGACAAAAATTTACTACTGACATGAAGTACAATGTGTTACGAAAAAACAATCTCAGAATCACTTGTGTAAGTTAAAGCGTCTCAAAGTTATTGCCATTTAAAGTGACACATGTCAGTTTTGAAAAAAGAGGCCTGGTCTTCAAGTCACTTTTGAGCTGTGTCTCTATAGGGTTAAAGCATGTAGGTTCTATTAATGGGTTAATAAGTGCATGGAAATACTCTTTAGCAGTTTGAGATTTTTCTGGGTTTCCCTATGAGCTCCTGAATTCTATGTGTTTGTTTACATTGGTGTACCTTCCTGCTGTCTTAGCTCATGCAATGCATCCTGGTAGTTGTAGGCTGACACTACCTTCTTCTTACTCTCCTCTCTCCCTCCTTCCCTATCTCCCTACCTATCCTGCCCACTACTAGCCCTTCCCAACTAACTCAGCCCACCCCTTCACCCCATCATACTTGTCTTCCTGTCCAGACTTCCCTTCTGCGGGGATGGCGCTTCCTCTTCTCTGACTCTACGGGCACGTACGCAGGCCAGAGATACCGCCGATGCCTGCGCAGTAGATATGGCACACAGTCTGTACTGCACAGGCGTCGGAGGCACCTACAGCCTGCACACATATCAGAATCCGCCTCAAAATCAGCCTCCAAAAAAAGCCTCCCAATAGAACTGTATTGGGAGGCTGATTTTGAGGCGGATTCCTGACCAAAAAAACTGTGTGAACTCAGCCTTAAGTTTGTATTGCTTCTCAGCTAGCTTACGCTAGGTTCACAATTGCGTTCTGGTCTCCGTTCTGTGGTTTCCGTCTTCTGCATGCAAGACGACTGAAACCACAGACTGGGTTCGGTGGTGAGCGGTTTATGCTCACCGCCGCGAAACCGGTTTATTTAATTCGGACACAGAGTACTGCATGTCCGACTCTGTGTCCGGGTTAAAAAACCCGGTTTCGCGGCGGAGAGCATAAAACACTCACGGCCGGACAGCTTTCTCACCCATTCAGATGAATGGGTGAGAGAGAATCCTGCAGGCTTCCGTCTCCTGCCTCTGTTTTATGCAGGAAACGGAAACCTGCAGAACGGAGTGCCGGGCGCAGATGTGAACTAGCCCTTAGGGTGACTGTTGACAGTGAGTAGTGTCCGTTGTTTAGCAATGGACGCTAGCTGAACTTTCACAAATCCCTGCTCACCTGTTGTACAAGGTGTAGAAATGGTCAGAAAGCATCTGAAACTATTTAAATGTGGTGTATTTTTTTTTTTTTTTTTTACACATTGCACCAAAATTTTGGTGCATTTTAAGTAGTAAATCTGCCCCAATGTGTTTCTATAGGGTGCTCTATGCAGCATCATGACACATAACAATGACTGACTGTACTACAGTATGTGGCAAAACCTACTTGAAAAATATTACTTGAAGCAGCCATGAGCGCACACTGTTCAGTCACTATATAACATATTTTTGTTTTTCTGTGATTATAACATTGCCATCTATCCATCCATCCTCCTAGTGTGTAGGAAGGTAATGGGCAGAGTGCTGGAGTGATGCTATATCAGCCCCAGGGTTCTGACCTATATATGGTCCAGGCGGTTCTGCTGTAGGCTTCAACCCAGGTGTGGGTCATAGGCTTATTACTGGCCCATAGAAGGCTCAAGAGCCTGCACTTCAGGGCACATTTAGGGAGTGAGAGGAGGCGTCTGCGTCTGTCCTGATGCACTGAATCCAGTGAGACACTGCTTAATTGTTTGTTCATGTGGTTGTTAGTAAGCCACATGTATAGTTAGCTTATTACTACTGCTTAGTTAGTAGCTCAGATGAGCAGGATTTTGTTTCTTATTGTTTTGCCTGCAGTTAAGGCTGTATTTTATTTTGCCCGTTTTTTTGTGCCTGATGTAGAGGTTTCTTTATGTTTTTTTTTTGTTTTTTTTTATAAGTAAACCTGCCTCTGCCAGATTTGTGTCCCTGTTTCTGACTGACCGGGTGTGCACCACTGCTGCTACTGATCTACTATATATATATATATGTATATTTTCTTGTGTAATTTCTAATTTGGCCAGCACATTGTTTTTCTGCTCTTTATCTTTAGCTAGATCCTGACTTTAGCTTCTTGTCTGGCAGTTGATTTTAGAAAGTATTAACGGCTATTCCAAGTCATCAACTCCAATTAGCACTTGATACCATTAGACTGTCATTGGTGTGACACGTGACAGGAAAGATTACTGTAGACTAAGGCTTGCAGCCTGACTTGGAGAATACTGCAAGAAAGAAAAATGTATTTTTGCTTTTCAGAAGTAGATTTGCATGTCTTCTGCTCTACAGGATCCGGTTTACAACAAGATGGTTATTAATGTATTAGTGAAACCAATACCTAGTATGTATAAAGTGCTACATCCCTATAACCACTTCCCGTTATTGTCTGCAGTTATGACAACTATTCTTTAATGATTGTCTATTCCAGAGTGTAAAATCATTCTATTTGCTTCTGATACCTCCAACTTATACACCCATCATTTCTTTTGTTACTTTTATGTTTAAACCTTGCAAATTCTGTACCATTTAATAAGACTGAATAAAATGTCAGGGTCTGTAGATTCGGTAGATCGGTATTTTCCGATGTCTCAATCTTCTCCACATACATTAGCCATATTTTGCCTCCCATTGTTTTCAATGGGAAGCAGTGACAGTCATTTCTCTTTTCAACGCACTGAATAAAGAAGCGCCCTGCTTGATCTTACGGTGGTTTCTGCAACAGAATGGTTATAAAAAATTTTAGTGCCTTTCCTTGTGTTTGACTATCGTAATTGTACCCTCATTGACAACAAGGAGTTATTGGAATTGAATGATCCTCTAAATGTGTGAATGTAATGCTGCTATATGTAAGATTACAATATTAGAGCAAAAACATAAATTTGAGAGAAACTGTAGCATTGGAAGGAGGTTCTCAAAGAACCGTTGCATCTGGTGGAGACATTCCTGGGAACCCTTTGCTGTGTGCTGGCGAGTATTATCCCAATGAAAGTTGCCAATTCAAAGCCCTACCATAAGAGGCAACACTTGGCCATTGGATGCCCTGCATATATCAATGACTTATTGGGGTCCCTTCTGTCACCACTAGAACTGGCTCCCCAGATCATCTCACCAGCGTTGTGCAGTGTGTTGCTGAGCACCGAAAGCATGTTTGAAGCGCTTCCCATGTGACCTCCATGCACAAACCTGATTATTGCTGGATTCCAAACAGATCCTAGGCTTGTTGCTAAAGATTATATCATTCAAGTCTGTAGTAGGTCACTTTTCCCGTTCACAATGGTGTCTGGTGAACAAAAGGATTCTGCGGAAGCTGCTCATGCTTGTTGGCAGACCAAATGATTCTCTCTACTGGTGGTCTGACTTGGACATCTGGGGCCTGGTTGCCATGTTTACGTGCCCTAACAGATAGGTCATAATGGCTCATATGACGGGGAGTTTGTTGAAATGACCAACCTACTTCTCCCATTCCAATGTGTCCCGTCTCAAAGTTTGGTATTTGGCAAAATGTTTTTGAGTGCATTGTAGAGGTATGTCTAGCAGTCAGCAAGAGGTACACTACCCAGAAGTAGGCTCTGAGAACATTTCTATTGATGTGACATGTTTTGATAAAACTAAAAATGAAATGTAATTGGGATATCACAGGTCCTATCTCCCATCCCCCCCTCCTCCCTTTGCAGATATGACAGGTCCTTTTTAAAATGAAAATTTACAAGGAATAATTGGTATTGGGTCGGCGACCCATTCTCATTCATGGCGTGACTGATTTTGCTTATTCATATCTGGAAACCTCCCCACCATACACATCTACATCATGTACTTTTTGCTATGGTACTTTTTATATATCTTTGTACAGTGTGTTTTCGTCGTCGGGCTATATGCCCATTTTCAATCTAACCAGCTGAATACTAGTAGTTTTACAGTGTTGGATTCATTGCGTTTAGTTACTGTACTTTAATGTAGGAGTAAGTCACAGTATGAGTATATTTTATTCTCACATTTTCTCCATAATCACCATTTGATACTGCAAAAAGTTAATTGAATAAAGGAGTGAATGTATTTATTTTAGTACTAATGGGTTTACAAGAAACATAATATATTTTATAATGTGCTGATGTGGGCTAGGGTTCAGCTGCCTTTAGACATGTTAGCAAATTATAGAAGGCCATATGGATATACTCAGTCAGCTACTGCATAGAAGAAGAAAATCATTGCACTAACCTTGTCACCGAAGGTTAGCAATTGCCTTTAGCAAAAATCTTTGCAATGACAACGTTAGACATTTGGGTAATTGACTGTTCTCTAAATAAAGTTATTTATCACAATGGTCTAAATTTTTCAGATGTAAAACTATTTCTTTTGAGATGAACTGTGCTTTATATCGTACTTAGATTTTAGGTTTGGTTTGTTGTAAAACATATTCAAATTTGATTTGCATGAGAGATGTTCTTAAAGGGGACACTTAACTGACTTTTTTTGTTTTTTTTTCTCCCTCTTCCTTTGTGCCTTCTGCTGCTCCCTCATTTGACCTGTTGGAATGGTTGCTGTGCCATGTGGACATCCATTACCCTTGGAATCCATGACTGCTGGGACTGTATTATTTACAAAGTAGCTGTAAGTAGCCCTCATATCTTTAATGTATGGGTCGTACTTGGGTGGACCTCATTTGAAGTCACTCTGTTAGGGTTCGTTCACAGTTGCACCCAGTGTCCGGTTTGTACATTCCTCTTGGTTTCCGTCCTCGGCCTCAGCGAAACTGGACAGGGGACGGAAACCCAGCGGTCAGCTTTAAAACCCGTTCACTTGAATGAGTTTGTAAAGGTGACCGCTGGTGTCTGCCTACGGCCTGTCCACGGGGAAACCAGTGTTTTTTATTTTATTTTATTTTTTATTTTTTTTGTTTTTTTTTAAGCCAGACACAAAGTCCTACATGTCCGGACAGGCCGCAGGCGGACACCAGTGGTGATAAAAGTTTTCCTTACATGACTTTTCTCTTTGCCGATTTTAAAGGGGTTTTCCAGCTTATATATATATATATATATATATATATATATATATATATATATATATATATTTTTTTTTAAAAGGTCTGTTAGTGCTATTAATGGTTTAATTAGTACACCCATATACCTTTAGCAGTGTTTTGAGTGATTTCTCGGTGTCTCTAGGAGCTCCTGGCATATTCTGCATTTGTTTATATAGTGTAGCTTCCTGTATGCCTTCCACATTACCTCCCTCTCACTTGACCCCCTCCTCTCTCTGTTACACCCTCCTCCCTGTCTCCCAGGCTAAGCTATCCCACCTATTACTAGCTCTTCTGAAATAAGCAACTAAGCCCATCACTCACCGCATCATACTTGCCTATCTTCCTCTTTGGAAGACGGCTCCTCCTTCTTCTTTCTTGTGCTCAGGCTGGAGACTTTCCTAGCGCATGCACAAACTGAAAGTACTTGTGACGTCTGCGTAGAAGAGATGGAGTGCCATCTCTACTGCCATGTGTCACAGGCACTTCCAGAAGGAGAGGAGCTGTTCCTGGACAGAAAGACACGTAAGTATTGACGCGGAGGGGTGGGGGGAGAATACTGGTGACGTTGCGTTTCTCTGCTTCCAAAATCGAATGTCACCGGATTATCAGAAAATGTACTTGCAGTGGTCCCATGACTGCCTGGGAATATGGGTAATTATAGATCTTTTTTAAATAGAAGTAAATTATTAATAATAATACATTTAATTTATGTACCGCAACATATTCCGCAGTAATGGGACTGAGGGTCCTGTTTGCAAGAGCTTATCTATGAGGTAGAGGGGGAGACACAAGAGGTAGCAGGGGTGGCATCGGAGGTAGCATACCTTATACAGTGGTCAGACAATTTTGTAATAGAGGTTACTGTCATTACACACACACCCAAAATCTTGAGCCGTCACCAGTCGTGTCCTTTAACATAAAGTTAACCTGAAATGGCATCATATCATGTGGGGTAATGTGGGAGCTGGAACAGAGAAGGGTTAATTTTAGGGATTTTAATTACGGTACGGAAGAGTTTGCATTAGGAATTGTGATAGGCCTGTCTGAAAAGATGTTTCTTTAGTTTGCGCTTGAAGCTATAGAAAATGGGAGTTAATCTGATTATCCGGGATAGAGCATTCCAGAGAAGTGGTGCAACTCGGGAGACGTCTTGCATACAAGCGTGGGAAGTTCTGATAATAGAGGATGCAAGTGTTAGGTCATTGAGTGAACAGAGTTAAGTTAGGCGGGTGGAGGGGGTTTAGTATAGGGGTTAATTCCTATTTTATCGTAGACAACCCCTTTTAAGCGGGTTTTGCTGTGGAGCCTCCTATGGAGATCCTAATGCAAGTGTGAATCCAGCCTTAGAGTAGCCAAGCTATGGAATGCCTTACTCTCAGGAGGTAGTAATGGGAAATACTGTGTCAGCATTTAAAAAGATAAAAAAGGTTGAATGCTTATCTAAGAATAAATGGCACTATAAATAATTCTTAGAGAAATTGAAGTTGATGGATGTGTGTGTTAGGTTTTTTGTTAGCAAAATTAAAGAGGACCTTTCATCACCTCCAACATGTCCAGTTCATTAAGTAAACTAATAGGAGCTGCTCCACTGATTCTGGCACAGTTAGAATTTTTTCTCTAGTTCCCACCATTTCGAAGCAATCAATGCTGTTTGTTTTGCTGTCTGATATACTATTTAGACTCTCTCAAAAGGGGTTTGCCAGGCAGGAGCATACAAAGGGTGTGATTCTGAGGTCTGACACTGGCTGCCTCTGGAGCTCTGAATTAAGTCTCCTGCTTGACGCTTCCCTTCTGACATTACAGAGCTTAAATAGCAATCCAGGCATCAAAATGATCTGTGTTTGTAGCTTGGAATGGTAGGAGCAAGAGAAAAATTTTCAACTGTGCTGTAAATAGTGGAGTGGTGGTGAAAGGTCCTCTGTTGGTCAAATGCTGCTGTTGTAGATTTTGGTATGTCTCATGGAGGTAAATGGGTACAGAACCAGAGTAGCACAGCATGGTAAACTGTTTCCAATACTCCCTTATTACTGAAACCAGAGCTATGCAAACCGTGTAGCACAGAAACAGTTCATCAGAAGTTGAAATATGTTGCTGGCAGTCCAGTCTGTTCTATGGCTGTATAAACCATCATACGCAACGTCCTATCAGTTGTTCTGCTTCTAATAGTCTCATTATGGCTCAATACATTTTACTTTTTTCCATAAAAAGGGGGCCTATGCAATAAGGAGCAGCCCCCCCATATACATTATTTACTTGTAATTCTGCCAGGAGTAACTGTAAAATATCAAACGCATGGTTGAAGAAAAACCCAAGTGACCATAATATTGGAGGTTCAAGGACACTGGACTCCAAATCGAGGTTATGATGCAACAAAAAAAATCCCTGAAAAATCTGAGCACAATAAGGGAAGCTGTTTACTGTGTGTGACCCACTTCCCGTAACCCAAGCAGCTAAACAGAAATAAATATACATACTTTGACCTGTGAGAAACTTCTGTGCAGTGTAGAAGCTGGTAAAGCTATGTGGAAACCTCCTTCGTCCATTCACTATGTGAAGAAAGCAGAGCCCCTCTGTTCTGCATTCATTGGATCTTTTCTAGTGTCAGGGAATGAACTCCAAATTAGCTAGAGGAGAGACGCCTAATGGCTGGGAATTTGGAACAGTTTTTGAGGGATAAAAACATCAACCTTTTAAAATAAAGTACATTTGCATTTTGGTGGAGCTTGAACATCAATCTGAGTCACAGACACTTGTCTCTTCTGTATTTTTCTGCTGAATACATGTAGCGGTCCTTGTTATTTATCTGAGACACATCGCACATCAGCATTTGCTCGGTTTCGTTAACAACCAAACAATTTGAAATATTCGAGTTGAACCTGGTTCATAAGGAATCTCTAATTGCTAGATATTGATTTCCCTAGTTACCTAAAATTGAAATCTAGGTTTGAATTGCAAATGACCAACAAAAACTGAAAAAGGTTGTTCAAAAAATAAGCCTAACAAATACGAAACATTATACAATTTTATTTTGGATACCCTCTGTTAAAAATACCAGTTATACTAGTTGTAGACCAAACACCCAAGACATCTCTGTGATCAGAAATAGGAAAAATTGGGTGAAGCAAAAATGTCATACACAAGGATAGTATTGTCTGATGAATTCAACATACCGAATATACTCAAGTATAAGCCGAGGCCCCTAATTTTACCACAAAAAACTTATTGACTTGAGTTTAATCCTGAGGGGGGGGGGGGGGGGGGGGTGATGCAGCAGCTACTGGAAAATGTCAATAATTTAAATACTGGTAGATACCAATAAAATTATATTAACTGAGATGAGACCTCATGGTTATGTGCATTACAATTTAGTAACTCCATGTGCCTCATAGTAATAGCATCTAATCCCATCATGTCCCTCACATTAACCCCCTGTGTGCCTCACATAAGAGTTACTGATATGTGTTACATATGGAGGTGGTAATCGGGTATCGTCATAATTAAGGTAGTTTATTAGTACTCCCATGTGTCTCACATATTAGTAACTCTTATATGGGGCACACAGGGGTTAATGTGAGGGACATGATGGGGTTAACTGCTATTAATGTGAACTGAAACTAAATTAATAACCCCAAATGCCTGACATTACTAGGAATAGTAACCCAGAAGGTACCTGTGTGTTTTACTTTCACTTTACTATACAGAGCTTCCTCTCCGCGATGCAGGGCAGCAGCAGGGGCCCCCCTGGCTTTCATCTCTCTTGCTAGAGAAGGGGGAGTGTCCTATATCATTACTATAGCACTAAAGGACCCCCCCCTTTGTTTCATTTATGCAGGTCCTTGCCAGTCCGACCCTGACTCGGGTATAAGCCGAGGGGAGCATAAAAACAGTGCTGAAAGTCGGCATATACTCGAGTATATAATATTGAATCCAAAGATACTTGTGACAATTGCGCGTCAAACCTAAAAGAAGCTTGTGGACTACTCCTAACAAAAACACCTAAAGTACCCTCAGGTGCAAGGGGAAAAACTGGAGTTTTAACTGGGGTTAAATACAAGTGGTGCTGCTGATATATAATGAATTGAATCCAGCCACTGCTGTAGCCCCATATTAACCAGATAGAAAAAATATAGGTAAAACTAAAGCTCCTGTTGCGGCTAAAAATAAAATAAAAGCTATTATATGCGACTATTATACACAAAACGCTAGTATTAGACATGCCCCAGAGTCTGATGTGTGGGCCTCCTTCTAGCTATTACACGTTGCCTCATATACAAATAAAGATATTGCCCTCTGACCGAACCAAACTGCAGCCTCCTATCTAACCTACATGTTTCGACACTAAGTTGATAGTTGATCATTAGGGTAACATATGGCCAGTCTTAGTCTGAGTTTATCTTGTGACTAAATTAAACTAATACGGTCATATCAGTGCTGACTAGAGGGCGGTGCATAAATTAAACGAAGGGGGAGGTCCTTTAGTGCTACAGTATAGGACACTCTCCCTTCTCTAGCAAGAGAGATGAAAGCGCGGGAGGCCCCTGCTGCTGCGTTGCAATACGTTCTGATCACTGGACAGTGATAGCCAGCCGTCCTGTTTTTTTGCTGCCCGTGTTATACTTGTTTAATTTAGCCATGAGATAAACTCTTTATCTAATATGTACGCGTACGTTCAATTCATCAGACAATGCTATCCTTGTGTATGACACATTGTTTTTGCTTCACCCAATTTTTCATATTTGTGATCAGAGTCGTCTTGAGAGTTTGGTTTAGACCTAGTATATCTGGTATTTTTAATGGAGGGTATCCAAAATAAAATTGTGTAATGTTTTAGGTTTTAACTTTATTTTTTAGGCTATGTTTGAATTGGCAATAATAGGGAGAACACCATTTAATAGTTTCCAAAAGAAAGGCAGAGGAAAAATCAACTACAGGCTATGCATTAGAAAGATTTTTGGATCTACATTGATGCTGTTGGGAAGAGTTTACTCAACCATCATTCCTCTGTTATAATAGCTGATCAATAAGATGCCTGAAAAATGACTTCCTGTCAGGTAGTCATACATTATATATCTAAATAAATGAGGTTGCTCAAATGCCACTTTGCTATCTACAATAGCCCAAGTGATTCCAGTAGAGCTTAAAATGACAAAAATAAATACCCCCCTCAGTATTGCCAATGCAAAATGCATTAAGTAAAATATGCCTATGCAATGCCCATATCTAAAGTCTAATTTAGTTTTCTTGAACAGGAGGATTATGGTGTTTAAAGGTGAAATGCACGCAAAAATGTTGTTGTACAGAATGATTTTGTCTTGGCTTGAACATACCATAAAATGTAGTGTATATTTGGAAAATGTTAGAATATCTAGTGTACATAAACTGGGGCTGGGCAATTAATAGGTTATTACAATAGTTGCAGTTTCTTTCGGACTGATACTGTCTGAGTTGAAACTTCTATTATACTCTGAGGGCTCTTCAGACCCCAGAGTATAAGTTGGAGGGCCAGGGAAGATGATCAAACTTAAAAAAAATAAAAAAAATAATAATATATAGAAAATTCTCCCCACTCCTGGGTTCCAGGACAACTCCCTGCTGTCTTCGGCGCTCCTTATGGAACTGTTCAGGCACAATCATTAGGCTGGGTCTTGTGGCGTTGCTATGTTTTCGCCACGTGATGCTGAGACCCAATCAGCAGTCTGACGTTATCCAAAACAAGGAAGACATCATGGAGTCATGCCTGAGCCCAGGAGATGTGAATAATAGTGTTTGTTTGATCGCCTCCTCTGGCCCCGCGCTTATTATACTCGGGTGTCTGAAGAAACCTCAGAGTAGAAAAACTGTTTTGGTTAGGCTGTGTTCAGTCCTAACCAAACTCCTGGAGAACCTCATGAGAGAAATCTCGTGGGGTTCGTCCACCATTTAGATATACTTTAAAAGGGGAGTGTGGCCTAAAATGCCATTAATCATAATGAAGGTAAAAGGCCTGAATAATTGCATAATTGATCCTAATTGCCTAGCCTTAGGTTAAACCTCTTACTGGATATGCTAGTTATTGCCTGGCTATGTTGCATGAGATTTACAACAAAAATTAGACTATATACCAGATTAAACAGACAAGGGATGTTGAAAAGGAATAGATAAGCTGAGGGTGGAGGGTGTCTCATCTGTTATATCTGACACTATAAAACCTAGAAAAAGAGGTTCTGGTGTCGTGTGAAAGCAGATTTCCAGCTCTGCACATCATATTTCTACTTGTATTTTCAGCTATATCACCAATTGAAAACATGTTTGAGTTATAGTAGAAGTATATGCATATATACAGCTCCCATATATTGGTATAACTGTGATCTTACATATGAAAGCTAATCTTTCATGTGTGTCCAGAACCACCAAGCGACCCTCTTTCAGCTTTAGCTTCTCTGCATTATGCAGGAACCTGGCCACCCGTACCCCAGTGAGAAGCAGTAAGAGTATTTTGGCTGGCAACAGAGAAGCAAGGGAAAGAATAAATACGGGACAGAGTAAGCCTTTCATGTCCTCATCAATCTGCAATTTTATATACTGCTAGAATGCCCACAGTGTGTTGATTCCGCTGCATTGTCAGCTTCCCGATATGTGCCCAGGTGCTGGAGATATCGGTGGCGTTAAAGGGCTATTCCCACGTCGCATACTCACCAGTCTTCATTGCTGTAAAATATTCTTTCTTACTGGTTTCTTGCATCATTTGGTGGGCGGGGTTTCACATGCAACCTGTGATGTCATCAAAGGTCCTCAAACAACATTATATGCACAATATTGGACTATGAACTACAGGCAGGAGCAACTCCATTCTGTGTTACATACAGAGACTGCCTGTCTCTGCCATAATGAACACAATTGAATTAGGTAGCCTGATAACTGGGAGAACAGAAGAAATGAAAGCAGCTCCTCTCCCCTATCTGCTAACAGGAAGCTAGGTCACATGGTGTAGACACAGGAATAACTAGAAACACAGTCTCGCTCCCCCCCCCCCCCATGCACTTAGCCCATCCTCCCTCCCCCCTGAGAGCAGCAGATACATCCCTTGACTTTTGAGCAGATAAGTCAAGGGCTGTGTCAAGGATGAATTGAATAAAGTAAGATAGTGGACAAACAAAGCAGTTTTGCTGAAGCAATGTATTTAGGAAAAGTCTTACATCCACATTAACAAGCAGTATAGATAGGATCCTTGTGATGGGACAACCCCTTTAATTTCTGCATTGATTTCTCCCCACTGTCGGAAGGACAGGCCTTTACAGCCTAGTATCATCACTGGCCTGTGAGAAACAGCAACACTTGATTCAAAGATGAATGTTTGCCATCTTCACCAGCTCTTTGCATTCCTTAATAGACACTCTGTGATTCTGAGGTCAATTTTATTTTAATTTTTGGGTTTTCTTTTTGTAACTCCCACCATTCCTAAGCAGTCATTACCTCAGTAACTCAATTTGTAAATTATGCTTTCCATTGTGAGGTGGGCAGCCCAGGGTGGTCTGTTCTATCCCAGGACCGCCCACCTAACCAAGAGATTAGTTAGCATAAAGGGTGCTAGAGCAAAATTCAACTGTAGGGTCAACACGGTGGCTCAGTGGTTAGTGCTGTAGCCTTGCAGAGCTGGAGTCCTGGGTTTGAATCCTACCAAGAACACCATCTGGAAGGAGTTTGTGTGTTCTCCCTGTGTTTGCATGGATTTCCTCCTATATTCCAAAGACATACTGATAGGGAAAAATGTACATTGAGAGTCCTATATGGGGCTCACAATCTACAAAAATGATCTCAACTGTGCTGAAATCAGTGGAACGGCACCTATTGAGGAGTTAAATTTGCAGATTATGAAAGATACTCTTCAAAAATGCCCCTTGTAATAAATCTTTCCTTACTGGGCTTCGGAGAAAAGGCTTCACAAAGGTTCTGTACATGAGCAAATCAGAGCACTATAAACTACACTGCCTACCAATAAGTATTTGGACACCTGTGGTATGAGTGGCAATTACAGCCTCAACCCTTCGGGGCATGCTTTCCACAAGTCCTTGTATGACGGCTAGTGGTATTTTATTCTATTTGGCTTCGAAAAGACAGGCTCCGCGGAGGAGCGGAATAACAGGAGCTCCTGCCGCTGCTGGCTTCATGCAGGGCAGGAGCATAGCAATGTTGCAGGCATCTGTGCCGGCGTCTACACTCCCCGGCATCCGCCTCTCTATTACAGCGGATGCCGGGGTCTGTATTCGCATTGTGAAGGCTAGACTGGTCTCACCATCTATGAGCGTGCACGCAGGGCCAGCGGCATCTCGCTGCTGGCTTTGCGTATGTAACCCCGCCCACCAATGACGCAACAAAGCAGGAAGACAGAAGATTTTACAGCAACGAAGACTGGTGAGTATGCAACGTGGGAATACCCCTTTAACTTCACTGTCAGTGAATGGGGCTATTCACATGACTGTTATTTTGGATGAGACCTCACATTGTGAAAACGCAGCTTTTTCTGTTGCAGGTTTTGCTGCGTTTCTTTGAGCCAAAGCCAAGAATGGCTACAAAAGAAATGGGAAATATCTACTAAGTTCTTTTCCTGAATTCGGCTCAAAAAAGCGCAACAAAATCTGCAACAAAATAAGCTGCATTTCCGAAATGTGGGGCCTTAGCCTTTAAAGGTATCCTATCATTAAAAGTCTTTTTTTTTTTTTTTTGTCCCTAACATGTAGGAATAGATTTAAGGAAGTCTATTCTTCTCCTACATTTAGATGTCTCAAACAGCACTGGGGGCGTCTCACTGGCCACAAGAAAATGGACGCTTACACAGTATTGTAAGCTGCCGTTTTCTTGTGGCTGGCAGGCATGCGCAGTTAGCTTTGCCCAAGGCCTAGAAGTTTGAAGCCAACGCCGGAAGAAGATGCAAAGAAGACCCGTTCCTGAAGAAGATGGAGGCGGCGCTGGAGAATTCTCTCGCAGCATTGGGGACGTCCCCAGTGCTGTTTGTGGGCTGGGGACCACCCCCAGTGCTTTGAGAGAACTCATTTGCATACCGACGAAAACCGGATTATATACTGAATGGTAGTCTAGAGAAGATATTTCTAAAGGTAGGAGAATAGGCTTTCTTAAGGCTATTTCTGTGTGTTAGGGACAAAAAAAAAACAAAAAAACTTTTAATGATAGGATCCCTTTAATGGCACATTGTCATGGACTGTTAAAATATAGGTCATATCCTGTTTTCGGGTGTTTTCACAGATCCCTCCATATGCTGAAATGTGAGAGGGATCACATTGCCGTGTGAATCTAACCTTAGGTTTTACTTTTCTTCACTCCTTGTGATCTAGTAGCTTTTGCCTGTAGCATTGTTGGTCTACCATGATGAGACGCTTCACTGAAATGGTAAATGAATTGAGTCAATGTGCTTAATCGCTAGACCTGTTGTAAACTTCTTTTTCACTTCAAGCATAACATTTGCCAATTTTATGATGTCCACTTCTTGAATAGAATAGAAATCTGAAAGGTTATGTGGAAGAGCTTGGGCAGCAATTCAGTCATTGCTTGGTAACCCTTCCTCTATGATAGACAATACAGTTTTCTGTTTCCTACTGAGTTGTTGTAAGCTGCTATACTAGTTCCGAAATGTCCTTAGGTTTTCTTGCATGAGTTTCATGTTCTGAATAATAAATAGTCTGGAACCTCTTACATTCTTTTCTAAGGGAGATCTGTCAAGTTATTTTGCCCTGGTAAACTAACATAAGCTTTTAGTGGGGCAATTACATGTAAATCCACACGTATCTTTTGCTTTGACAAGAGCCTGAGTTTTGTGCAAAAAGCCTTTTTTTGCACTATGCAGATAAGCTGGCAAGTACTCCGGATCTAGCCTGCTAAGCCCTTCTCCCTGGTGTTAGTAGTGGTTTCAGCTTTTGCTCATGCCCATCTTTCTTACACCTTGTACTGATCCAACTGTTGTCTGAAGGAGCAACTGAAGTCAGTACACTGTATAGTGACAAGCTACCCCATATGCACTTGCCAGGAATGGGTCTGCCTCCATTGCTCCTGACATCTAATTTGCTTATGGTCATTGACATCGGAAAGGCCGTGTCTACTGCCAAGGCAAACAAAAGTGTTTGTTTGGAATTGTGTGTTAGCACCCTAACAAATGCTGTGGTTATTTCAGCAGTGTAAAATGGCATGGCAGACTCTTAAGTTTGAATCTTGCTATGGAGCATATGGTAAAAGCTATCTTACATTTTTAAGAGTTTCTGGTGAAAATGTGTGATGAAAGTTGCAGTTTTTGCCACATGGCCATATTTGGGGGAAAAACTGGCTTTTACTCTCCTTGCACTGAACTCCCCACTGAACTCTACTTTTCCAAAAAAATGGGCTCGCTGTGGGAAGTGAGAGGGCAGGGCTTAAGGGCTACTTCACACATAGTTTTTTTGGTCTGGATTTTGACACGGAATCCGTGTCAAAAAACTGCCTACCATTGAATTCAGTGCGAGACGGTCATTTCCTTTTTCCACGAGCGCTAAAATAAAAGTAAAAAAAAGAAGCAACCTGCCCTATCTTGGCACGGATTCCACGGCAAGACAGTCCCTCTGGCCTAGACCCATTCATTTGCGCTTAATCCAGAGCTTAAAGCCGCGACTGTCGGAAGTCGTGGCTAGCCGTGGAAGACATGTTTTGGTCTGGATTCTGACGCGGCTTTCCATGTCAAAATCCGGGCCAAAAACACTACGTGTGACTAATCCTTAAAGTCCAACATATGTAACATTATGTGCGCCAGAAAGCTGGTTCAAATAACAGCTGAAGTCCAACCCCAGTATTGTAGATTTCAGCTACAGATTAAAGGGATTTCCCTGGCAGAAAATATCTTTTCAAAAAAGATCAGCTATTGCTAGTAAATGCACCCAAATACCTTTAGCAGTGGTTTTAGTGATTTCTGGGTTTCTCTGGGAACTCCTGGCATCTTCTGCATTTGTTTACATTGTAACTTCTTGTTCTGTTTTCCTACAACCACCATGATGCTTCATTCAGAGCTGACTCACACTACCTCCCTTTCTCCTTCCCTCCCTTCCCCTCCCTCTCACTCCCTCACACCCACTCCCTGTTTCCCTAGCTAGCCCACCCACTACTAACCCTTCCTACCTAACTACCTCAAACCACCCCATAAAACTGTCTGGATCTTCTGGGCACGGAACATCCCTTTCTTCTGGGGGGCTGGCTCCTCCTCATCTTGGCATCTTTTCAGCTGTATTGTGCAGATGTGTGCAGCCAGCACATGTTATATTTTTTTTAAGTTAGAGGGTAGGCGGGAAGAGGGTGTTTAGCAGAGAGTAGAATTATAATTTTACCCCGACTACCCCATTCATTTTGATGCATCACACTCTGGTGCTGCTTATTGTCTACACTGGTGTGCATTACACAATTCATAATAAATCTGACCCATAATGTTCCAGCGTGAGTTTCATGATGGACTAATAATGCCACTTCTGTTAATGGACTGTGGTTGTCATTTTAACCCCTACCCATTCAATCGATGGGGCAGAGCTGCAATAGCAGAAATTGCCCATGTATCAAGATGAAAGCAAACCCCTTCTTCTAACCCTGTACAATTCCTTTAATATGATATGAATATTTACAGACCTGTCGATCAGATAATCTTTCTTCCAGGTGTTTGATGGGACTTTTCAAGCATTTGAGTAAAGCTCTTTGTCTAGAAATAGCCATCTAAATTTAGCTTGTGTGTGAGTCATTCAAATAGATGCAAAACCTACTGAATAGATATGAAGGAAGCCAAAAACATTCACTTTGTACTACTGAGGGTAGGACAGACTGTTAACTGTAGAAACTCTTCTGACGTGTTGTTTTTTTTTTTTCTTTCTTCATTGACTGCAGCAACAGAAGAACCTTGAAGGATATGTGGGCTTTGCCAATCTGCCAAATCAAGTGTACAGGAAATCTGTAAAGAGGGGTTTTGAATTCACGCTTATGGTTGTAGGTGAGAGAGATCACAATTTCTAATTTTATTCATGCGTTGTGTTTTTGTTTTTTTAATGTGAACCATGAACATGCCTAACTCTTACAGTTAGATGGTTTTACTTTTGCAGCTATTGATTTGAGTTTGTAATCTAAATAATAGTAATTGTATTTCTCTAGTAATAGTGCATGTCTGAAGTATGTATTGTAATGACCCCATGTCTGTAATTGTGTGTGGTTTGCCATAATTCCAAAATAAAACTTACTCCCAGTGAGATCCATTGCACTATACTGGAGTTTCCTGTGAGCTTGTTTTTGCACCTGGCAGGCAATCTATACAGGCAGAGCTATACTTAAAGAGGGCATTTCATCACCTTCATCAATTCAAGTTGTTAGTATCTGTTAATAAGTGCTGCTCCACTCATTCAAGCACAGCTGGAATTTTCTCTCTAACCTCCACCATTCCCATGCAACAAGCGCAGTTAATTTTGGTACCTGATGTGCCATTTGATCTGTAATGTCAGGCAGGGGGGTGTAATTCAGAGCCCTAATCGGAGGCAGTCAGTGTCAGAGTTCAGAATCACACCCCTTGCCTGCTTCTGCCTGACACCGCCCTCCTGACAGTACAGATCTGTAAATTGCATATCAGGCACCACAGCTAACAGCATTGATTGCTTGGGAACGTTGGTGCTAGAGAAAAATTTCCAACTGTGCCGGAATCTCTTGAGTAGCATATATTAAATGATGTAAAGAACTGGACCCGTAGTAGGTGTTAAAAGCAACTTCTTAAAGCATGAGAGAGGGATGGAACATCAGCCTAAAAGTTTTGAGATATGATGGGGCATTTTCTTTTGGCTTCTATAAAGTAAGCAATGCTTTTGAAAGAAGACCTTTCACCACCTCTGCCACGTCCAGCTCGTTACATCATTTAATAGGTTCTTCTTCACCGATTCTGGCACAGTTGGAATTTTTTCTCTAAACCTCTGCATTCACTAGATAGTTTTGGAGCCTGACATACTATTTAGAACACAGTACATAGTCCACATAGCATATTGGGCATCAAAATGAACAGCACTGATTTCTCAGGAATGGGGGGTTGATGGGGCTAGTGAAAAACTCCGAGTCAGTGGAGTAGGATGGGCGTGTTTAGTGATGATGCAGCAGTGCTCAGTAATAGAAGAAACTCCAAACTGTGCTCAAAAATCCTCATTTGAGTAAAAAAAAAGTGTTGGGTTTTTTTTTGTTTTTTTTTACACATCCCTCGGGCTCTGAAACATAGCAAGGGTATTGTTTTTATTCTGCTAACAGCATCTACAGCACTATGGGAGTGGTTTACAGTAGCTGGGGCAGTGACAGACTCCCTTTAACTGGAAGTGACCACGGAGACCTACTTTTGCTCAATTTCAGGCTTTACAGTAGTCTTAGAATCTACTTTCCATTTCTTATATACACATGCTTTAAATATTTAAAATTTGACAAATTTGTATAGCTTTCACATAAACTTTGTTAAAAAAAAAAAAAGCAAAATTTTACCTTTGAGCTGAGATATCGGCATTCTGTAGGCTTCAACAGAACAGAAGTATATAATATACTCAGTCCTGTGACCGATGAGAGCAATGGACATTAACTGGTGTGGGGTTCACACTACTGAGTATATTGTGGGGTTTATATTTTACAGATTGTATTTAAAGTTTCCCTGAAAATTGAACTTTACTACTCATTGTAATATTTCTATTAAATTGAATGCCTCTTACATGATACAGGTTTTGCTGGTATGATTTCACTCCACTATGCATAGACTGAAAGAAGCCTACATTTTATAGCACTGGCAAACAAAGACCCATATGCTTCAACTTGAAGATTCTCCTCCTTCCCCCATCTGTTCTGAAACCAAACTGTGGCTTATATCCAGCTTATACATACAGATTTTTCCTCTCAATGAAATGAGGTGGTGAATCTTCATTTATTTTGGTTATATGTGAATTTTATATCACATGCTGATCTAATATAGAATCTAGATTCATATTTATACACAAATTGTACAAGAGGCCAGTACCGTTTGTTTGGTTTTCAGCTAAAAGCACCAAACCTTGTTAATTATATGGACCATAACTAAAAGCAGTGGTAGACTTATGTCAGGCGTCCATAGTTCCTTAGTTGACAAAGCCTATAAAATCTGGTCATGCACTGCGGTTACTCATGTCACTGGTAATCTGGGACTGTCACACTGAATTGGAGATGAGTCATGTTTAATGGCTGCCAACTGAATGCTTGTTAGCCCCAGCTTCCTCATATACATGCATCCTTGATCAAGCGTGTATATAATCAGCATAGGAAGACTCTCTTCAGACCACTTTTTTTTTTTTTTCTTCTTCATACAAAACGTCAAAACATAAACGTCCATCTATTTTTCTTTTTTCCGTTTGTTTAGGAATTAGGAGACCCCTTTACATATAAGATAATTGACCAGTTCTTTTGAAATTTGCTGACTTTATAGGTACCAGCGTGTCTCTGTTCCCTATAGTTGTCAGTCAGGTTAGTTTACTTTTTAAGCTGTGGCCAGTTGTCCCATCGGTGTTATCTATTATGGTCTATGTAATTTATTAGGAAGGTAGTGAAGGTTATAAATGTTGTATTGAGCTTTATGATTGGCTCACATAGCCTTAATGAGGGCATTGCTAACAAAGGTCAAGCTAGTCTGACCATTCAGACCTCCTCTGATTAGGAGAATTGGAAATTTTGTTCCTTGTTCTAATAGAACTAGTGGTCAGGCAGCATGTGCACGGCTCCATTCATTTAGTAGGAGTGCTGGAAATGGCCAAAGTACAGTACTCCCTAATTCCTATTCTCCCATTAAAATAAATGGAGGGGTGTGTCCGCTATCCAGCCACTGCTCCATTCATAATGGGTGATAAATACTCCTGATCTGTGGATATGGATTATGGATGTGGAAAATCCCTTTAAATTACAGTTTATTATTGAACATTCAATATTATATTTTGTTGTGCGTTTCTCAGTAAGATATATAGTTTTCATAATACTGTAGCTTGTCTTGGATTGCACTTTAGAAGCATTGAAACAGTCACTGAAGCACAAATATGAGTAAAGCATGATCAACCATGCTAGTAGAGGTTAAAAACAATTTGTTTCTTGGCTTAATTTGCGTCCCATCCCCCATGTTCCTTTTCGTTTGGTCTGGGAAGCTTCCTGTGTTTTTTATTCAAGCAGCAATCGCTCAGAGCCAAGGAACTGAACTGAACTTTTATGTTTGAATGGACTGAAGCACGGAATCCTCAATTCTTATATTTTGAGAGAAACTCCCATACAAAACTTGGCAATACCTGTTTTGGTTATGTAATTGTTTTCACATAAGGCGACAAACTATTTTTTTTATGGAAGCGTATCCTAGTTCAGAAAGACCTGACTCTAATACTGCATGAGACAAATATTATCTTGAAAAGCCATTTTGTTATGGATTAATCATATTCTTTTTTTTCATTCTGTCAAGAAAGGTGACTAGGATGTTAGAATAAGCGTATGTGTGCTTTTATAGTATATGCTAGCTTGGCATGAGCTGTATCTTGTGAATGGTTACCACCTTGCTTAGATGATATTTTATAGTCATTAGAAGGTGTTTTTTCCAGAGAAATTTTTCTTCTAGCTGATCATGAATTTGTATTAGTTCTTTCAAGATGTAGTTTTTTAGTTTTTAAATTATTCTGGAAAACTCCTTTTTAAAAGAACTGAAAAAAACACTAGCTAGGACTTGGGGATGGGGTAAAATTAAATTTTCAAAAAAAATGTGTGATCTTCTAACCTTGGTCAGAGTGCACATCCTGTTCCCACCAGTCCTCAGACTGACAAGAACTTCTGTCAGTGCTGCTTTGTCACCGGTACACTAGTTTACGGCACACTGTAAATGGAGGAGAATCTGCGGCATAGCTTTTCTCTGAAATTCATGCAACATCATTACTAAGCCTCAGTTTCAGCTTCTATCTCTCTCTGCTTGTGCTGCCTCCTCTATCCTTTTAATATAATACTATGTCTTGTGTTTCTGTCTTTAATGCAGATGTTCTATGTTCTGTTGGCTTTGTCCTTTAAAAATCGGTTCAAACTATTGTTTTATGTCGTTGTTCTTGTCCATCATAGAATGAGAGCAACAGACATTAATGACAGGTGTAAACCGAGCCACCTCTTCTGTCCATTTTACTTTTCTAATAGAAGAAAATCTTACATGCAGGACATAATTCTTCTGTTACACAAAACTAAACAAACATGATGGAAGAAAGTGTCATTCATGATTTTACATTATTATCAATAGAACAGACTGACTGGGGGAGCTCAGTCTGAATCTGTCACTTTACTACTGTTTATGTCCATTGTTCTCATCCAATGGACTCTAATAACAGTAGTACGACCCTTATCCTAATGGTTAAGAGGGTTTTCCCATCTCAAGGATCCTACATATACTGGTAGCTTATCGAAATTGAAGCCTTTTTCTAAATATATTGCTTTAGAAATTCTGCTTTGTTTTTCTGGTATGTGAATTTATTCCTCCCATTATTTACATTGCGTTGCTATAACCAAGGACCTGAGAGATAGAACAAGTGACATCACTATGTGCCAGCCGGACAGTTCATTGAGCTAATTGTAGTTTGTTGATAAAGCCAAGTCTGTTATCTCTCTATGTAAACACACAGATAACATGGAGATAACATGGAGTCCATTCTGTAGAAGAATCTGCATATCTGCATATCTGCAGAAGTGTGTGTCCCGTTCAGTAGGAGGGAGAGAAATGCAGGAAGTGAGAAGCAGACACTACAGGCAGCCTGGCTGAAAGGCTGAGATGGGAGAACCCCTTTAAATTCATAAATATTTTATTATAGCAATGAACACTATACTTATTCCTGAAAACATACTTATTGATCTAAGTAAGTTTCTACCTTTTATTGAGCTTAATAAGTTTCTCATTCTAAACCTATCCTGTGTGTTAAAGAGAACTTTTCACCAGCTCCACCAATTCAAGTTTTAATATCGCCTGCTTCACTGATTCCAGCATACTTGGATTTTTTTCTCTAGCCCCCACCATTCCCAAGCAACAAATGAAGGTAGGTTTGATGTGCTATCTTCAGGTAAGCCATGTAATGTCAAGCGGGCTGATTCTAAGCTCCAATCAGAGGCAACCAGTGTCAGAGTGCTGAGTCACATCCCTTGTCTGCTTCTGTCTGACATAGTCTTCTGACCGTACAGGGCCTAAATAGCATATCAGGCACCACAAGTAACAGCACCGATTGCTCAGTAACGTTGGGGACTAGAGAAATTCCAACTGTGCCAGAATCAACAGAGCAGCACCTATTAATTAATGCAAAGAGCTGGATTTGTTGGAGGTGGGGAATTGTCTTTTGTTTAAAGAGGACCTTTCACATCTTCCTCAATGTACGGTTTTATATACCACTACAAGCCAATGGTGCGCTGAATTCAGCACACTGTCGGCTTTTCCAGTATGTGCCCTGCTGCTTGAGATATCGGTAGTAAATTCAGCGCGCTGTCTACTCTCTAGCAGTATATAATGCCGTACGTCGATGAGGACATGAAAAGTCCTTGTTAGAAGGGCAGTGTCAGGCAGGGCGGTGTGATTCAAAGCTCCAATAAGAGGCAGTCCGTGTCAGAGCTCCGAATCACACCCCTTGTCTGCTCCGGCCTGACACTGCCCCCTTGACAGTACAGAGTCTAAATAGCACATCAGACACCAAAATTAACAGCATTGATTGCTCAGGAAAAATTTCCGACTGCCAGAATCCATGAAGCAGCAGTTATTCATTGATATTAAGAGTTGAACTTGTTGCATTTGGTGAAAGGTCCTCTGTAAAAGCATTTGTGCTGCAATTTGTTTTGTTCATCGTCTTTCCTGATGTTTCTGTTTTGACTGGCATCTTCACAGTTTGCTGTATGTACCGCACCTACAGTCAAAAGTGAAAATGATCCTTAATTGTTTGCCAAGAAAATGAGCTTCCCTTGGATAGACTTCCCATTTTAATCTCTGCTGAAACTGAAACCGTTTGCCCGAGAAACTTTTGGGATATGACATGTGGTTCACATTAGCTTGTGAACATTCCAAAAAAATAGTTCTTAGCCTGCAATTAATTTCACAAAAGATTATTCATATACACTTTAGTTTCCTTTTCCGTGTATATTTTACCATGATTACTCTTTATAGGAAGCTGTATACCTTCCATAAATAATGCTGACATATTAGCTATAAAGAGCTCTCTGCTTTCCTGACATGTCTTTTTGTAAACTTTTGCATTCCCTATACAATAATTTCCAACTGTTGTGCCATTGTGTGTCTTATTCCTCCTCAAGAATTATAAATAAATCGCTTGCTGTTACTATTCACTTTGTTAAAGGAGCATACTTGGAATTGGAGTGCTGACTGGACACACCCAGTTGTCAATTTATTAAAAATCCTGAGCGATTACTGGGAAGAGGGGGTGTCAAGTTTTTTGTAAGTTTTTTGTAAAGAGACATATTTTTAGTTCACAGATGGGGCTTCAATGTAGTGCAAGACAGGATCTGTATCTTTTCATTTTTTTGGTTTTATATTATTCAAACCCCCCCCCCGTTAAACCAGACTATGTTCCAAAATATGAAATACAAAACTAGTGCCGAATAGCAATTTTGTGGATTTTACATAACCTCTTCTGTGATGTGAACACAGAATAGTGTACAAATGGTCTGTCAATTACGATACTTATCCTGAGAATAGGCCATTAAAAAAATAAGCCTGAACGAGTCCTTTAAAGTAAATCACTGAAAGGGTACTGGAGTTTCCTTCAGAAGTTGAAATATCTGCAGGGTCATGGGGGGCCAATGCGTTCTCTGGCAGTATAAACCTTCTTATATGGTTTCCATAAAGCCCCATTATGGCTGCATCACGTTTTGCTTTTCTGTCTAGGGCAGGGGGTGTGTACAGCAGTGAAGGAAGGGGCAGCCTGCTCCTCATATATCATTACTAGTATTACTACTGGTAACTATAATTCTGCCAGGAGTAACTGTAAAATAGAAAGTAAAAGGTTGAGAAGCCAAGTGCACATAATATCAGGGACACTAGACTATAAATACAGGGTATGATACAGATAGATTTTATGATCTGCTTTTAATAAATATATTCTAAAAATGGTGGTTCTTTTTAGGTTTCTGCTCCCCTATGGAGTAGGAGAGGGGAAGAGGAGAGAGATATGAGGCCATATACAGCATTAAATGTGTAATTTCTGTCAGAAGGCTGCATAGTAGTAGTGAAAAAGAACGGTCTCTGTATTGCTGATGTCTCTCTATTGGGGAAGCGCTCCTGCCCTTTCCATAGGGAAAGGAAATAAATAAGTGAAGAAACAGGCAATTTTCTTATATTAAGTATATTAAAGTTTCTTCAACTGAGCTATGAATTTTTGAAAAATAAAAATAAAAATTTGTTACACTTTAAGAGTGTGTCCACACTTGACAATTCCACTGCTGAATTTCTCATAATGAAATGGACTGCACAGACTTTGTAGTCTGTAACCATGGCAACACATAGGTTTGCATAGGAACTGAAGATGCAAAATAGTAAATTGGTAAAGTTGCTTAATTATTTGTTAGATGCATTGTAGCCACGGAACAAGCCGTTCTTTAATATGTATGCTATAAATAGTGTTGTATGTCCTGTTTTAAGTATAATTTATATCTGATCTTGTATCTTTTATGATCGGATCAAGTTCTGATCTTATTGTTATAGAACTAGCATTGTACTATTTAATTTACATGGTTTTATTACTTAGTTTACCCTTACAAATAAAGCTCATCTATGTGCTGCCTGACTGTGGATTTTTGTCGCCGCCGCCTATGCTCTTTATGTATAGAAAGCTATAGCTTAAAGTGCTGGGTGTCATTACACAACCAGTAATGTGCCTGGATCTGTCCTGAGGAGTTTTCCCTTTTAGAAGCTGAATAATATTTTGATGCTATGAATTTGATGTTGCTTCTTTGGCTACTATGTGGAGCCTCTTTACAGATCTAACAGTGCTTCAAGACTTACACCCTATGTCAGGATTTTCAGATTTCTCTACACTGCAGGAGTATCCTGAAGCGGAAGGAAAGGAAAGGCATTTACAGAGGAAAAGAATGTGCAACAAATGTTAACTCTTGCTATGGGTGTGAAGCATTTTATAGTGGAACTATGTAAGAAATGTATTCATTGGCTGATGAGGCCAGGACAGACCCTTGTAGTGACTTAATAAATGACTGCTGGATGTAAAGCTTAGGTTTCCTATTGACATTAGTAGCCGCCTTGTCCTAATAGATACTGGTAGTTGTTTGATCTGATGCAAAAACTGCAATGCACTTTTGTATTGTATCCAGTCATTTTTATCAGTTTTTCAAGAGTGTCACTACATGGTATCTAAACAGAGAATATACAGACTATTAGAAAAACATACTTGTCAATGACAGAATACATTAAATTGATGGGATATCCTTAGGATGGGTAATCTGTATTCGTTTGATAGGGTCCAACACCCACCAGCCACCTGCTCAGAGCTCAGTTTGCTTAGCTCCGCAGACTGCTCCGTACATGGTGTATTGACTATGCCGAGCAGCAATATCGGGACCAGCCCTTTATACTGCATACACAGCTATCTGCTTCTGGCTCTGTACACTGTACATTTATCTGCTGTATATAATCAGTATGATGCAGGTCAATTTAACTAATGCTAATGATCCGTCGTAAGGATACTCCATCAATGTATAGTCTTGAACAAAGTGTTTTTTCAGGTTTTAAATATTGGCCACAATCATGGCCACAAATAGTGTTACTTCTCATGCACACACATTGTAAGGTCTGTGACCACCTTCCCAAGGAGGAACATAAATTGCACAAACAAGAAATCAGAAAATGGGAAAAACATACGAGGGAAGGAAAAGAATTTGAAATGCCATAATCCATAAAACATTCTAGATGGGTCCATCCAGCAGTGCTAAAAATTGTATTTGTTGCTGCAGCTGTTAGTGAGGCTGTTGGCATTGGAACAGCAGCTGCGGCTTGAAATGTGTCTAGCATGGTTAGGTGAATAGATAGAAGTCCTTAAGTGCCATAGAGCGTCAACAGAAGGTTCTTTCATGCTGCATTACATGGTCATGAGCTCCGATGCAATACATACTCATAAATATATATGTGTTTGGTTTCTAAACGGTGAGGCTGACTTTATTAATTCATCATGTGAAGATGTTATTTTATTTTAGAACATGAACATAAAATGTAAATTCCTGTCTGTTGCATCCTTGAAACCTTTTAGCTCTTCATAATATATTTGTGCTCTATGGGGAGTCGCATTAACTATTTGCAATTTACTGTATGAGTTTACAGCTTGTAGTTTTTGGCAAAGTAGAAAGCTTGTATAATGCCAAGTTATGTTGTACTGAAAATGACTTAGATTTGTGAGCTTAACACTTGGCTAACATTTAGGCTAGGCCTATACATGAATTTTGAAATAGGACCATATAAAGTTGTGACAATAACCTATAGATGCATATTCACGAAAGCTGTTGAAAATTCACACACATATAACATGACGGACTGTTTTGGTGGTGCCTTGATGTGGCTATAGCCGCATTCAGTCCCTGGGCTGCCGATACTTTCACTCCTCAGTAAGTGAAACCCTGATTCATTTCAGCCATGTTTCATTACTGGCTGCGCAGCGCTTTCTTGGTTGAGCTTAGATTGGTTTGGTTTAATTTAGCTGTGCCATGGATCGAGTCGATAGCGCTTCTTCAGCTCTGCCTGCCAGCCCATCACTGCTAGCATACCCAGAGCCTCTGCATTTTCAGGTGTTGTATTGTCGAAGTAGAGGATAACTATGCTTCTCCTATATACAGCCCTAACCCGCTTGGTTTAACCTGTATACAGGAGGTGGTGCCTCCTATTAACAATTACTGAAGACAGCGCCACCTACTGGATCCACAGCACACTAGTCAGCACCTGATTTTACCCACTCCATTCTAGCATCTGCTGCTCTTTCTATATAGCCATACACTGCCAGCTTTTCTCTCTCATAGACTGTTCTACATAGCCTCTCTACAGGGGGTTAGACTGTTTCCTGTCTTGTGTAGAAAAGAGCTGAACACTAATTTCTCAGTGCCTCTAATTAATTTGTTTAGTTTTTTTTTTTTCCCTAGCACACACTTCCTTCCAACAACATCTAAGCAAAACCATGGTGCCCGATCTAGGACAGACTGAGTGGCACTGTTGTGCCATCCAGGGATATTCTATCTCAGGCTTTATGGCTATATCCATGGGATAGAATGCCTGATAGATTCAAGTTCTGCATCTTGATAGGTGTGGGTCCTACCCCTGGGTCTCTTATGGTACATTAATCTATAGCGATTATATAGCGATCTATAGCTATAGCCTTTTAGTGGTAAACTACACAAAGTTTCCAAGCATGAGCCTATTTAACCTTGATACCAGACCTACATTCCCTTATAAAATCTTAAGATATTGCTGCTGTAGATACACAGATGATCATTACTATTGTTAAAGGATAGAGGTCCACAGCTACTATTAAAACTTCTGCTAAACTCATTGATTGGTTACAGACCTAGTTCTTCATAGTTAGGAGTACAACACTAGCATACTTCACATTCTTTACAAACCACAAGACACTCTCAGTAGAGAAAGAGGTTCTTCTGTTTAGTCACATGAAGATCTAGAACTGCTAGCCTTTATTATTAATTATACAACCTTGTTTGGAACAATGAAGATCTTTGATGCAAAGACATTACAGAAAATGGCCTGTATTTTGAAGTTTAAAAAAGTCACTTCATTTGACTTTTCAGCTTAAGTTGCCATGTTTATACACAAGGAGTAACGCTTTGAATGATCAATATATCAGTTACAGTCTGAAGTTTTTAGCCTCCCCTCCCGCATGATATATTTGTAGTTTGCATTTCTCTTTGAGCCGGTTGGTGGAGGCTAGCTGCAATAAACTGCAGACAAGTATTGCTTCACAGCTGACTGTCTCGTTCAGAAACTGCCCCGTGATTGTGCATGATATAATATCTATCTACTTTGGTTGTGATAGCTCATATTTAGCAATAGAGGGAGACTGGGGGAGAGGGGTGCGCGTTCCTCACAGCCCAGCATCATCGCCACTAAGGAATGTTCAATCATGATGCCACGCTGTGAGGGGCGCCCTTCTGACAGTGGGGAGATATGTGTTCTGAAACAAACGATATCAATATATAAAACCTGACATTCATGAGGACAATAAAACCGTCAGCTACTCAGTAGCATTACACTACTAACAGCTCATTTTAACATGGCTATGGAGTTGAGGCCAGTTCGCATCTCCAGCTTCACAATGAAATGATTGTTTGAAATGAATTAGATGCCTAGTTTGTTGTGTATACGTCATAGGGATTCGTATGTGTATCTATAAGAGGGGCTTTACGGATTCTGTCTGGCCGTGGCTGTCAGCCATTTATGTGGTCTTGAGTTGGGCTGTTTTCCAGCGGTGGGAGCTGTGCTGATATTTATGGTAACCACTGTCTTCTCCAGAGGCAGATGTCAGTGGGGAAAGAAGCATCTGGCATGGTGGATTTCACCATTCCTAAACCTTTGTTTCCATTGGTTACCTACTACCTTGGAATTAATGTATAAAGTATGTTAGAACTTCACTATCATTTTATTTTTGCTGATGCCAATGTACGGTTTTAAAGTCAACCACATGAATCCTGTAACTTGTCGGCTTACACCTCATTCTCCGGTATCTAAATACGTGGACAAAAGCTAAAATTGTATTGTTTCAGTCTCCAATTACCACTTCAAGCACACTTAGGGTCAGTTCACACGTGAAAACCGCCTAGCTTATTTGTGCGAGGTAAAAAACCTCGAGGAGTTTTTTTGACGCTGTTTTTTGCATTCCACGCGGTTTTTGACGAGGTTTTTGACGCGGTTTTCGCTAGCGGTTTTCGCTAGGGTTTTTTTTTTCCTATATGTGCTATAGAAACTGCAGGCGAAAACCGCGCGGTTTTTTGCAAAAAACCGCGCGGTTTTGTGTGCAAAAAACCGCGCGTTTTTTTACCGCGCGGTTTTCGCCTCCCATTCACTTCTATGCAATTCTTCAGGCGTTTTCCGCCTGAAGAAAGGTCATGTCGCTTCTTCAGGCGGAAAACGCTAGGAGGAAAAAAAAAGCTAGTGGTCTACATAGACCACCATGTTAAAGGAGAGGTTTTTGAAGTGAATTCCGCTGTCAAAAACCTCCCCTTTGCCCACGTGTGAACTAGCCCTTAATCCTTCCATTGTGGAATATCGATTTCCATTATGCTGCCTGTGTATTTTTGCAGATTTTATTTTGGTGTATTCTTTTCAAGACAGTAACCACAGCATACATTTAGGGGTAGTGAGATGAAGCCAGCCTTGTCACTGCTAGGAAAACTACTGTATTTCATGGGAGGAATATGCAAATCTGTCTCCCAAGATGTAAACAGGGAGACAGTGCCTCTGTTATGCTGCTCTCTATAGGAACCCTGAACATCATGCCCGACTTTCCCAGAAGCCTTTACTGCATAATGTGGGATTTTTACCAAGTCAATTTCTCAGCTACGGATGGCTGTTTCGGTCTGTTTGGACCTCGTCAGCGCAGCGTAGAGAGAACTGACTTGGTAGAAGTGAGAGACTGAGAGACCAGATTATGGGGATAATGTTCCTCCTTAAGGAGAGACCACGTATTAGGTGTGTGGAGACTTATACAGCCATAGTCGCTCCACTGTAAGGGAACATGGGAGAAATATGCAAATCTGTCTCCCAAGATGTAAATAGGGAGACAGTGCCTCTGTTATGCTACCCTCTATTGGGAAGCACCCTGAACATCATGCCCAACTTTCCCAGAAGCCCTTACTGCATAATGTGGGGTTTTTACCAAGTCAAATTCTCAGCTACGTAATTCATTCTTGTTACTGGTTCTGGAATTATTTTTAGACTAGAAGTCTTGTTCCAGTGCTGTACTTCTCCTCCTATAACTTTCTTAGTATGAGCAAACAATACTTATATGCTGGAAAATATTTAATGGGGTATTCTTCTTGGA
The DNA here is from genome assembly GCF_031893055.1 of Leptodactylus fuscus. NCBI lineage: Eukaryota > Metazoa > Chordata > Amphibia > Anura > Leptodactylidae > Leptodactylus > Leptodactylus fuscus. The sequence continues at coordinate 147,830,335 of NC_134268.1, read as the reverse complement.
TGTATCATAACTGTGATAGGTGTAGGAGTGAATAGAGGCTGTGGCACACAGATGTGTAAGCTTTTCTGTTCCTTGTATATTGGAATGCAGCACTGAGATCTTTGGCACCTGACCTGACCCGATCAGAAACATATTGCTTGTGATAGGGCTTTTATGTTATGCCTGAGGGGATGAATGGATATCTTTATCTTTCCATAAACCTTTAACCCCTTCCCACCGATGGCACTTTTTGACTTCCTGACCAAGCTCGATTTTTCAAAACTGACATGTGTCACTTTATGTGGCAATAACTTTGGAACGCTTTAACTTACCAAAGTGATTTTAAGATTGTTTTTTCGTAACACATTGTACTTCATGTTAGTGGTAAATTGTGGTTGATATGTTTTGTGTTTAATTATAAAAAAATTGGAAATTTGGTGGAAATTTTGAAAAATATGCATTTTATATAGTTTGAAATGATGTACATTACATACAGATAGTCAGACCGCCAAAATTATATCATAAATCTCATGTCCCAGATCTCTGCTTTATGTCGGCATCAAACTTTAGGCGCCCTTTTAATTTTTACGGACATTATAAGATTTACAAGTGAAACAACAATATTCAAAATTTTCAAGAAATTTCCAAAACCCATTTTTTAAAGGGCCTAATCCAGTTATGAAAGCGTTTTGAAAGACCCTTGTATTAAAGCCCCCCCCCATAAATCACCCCATTTTCAAAACTGCACCCCTTAAATAAGCCAAAACAACATATACCTAGTAATTTAACCTAGTATTACGGCTGACACCCGCTGTGCATGGTGCGCACACAGTTTCTGTGTGCGCACCATGCATCCGCAGTAATAGTACGGCGGTTTGCGGGAAGCCCTTCCCTGCAGCGCCGTACTATTACGGCGAATGTCGGGAAGGGGTTAAAAGGTACCAGAGTTTTCATGAAAAGTTGAAATATGTTCAGAGTCTTGCTGCGCAGCCTCTTTTGCCAGTTGTATCCGTATTAGGCTGTTTTGGTTTTGGTTTTTTTTTTTTGTTTGTTTGTTGTTGTTGTTGTTTTTTTTTTTTTTTTTTTTTGGGGGGGGGGGTTAACTCATGCCAAAGCTCACAGGGGAAGGTGAGAGCATGGAGGGCTGCTGCTGACTCCTCAGCCTTCCCTGCTCTCACCTACTCCGGTTTACACAGATCACACAGTGCTCTATGAACTTCCAGAGTGCACCGTGCTGGCTAATTAGCATATCAATAAAAGCGGGCCAATTCAAAAATGGCTGAGAGTATTACTAAATAAAAGGTATGTCTGGAATAGACTTTCTAAAGGCTATCAAATATATGCTTAGTTAAAAATGAGTTTTCTCAATGATAGAATACCTTTCCCTTTCTTTTTGCCTATTGATTTTTTTTTTTCTGATGTCATAATGTGAGGAACTGAAATTCTAGCCCTTCGCCATGCCTCAGTGAGGTCTTTGCAGGACACTTCAATATGCTTACACTGCTCATGAAATATGCTTTGCAGATGCAGCATTACACACATTGGTTATAACACAGTGAACTGGGGACCTGTCTGTCAAGAAGAAAGGGGAGCTGTGAAGGAATTATTGAGGTTGATCGGAGTCTTCATGGGCTTGTTAGCACTTACTGAGGGCTTGCAGGAATGATGTGACAGAATTTGACATTTTTTCCACTACTGTGCTACCTATCTATGAAAACTCTGATACGTTTTAAACTTGCGTTTGACACCTACCAAATTATTTTAGCTAAAATCTTGTAACAGACCCTCTTTAAAATAAGTACATACGTCACTCTCAGGAGAGCAGGTTTTCTTGGGTTTACGTGAGTTGCAATGATTTTAAGAAGTGGCCGCTGTCATAGGCCATGGTGACGTTGCATCGTTCTTTTATTTTCCCTCTTACTATTCAGTGCTTTCATTCGTCTGTTATCAGTAGTTCCATTAACATGTGCCAAAGTAGTTTGTACCTAATATGCAAATCTGTGTTATTCATCCTGTTCATTTCTGCGCTGCTGAGCATATCCAAAGGGTTCTTGGAAATACGAAGAACTGAAACATCCCAATTCTTTTTAGTTTGCAGAGACTTCTTTGTGAAGCTCTTGTGTCTAACTCCCAATTTATGTTCTCATTTAAAATATTTTTGTTCAGCTTTTAGGGTAATGCCATGCAATGTACTAGATGCTGTTATAGCCCCCAGGCCTGTGACTTTCTCTTCTTAGTAAGTGAAACCCAGATTAATTTGGGCTGCATATCATTACTGTCCACATGAAAGCAGCAATACCACACGGCCGGTAATTATATAACTCTGAAATTAATCAGCATTTCACTTACTAAGAAATGAAGACGCTGTAGGGCCAGTGACATGATGGAGCTGTAGTTTCATCCAGTTTATCACGTCACACCACCCATAGCTGGTTAACAGGTTACTCTGTTGTAATTTATTTAATAAAGGGACTCTACAACCACTAAGATTAGATCTAAACTACTTACCGGTATATACTGTTGTGGGGACAGTTACTCATATAGTGAACTTTTTTTTTTTTTTTCACCCTCTTTTCTTTTAATCCTTGGTGTCGAAGTGCAGCCCGGATGCTGAAAGAGTCCAATTTTAATCTGTATGTAGTTGAGCTGTTTGGTGCCCCAGGGTTGTGGCTGTGTCTACCAGAACACAGTTTCCACCTGTAGCTGTCACACATTGGGGTCTGTCAATGTTTATGTTCAGGGGTGACCACAGACAAGACCACGGGGTCTAGCTATGCCCCAAGTGGACCAAACAGGTGATGTTTACAGGTTAAAAGTTGATTTTAGCAAAGCTAAGAACATTTATATTTGCTGTGCCACTAACAAGTCCTACAGCAGCATATACCGGTAAGTGTTTTAGAAGTGATGTTGGTTGACACTTATCTACACTATATATACTTGGTACAGGACGAGACAATGTTTATAGTTCTCATCATTAGTTGTATATTAGAACTTCTATTTGCCTCTGTAGATTGTAACTTACAATAGTCTTTGGGTATGTTTCTACATACAGGTTTTCTGATGCAGTTTTTGACTTCTGTTTTCCTTAAAACATTTTCTACTCTATTTTCTAACCATTTCTGAACTGTATTTGCATTCAGGTCCACACATGGACACTACTTCCCATAACTTTAGACCCCAGTTAATTGATATGAAATGACAAGATCTGTACTGCTTTATTCCGTAAAAAAAATAATAATAAAAAAATAAATAAATCCGACAGTATGGTCCTTATGGAAAAGGAAACTTACTAACTGCATGAACCAATATGCTTATACAGCCTTCATGCTAGCTTTAAAGGGAGTCTGTCAGTAGTAAACTATTGACCGTCCCTAACTGCTGATAAAGAGGAAGATGTCACTCAAGCAATGGGGGATAGAGCTGGGCTCCAGTTAGGGACGATTATCTAAAGCTCTGGCCAGAGAAGAAACTCCTTTGCATAAGAATGAAATACTAATTTTCAGGAAAATATTGCTGCGATGCAGAATAAAACAAGTTTGGAAAGCAAAGCAGCTCTACAGCGTACTGTCATTAGATTGATGCCGATTATCCTGCTGATAGTCTCAATAGTTTTTAGGTAACAGTTTGTGGCAAATTTTTCAAAAATGTTAAATCTTTTCAAGTAGTAGTAGTAGTATACGTAGTAGTATACTTTTCCATTGGTTTTCTTAAATATCATTTTATGACCTCAGCATGTTATCTATTTCAATTATGTAAGTATTGGGTGGCAAATAATATAGTCCATTAAAGTGTATGCAGGAAACTTTTGGACCACCTTTATTATTTAATGTATACAGTATTTGGGTGGAAATTTGTAAAATAAAAAGTTGCTTCTAAATTTGCACCAGAACTCTCTCCCCCCCAAAAAAAAATAAAAAAAATTAGAACCCATGTCCAACGCTAGAAGGGAAACGGGCCAGACAAATGTGTTGGTGAGTCTGTAAATCTACCTCCATACTTCTCCAGCATGGATTGCTTTTACGGATTCTTTGACGTTTTACTATATCTTGACAGGGAGACTTAGTGAGTATTCACTTGGCATTCCAGTTTTGTCCCCACCTTAGCAACCAAACACAAGCAGTCCTCAACATTGGCTTTCAGTGTGGTGTTCAGCATCCTCAATAGCGGAAGTATCTGAATAGTTTTTAAGGAGTATAAAAAAAGATATATAATTTAAGGATGTCTATTCTGAGCTGGCTGCCAGTGACCTGTCCTGTAGTTTTTTTTTGTTTTTTTTTTGGGGGGGGGGAGGGGGGTAATGAAAGAACTTTTGGCATCTTAATGTTGTGTTTAAGACTTTACTTTTTCTTGTGTGGAAGGCGATCTTGCTTTGCACAGGCTACTGTACAGAGATTGGATTATCCACAAGGCTCAGTGTTATGCAGTATCTTTATATAACCCTTATTTCCACAACAATTCCTACTTAACTGACTGAGTTTAACTGAAAAATAATTTGTGCAGTTCTGGAAGAGTCACATCCTGAATGTTTTACAATACCAGTACTGCTCAGAGAGCTCATGTCATAAGTTGTATATAAAAGATGTTGATATGATTACTTTATGGAGGAAAGTGGTCTGTAGTAGTTGCAATCAGGTTTTTCTAAGAAGATGCTGACCTTTTCAAGTCCCCCCCCCCCCAACGCTTGTAAGTAGTAAAAGATGGATTAAATGGTCAGAACGAATGTTATTGTGAACAGTTAAGCAAGTTGAAGATAAATTGATCTTTGAAATTCACATAGTTAAAGATGACACGTTCTCAATGTATTTTTGGGAATTTTTTTCCACATATTTTACATTTTCAAAATGACAAAAAAATGAAAATGACCTGATGCAAAAGTTTGCACACCCTGCATGGTTAGTACCTAGTAGCGCCCCCTTTGGCAAGTTTCACAGCTTGTAAACGCTTTTTTTTTCCTTTCCTGTGAGGGGGCTTTCCTCACCACTCAGCGTCATTGCTACACACAGTACTGTCAGGAGGGGTGTTCCCAGTTAGACTGCTAGGAACACCCTTCTGACAGTGAAGAGCTCTCAGTAATGGCACCGATTGGTCTTCCTCCGGGGCACATAACGGGAAAGCCGATAGTGCACTGAATTCAGCGGAATATAACACCACATATAGGCATGTGCCTGAGGACATTCAAGGTCCTCTTTAAATGTTCAGTCATTTTGACCAGGGTTGTCCAAACTTTTACACAGACAGACAGAATATATATCTCAGTCTTGCCTAAAAATATCCTGCAGTTGTGTATACAGCTAATATAAGGTCTTCTTAACGCAATAAATGGCAGGATATTTTTGCCCATAGGTTTCCATGGTTGAAAACGGCAAACGGCAGTTTTTATTGTGTGATCCTTTGGTTGTTACTCCACTCCATCTGCTCCTGCATCTTAAAGAGGACCTTTCACCACTTTTGGGCACATGCAGTGTTATATAGTGCCAGAAAGCCGACAGTGCGCTGATTTCAGCGCACTGTCGGCTTTCCCGATCTGTGCCCGGTGTAAAGAGCCTACGGTGCCGGTACCGTAGTGCTCTATGGTCAGAAGGGCGTTTCTGACCATTAGCCAGAGACGTCCTTCTGCCTCGCGGCGCCAATCGCGCTGTACTGTGGAGCGGGGAGGAACGCCCCCTCCCTCTGCTCGTCCATAGACGAGCATTATCGGGAGAGGGAGGGGGCGTTCCTCCCCGCTCCACAGCACAGCGCGATTGGCGCCGCGAGGCAGAAGGACGTCTCTGGCTAATGGTCAGAAACGCCCTTCTGACCATAGAGCACTACGGTACCGGCACCGTAAGCTCTTTACACCGGTCACAGATCGGGAAAGCCGACAGTGCGCTGAAATCAGCGCACTGTCGGCTTTCTGGCACTATATAACACTGCATGTGCCCAAAAGTGGTGAAAGGTCCTCTTTAATAATCTACTGTGGTAGAGGAAGTGTAAATGTTTGCAAATTCCTGGGACTGCTTTTCACCAAAGTGGCAGTTTTTACACAAACTTGTTGCTAGATGCTTGAAAAGTAATAGCTCCAACACTTTATTTTCTGTACCTTAAAGTGATGTAAATTTATTATGATAGCTGCACAACTGTGACCTAAAATAGGTGAATTTTGGGCGCATCTAGTTTTAGACTACCTCACAAGTTTCTATTTCAGACAATAAATTTAAGAACGATAAAAATAAATTGTAGATACAAAGTGCGTTTTGGTTACAATATGTTTTCATTTTTAGAGAATATTGGTCTATCTTGTCATCTTTTTTCCCAATAATCCATTAACAGTAGTTTTACGTGCATTTTTTTTTTTTCTATAGGTGAATCTGGTTTGGGAAAGTCAACTCTCATCAATTCACTCTTCTTAACGGATTTATATGCACCCGATTACCCTGGTCCATCGCACAGAATTAAAAAAACTGTTCAGGTACAGTATAATATGTCTTAACCATAGCACTGACCCAAGATACACATCAAAATTGGGAAAAAGTTCCCCTTAGGCTACACCTGCAAATGCTTGTGTGGAATTTATTAGTTTTCACCCCCCTTAGTGCAGATTTTTCTGGTAGGTTTTACCCATTTCATGAAAATGGGTAAAACCTATGCAGCATATGTCAATTTCACTATGGGGGAAAAATCTGCATCATGTGCATGAGCTTAAAAAGAAACTCATTGTTATACATGCTACTATATTATAATGCTGATTTTCTGCATGTAGCCTGGTAAGGAGACCCAGAACTAAAGGGCTGAGAAAAAAAAATAAAAAAAAAATGAATACATGAATAATATCGGGACAAAGAGTAGGTTAACCGTGCAAATAAAGTTGCACCTAATGCTTGCATTTTCCATTGTATTATTTTTTTTCAAGGCCAGATTCAGTAAGAAAAAAATGTTGCATGCACAATTTTTTTTTTTTTTTTTTTTTTTTTTAACGTTCGTTTACTCCTTTTCTCGACCATGCAAGTCTGTGGGGCCATGAAATAAAACTAACTCTCTATGATCCCAGCTTTAGGGTGTTTTCACACAGGTTGCTTGTTGATGCAGTTTTTGAAAGGGAAACTAGGAGTGAATTTAAAAAGTAAAAAAAAAAGGGTTTGTTTTTTTTTTTTGTTTTTTTTTCTTACATAATTCACCTCCCTTTGATATTCCTCTCCCTGCCTTTCAAAATGACATCAAAAGTTTGAAGCAAACCTTAAGGCTTCACGCACGTGGACGTCTGTGTTCCGGGGTCAGGGAAAACTGCACGGATGACACTGGATTGGTATCTGGGTGTTATCTGTGGTTTTCACTTGCCCACCCATTCTGTTGAATTGGCCAAGCCGGAAATGCAGACAGGTATTTGCTACTCCTAAATGCGGCCCAGACACACAGACAGCCACAAAAACTACATCTGTACGTGTGGCTATTGGCACATTGCGGAAACGCCATGATGTTGTTCCCTGCGGAAATATAAGTGCCAAAAGTATTTGTCGCATTTGTTGAATACAGCTATTAATCCCATGTAGTTGCTGCTAGAATTGGTGTTTTGTTTTTTCTTTTTTTTGTTTTTTAAATGTGATGTCCATTATCAGCAAATGAATATTATTATTTGTATGATGAAGACTTTTATACAGTTTTCCAATATACTTTCTTCATCAATTCCTCAGTTTTCTAGATCTGCTTGCTGTCTGTCTGTGTTAACTTCCATTGGATAAAAATCGGTCCGTGGTCAATGTGATTGACATTTGTCACATTTTTACATAAGGGGTGAATATTGGAAAAATGCATAAAATAAAATGTTACCATAAAATATTATACCACTGCTCAACATTCCAAAATATCCTGAAGGGTGCACGATCCCCACCCAGAAGTGTCTGATGTCAGGAATTTTGTGCTTATTCATTGTCCCACGCTGAAGGCACAAACCTATTTTTGTGCTGCTGTTACTACATTCCAAAGTACGGCTGCCTCTAAAGTGATGTGTGTTGGGGCCACAGATCTGTAAAATGGATGGAAGTGACCTGCCTTAGGGAGTGCATGGGAAAGAAGCCATTTGGAGCAGATCTGCTGAGAAAAGTTTGAAATTCCAGGACTCAAGCTAATTTGTTTTCCATGAGCCTCCTGGGAATTCTGGCAGAAGCAGATGATGGGATACAGTTGGAAGTTTAACTGTGAACTCCACTGCTATACAGTTCTGTTTTTTTTTTGGATCACTTCCAGATGTTTTACTGCATGTGTTTGACCATGTATGGACACAGAATGCTATAGGCCACTGTATTCAAACTCAGTGAGAAAATGCTTGAGAAAAGAGCCCGCACTGCATCGCCTCCTTCTCTTCCACATTCTCGAAATTACATTGCTGGGTTACATGTGCAAATAGCTCTGGCCTAACAGATGTTATAATAGACAAATATCCGTGCATTTCTTAGAGTATTGTACGTTGAATCATGTTTTATTGATTATATATTTTATAGTCAAAATCTATATTATTGAACATGTATATTATAGTTTGGGTATAGATTCCTGGATTTTGCTTACAAGGCTGTTTAAATATTTGGCTATGAAACCCCTCTTCCCTCTCGCAAAACTACACCCCCCCCAGCCTCCGCCCCTTCCCCCTCAGCACCCTCAAGATGCCATGCCTTCCACTGTCACCTGCAAAGTGCCGGTTATATTTTTCTTTTAGGGGGTACTTCCCATCTCTCTCTCCCAGAGGAGTGCAGGGAGCTTGAGGACCTCTGTAGCTCCTTTTCTGCTATTGGCTTACAGTGAGGGTCCAATTGCAACAGCTGAACTGCATTGCTTTGGGGACATAAAGCAGCTGGGAGGAAGGAGGACAAGTCAGCTGCAGATACCAGTGGGGATGATGGAAGAGAGAGCAGTGGCACATAGCTGGCCTCATCTTCAAACGCCACATAGCAATCCAAGGCTGGTGCATGCCTTTGTGAGAAGAGCCTTGTTACTGCAATCTGTTTTTGCAAGTATTTTAGGTCAAGAAAGCTGGGTCATGCAGGGAAGCTGAAGTAGCACACATCTGCTCCTCTTGCACACCAAGGCCTCTTTTGCTTATATAGTACCATCATGTTTTGCAGCACATAGTTATTAAGTTTTCTATTACTTTGCAAAAAATCAATTGTGAAGGCAGATAATCGAAATTTTTTGTAATCCCTCTTATCAGGGAAAAAAAACGTACTTTTTCCATTTAATTGGTTCTTCTCCTGCTGTCCTTGCCTGCTAAACTGACATTCACTCTGAAATTTCTGCTTAAGCTTGTTTGCTAGAGCAAGGCATACCTACTTTCAGATTATCATTTCCAATAAAGGTCAGTAGAGGGGGGTGGGGGGGGGAGTAGTAAGTAGATGCCAAGTCGAGAGAGGAGACATACAAACTTAGCTGGTGAAGCCTCTGACTCTCACCCAATAATTCTTTAATCACATCACTTCAGGTTAGTCCTGTATGACCCAGATGATGCTTCAGAGTCAGAGAAAGTTGGGGACCAAATCATATAATGGCCAGCAATAGTACCTCTCCTAATATGTGCGCACAGAATGATTGATTGATTTCTGAAAGGTTTTGCACTCTTTAAGCATTATTGTTTGTATTTTTAAGATTATTAATTTTAGTTTGTATTTTTGCAAATAGTTTGGGGTTTTTGTTTTTTAGGTCGAACAGTCAAAAGTTTTAATCAAAGAAGGTGGCGTTCAGCTGCTGCTCACAATAGTAGACACACCCGGCTTTGGCGATGCAGTGGATAATAGTAACTGGTAAGGTTTGGTTTTCCTTATCTTAGTATATTTAACCGCTTAATAGCAACCCAACAATTGCTGTACCTATCTGACACTGGGCATTTTCTGATGCTTTGGTGAAATGTGATAGACATGTGGAAAGCGGTGGTGCGGGTGTGCTGCCTTTTTGGCTCCTGGAGAAGGATCTGAGGGTGGAGTTTAAATTTTAATACTTAATACTCTTACATTTCCATTGACTCTACAGTTGGCAGCCGGTAATCGACTACATTGACAGTAAATTTGAAGACTACCTTAATGCCGAATCACGTGTCAACAGACGTCAGATGCCAGACAACCGTGTTCAGTGCTGCTTATACTTCATTGCTCCTTCAGGCCATGGGTTAGTTTATATTTGGTTTTATTTATGTGGTGGTATATATCATTTTGTAATTGACCATATCTAAAACCTTTCTTTAGAAGTTTCTTTAGACATCAATCAGTTTGGTTTTTGTACTTAAACAGCAGATTGTCAACCAGGATTATAGTTTACTGTTTATACCCTGTTGAAAATGGGGTGGGGAACCTGAACACCATCCAGTCCTTGATTTTATAGAGAAGTAAATGCTATGCACATGCTCTGTCCTCTTCATTCTTAGGACCTGTTGGGGTCCAAAGGTGAGACCCTTGACAATAATGTGACCCTAGTGATATGCCATTACCTCATACTGATCTTTACAAACCAGAGCTGGTTCATCGAGATCTATGGCAGAGTTTATTCTAGACCTGCTCTGTGCAGGGAGGGCAATAGATAAGCTGTGATATCATCTGTTGTCAGTAATGAATGCAAGGATGGTTCAGTGTTATCTATAAAGGCCTTATCTTCCATTGTATTATCTTTGTCTTTCACTACCGAAAGGAAAACACTTTCAGGACTGGCATGTTTGTCTATTGGTGGCCTGAGTGAAAAATTGCAAAATTTCACACTTTAAAAAAAAAAAATTGATATTGACATGTAAAATGATGCCCTATTGCACACACTGCTCCCATTGCGTTCTGTTTCCTTACAGCCAGACACAGGGCATTGAGGAGGAGGCTGTTTTCCTGGGATGCGTACACATGTCTTTATATTTCGGCTTTAATTGTAAAAGAAACAAAATATCATCAATGGAAAGAAGAGAATTAACCAAGAGGATGTGCTTGGACTTTTTATGCATGTCCCTTTTATGACCTTTGTCGGATTCCTTTCTGATTATATCGAAACGTATTCATGTACTGTTTACATTCACAGAAAACAGATTTGTTTGCAAATGTTTACACTTTTGACATCCCATTATGAAGATCTGAATGAGGTTGTTTCTACAGATTGTGCTTTGGTTTCTGCAAACTTCATTCAGATGTATTATGGTAGGTTCACACCTGCTCTCAGCTTTCCATTCTTCGGGTCCGCTTAGGGACTCAAAAAAACCCCCCCAAAAAAACGGATACCTGATCCACTTAAAAGCAGTTACCTAAGAATACCTGTAGACCCAATAGACTATAATGGGGTCTGCCAGGTTTCCACCCGAAAAATGCAGAGAGAAATGTTCTGCTTGCATGACTTGTGGGACGGAATCCCTGAATGGAAAGCGAGCGCTGGTGTAAATCCAGCCTCAGACACTTACAGAAATTTTCTCAATTAGTCTTCCTAGTTTGAACCTACACTTGTGTGAACAGTTTTATAGAACTATTTGTGTGATGAATCACTGTTATGTAGATTTTTTTTTTTTTTTTTATTGCAGCTTGTGTGGATAGTTTAGGGGCTAGTTCACACATGATTACACATGTGCATATTCCGTCGCGGCTCGGCATCCCATCGCGGCTTTCCATTCCGGATTAGGCCCAAATGAATGGGCCTAGTCCGGAGGGTGCTGTCGTGAGGCGGACACTGCGGCTGGTTCAGCCAAGGAATCCAGCTGAAGAAAGGGCAGCTAGTTTCTTTTTTCCGCTAGCGGCAACATGCCACGAGCAGTCTACATATACCTCTATTGCAAGGGGCGGATTATGACGGGGATTCCGCGCCAAAATCCACCTCCTTGCCTCATGTGAACCAGGGCTGTGAAGTGGGTGAGCCACAGTTGCGACTCTGACTCCGACTCCTGGATTTTATCAGGTTCCGACTCCTTCAGAAATGGCCAATTCGTAACAATAAATTTACTGTTGTAAACTATTAACATCTAGTCTAGAGGAGGAGCTTTACTACTAAGAATTTGCAACACATTATCACTTTGTTTCATTTCATACATTGTAAGTAGGGGGGTTGGGGCAGCATGAGGTTAACCAAGTATAAGAATACATAAGGGCAGTGTAGAGCAGTGACACACAAGAAGTAAGAAATGTCTCTATCTCTAGCAGAACTGCTTATCACTGTTGTTCATAGTTTGATAGAACATATATATTTGAGTAACATTTATAAAATTCATATGAAAATTCAATTATGAAATATTAATACTTTATTTTAAAGCTGGAGTCGGTACATTTCTTCCGACTCCGACTCTGACTCCCACTCCAACCAAAACTAACTCTGACTCTGACTCCACGACTCCGACTCCACAGCCCTGATGTGAACAGGGCCTAAGTATACCTCTGCCTAATTGTTTTGAAGAATGACCCTCTATATCATATTTTTTCGACATATAGAAAACTTCAAATGCATCTAATTTATTAACTATATAAACATATATAATAATAATAATAATTAATAAAAAATTAAATCTTACCTATTCCTTCAGTATTGTAAGGCTTAATTTGATCTGTATTGAAGACTCCATTGCACTGTGTCCAAAATCAGTAGAAGAAAAAGTCCTGGTAGTCCAATATTTTTTTTTTTTTTTTTTTTTTTTTAACGGAAGTTTCACTTTTAAAGAACGGTCCCCTGACAGATACCGTTATAATCAATAGGGTCCATTGGGCTCCATAAATGATTGCTGTTGTAGCAGTCCATATGTTCAATGATCCTCCAACATATTAGAACAATGGAAAGGTCGACGCTAGTGTGAACCTAATGTGTTCCATAATGTCTTTTAAAAGTGCATATAATGCCTAAAAATTTCGTAAATTGGTCAATGTTGGCTGTTCACACAAACTTGCATTTGTACAAAATGGGCAATATATATGATTTGTTGTTCATCAGGATTTGCTTATGCACGTTCATGTAGAGGACTGTTTTTGTTTTTTGGGTTTTTTTTTTTCTCCTTTCCTATACTAATTTATAAATCAGTGTTTTATTAAGCAGTTGTTTTCAATTGTTTTTTTTTTTTTTTGTAAGGCTTGTTTTGACTGTTTCAATATGGGAACATTTTTCAGTAATAAACATCTAAAGGCCACTGGCTAACCCTGAACTTTTGATGACAATATTTGCCAAATTCCTCTTTCAAGAATTTACCCTTTTGATAATGTATCAGCATGAATGACTATGTAATATATCTTCTAATATAACTAGATAATCATTTACTAACTAAACTCTAAGGGAATATTCAGAGCTTCACTCAGACTAGTAGTAGTGCATGCTCCAAGTGTCTTTAAACGGACCTAAATATGACATATTAACTGCCCCATAGACTATAATGTGTCCATCTTTCACTGTATTTTGAACAGCTCATGGATGTGTAAAATGGTTGTATGAATGGGCCTTTAGCAAGGCCGTATCTGCCGTGAGGCGAGATGAATATCTTGACTTTGACAAGTCCCAAAGGGACCTCACGAGATTTTTGTGTGAGGTTCGCCCAGTGGTTTTGCTTGGAACATGGCTGTTGTTATACTCTGGGGTCTCTTCAGACCCCAGAGTATAATGAGTGGAGGCTCAGGGGATGTGGTCAAATATAAATGGTGTTACTTGCCTTCCCTAGGCTCCGGCACTGGTCTTTAGACTCTTCCTGTCTCAAAGATGAGATTTTAGTTTGGGCCTCTGGCAGCAGAATAGACTTAGACCCTGGCCCTTGGTACTTACAGATGATTTTATTTTGTCACCTAGACTAATCCATGGTCATTGAATCCCATTTTAATTTATCAGCCATTTGCATCGGCCAAATTTGTGTTTTATTAAGTTTAGATTGAAAATGAAGGTTGTGGCTTCTTTGAGAAGTGCATGGCTGATATGTTCTATTCAGTACTGTTATTTATATGTGAAAGGCTAGTGCTATTGATTCTGTTGGGACTCCCTGGAGTCTTTTTACCAGTGTGAGTGAGTGGAGATTGAATTCTCTGGCTTATCGGTAACTTGTCATTACTACACTGTCAGTAGTGAATTTAAGGTCATGATAGTCGCTTCATAGCACCATTGATTGGATGAGGACAGAGCCTGATCTACTGAATTCTCTCTCTCGATTAATTTAATTAACTAAATATGTAACTTTCCCTGCCAGAGACCCATCATATTATCCAGCATTACTAATTTTGGTTCATTAAAAATGGCTAAAACATCTCTGGCCTGAATTAGTGCTGGATCAAGGGGCAGGGAGTACTTGCCGGTACTAAAACTAATTATTCTAGCTGCTGTCTTATGCGGTCATCGTTACATGTAGTATAAATATACATTGATATGAGTATAGGCTTTTAAGCTCTGTGACTTTTTTTTTTTTTTATAAATATTCAGCTTATTTGGACAGCTTACAATGGTGTAAAGTAGTAAGACCCTTGCCAAATCTCCGTCTGCTACCGTGCTGATGCTTTTCTAGTCCCCTGCTGCTCGCCTCTGTTTACCTGGTTGCAGTACTGATTTGTCATCCTGATGTGTGAGCTCTGCAGCCAATTGCTGACTTTAGCATTGACATTGCTGTTGTCAGCCTGTCTCTGTAGTCACTTGGCTGGGGACCCAGCACATATTAAGGTGTATTTTGTTGCTGCTGTTTTATCCTTTGGTAAACCAGTAATACGCTGTTAGTGACATAGAGAGCATACCTTTTTTGTCTCAAAGTGTAGACATGTTGCATGTTACAGTTGACAAAAAGATTTCCTCTCCCATCCCAGATGACACGAGTACAAGTACTAGTGACATACGAATAATCCTACTTCTCTGCATCCAGTACGTACCCCAAGATTGCAGTTATTTAGTTATTGCGCGATGTTAATTCATGTGGTTTCAGTCAGTGAGTTTTATTGAACTAAAAAAGCCCTGTAACTCAAGTGGAGCAGGAAATGGCCAAACAGCCCTTATGTTATCTAGAAACCTTGTTGCTTTGCCAGACACATGTAAGAGAGCGTGCACACGGTCAGTTATAAATGCACAGTATGTATTAGTAAGGTGGTGGACAGATGGAGAATCTTTGCTTCTCAGTTTTTTAATCTCCAATAGCAAAGTTGACCTAAAAAGACTTTTCTGATTATACTCTGAAGTATTTAGTCAGGACACTGTCACCATTTTTGAAGTCTTTACACAGAATGTGGTAATGTCTCCCATATGCTTTTTTGTCTGTTGCCAGAGTATTAAAAAAAAAAAAAAAAAGATGCTTTTTGTAATTTTTGTTGCCATCTGAAAATTTGTGCCTAAAATGAATCCATTGCAGTCATGCCAGTGTTCATTTGTAGGTCTGCAACTTGAAACTATCTGTTTTGGTTCGTGGTTTGTGACGTCTTCTGTAATGAGATTATTTTTGCTTTTAGTGAGCGCTGTAATAGTCTTCATTCTATCAGTGTTCATGACTCGCTTCTATTTATATACAGTAAGTGCAGACCTTGCGTGTGGTTCACTTGTTCTACTAGAGCCATGTCTATCATATAATTTGATTTTGATGGTTGAATGGCTCAGAAGCCAGACTGCAAAAAATCTAGACTGTAAAAGGCACCCTGCCACTTTAAGGTTGTATATTACTACACGGCTAAGGAATGTTAACTCTTAGAATATAGCTGTATCACTTACATTCTTACCACAGGAAACTGCAAGAAACACATGAGTCTACCAGAAATCAAGTATTCTGTATGGCGGTTTGAGCACGTCTGAGGCGCTTTCCTGTCCTCTCTGCAAGCATTCGTTTTAGGTTTACATGTATTTACTTTACGTTTCTCTATCTGTAGGGTAGATCAGATCAGATTTTCCCACCTCAGACATTTCCGTGGTTTTCCGCTGCCAATGCAAATGGGGGTCTGTGTAGAGTAGTGTTACCAAACCAATGGTCAGAAGTAACATGCAGTTCCACAGCTGTTTTCAGCTTGGGATACATCTGATGTCATAGTATTACTAAAACTTGGTACCACTGGAAATTAATGGAAGCCTGATTCATTAAAAATGCTGGGAGTATGTTATAGAGCAGGAGCAGCTGAGTAGATTATATAGATCGAGTTTAAGCTGTCATTTATTTATATTCTGGCCTCAGACACTTCTAGTCCTTGATGGCTGTCAATCACTAATGGGAGCACCGCCATGTTTAGATGATCCTTCCTAAGCATATAAAGACATAGATGACAGGCCATACTCAATCTTTTCCCACAAAACTATAGTCATACTCATATAGTCTTACTCTACTAAACACAGGCCACCATAAAAATGCAGGCAGCATGTTATAAAGAAAGACCAATCAATGGCATTTCTAAATTGGGTTCTTTCCCTTTAATTCCCGTTGATCATTGCTCTATTTAGAAGTGACTCATTCCCTACAAAAGAAAAATGTTGGTTTCTTATTCTTTACATAACTGTTCAATCTCTTCCAGTTCACTTAAGGATTGAAAGAGAAGAATAATTTAATAGGACCTGTCACACAGTATAACATGCTAAATGAGGTCATTGTAAATCCGTAGTTTCCAAAGCTATGCCCCCAGTAGATTATATGGAAGTTTCCTTGTCTACAAGGGAATGGTAGAATTATATTTTCTCTGAGAAAAACAAAATCCCCACCACTTGGACACACAGAGCTGAATTACATATAACCTTCCAAGGGCCGTATCTTTTATCATTTAGTTTTGGGGTTTTTTTTACTTTGTTATACATCCTCTTTAAGTTTATCAATTTACTGTTCTTTCTGCAGATCTACTCCTGTTTTTGTCACTAATTGTATATAGATATTTTTTTTTTCTTTTTTAAGGCAAGTTGTCACCAAAAATGGCCGCTTTTTTTTTTTTCTTTTCTTTTTAAAGAGTGTTCATGTGAAACATTTAAGAATTATTTTTATTTTAAATTTTCCATATCACTTTTTAGAATTAAAAAGAAGTACTACATCCTGCATTTTTCACTTTGGACACTAGTCAATTGTGTAGGGTTTTCATTGATCACTCATTGTACAGATAATACCATTGACCCATCATTACATCCGTTACTGAACAATAGATTATGAATAGGTGCCAGCATGTCACTAAATGTTCAGACTGTGAAGCTTTAGGTAACATAGCAGCCCCCATAAATATGTAGCATTTACAATAAAAAGAACTACAGTGTGAATATTAGAGATGAGCGAACACTAAAATGTTCGAGGTTCGAAATTCGATTCGAACAGCCGCTCAATGTTCGTGTGTTCGAACGGGTTTCGAACCCCATTATAGTCTATGGGGAACAGATACTCGTTAAGGGGGAAACCCAAATCCGTGTCTGGAGGGTCACCAAGTCCACTATGACACCCCAGGAAATGATGCCAACACCTCTGGAATGACACTGGGACAGCAGGGGAAGCATGTCTGGGGGCATCTAACACACCAAAGACCCTCTATTACCCCAACATCACAGCCTAACAACTACACACTTTACACACTCAATACCACCTCTCTGACAGTAGGAAAACACCTTGAAACATGTGTATTTGGCACTTGCAGTGAGGAGAGCTTGTCACCAGCAGTGAATTTGGCCCTTGTAGTAAGTTGAGGTTGGCACCAACATTTGTTTTGAAAATCAGGGTGGATTGAGCCTCTAACCAGCAGAGTTTGGGCAAATTCATGGTGGAAGGAGCCTCTAAACACCCCAGTTTGGGCAAATTCATGGTGGAGGGAGCCTCTAAAAACCCCAGTTTGGACCAATTCATGGTGGAGGGAGCCTCTAACCAGCCCAGTTTGGGCAAATTCATGGTGGAGGGAGCCTCTAACCAGCCCAGTTTGGACCAATTAATGGTGGAGGGAGCCTCTAACCAGCCCAGTTTGGACCAATTAATGGTGGAGGGAGCCTCTAACCAGCCCAGTTTGGACCAATTAATGGTGGAGGGAGCCTCTAACCAGCCCAGTTTGGACCAATTAATGGTGGAGGGAGCCTCTAACCACCCCAGTTTGGACCAATTCATGGTGGAGGGAGCCTCTAAACAGCCAAGTTTGGACCAATTCATGGTGGAGGGAGCCTCTAAAAACCCCAGTTTGGACCAATTCATGGTGGATGGAGCCTCTAACCAGCCCAGTTTGGGCAAATTCATGGTGGAGGGAGCCTCTAAACAGCCCAGTTTGGGCAAATTCATGGTGGAGGGAGCCTCTAACCAGCCCAGTTTGGGCAAATTCATGGTGGAGGGAGCCTCTAAACAGCCCAGTTTGGACCAATTCATGGTGGAGGGAGCCTCTAAAAAACCCAGTTTGGACCAATTCATGGTGGAGGGAGCCTCTAAACAGCCCAGTTTGGGCAAATTCATGGTGGAGGGAGCCTCTAAACAGCCCAGTTTGGGCAAATTCATGGTGGAGGGAGCCTCTAACCAGCCCAGTTTGGACCAATTAATGGTGGAGGGAGCCTCTAAACAGCCAAGTTTTGGGAAATTCATGGTGGAGGGAGCCTCTAACCAGCCCAGTTTGGACCAATTCATGGTGGAGGGAGCCTCTAAACAGCCCAGTTTGGGCAAATTCATGGTGGAGGGAGCCTCTAAAAAACCCAGTTTGGACCAATTCATGGTGGACGGAGCCTCTAACCAGCCCAGTTTGGACCAATTAATGGTGGAGGGAGCCTCTAAACAGCCAAGTTTGGACCAATTCATGGTGGAGGGAGCCTCTAAAAACCCCAGTTTGGACCAATTCATGGTGGAGGGAGCCTCTAACCAGCCCAGTTTGGGCAAATTCATGGTGGAGGGAGCCTCTAAACAGCCCAGTTTGGGCAAATTCATGGTGGAGGGAGCCTCTAACCAGCCCAGTTTGGACCAATTAATGGTGGAGGGAGCCGCTAAACAGCCCAGTTTGGACCAATTCATGGTGGAGGGAGCCTCTAAAAACCCCAGTTTGGACCAATTCATGGTGGAGGGAGCCTCTAAAAAACCCAGTTTGGACCAATTCATGGTGGAGGGAGCCTCTAACCAGCCCAGTTTGGACCAATTAATGGTGGAGGGAGCCTCTAAACAGCCAAGTTTGGACCAATTCATGGTGGAGGGAGCCTCTAAAAACCCCAGTTTGGACCAATTCATGGTGGAGGGAGCCTCTAACCAGCCCAGTTTGGACCAATTAATGGTGGAGGGAGCCTCTAACCAGCCCAGTTTGGACCAATTCATGGTGGAGGGAGCCTCTAAAAACCCCAGTTTGGACCAATTCATGGTGGAGGGAGCCTCTAACCAGCCCAGTTTGGGCAAATTCATGGTGGAGGGAGCCTCTAAACAGCCCAGTTTGGGCAAATTCATGGTGGAGGGAGCCTCTAACCAGCCCAGTTTGGACCAATTAATGGTGGAGGGAGCCGCTAAACAGCCCAGTTTGGACCAATTCATGGTGGAGGGAGCCTCTAAAAACCCCAGTTTGGACCAATTCATGGTGGAGGGAGCCTCTAAAAAACCCAGTTTGGACCAATTCATGGTGGAGGGAGCCTCTAACCAGCCCAGTTTGGACCAATTAATGGTGGAGGGAGCCTCTAAACAGCCAAGTTTGGACCAATTCATGGTGGAGGGAGCCTCTAAAAACCCCAGTTTGGACCAATTCATGGTGGAGGGAGCCTCTAACCAGCCCAGTTTGGACCAATTAATGGTGGAGGGAGCCTCTAACCAGCCCAGTTTGGACCAATTCATGGTGGAGGGAGCCTCTAACCAGCCCAGTTTGGACCAATTAATGGTGGAGGGAGCCTCTAACCACCCCAGTTTGGACCAATTCATGGTGGAGGGAGCCTCTAAACAGCCAAGTTTGGACCAATTCATGGTGGAGGGAGCCTCTAAAAACCCCAGTTTGGACCAATTCATGGTGGAGGGAGCCTCTAACCAGCCCAGTTTGGGCAAATTCATGGTGGAGGGAGCCTCTAAACAGCCCAGTTTGGGCAAATTCATGGTGGAGGGAGCCTCTAACCAGCCCAGTTTGGACCAATTAATGGTGGAGGGAGCCGCTAAACAGCCCAGTTTGGGCAAATTCATGGTGGAGGGAGCCTCTAAACAGCCCAGTTTGGACCAATTCATGGTGGAGGGAGACTCTAAAAAACCCAGTTTGGACCAATTCATGGTGGAGGGAGCCTCTAAACAGCCAAGTTTTGGGAAATTCATGGTGGAGGGAGCCTCTAACCAGCCCAGTTTGGACCAATTAATGGTGGAGGGAGCCTCTAAACAGCCCAGTTTGGACCAATTCATGGTGGAGGGAGCCTCTAAACAGCCCAGTTTGGGCAAATTCATGGTGGAAGGAGCCTCTAAAAAACCCAGTTTGGACCAATTCATGGTGGAGGGAGCCTCTAACCAGCCCAGTTTGGGCAAATTCATGGTGGAGGGAGCCTCTAAACAGCCCAGTTTGGGCAAATTCATGGTGGAGGGAGCCTCTAACCAGCCCAGTTTGGACCAATTAATGGTGGAGGGAGCCGCTAAACAGCCCAGTTTGGGCAAATTCATGGTGGAGGGAGCCTCTAAACAGCCCAGTTTGGACCAATTCATGGTGGAGGGAGCCTCTAAAAAACCCAGTTTGGACCAATTCATGGTGGAGGGAGCCTCTAAACAGCCCAGTTTGGGCAAATTCATGGTGGAGGGAGCCTCTAACCAGCAGAGTTGTGGGAAAGCAGGGTGGAGGGAGCCTCTAACCAGCAGAGTTGGTGGAAATCAGGGTGGAGGGAGCCTCTAACCAGCAGAGTTGGGGGAAATCATGTTGGAGGGAGCCTAGTATTAGCAGAATTGTGCAACGCTTATGGTGGATGAGTATGAGGATGCGGAGGAATTGGAGAGGTTGAGTGCAGACATGGAGTTTCATGTTGGGGTGCTTTACACAGGTGGGCACAAAAATGAAGGCTCTATCCAGTGGTGGTTCATTTTTATCAAAGTGAGCCGGTCGGCACTCTCAGCTGACAGACGGGTGCGCTTGTCAGTGATGATGCCACCGGCTGCACTGAACACCCTCTCAGATAGGACGCTGGCGGCAGGACAGGACAGCACCTCCAAGGCATATAGGGCAAGTTCAAGCCACAGGTCCAACTTCGACACCCAATACGTGTAGGGCGCAGAGGGGTCGGAGAGGACAGGGCTGTGGTCGGAAAGGTATTCCCGCAACATGCGCCTATACTTCTCACGCCTGGTGACACTAGGACCCTCCGTGGCGGCACTTTGGCGAGGGGGTGCCATCAAGGTGTCCCAGACCTTAGACAGTGTGCCCTTCGTTTGTGTGGACCGGTGAGAACTTGGTTGCCTACTGGAGGAACTGCCCTCCCTGCCGCCAACGTCACATGCTGGAAACATCTCCATCATATTCTGCACCAATTGCCTGTGGCAAGCATTGATGCGATTGGCCCTCCCCTCTACCGGAATAAAAGACGAGATGTTGTTTTTATACCGGGGGTCAAGGATAGCAAAGATCCAGTACTGGTTGTCCTCCATGATTTTGACAATACGCTTGTCGGTTGTAAAGCACCCCAACATGAACTCAGCCATGTCTGCCACAGTGTTAGTTGGCATGACTCCTCTGGCCCCACCGGAAAGTTCAATCTCCATTTCCTCCTCATCCTCCATGTCTACCCATCCGCGCTGCAACAATGGGACGATTCGAAGTTGCCCGGAAGCCTCCTGTATCACCATCACATCATCGGACAACTCTTCTTCCTCCTCCTCCTCCTCCTCTATTAAACGCAGTGAAGCGGACAGATGTGTGGACCTACTCTCCAGCTGTGACGGATCGGATGCTATCCCTAACTCCTCTGTGTGATCTGAGTTATCCCTGATGTCAATCAGGGATTCTCTCAGAACACACAAGAGCGGGATTGTAAGGCTCACCATCGCATCCTCAGAGCTCACCCTCCTTGTGGACTCCTCAAAGACCCGTAGGATGTCACAAAGGTCTCTCATCCATGGCCACTCATGGATGTGAAACTGAGGCAGCTGACTTTGTGGCACCCTAGGGTTTTGTAGCTGGTATTCCATCAAAGGTCTCTGCTGCTCAACCACTCTATTCAACATCTGAAACGTTGAGTTCCAGCGTGTGGGGACGTCGCACAAAAGCCGGTGTTGTGGCACATGCAGGCGTTGCTGGAGAGATTTTAAGCTAGCAGCGGCTACTGTCGACTTGCGAAAGTGGGCGCACATGCGCCGCACTTTCACCAGTAGCTCTGGAACATTGGGGTAGCTCTTTAGGAAACGTTGCACCACTAGGTTGAAGACGTGGGCCAGGCATGGAACATGTTGGAGTCCGGCAAGCTCCAGAGCTGCTACCAGGTTCCGGCCGTTATCACAAACGACCATGCCTGGGCCCAGGTGCAGCGGCTCAAACCATATTGCCGTCTCATCGAGGAGGGCATCCCTCACCTCGGAGGCAGTGTGCTGTCTGTCCCCCAAGCTGATCAGCTTCAGCACAGCCTGCTGACGTCTACCAACGCCAGTGCTGCAACGTTTCCAACTCGTAGCTGGGGTCAATCTAACAGCGGAGGAGGAGGCGGTGGCGGAGGAGGAGGCGGTGGCGGAGGAGGAGGTGGTGGCGGAGGAGGAGGCGGTAGAGGAGGAGGAGGAGGGGGGTGTTCTTCTCGTGTCCCTGCCAGGAATGTTAGGCTGGGAGACGAGGTACACCGGGCCAGTTTGGGAAGCAGTCCCAGCCTCAACTACATTCACCCAGTGTGCCATCAGTGAAATGTAGCGTCCCTGTCCGCATGCACTTGTCCACGCGTCGGTGGTCAAGTGGACCTTTGTGCAAAGCGCGGAACTAAGGGCCCGCCTGATGTTGAGTGACACGTGCTGGTGCAAGGCGGGGACGGCACACCGGGAGAAGTAGTGACGGCTAGGGACGGCATAGCGAGGTGCCGCAGTTGCCATCAGGTCCAGGAAGGCGGGAGTTTCAACAAGCCGGAACGCCAACATCTCCTGGGCCAGCAGTTTAGCGATGTTGGCGTTCAAGGCTTGCGCGTGTGGGTGGTTAGCAGTGTATTTCTGCCGCCGCTCCAATGTCTGAGAGATGGTGGGTTGTTGTAAAGAAACGCCTGATGGTGCCTTTGATGGTGCAGGAGAAGGAGATAAGACAGGACCAGGGGAGGATGAGGTAGAAGTCAACAAAGTGGCGGAGGCAGATGAAGTGGTGTCCTGGCTCGTCCTCTGGAGTGCATCGCCAGCACAGTCAGCAGTGGCAGTGGCAGAGGCAGAGGCAGTGGCAGTGGCGTGAACGGCAGGCGGCCTTTGTCCTGCCGTTGCTGCCTGCCACTGATTCCAGTGCTTGGATTCCAAATGACGGCGCATTGAAGTGGTGGACAGGTTGCTCTTCTCAGAGCCCCTAATCAATTTCGAGAGGCAAATTGTGCAGACAACACTATATCTGTCCTCGGCGCATTCCTTGAAAAAACTCCACACCTTCGAGAAACGTGCCCTCGAGGTGGGAGTTTTTCGGGGCTGGGTACGAACTGGAACATCTTGGGAGATTCCGGGTGTGGCCTGGCTTCGCCTAAGCTGCTGACCTCTGCCTCTGCCTCTAGCTACCCTTTTTGGTGCTGCACCTGCCTCAACATCCACACTACTTTCCCCGCTTGACATCCCCCCTGTCCAGGTCGGGTCAGTGTCCTCATCATCCACCACTTCCTCTTCCAACTCCTGTCTCATCTCCTCCTTCCGCACAATGCGCCGGTCAACTGGATGCCCTGACGGCAACTGCGTCACATCATCGTCGATGAGGGTGGGTTGCTGGTCATCCACCACCAAATCGAACGGAGATGGAGGAGACTCTAGTGTTTGAGCATCTGGACACAGATGCTCCTCTGTTAGGTTCGTGGAATCGTGACGTGGAGAGGCAGGTTGAGGGACAATGAAAGGAGCGGAGAACAGCTCTGGGGAGCAGGGACAGTTTGGGTTATTGTTCTGTAAAGCTTCGGAATTTTGGGAGGAAGGAAGACAAGACTGTTGGGTAATAGGA
This sequence comes from Leptodactylus fuscus, assembly GCF_031893055.1. Classification (NCBI taxonomy): domain Eukaryota; kingdom Metazoa; phylum Chordata; class Amphibia; order Anura; family Leptodactylidae; genus Leptodactylus; species Leptodactylus fuscus. The sequence continues at coordinate 147,806,444 of NC_134268.1, read as the reverse complement.
GGAGAGGAGGCAGAGTCTGACTGGCTGCTGGACAATGTGCTGTAAGCGTTCTCTGACAGCCATTGCAAGACCTGTTCCTGGTTCTCGGGCCTACTAAGGTTTGTACCCTGCAGTTTAGTTAATGTGGCAAGCAACCCTGGCACTGTGGAGTGGCGCAATGCTTGCTGCCCCACAGGAGTAGGCACGGGACGCCCTGTGGCTTCACTGCTGCCTTGCTCCCCAGAACCATTCCCCCGACCTCGCCCACGGCCTCGTCCACGTCCCTTTCCGGGAGCCTTGCGCATTTTGAATTCCTAGTTAGAAATTGGCACTGTATACCAGTAGTAAAAATTGTGGGTGCACGTAACCCCAATATATTCTTTGAATTCCCAGTCAGAAACTGGCACTATATGGCAGTAGCAAGAAATGAGGGTATTTGTATTCCCAATATATTCTTTGAATTCCCAGTCAGACAATGGCACTGTATACCAGTAGTAAAAATTGTGGGTGCACGTAACCCCAATATATTCTTTGAATTACCAGTCAGAAACTGGCACTATATGGCAGTAGCAAGAAATGAGGGTATTTATAACCCCAATATATTCTTTGAATTCCCAGTCAGACAATGGCACTGTATACCAGTAGTAAAAATTGTGGGTGCACGTAACCCCAATATATTCTTTGAATTCCCAGTCAGACACTGGCACTATATGGCAGTAGCAAGAAATGAGGGTATTTGTATTCCCAATATACTCTTTGAATTCCCAGTCAGACAATGGCACTGTATACCAGTAGTAAAAATTGTGGGTGCACGTAACCCCAATATATTCTTTGAATTACCAGTCAGAAACTGGCACTATATGGCAGTAGCAAGAAATGAGGGTATTTATAACCCCAATATATTCTTTGAATTCCCAGTCAGACAATGGCACTGTATACCAGTAGTAAAAATTGTGGGTGCACGTAACCCCAATATATTCTTTGAATTACCAGTCAGAAACTGGCACTATATGGCAGTAGCAAGAAATGAGGGTATTTGTATTCCCAATATATTCTTTGAATTCCCAGTCAGACAATGGCACTGTATACCAGTAGTAAAAATTGTGCGTGCACGTAACCCCAATATATTCTTTGAATTACCAGTCAGAAACTGGCACTATATGGCAGTAGCAAGAAATGAGGGTATTTGTATTCTCAATATATTCTTTGAATTCCCAGTCAGACAATGGCACTGTATACCAGTAGTAAAAATTGTGGGTGCACGTAACCCCAATATATTCTTTGAATTACCAGTCAGAAACTGGCACTATATGGCAGTAGCAAGAAATGAGGGTATTTATAACCCCAATATATTCTTTGAATTCCCAGTCAGACAATGGCACTGTATACCAGTAGTAAAAATTGTGGGTGCACGTAACCACAATATATTCTTTGAATTACCAGTCAGAAACTGGCACTATATGGCAGTAGCAAGAAATGAGGGTATTTATAACCCCAATATATTCTTTGAATTCCCAGTCAGACAATGGCACTGTATACCAGTAGTAAAAATTGTGGGTGCACGTAACCCCAATATATTCTTTGAATTCCCAGTCAGACACTGGCACTATATGGCAGTAGCAAGAAATGAGGGTATTTGTATTCCCAATATATTCTTTGAATTCCCAGTCAGACAATGGCACTGTATACCAGTAGTAAAAATTGTGGGTGCACGTAACCCCAATATATTCTTTGAATTCCCAGTCAGACACTGGCACTATATGGCAGTAGCAAGAAATGAGGGTATTTATAACCCCAATATATTCTTTGAATTCCCAGTCAGACAATGGCACTGTATACCAGTAGTAAAAATTGTGGGTGCACGTAACCCCAATATATTCTTTGAATTCCCAGTCAGACACTGGCACTATATGGCAGTAGCAAGAAATGAGGGTATTTGTATTCCCAATATACTCTTTGAATTCCCAGTCAGACAATGGCACTGTATACCAGTAGTAAAAATTGTGGGTGCACGTAACCACAATATATTCTTTGAATTACCAGTCAGAAACTGGCACTATATGGCAGTAGCAAGAAATGAGGGTATTTATAACCCCAATATATTCTTTGAATTCCCAGTCAGACAATGGCACTGTATACCAGTAGTAAAAATTGTGGGTGCACGTAACCCCAATATATTCTTTGAATTACCAGTCAGAAACTGGCACTATATGGCAGTAGCAAGAAATGAGGGTATTTGTATTCCCAATATATTCTTTGAATTCCCAGTCAGACACTGGCACTATATGGCAGTAGCAAGAAATGAGGGTATTTGTATTCCCAATATATTCTTTGAATTCCCAGTCAGACAATGGCACTGTATACCAGTAGTAAAAATTGTGGGTGCACGTAACCCCAATATATTCTTTGAATTACCAGTCAGAAACTGGCACTATATGGCAGTAGCAAGAAATGAGGGTATTTATAACCCCAATATATTCTTTGAATTCCCAGTCAGACAATGGCACTGTATACCAGTAGTAAAAATTGTGGGTGCACGTAACCCCAATATATTCTTTGAATTCCCAGTCAGACACTGGCACTATATGGCAGTAGCAAGAAATGAGGGTATTTGTATTCCCAATATATTCTTTGAATTCCCAGTCAGACAATGGCACTGTATACCAGTAGTAAAAATTGTGGGTGCACGTAACCCCAATATATTCTTTGAATTCCCAGTCAGACACTGGCACTATATGGCAGTAGCAAGAAATGAGGGTATTTGTATTCCCAATATATTCTTTGAATTCCCAGTCAGACAATGGCACTGTATACCAGTAGTAAAAATTGTGGGTGCACGTAACCCCAATATATTCTTTGAATTCCCAGTCAGACACTGGCACTATATGGCAGTAGCAAGAAATGAGGGTATTTGTATTCCCAATATATTCTTTGAATTCCCAGTCAGACAATGGCACTGTATACCAGTAGTAAAAATTGTGGGTGCACGTAACCCCAATATATTCTTTGAATTACCAGTCAGAAACTGGCACTATATGGCAGTAGCAAGAAATGAGGGTATTTATAACCCCAATATATTCTTTGAATTCCCAGTCAGACAATGGCACTGTATACCAGTAGTAAAAATTGTGGGTGCACGTAACCCCAATATATTCTTTGAATTACCAGTCAGAAACTGGCACTATATGGCAGTAGCAAGAAATGAGGGTATTTGTATTCCCAATATATTCTTTGAATTCCCAGTCAGACAATGGCACTGTATACCAGTAGTAAAAATTGTGAGTGCACGTAACCCCAATATATTCTTTGAATTACCAGTCAGAAACTGGCACTATATGGCAGTAGCAAGAAATGAGGGTATTTGTATTCCCAATATATTCTTTGAATTCCCAGTCAGACAATGGCACTGTATACCAGTAGTAAAAATTGTGGGTGCACGTAACCCCAATATATTCTTTGAATTACCAGTCAGAAACTGGCACTATATGGCAGTAGCAAGAAATGAGGGTATTTATAACCCCAATATATTCTTTGAATTCCCAGTCAGACAATGGCACTGTATACCAGTAGTAAAAATTGTGGGTGCACGTAACCACAATATATTCTTTGAATTACCAGTCAGAAACTGGCACTATATGGCAGTAGCAAGAAATGAGGGTATTTATAACCCCAATATATTCTTTGAATTCCCAGTCAGACAATGGCACTGTATACCAGTAGTAAAAATTGTGGGTGCACGTAACCCCAATATATTCTTTGAATTCCCAGTCAGACACTGGCACTATATGGCAGTAGCAAGAAATGAGGGTATTTGTATTCCCAATATATTCTTTTGAATTCCCAGTCAGACAATGGCACTGTATACCAGTAGTAAAAATTGTGGGTGCACGTAACCCCAATATATTCTTTGAATTCCCAGTCAGACACTGGCACTATATGGCAGTAGCAAGAAATGAGGGTATTTGTATTCCCAATATATTCTTTGAATTCCCAGTCAGACAATGGCACTGTATACCAGTAGTAAAAATTGTGGGTGCACGTAACCCCAATATATTCTTTGAATTCCCAGTCAGACACTGGCACTATATGGCAGTAGCAAGAAATGAGGGTATTTATAACCCCAATATATTCTTTGAATTCCCAGTCAGACAATGGCACTGTATACCAGTAGTAAAAATTGTGGGTGCACGTAACCCCAATATATTCTTTGAATTCCCAGTCAGACACTGGCACTATATGGCAGTAGCAAGAAATGAGGGTATTTGTATTCCCAATATACTCTTTGAATTCCCAGTCAGACAATGGCACTGTATACCAGTAGTAAAAATTGTGGGTGCACGTAACCACAATATATTCTTTGAATTACCAGTCAGAAACTGGCACTATATGGCAGTAGCAAGAAATGAGGGTATTTATAACCCCAATATATTCTTTGAATTCCCAGTCAGACAATGGCACTGTATACCAGTAGTAAAAATTGTGGGTGCACGTAACCCCAATATATTCTTTGAATTACCAGTCAGAAACTGGCACTATATGGCAGTAGCAAGAAATGAGGGTATTTGTATTCCCAATATATTCTTTGAATTCCCAGTCAGACACTGGCACTATATGGCAGTAGCAAGAAATGAGGGTATTTGTATTCCCAATATATTCTTTGAATTCCCAGTCAGACAATGGCACTGTATACCAGTAGTAAAAATTGTGGGTGCACGTAACCCCAATATATTCTTTGAATTACCAGTCAGAAACTGGCACTATATGGCAGTAGCAAGAAATGAGGGTATTTATAACCCCAATATATTCTTTGAATTCCCAGTCAGACAATGGCACTGTATACCAGTAGTAAAAATTGTGGGTGCACGTAACCCCAATATATTCTTTGAATTCCCAGTCAGACACTGGCACTATATGGCAGTAGCAAGAAATGAGGGTATTTGTATTCCCAATATATTCTTTGAATTCCCAGTCAGACAATGGCACTGTATACCAGTAGTAAAAATTGTGGGTGCACGTAACCCCAATATATTCTTTGAATTCCCAGTCAGACACTGGCACTATATGGCAGTAGCAAGAAATGAGGGTATTTGTATTCCCAATATATTCTTTGAATTCCCAGTCAGACAATGGCACTGTATACCAGTAGTAAAAATTGTGGGTGCACGTAACCCCAATATATTCTTTGAATTCCCAGTCAGACACTGGCACTATATGGCAGTAGCAAGAAATGAGGGTATTTGTATTCCCAATATATTCTTTGAATTCCCAGTCAGACAATGGCACTGTATACCAGTAGTAAAAATTGTGGGTGCACGTAACCCCAATATATTCTTTGAATTACCAGTCAGAAACTGGCACTATATGGCAGTAGCAATAAATGAGGGTATTTATAACCCCAATATATTCTTTGAATTCCCAGTCAGACAATGGCACTGTATACCAGTAGTAAAAATTGTGGGTGCACGTAACCCCAATATATTCTTTGAATTACCAGTCAGAAACTGGCACTATATGGCAGTAGCAAGAAATGAGGGTATTTGTATTCCCAATATATTCTTTGAATTCCCAGTCAGACAATGGCACTGTATACCAGTAGTAAAAATTGTGAGTGCACGTAACCCCAATATATTCTTTGAATTACCAGTCAGAAACTGGCACTATATGGCAGTAGCAAGAAATGAGGGTATTTGTATTCCCAATATATTCTTTGAATTCCCAGTCAGACAATGGCACTGTATACCAGTAGTAAAAATTGTGGGTGCACGTAACCCCAATATATTCTTTGAATTACCAGTCAGAAACTGGCACTATATGGCAGTAGCAAGAAATGAGGGTATTTATAACCCCAATATATTCTTTGAATTCCCAGTCAGACAATGGCACTGTATACCAGTAGTAAAAATTGTGGGTGCACGTAACCCCAATATATTCTTTGAATTACCAGTCAGAAACTGGCACTATATGGCAGTAGCAAGAAATGAGGGTATTTGTATTCCCAATATATTCTTTGAATTCCCAGTCAGACACTGGCACTATATGGCAGTAGCAAGAAATGAGGGTATTTGTATTCCCAATATATTCTTTGAATTCCCAGTCAGACAATGGCACTGTATACCAGTAGTAAAAATTGTGGGTGCACGTAACCCCAATATATTCTTTGAATTACCAGTCAGAAACTGGCACTATATGGCAGTAGCAAGAAATGAGGGTATTTATAACCCCAATATATTCTTTGAATTCCCAGTCAGACAATGGCACTGTATACCAGTAGTAAAAATTGTGGGTGCACGTAACCCCAATATATTCTTTGAATTACCAGTCAGAAACTGGCACTATATGGCAGTAGCAAGAAATGAGGGTATTTATAACCCCAATATATTCTTTGAATTCCCAGTCAGACAATGGCACTGTATACCAGTAGTAAAAATTGTGGGTGCACGTAACCCCAATATATTCTTTGAATTCCCAGTCAGACACTGGCACTATATGGCAGTAGCAAGAAATGAGGGTATTTGTATTCCCAATATATTCTTTGAATTCCCAGTCAGACAATGGCACTGTATACCAGTAGTAAAAATTGTGGGTGCACGTAACCCCAATATATTCTTTGAATTCCCAGTCAGACACTGGCACTATATGGCAGTAGCAAGAAATGAGGGTATTTGTATTCCCAATATATTCTTTGAATTCCCAGTCAGACAATGGCACTGTATACCAGTAGTAAAAATTGTGGGTGCACGTAACCCCAATATATTCTTTGAATTCCCAGTCAGACACTGGCACTATATGGCAGTAGCAAGAAATGAGGGTATTTGTATTCCCAATATATTCTTTGAATTCCCAGTCAGACAATGGCACTGTATACCAGTAGTAAAAATTGTGGGTGTATATAGCCCCAATTCTATTGCTAGGGGACTTGCAGGGTATTTCTGGGGTGAAGGTGGGGGGGCACACCGTTGGAACGGGTATTGGGGTATATATCGGGTATACGGGAATACACTGACAGTGTATTCCATTCAGGATCCTGGGAAAGCTGGGTTGTGGCGATTGAGCCCGTCAGTGCCACGTTACACTGACAAGCTTCTCCCTGGAATTTAGCTCTTACAAGAGCTGTTGTGGTTGTCTTCTCCTTCCTATCCTAGCCTGTCCCTGCCTACCCAGAATCTAAGCCCTAGCTAGCTGGACGGAAACCTCCGTCCTCGGTGAATTGCAAGCTCAGAATGACGCGAACCTGGGCGGCGCTGTTCTTTTAAATTAGAGGTCACATGTTTTCGGCAGCCAATGGGTTTTGCCTACTTTTCTCAACGTCACCGGTGTCGTAGTTCCTGTCCCACCTACCCTGCGCTGTTATTGGAGCAAAAAAGGCGCCAGGGAAGGTGGGAGGGGAATCGAGTAATGGCGCACTTTACCACGCGGTGTTCGATTCGATTCGAACATGCCGAACAGCCTAATATCCGATCGAACATGAGTTCGATAGAACACTGTTCGCTCATCTCTAGTGAATATAGATATAATTAGAAAAGTGAACTATTTCACCATTTGGTTTTATTAAATTAAAAACGTGGTGAAACATTCCCTTAATCAGACTAAATGCCTTTTCTTTCTGTTTTGAAACTTCTGGTTGAGGAAAGATGCATCTTTATATGGCTCCTTTTGTAGGGAGACTATACAATGCACTATGTAATAAGTATGTCTGACCAAAGTGTTATGTTCGGTTTATATTCTGCGTGACTTGTCTTCCCGTTCATATTGCAGACTTGGTGTCATTTGCTTTTACTTGTATGTTCTATTTAGTTTATGCCTGCATTGACTAGGAGGTACTTATTGGTTGATGCAGCCTTTCATACTTCAATGCTAGACTGCCATTAGAAGCGTTCAGACAAATTCTTTGCGCAAAGTGCTTTAGGCTGATAGTTTTTGTCCATCTGAACATTGATCCATTGAGACATATATTTAGATGCCTGATTTTTGTCATCTCTAGTTTAGTGGTCTCCCACATTTGAGCGTGGTCCACATTGACACTGTTCTATGAAATCTTATTTTTCAATGCAGACTAAAGCCATTGGACATTGAATTTATGAAACGTCTCCATGAAAAAGTCAATATCATTCCACTTATTGCTAAAGCTGATACCCTCACACCAGAAGAATGCCAGCAGTTCAAAAAACAGGTAAAATTTCATTAGTATCTATTGTTATTTTAGAAAATAAAGCACATTGGGTAGGTTTATACAACGGTCTAGACTGCACAGCTTTTTCTTATCGCTCTCTTGAAAAATTAAAGCTATGCAGTGATTTTTATGGGCAAGAAAGACAGTCTTTTGTTTAGACTGGTTCATGAAAAAATAGGTTGACATTGTTGGCACACTTGTTTCTGTACGAAGGATCCTTTAACATGTTGTGATCAGAAGTGCTAATATTCTATATCCATTGACCATGAATGGATTCTTTTATATCCGCCAGTCATGTGCAGCTGTTTCTATAGGATAAAATGGAACCTGCCAGGTGTTTTGTTTTTAATTTTTTGAACATATCATGTATAGCGTCAAGTAACGACTTTCCTATAGTATCCCTCACAAAACTTAATTTTGCTAAAATGGCAAATTCTTCGTTCTAAATCCTTATGTTGCTTTACTTTATGTAGTAATGGGAACGTAAACCAGCTTCATGTAGTCACACAGTCGTCACACTAAATCACACCTTGCTTGGCATGATTGACATGTCTGTCACTGTCCAACGTCAGCCTGATACCATGTCTAACTACTAACCTCACAGGGCGTAATTCAGTACGACAATTATAACTGAGCATACTTGGTACCCTATTGTACAGGAGCCAGCACTGAGGAAAATACACTTTCTTAGGCTATGATCACTGTTGTCTAAAGTGTAACTTCCAGTTATAATAAACTTTTCTGAGCTAAATCGTGTATTGAATATAACAACCTTAATAATATATTACAGAAATGTTTCCTTCCCACATATTAGGCTGCTTTCCTCCTCCGTTTTCTTCAATCAGTTATTTTACATAAGAATTGTTTCCACTCTACACATATAGGTCAATGGAGAGGAGAGGGATGGGGAGGGGGCGGATCTCTTTTCCAGCAGCCGCCTTCTCCACCTCATACCTTGTATATAAACTTGTATGCAGAAAGTAACTCAGCCTGAAAAGTGGAGAAGGAAACCAATTTCTTAAATATCAGTTTATCGAAGTTGTTTATGACAGGACTCCATGTGGTAAAATGCCTTAGCATAATGTGTCATTGGGCCCCTACAGATGAAACATGTTAAATAAATGTGTTCACCTGTAAATTTAAACTGCAGCAAAAATTGCATAAAAACTGCATGCAAAAGTGTTTTGTTTTTGTTTTTTTTCCTATGTTGCTGTTTTGATTTTAACTTTCACTATGCCAATGCACCCTTATGCTGGCTTCACACAAATGAGCTTGGTCTGGGAGATATGAACCAGATGTCGGCTGTATTTCCCAGACTGAACCCTGAGCTAGCACCTGGACAACCAGCATCATAGTAGTCTATGGTACTAGGAGTCCCGGCTTCCCTGCGCTTTTGGTGTTCTGTACTGAAAACATAATAGAGCCACAGGAAAGTAGGGATTCCTAGCTTAGATGACTCTGATGCTGGAAATCTGGTCCTGGCTCTGAGTTTAGTCCAGGAAATACAGCCAACATCCAGTCCTTATCTCCTGAGCCAAATCCATCTGTGTGAAGTTGATGTTATAGGACATATGGGCTATAGTCGTGTCCTGAGAGAATCCCAATAAGCCATAGAAGTCCACTCAGAATTTGACACAAAATGTTTGTAATTTTTCTTTCTTTCTTGTTTGTATTTTAGATAATGAAGGAAATCCAGGAGCACAAAATAAAGATCTACGAATTTCCTGAAACAGACGATGAAGAAGAAAATAAGCTGGTGAAAAAAATAAAGGTTTGATAGATTTGTTGCATCGTCACATTTCCAGTAACCTAAGCATATAAACTAAAATACATTTTATTCAGCTCTTTGATATGAAAAAAATAATTGCTATTATTGTTTAGGACCGTTTACCTCTTGCTGTGGTGGGTAGCAACACTATCATAGAAGTGAATGGCAAGAGAGTAAGAGGAAGGCAGTATCCATGGGGAGTTGCAGAAGGTAAGAAAATAAAACGCCCACAAAATTCCATCCTTGATTTTCAGTCTTCTGTCCAACAACATAAAAATGTGGTTTACAGAATGTACAAACACAGATTGGAGAATTATAGAGTCCTTGTTTCCAAGGTTATTCACATTCTAAATATTTATTGTAAAGTTGAAGGTCCTGGCTTATGGCTTCTAACAAGACGTTCCGCCCGTTGTATACATTCATGCTGCATACGGTTTTAACTTCACCGCTTTTCCAAGGTTCATCTAGGGTGCAGTGCTGTAGGGTTCTCTAGGGTTACACCTATACCTGTAGTTATATTTATACATGGGAGCTAATTATTGTGTGAAATTATTCTCTAAACATATTTATTTGCTTTGCAATATCTGCAGGTTTCCCTTGCACACCGGCAATAATTTATATCCAATTTATTGTCAGATGTGTGCCCTGGACGTTTTGTAAAAGTGGCCATATGCCTTATATAGCTGTTGGCCGAACACTACTTGCCTTCTTTGATCCAACATGTTTGGCCTTTTTTACTGTCTCCTGCCTTGTGGGAAATGTGGGAACACCCTCATACACAGTAGATGGTAGGCTGGTCCCATCATAGTCACTCGTGTATGGGCACAAACTACTGTGAAGTGTAGCTTTAAGCATAAATCGAGAAAAAATAACCATTATGTAACTGTTACAGTGTGACAGGAACATGACCGGCAGAATCTATTAAGCATTTGAGTTCTCTATTATTTTATGTGTGATCAGCTACAAAATTATACTCCTAGGTTTACAAGGTGCCAGTTTGACTTTTTGGAATATATAGTAAAACATTTTTGATCATTTCCAGGATAGAGTCCATGCTTTATTTTCATGATATAAAGTTGTTTTTTTTTCTATTCAAGTAATACGGTAGGAGTGGCACTGCGATTTCCCAGAACCACCACTATGCTGTGCCACTTCAGAAAACCCTTTTATTATATTTCTCAATATCTTCAGTATAGAGTAAAAAATATGGAGAATTCTAGTCTGTAGTTATGTTCACCACTTGAAGACTACCATAGATATCTTGAAATGATATATTTGGGCCTTGTATGCACCTCTAATCTTGTTACACAAGATTGGTAAACACTGTTTTATGTACTTCAAAACATATTTTTTTTTTAAATCCCATTCATAAAGTGTCACAGGAAAAAATTACTTTTGGCCTATCTATTATAATGTAACAGTTTTATTAGTTTTAGTAAATATTTGTAGTTTTTTGGCTCTAAAGAAGCAAAGATATGGAACTGCATGAGTTAACTGTAGACTATAGCATTACATTAGTTGTTGGGTATGTCGGTTGTGTGGTTAGTAAATGACACTGTCACCTTCAGAGAAGGACACACAAGCCTGAATTGTGTATAGTAGTACAATCGTCCCATTCAGTAGGACATCCCTCTCTGGTGGTGCAAGGATTATTCCTGCCCCATGCAATGCTTGTATCTATCTGATTAGTAGGCTTCATTGTCTCTCCTTCCCTTGTAAACATGCAGTAAAACAGGCACCCTAACATTACTGGCCTTGTGTTTTTCTTACAAGTTTGTATACACATCCTTACAAATCCAGGATTGAAATAACTTGTTTTTGTCTTTCTGCTTTACAAGTCACTTATGTGTGTGCTGTGTTTATACCAGGATGACCTGTACAATGTATGAACATTAGACATGAACTTTCATTTCTGCTCTCATAGCCTTTTTCACACTAGTATCTTTTTTACTTTTTACAGTTGAAAACAGCGAACACTGTGACTTCACTATACTGCGGAACATGTTGATAAGGTAAATACATATACTATGGATTCTTCTGGTGTTCACAGGGTCAGTGTACTAACCATGGACAATGTTTTATTCAATGAAAAAAACTGTTTTATTCTTACCATTTGTAAACAAACAACCTTATACTTGTTACAACGTGGCAAACTGGTTCCTAGACTACTTTTGAGCCAATCGTCCTTCATTAGTGCCAATCTCGTACATCTTGCCATCAGCATCCACCTGCAGAATGACCCCAAGAATGTTCCTGGAGTCCCTTCTACTCCTGTCCACATCAGGAACAGACAGGTTCAAATCTGCATAAGTGTGACATTTATCATACTAACCAGAGGGTGGTGGATATTATTAATAATAACATGTCAATTAACCACCTTTACCGGTTATTATGTATAGTATCCGGTTATTATGCATACTACCCATATTTTATCAAAGCAACAGTGATAGATATAGATAGATAGATAGATAGATAGATAGATAGATAGATAGATAGATAGATATGTAAAATATATATATATATATATATATATATATATATGAGAATACTTAGGTTATAACACATTAGTATTTATTAGATTTGGACCAAAGCAATGTGGAATTTGTGTTCTGAATTAGTCTTTCATCTGTGTTGGTACTGTCAGGCTGAATAGATTGGAATAAATCCATAGAATATATGTATGTAATTAGTAGCTAATGCTTGTACTGGAGGCCAGCCCTGAGCTGTATAGTCTTAGTTCCTGTGTCTGTAGTGACTGTTTCTAATGTCTGCTTTGCTTATAGAAGTGCATAGAACTATTCATCCAATCAATAGCAGCAGTCCATGTAGAAACCAGACATCGCAGGGATCAATAAAATCTTTCTGACAGCTGCATTTTCATGATGTCCAAGCTGTTTATAACTATGAGGATACTAGCGCTTTTAAATTGTATTAGTGGACTCAAGTTAAGATGCAGAATTATCAGGAAAAAAAAGTATACATTATTGCAAATCCCATATGTTATATTGGAGCCGTTACAAAATGATGTGTATTCTTCCACCATATGCATAAAACACAGTATGTTCTGTCCTGTCCTATAGTGAATTGCACTGCAGCAAGCTCATTTCTTTTCATCCTATTTTAGAACTCACATGCAGGATCTGAAGGATGTCACCAACAATGTACATTATGAGAACTACAGAAGCAGAAAACTAGCAGCTGTGACTTACAACGGTGTGGATAACAACAAAAACAAAGGCCAACTAACAAAGTAAGTGCCTACCATGTGGTCACATCTTCTCTGTTCTGGGTAACATCTCTCCATTTCTTATCATTCCATTCCCTTCTTCCATCTTGTGCTATCATTTGTTTGACATGTCACAATCATCTGTTTTGTGTCACTTTCCTGTGTCTCATTTCATATACCATGGTTACACTACCATCTTCACAAACAATATGCCTTCCATGACCTATAGAAAAGAATTTCTTATGCTTTGGATGGTTGCCATGAAGTGTCTTTTGTCCGCCTGAAAGGTTCAGAAGCCTATAACTAATCTGTAAAAAGCGGGACTATGAAAGCAGGATCATATCTGCTACAAGTACACTCATTGTGGTTAAAGCAAAGTTCCAGGCAGAAATAGAGACTTGACAATGCTGGAACTCAAGTCGTGTCTCCCCCCCTTTTAATGGAGCAATGATGATGTGTGCATGCCACTGTCCCATTGAATTCTAGGGGACAGGTTAAGATAGCCAAGCACTTCCTGTCAGTGAGCCAATAAATCAGCCTTTATTTCCCTCATACTCATGTAAGGCTTTTTAATCCTGTCCCTCTTTTATCTCTCCTTGTAACCAAATGCTGTAAAGCATCCTCAGTGCGTTTATAAAAAGTGCATATATAAAAACAAATCCGAAACTTTAGTAAAGCACAGGCCTGCTTTGAAATGTAGTTCAGACATTATTGAAGACAGAAGTCAATTGGGTGTTCAGCTTCTGTGCTGACTAGTGGGCTTATACAAGAAAAAAAATCTATTTTCTTATAGGTCCTTTGACATGCTCTCCGATCATAGGTGGTAATCTTTAAAATCTAACTGCTGTGCTGTCTGAGGATCTCTTGGTCCCCCCTCCCATTGGAGAAGGAATGTGTATTGGTAGATCTGATGTGTGTGATGAGGAATGTGCAGCTCTAGCTTGAATGGCTGACTCTTTGTAGTATAGCGTCTGGTTTTAATTTACTTTGAGGCCAGTAAAAGTTCAGGATGCTGCTGAAGTGGGAGTGGTGAGATGTTGGATCTCATGCGTATGGTGACCCCTTCTGGCTCAGTTGAGAAAACTTCATGTGCATAGCAAACCGGTCGGACTGCCAACTCCTGCTGCATGGAGACTTTATTCTCCAGCCTTTATAATAGAATTGTTCTACACCTTTTTATCACATATTGTATTTGACCACTTGTATAACTTGTATAGCCTTTGCATTTTTCAGACATTTACTACTTTAAAGTCTTAAGTAATTTATTATTAGGTTTATTTATTTCCAAGGTGTTTTTTGTTTTTGCTTTTTTGTTTGTTTTTGTTTTGTTTATTTCCAAGATATTTAAAAAATCTGTGCTTACAGAAATAGGCCACCTATCTTAAAATAACATGCCACATAATGTATAATCCTTTACAATGGATTGCTCCTTAAGACAGTCTTATGTTTGTATGTTCTACACATGGAGCCATGATCACCACACTGCTTGGTTTTGCTAATAATTCCCTGTTTGTATTAGTATTTAGATTGTACTTCTATAACTTCATGGCCCAAGGCTGAGTGCGAGATTTGGTGACATAACTGACTTGCCCAGATCTTCACTTCTAGCTAATAGTAACTTTGGAATCTGAATTGCAGAAGACATTCTGTATATTACAAATCATTAGCTAGTGACCCAGATGGCTGGAAACGAATAAGAGCGACTTGTGGGGTAAATGGTGTCTCTCTACTCAACCCAGCCAGTGCTATGTGACGCTTATTCTACACGCATAATAAATATTCAGGGAAATACAGGAAACTTTATAAAGCTTATGTTTAACAGCATAAAAAGTACCAGAAGTGTTCTTTGTGGCTACAGCATACTCTATGTATTAAAAATAAGTGTAGGCTTCAATGAGAGGATTTTAAACAGGTGTGCTGTCCGAGCACAATGATCTAAAACTATATATATTCCACTTCACCCTATTTACCTTTGTTCACAATCCTTTGATGTTGATATAGCTATATATACAGCTTCGATTTGTTTCATTTCGGAGTAACTTAAATTTTCTCTGCTTATAGGGGTTGTCCAAGGAGTTACTTTTACCCTTCTTCCTCCGGGCAGTTTCTTCATGCTAGACTTTGGGGTACCAGGAAGGGTCCAGTCATGTGATTAGATGCAGCCTCCATCCATTTGAAGTAAATTAGAAGTTGGGGGGGGGGGGGGGGATTTACTTTAGGGGTTAATTTTTAATGTATACTGGACAACCCCTTTAACTCCCTGAACAATCCCTTTAACCTACTTGCTGAGAGAGAAGTTCCCAGTGCTCTGAGAATTGAAATGGCTGCTTGATATACCCCTATTTTATACGCCCCATCCAGATAAGTCAGTGCAAAGAGCTCCTTGTGGGTCAACATTGATGTATATGGTTATTGCTTCTAGATGGCATTAGAGATTTTCTTTCTTCTGAAGGAGAACCCGTGTAGCATTTCCTATAAGACTCCATACACCCACTGGAACTCCCCATCAGACATGTGTCAATGGCATTATTTTTTTTGACATTGTATTTGATCTGAAATTCATGAAAATGCCATGTATATAAGAATATAGTATTATTTGCTGTCAGTGTTTCCTTCATGTCCTAATTCTCATTGTTCTATAGCTCCACACTTGACTCCCACGTCACATTTATATTATGACTTTGATCATGAAATGAAAGGTGTTCTCTGTCCATACTGTCACATGCTCATAAAGTGTACTTGTAGTTTTGACTGATAAATGTTGATGGTGAATTGGCATGTTGGGAAACTTGGTTCTTGGCACAAACAGAACGTATGGTCATTGTTTATACAACCTAAACTGACTGCAAAAGGCTTCAGCCCCTTCTTGTAGCCAGATGTAGAACTTGCCTATGCCTTGTATATTTCTGCATACAAATTATTTATTTATTTTTTATACAAATAGTATTTTGACACACATCTTCCCCCATTGAATTGATTACGCACGGATATAATCTTTATTAATTTCTGTATGCCATGTTGCTCTGAAATCTTAATGCATGAATACTGATTTCGCTATTACCAATGCATTTTTGCAGACATGGATGTTCTCCTCTTCCCTTTACAAATTTTAATATTAATATTATTCTCTATACTTGGCTGTTTGTCTAATCTAGAATCTGAATTTTGCTTCTTTGATCTCCTTTTTCTTTACACTTTCTCTTGTTCCTAAATGCACAAAAAATAGCTTTTCTTTAATTGATTAATTTTGATTTGCTTAATTTACGCATGCTAAGTCCTTGTGTTTTTTGTTTTTTTTTGTTTTGCTTTTGTTTTTTAGACTTGAAACAGTTGAAGGCATGTAAGTGGTCTTTTTAAAATTTTTCCAAAATCACATACTTCTGTTTGTTTATCGATTTTTTTTTTTTTTTTTTTTTTTTTTTTTTTATTTTATTTATTTATTTATTTAATCCTTTTCAAATGTTCTGTCATAGGCAAAAAATAAATGGGGCCATGGTCTTTGTTATAAATCCAGGGAAACTAAGTTCAGATAAAGATGAAGTCATTACTTATGTGCCAATACACATGTTTTTTCAACTGTTGGATCTAGTTCCAGTTGTGGTTTAAGATTTTTTTTTTTTTTTTTTGTGTGTGTGTATAATCTAAAACTTTAAACAAACTCCATTGTGTCAACAAGGCCATAGTGCAAATAAAATACTGTACTTATTGAGAATAACATTAGTGATGAAGTACCGTATTTTACGGACTATAAGGCGCACTGCCCATGAGCGCCTTATAGTCCGTCTCGGTTCATATATAAGGCGCACCGGACTATAAGCCGCAGTCCGGTGCGCATTATATGTTATTGAAAGCGGCGGTAGGCAGACTTTGCCAGCGGCCGCTTAACCCCCCGCGTGCCAGCCGCTTTTATTGGAAGCGCTCGGCAGGCGAGGAGGGGCTCTATCAGCAAAATCATGCTGATAGAGCCCAACCGTAAAAGTTATATCAAACTACCCCCCCCCTCCTCCCCCGTTTTAAAATAAAACCCTGAAACAGAATGTGAAACTTACCGAGCGGTGCAGGGCGGGCGGGCATTCAGGCCTCCTCTTCCTCCGATGTTCCGTCCTCCTCCGGCGCTCGCTAACTGATAATGGCCTGGGCGCATGCGCAGTAGCCGTAGTAGAAGCATTATGATATTGCGCATGCGTCCAGGTCATTATCAGTTCGCGAGCGCCGGAGGAGAAGGACGGAACATCGGAGGAAGAGGAGGCCTGAATGCCCGCCCTGCACCGCTCGGTAAGTTTCACATTCTGATTCACGCCGGCGTGACAGCAGTGCTGCCGGATACTTCCCATTCATTTCTATGGGAGCCGGCATGCGAGCGCTCCCCATAGAAATGAATGGACTGCTTTTTTCCATTCATTTCTATGGGGAGCGCTCGCATGCCGGCTCCCATAGAAATGAATAGGAAGTGTCCGGCAGCCCTGCTCCGTAGTGTGAATGCACCCTTACGGTGCCTTTTATGTATGTATGGAAGCGGCACGCAGACTTTGCCGCCGCTTCCATCCATATATAAGGCGCACCGGACTATAAGCCGCACTTACGATTTCTGAGGAAATCGTAGGTTTTTATGTGCGCCTTATAGTCCAGAAAATACGGTAAGATGGCCACTGTTTGCAAAAGGAAAAAAGTCATCAGATGCACTCATTATAGTGATACCAGACATGTCTTTTATATGTGGGGCTCCTGACTCTTCTGTTGAGGAAAGGAAGGTTTTAGAATGTTTAATTTCAAATATGGAAACCTGTGTCTACCAGAGAGGTGCTGTTCCCAAATAAAATTGTGTTTGTAGCTGAATCAAGTGTGCACGTATATGGGATTACCGGGAAGAACGGCTGTCATTCAGCTAACTGCTATTGAAGTTGTATTAGCACCTTAAGGGTCCATTCACACGGAGCAAAATGGTGAGGAATTTGTTGTGGAATTTCAGCGCTGAAAAAAGCCTCCCATTGCTAGCAGAAAGAGAAACCCAATGAAGTCAATGGGAGGCTTTTTTTTCAGCGCTGAAATTCCAGACCAAATTCCTCACCATTTTCCTCCATGTGAATGCACCCGAAGTAACATTGCAGAAGACAAATTCCTCATTTCTAAGGTGCTGGTTTTTAGAAAACTAAAATTAGTTGATATAAGTTTGTCGCATTTGAGTGACCTGCACAAAGTAATCATCATCTAAGCTTCCAGACATCTTCATGGTGAGCTGTGTTGGTTATCAGGTAGAAAAACGTGCATCTACCTGGTGCTGGTAGAAAAGATGAAAGCATTACGGTATGGAAAATGGTCAACAGGATTATCACTTATTATTAGCCCCGTTCGCCGGCAGAGAGTAGGCCCGGAGACTGCCTGCTCTCTGCCTGAGCGTGAGGGGAGGCTGCTGGAGCAGCGCTGCTCCAGCGGCCTCCCCAAACCACCGCTCGGTGATAAGCCAGTCCAGGACAGCTTGTCCTGGACTGGCTTAGGTTAGCAAAAATGCCGCCCTCCCTGAGGCCCTGGCATAGTGCCGCCTGAAGCGCTCGCTTCAGGTCGCCTCATGGGAGGTGCGGCGCTGCATGTAGTATTACCACCCACTTGGCTAGTATTCCTTAATTTGCATCAACATTAAATAGACTTGTATCTTTGGAATGGTTGAACAGAATTAGAGTAGGTTCACACTGTTGTTATTGTACCTTGCTCTCATTCTTCACAGGATGAGAGCAACGGCCATTAAGTGACAGATACAGACTCAGCCCTCTTTGCCCAGCTGTAGAAAATATGGATACTTGACTTTTTCTTTTATTACAAAAGTAAAGAAACATGATGGGAAACGGGGTCAGCCATGTTGTTTAGATTAGCATTCGTGTGAATGGTCACTGCTGGGGGGAACTCATCTGTGTCTGTTACTCTGCTACAGTTTGTTGCTGTCTTCCTATCATGGGTGACAGCAATGGACATTAATAACAGTAGTGTGAATGTAACCTTATATAATCAAAACACCAGAAATGCTCACTGTGTCCAAGATTCCTATGAAGAATTAAAATTTTTATGACCACAGTTTTTCATTTTGGCCCAGAAAAGACTTCTAAATGGTTTTGAGATAAATTTTATATATATATATATATATATATATATATATATATATATATATATATATATAATATAATGTGTATATGCTTCTTCCCGCTATATTCCCATGCAGTCGTTTGCATTACCAATCACATAGATCATGAGCATCCAACCTGCCTAAATTATTGCATTCTTGTGAGGGTGTTTTGTTTTTATTTCTTCTGATACCGTTTACAGTTTCCCGACTTTTTTGAAGTTGTGATTTTCTTGGAAATGGAGACCGGTTCTCTTTAAGGCCATTTTACACAGCCTGCCACCATATAACCTGTCAATCAACACATGCATTAGCCTATGAACATTTCTTCCCAGTGTTAGGACCATGTAAAGATTTTTCTGCTTTTGCTAGCTCTTTGCTATTGAGGTCGTTTTATTTATTTGCTTTACATTTTCCGATATCTTTCTCCATCCAGTTCCTTGTATATCTCCCCTCATTAGATTTGGCTTGCTGGACTGATATCAATACATGATTATTGCTAAAAATCTTAAGATGGGACAGGTCATATTTAATAATTCACTGTATTAGACCAGAGTAGACTCTCTTCCAGTATTCCTATTGAAAAGAACTAATTAAGCTAAATAGTAGTGTAAGGGATCTCCATAGTAACACTGTCATTTAATGGCTCATCGTTCATCTCATTTTCCATTCCATCAATTTATTTATTTTTAACCTGTTGTTTGCTTTGTCTATTATGAATTTACACTACTTTGAACAATCTGGTTTTCCATGTATTCTAGGAGCCCTCTAGCTCAGATGGAAGAAGAGAGAAGGGAACATGTGGCAAAGATGAAGAAAATGGAGATGGAAATGGAACAAGTGTTTGAGATGAAGGTTAAGGAGAAAGTTCAGAAACTCAAGGATTCTGAAGCAGAAGTAGGAACCCTTTTATACAGATTTTTTTCTCTGGGAATATGTGTCTGTAAATGTTGAATTACTGTCAGACAAAAAGTAATAGTCACTTATTATATCTTACCAAACAATACTGGTGGAAAGAATTGCTACTTACCTTGGGAGTTTGCAAAAGGATTAACTGAATATGGTAACATCTACAATTTTCTACTAGTATTAGATTCTGCAGACATGAAAATATTGTTTATTGGAAGCTTAATTTTCTTTACCAGCTGTTTGCAAGCTGTTGACACCTCTTGGATCATATTTTGTGTCGACTTTCATTTAAAAAAAAATAAAAAATACATAAATAAATAGGTTTTTTTGGGCCTTGGTACATCACATGTATTACATATTGCAAGCAGTTTAATGCTATTCAGTGTCCATGCCGGGGATTGGCTAAATCTCTAGCCACTCCTTTGTCTGAATGCTCAAAGGTGAATTATGATCACTTTACCTTACATGAGTGTTTAGGACATTCGCGGAGGGGCTAAATGAATATATTTCACCAATGCTGACATAACAATTGTGATAGCAGTGTGTGTTTTTATAGCTCCAGCGACGTCATGAGCAGATGAAAAAGAATCTTGAGGCTCAGCACAAAGAATTGGAAGAGAAGAGGCGTCAGTTTGAGGAAGAGAAGTTGAACTGGGAAACTCAGCAACGTCTTCTGGAACAGCAGAATTCATCCAGGTACTGAGAACTCTAAACTAGTGCTGTATATATTTATAGGACCACAAAATGGCTTCTTCTGGAAGATGCTCTGTTCACCACATCATTTGTTAACTTTAGACAGGTGTAGGTCACACTCAGGCTATGTTCTGATTTGCCAATAAAAAAAGAAATAATAATATGATGGATATTAATTCGGTTATCCAAGTGACTATGGAGGCTTATTTTGAGGCGGATTCAGCGTCAAAATCAGCGCCAAAAAACTCAGCGTGCACTGTCCCTTAAAGTCAATAGTAGTGCAAAAGTGGGTCTAGCTGGAGTGAACTTGAAATCCTTGTTCTTAAAAAGTGCGCAACAAGTGCTGGCATCTGTTCTGATTTCTGATGAAAACAGACCTAAATGAGAGCAGACCTATCGACTTGTGGATACGATTGTAGTGAAACGCCGCAGTATGTTATGTGACAGAGCACATGGAAAATGTTGTCATAGTGATGTAGCTAAAATAGGAATATACAGTTTCAGTGTAAAAATTACCATAGTAACCAACTGAACAAGGTAACATGGTTCCACCTGAAAATAGGCTTCTACGTCATTTCAGAGATTGTCGCACTGTAATATGAGAAATGAGCTCCTATCATATGCATTAAATATATACTGATTGATATCCCTTTGTATTAACAGCACGACATGGCTGACATATGAAATATGTTTTATTAAATGTTGTCTCCATTATCCTGCTCAATCTTTAACCTGAGAACATTCCATAGCTCAGTATGGCAATATGCAATGAGTGCATTGGCTGTACAGGTCATAGCTTCCTATACCTCTGTGAAATATAAGATGGCATCAGCTCTACATCATCTTAGCACATTCTGCTTCTATGTGCTATGCTATGGGGTTACTATGTACCCTAAGTGATAGATACACTTTGATAGTTATTAACCTGTTGGAATTGTATTGCCCCTGTAAACATCTTCCAAGTCTTTGCAGTCTGTAAGAAGATGTGTAGGTTCTGCATGATACGGGTTCCTGCTAAAAGTAGCCGTGTAGTCATTTCTGCTACCTAGAGATCTACTTTACAGGGTCAATTTTTATGAGTATTTACCATTAGAGAGTCTCTAATCAGGACCCATCATATCATCCAGCCCTGCAAATATATAGGTTAGGGTCACCTGAATCAACCGGTGTTTTCCCCTGTGTTTGAATCTGAGCCTTTCTTACCAAATTGTCCCCATTTTTGTTTGATATGCCTCTTTGGAGCAATGGATGTACCCTCTGTGATTCAAAAATCTTATTTGCATATTAAAAAGAATAGCTACAAGTCTGCAATGGAGGCACAGGGTCACATGGAACGAACTGTGCGTTCCCTTTGAGAAAATAATGAATATATCTGTGGGACTGGGTTGAAATGCTGGGTTTTGGTGACAGAGATCAGCAGTTTTCCCACAAACATCAACATATTTATCTTTTAATTGTCTAAAACTATAAATATGTTTAAAAATAGTTAGTTTAAAAAATGTGATAAGTTTTAAAGAGTTTCTTTAACTGTCTTAGAGGTTTCTGTCTTTTGCCTTGATAAGTAGCCAGTACATACCGCCATAAATACAGGAACTTTGTATGGTCTGGCACTTGCCACAAACCCAGCCAGGATTTCCTTATTGTGAATGGATTATTATGCAGGCACTCCCTGTTTCTCTTCTTAGGCTGAGGCCCTACATTGCGAATACGTTGCTTTTTGTTGTTGCAGATTTTGCTGTGTTTCTTTGAGCCAAAGCCAAGAATGGCTACAAAAGGAATGGGAAATATATAGGAGATAGGTATACGTCACCCCTTTGAGCAAGCCACTCCGGCTTTTGCTCAAAAAACGCAGCAAAATCTGCAACAAAAAAGCTGCATTTCCGCAATGTGGGGCCTCATCCTAAGGAGTAAGGAAATAATGGCTGGCTTTTTAACAAGGGCCTGAATTGTCAGTTATTTCAGCTGAGTTATTTGCCCTTGAATTGTGGCTGAAAGCCTCATATTTGCCACTGTGGGATTTCCCATCCATCTCTTTTATCCCTAGCTGAAAAATGTGCTGCTGGTGCTTAATATTTTCTATTAAAGCAGCTGCGTGATGAACTAAAGGGGTATTCCCATTTCAAGGATCGTATTCCGAATTGTAGCTTGAGCTTTCTTCACTGTTTTCAGCTGGTTGCCTAGGTTAGAAGACCTATTAAACAGGTCGGATTGATAACTCAGTCCCTGTTCTCACGTTCTCTTCTCTCCCTCACTCTGAATACTGCCTTCAGTTTTTCAGCATTGATAAGGGCTCGATAAGTTTCTTAAGTATTGCTTCTATTATCTGTGTATGCAAATCCAGAGATAACTCTGCCATTTACAACAAGCAGATGTTCATTGCCGGAATAGGCTGAAAATCAGGAAGTGCAGGGGATAGGAAATATGAAGACAGCTGAAACCCTGAGATGAGAAAACCCTCGTTGAAGGGGATACCCATGTAATTTTTTTTTCCTTGTGTAAATATATATATATATATATATATATATATATATATATATATATATGTTTTAATTTTTTTTTTTTTTTTTTTTTTTTTTTTTTTTAAATCCCCTCAGTAGTAATAGTTGTGTACTCGGTGTCTTTCCTTATCCTAACGTCACCCTTTTCTGTAAGTCACATAATCACAGTGCGGCCTCTTATTCTATCATGGGAGGCTTCTCATAGGTACAGGTACTTAGACATAGTTGACAGCAGCAGCAATAACAGGTTTTTTTTAATGTACTTTGACCACCTTGCATAATTAAATAAATAAGCATATCGCTTTAAGTATCTTATCGGTGGAGGAATGATCACTGGTTTCACTCCCGTTGTTTGAGTAAAGCAGCAGTCGTGTCACTTTATGCCACTTCTCTTTGGCAGTCGTCCCATAGAGATGAATAAAGTGCTTGTCTGTCTTTGACAGTCTTATAGAATTGGCAGCACAACTGAGGGACTTGGAGTTCAGTAGGGTTTCAAGCAGACTATGGCACACTAAGAGGCGTATTAGAGGGTTGTGTCCTATAGGGAATGTTTCCTCAGTTGATGAATGTCTTCATTTTGGTGAATTTTATGTATGTGTGTATACCTACTCATTTCCATTTCTTTTTACCTAGGACTTTGGAGAAAAATAAGAAGAAAGGGAAGATCTTTTAAGACATTTGTTGACCACCATATACTCTGTATCAGTTGCCAACTTGCCAGCACAGACATCAGTGTTTGTTGGAGCCATTCAGCCACTTTTGAAACCAGTTGCATCTGTTAATGTTGGATTAAACGGCATGACCTTTTTTTATTATTATTGATCTTAGTGGAGATTAAAATGCCTTGAATTGTTTGAGGTTTTTCTTTTTTGCATACTTGGAGAACTATACGCTGCAAGTAACTGCTCCCTCTCTCCTCCCTCTCTTTCTCTTTTTAACTGATGTCTTCATTTTAAAACCAAGAAAACTCATTTTACTGTTGTATACGCGTGGTCTGGTGGCTGGTAGCAGGATACTCCACAGTACAAGGACTCTGGCTTAACAATGAAGATAAACGCCATACTTTTGTTGCATCTTCTAACTCGCGCACATGTAATAGAGAACTTCCATGCATACGGTTTCTTGTCATTTCCTTTAATTTTGCCCTATTTTGACACTTCCATTGTTTGATACACATGGGAATTATAGGCTTACAGCGCACAGTTGGCTTTCTCTTCTTTCATTTTTTCCCCAAAAATCAAACTCTAGTGAGTGGGGAATACCTGAAATATATGCTTTTCCGTATAATACCTTCTTTCCAGGAGACTCTACTTACTGCTTCCTTTTTGTAATAACATTTACTTTAGATATTATTTCTGAGTATGGGCCCTACTGAATTAAAGTATATCTTATTTCTTTGCAGTAGGTGTCAGTGAGTAAAACCTTTATATATATATATTATTTTTTTTTATTTTTTACTTTCTGCCTCTTTAAATACTTTCCTATGTTTTGTGGTAATGCAGCAGGAATGATGCATTTATAGGTCATTTCTAGAGAAAATTAACAAACATTCTGTTCCTACCCTATTGTGCAGTCTATTTTATGTTTTGCTAGAAATGGGAATCCTGGCCTGACAAGGAGAGGAACATCACAATTTTGCATTTAGCTGTATTCATATACTGCATTCTGTTCTGTATTTTTTTTGTTTGTATTGTACAAAGTCACATAATAAACAATGTTGTGATGTAATAATGCATGTATGTGGACCTTCCTTTTTATTTTATTTTTTTCGTACAGTATACCAGAATCCATCTGGTGGCTGCAGACAGCAAGCATGATCCCTTTCACATCTATGGGCATTTCAGAAATGTCCAATGTAACTTCTTACAGCGCTGTTTGGAAAGTAAATCACCACTGTGAATTGTTTATATGCACAACGAAGATTTTCAGTGAGGCAAGTTCAAGTGATGGATTTGCTGTAATTTTTTTGGTGGCATCGACATTTTCCATGTGGAATCGAAAAGCATGGTGTGTGTTTTCTAATTTGCATTCTTGCTCTGTTGCAGACAAATTTGCTGTGAAATCATGTGGGTGGGAGGGATACTAGCACTTGTGGACATGTATGTTCACACGGCACCATCTAAAAGCTGATAAATTTGGCACAGATTTCAAGAGAAATCAACCTCTAGAAATCTATGTGCTATTTTGGTGAATTCCTTTTTTTCAGCTGTAGAAATGTCCAAAATACACACCAAATAGCATATCCTTATCTTGGAAAATCTTCCAAAAAAGAGAAGTGTCAAGCCGGTTTTTGCAGCACCTATTTTTAATCAGAGTTCTGACCGCTATAGAGATGTGTTTAAGAAAAACCACAGTTTTTCATATTGAAATAAATAGGAGACATATTTTTTTGCGGTGGATTCCGCTGTAAACAATTCTGCTGTGTGAATTTACTGCAAGTGTCCTTATGTCCAATGCTTCCTTGATGCCCATTTATTGCCCTTTTTAGTACCATTTTTCACAGAAGACTAAATTGGCAATAAATGGGATATGGTCATCAACGGGGCACTGGCAGAAGGACACTAAAGGGGAAATAAGTGGCACAGAATGCCCTGCCCATTTGCCATTGATTGCCCTCTTTAGCCCATTGGTCGCCCTATTCAATAAGCCCACAGTTTGTGACTCCCATAAGGTACTGGTATACCCCATGTTTAATAGCCCCTCCATCCCATATAAGTAATATTACTTATGTGGGACACTATTAGGGCACATTCACATGGCAGAATCTACCTCAAAATCACTTATAAACAAAGCATCCTGCTCAATCTTATTGTGAACTCCACTGCAGAGTCCATGGCACAAGACTTTCTCCTGTTAAGCCTCTTTCATCTGAGCCTGATCTGCTTTGACTTTCATCCACGGGGCAGAAAATAAAGCAGAATCTAAGTTGGATGTCCACCTGAAATCCCTCTTCAATTTTCACCGTCTGAATTTACCTTCCTTAGGGTTTGTTCACACAGAGTTTTTTTGCAGGCTGAAAAATCTGTTTCAGGAATTAGGAAATGTGTTCCGACACTTCTTTTATGATGTGTGGGTGGTTTTTTTTTTGTTGTTTTTTTTTTGCTCCAGTTCACAGTATGGACCTGGAAACTTCTGCTTAAAAAAAAACCAAAACCTCTAGCGGTTTTTGCAAAAATAGTGTCCAAAACCACATAAAAAAAAAGCTACCATTTTTCCACCTCCCATTGACTTCAATGGGTTTTTCAAGGTGGAATGCACCTGAAGATATGTCATGTCACTTTTTTTTTTCCACTAGCTGAAAAAAAAAATCTGATAGATGAAAGAAATTGCTACGGACTCCCTTTGAAATGAATGGGAGTCGTTTTCTGAGTCAGATTCCACATCAAAATCCGCCTGCAAAAAACCTCTTTGTGAACATACCCTAATAGTTCCCCTCCATAGGTGGTAATTGCTTCAAACTGAGGTAATAGTGCTTCCCCAGGTAATAATCCCCTTAACAAGTAATAGCCCCCTGCTTGATTAATACCATTACTTACAGAGGGGGGGGATTTTTACTGTAATAATGCCCCAATAGTGGGCCCTCACCACATACTGATCTCTGTTCAATTGTGTATAATAATCCCTTACCTGGAGAAGGATCCCTGATGCAGCTTGTGCAGAGGCTGCTGGGCACAAACACCTTATGTGCGCTGTCCCGGCTCCTGCAGCATCATAGCGTTGGGACCAGAAGACCATACAGTGCACATATGCTGTGTGCACCAGCAGCTCCCGCACATGCAACGTCAAGGTTCCTTCTCCATGTAGATTATTATATACAATTCAGGATCACATCCTAGTGATGCAGTTGTCATGTCTACCACACCAGCAGTGAGAATAGTCTGTCCTGGCTGGGTCAGTAGACACAGTAGCTGCATCATTATCTGTATGCTGTCCCTCCATTTTTACTAGGTAATGCTGCCTGACACACTTGCCTCCGGTCACCTCATGTCATGTGTCTCCCTGAAGAATGGTACTGGATACTTATGGTTAATACAGTAGTCCCACATGGCCTTAATGACCTTATTTTAAAATATTGTGTATTTTTGTAAGGTATATTATGGTTTTAATGTATGGCATTCACCTGAGATGGGTGGTTACAATCTTTGTTTGCACTCTGAGTCAGAAACGCATGAGAGGTAAAGGATGCCCTATGTAGTTAGTCCATGTTGCTGATATTTTTGTGTGTTTTGGAAGAATAAAGTAGAAGATTTTATCTAAGGAAGTTTGTTTTTTGTTTTTCTTTCATTTTATGCTGGCTCATTTGGATTACATCAGATTTGTTGGACAATCCATTGCTGATTCATTGTTTATTTGGATATGAGAACACACTGGATCAAGGGTTGCCAATTTCACAGTAATTCCAAAAAGGGGGCACCCCCACTAAATAGGATAAAACGTAACCTTTATTTATAATATTTTTTAAAAGATTAAAATACCCCAACACAGTATTCGGCCCCTATAATTCTTGCAAAGGGCATATGTGTAAGTGTGTCTATCCACTCTACAGATTGAATAAGAGTGAATTAAATTTCTCCCAGACTCACAGGGTGTGTTTCTAACAAATGCTTCACACGTCTCCCTGTGACTGAGATTACACTTGCTGCACACTATATACTATATACCTCTCATCCAGCAAACCAGAGGACAGTCTATAGAGTGTTAACACTGATTACAATGTGTCGTTTGTATTAACCCCACAATACTATTTGAAGCTGTACGCTGGTGAATAAGGATTTAAGTGTGATAGCTGCAGCTTGATATTGAATAAACAAGACTTCCCTATTGTCTGTAGATATTTACAACGTGGAGCAAATCCCATTAACACACAAACACAGCCCACAATCTAGCAGTTCATTTAAACTGATAGGTAGTCACTAATCCGTGATCCCTAATCTCAGGCTGAAGCTAAAGCTCATTGATAACCCAGAGCCTCAGTGTTCACTGCTGACTTTTGTTCAGGATCACAGCAAGTTTTTCACACCTATAGTGTGTCTAATCTACATTGTCTCAACGCGTTTCTTTTGTTCTAAATCATCAGGAGACATTCTCAAACACCCTGCCTATGATAACAGGCTATGGCTACCTAACACCCTAAACAATGTAGTGGTGTGCGGTCAAAACCGCAGTTCTCAGGACCCTGATGGTGGGTCCTGATCCTTCATAGAGGCTGACACTGCGTTCAGTGCTGGCTGCTCTTATATAGTGTCCGAGCACACCTGTAAGCCCGCCCTCCTCACGACCGTCGCCCAATCAGAGGCCATCACTGTGTGTTCAAAGCACGGCTACAGTGCAAGAACTGTGATCTCTCAAAGGAATACAACACATATAAAGTAAGTGTTAAAAATCATTTGTGCGATCTCCTGCATACACGATACAATGGCATAAATCATGATATTTATGTCACAATTGAGGCAGCTGGAACTCTCTTCAGAAAACCGCTCTGTCTGAATGTAGACCAATCCTTGCTATACGGACATTCATATATTGATTGCCCCATCTTAATAACACACCCACATTGTTTATATGCAAAGTGCCAGGATTACCCATAGAGAATGCCAGAAAGAGGGGGGTTATCATACCACTGACATCATCTGGGCACCCATAGGTTAATGCTATTCAAAATCTCTGGGGGAATAGATGTTATCTCAACCCGTGTAGCTCTAGCAATGCCGGACTACTTCAAATAAATGGCAAAAACGAGATGCTTTCATTGAGTCCTTTTGGCTGCACTGATGCAAATTGAAATATCCACTGCGCCTCACGGCGCAAAATCTGTTGGTCCCAATCTCCTCCTCTCACAGACTTTGGCACCTTTTCAATCACCTGGAACCTAAGAGCAAAAGGGTCTTTAATAGAGATGAGCGAACACTAAAATGTTCGAAATTCGAATCGAACAGCCGCTCACTGTTCGTGTGTTCGAACGGGTTTCGAACCCCATTATAGTCTATGGGGAACATATACTCGTTAAGGGGGAAACCCAAATCCGTGTCTGGAGGGTCACCAAGTCCACTATGACACCCCAGGAAATGATGCCAACACCTCTGGAATGACACTGGGACAGCAGGGGAAGCATGTCTGGGGGCATCTAACACACCAAAGACCCTCTATTACCCCAACATCACAGCCTAACAACTACACACTTTACACACTCAATACCACCTCTCTGACAGTAGGAAAACACCTTGAAACATGTGTATTTGGCACTTGCAGTGAGGAGAGCTTGTCACCAGCAGTGAATTTGGCCCTTGTAGTAAGTTGAGGTTGCAACCAACATTTGTTTTGAAAATCAGGGTGGATTGAGCCTCTAACCAGCAGAGTTTGGGCAAATTCATGGTGGAGGGAGCCTCTAAACACCCCAGTTTGGACCAATTCATGGTGGAGGGAGCCTCTAAAAACCCCAGTTTGGACCAATTCATGGTGGAGGGAGCCTCTAAAAACCCCAGTTTGGACCAATTCATGGTGGAGGGAGCCTCTAAAAAACCCAGTTTGGACCAATTCATGGTGGAGGGAGCCACTAAACAGCCCAGTTTGGACCAATTCATGGTGGAGGGAGCCTCTAAACAGCCCAGTTTGGGCAAATTCATGGTGGAGGGAGCCTCTAACCAGCCCAGTTTGGGCAAATTCATGGTGGAGGGAGCCTCTAAAAACCCCAGTTTGGACCAATTCATGGTGGAGGGAGCCTCTAAACAGCCCAGTTTGGGCAAATTCATGGTGGAGGGAGCCTCTAAAAACCCCAGTTTGGACCAATTCATGGTGGAGGGAGCCTCTAAAAACCCCAGTTTGGACCAATTCATGGTGGAGGGAGCCTCTAAAAACCCCAGTTTGGACCAATTCATGCTGGAGGGAGCCTCTAAACAGCCCAGTTTGGGCAAATTCATGGTGGAGGGAGCCTCTAAAAACCCCAGTTTGGACCAATTCATGGTGGAGGGAGCCTCTAAAAACCCCAATTTGGACCAATTCATGGTGGAGGGAGCCTCTAAACAGCCCAGTTTGGGCAAATTCATGGTGGAGGGAGCCTCTAAAAACCCCAGTTTGGACCAATTCATGGTGGAGGGAGCCTCTAAAAACCCCAGTTTGGACCAATTCATGGTGGAGGGAGCCTCTAAAAAACCCAGTTTGGACCAATTCATGGTGGAGGGAGCCTCTAAACAGCCCAGTTTGGGCAAATTCATGGTGGAGGGAGCCTCTAAAAACCCCAGTTTGGACCAATTCATGGTGGAGGGAGCCTCTAAAAACCCCAGTTTGGACCAATTCATGGTGGAGGGAGCCTCTAAAAACCCCAGTTTGGACCAATTCATGGTGGAGGGAGCCTCTAAAAAACCCAGTTTGGACCAATTCATGGTGGAGGGAGCCTCTAACCAGCCCAGTTTGGACCAATTCATGGTGGAGGGAGCCTCTAAAAACCCCAGTTTGGACCAATTCATGGTGGAGGGAGCCTCTAAACAGCCCAGTTTGGACCAATTCATGGTGGAGGGAGCCTCTAAAAACCCCAGTTTGGACCAATTCATGGTGGAGGGAGCCTCTAACCAGCCCAGTTTGGACCAATTCATGGTGGAGGGAGCCTCTAACCAGCCCAGTTTGGGCAAATTCATGGTGGAGGGAGCCTCTAAAAACCCCAATTTGGACCAATTCATGGAGGAGGGAGCCTCTAAACAGCCCAGTTTGGGCAAATTCATGGTGGAGGGAGCCTCTAAAAACCCCAGTTTGGACCAATTCATGGTGGAGGGAGCCTCTAAAAAACCCAGTTTTGACCAATTCATGGTGGAGGGAGCCTCTAACCAGCCCAGTTTGGACCAATTCATGGTGGAGGGAGCCTCTAAAAACCCCAGTTTGGATCAATTCATGGTGGAGGGAGCCTCTAAACAGCCCAGTTTGGACCAATTCATGGTGGAGGGAGCCTCTAAAAACCCCAATTTGGACCAATTCATGGTGGAGGGAGCCTCTAACCAGCCCAGTTTGGACCAATTCATGGTGGAGGGAGCCTCTAACCAGCCCAGTTTGGGCAAATTCATGGTGGAGGGAGCCTCTAAAAACCCCAATTTGGACCAATTCATGGTGGAGGGAGCCTCTAAACAGCCCAGTTTGGGCAAATTCATGGTGGAGGGAGCCTCTAAAAACCCCAGTTTGGACCAATTCATGGTGGAGGGAGCCTCTAAAAACCCCAGTTTGGACCAATTCATGGTGGAGGGAGCCTCTAAAAAACCCAGTTTGGACCAATTCATGGTGGAGGGAGCCTCTAAACAGCCCAGTTTGGGCAAATTCATGGTGGAGGGAGCCTCTAAAAACCCCAGTTTGGACCAATTCATGGTGGAGGGAGCCTCTAAAAACCCCAGTTTGGACCAATTCATGGTGGAGGGAGACTCTAAAAACCCCAGTTTGGACCAATTCATGGTGGAGGGAGCCTCTAAAAAACCCAGTTTGGACCAATTCATGGTGGAGGGAGCCTCTAACCAGCCCAGTTTGGACCAATTCATGGTGGAGGGAGCCTCTAAACAGCCCAGTTTGGGCAAATTCATGGTGGAGGGAGCCTCTAACCAGCCCAGTTTGGACCAATTCATGGTGGAGGGAGCCTCTAAAAACCCCAGTTTGGACCAATTCATGGTGGAGGGAGCCTCTAAAAACCCCAGTTTGGACCAATTCATGGTGGAGGGAGCCTCTAAAAACCCCAGTTTGGACCAATTCATGCTGGAGGGAGCCTCTAAACAGCCCAGTTTGGGCAAATTCATGGTGGAGGGAGCCTCTAAAAACCCCAGTTTGGACCAATTCATGGTGGAGGGAGCCTCTAAAAACCCCAATTTGGACCAATTCATGGTGGAGGGAGCCTCTAAACAGCCCAGTTTGGGCAAATTCATGGTGGAGAGAGCCTCTAAAAACCCCAGTTTGGACCAATTCATGGTGGAGGGAGCCTCTAAAAACCCCAGTTTGGACCAATTCATGGTGGAGGGAGCCTCTAAAAAACCCAGTTTGGACCAATTCATGGTGGAGGGAGCCTCTAAACAGCCCAGTTTGGGCAAATTCATGGTGGAGGGAGCCTCTAAAAACCCCAGTTTGGACCAATTCATGGTGGAGGGAGCCTCTAAAAACCCCAGTTTGGACCAATTCATGGTGGAGGGAGCCTCTAAAAACCCCAGTTTGGACCAATTCATGGTGGAGGGAGCCTCTAAAAAACCCAGTTTGGACCAATTCATGGTGGAGGGAGCCTCTAACCAGCCCAGTTTGGACCAATTCATGGTGGAGGGAGCCTCTAAAAACCCCAGTTTGGACCAATTCATGGTGGAGGGAGCCTCTAAACAGCCCAGTTTGGACCAATTCATGGTGGAGGGAGCCTCTAAAAACCCCAATTTGGACCAATTCATGGTGGAGGGAGCCTCTAACCAGCCCAGTTTGGACCAATTCATGGTGGAGGGAGCCTCTAACCAGCCCAGTTTGGACCAATTCATGGTGGAGGGAGCCTCTAAAAACCCCAATTTGGACCAATTCATGGTGGAGGGAGCCTCTAAACAGCCCAGTTTGGGCAAATTCATGGTGGAGGGAGCCTCTAAAAACCCCAGTTTGGACCAATTCATGGTGGAGGGAGCCTCTAACCAGCCCAGTTTGGGCAAATTCATGGTGGAGGGAGCCTCTAACCAGCAGAGTTGTGGGAAAGCAGGGTGGAGGGAGCCTCTAACCAGCAGAGTTGGTGGAAATCAGGGTGGAGGGAGCCTCTAACCAGCAGAGTTGGGGGAAATCATGTTGGAGGGAGCCTAGTATTAGCAGAATTGTGCAATGCTTATGGTGGATGAGTATGAGGATGCGGAGGAATTGGAGAGGTTGAGTACAGACATGGAGTTTCATGTTGGGGTGCTTTACACAGGTGGGCACAAAAATGAAGGCTCTATCCAGTGGTGGTTCATTTTTATCAAAGTGAGCCGGTCGGCACTCTCAGCTGACAGACGGGTGCGCTTGTCAGTGATGATGCCACCGGCTGCACTGAACACCCTCTCAGATAGGACGCTGGCGGCAGGACAGGACAGCACCTCCAAGGCATATAGGGCAAGTTCAAGCCACAGGTCCAACTTCGACACCCAATACGTGTAGGGCGCAGAGGGGTCGGAGAGGACAGGGCTGTGGTCGGAAAGGTATTCCCGCAACATGCGCCTATACTTCTCACGCCTGGTGACACTAGGACCCTCTGTGGCGGCACTTTGGCGAGGGGGTGCCATCAAGGTGTCCCAGACCTTAGACAGTGTGCCCCTCGTTTGTGTGGACCGGTGAGAACTTGGTCGCCTACTGGAGGAACTGTCCTCCCTGCCGCCAACGTCACATGCTGGAAACATCTCCATCATATTCTGCACCAATTGCCTGTGGCAAGCATTGATGCGATTGGCCCTCCCCTCTACCGGAATAAAAGACGAGATGTTGTTTTTATACCGGGGGTCAAGGATAGCAAAGATCCAGTACTGGTTGTCCTCCATGATTTTGACAATACGCTTGTCGGTTGTAAAGCACCCCAACATGAACTCAGCCATGTCTGCCACAGTGTTAGTTGGCATGACTCCTCTGGCCCCACCGGAAAGTTCAATCTCCATTTCCTCCTCATCCTCCATGTCTACCCATCCGCGCTGCAACAATGGGACGATTCGAAGTTGCCCGGAAGCCTCCTGTATCACCATCACATCATCGGACAACTCTTCTTCCTCCTCCTCCTCCTCCTCCTCCTCCATTAAACGCGATGAAGCGGACAGATGTGTGGACCTACTCTCCAGCTGTGACGGATCGGATGCTATCCCTGACTCCTCTGTGTGATCTGAGTTATCCCTGATGTCAATCAGGGATTCTTTCAGAACACACAAGAGCGGGATTGTAAGGCTCACCATCGCATCCTCAGAGCTCACCCTCCTTGTGGACTCCTCAAACACCCGTAGGATGTCACAAAGGTCTCTCATCCATGGCCACTCATGGATGAGAAACTGAGGCAGCTGACTTTGTGGCACCCTAGGGTTTTGTAGCTGGTATTCCATCAAAGGTCTCTGCTGCTCAACCACTCTATTCAACATCTGAAACGTTGAGTTCCAGCGTGTGGGGACGTCGCACAAAAGCCGGTGTTGTGGCACATGCAGGCGTTGCTGGAGAGATTTTAAGCTAGCAGCGGCTACTGTCGACTTGCGAAAGTGGGCGCACATGCGCCACACTTTCACCAGTAGCTCTGGAACATTGGGGTAGCTCTTTAGGAAACGTTGCACCACTAGGTTGAAGACGTGGGCCAGGCATGGAACATGTTGGAGTCCGGCAAGCTCCAGAGCTGCTACCAGGTTCCGGCCGTTATCACAAACGACCATGCCTGGGCCCAGGTGCAGCGGCTCAAACCATATTGCCGTCTCATCGAGGAGGGCATCCCTCACCTCGGAGGCAGTGTGCTGTCTGTCCCCCAAGCTGATCAGCTTCAGCACAGCCTGCTGACGTCTACCAACGCCAGTGCTGCAACGTTTCCAACTCGTAGCTGGGGTCAATCTAACAGCGGAGGAGGAGGCGGTGGCGGAGGAGGAGGCGGTGGCGGAGGAGGAGGCGGTAGAGGAGGAGGAGGAGGGGGGTGTTCTTCTCGTGTCCCTGCCAGGAATGTTAGGCGGGGAGACGAGGTACA
Organism: Leptodactylus fuscus; assembly: GCF_031893055.1. Lineage (NCBI taxonomy): Eukaryota > Metazoa > Chordata > Amphibia > Anura > Leptodactylidae > Leptodactylus > Leptodactylus fuscus. The sequence continues at coordinate 147,771,430 of NC_134268.1, read as the reverse complement.
CCGGGCCAGTTTGGGAAGCAGTCCCAGCCTCAACTACATTCACCCAGTGTGCCGTCAGTGAAATGTAGCGTCCCTGTCCGCATGCACTTGTCCACGCGTCGGTGGTCAAGTGGACCTTTGTGCAAAGCGCGGAACTAAGGGCCCGCCTGATGTTGAGTGACACGTGCTGGTGCAAGGCGGGGACGGCACACCGGGAGAAGTAGTGACGGCTAGGGACGGCATAGCGAGGTGCCGCAGTTGCCATCAGGTCCAGGAAGGCGGGAGTTTCAACAAGCCGGAACGCCAACATCTCCTGGGCCAGCAGTTTAGCGATGTTGGCGTTCAAGGCTTGCGCGTGTGGGTGGTTAGCAGTGTATTTCTGCCGCCGCTCCAATGTCTGAGAGATGGTGGGTTGTTGTAAAGAAGCGCCTGATGGTGCCTTTGATGGTGCAGGAGAAGGAGATAAGACAGGAACAGGGGAGGATGAGGGAGAAGTCAACAAAGTGGCGGAGGCAGATGAAGTGGTGTCCTGGCTCGTCCTCTGGAGTGCATCGCCAGCACAGTCAGCAGTGGCAGTGGCAGAGGCAGAGGCAGTGGCAGAGGCAGTGGCAGTGGCGTGAACGGCAGGCGGCCTTTGTCCTGCCGTTGCTGCCTGCCACTGATTCCAGTGCTTGGATTCCAAATGACGGCGCATTGAAGTGGTGGACAGGTTGCTCTTCTCAGAGCCCCTAATCAATTTCGAGAGGCAAATTGTGCAGACAACACTATATCTGTCCTCGGCGCATTCCTTGAAAAAACTCCACACCTTCGAGAAACGTGCCCTCGAGGTGGGAGTTTTTCGGGGCTGGGTACGAACTGGAACATCTTGGGAGATTCCGGGTGTGGCCTGGCTTCGCCTAAGCTGCTGACCTCTGCCTCTGCCTCTAGCTACCCTTTTTGGTGCTGCACTTGCCTCAACATCCACACTACTTTCCCCGCTTGACATCCCCCCTGTCCAGGTCGGGTCAGTGTCCTCATCATCCACCACTTCCTCTTCCAACTCCTGTCTCATCTCCTCCTCCCGCACAATGCGCCGGTCAACTGGATGCCCTGACGGCAACTGCGTCACATCATCGTCGATGAGGGTGGGTTGCTGGTCATCCACCACCAAATCGAACGGAGATGGAGGAGACTCTAGTGTTTGAGCATCTGGACACAGATGCTCCTCTGTTAGGTTCGTGGAATCGTGACGTGGAGAGGCAGGTTGAGGTACAATGAAAGGAGCGGAGAACAGCTCTGGGGAGCAGGGACAGTTGGGGTTATTGTTCTGTGAAGCTTGGGAATTTTGGGAGGAAGGAGGACAAGACTGTTGGGTAATAGGAGGAGAGGAGGCAGAGTCTGACTGGCTGCTGGACAATGTGCTGTAAGCGTTCTCTGACAGCCATTGCAAGACCTGTTCCTGGTTCTCGGGCCTACTAAGGTTTGTACCCTGCAGTTTAGTTAATGTGGCAAGCAACCCTGGCACTGTGGAGTGGCGCAATGCTTGCTGCCCCACAGGAGTAGGCACGGGACGCCCTGTGGCTTCACTGCTACCTTGCTCCCCAGAACCATTCCCCCGACCTCGCCCACGGCCTCGTCCACGTCCCTTTCCGGGAGCCTTGCGCATTTTGAATTCCCAATTAGAAATTGGCACTATATACCAGTAGCAAAAATTGTGGGTGCACGTAACCCCAATATATTCTTTGAATTCCCAGTCAGACAATGGCACTATATACCAGTAGCAAGAAATGAGGGTATTTATAACCCCAATATATTCTTTGAATTACCAGTCAGAAACTGGCACTATATGGCAGTAGCAAGAAATGAGGGTATTTATAACCCCAATATATTCTTTGAATTCCCAGTCAGACAATGGCACTGTATACCAGTAGTAAAAATTGTGGGTGCACGTAACCCCAATATATTCTTTGAATTACCAGTCAGAAACTGGCACTATATGGCAGTAGCAAGAAATGAGGGTATTTGTAACCCCAATATATTCTTTGAATTCCCAGTCAGAAACTGGCACTGTATACCAGTAGTAAAAATTGTGGGTGCACGTAACCCCAATATATTCTTTGAATTCCCAGTCAGACAATGGCACTATATACCAGTAGCAAGAAATGAGGGTATTTATAACCCCAATATATTCTTTGAATTCCCAGTCAGAAACTGGCACTATATGGCAGTAGCAAGAAATGAGGGTATTTATAACCCCAATATATTCTTTGAATTCCCAGTCAGACAATGGCACTGTATACCAGTAGTAAAAATTGTGGGTGCACGTAACCCCAATATATTCTTTGAATTACCAGTCAGAAACTGGCACTATATGGCAGTAGCAAGAAATGAGGGTATTTGTAACCCCAATATATTCTTTGAATTCCCAGTCAGACAATGGCACTGTATACCAGTAGTAAAAATTGTGGGTGCACGTAACCCCAATATATTCTTTGAATTACCAGTCAGAAACTGGCACTATATGGCAGTAGCAAGAAATGAGGGTATTTGTAACCCCAATATATTCTTTGAATTCCCAGTCAGAAACTGGCACTGTATACCAGTAGTAAAAATTGTGGGTGCACGTAACCCCAATATATTCTTTGAATTACCAGTCAGAAACTGGCACTATATGGCAGTAGCAAGAAATGAGGGTATTTGTAACCCCAATATATTCTTTGAATTCCCAGTCAGAAACTGGCACTGTATACCAGTAGTAAAAATTGTGGGTGCACGTAACCCCAATATATTCTTTGAATTCCCAGTCAGACAATGGCACTGTATACCAGTAGTAAAAATTGTGGGTGCACGTAACCCCAATATATTCTTTGAATTCCCAGTCAGAAACTGGCACTATATGGCAGTAGCAAGAAATGAGGGTATTTATAACCCCAATATATTCTTTGAATTCCCAGTCAGACAATGGCACTGTATACCAGTAGTAAAAATTGTGGGTGCACGTAACCCCAATATATTCTTTGAATTCCCAGTCAGACAATGGCACTATATACCAGTAGCAAGAAATGAGGGTATTTATAACCCCAATATATTCTTTGAATTACCAGTCAGAAACTGGCACTATATGGCAGTAGCAAGAAATGAGGGTATTTATAACCCCAATATATTCTTTGAATTCCCAGTCAGAAACTGGCACTGTATACCAGTAGTAAAAATTGTGGGTGCACGTAACCCCAATATATTCTTTGAATTCCCAGTCAGACAATGGCACTATATGGCAGTAGCAAAAATAGTGGGTGTATATAGCCCCAATTCTATTGCTAGGGGACTTGCAGGGTATTTCTGGGGTGAAGGTGGGGGGGCACACCGTTGGAACGGGTATCGGGGGTATATATCGGGTATACGGGAATACACTGACAGTGTATTCCATTCAGGATCCTGGGAAAGCTGGGTTGCGGCGATTGAGCCCGTCAGTGCCACGTTACACTGACAAGCTTCTCCCTGGAATTTAGCTCTTACAAGAGCTGTTGTGGTTGTCTTCTCCTTCCTATCCTAGCCTGTCCCTGCCTACCCAGAATCTAAGCCCTAGCCAGCTGGACGGAAACCTCCGTCCTCGGTGAATTGCAAGCTCAGAATGACGCGAACCTGGGCGGCGCTGTTCTTTTAAATTAGAGGTCACATGTTTTCGGCAGCCAATGGGTTTTGCCTACTTTTCTCAACGTCACCGGTGTCGTAGTTCCTGTCCCACCTACCCTGCGCTGTTATTGGAGCAAAAAAGGCGCCAGGGAAGGTGGGAGGGGAATCGAGTAATGGCGCACTTTACCACGCGGTGTTCGATTCGATTCGAACATGCCGAACAGCCTAATATCCGATCGAACATGAGTTCGATAGAACACTGTTCGCTCATCTCTAGTCTTTAACCCACTGAAAGTGTTTAAATGTGTTGGTTGGCACAAATGACAATCCTTTACACAGCACCGCTAACTCGCACTCTGTCAGGGGGCGTTGAGATAAATTGATAACCCTTAAAGAATCAATGGGTTCATCCCCCACTGGTGAAATGGTATGAGGGTTAAGATTTATTGATTGGTAGGTTGTCCCGTTCTGTCCCGCAGCATGTATTGCGTAATCTGCGGGGTCTGGGCTAAAAAACCCCCATTATTGGCTACCCCTCTCCCTCCATCTCGACTCTGACCACGGGTTTTAGTTTTGCCCCTGTGTGTGGATCCATATCCACGACCTCTAGCACGAGGTAGATCTCTACCAGAGCCACCCCTCTCACTGTCGGAGTAATCATAATCGGACGATGATATATCACTGGGTGCTGGTTTATCATTTTCCCAGTATGCCTTGTTCTCCCTAAACTCAAGCAGGTCTCGCATGAACTGCTGATGTTTACGAGTCTTGATATGATTTGTATATTTTTCAATATTGATCTGTAGATCCTTCTCTTTTTTTGTATACTCTGGATCATTTGAGAATGTTTTTGCTTTTATAATCATGTCCTTTAGTTGTTCATCTAATTTGGCCAAATTAGTTTTCTCTTCCTCTAAAATGAGAGAGATCAACCGGAGCGATGAGTCTGTGATGCAGCAAGTGTAATCTCAGTCACAGGGAGACGTGTGAAGCATTTGTTAGAAACACACCCTGTGAGTCTGGGAGAAATTTAATTCACTCTTATTCAATCTGTAGAGTGGATAGACACACTTACACATATGCCCTTTGCAAGAATTATAGGGGCCGAATACTGTGTTGGGGTATTTTAATTTTTTTTAAAAATATTATAAATAAAGGTTACGTTTTATCCTATTTAGTGGGGGTGCCCCCTTTTTGGAATTATTTATTTGGATATGCTTTTATTTCAATAAAAATGTTTTTGTCCAGTGTGATAAATAAAATTAAAACCATAGTTCATTGTTTTTTATTCAGAGCAGGGGACCTGAAGATGAGACAGAATTCTGCTTAAAGGGGCTCTAGCAGCAAAATTATGCTAATAGAGCCCCACATATGCGTGAATAGCCTTTAAAAAGGCTATTCAGGCACCGTAAAAGTTATATTAAATCCTGGTCCCGTTTTTAAATAAACATTTAGGGAAACAAGAGCTGCCAAACTATTCATGTGTGCAGTGGCTTGCAAAAGTATCCATACCCCTTGAATTTACAACATTTCGTCGTCTAACAACCACACACTTAAATGTATTTTATTGAGATTTTAAGTGATAGACCAACACATAGTAGCAGATAATTGTGAAGTGAAACGAAAATGATTCATGGTTTTCATGGTTAAATAATAAAAATCTGATGTGCAAAGGTATTTGGCCCTCTATACTCTGATACCCCTAAATAAAACCCAATGCAGTCAATTGCTTTCAGAAGTCACTTAATTAGTTAATACAGTCCAGCTGTATGTAATTTAATCTCACCTGTATTGTGAAGGTCTCAGTGGTTTGTCAGTGAACAAACAGCATCATGAAGACCAAGGAACTCACAGACAGGTCAGAGATAAAGTTGTGGAGGAGTTTACAGCAGGTTTAGGTTATAAAAATGCATCCCAAGTAGCACTATTCAATCCATCATCCAAAAATGTAATAAGTATTCTACAACTACAAAACTACAAAAGACTTAGCCGTCCACCTAAACCAGGGGTAGGGAACCTTGGCTCTCCAGCTACGACTGCAAAACTACGACTCCCAGCATGCATACTTGCTCTGCTGTTCTTGGAACTCCCATGGAAGTGAATGGAGCTTGTTGGGAGTTGTAGTTTCACAGCAGCTGGAGAGTTAAGGTTCCCTACCCCTGCCCTAAACTGACAGATTGAGCAAGGAGAACAGTGGTCAGAGAAGCAGCCAAGAGGCCCATTGTCACTATGGAGGAGCTTCAGTGGCAAGAAGAAAACAATTGTTGAAAGAAAGATATAAGAAGTGCAGTTTGCCACAAGCCATATAGGAGAAACAGCACACCTTCACCACTGTGACACATGGTGGTGGCAGCATCATGGTTGGGAAGGCTTTTCTTCAGCAGGGGCAGGGAAGCTGGTCAAAGTTGATAGGAAGATGGAGCTAAATACAAGGCAATCCTAGAAGAAAACCTGTTGGAGCCTGCAAAAGACGTGAGACTAGGAAGGAGATTCCCCTTCCAGTAAAACAATGACTCTAAACCTACAACCAGAGCTACAGTGTAATGGTTTAGGTCAAATAATATTCATGTGTAGAATGGCCCAGTCAAAGTCCAGACCTAAATTCTATTGCGCATCTGTGGCAAGAAATGAAAATTGCTGTTCCCAGACTCTCTCCATCCAATCTGGCTGAACTTTGAGCTTCTTCTTGTAAAGAAGAATGGCCAAAAATCTCAGGCTGTAGAAGCACAAAGCTGGTAGAGACATACCCCAAAAGACTTGCAGATGTAATTGCAGTGAAAGGTGGCTCTACAAAGTATTGATATAGGGGGCTGAATACTTTTGCACATCACACTTTTCAGATTTGCAGAAACCTCCACTCCACTGGGTCTCTGTATGGCCTCCTAAGGCTGTTGCTACCGCCACAATATATCAACTTGCCACTCTGTGGCCTACTCACACTGCTGCCACCTTTGCACTCTGCCACTGAATGACTGTATGGGCTCCTCATGCTACTGCCACCTCCTCACTCTGCCACTGGGTCACTGTATGGCCCCTTAAGGCTGCTGCAACCTCCACACTTGGGCAGGTGACGCAGTGTCTGCCTCCATGTTCTCACGCCTTTGGTCCTGCAATGTCCACCTAATCCTCGACTGTATCTTCAGCCTCCACTGCAGGGACAACTCCCAGTGCTCCTCCAGCACACTGTTCTTCATCTGGGTGAACAAAGTAACACAGAGGATTAACTCCTCCACTGTCTCAATCAAGAAATCGAATCCTGGCTTTCTCCAAGGGAACTTAAGATCGAAACCATTGCTGCGTCAAAGAGGGATGAGCCATGCGCCCTGTAAGGTGCGTACATGTTCAATTTGGTTGTCAAACGTTTCCCTAAGTGGTCAACCCATCTGCAAGACATCCTAAAAATATCAAGGGAACTTTGCATGCATTTCAGCTACTCATACACAGCCAAGCACACCCTCCTAGAGCTGCAGTGGCAGAACAGCCTCCCACAACATAGGTTGATATGCAATGTTTCCACCTGTTGGAATTCTCTGATCATGATCTTCTGTCTGTCACCATCAGTGCCCTCTCCCCTTCACAAGATACCCCTACCCATCACACATATAAGAATTTGCGTGCTATCGACACCCAGCACCTCTCAGATACTCTACAGTCCTCTCTGTCCCCCATCTCCTCAATCTCCTGTTCCAATCTGGCCACCAGTCACTATAATGAAACCCTTAAAAATGCATTGGATGAGGTGGCTCCCCCCTCCACTCGTAAAGTCCCACATAGGAGGCAGCAACCCTGGCATACGCCACAGACATGATTTCTTCAGCTGTGCTCTAGGTGTGCCGAACGTCTCTGGAGAAAATCACATTCACCTGCAGATTTCCTCCACTTCAAATTTATGCTTAAAACATATAGTTCTGCCCTTTAGTTCACCAAACAAGACTATTTCACCGCCCTCATCTCTTCTCTCTTCAGCAACCCTAAAAGGCTTTTTGAAACTTTTCACTCCTTACTCACACCCAAGGTGCAGACGCCATTCACAGACCTTAGTGCCAATGACCTGGCCACTTATTTCCATGATAAAATTGATAAGATCCGTCGGGAAATTACTGCCCAAACCCCAGGTGGCATTGATTCCCACACCTACCATAGTACTGATCCCCTCACCAACTGCACTTCAGACTGTCCATTCTCATCTTTTGAACCTGTTACAGAAGAGGAAGTCTCTCAGCTACTTTCTTCATCTCGCCCTACAACCTGCAGTAGTGACCCCTTCCCCTCAAACCTTCTCCAATCTCTGTCGCCTGCTGTCACGACTTACCTTTACTAAAATATTTAACCTCTCTCTCTCTTCTGGAATCTTCCCATCCTCCTTCAAGCATGCTGGTATAACCCCACTATTGAAAAAACCCTCCCTGGACCCATCCTGTGCTGCTAACTATCGACCCTTCTCTAACCTCCCCTTCATCTCTAAACTTTTGGAACGCCTGGTCTATTCTCATTTAATTCGCTATCTCTCTGCTAACTCTCTGCTTGACCCCTTACAATCTGGTTTCTGCACTCTGCACTCTACTGAAACGGCTCTCACAAAAGTCTCCAATGATCTCCTAATGGCTAAATCCAATGGAGACTTCTCTCTTCTTATTCTTCTGGACCTCTCTGCAGCTTTTGACACTGTTGACCATCAACTTCTCCTCACTATGCTCCGCTCAGTCAGTCTCAACGACACTGTTCTCTCTTGGTTCTCCTCTTATCTATGAGACCGCACTTTCTGTGTATCATTTGCGGGCTCTGTTTCCTCTCCTCTTTCCCTTGCTGTTGGGGTTCCTCAGGGCTCGGTCCTAGGCCCCCTGCTCTTTTCTCTCTACACAGCCCCCATTGGACAAACCATCGCCAGATTTGGCTTCAGGTACCATCTTTATGCTGATGACACCCAATTATACACATCTTCCCGTGACATCACCCCTGTACTCATACAGAACACCAGCGACTGTTTCTCTGCTGTCTCAAATATCATGTCCTCGCTCTATCTAAAACTGAATCTCTCCAAGACTGAACTACTTCTGTTTCCACCATCTAACAGGTCTGTCCCTGATATATCCATTGTAGTCTCAGGCCTTACTATAGCTCCTAGGCAGCAGGCCCGCTGCCTCGGGGTCATGTTTGACGCAGACCTTTCCTTCACCCCTCATATTGAATCACTCGCACGTTCATGTCACCTCCACCTCAAAAACATCTCCAGAATCTGCCCTTTCCTTACCAGAGATACATTATAGAGACTTATTGTCTCTCTGATTCATTCTCGCATTGACTACTGGAACTCCTTACTAATCGGTCTTCCCTTCACTTAACTCTCCCCTCTACAATCTATTCTGAAAGCAGCGGCCAGGCTCATCTATCAGTCTAGACGCTACAGCGATGCCTCTGGTCTGTGCCAGTCGCTATATTGGCTGCGTATTCATTATAGAATAAAATATAAAGTAATCACCCTCATCCACAAGGCTCTCCATAATGCTGCACCTCCCTACATTTCCTCCCTCATCTCTGTCTACAGCCCAACCTGTGCTCTCCGCTCACTCAATGACCTAACACTTACATCCTCTATTATCAGAACCTCCCACGCTCGTATACAAGACTTCTCCCGAGCTGCACCACTCCTCTGGAATGCTCTATCCCAGACAATCAGATTAACTCCCAATTTCTACAGTTTCAAACGCAAACTAAAGAAACATCATTTCAGACAGGCCTATCACAATTTCTAATGTAAACCCTTTCGTACTATAATTAGAATCCCCAAAATTTAACCCTCCTCTGTCCCCGCTCCCACATTTCTCCACATGATATGATGCCATCTCAGGCTAACTTTATAGGTCTAAGCTCCATCCACATGTTAAAGGACACCACTAGTGATGGCTCAAAGTTTTAAGTTTGTGTAATGACAGTCACCTCTATTACAAAAGTGTCTGACCTCTGCATAAGCAATGCCGCCCCTGCTACCTATTGTGTCACCCCCTCTACCTCATAGATTGTAAGCTCTTGCAAGCAGGACCCTCAGTCCCAGTGTGTGAAATGACTTTCTTTGTAATGCATCTTTCTGTCTGTATTTGAACCCTACAAATTGTACAGCGCTGTGGGATATGTTGGCGCTATATAAATAAAATTTATTATTATTATTATTCAACCCTCCATATGTTGGATCAACTATATGAACAGAGAAAAGCCATAAACGATTTCTTGATGATACAAGCGGACAGAGGTACTACCTTGTGTAACTTTAACTTTAACCAGTGGCAGCTCATGTGTGACACCTGCCGTTTGCTCTTTCCCTTTGAGGAGGCCACTTTGTTAGTCAGTCACCAGGACTACGGGATGATCAACGTCATTCTACTGATTCACATCCTGGAAAAGGTGCTTTTCAATCTGGCTGGTCAGGGGACTGGAGATGTGGCGCCAATATTTTGTGGCCACATGAGCCCTGTGGGGGCTGAACTGCAGGAGGATGAGGAGGACATTGGAGCACAAGCAATGTCTAGCCAAATGGGTAGAGAGGAGGAGCAGGCACAACCGGAACAGCAAGAGGGAGATTAGGAGGACAATGCAGTTGACCCAGACACACCGTGGCAGTTTGCAGTGGAGATAGATGCAGGCAGTCCCAATGCATGCTCAATACATGCTATGTAGCAAGTTGACCAGTGCCTATTTGCGCCATCGTCCATCCTCTCAAATGTCCAACCTGGGGGGCCCTGAGCACTCAACTTGCACTGGCATAGCAGCTGGGGATGGGGGTGGAAAGAACAGTATCAGCTCCATCCATAGCAGCCTGAGTCTAGAGGCATTGATGAGCAGCTTTCTTCACCCGCATAGTGAAGAAGCTGCTCATCAGCAGCTAGACACAGAGCAGAACTTGAACCAGCAGATGATGGCATACTCAGAGAGCATCCTGCCACCTGTCGTGCAAGATCTGCTGGACTTCTGAACAGCCAAACCAGATTTGTGGCCACAACTGACTGAGTTTGCCCGGGAAACGCTGTCCTGCCCGGCCAATAGTGTAACATCAGAGTGGGTGTTTAGCGCGGCAAAGGCCATAGGTACCCCAAGGAGAACTCACCTGTCCACCCAAAATTTATAGAGACTCACCTTTGAGAAGATGAATCAGACGTGGATCAGCCAGGATTTCCACCCACTAATGCCTGATGCAGCAGATTAAAAGATCCATGCTGCCTCACCGCACTTCGCCAGTGGGTCACTGTATGGCCACATAAGGCTACTGCAACCTCCACACTCCACTACTGGGTCACTGTATGGCCTTATGAGGCTGCTGCCACATCCTCACTCTGCCATTGAGTCACTGTATGGCCTCATAAGGCTGCTGCAAACTCCAAATTCTGCCACTGGGTCACTGTAGAGACTCCTTATGCTACTGCCGCTTCCCCACTCTGGCACTGGGTCACTATATGGCCTGATAAGACTACTGCCGCCTGCTCACGCAACTGCCGCCACCCCACTGTGCCACTGGGTCACTGCATGGCCTCCTTATGTTACTTGATTTATTTTATTTTTATTTTTTTTAGGACAGGGCCACAACATAACAAAATGTGAATAAAGTGGAAGGGTCTGAAGATTTTACAATTGCATTATATGTTATGTAGGTACTCCTCTTGCTACCCAAACTACATTGAACAGTCAATACATAGAAGCCACAAAATCACTGAAGGTGCCCAGTATGGACATTTTTATCTAGTGGTGTTGTATAGCTGTTCTATGGGAACAGACCAGGGTGGCTATCCTTTACTCACAACTCAATGAACCTTTCACACCCATAATACTGTCACCAGTTCACTACTTGTTCTTATTTGGAACACTTTTGGTAGGTACTAACCACTACATACTGGAGCTGACATAGATGTCATCTAGCCATCACAACCTGGCAGTAAAATGTTTGCTCATTTTACTGCTTCCAACACATCAACATGAGCTGTTTATTTTTTTTTCTAGAACTTGAATTTCTACAATAAACCACCAGAGGGCGACAAAGGAAAGTGCAAGGTTTCTCCTCAGGTTTGGCTGCATGTATGCCACATTTGAGCCAAACATATGAGGTATACCTTACTTTTTCTTTAAAAAAAAAATTGTCTTCTATTTGGAAAACAATACTGCGAAATGAATTTTCTGCAAATAAAGGATACATTTGTATGTTTTTTGATTTGTTTTTAAAAGTTGAAAGGTTTTTGCCACTATTTATGGAAGGAAGTCATGTGTTGTTTTGTTCTTGTTTTTTGCTTTTTTAATGCTATCTAACCCCAATACATGGATTCAACCCATATATTCTAAATCGTTCATTTTTTAACTAAACTACACGAGTGGTGCTTTGTGTCAGACTAACAAAAATGGCAATTGCAACATGGATTGAGCAGTAAAATTTAAGAATAGACACAAGTCTTTGGTTGTCATTGTTATGTGATGTTTGGCACCACCTGACATTAGCTGACTGCCTCTTATGCTAATAGTCTGTGGTAGACCCCTTACAGTGCTGATGTCATATGCACCTTAAGGCTAAGGCCCCACGGGCCGTATCCACAACACTAAAGCGCTGTGGGAAGAACCGCTGCATGAACAAATTGCGGTTCTTTCCGCAATGCTTTTAACCCCTTCCCGCCAATGGCACTTTTTGACTTCCTGACCAAGCTCGATTTTTCAAAACTGACATGTGTCACTTTATGTGGCAATAACTTTGGAACGCTTTAACTTACCAAAGTGATTTTGAGATTGTTTTCTCGTAACACATTGTACTTCATGTTAGTGGTAAATTTTGGTTGATATGTTTTATGTTTAATTATGAAAAAATAGGAAATTTGGTGGAAATTTTGAAAAATATGCATTTTAAAAAATTTGATATGATGTGCATTGCATACAAATAGTCAGACCGCCAAAATTATATCCTAAATCTCATGTACCAGATCTCTGCTTTATGTCGGCATCAAACTTTAGTCACCCTTTTATTTTTTACGGACATTATAAGGTTTACAAGTGAAACAACAATATTCAAAATTTTCAAGAATTTCCAAAACCCATTTTTTAAGGGACTAATCCAGTTATGAAGGGGTTTTGAAAGACCCTTGTATTAAACCCCCCATAAATCACCCCATTTTCAAAACTGCACCCCTTAAATAAGCCAAAACAACATATACCAAATATTTCAACCCTATAAGTGCTTAACAGGAATTAATACCAAAATGGAGGCGAAATTTTCAAATTTGATTTTATTTTACTAATATTTTCGTTTAGCCCTAGAATTTGCACATTCACAAGGGGTTAAAGGAGAAAACGAATCCCACAATTTGTTAGGCAAGTTCTCCAACTACCATATTACCCCACTTGTGGGTGTAAACTAATATATGGACGCACAGCGAGACGCAGAAAGGAAGGTGCACCAAGGAGCTTTTAGAGGGCAGATCTGGCTGTGATCAGTTTCAGGAACCATGTCACATTTACAAAGCCTTTGAGGAGTCAAAACAGTGGAAGCCTCTAGAAAGTGACCCCATTTTGAAAACCGCACCCCTCAAAGAATATATCAAGTGATGTAGTGAGCATTAGTAACCCCGAAGTGAATATGTAAGCTGTGCGGAGTAAATTGGGTACACCAAATCCCCTTCTATTTTACAATAGCTCCTATGACAGTGATGGGGAAGAGGGGCATTCTGGGGGATAAGTGCTGGTGTATTATCTCTAATAAGCTCTAAATATGGGGTGTCCCCTGAAAACGCTCGCACAGCTTATACATTTCCTTCTAGTCGCAGCCACTTATGTCCTAATGATTTGGCGACTTTTGGGGGTTTTGTCTTCACATTGTACAAGCTAGATTTTTTTTTTTTCTGGCAATGTGGCCATATGAGGGCTTGGTGTTTGCGGTATTAGATGTACCTTTCAATGTCACCATTTTGGGGTGCCTGTAACTTATTGACTACATTTTATTAACTCTTTCTGGGTGGGATGTAAAAGAAAACATTAATACTGGCATTGCTTTTTAGCATTTTTTTTTCCCGTGCAGCGTACAGCATAAGTAACATGATACCTTTATTCTGCGGGTCGGTACGGTTACAGCGATACCTCATTTATACACCTTCCATTTTGGCAGGAATAACCAGGTACGTGGAGGGGGAAGTGATGGGGCAGACTCGGGGTCACTGGTCACTGATCAGACCCCGGGCTGCCTATTAGCAACACCGGCACCCCCCGAAACTGTCGCGTGGGGTGCCGATCGGGCCGCAAACTCCTGAGATGCCGGCGGTCGTGTTTGACCGTCGGCATCTCAGGGGTTAACACCCGCGATCGGACCCGGTTCCGACCGCGGGTGTTACTTTCTCTTAACAGTGTATCTACGGGAAAGGCGCCGGCTTTGCAATTCGCAGTGTGTCTGCACTGCGATCTTTTCCATAAAGTGAGGATGGGATTCGCATGAATCTGATCCACTTTGCCTGCACTGTACAACGCCGTGATTTTTCTCGCAGCGTCTCCACTGAGGGCAGATTGCGGCATTTCTGGTCCGTGGGGCCCCGGCCTAAAAGGTGCTGTGAGTATGAACACCAGGCATTGCTGGGTTGTACATAAGGATGGATGTGTGCTTCATCTCTGATCATCACTGTATGATACAGAGAGTACCGAGTGCTGAAAAGCATAGACATTGCAATAGATATAGAGAATCCTAGGAATAGGAGAGTCTAGTAAAATGTAATCAATTACCAGCAGACAGCCTGAAACAATCTTCCATTCTATCATTATGAAGAACGATTTGTCCTGCAAACATTAAGCCCTCATATGGTTCTGTAAACTTAAAAATCTAAAAGTTATGAGGTTTGGAAGGTAGGGAGTCAAAAATAAAAATTGAAAAAATGGGCAGAATGGAGTTAAATCCTACCTGGTGGAGTTAATGGTGGTTCAGTCCCTGCTGGGCCACTTAGCAGAATCCACTTAGTTTCAACAACTACTGGCAGTGAACAATCTTGATGGAGAATACGTAGTCACTATTATTTCTCAAGGAAATCTGCATTGTATATACTGAAGTAAAACATCAGTTGAAGAGATATGCATGCATAATTCAATTTTACACCAATTTTACACACATTATAAATACATTTCTATCTCTTTTTATTTTCACCATGACAACCCTTCTGAAAATGTCTGTGGGTCCGGCTTTTGAGGCCTGGCCTACAGTGAGAATTTTGTCAGTCCACTTTACTATCTTGGAGAAATATAAGCGAAAGCTTTACTAAAACATCAAAATTCAGAAATGTGATTATTTTTCTAAAAAAGAGGCACATTTAGGGTTCTTTTTATATTGGCATTACAATTTTTATGCATAAAGGGGTTCTGGTCTATTTCACAGTAAGAACTGCTGCTTTCTTCAAAAAACAATGCCACATCTCTTCATAGGTTGTGTGTGGTATTGCATATTAGCTCTTTTCATGTCAATGGAGATGAGCTGCAATACCAGACACTACCATAGAGAGGGTTACAGCATTTGTCACAGCAAATACATTTTCACTACTCATCTTCTCACTTCCTGTATTCTTCAACAAGTTGGTGGGCGGGCTTTGACTGGTTGATGGACAGGACACTATGAAGTACTTCAGTAGATTTAGACATTGCATTTAGTATGAGAAATTATTTATAATGATTACTAGATATCTAAAATACTGCAGATCAAATAATATGCACAGTAAATGTATAATACAATACACAAATTCAGATAGAGAAAAAAACAGACATGCTGATAGGAGGGTCAACGGAGAGATATGTAGAGATAATAGACACTACCGAACCTTTATCAGCAGAATGCAATTAACTGTCCTGATTGCCCAGGATCTAAGCTAATAGCTCTGAAAACAAGCGTGATCCCAAGAACTCAGACCCCCTTCCATCCAGAGAGCAATGAGTTACATCACACATCTTATAATGCTTGACAAAGAGAGATACCAAGTTGGGTTCCTTGACAATGAAAAATGAGCATCACATGCCATTGATGTGAGAGGTGAATGTCAACTATGAAGCTGCTTGCCCCCATAGTGTCATGTCTACTTCCCCAGTTTGCCCCTACAGTGTCATACTCCCTCCAGGTTTCCCTCACAGCTTCATGTGCCCATCAAGTTACCCTCTCAGTGTCATGTTCCCCCCATAGGTTACCCCCACATTTTCATGTCTCCCTCCAGGTTACCCCCAGATTCATGGCCCCATACCCCTGGTGGCCCCCACAATGTCATGTGCCCCCCAAGTTGCCTCCACATTGTCATATCCCCCTCAGTTTGCCCCCACATTGTCATGACCCACATCCCTAGGTTGTCCCAACAGTATCTTGTCCCCCCACCCCTCAGGTTACCCTCACAGTATCATTTCCCTTTCAGGTTGCCCCCAAAATTTCATGCACCCCTGAGGTTTCTGCCACAAGTTATACCCCTCCCGGTTTGCAGGAGGGGGGAGAAGTTTTGGGGATTTTTTGTTTCTTTTTTCACCTTCCTAATTCCAAATTCCTTCCAAACTCCACCCCAAACTCTGGTGGAGTCACTGCAAAATTAGCTGGCATGATATTGGTCCTTGGTACAAAAAAGGTTGGGAATCACTGCTCTACAATACAAGCTCCAGAATGCAATTTTGTAGCAAACCCAACAGACAGGGTGTCTTAGCTCAGCCGCATCTCTTGAGCTAAACTGATTTATAGTGCAGTTTGATTATACGGTATGTACATATTCACATTGTGTCCTGCAGTCAAGCTATGTTTATTGCATAGTTAACTTTCAACAGCTTTCTTAGAAATACATGAAACCATCATGGTACTGCAAGCCTCTGATCAATCTGTATAAAGGTTGTTGGGGAACTGAGGATAACATCCAGACAGAATATGTCCTAACTGCTTTATTTGAGCAATAGCTGTGCAGAGTTTAAAGAGCATTTCCATTCAAGTTCCCTGTATGCATCGATCATTTCATGGAAAGATCTTCCCTGTGTATTATTCCTGCATCCAAAGGTCATTTTCCTGCTGCTTTACTGAAGTGTAATATTTACATTGTTATTTGGATCAAAGATGGTTTCAATGACACCAATTTCACCAACAATTTTTCTAAGATTTTTTTTTTATTAACTCTTTTTACTGCAAAATGTGCAGCCAAACTACTATAAAAAGGAAATCTTGGACGTGAATGGCTTCTCTTTTGAATGGATGTTTCGCAGCTAAACCTGCTAAATGGCCTGGAAGCAGGACTGTACTTTCTTCACGATAATAGCTCCCAAAACACCAGGCCATCAAATGATTTTTTTTTCCCTTAACACAACCATTAAGCCTACAAAAAAGGCTTCCAAACTTATTGAAATTCAGAAGTGTTCTTTATGGAGCTCAAACTTTCACACACATTTCCACACTGCATAGATTGTATTTGTGAACCTTTCACTGCCAAAGGGGTTACTTCAGAGCCAGACGGAAATTAGTATGCAATGAATTTCTACAGACATGCCACCATAGAAGTTACTGTGAATAAAGTCTGATAAGAAGAAAAGGAGAATTTCCATCTCAATGGCAAATCCTTGCAACCTACATCTACAGACATTGCAGAAATGTGGCACCGCTTCTTGGCTTGCTGCACTCCAATGTTGAAGAAGTTAAATGGAATGAAGACTTCTTTCTACCACGTATGACAGTAAACATTACACACTTGGTAGCCACCTTGTTAATTCAACAAATCAATTACTTTATTACTAGATGCCCTCAAGCTGTTGTAATTACTTTAAGACATAATTTATCACTGGCACCATAAATAAATGTCTTATCCAAAATGCAGTAAAGCTAAGGCCCCACATTGCGGAACGCAGCTAAAAATGCAGTGGAAACGCATTGCGTATTTTTCTACAGCGTAACCCTAAGCTACTATATATAAGGGGAAACTTATTTTTATAAAGGTTTTTTTTAAAGAAATTAACTATTATATAAAAGGATACAAGGCTATTGTATATAATTGCTCCCCCTTATAATAGCCTCCTTATATATTATAGTTCCTCTTTTTTAAATAATGGATCCTTTAGGTCCCCCTTATAATAGCCCCCGTTATAAAGAATAGTTCCCTTTTATAATAGCCCCCTTATAAGGGAAGAACTTTTATATATAACAAAAGGGTAGCTATTATAAGGTTGAAACTGTAAGCGATGAACAATTGTATAAGGGGGCTATTATTTATAAGAGAGAAGCTGTGTGTGTGAGAGCAGATAGATCAGTCATCATCAGCAGCAACCTCTCTGCTTTCACACACATAGCAGAGAATAGCAGAGAGTGCTCGCTGATTCTTCCAGGGTGCACGCTGGAGGCTAATTGGCATATGGAAAAAAACGGTTTCATTCAAAAACTACTGTGGCGATTTACACACAAAAGGTAGGTGTGAAATAGCCTTTCTAAAGGCTGTGCAAGGATGTGCTTAGCTAAAAATGACTTTTCCCAATGATAGAGCCCCTTTAAGTGTCTGCTGATATGCTTTATTTCTTTTCTATACTGTATATTTGGCCAGAAAAAAATTATGGCATGCTCTATCAGATGTCTTATGTACAGAAATATTCTTCTCCATAATCAGTGGTCCCAAGGGTAGATACATGCATGTTGAAAGATTCTGTATGGGAGTAGCTGTATTGCTCTGTAGTAAAGGATCTACAGTACATAGGTTATATGCACAGGGCTTTTCTGTGTGCATGAGCCCTGAGGCTACTGTTTTATGTTAATGAAATTCATAACTTTACATTTATGCCTCAAGTCATATAGACATAATATATTGAGCAGAGCAGCTTCAAAGACTTAAAGGGTCATAAATGGCTTGATAAAAATTGTGACTTTGTATGAATGCTGGAGATGTCATAGTACTCTCCAATGTGTATAGTTTCCCAATATTTGCTAAGCTGGTCTATGAACCTTTTTATTCCAACTTGCTAGATTGTGCTTACTGTTTAAACACTATGATAAGGAACATTGACTTCTGTTCCAGATAAATATACAGTACTTGATGTTTGTTTTACTAGGACCATAATGTCCACTATATGAGAACAACCAGCATATTGCAGGAAGCCAGGCCACTTCATATTATACTTATTTGTCCATCTGTTACTTAGTGTGCTTGCACGCTAATAATGGAATGAAAAATAAAAGTCTTTCTGATGACATTTCTAACAAAGCATCGATTTAGTTATTAGCTAATATCTCTATAATTACAAATATTGGGAAATAATAATACTGAAGGCAGGAAAATACATAATACATGGAAGAGTAAGGGACCCATTATACTGCCTTATGTACAGGCAGGACAAGTTCCAGTTGATAGTAAATGCATCGGTGCTTGTTTCCATCAGTCTATTATATGGGCTGATGTTACCCCCATTCAGTTGTATTACTGGTCGCACATTACTTACACAAGGCATTTACTTGTCTATTGGCTGACAATTACATGGGCCGTTTATTAGGAAGACCTTTTCTATGACTGCTTGTTCCCAATAATTGGCCCAATATTCTTGCCATGCTAGGCTGTATTCTAACATCATGGCTGCTGCATTTGGACCAGACCCATCTGCATTTGGTGCCCAGTGATTGCACAATTATGCAAGTAATACCACTGTTATCATCTGTGCAGTCATTGGTCATCATATGATCAGACACTGCCTTAGAATCCCTTAACATAACTTACTTTTTTCTTCAGAGCGAGCCATGAATAGTCTTTATGATGAATTGCCTCCAATTGTCTTAGAGAGACAGAAAGTACATATGCAAAGAAGACAAAAACAATAGGCATACAGCAATAAAAGGGTTTCAATACTTGTGGTCATACCCAGCACATGAAGAACTAAGAAGGGACGGCGTGAGCAGAGAAGAGTTCTGTCCAAGCTCAGCCACACTAAGTGTATGCCTCCTCCTGAACCCACGCTCTATATACTGTACATAGTGTGAATTTCTTATGGATTCACGCAACCCTTAATATTTTATATTTTCTTTAAGTAAAAATAAAAAATAAAATCATATTTAATATTAAATATTCATATTATATTAATAATATTTAATATTATCTTCCCCTATCATATCCAGCAATAAAAGACACGCTGGCCCAGATTTACTACAGTAGTTATGACTAGACAATGGCATAAATGTGGTGCATCTTTGGTGCATCAAGTTTCGGCTAAAACTAGACTTCGGCTAAAACTAGAATCAACTTAGACATGTGGTTTTGAATTCTTAGAGAAAGGGTGTGTGGCTTACATGTGCCACAATGCACCAAAAATATGCCAAAATAGTGTCTTAAAGTAAGTTAAAGGTGGTATAAACTTAGTCTAGACAGTCTAAAGATACACCAGATTTATCATCCAGCACCAGCCACTGTGATAAATCTTGCACATTTTTAGACTGCCTGGCTATGTTCACACTGTCTAACTATTTGTAAATTTGGGCCCCTGTGGACAATTTCTGTACAGGCTAAATAAAAAAAAAAAATACAATGGATAAACTCCTGGTGTGAGAATCTGAAGAGCTATCACATAACACAGTCAATCTCCCCTAGTAGTGATCAGAAAGACACGGACAGCTCAGCAATAAGTGCAAGACAACCTGTGGCCTCTTGTGTTGCCCCTTATGCCAGGGTTTCTAATTGACAATGTTCAGCAGGATAATGCTTGCTCAAACAGAAAGGAATATGTGTTGTCAGATTGCAACACCTCCTTGGTCTTCCCAGTCACCAGATTCACCTCCAATTGAGCATTTAATGGATCTACTGGCATTCTAACTTGCAGTACCTGAAAGTGTGCAAGATCAGCATCTGTGTGCAAGTGTGCTGCAGGATACCATACAGAACCTACATGTCTCCATGGCCAACTGCATCTCATCCTGGATTCTTTAGAAATAGACCTGGAGCCTCTACAGTTGCTACTGTTACATTGACAGTCTTTTCCTAACACTTGCTGTTTATATGTGTGTTCCCCTTTAAGAACTGCTCATCTGTATTCCCGAGTCTTTATTAGTCCAGTTCCTTCTTTCCCTGACTGCCGGCTATTCACTATTCCTGGTGGTTAGCTCTTTGCACTTGTTTGTGTTCACCATTTCCCTTGCCTGATGCTTTTGTACGCCACTGACCTCTTGTTACCGACCGGACCAATGACCACGATGTACTCTGCCACAAGTCTTGCGGCTGAAGCTGCTCTCCTGCTACTACAGGTGCTTTCAGACTATCTGCTAGGTCCAACACATTTCTGGTGAGTTGTTCTGCTGGTACCTGTGGTGCAACTGGTTTGCTCTGCTCTCTTCAGTAGCTGCTAACTCTGACTGAAGGAATATGCCAACTCCAACCCCACCACTAGGGGCTCTGGTGAACACATCCAGAGACTAGACTTGACTCTGTTGTGAGGTGCAGGCTGCTAGGTGCGCTGACCATAGTTTCTAGCAGAACCTGGTTTTCTGGAATTAACCTTGTCTGTCTGAGTTTTGAACTGTACTTGTGCATAACACTATTCAGGCTATAGACGGTCCAACAGGAAATTTCAGCCTCCTTTCACTTGTACAGCTTTCTCCAATACATTTATTATTATCGCCTATATATATCTTCACATAGAAAGTTTAATTTGATTCTAACAACTCCTTCTTGTCAGTATTTTTTGAGTGTAGTTTTTATACTCACTGAACAGCTCATGCATGTTGTATATTATGTTGTAAAAAAATTAAAGTGGATTTACAACTGAAATATCATTATAGTCCACATTATGTCCAGCATTCTAGTTAATAGTTTCTCCTTTAGTCCCTTTACTAAGATCCAATTATATATTTTTTGATAGTAAGACTAACACCGGGCAAGAACTTCTTCAGGGCACAAGACTATAGAGCAAAAGCTGTTTAGATCAAAACATCAGAAATGAATGAAAGTGCTGCCTGAGGAGGGAGATGTGGTATAGTATAGTATATAGACGTCCGGGATACAGAAATGAATCTTATATAGAGTAGCGGAATACTTATTACAAGCTGCATCAATCACCGCTACCTTTTCTGTCACTGTAGCAATATCTTGCCTAAATAATTTATTGTAGAGATTGCAAAGACCGATGAGGCCTCTCGCCATGCCTTTTCCTATATTTACATGTAGTACAGATGGTGAGCAGAGATAATTTGATATCTATTACCTTACACTTGGCATTGAACATAAGAATATTAAGTTCTCATCCTAGCATTGCTGCGTAAATGCCACCCTGTGTATGCTAGTAAGGGACACTCAGATCTACAGGTTTTTTATGATATATAACCACACCATAAAGTCATTGAACGATAAAATCTAAAATAAATAAATTATATAGATTGTGGAAAATCCCCATTTGTTCAATAACTAAAATCTCTTGGGCTCTGATTCGAAATTTGTAAAAGGTCCCCCATTTACCATGATATATAGTATTGGTGTGTTACTATATTGTAATGAGGCCTTTGGGCCCCTCAGCCTTCAGAGCCTGTAGTGACTGCGACCTGTGCAGTGCAACCCCTATAGCTATGCTCCTAAGGCCACTGTAATGTATTGGGGATCCTTAAAGACAGCGACCCCTTGATTGCAAGAAAAATGGACACTCGGCTGTGTAAATGTAGCCTAAGGGTAAGTTCAAACGGAGATTTTTGGTCAGGATTTTGAGGCCGTATTCGCTTCAAAATCCTGACTAAAAAGACAGCTCCCATTGAAATCAATTGAAATCAATGGGAGCCGCTCAGGTGTTTTTCCAGGAGCCGGCTTGTTCTTCAAAAAGAAGCGTTCTTCAGGCCGTTTCGCCTCGCGATAAATTGTTTTTATATTTACTAGAACATTTTAATGGTAATAATAGCTTTGAATGTAATAGATTCATTTTTATTCCTTGTTGTAGACTGCAACTTCTGACCGGTGGAGGAGCCCTGAAACAAGCAATACCTTTTCAAAGATAAAAAAACGGAATACTCTTATATTTCAGCACCTTTTGTTTCCCCATCTATTCAGCTACAGTGTACAATATTTCAGAAGGGCTTTAGAGATGCTCGTGATAATAAACATGTCAGACATGGTAAAACTGTTGTGACATAATGACTCTTGTTGGCTGGTGTATGGATAATCTGAAGATAAAGGGCTGAGAACAGAGAGGGATCAACTGTAGGATATTACCAGTGAAAAAAAATTGTGGGGCGAATAAACAAAACTCAGATTAATGAATAATGACACCTCATCATTAAAGCAGCAACACCAAGAAGACTAAGCCATAATGTTATGTAAATCGATGAAGCAGCAGGTGTCGCTAAGATGAACCTCCAATTGGTGGCATGTTGGAGGGCCACAGAAGCCAGATTGAAATAAAAGTTTTTTTAAACAAAGTGAAGCCTCGAAAATTGAATCAAGTGGTATGGGATGTTTGTACAATACCTTCTGCTCACCCACACCCCAGTTATCAACACTTGTCACAAACTGAGAGGACAGAATCCTTGGATTGAGAGTCCTTGGTTTATCATCGTGTGGTTGAATAAAGACATATGTCCATCAAATTCAACCAAGAAATGGGAACTGGCATGACTGAAGGGATGTGTGAATGAAATAAGTATTTTACATTTCCATAAGCATCAATGCTATTTTTCTTTAAAAAGCCTTTATTTAAAACTGTCAGCTGTTGCTGCTGTTTGCAGCTCCTGGGGTAGGCTATTCAACAGATTAAACCTTTTTTTTTCAGACAAAGGAGTCTAGAAAAACTAGCTAAACCATGTTTATTTGCCTTATCACCTCTGGAGATTAAACCTTTTTTTTTTCCTGCAGATGAAGGAAGTGCTGCTTGTCTTTTGATGGAATTTTACATGGAACACATTTTACCCATATTTCTTGTAAGGGCCCTTTATATAGTTATACAGGTTTATCATATATCCCCTTAAACGCCTTTTCTCAACACTAAACAAATTTAACTCCTTTAATCCTTCCTTATAACTCAGGTCCTCCATGCCCCTTATCAGTTTTCTGGCTTGCCTTTGTACTTTGTTACATCCACTCGAACTTCTGCGCCATCTGCTCGCACACTGTGGCGCATAAGGCGTGTTCAGTTTTGATTCTTTTCTTAGGGTTCTTCTTGTGTTGTCTGTATACTGTCCTATTCTCTCACCTTGGTAATTGATTTGGTGTGGGGGGAAAAAACTGTAGAGAGCAAGGGGAGGGGGGAGGGACTCAAATACACAAGCACCAAGAAAAAAAACAACACGCCACACAAGGGATGGATGGAGGATGGTGAGAGCCATAAAGGGAAGAAAGAGGGTATGTAGGGTGGCAGGCAGAGCTAGATGGATGGATGGTGCAGCAAATTGAAGCGGTACCATGGTAAAGTCACTTACAGAGCAACTCAGTAACTGCTCTGCCAAAATTCCAATGGGAGTAATGCGAATAAGGTAGTTACTATTCATGTGAACTGTATGCCACAAGTGCAATTGGTCAGACTATACAAACCAATTAATTGCAGTGATTGAGGGGCGGGTTGGTGGTATCACTACATGCTCATTGGTGCCAGATGCTGGCTTTCCTGTTTAAATCTGATCAGCCAATAGAGGTGATTGCTGTTGTGGGAGCGATCAAATCCCCAGCCTACACTAGAAGACCGTCTGCTATCATGCAGCAATCTTCTCATGGTCACCGTGTCACCAGCCACAATGACCCCATAACACTCAGATGTACCATTACATCCATCTGCGTTAAGCCTTGGTGGGCAGGGCGTAAGTTAATGAATGATTAATACCACCATACAGCGACTGTTCAATTCTATTTTTTCCATAGAACGTTCACTGACACAGATAAAAGCAGAGGAGTTACTGGAAATTGCTTGGCCTCATTAAAATTTTAACCTAAATTAATGAAACCTCATATCTTTAAATTAATTTACGTTACAGGCCAAAACCCCATCAATTAATCAGACCCTAGACCAGATGCCCTAAATTAATTAGACCCAAGACCTGACCCCAAAATTAATCTGACCCCAAACCAGAAACAACAATTTAATGATATATCATACCAGATGCCTTAAATTATTAAAATCCCATGTCAAAACCCCTATATTAATCAGACCCCTGAGCACTCCCCTATATTAATCAGACCCCTGAGCACTCCCCTATATTAATCAGACCCCTGACTTGACTCTTGTATTAATCAGACTCAAAAACAGACCCTTTAAATTACTCAGACTTCAGACCAATTTTAAAGCAAACACTTTCCTTATACCCATCACTCCTAACTATCTTCCACTCCATAAGCTATCAGGACACAAACCTGAAGGAGCGTTGAGTTATTGCAGCCAGGCTAACTACTCCTTGGGTCCAATCTTGGATTGGAGGTGCACTGTGGAGACAGTCTGCTTGGAAGTCAAGACATCAGGTGTGTGGCGAAAACAAAAAAAAAAAACAAAAAACACCCATGTCTCCCTCCTAGATCTACATCCTAGGTACATTTTTTAACACTTCATTCCTGATTGGATATTTTGCAAAATTCCCTTAATAAAACAAAAGGTGGCAATTTTCCTTTCTTGAAAGACTGACATGTAGACATTGTAAGATACCAATCAAGGAAGATGGTAGTGAGCTAAATAGAAAGGGTTGAATGAAATGAAAACAAAATACGTCATTATATTAAAGGAGTGGCTGGAGTGGAAGTATTAGTGGCCATATGAAAGATAGTGCCCAGTATTACATAAAGTAATAGTTTTTAGAAGAGTATCATTGATTAGAGAATAACTATATTTCCATGAAAAATATCTATATTGGGCAATATTATTGAGGTATTTTGACGACTCACATCAGTAAAACCTGGTTCACATATGTGTTCGGTATTCCATTCAGGGAGTCTGTTTAGGGACCTCCTGAACAGAATACTGAACACATTGACAAGCGGTGAGCAATGAAAGCACACGGACACCATAGACTATAATGGGGTCCATGTGTTTTCCGCACAAAGTCCGCACGAGAGAAATGTGCTTCATGAACTACTTTCCTCTCCACATGACTTGTGCTGAAACCGCGCGGAAAGCACACAGATCCCATTATAGTCTATGGGGTCCATGTGCTTTCCCTGCTCACCGCTTGTCAATGCACTCGGTATTCCGTTGGAGGGGTCTCCAAGCGGACTCCCCGAACGGAATTCTGAACGCAGAAGTGAACCAGGCCTAATACATTTCTTTACAGCTACGGTTAGGTTCATATCTGCACCTGGTGTCTGCTCTTCTAGTCCATTGAAGGATCAGTAGAACAGAAAAACAGGAGACACGAACAGAGCCCGCGGGACCCCATTGAATGTAACGTGCTTTTCCACTGCATGTCTGTTCTTTTAAAATGAAATCCCCGAATGATGCAGCACTTTTTTGGCTGGCAATTTATGACAGATCTGCGGCGAGGCAAATACCTGGCATAGATGTGAACCCAACCTAACTGTTTATTTTCCAAACAATTGTTCCTCTATCACCCACGTCAGCAGAGGTCCCCTACATTTCTGTAATAGGAAAGCCTGCTTGTTTATGGTGTCAGATGTGGAAACATACATGAGTAATGAGTGTTCAGACTGTTCCTAAATTATCTTCAAGCAACGCTGGAAGACTGGATATGTTTACATGAATTAGCTGACAGCAAGAAGGTGCTCTCCTCGTGTAATCCTCAGCCAGCAGTGGTATTTATGTTACATCACTGGGATGTGACGCCTTTGATACTGGCTGACATGCACATATTACATATCTGAAGCTAAGTTTATGCTTTCTACATTTGTGTACATGAAGCATTTGAAGTAAATTAGATTGCAGAACTCAGTGCCAAGGAATATCGACATTCTAACTAGATGTATGTCTAATATGAAAGATGTATTCTTTAGAGATGAGCGAACACTGTTGGATCGAATACGTATTCGATAAAATATCAGGCCGTTCGAGGTATTCGTTTGCAATCGAATACCACACGGCATACGCAGTAAAAATTTGTATCCCCTCCCACCTTCCCTGGCGCTTTTTTTGCACCAATAACTGTGCAGGGGAGGTGGGACAGGAACTACAACAACGGAGGCATTGAAAAAAATTGAAAAAACCCATTGGCTGCTGAAAACACGTGACCTACCATTTATAAGAATAGCCAGCACACTCTTCGTGTCATTTGCGGTGAGAAATATGGAGAGAAAGAGAAAGAGAGATCTGCTGGGGGTTAGATAGCTTCTAGTAGTTAGGGAAAAACTGAAGAATAACAACAGCTCTTTTCAGAGCTATACACTGCAGGGAGAGGAGTTAAGATTTCAACGGGGTGTCTCCCCAAATCAGGGATACAGAGCAATTCAGTCCAGCCAGATATGCTGAACCCAGCTTTGCAAGCAGTGTTGCCCCAAACACCTAACAGGGATACAGAGCAAATCAGTCCAGCCATATAGGCTGAACCTAGCTTTTCAGGCAGTGTGTAACCCCAAAACAGGGATACAGAGCAATTACGTCCAGCTATGTATGCTCATTCCAGATATCCAGGGTGTGTACCCCCAAAACCTAGGTGGGAGACACCGAAATTCAGTCAGGTTATGTACGCTCAATCAGATATCGACGGTGTGTACCCCCAAAACCTAGGTGGGAGACACCAAAATTCAGTCAGGCTATGTACACTCAATCCAGATATCAACGGTGTGTACCCCCAAAACCTAGGAGGGAGACACAGACATTGAGTCAGGCTATCTACGCTCAATCCAGTTTTTCACGGTGTGTACCCCCAAAAACTAGGTGGGAGACACAGAAATTCAGTCAGGCTATGTACGCTCAATCCAGATATCGACAGTGTGTACCCCCAAAACCTAGGTGGGAGACACAGAAATCCAGTTAGGCTATGTACGCTCAATCCAGTTTTTCATGGTGTGTACTCCCAAAACCTAGATGGGAGACACAGCAATTCATTCAGTCCATATACACGCCATCCAGCTTTCCCCATGCTGTACCCCCAAAGCTAAGTGGGAGACAGACGTTCATTCAGTCAGGCCAAGTAGGCTCAAACCTGTTTTTAAAGGGGCTCTATCAGCAAAATCATGCTGATAGAGCCCCACATATGCGTGCATAGCCTTTAATAAGGCTATTCAGGCACCGCTAAAGTTATATTAAACTACCCCCCCCCCCCCCGTTTTAAAATAATAACCTAAAAAAGAATGTGCTCTACTTACGCATTGTGCACTGTGGGCGGGCATTCAGGGTGTGTCTTCATCTTCATCCATGCCTCTTCTTCCTCCGATGTCTTCGGGTCCCGTCCTCCTCCGGTGCTTGTTCGCGGACACTGATTAAAAAAAATAGCCTGGGCGTATGCGCAGTAGCCGTAGTAGAAGCCGCGTGCTACTGCGCATGCACCCAAGCTTTTTTTTTTATCAGTGTCCGCGAGCGAGCGCCGGAGGAGGACGGGACCAGAGGACATCGGAGGAAGAAGAGGCGGGGATGAAGATGAAGACATACCCTGAATGCCTGCCCAGCGTGCACGATCCGTAAGTAGATCATATTCTTTTTTAGGTTATTATTTTAAAACGGGGGGGGGGGGGGGGGGGTGTAGTTTAATATAACTTTTACGGTGCCGGAATAGCCTTTTTAAAGGCTATTCACGCATATGTGGGGCTCTAGCAGCATGATTTTACTGATAGAGCCCCTTTAATGCTGTACCCCCCGAAGCTAAGTGGGATACACAGCAATTCAATCAGGTTACATCAGGTCAATCCAATTTTTAAGGCTCTAACCCCCAAAGCTAAGTGGGAGACACAGCCAAACATTCAGTCAGGCCAAGTAGGCTCAAACCTGTTTTTAATGCTGTACCCCCAAAGATAAGTGGGATACACAGCAATTAAGTCAGTCAATATACGCGACATCCAGATTTCCACATGCTGTACCCCCCAATGCTAAGTGGGAGACACAGCCGTTCATTCAGTCAGGCCAAGTAGGCTCAAGTAGTTAACAAGAGGGAATCCGGCACCAACGTGATGTTTTCTTAAAACTTAGCTTTTATTGTTCCATGATTAAAAACCATACATCAAGAGTGTTCTTTAGATGCAATTTCATGTATCGAAAATTTCAGCAACGTCCTAGCTGACGCCTTTCGAGGATAAATGATCCCCTTAGTCATGGACAATCCAGATCTGTTAGCAGGTTCCGGCCATTATCACATACGCAAACATGCCTGGGCCCAGGTGCAGCGGTGAAAACCATATTGCCATATCATCCAGGATGGCATCCCTCACCTCGGAGGCAGTGTGCTGTCTGTCCCCCAAGCTGATGAGCTTCAGCACAGCCTGCTGACATCTCCCAACGTCAGTGTTACAGCGTTTCCAGCTTGTAGCTGAGGTGGAGGTTGCAGCGCAGGAGTAGGCTTTCAGAGAAGCTTTCCCCAAAGTGTCAGAGACAGATATGGAGATGTCCAGGCTAGTGGTCTGGACTGCAGCACCGGCACTGTAAACAGTGGAAGAGGCTGTGTCAGCAATGCCGGGCGACGATTGTCCTGCGTTTGCTCTCTCCCACTGAGCCTACGGCTTGCCAGTATATGCAAAAGGTGGTTAGTACACGGAAAATCTTTGGCCTTGATGCCTCTAGAAATGCCTTTGCCTCTAGCCACCTTTTTTCCTGCTTAGCTCGCCTCCACATCTATACTGCTTTCCCTGCTATACATCACCCCTGTCCATGCCTCTGCCTGTTGCCACCTTTTTTGCTGCTTAGCCTGCCTCCGTATTTACATATCATTTGTGCAATTTTTTTTCCTCTCCTGTACCAGAACAAAGGATGAGATTTTTTTTAACTTATACTGGGGGTTGAGGATTGCAAAAATACATTATTTTTTGCTCTCCATGATGTGATCTATGCCTTTGTCTCTTGAAAAGCAATCTAACATAAAGTCAGCCATGTGTGCCAGTGTGTTACTTGGCATGACTTATAATGAGCTTCTAACCAGCACAGTTGGGGGAATCAGGGTGGATTGAGCCTCTAACCAGAAGAGTTTGGGGGCATTAGTGTGAATTGAACCTAGTAGGAGCAGAATTGTGCAACGCTGATGGTGGAGGAGTATGAGGATTAGGAAGAATTGTAGAGGGTGACCACACACATCAAACTTCATGTCAGGGTGCTTGACACTGCTGGACATGAAAATGATGGGTCTATCCAGTGGCTGTTCATTTTGATCAGCATCAGCCGGTCAGTACTGTCAGCTGACAGCTGGCTTTGCTTATCCGTGATGATGCCACCGGCTGCGCTGAAGACATTTTCCGATAGCACGCTGGCGTCAAGGCAGGAAAGGACCTCCAATGCATAGAGCGCAAGTTCCATCACAAATCCAACTTGGAGACCCACTAAATGTAGGGTGCAGAGGGATCGGAGAGGACAGGGTTGGGGTCGGCCAGGTACTCCCGCAACATGCACCTATACTTGTCCCTCCTGGTGACAGTAGGCCTCTCAGTGGCAGTAGTTTGGCCAGGGGGTGCCATTAACGTGTCCCAGACCTTGGTGAGTGTGCCCCTGGTGGGTGTGGACCGGATGGCAGTTGTTAGCCTGTTGGAGGAATTAGTCTGGCAACATGGGTGAGTTTTGCATGAGTGGCTAGTACACGGAAAATCTTTGGCCTTGCTGCCTCTGGACATGCCTCTGCCTCTAGCCACCATTTTTGCTGCTGCGCTTGCATCCACATATACACTGCTTTACCCCTAGAAATCACCCCAGTCCATGCCTCTGCCTGTAGCCACCTTTTTTCCTGCTTAGCTTGCCTCCACATCTACACTGCTTTCCCCGCTATACATCACCCCTATCCATTTAGGGTCATGGCCTTGTCGTCCACCAGCTCCTCTTCCAATTGCTCACTCTCCTCTTACTGAAAACCGCACATGACAACAGCATGCCCTGATGGCAACTGTGTCTCATCATCATCATCACTGAGGACGGAAAATGCTGGTTGCGGGTCCACAACCACAAAATTACCAGGTGATGGAGGATGCTCCAGTGTTTGGGCATAAGTACACACAAAGTCGTCTGGTAGCTCCTGGGATTCGGGAAGTGGTTCAACAGAGGGAGAGACAGTAAAAGGACCTGAAAAGAGATCCTGGGAGGGGGCAAGGGTGGGATGACTCTGTTGGGAAGATTGGGCATGTTGGGAGGAAGGAGGGGAAGACTCTTGAGTATGAACATGACTGCAGGTAGTGGCTGACTGACTGGTGGAAAAGCAGCTGGAAGCATTATCCGCTAGCCATTGTAACACCTGTTCCTGGTGCTCGGGCCTGGTCTGCGTTGTACCCTGCACCCTGCTTAACGCAGCTGTCATATCCAAGGATGTAATAGGGTCCGTGTGCTTGCCGCATGCTGCCTGCACGAATCATGCAGACAGGAAAGTAGATTGTGAACTACTTTCCTGTCCGCATGATCCCTGCGGAGATCTGGTGGCCAGCACACGGACCCTATTATAGTTTATGGGGTCTGTGTTCTTTCACTGTCATACCGCTTGCAGTTGCGTTTGGTATTCCATTCAGGGGGTCCCCATGCGGACTCCCCCGGACGGAATACCAACGCAGATGTGAATGAGGCTTTAGATAACTTGGTTACCCTCTTCTGCACTTGCCCATCTTATACATAGGTCAGTATAATTGCACAAAATATTCGATGTGTGAGCTAACTGGTGATTTATATTGAGACATAACTATGCTAACAAGACATTCAGTGAGAAATGTCAAATAATGATATGTGTTATATAAACTGATAAAGTAAGCTTGTTTATACCCCATGCTTCCAGTTCAGCTTTGATATTATAATGCACTAGAGTATATAATTCACTGCCTCTGGGCTGCACGACTTATCTGTGCCAATGAATCAGTCGGAGGACCATTATCATCTTTATCAGGAGCAGAGATTGCTATGCACGAAGAATTTATAGCAGTATTTTGCCTTGCTTGCACATTTCTATTTTTGATTCTCTATAGGAAAACATTGGTAAAGATTGTAAAGCTGATTTTTTTTCTCATATAAAGTTTAGATGTTTTTTACGGTAGATAAGAAGGGTATGAGCGTAATTTATATTACCTTTCAAATTCCATTTTAAAATAAGCTCGATGAATTCAACGGATTGTGAAATAATGTCTTGTAGCTGACATCTCTCCAGAACGCATTGTGTTATGA
Source organism: Leptodactylus fuscus (assembly GCF_031893055.1). NCBI lineage: Eukaryota > Metazoa > Chordata > Amphibia > Anura > Leptodactylidae > Leptodactylus > Leptodactylus fuscus. The sequence goes on along the minus strand of NC_134268.1, from coordinate 147,739,696 downwards.
GGCTTTCCAGGTGATGGCTTACATAACACCCTTCTGTAATGACATGCAAGATATTTTACAACAATACCTCCAATGCTTTGCTCCAATGTAAAGAATGGGGTGAAAATTTCTTATTAAATAAAGGTTAATTGCTTCCTTGAATTTTTTTAAAGTTCGCCACAGGGGGGTTTTTGAGTTTTTTGCAGCCAGATCACGACTGCAAAATCACGGCCGCAAAATAACGCGGCATTTATGATCCATCCACGCCCCCATTGAAATCAATGGGAGCGTATACGGCCCGCAAAATCTTACACGGCGTATACGTGCCAGGTCACGTAGCACGTTACTCCGTGTGAATGGGCCCTTACTGGGAATTTTTAGTTTATCCCTAATTATTATTCTCAGGCTTTTTTCTCTTGGTAAAAGAATGAACCAGAAAAAAAACTGAAACAAAAATATTCCTTCCATAAAATGTCGGGAAATTTTACTGTCAAAACATTATTTTGACACTTCCAAAACGACAGTGTATGGATGATGTTATGAAGGTAAACAGAAATTACCATGGAAAAAAAATGATCCAGATTTAGTTTGCACTACATAACGTTCATCCCTCTTATACCCAAGTCATTAATCAGCCAGACTGGAGATGAGCAAATTCCTATAATTGTCTGCATACACCGAATGACTCCTGTCAACAACAAGGTTCTATTAATACTAACCTCTTTAGCAAACCCAGATGTAATTCTGAACTTTAAGGTCACAGAACCTTCATGACACCATACAATTGTTCTCTGAAAATGAAATAATTATTAAGGCTTGGGAAATTCCTATCTTATCTTCAAGTAGAGTTCACATTTTTCCATAATGCTTGGTGGTCCACTTCTTAAGTATAATGTACAGCTGCACACTGCTGGAAGGAATGCTTTAAATAAAACATACCAGGATAAATGGATTTATTTATTGAACGCAGTTGCGGGTTAATCTTCAGTGATTTATACATTTTTAGCCATTGCATTTGTTCAGTTTCAACTTCCAAGGCCCACTTGTGATTAAGTGTATATATATATTATACTGTGTAGTTATGAATTTGGTCAAGTTATGGTTTTTCATTCCTTGTCATAATGTAAAGTAACTCTAATTTGTATGGTAATTTCACATGTTCTTTCCCAGGAGGCACGTGGTCAGCTAAGCAGGATGTGAATTGAGTGCTGACAACCTCTATAAAATGGCATGAACCCTCTCCTTACTACCCGCCCGGTACTAGATCATCTCTGATGAAGGTCTAAACGACTGAAACGTTATATACACCTTGATCTAGAGTCCGCTTTATCCACATGTGCTTACTGACTTCATGATCATGGCATTATCACTGTTATCACCTGTTCTTGAATAAATTGCCACATATAATTGAATCATAGTGTGTGCAGCAGCATCTATTCTCAACTCCTTTTTTCAGTCTGGAAACAAGCCAAGTTAACTCTGTTTATTGTGAAGAATTGTGAAGTCAGACCCATGTATTTAATAATTTATGTTTTAGGGAACCCTAACCAGCTAGTGGTGCCAACAATCTGGGTGTGAAATATTAATAAACGTGCCAAATTATGTATCTGGGGAATGGAGTATAACAACAATTTTCCTCATATGTGTCAGCCACATAGCTCACCTTATAGTTATTGGTAAAAGTATTTATTTTCTCCTCTCCCATGTCACTGTTTCCTACCAACAGGAAATAACTGTAATAGGAGAAATAAAGCTAAAGTGGACGCTAGATGATAGCTCTCCAGTTATGTATGTTTGGGTGGAGGCAGTGGACGATTCCACAAAACCTGTAGGCACAAAATAATCTCTCATTGGGGTCTGATGAATCAGAATCAGAATATGTGACCCTTCCACCGGGCTAATCATAGGTGCAGCACTCTTGGGTGGAGAACACAACCCTGTGTAGAGTGTTTAGCCATCGAAAACATTCCTCTAAGGGGTCATTCACATGGAGTAAAGTGGCGCTGATTCTGCTATGATAACTCACAGCAGAATCAGCGCTGATAAAAAGACTCCCATTGACTTCAATGGGTTCTGTCTTACGCGCGGAACACATTGAAATCAATGGGAGGCTTTTTAACATATTGATTTCAATGTGTTCTATGCAGAGGACGGAACCCATTGAAGTCAATGGGAGTCTTTTTATCAGCGCCGATTCAGTTGCGAGTTATCGTGCTAGAATCAGCGCCACTTTACTCCGTGTGAATGACGCCTATGGGTCCATTCACAAGGAGGAAAATGGTGAGGAATTTGGTGTGGAATTTTAGTGCTAAAAAAAGTCAATGGGAGGCAATTTTTTCAGTGCTGAAATTCACCATTTTCCTTCGTGTGAATGGACCCTCAATGGGAGGCTTTTTTTCCACGCGGATTCTGTCGTGAATTTTGCGTCAGAATCCGTGCATGGAAAGCCTGTGTGAATGGACCCTAAGTTTTCAAGAAAATACAGAAATTGTACATCTGCTTTCCATAGAGTCTCACAATAGAAAGATCACAAATTGGAGTGTACTATACTTAAGTTCTTTTGATATAAGTTCATCAAAATCAGACTACTTCTTTGTAGAGAAAGATTAAAAACTAGTCTAAATAGTGGATTAGGAGGTAGTCTGTACAGTCTCAGGGATTGTTAACAGGACATTTATTACACTATGACTTACACTCATCATCAAAAAGTGAATCGTAAAATGAGTCCAACACCAAAAGCATTTCTAAATGACATATATGATATTATAGGGGTGGTTAGTGACAAAGAGAACATGCACTTTTGTTTCAAAGTGCAAACTTCATTTGAAAAAATCATTTAAAGGGGCTCTATCAGCAAAATTATGCTGTATATATATGCCCCATATATGCCTGAATATTCAGGCACCGATAATATTATTTTAACCGAACCCCCCCCCCCCTCCCCGTTTTAAAATAATACACTAAAAACAATTATTCAAATGATACTTACCGTGCACGGTGGGCGATCCTGCACTGTCCGACGTCATCTTGCTGTCACGCCTTCCTCTTCTTTCTTCTTCCAGCGATGTCCTTCTGTCCTCGCTCTTCCATGCCTTGATCTTCTTTTCTTCCGGAATGAAGAAGTTTGCGAGCGTACTGCACATGTGCAGTACGCTCACATAGTTCTAAGGGGTACTTAGAGCTACAACAAAAATGGCGCCGGCGCGTTTGCAGTAGCACTCTGGAGGGAGCAATACTGCACATGTGCGGGATTTGAACACAACCTGCCGGAAGAACAGAAGATTAAGGCATGGAAGAGCCAGGACAGGAGGGCGTCGCTGGAAGAAGAAAGAAGAGGAAGGCGTGACAGCAGATGACGTTGGACAGTGCACGACCGCCCACTAGAGATGAGCGAACACTAAAATGTTCGAGGTTCGAAATTCGAATCGAACAGCCGCTCACTGTTCGTGTGTTCGAACGGGTTTCGAACCCCATTATAGTCTATGGGGAACATATACTCGTTAAGGGGGAAACCCAAATCCGTGTCTGGAGGGTCACCAAGTCCACTATGACACCACAGGAAATGATACCAACACCCTGGAATGACACTGGGACAGCAGGGGAAGCATGTCTGGGGGCATCTAACACACCAAAGACCCTCTATTACCCCAACATCACAGCCTAACAACTACACACTTTACACACTCAATACCACCTCTCTGACAGTAGGAAAACACCTTGAAACATGTGTATTTGGCACTTGCAGTGAGGAGAGCTTGTCACCAGCAGTGAATTTGGCCCTTGTAGTAAGTTGAGGTTGGCACCAACATTTGTTTTGAAAATCAGGGTGGATTGAGCCTCTAACCAGCAGAGTTTGGGCAAATTCATGGTGGAGGGAGCCTCTAAAAACCCCAGTTTGGACCAATTCATGGTGGAGGGAGCCTCTAAAAAACCCAGTTTGGACCAATTCATGGTGGAGGGAGCCTCTAAACAGCCCAGTTTGGACCAATTCATGGTGGAGGGAGCCTCTAAACAGCCCAGTTTGGGCAAATTCATGGTGGAGGGAGCCTCTAACCAGCCCAGTTTGGGCAAATTCATGGTGGAGGGAGCCTCTAAAAACCCCCGTTTGGACCAATTCATGGTGGAGCGAGCCTCTAAACAGCCCAGTTTGGGCAAATTCATGGTGGAGGGAGCCTCTAACCAGCCCAGTTTGGACCAATTCATGGTGGAGGGAGCCTCTAAAAACCCCAGTTTGGACCAATTCATGGTGGAGGGAGCCTCTAAAAACCCCAGTTTGGACCAATTCATGGTGGAGGGAGCCTCTAAAAACCCCAGTTTGGACCAATTCATGCTGGAGGGAGCCTCTAAACAGCCCAGTTTGGGCAAATTCATGGTGGAGGGAGCCTCTAAAAACCCCAGTTTGGACCAATTCATGGTGGAGGGAGCCTCTAAAAACCCCAATTTGGACCAATTCATGGTGGAGGGAGCCTCTAAACAGCCCAGTTTGGGCAAATTCATGGTGGAGGGAGCCTCTAAAAACCCCAGTTTGGACCAATTCATGGTGGAGGGAGCCTCTAAAAACCCCAGTTTGGACCAATTCATGGTGGAGGGAGCCTCTAAAAAACCCAGTTTGGACCAATTCATGGTGGAGGGAGCCTCTAAACAGCCCAGTTTGGGCAAATCCATGGTGGAGGGAGCCTCTAAAAACCCCAGTTTGGACCAATTCATGGTGGAGGGAGCCTCTAAAAACCCCAGTTTGGACCAATTCATGGTGGAGGGAGCCTCTAAAAACCCCAGTTTGGACCAATTCATGGTGGGGGGAGCCTCTAAAAAACCCAGTTTGGACCAATTCATGGTGGAGGGAGCCTCTAACCAGCCCAGTTTTGACCAATTCATGGTGGAGGGAGCCTCTAAAAACCCCAGTTTGGACCAATTCATGGTGGAGGGAGCCTCTAAACAGCCCAGTTTGGACCAATTCATGGTGGAGGGAGCCTCTAAAAACCCCAATTTGGACCAATTCATGGTGGAGGGAGCCTCTAACCAGCCCAGTTTGGACCAATTCATGGTGGAGGGAGCCTCTAACCAGCCCAGTTTGGGCAAATTCATGGTGGAGGGAGCCTCTAAAAACCCCAATTTGGACCAATTCATGGTGGAGGGAGCCTCTAAACAGCCCAGTTTGGGCAAATTCATGGTGGAGGGAGCCTCTAAAAACCCCAGTTTGGACCAATTCATGGTGGAGGGAGCCTCTAAAAAACCCAGTTTGGACCAATTCATGGTGGAGGGAGCCTCTAACCAGCCCAGTTTGGACCAATTCATGGTGGAGGGAGCCTCTAAAAACCCCAGTTTGGACCAATTCATGGTGGAGGGAGCCTCTAACCAGCCCAGTTTGGACCAATTCATGGTGGAGGGAACCTCTAAAAACCCCAATTTGGACCAATTCATGGTGGAGGGAACCTCTAACCAGCCCAGTTTGGACCAATTCATGGTGGAGGGAGCCTCTAACCAGCCCAGTTTGGGCAAATTCATGGTGGAGGGAGCCTCTAAAAACCCCAATTTGGACCAATTCATGGTGGAGGGAGCCTCTAAACAGCCCAGTTTGGACCAATTCATGGTGGAGGGAGCCTCTAAACAGCCCAGTTTGGGCAAATTCATGGTGGAGGGAGCCTCTAACCAGCCCAGTTTGGGCAAATTCATGGTGGAGGGAGCCTCTAAAAACCCCCGTTTGGACCAATTCATGGTGGAGGGAGCCTCTAAACAGCCCAGTTTGGGCAAATTCATGGTGGAGGGAGCCTCTAACCAGCCCAGTTTGGACCAATTCATGGTGGAGGGAGACTCTAAAAACCCCAGTTTGGACCAATTCATGGTGGAGGGAGCCTCTAAAAACCCCAGTTTGGACCAATTCATGGTGGAGGGAGCCTCTAAAAACCCCAGTTTGGACCAATTCATGCTGGAGGGAGCCTCTAAACAGCCCAGTTTGGGCAAATTCATGGTGGAGGGAGCCTCTAAAAACCCCAGTTTGGACCAATTCATGGTGGAGGGAGCCTCTAAAAACCCCAATTTGGACCAATTCATGGTGGAGGGAGCCTCTAAACAGCCCAGTTTGGGCAAATTCATGGTGGAGGGAGCCTCTAAAAACCCCAGCTTGGACCAATTCATGGTGGAGGGAGCCTCTAAAAACCCCAGTTTGGACCAATTCATGGTGGAGGGAGCCTCTAAAAAACCCAGTTTGGACCAATTCATGGTGGAGGGAGCCTCTAAACAGCCCAGTTTGGGCAAATTCATGGTGGAGGGAGCCTCTAAAAACCCCAGTTTGGACCAATTCATGGTGGAGGGAGCCTCTAAAAACCCCAGTTTGGACCAATTCATGGTGGAGGGAGCCTCTAAAAACCCCAGTTTGGACCAATTCATGGTGGAGGGAGCCTCTAAAAAACCCAGTTTGGACCAATTCATGGTGGAGGGAGCCTCTAACCAGCCCAGTTTGGACCAATTCATGGTGGAGGGAGCCTCTAAAAACCCCAGTTTGGACCAATTCATGGTGGAGGGAGCCTCTAAACAGCCCAGTTTGGACCAATTCATGGTGGAGGGAGCCTCTAAAAACCCCAATTTGGACCAATTCATGGTGGAGGGAGCCTCTAACCAGCCCAGTTTGGACCAATTCATGGTGGAGGGAGCCTCTAACCAGCCCAGTTTGGGCAAATTCATGGTGGAGGGAGCCTCTAAAAACCCCAATTTGGACCAATTCATGGTGGAGGGAGCCTCTAAACAGCCCAGTTTGGGCAAATTCATGGTGGAGGGAGCCTCTAACCAGCCCAGTTTGGGCAAATTCATGGTGGAGGGAGCCTCTAAAAACCCCCGTTTGGACCAATTCATGGTGGAGGGAGCCTCTAAACAGCCCAGTTTGGGCAAATTCATGGTGGAGGGAGCCTCTAACCAGCCCAGTTTGGACCAATTCATGGTGGAGGGAGCCTCTAAAAACCCCAGTTTGGACCAATTCATGGTGGAGGGAGCCTCTAAAAACCCCAGTTTGGACCAATTCATGGTGGAGGGAGCCTCTAAAACCCCCAGTTTGGACCAATTCATGCTGGAGGGAGCCTCTAAGCAGCCCAGTTTGGGCAAATTCATGGTGGAGGGAGCCTCTAAAAACCCCAGTTTGGACCAATTCATGGTGGAGGGAGCCTCTAAACAGCCCAGTTTGGACCAATTCATGGTGGAGGGAGCCTCTAAAAACCCCAATTTGGACCAATTCATGGTGGAGGGAGCCTCTAACCAGCCCAGTTTGGACCAATTCATGGTGGAGGGAGCCTCTAACCAGCCCAGTTTGGGCAAATTCATGGTGGAGGGAGCCTCTAAAAACCCCAATTTGGACCAATTCATGGTGGAGGGAGCCTCTAAACAGCCCAGTTTGGGCAAATTCATGGTGGAGGGAGCCTCTAACCAGCCCAGTTTGGGCAAATTCATGGTGGAGGGAGCCTCTAAAAACCCCCGTTTGGACCAATTCATGGTGGAGGGAGCCTCTAAACAGCCCAGTTTGGGCAAATTCATGGTGGAGGGAGCCTCTAACCAGCCCAGTTTGGACCAATTCATGGTGGAGGGAGCCTCTAAAAACCCCAGTTTGGACCAATTCATGGTGGAGGGAGCCTCTAAAAACCCCAGTTTGGACCTTTTCATGGTGGAGGGAGCCTCTAAAAACCCCAGTTTGGACCAATTCATGCTGGAGGGAGCCTCTAAACAGCCCAGTTTGGGCAAATTCATGGTGGAGGGAGCCTCTAAAAACCCCAGTTTGGACCAATTCATGGTGGAGGGAGCCTCTAAAAACCCCAATTTGGACCAATTCATGGTGGAGGGAGCCTCTAAACAGCCCAGTTTGGGCAAATTCATGGTGGAGGGAGCCTCTAAAAACCCCAGCTTGGACCAATTCATGGTGGAGGGAGCCTCTAAAAACCCCAGTTTGGACCAATTCATGGTGGAGGGAGCCTCTAAAAAACCCAGTTTGGACCAATTCATGGTGGAGGGAGCCTCTAAACAGCCCAGTTTGGGCAAATTCATGGTGGAGGGAGCCTCTAAAAACCCCAGTTTGGACCAATTCATGGTGGAGGGAGCCTCTAAAAACCCCAGTTTGGACCTTTTCATGGTGGAGGGAGCCTCTAAAAACCCCAGTTTGGACCAATTCATGCTGGAGGGAGCCTCTAAACAGCCCAGTTTGGGCAAATTCATGGTGGAGGGAGCCTCTAAAAACCCCAGTTTGGACCAATTCATGGTGGAGGGAGCCTCTAAAAACCCCAATTTGGACCAATTCATGGTGGAGGGAGCCTCTAAACAGCCCAGTTTGGGCAAATTCATGGTGGAGGGAGCCTCTAAAAACCCCAGCTTGGACCAATTCATGGTGGAGGGAGCCTCTAAAAACCCCAGTTTGGACCAATTCATGGTGGAGGGAGCCTCTAAAAAACCCAGTTTGGACCAATTCATGGTGGAGGGAGCCTCTAAACAGCCCAGTTTGGGCAAATTCATGGTGGAGGGAGCCTCTAAAAACCCCAGTTTGGACCAATTCATGGTGGAGGGAGCCTCTAAAAACCCCAGTTTGGACCAATTCATGGTGGAGGGAGCCTCTAAAAACCCCAGTTTGGACCAATTCATGGTGGAGGGAGCCTCTAAAAAACCCAGTTTGGACCAATTCATGGTGGAGGGAGCCTCTAACCAGCCCAGTTTGGACCAATTCATGGTGGAGGGAGCCTCTAAAAACCCCAGTTTGGACCAATTCATGGTGGAGGGAGCCTCTAAAAACCCCAATTTGGACCAATTCATGGTGGAGGGAGCCTCTAACCAGCCCAGTTTGGACCAATTCATGGTGGAGGGAGCCTCTAACCAGCCCAGTTTGGGCAAATTCATGGTGGAGGGAGCCTCTAAAAACCCCAATTTGGACCAATTCATGGTGGAGGGAGCCTCTAAAAACCCCAGTTTGGACCAATTCATGGTGGAGGGAGCCTCTAAAAACCCCAGTTTGGACCAATTCATGGTGGAGGGAGCCTCTAAAAAACCCAGTTTGGACCAATTCATGGTGGAGGGAGCCTCTAACCAGCCCAGTTTGGACCAATTCATGGTGGAGGGAGCCTCTAAACAGCCCAGTTTGGACCAATTCATGGTGGAGGGAGCCTCTAAAAACCCCAATTTGGACCAATTCATGGTGGAGGGAGCCTCTAAAAACCCCAGTTTGGACCAATTCATGGTGGAGGGAGCCTCTAAACAGCCCAGTTTGGGCAAATTCATGGTGGAGGGAGCCTCTAAAAACCCCAGTTTGGACCAATTCATGGTGGAGGGAGCCTCTAAAAACCCCAGTTTGGACCAATTCATGGTGGAGGGAGCCTCTAAAAACCCCAGTTTGGACCAATTCATGGTGGAGGGAGCCTCTAAAAAACCCAGTTTGGACCAATTCATGGTGGAGGGAGCCTCTAACCAGCCCAGTTTGGACCAATTCATGGTGGAGGGAGCCTCTAAACAGCCCAGTTTGGACCAATTCATGGTGGAGGGAGCCTCTAAAAACCCCAATTTGGACCAATTCATGGTGGAGGGAGCCTCTAACCAGCCCAGTTTGGACCAATTCATGGTGGAGGGAGCCTCTAAAAACCCCAATTTGGACCAATTCATGGTGGAGGGAGCCTCTAAACAGCCCAGTTTGGGCAAATTCATGGTGGAGGGAGCCTCTAAAAACCCCAGCTTGGACCAATTCATGGTGGAGGGAGCCTCTAAAAACCCCAGTTTGGACCAATTCATGGTGGAGGGAGCCTCTAAAAAACCCAGTTTGGACCAATTCATGGTGGAGGGAGCCTCTAAACAGCCCAGTTTGGGCAAATTCATGGTGGAGGGAGCCTCTAAAAACCCCAGTTTGGACCAATTCATGGTGGAGGGAGCCTCTAAAAACCCCAGTTTGGACCAATTCATGGTGGAGGGAGCCTCTAAAAACCCCAGTTTGGACCAATTCATGGTGGAGGGAGCCTCTAAAAAACCCAGTTTGGACCAATTCATGGTGGAGGGAGCCTCTAACCAGCCCAGTTTGGACCAATTCATGGTGGAGGGAGCCTCTAAACAGCCCAGTTTGGACCAATTCATGGTGGAGGGAGCCTCTAAAAACCCCAATTTGGACCAATTCATGGTGGAGGGAGCCTCTAACCAGCCCAGTTTGGACCAATTCATGGTGGAGGGAGCCTCTAACCAGCCCAGTTTGGGCAAATTCATGGTGGAGGGAGCCTCTAAAAACCCCAATTTGGACCAATTCATGGTGGAGGGAGCCTCTAAACAGCCCAGTTTGGGCAAATTCATGGTGGAGGGAGCCTCTAACCAGCCCAGTTTGGGCAAATTCATGGTGGAGGGAGCCTCTAAAAACCCCAATTTGGACCAACTCATGGTGGAGGGAGCCTCTAAACAGCCCAGTTTGGGCAAATTCATGGTGGAGGGAGCCTCTAAAACCCCAGTTTGGACCAATTCATGGTGGAGGGAGCCTCTAAAAAACCCAGTTTGGACCAATTCATGGTGGAGGGAGCCTCTAACCAGCCCAGTTTGGACCAATTCATGGTGGAGGGAGCCTCTAAAAACCCCAGTTTGGACCAATTCATGGTGGAGGGAGCCTCTAAACAGCCCAGTTTGGACCAATTCATGGTGGAGGGAGCCTCTAAACAGCCCAGTTTGGGCAAATTCATGGTGGAGGGAGCCTCTAACCAGCCCAGTTTGGACCAATTCATGGTGGAGGGAGCCTCTAAAAACCCCAGTTTGGACCAATTCATGGTGGAGGGAGCCTCTAAAAACCCCAGTTTGGACCAATTCATGGTGGAGGGAGCCTCTAAAAACCCCAGTTTGGACCAATTCATGCTGGAGGGAGCCTCTAAACAGCCCAGTTTGGACCAATTCATGGTGGAGGGAGCCTCTAAAAACCCCAGTTTGGACCAATTCATGGTGGAGGGAGCCTCTAAAAACCCCAGTTTGGACCAATTCATGGTGGAGGGAGCCACTAAAAACCCCAGTTTGGACCAATTCATGGTGGAGGGAGCCTCTAAAAAACCCAGTTTGGACCAATTCATGGTGGAGGGAGCCTCTAACCAGCCCAGTTTGGACCAATTCATGGTGGAGGGAGCCTCTAAACAGCCCAGTTTGGGCAAATTCATGGTGGAGGGAGCCTCTAACCAGCCCAGTTTGGACCAATTCATGGTGGAGGGAGCCTCTAAAAACCCCAGTTTGGACCAATTCATGGTGGAGGGAGCCTCTAAAAACCCCAGTTTGGACCAATTCATGGTGGAGGGAGCCTCTAAAAACCCCAGTTTGGACCAATTCATGCTGGAGGGAGCCTCTAAACAGCCCAGTTTGGGCAAATTCATGGTGGAGGTAGCCTCTAAAAACCCCAGTTTGGACCAATTCATGGTGGAGGGAGCCTCTAAAAACCCCAATTTGGACCAATTCATGGTGGAGCGAGCCTCTAAACAGCCCAGTTTGGGCAAATTCATGGTGGAGGGAGCCTCTAACCAGCCCAGTTTGGACCAATTCATGGTGGAGGGAGCCTCTAAAAACCCCAGTTTGGACCAATTCATGGTGGAGGGAGCCTCTAAAAACCCCAGTTTGGACCAATTCATGGTGGAGGGAGCCTCTAAAAACCCCAGTTTGGACCAATTCATGCTGGAGGGAGCCTCTAAACAGCCCAGTTTGGGCAAATTCATGGTGGAGGGAGCCTCTAAAAACCCCAGTTTGGACCAATTCATGGTGGAGGGAGCCTCTAAAAACCCCAATTTGGACCAATTCATGGTGGAGGGAGCCTCTAAACAGCCCAGTTTGGGCAAATTCATGGTGGAGGGAGCCTCTAAAAACCCCAGTTTGGACCAATTCATGGTGGAGGGAGCCTCTAAAAACCCCAGTTTGGACCAATTCATGGTGGAGGGAGCCTCTAAAAAACCCAGTTTGGACCAATTCATGGTGGAGGGAGCCTCTAAACAGCCCAGTTTGGGCAAATCCATGGTGGAGGGAGCCTCTAAAAACCCCAGTTTGGACCAATTCATGGTGGAGGGAGCCTCTAAAAACCCCAGTTTGGACCAATTCATGGTGGAGGGAGCCTCTAAAAACCCCAGTTTGGACCAATTCATGGTGGGGGGAGCCTCTAAAAAACCCAGTTTGGACCAATTCATGGTGGAGGGAGCCTCTAACCAGCCCAGTTTTGACCAATTCATGGTGGAGGGAGCCTCTAAAAACCCCAGTTTGGACCAATTCATGGTGGAGGGAGCCTCTAAACAGCCCAGTTTGGACCAATTCATGGTGGAGGGAGCCTCTAAAAACCCCAATTTGGACCAATTCATGGTGGAGGGAGCCTCTAACCAGCCCAGTTTGGACCAATTCATGGTGGAGGGAGCCTCTAACCAGCCCAGTTTGGGCAAATTCATGGTGGAGGGAGCCTCTAAAAACCCCAATTTGGACCAATTCATGGTGGAGGGAGCCTCTAAACAGCCCAGTTTGGGCAAATTCATGGTGGAGGGAGCCTCTAAAAACCCCAGTTTGGACCAATTCATGGTGGAGGGAGCCTCTAAAAAACCCAGTTTGGACCAATTCATGGTGGAGGGAGCCTCTAACCAGCCCAGTTTGGACCAATTCATGGTGGAGGGAGCCTCTAAAAACCCCAGTTTGGACCAATTCATGGTGGAGGGAGCCTCTAACCAGCCCAGTTTGGACCAATTCATGGTGGAGGGAACCTCTAAAAACCCCAATTTGGACCAATTCATGGTGGAGGGAACCTCTAACCAGCCCAGTTTGGACCAATTCATGGTGGAGGGAGCCTCTAACCAGCCCAGTTTGGGCAAATTCATGGTGGAGGGAGCCTCTAAAAACCCCAATTTGGACCAATTCATGGTGGAGGGAGCCTCTAAACAGCCCAGTTTGGACCAATTCATGGTGGAGGGAGCCTCTAAACAGCCCAGTTTGGGCAAATTCATGGTGGAGGGAGCCTCTAACCAGCCCAGTTTGGGCAAATTCATGGTGGAGGGAGCCTCTAAAAACCCCCGTTTGGACCAATTCATGGTGGAGGGAGCCTCTAAACAGCCCAGTTTGGGCAAATTCATGGTGGAGGGAGCCTCTAACCAGCCCAGTTTGGACCAATTCATGGTGGAGGGAGACTCTAAAAACCCCAGTTTGGACCAATTCATGGTGGAGGGAGCCTCTAAAAACCCCAGTTTGGACCAATTCATGGTGGAGGGAGCCTCTAAAAACCCCAGTTTGGACCAATTCATGCTGGAGGGAGCCTCTAAACAGCCCAGTTTGGGCAAATTCATGGTGGAGGGAGCCTCTAAAAACCCCAGTTTGGACCAATTCATGGTGGAGGGAGCCTCTAAAAACCCCAATTTGGACCAATTCATGGTGGAGGGAGCCTCTAAACAGCCCAGTTTGGGCAAATTCATGGTGGAGGGAGCCTCTAAAAACCCCAGCTTGGACCAATTCATGGTGGAGGGAGCCTCTAAAAACCCCAGTTTGGACCAATTCATGGTGGAGGGAGCCTCTAAAAAACCCAGTTTGGACCAATTCATGGTGGAGGGAGCCTCTAAACAGCCCAGTTTGGGCAAATTCATGGTGGAGGGAGCCTCTAAAAACCCCAGTTTGGACCAATTCATGGTGGAGGGAGCCTCTAAAAACCCCAGTTTGGACCAATTCATGGTGGAGGGAGCCTCTAAAAACCCCAGTTTGGACCAATTCATGGTGGAGGGAGCCTCTAAAAAACCCAGTTTGGACCAATTCATGGTGGAGGGAGCCTCTAACCAGCCCAGTTTGGACCAATTCATGGTGGAGGGAGCCTCTAAAAACCCCAGTTTGGACCAATTCATGGTGGAGGGAGCCTCTAAACAGCCCAGTTTGGACCAATTCATGGTGGAGGGAGCCTCTAAAAACCCCAATTTGGACCAATTCATGGTGGAGGGAGCCTCTAACCAGCCCAGTTTGGACCAATTCATGGTGGAGGGAGCCTCTAACCAGCCCAGTTTGGGCAAATTCATGGTGGAGGGAGCCTCTAAAAACCCCAATTTGGACCAATTCATGGTGGAGGGAGCCTCTAAACAGCCCAGTTTGGGCAAATTCATGGTGGAGGGAGCCTCTAACCAGCCCAGTTTGGGCAAATTCATGGTGGAGGGAGCCTCTAAAAACCCCCGTTTGGACCAATTCATGGTGGAGGGAGCCTCTAAACAGCCCAGTTTGGGCAAATTCATGGTGGAGGGAGCCTCTAACCAGCCCAGTTTGGACCAATTCATGGTGGAGGGAGCCTCTAAAAACCCCAGTTTGGACCAATTCATGGTGGAGGGAGCCTCTAAAAACCCCAGTTTGGACCAATTCATGGTGGAGGGAGCCTCTAAAACCCCCAGTTTGGACCAATTCATGCTGGAGGGAGCCTCTAAGCAGCCCAGTTTGGGCAAATTCATGGTGGAGGGAACCTCTAAAAACCCCAGTTTGGACCAATTCATGGTGGAGGGAGCCTCTAAACAGCCCAGTTTGGACCAATTCATGGTGGAGGGAGCCTCTAAAAACCCCAATTTGGACCAATTCATGGTGGAGGGAGCCTCTAACCAGCCCAGTTTGGACCAATTCATGGTGGAAGGAGCCTCTAACCAGCCCAGTTTGGGCAAATTCATGGTGGAGGGAGCCTCTAAAAACCCCAATTTGGACCAATTCATGGTGGAGGGAGCCTCTAAACAGCCCAGTTTGGGCAAATTCATGGTGGAGGGAGCCTCTAACCAGCCCAGTTTGGGCAAATTCATGGTGGAGGGAGCCTCTAAAAACCCCCGTTTGGACCAATTCATGGTGGAGGGAGCCTCTAAACAGCCCAGTTTGGGCAAATTCATGGTGGAGGGAGCCTCTAACCAGCCCAGTTTGGACCAATTCATGGTGGAGGGAGCCTCTAAAAACCCCAGTTTGGACCAATTCATGGTGGAGGGAGCCTCTAAAAACCCCAGTTTGGACCTTTTCATGGTGGAGGGAGCCTCTAAAAACCCCAGTTTGGACCAATTCATGCTGGAGGGAGCCTCTAAACAGCCCAGTTTGGGCAAATTCATGGTGGAGGGAGCCTCTAAAAACCCCAGTTTGGACCAATTCATGGTGGAGGGAGCCTCTAAAAACCCCAATTTGGACCAATTCATGGTGGAGGGAGCCTCTAAACAGCCCAGTTTGGGCAAATTCATGGTGGAGGGAGCCTCTAAAAACCCCAGCTTGGACCAATTCATGGTGGAGGGAGCCTCTAAAAACCCCAGTTTGGACCAATTCATGGTGGAGGGAGCCTCTAAAAAACCCAGTTTGGACCAATTCATGGTGGAGGGAGCCTCTAAACAGCCCAGTTTGGGCAAATTCATGGTGGAGGGAGCCTCTAAAAACCCCAGTTTGGACCAATTCATGGTGGAGGGAGCCTCTAAAAACCCCAGTTTGGACCAATTCATGGTGGAGGGAGCCTCTAAAAACCCCAGTTTGGACCAATTCATGGTGGAGGGAGCCTCTAAAAAACCCAGTTTGGACCAATTCATGGTGGAGGGAGCCTCTAACCAGCCCAGTTTGGACCAATTCATGGTGGAGGGAGCCTCTAAAAACCCCAGTTTGGACCAATTCATGGTGGAGGGAGCCTCTAAAAACCCCAATTTGGACCAATTCATGGTGGAGGGAGCCTCTAACCAGCCCAGTTTGGACCAATTCATGGTGGAGGGAGCCTCTAACCAGCCCAGTTTGGGCAAATTCATGGTGGAGGGAGCCTCTAAAAACCCCAATTTGGACCAATTCATGGTGGAGGGAGCCTCTAAAAACCCCAGTTTGGACCAATTCATGGTGGAGGGAGCCTCTAAAAACCCCAGTTTGGACCAATTCATGGTGGAGGGAGCCTCTAAAAAACCCAGTTTGGACCAATTCATGGTGGAGGGAGCCTCTAACCAGCCCAGTTTGGACCAATTCATGGTGGAGGGAGCCTCTAAACAGCCCAGTTTGGACCAATTCATGGTGGAGGGAGCCTCTAAAAACCCCAATTTGGACCAATTCATGGTGGAGGGAGCCTCTAAAAACCCCAGTTTGGACCAATTCATGGTGGAGGGAGCCTCTAAACAGCCCAGTTTGGGCAAATTCATGGTGGAGGGAGCCTCTAAAAACCCCAGTTTGGACCAATTCATGGTGGAGGGAGCCTCTAAAAACCCCAGTTTGGACCAATTCATGGTGGAGGGAGCCTCTAAAAACCCCAGTTTGGACCAATTCATGGTGGAGGGAGCCTCTAAAAAACCCAGTTTGGACCAATTCATGGTGGAGGGAGCCTCTAACCAGCCCAGTTTGGACCAATTCATGGTGGAGGGAGCCTCTAAACAGCCCAGTTTGGACCAATTCATGGTGGAGGGAGCCTCTAAAAACCCCAATTTGGACCAATTCATGGTGGAGGGAGCCTCTAACCAGCCCAGTTTGGACCAATTCATGGTGGAGGGAGCCTCTAAAAACCCCAATTTGGACCAATTCATGGTGGAGGGAGCCTCTAAACAGCCCAGTTTGGGCAAATTCATGGTGGAGGGAGCCTCTAAAAACCCCAGCTTGGACCAATTCATGGTGGAGGGAGCCTCTAAAAACCCCAGTTTGGACCAATTCATGGTGGAGGGAGCCTCTAAAAAACCCAGTTTGGACCAATTCATGGTGGAGGGAGCCTCTAAACAGCCCAGTTTGGGCAAATTCATGGTGGAGGGAGCCTCTAAAAACCCCAGTTTGGACCAATTCATGGTGGAGGGAGCCTCTAAAAACCCCAGTTTGGACCAATTCATGGTGGAGGGAGCCTCTAAAAACCCCAGTTTGGACCAATTCATGGTGGAGGGAGCCTCTAAAAAACCCAGTTTGGACCAATTCATGGTGGAGGGAGCCTCTAACCAGCCCAGTTTGGACCAATTCATGGTGGAGGGAGCCTCTAAACAGCCCAGTTTGGACCAATTCATGGTGGAGGGAGCCTCTAAAAACCCCAATTTGGACCAATTCATGGTGGAGGGAGCCTCTAACCAGCCCAGTTTGGACCAATTCATGGTGGAGGGAGCCTCTAACCAGCCCAGTTTGGGCAAATTCATGGTGGAGGGAGCCTCTAAAAACCCCAATTTGGACCAATTCATGGTGGAGGGAGCCTCTAAACAGCCCAGTTTGGGCAAATTCATGGTGGAGGGAGCCTCTAACCAGCCCAGTTTGAGCAAATTCATGGTGGAGGGAGCCTCTAAAAACCCCAATTTGGCCCAACTCATGGTGGAGGGAGCCTCTAAACAGCCCAGTTTGGGCAAATTCATGGTGGAGGGAGCCTCTAAAACCCCAGTTTGGACCAATTCATGGTGGAGGGAGCCTCTAAAAAACCCAGTTTGGACCAATTCATGGTGGAGGGAGCCTCTAACCAGCCCAGTTTGGACCAATTCATGGTGGAGGGAGCCTCTAAAAACCCCAGTTTGGACCAATTCATGGTGGAGGGAGCCTCTAAACAGCCCAGTTTGGACCAATTCATGGTGGAGGGAGCCTCTAAACAGCCCAGTTTGGGCAAATTCATGGTGGAGGGAGCCTCTAACCAGCCCAGTTTGGACCAATTCATGGTGGAGGGAGCCTCTAAAAACCCCAGTTTGGACCAATTCATGGTGGAGGGAGCCTCTAAAAACCCCAGTTTGGACCAATTCATGGTGGAGGGAGCCTCTAAAAACCCCAGTTTGGACCAATTCATGCTGGAGGGAGCCTCTAAACAGCCCAGTTTGGACCAATTCATGGTGGAGGGAGCCTCTAAAAACCCCAGTTTGGACCAATTCATGGTGGAGGGAGCCTCTAAAAACCCCAGTTTGGACCAATTCATGGTGGAGGGAGCCACTAAAAACCCCAGTTTGGACCAATTCATGGTGGAGGGAGCCTCTAAAAAACCCAGTTTGGACCAATTCATGGTGGAGGGAGCCTCTAACCAGCCCAGTTTGGACCAATTCATGGTGGAGGGAGCCTCTAAACAGCCCAGTTTGGGCAAATTCATGGTGGAGGGAGCCTCTAACCAGCCCAGTTTGGACCAATTCATGGTGGAGGGAGCCTCTAAAAACCCCAGTTTGGACCAATTCATGGTGGAGGGAGCCTCTAAAAACCCCAGTTTGGACCAATTCATGGTGGAGGGAGCCTCTAAAAACCCCAGTTTGGACCAATTCATGCTGGAGGGAGCCTCTAAACAGCCCAGTTTGGGCAAATTCATGGTGGAGGTAGCCTCTAAAAACCCCAGTTTGGACCAATTCATGGTGGAGGGAGCCTCTAAAAACCCCAATTTGGACCAATTCATGGTGGAGGGAGCCTCTAAACAGCCCAGTTTGGGCAAATTCATGGTGGAGGGAGCCTCTAAAAACCCCAGTTTGGACCAATTCATGGTGGAGGGAGCCTCTAAAAACCCCAGTTTGGACCAATTCATGGTGGAGGGAGCCTCTAAAAAACCCAGTTTGGACCAATTCATGGTGGAGGGAGCCTCTAAACAGCCCAGTTTGGGCAAATTCATGGTGGAGGGAGCCTCTAAAAACCCCAGTTTGGACCAATTCATGGTGGAGGGAGCCTCTAAAAACCCCAGTTTGGACCAATTCATGGTGGAGGGAGCCTCTAAAAACCCCAGTTTGGACCAATTCATGGTGGAGGGAGCCTCTAAAAAACCCAGTTTGGACCAATTCATGGTGGAGGGAGCCTCTAACCAGCCCAGTTTTGACCAATTCATGGTGGAGGGAGCCTCTAAAAACCCCAGTTTGGACCAATTCATGGTGGAGGGAGCCTCTAAACAGCCCAGTTTGGACCAATTCATGGTGGAGGGAGCCTCTAAAAACCCCAATTTGGACCAATTCATGGTGGAGGGAGCCTCTAACCAGCCCAGTTTGGACCAATTCATGGTGGAGGGAGCCTCTAACCAGCCCAGTTTGGGCAAATTCATGGTGGAGGGAGCCTCTAAATACCCCAATTTGGACCAATTCATGGTGGAGGGAGCCTCTAAACAGCCCAGTTTTGGCAAATTCATGGTGGAGGGAGCCTTTAAAAACCCCAGTTTGGACCAATTCATGGTGGAGGGAGCCTCTAACCAGCCCAGTTTGGGCAAATTCATGGTGGAGGGAGCCTCTAACCAGCAGAGTTGTGGGAAAGCAGGGTGGAGGGAGCCTCTAACCAGCAGAGTTGGTAGAAATCAGGGTGGAGGGAGCCTCTAACCAGCAGAGTTGGGGGAAATCATGTTGGAGGGAGCCTAGTATTAGCAGAATTGTGCAACGCTTATGGTGGATGAGTATGAGGATGCGGAGGAATTGGAGAGGTTGAGTACAGACATGGAGTTTCATGTTGGGGTGCTTTACACAGGTGGGCACAAAAATGAAGGCTCTATCCAGTGGTGGTTCATTTTTATCAAAGTGAGCCGGTCGGCACTCTCAGCTGACAGACGGGTGCGCTTGTCAGTGATGATGCCACCGGCTGCACTGAACACCCTCTCAGATAGGACGCTGGCGGCAGGACAGGACAGCACCTCCAAGGCATATAGGGCAAGTTCAAGCCACAGGTCCAACTTCGACACCCAATACGTGTAGGGCGCAGAGGGGTCGGAGAGGACAGGGCTGTGGTCGGAAAGGTATTCCCGCAACATGCGCCTATACTTCTCACGCCTGGTGACACTAGGACCCTCTGTGGCGGCACTTTGGCGAGGGGGTGCCATCAAGGTGTCCCAGACCTTAGACAGTGTGCCCCTCGTTTGTGTGGACCGGTGAGAAATTGGTCGCCTACTGGAGGAACTGTCCTCCCTGCCGCCAACGTCACATGCTGGAAACATCTCCATCATATTCTGCACCAATTGCCTGTGGCAAGCATTGATGCGATTGGCCCTCCCCTCTACCGGAATAAAAGACGAGATGTTGTTTTTATACCGGGGGTCAAGGATAGCAAAGATCCAGTACTGGTTGTCCTCCATGATTTTGACAATACGCTTGTCGGTTGTAAAGCACCCCAACATGAACTCAGCCATGTCTGCCACAGTGTTAGTTGGCATGACTCCTCTGGCCCCACCGGAAAGTTCAATCTCCATTTCCTCCTCATCCTCCATGTCTACCCATCCGCGCTGCAACAATGGGACGATTCGAAGTTGCCCGGAAGCCTCCTGTATCACCATCACATCATCGGACAACTCTTCTTCCTCCTCCTCCTCCTCCATTAAACGCGATGAAGCGGACAGATGTGTGGACCTACTCTCCAGCTGTGACGGATCGGATGCTATCCCTGACTCCTCTGTGTGATCTGAGTTATCCCTGATGTCAATCAGGGATTCTCTCAGACCACACAAGAGCGGGATTGTAAGGCTCACCATCGCATCCTCAGAGCTCACCCTCCTTGTGGACTCCTCAAACACCCGTAGGATGTCACAAAGGTCTCTCATCCATGGCCACTCATGGATGAGAAACTGAGGCAGCTGACTTTGTGGCACCCTAGGGTTTTGTAGCTGGTATTCCATCAAAGGTCTCTGCTGCTCAACCACTCTATTCAACATCTGAAACGTTGAGTTCCAGCGTGTGGGGACGTCGCACAAAAGCCGGTGTTGTGGCACATGCAGGCGTTGCTGGAGAGATTTTAAGCTAGCAGCGGCTACTGTCGACTTGCGAAAGTGGGCGCACATGCGCCGCACTTTCACCAGTAGCTCTGGAACATTGGGGTAGCTCTTTAGGAAACGTTGCACCACTAGGTTGAAGACGTGGGCCAGGCATGGAACATGTTGGAGTCCGGCAAGCTCCAGAGCTGCTACCAGGTTCCGGCCGTTATCACAAACGACCATGCCTGGGCCCAGGTGCAGCGGCTCAAACCATATTGCCGTCTCATCGAGGAGGGCATCCCTCACCTCGGAGGCAGTGTGCTGTCTGTCCCCCAAGCTGATCAGCTTCAGCACAGCCTGCTGACGTCTACCAACGCCAGTGCTGCAACGTTTCCAACTCGTAGCTGGGGTCAATCTAACAGCGGAGGAGGAGGCGGTGGCGGAGGAGGAGGCGGTAGAGGAGGAGGAGGAGGGGGGTGTTCTTCTCGTGTCCCTGCCAGGAATGTTAGGCGGGGAGACGAGGTACACCGGGCCAGTTTGGGAAGCAGTCCCAGCCTCAACTACATTCACCCAGTGTGCCGTCAGTGAAATGTAGCGTCCCTGTCCGCATGCACTTGTCCACGCGTCGGTGGTCAAGTGGACCTTTGTGCAAAGCGCGGAACTAAGGGCCCGCCTGATGTTGAGTGACACGTGCTGGTGCAAGGCGGGGACGGCACACCGGGAGAAGTAGTGACGGCTAGGGACGGCATAGCGAGGTGCCGCAGTTGCCATCAGGTCCAGGAAGGCGGGAGTTTCAACAAGCCGGAACGCCAACATCTCCTGGGCCAGCAGTTTAGCGATGTTGGCGTTCAAGGCTTGCGCGTGTGGGTGGTTAGCGGTGTATTTCTGCCGCCGCTCCAATGTCTGAGAGATGGTGGGTTGTTGTAAAGAAGCGCCTGATGGTGCCTTTGATGGTGCAGGAGAAGGAGATAAGACAGGAACAGGGGAGGATGAGGGAGAAGTCAACAAAGTGGCGGAGGCAGATGAAGTGGTGTCCTGGCTCGTCCTCTGGAGTGCATCGCCAGCACAGTCAGCAGTGGCAGTGGCAGAGGCAGAGGCAGTTGCAGAGGCAGTGGCAGTGGCGTGAACGGCAGGCGGCCTTTGTCCTGCCGTTGCTGCCTGCCACTGATTCCAGTGCTTGGATTCCAAATGACAGCGCATTGAAGTGGTGGACAGGTTGCTCTTCTCAGAGCCCCTAATCAATTTCGAGAGGCAAATTGTGCAGACAACACTATATCTGTCCTCGGCGCATTCCTTGAAAAAACTCCACACCTTCGAGAAACGTGCCCTCGAGGTGGGAGTTTTTCGGGGCTGGGTACGAACTGGAACATCTTGGGAGATTCCGGGTGTGGCCTGGCTTCGCCTAAGCTGCTGACCTCTGCCTCTGCCTCTAGCTACCCTTTTTGGTGCTGCACTTGCCTCAACATCCACACTACTTTCCCCGCTTGACATCCCCCCTGTCCAGGTCGGGTCAGTGTCCTCATCATCCACCACTTCCTCTTCCAACTCCTGTCTCATCTCCTCCTCCCGCACAATGCGCCGGTCAACTGGATGCCCTGACGGCAACTGCGTCACATCATCGTCGATGAGGGTGGGTTGCTGGTCATCCACCACCAAATCGAACGGAGATGGAGGAGACTCTAGTGTTTGAGCATCTGGACACAGATGCTCCTCTGTTAGGTTCGTGGAATCGTGACGTGGAGAGGCAGGTTGAGGGACAATGAAAGGAGCGGAGAACAGCTCTGGGGAGCAGGGACAGTTGGGGTTATTGTTCTGTGAAGCTTGGGAATTTTGGGAGGAAGGAGGACAAGACTGTTGGGTAATAGGAGGAGAGGAGGCAGAGTCTGACTGGCTGCTGGACAATGTGCTGTAAGCGTTCTCTGACAGCCATTGCAAGACCTGTTCCTGGTTCTCGGGCCTACTAAGGTTTGTACCCTGCAGTTTAGTTAATGTGGCAAGCAACCCTGGCACTGTGGAGTGGCGCAATGCTTGCTGCCCCACAGGAGTAGGCACGGGACGCCCTGTGGCTTCACTGCTACCTTGCTCCCCAGAACCATTCCCCCGACCTCGCCCACGGCCTCGTCCACGTCCCTTTCCGGGAGCCTTGCGCATTTTGAATTCCCAGTTAGAAATTGGCACTATATACCAGTAGCAAAAATTGTGGGTGCACGTAACCCCAATATATTCTTTGAATTCCCAGTCAGACAATGGCACTATATACCAGTAGCAAGAAATGAGGGTATTTATAACCCCAATATATTCTTTTAATTACCAGTCAGAAACTGGCACTATATGGCAGTAGCAAGAAATGAGGGTATTTATAACCCCAATATATTCTTTGAATTCCCAGTCAGACAATGGCACTGTATACCAGTAGTAAAAATTGTGGGTGCACGTAACCCCAATATATTCTTTGAATTACCAGTCAGAAACTGGCACTATATGGCAGTAGCAAGAAATGAGGGTATTTGTAACCCCAATATATTCTTTCAATTCCCAGTCAGAAACTGGCACTGTATACCAGTAGTAAAAATTGTGGGTGCACGTAACCCCAATATATTCTTTGAATTCCCAGTCAGACAATGGCACTATATACCAGTAGCAAGAAATGAGGGTATTTATAACCCCAATATATTCTTTGAATTCCCAGTCAGAAACTGGCACTATATGGCAGTAGCAAGAAATGAGGGTATTTATAACCCCAATATATTCTTTGAATTCCCAGTCAGACAATGGCACTGTATACCAGTAGTAAAAATTGTGGGTGCACGTAACCCCAATATATTCTTTGAATTACCAGTCAGAAACTGGCACTATATGGCAGTAGCAAGAAATGAGGGTATTTGTAACCCCAATATATTCTTTGAATTACCAGTCAGAAACTGGCACTATATGGCAGTAGCAAGAAATGAGGGTATTTGTAACCCCAATATATTCTTTGAATTCCCAGTCAGAAACTGGCACTGTATACCAGTAGTAAAAATTGTGGGTGCACGTAACCCCAATATATTCTTTGAATTCCCAGTCAGACAATGGCACTATATACCAGTAGCAAGAAATGAGGGTATTTATAACCCCAATATATTCTTTGAATTACCAGTCAGAAACTGGCACTATATGGCAGTAGCAAGAAATGAGGGTATTTGTAACCCCAATATATTCTTTGAATTCCCAGTCAGAAACTGGCACTGTATACCAGTAGTAAAAATTGTGGGTGCACGTAACCCCAATATATTCTTTGAATTACCAGTCAGAAACTGGCACTATATGGCAGTAGCAAGAAATGAGGGTATTTGTAACCCCAATATATTCTTTGAATTCCCAGTCAGAAACTGGCACTGTATACCAGTAGTAAAAATTGTGGGTGCACGTAACCCCAATATATTCTTTGAATTCCCAGTCAGACAATGGCACTATATACCAGTAGCAAGAAATGAGGGTATTTATAACCCCAATATATTCTTTGAATTCCCAGTCAGACAATGGCACTGTATACCAGTAGTAAAAATTGTGGGTGCACGTAACCCCAATATATTCTTTGAATTCCCAGTCAGAAACTGGCACTATATGGCAGTAGCAAGAAATGAGGGTATTTATAACCCCAATATATGCTTTGAATTCCCAGTCAGACAATGGCACTGTATACCAGTAGTAAAAATTGTGGGTGCACGTAACCCCAATATATTCTTTGAATTACCAGTCAGAAACTGGCACTATATGGCAGTAGCAAGAAATGAGGGTATTTGTAACCCCAATATATTCTTTGAATTCCCAGTCAGAAACTGGCACTGTATACCAGTAGTAAAAATTGTGGGTGCACGTAACCCCAATATATTCTTTGAATTCCCAGTCAGACAATGGCACTATATACCAGTAGCAAGAAATGAGGGTATTTATAACCCCAATATATTCTTTGAATTCCCAGTCAGAAACTGGCCCTATATGGCAGTAGCAAGAAATGAGGGTATTTATAACCCCAATATATTCTTTGAATTCCCAGTCAGACAATGGCACTGTATACCAGTAGTAAAAATTGTGGGTGCACGTAACCCCAATATATTCTTTGAATTACCAGTCAGAAACTGGCACTATATGGCAGTAGCAAGAAATGAGGGTATTTGTAACCCCAATATATTCTTTGAATTCCCAGTCAGAAACTGGCACTGTATACCAGTAGTAAAAATTGTGGGTGCACGTAACCCCAATATATTCTTTGAATTCCCAGTCAGACAATGGCACTATATACCAGTAGCAAGAAATGAGGGTATTTATGACCCCAATATATTCTTTGAATTCCCAGTCAGAAACTGGCACTATATGGCAGTAGCAAGAAATGAGGGTATTTATAACCCCAATATATTCTTTGAATTCCCAGTCAGACAATGGCACTGTATACCAGTAGTAAAAATTGTGGGTGCACGTAACCCCAATATATTCTTTGAATTACCAGTCAGAAACTGGCACTATATGGCAGTAGCAAGAAATGAGGGTATTTGTAACCCCAATATATTCTTTGAATTCCCAGTCAGAAACTGGCACTGTATGCCAGTAGTAAAAATTGTGGGTGCACGTAACCCCAATATATTCTTTGAATTCCCAGTCAGACAATGGCACTATATACCAGTAGCAAGAAATGAGGGTATTTATAACCCCAATATATTCTTTGAATTACCAGTCAGAAACTGGCACTATATGGCAGTAGCAAGAAATGAGGGTATTTGTAACCCCAATATATTCTTTGAATTCCCAGTCAGAAACTGGCACTGTATACCAGTAGTAAAAATTGTGGGTGCACGTAACCCCAATATATTCTTTGAATTACCAGTCAGAAACTGGCACTATATGGCAGTAGCAAGAAATGAGGGTATTTGTAACCCCAATATATTCTTTGAATTCCCAGTCAGAAACTGGCACTGTATACCAGTAGTAAAAATTGTGGGTGCACGTAACCCCAATATATTCTTTGAATTCCCAGTCAGACAATGGCACTATATACCAGTAGCAAGAAATGAGGGTATTTATAACCCCAATATATTCTTTGAATTACCAGTCAGAAACTGGCACTATATGGCAGTAGCAAGAAATGAGGGTATTTGTAACCCCAATATATTCTTTGAATTCCCAGTCAGAAACTGGCACTGTATACCAGTAGTAAAAATTGTGGGTGCACGTAACCCCAATATATTCTTTGAATTACCAGTCAGAAACTGGCACTATATGGCAGTAGCAAGAAATGAGGGTATTTGTAACCCCAATATATTCTTTGAATTCCCAGTCAGAAACTGGCACTGTATACCAGTAGTAAAAATTGTGGGTGCACGTAACCCCAATATATTCTTTGAATTCCCAGTCAGACAATGGCACTATATACCAGTAGCAAGAAATGAGGGTATTTATAACCCCAATATATTCTTTGAATTCCCAGTCAGACAATGGCACTGTATACCAGTAGTAAAAATTGTGGGTGCACGTAACCCCAATATATTCTTTGAATTCCCAGTCAGAAACTGGCACTATATGGCAGTAGCAAGAAATGAGGGTATTTATAACCCCAATATATTCTTTGAATTCCCAGTCAGACAATGGCACTGTATACCAGTAGTAAAAATTGTGGGTGCACGTAACCCCAATATATTCTTTGAATTACCAGTCAGAAACTGGCACTATATGGCAGTAGCAAGAAATGAGGGTATTTGTAACCCCAATATATTCTTTGAATTCCCAGTCAGAAACTGGCACTGTATACCAGTAGTAAAAATTGTGGGTGCACGTAACCCCAATATATTCTTTGAATTACCAGTCAGAAACTGGCACTATATGGCAGTAGCAAGAAATGAGGGTATTTGTAACCCCAATATATTCTTTGAATTCCCAGTCAGAAACTGGCACTGTATACCAGTAGTAAAAATTGTGGGTGCACGTAACCCCAATATATTCTTTGAATTCCCAGTCAGACAATGGCACTATATACCAGTAGCAAGAAATGAGGGTATTTATAACCCCAATATATTCTTTGAATTACCAGTCAGAAACTGGCACTATATGGCAGTAGCAAGAAATGAGGGTATTTGTAACCCCAATATATTCTTTGAATTCCCAGTCAGAAACTGGCACTGTATACCAGTAGTAAAAATTGTGGGTGCACGTAACCCCAATATATTCTTTGAATTACCAGTCAGAAACTGGCACTATATGGCAGTAGCAAGAAATGAGGGTATTTGTAACCCCAATATATTCTTTGAATTCCCAGTCAGAAACTGGCACTGTATACCAGTAGTAAAAATTGTGGGTGCACGTAACCCCAATATATTCTTTGAATTCCCAGTCAGACAATGGCACTATATACCAGTAGCAAGAAATGAGGGTATTTATAACCCCAATATATTCTTTGAATTCCCAGTCAGACAATGGCACTGTATACCAGTAGTAAAAATTGTGGGTGCACGTAACCCCAATATATTCTTTGAATTCCCAGTCAGAAACTGGCACTATATGGCAGTAGCAAGAAATAAGGGTATTTATAACCCCAATATATTCTTTGAATTCCCAGTCAGACAATGGCACTGTATACCAGTAGTAAAAATTGTGGGTGCACGTAACCCCAATATATTCTTTGAATTCCCAGTCAGAAACTGGCACTATATGGCAGTAGCAAGAAATGAGGGTATTTGTAACCCCAATATATTCTTTGAATTCCCAGTCAGAAACTGGCACTGTATACCAGTAGTAAAAATTGTGGGTGCACGTAACCCCAATATATTCTTTGAATTCCCAGTCAGACAATGGCACTATATACCAGTAGCAAGAAATGAGGGTATTTATAACCCCAATATATTCTTTGAATTCCCAGTCAGAAACTGGCACTATATGGCAGTAGCAAGAAATGAGGGTATTTATAACCCCAATATATTCTTTGAATTCCCAGTCAGAAACTGGCACTGTATACCAGTAGTAAAAATTGTGGGTGCACGTAACCCCAATATATTCTTTGAATTCCCAGTCAGACAATGGCACTATATGGCAGTAGCAAAAATAGTGGGTGTATATAGCCCCAATTCTATTGCTAGGGGACTTGCAGGGTATTTCTGGGGTGAAGGTGGGGGGGCACACCGTTGGAACGGGTATCGGGGGTATATATCGGGTATACGGGAATACACTGACAGTGTATTCCATTCAGGATCCTGGGAAAGCTGGGTTGCGGCGATTGAGCCCGTCAGTGCCACGTTACACTGACAAGCTTCTCCCTGGAATTTAGCTCTTACAAGAGCTGTTGTGGTTGTCTTCTCCTTCCTATCCTAGCCTGTCCCTGCCTTTCCAGAATCTAAGCCCTAGCTAGCTGGACGGAAACCTCCGTCCTCGGTGAATTGCAAGCTCAGAATGACGCGAACCTGGGCGGCGCTGTTCTTTTAAATTAGAGGTCACATGTTTTCGGCAGCCAATGGGTTTTGCCTACTTTTCTCAACGTCACCGGTGTCGTAGTTCCTGTCCCACCTACCCTGCGCTGTTATTGGAGCAAAAAAGGCGCCAGGGAAGGTGGGAGGGGAATCGAGTAATGGCGCACTTTACCACGCGGTGTTCGATTCGATTCGAACATGCCGAACAGCCTAATATCCGATCGAACATGAGTTCGATAGAACACTGTTCGCTCATCTCTACCGCCCACCGCACACAGTAAGTATAATTTGCATATTCGTTTTTAGGGTATTATTTTAAAATGGGGGGGGTTTAAATAAGATTAGCAGTGCCTGAATAGCCTTTTTAAAGGCTATTTAGGCATATGTGGGGTTCATACAGCATAATTTTAGCTGATAGAGCCCCTTTAATTCATATATAAATGAGGCGTTCTGGGCATCCAGTGCATGGCTATGTATCAGCTGATACACTCTTTATGTTTGGGAAAACCACTGCAATCACAATCACCTTAAACATCTTCATGACTGGTCATTTTCCATGGTTCATGAGAAGACACATTTTAGTGTCTTTCCTATAGACATGGGGTTTATTTTTAAGTATTTTTTTTCCAGGAAAATGTAAAAAAAAAGTGGAGTAATATTTCTGTATTTCACAGTTTCAGTTTTAGAAATAGTTTTTATTCTCTCTTATTGTCATTTTTTCTGTCGGCCTAGAACCTGTGATGTGGGCATGGTAGAGTCATTCTTTTTGTACCCCTGTAAGGTCATAATAGACCTTTTTTGGGCATAACAACATTAACTTTTTTTTCTTTTCTGCTGATCTACCGTATTTTTCGGACTATAAGACGCACTTTTTTTCCTCCCAATATGGGAGGAAAATGTGTGTGCGTCTTATAGTCCAAATGCAGCGTGCGCAGCGTCTGTGTCCCGTCTGTGCGAATCAAAAGGAGAGCAGCACGGTGCCTGCCTGGTCTGCCCCTCCTTCCCTGTCTGTGTCGCGTCATTGCAGGAGCGAGACATGAGAGGCAGGGAAGTAGGGGTGGGCCAGACAGGTGAAGGAGGCGTGGTTTCAAGCTTGCCGAGAAAACCACGCCTCCTTCTCCCGTCTGGCCCGCCCCTCCTTCACTGCCTCTCAGATCTGGCTCCTGCAATGAAGCCACACAGACAAGGAAGGAGGGGCGGGCCAGATGGGAGGAGGCGTGGTTTTCTCGGCAAGCTTGAAACCACGCCTCCTTCACCCGTCTGGCCCGCTCCTACTTCCCTGCCTGTGTGGCTTCATTGCAGGAGCAAGATCTGAGAGGCGTGTTTTCAAGTTTGCTTAGAAAACCACACCTCCTTCACCCGTCTGGCCCGCCCCTTTTTCTCTTCTTGCATAGCTTCACTGCAGGGTGTCTCTTTCCATCCATGGATGCCAAACCTGTGCACAAAGTGTATGAAACAATTTTAATTAAAACTATATATATATGTATATATATATATGATCAAATCACCCCCATATCCCTAGAATACATATAAAACAAAAACATTACTGTTGAAACACATACACATTTGGTATCCCTGTGTCCGAAAACCCCCGGTTCTATTTACATTGGTGAAATATTAGATTATTAAAAATTTTACAAATTTTTTTTTGCTTAAATTTTTTTCCCCCTATTTTCCTCCTCTAAAACCCGATGCGTCTTATAGTCCGAAAAATACGGTAAATATATTTACACTAGGACCCCAGAGCTCCTGCAGACCCCTGAAACCAACAATCATATGACAGCTGAGAGGAAACTGATCATTGCTATATATACAGCAATTGAGCAGGCAAAGGAGGGAATAACCCTTTCCTATACAAATGTGTGTAAAACTCGAGCATCTTGCAAAAAAATATAAAATCTTTTTTATTCCATTAAAGTTAAAAATAGAAGTACATCAAGCAGTAAACACTATTATCGAGGTATTGCTTTTCTATTTCACTATGACATTTTGAAATTGTTGTAAAAAAAAACTGCGGAGCAACCTCTCTAACAAATTGAAAAGGAGAAAGTGTTTGCATTGTTGGAGAGTGGTTGAAGGAAAGGCAAGCAACAAGCAAGAAAAAGTAAATAAGTGTCAAGAAAGTCAGAAACATAAATGGGAGGAGAGAATCATTATGGAACTTGAACATTGGTCCAATATAATTAAGTATAGAAAAAAGAAGAATTCATAAGTTTACCCTACAAAACATTGTTTTATTTGTATAATTAGAAGTTGAGGGTTGGGAGTTCCTTGAACTATTTTCAAAATAGGCTGTTTAATGTACTAAGGTTAACAGGTTGCAGTTCAGTACTGGCCAGCCCCAGGAAAACAGAGACACAAGAGCAAATTAAATAATACTGTGTTAAAGCATAATTAAACAAAACATTAGATTTCCTGGCACTATTTGTGTCATTAATAGAGATGAGCGAATACTATTCGAAACAGCCGTTTCGAATAGCACGCTCCCATAGAAATGAATGGACGTAGCGAGCACGCGGGTGGTTAACCGGCCAGCTGCCGGCAAAGTCTGCGTGCCAGCCGCTTCCATTCATTTCTATGGGAGCGTGCTATTCGAAACGGCTGTTTCGAATAGTGTTCGCTCATCTCTAGTCATTAATATACTAATAATATACTATTAATATACTAATATGATATACTTTATGATACATGTCTCCTTTCTGTGAAATTATATGTATATTAAATCAGTATTAGAAAGAGAGATAAATCGTTTAAAGATGTTGTCCAGTAATTGGAGCAACCCATTTGGTGAGTGGAAGGTGCAAAATAAAAAAAAGTTAATAATAAAAAAAGAATACTCACCTGTCCCCAGCACTCCATTGTCTGCTGCCAGTGTCCATTCAGTCTCGTGCCGCCACCTTCTTGCTGGCACTCCTGCACCTCATGTGACTGCTAAGATGAATTAAGTATGGGGAACAGTGATGGGGCCATTATATTGTGAGGGGGGCTAACATCCTGTGGAGGGACATTAAAATGTGTGGGGTATATTAAAGGGGATTTCCAGGGCTAATTTTGTTATAGCCTATCCTCAGCATAGGCCATAAATACCTGATCAATAGGGGGGCTGACACACGGCCCCTTCAGCTATACAGAACCACTTTCAGCTAGTGTATCAGGAGGGGGGGGGGGGAATAGAGTAAGGGCCAGTTTATGAGGGAGCAATAGTGAAGGAGACTGGTCCCCCCCACTATGGCAGCATTGGGTCAGTACTCACCTGTTTGCTCCATGGTCCTGCTCCTGCTTGCCTCGGGCACACTGTTGTGATGCCATGAGCGCCCAGAGCAGGAAGAAGCAGTAGGTGCCCTAGCAGTCAGTTAAGTATTGGGGCTTAGCTTCTAGGCCACAGGCTCATTACAGCCTGTGGCCTACAAGCCTGAGAGTGGTAGAGCAGGAAGCCTGTCAGTGGTGCCAATTCTCCCCAGTTTTGCGATCTGATTATTAAAACTGCATCACAAAGCCGCGGAGAACCGGGCTGCATCTCTTACCTCTCCCCGCTCCAGATTGCAGCCTCTCCTCTTCTAGCTTCAGCCTGGGCCCTGTGCGTCACAATGACATAATGGTGTATGGAGGTGCCCTGAGCAGGAGTGTGGAGAGGTAAGTGAATAGGGGCCATTACCGCACTTCCACTACAGTACATATTAAAAAATAGCAGGGGGGATTTTAGTAGGGCTCCCTAAAGGCATGGGGCCCACCGGGGGATTCACCGATCCCCTGGTAGGCCAATCAGACCCTGTTAGTTTCAAATGAAAGATGAGAATCTCTTTTTTGTATTACATTAAAATAATGTTTCTATGTTTTTTAATGCCTGAGATATAACTGTTTGAAGTCACACTCCCCATTGCTCCCCATTGCTGGCACACACAAGCCTGTACACCATACACAGGGAGAAGCAGGTTCAAGTTTTAATTTGAGAAGCCAGAAAAACAATGAAGAAATGCTGGATATCACAGAAAGGAAACAAATTCGCTAACTAAGTATATTACAAAATGTATGACATAAATACTGCCAGAAAATCAAAAGTTGTTCGAAAATTTAGTTATACATTAAATTTAGATATCATAGAACTGGTGATGATGTAGCAAAACTATCATAGTGATTCACACTGGATGATAAATTTGGTGCAGCTTTAGACACCATTGTCTAATTTTATAACACTTCTTGTTTGGTTTACTTTAATACGCTTTTTATGGCAATATTTTGGCGCAACGTCGTGCATCTTAGGTGATGCCAATTTCTCACCAAACCATGACCACTTATAGGGCTAAGACCCCACGGGACAATATGCAGCGCTATGAACAGAAAGTTCACTGAGTTTTCCTCCACGGACTTTCTGTTACCACGGGGAAGCCGCCGGCGTTTCCATAGATATAATTGACATGCTGTGATTTCCAAAATCACGCCGATTTTGGAAATCGCAGCGTGTCTGCGCTGCGGTTTTTATCGCAAAGTGGGCATGGAATTCGCATGAATCCCATCCACTTTGCAAGTACTGTAAAAAGGACCCTCATGGGGTCCCGGCCTCAATGTGGTATCCAGCCATCATATGCTTACTTTATTTAGTAAAATAGACAAGAAAAACCGCGCTTCCTTTTAGATCTTGGAAAAAGCAGGAATAATTTGCCTTAGCGGAAAATTTTTTTTTTAGGTAAATGAAATCTCCTTAAAGGTGTGCCGAGTATATGATGGCAGCGTTGAACTCACGACCAGAGGTCGAAAATCATAGTGGGTACTGGATATACCAGGGAAAAAGTAGAACGCGCTCACTCGGACCAATTTAAAACAATTATTGTAGTTTATTCAGATGACGCGTTTCGGGGTTTATTCGGAGTCACACAGGATTCCACCCCTTCATCAGATCTAAAAAAGATACATACAGAAAATATATATTTTACACTAAAAAAAATTTTAACAAGTAAAAAGTCGTAAACAAAATCATAAAAAGAACTTTTTTTAAAAAACAATTCAAAGGTAGTTCTAATTAACCTTTTGGTCCATATATTGTCATATTCATCACACTTAGAAATATTAACTGGTTAGTTGTAACAGGTAGGACCACTTGTCTAGATGGATTAAATTGCCCTTAAAGAACACATGTCATATAAACAGCTTTTCAGACAATAAAAGACTTCCATATATTAGGTAGTTTTCACCATCCTTAAAAACATATGTATACACACATATATATATATACACACATACCAATAAAAAAGATATAAGGAAAGTCAGTCAAGACTATTACAACATCAATTGAAATATAACCCAGGATAGAGTAGATTAAGATATACATATAAATACCTTGAATTATTCTGCTGAACAATTCTGCTGAACAGCATGCAATGTTGGTTGCACACTGGTCAGCATCTTTTAAATCTACAGAAAAGCCGCGAAAACACCGCACGCTTCGTGCCAAGCCTCGCTGCCATCGCGAGGTCGGCACTCCACGCATGCGTGGTGTTTCTCATCACCATATACCCAGTGGGGAAAGGGACTCGTGGCCACTATGAGCTGGGTGCGCATGCGCAGAAAAATTCTACAACGCGCATGCGTATATCGCATCTCCAGCAAACAATTGTCGTGTTCGTAGTATGGAAGGGAATTCACGGCCAATATTAGCCAGGTGCGCATGCGCAGAAAGGTTCTACATCGTGCGTGCGCATATTGTGTGCACCGCGACAACATGAAATTCCCAGCTACTGTGGAGTGAACGCACTTGCACAGGCAAGATCTACACCGCGCATGCACGTAGGGACTTAGAACCAATTGTAAAAAGTAAGTAATAGATGGTCTATATTTGTGTTTTTATATTGATATGCTTGGTGACCTAAACTTTGGTGACTTTATTTAATAAATCTGCCCCAATATGAAAATTTTCCAATAAAATTAAGTCATGTTGCCACTTTACAGAAAAGCCTGTTCTCATAGGTCTTTGCTATTTTTTCATTAGGCCTGACTATAAATATCAGCAGTGGGGCATCAATATAATAACCTGTTTCTTGTTTGTAAATGCAATCCCTAAAATAATACATCGGGCAAATGTTAGAAGCTAATGAGCAGTGGCTGTAGACTGTCAGGCTGAGAACATTAGGATAGTAAGCACAGGCTGATTATTTATTCTTCACTGAGCCTCTATTTCATTTGCAAGCTGGAAGCTCTGGATGGAAACCACAGGTTGATCTGACCTGGCTTTTCCTAGGTTACTGAACATAAGTTTGCTAATTAATTAGAAACACGTGGCTAGCCATCAGCACTGGAATTACTTTATTGTTGCTGCCATTGTGTAATGTTCCTGCTGGCTAGTTTTGTAATGTGATCAGCATTATAATGGAACATTTTAATAGGCTTTATTTTGCATGTGTGCAAACGTAATTAACTCAGTGTAATTAGACATGTATAAATAAATAAAGAAGGATTGCATATCATTAAAAATGAAAACTATATGAGAAACATTCATGTACAACCTTCACCCTAACCAATACATTGTTTTAACTATCTATTAATGTACCATGACATACTCCATCATCTTTACAGGTTGGTAATGGGGTGATATATGGGGGTTTCTAAAGTATAGGTCTCACCCAATGTTTCTGAGAGATGCTGTGATATGGATAGTCGAGGAAAATGAGCCATACGTGACACATTCCAAATATCTATCCTCTTTATCTATTCTAAATAAGAGCTAATAAGAGCTGGGAATCTGTTCCTTTTGGGACAGAAATACTGATTTAGCAATTAAATCCACATTATGATTAAAAGACTTTATAACTGAGTCGTTCATGATGTTAAGGATGCTGCCCTCTATAGGGTGGTGTACAGAGTGCACTCTGTTCTCCTAATTCCATCCAGGAGAATAGATTTGCATATTTTTTACCCATAATCCCTAGCGGAGCAGGAATGACTTGTAAGTTTCTGTACTGCCTATTTAGGCACACACTCTCCCTAATGTGGACGAGTGCCCCCATACCCTATCTATTCTATTCATCTATATAAAGCACTAGGTCACTACAGAGCGTTTATCATGTAGATCTTCAAACTACAGTCATATCACACAAATAAGTTAATAAATATTATTTACCATATCTCTGCTTTATATTGCCATCATCTTTTAATTTTCCTTTAATGTATTTTGGACATTATAAAGCTTACACGTGTAACAGCGATTTTCCAGGTTTATAAGAAAATTTCCTAAACTAACTTTTTAGGGGCCACTTCAGTTCTGAACGGGATTATAAAGACCTATACTTTAGAAACCTCCATATATCACCCCATTTTCAAAAAAAAAAACCCAACCCTCAAATAATGCAAAACAGCATTTGTGAAGTTTGTTAACCCTTTAGGCATTTCACAGAAATTAAAACAATATGGAGGTGAAATTTAGATATTTCATTTTTCTTCAATAACACATTCATTTAGCCCTAAAATAAACACATTCACAAAGGGTTAAAGGACAAAATACATCTCACAGTTTATTATACAATTTCTCCCGAGCATAGAAATACCCCACATGTGGGTGTAAACTGACGTTTGGGCACACTGCAGTGCATGGAAGGGAAGGAACGACACTGAGGGTTTGAAAAGCAGATTTTGCTGGAATAGTTTTTAGTGCCATGTCTCATTTGCAGAGCCCCTGGAGTACAAGTACAAATGAAACCCCCCCAAAAGTGACCCCATTTTGGAAACTACATCACTCACTGAATTTATCAAGGGGTATAGTTAGCATTTTGACCTAACAGCCTTTTCACAGATTTTATTAACATTGGGATGTGTAAGTGAAAAATTTATAGAATGTAACTTTTTCAACAAATTTTTCATTTTCACAAGGGCTTAAAGGAGAAAAAACAACCCACAGTTTGTTAAACAATTGCTCATGAGCTTGGCAATACCCCATATGTAGTCCTAATCTGCTGTATGGATACATGGTGAGGCTTGGAATGCAAAAAGCCCTATTTGGGAGTCTAACTGTGGTTACACCTTGATATAGTGGTGTGTTAACTACAGACTCTTACTTTTGGTAGTGTATCTAGGCAGACATAAGCTATAAGTCCATAAGACCCCTATAACTAACTGCAAATAGAGAATATGGGAGCTAGCCCTTGTGAAGATTATAATCATGTAATGTATGAAACACATTGTTATTAGAGATGAGCGAATAGTATTCGATTGAATAGTAGTATTCGATCAAATACCTCCCTTTGCATAGTTATTGGTGTACTCGGTCGAATACCATGTGGTAAAAATTTGATTCCGCTCCCACCGTCCCTGGGGCTTTTTTTTACACCAATAACTATGCAGGGGAGGTATTTGATCGAAACTACTTGCTCATCTCTAACTGTTATCCTTAAAAGCTGAATGCTAGATATAGTTGCTTATGCTTGAAACTGGTATAATGTTAAATGATAAGGTGCCTGCATCCAGGATGGGTGCAAGAAAAACAAATGCTTGGCTTGCTGTTAGAAGACAGCTCCCCAAGGTTACCATGCAGGATCGGGACTTGCTGGCTATATATAGAACTGCTTAAACTTTTTCTGTTTGATTGAAATGTACTATACCAATCAGGAATGAATATGAAAACTTATGTTGTTGTTATCTCTCTTCCTTTCTCTGCTGCTATTTAACCCCACGTTGATTTAATAAAAGTGCATCAGTATTTCCTCCTTGGATGAGAGAGGAACTAATATCAACATTATATGTTTGGTGTCATTTCCTTACTGCTGGCACTCAGCCTAATTAATTAGGATGACAACAGTTACCTGGGATTATCAGTCAATTGGTCGTAAACACAGCTTTGACCTTATCAACCTTAGCGCTATCCCTAAGACATACAAGTAAAGAGCAGATACATGGGCAGCCCTATAGTTGTACAGGCAGAACCCCTAATAAGCTCAAAGAAAATCTCTGATCGTGTTTCATGGGGTTCAATCATTAGGAGAGAGTTATTGGAAATAGCAAGCCAAAAATAAAAAAGCTTGCTGTTAAAACCGCAGTTCCTGGCATCCTGGTGGTGGACAACAGTACTCAGATTATGATGGATGCCGAAGATTGAATGTGCGCCTCCTTTTATAGTGAACTTGCGAGCCATGTGACGTCACATGGATCCGACCATGGAATGTTTACAAACATTTTTGCTGTTTATCCTCTTTCTAAGCTTACTAGTGGTAGTGGTGGGGATTTAGAAACCTATAACTCATACAGAGTCCAAGACTAAATGTCTAATTATTTTCACTCTTCATTAGTGGACAGTACATAGATATTTCCAGTGATCTCATCCTACTTTACACCTAGTCTTGTGGCTATGACAAGTGCCATACTCTATGTCTAGAGGGAAAACAAGGTTTACCATAGCTATAGAGTTCTTTACAGTAGGGGTGATGAGACTATGGAACTCCCTGCCACATTAAAAAGTTTAAAAGGGACCTGAATAACTTTCTTGAAAATAAAATCATCACAGTTTATGGGAAGAATTTTTTGGGAAAGAAAGTTAATCAAGG
Source organism: Leptodactylus fuscus (assembly GCF_031893055.1). Classification (NCBI taxonomy): domain Eukaryota; kingdom Metazoa; phylum Chordata; class Amphibia; order Anura; family Leptodactylidae; genus Leptodactylus; species Leptodactylus fuscus. The sequence continues at coordinate 147,702,233 of NC_134268.1, read as the reverse complement.
GACTTGTCATATTTGGTGTTGGGAAGGACCTCTGGATCAACTTGGTAGGTTATAGGTTTGACTGGATGGACTTGTGTCTTTATCCAACTTTATAAACTATGTTACCTGTTATCTTGGCACAATGCGATGCTCTTGGCAGGATTTTGCAATGGTTGGTTTAACTGAACATCTGACCTTCCAACATTCTTGTTCTTTTAGATTTTACCACCTGTTCATGATCGTAATTTATTTCTAGCCTCTTTCTTTAAAACTCTCTATCTTAAATGTCACAATATGGATCGTATTATATGTGCAGCTTAGTTGTGTGTAATGTGTATCTTCATTTTATTTATAATAAGAACTCAACAGCACAAAATTGTTCTAAACAACAAGGAAACTGTTCTGAACTGTATCATGACAAATGAAGTATTTTCAAGCAAAAATTATACAACCCACATGGAACTAAGTGGAAGGACATAAATTATGGATCACTGTCAAAATATTTGAATATTTGTGTTTCTTTTTGTTCTCTACCTTTTTATTTGGAGGGGAGGGGTGTATATGGAACAGGTAGTGTACAATTTCATACAAAGAAAAGTCGTAGCTTGAAACTCTTCATCTCCTACATCCAATGGTCCTTATTAGAGATGAGCGAACACTAAAATGTTCGAGGTTCGAAATTCGATTCGAACAGCTGCTCACTGTTCGAGTGTTCGAACGGGTTTCGAACCCCATTATAGTCTATGGGGAACATATACTCGTTAAGGGGGAAACCCAAATCCGTGTCTGGAGGGTCACCAATTCCATTATGACACCACAGGAAATGATGCCAACATCTCTGGAATGACACTGGGACAGCAGGGGAAGCATGTCTGGGGGCATAAAAGTCACTTTATTTCATGGAAATCCCTGTCAGCTTGCGATTTTCGCAAGCTAACTTTTCCCCATAGGAATGCATTGGCCAGCGCTGATTGGCCAGAGTACGGAATTCGACCAATCAGCGCTGGCTCTGCTGGAGGAGGCGGAGTCTAAGATCGCTCCACACCAGTCTCCATTCAGGTCCGACCTTAGACTCCGCCTCCTCCGGCAGAGCCAGCACTGATTGGCCGAAGGCTGGCCAATGCATTCCTATGGGAATGCAGAGACTTAGCAGTGCTGAGCCAGTTCTGCTCAACTACACCGTGTGCCGGTCAGCCCATCTGATATAGCAGAGCCACTCGGCTCTGCTATATCAGATGGGCTGACCGGCACATCAGATGTAGTTGAGCAGATGTAGCAGAGCCGAGTGTGGATATAGGAATCCATAGGACCATGGAATGCATAATGCCAATTCGACCAATCAGCGCTGGCTCTGCTGGAGGAGGCAGAGTCTAAGATCGCTCCACACCAGTCTCCATTCAGGTCCGACCTTAGACTCCGCCTCCTCCGGCAGAGCCAGCGCTGATTGGCTGAAGGCTGGCCAATGCATTCCTATGGGAATGCAGAGACTTAGCAGTGCTGAGCCAGTTCTGCTCAACTACACCGTGTGCCGGTCAGCCCATCTGATATAGCAGAGCCGAGTGTGCACATCTGATGTAGCAGAGCCGAGTGTGCACACTCGGCTCTGCTACATCTGATGTGCCAGTCAGCCCATCTGATATAGCAGAGCCGAGTGTGCCGGTCAGCCCATCTGATATAACAGAGCCGAGTGTGCACACTCGGCTCTGCTACATCTGATGTAGCAGAGCCGAGTGTGCCGGTCAGCCCATCTGATATAGCAGAGCCGAGTGTGCACACTCGGCTCTGCTACATCAGATGTAGCAGAGCCGAGTGTGGATATAGGAATCCATGCATGGAATGCATTGGCCAGCGCTGATTGGCCAGAGTACGGAATTCGACCAATCAGCGCTGGCTCTGCTGGAGGAGTCTAAGATCGCTCCACACCAGTCTCCATTCAGGTCCGACCTTAGACTCCGTCTCCTCCAGCAGAGCCAGCGCTGATTGGTCGAATTCCGTACTCTGGCCAATCAGCGCTGTTCAATGCATTCCTATGGGAAAAAGTTTATGTCACAAAAATCACAATTACACACCCGATAGAGCCCCAAAAAGTTATTTTTAATAACATTCCTACCTAAATAAATGTTATCCCTAGCTATCCCTGCCTGTACAGCTATCCCTGTCTCTTAGTCACAAAGTTCACATTCTCATATGACCCGGATTTGAAATCCACTATTCGTCTAAAATGGAGGTCACCTGATTTCGGCAGCCAATGACTTTTTCCGATTTTTTTCGATGCCTCCGGTGTCGTAGTTCCTGTCCCACCTCCCCTGCGCTGTTATTGGTGCAAAAAAAGCGCCAGGGAAGGTGGGAGGGGAATCAAATTTTTTTGGAGTTTGCCACGTGATGTTCGATTCGAATCGAACACATCGAACAGCCTGATATCCGATCGAACATGTGTTCGATAGAACACTGTTCGCTCATCTCTAGTCCTTATACAAAATTTCTGTTGTATAAAATGGAAGCATTAATTTGGAGCAGGTACAATAATTACAGGTCCACTGGCATAAATTAATGTAAAATATTATTTCCAAGGTAAACCTGAGCATTATGTGTAAGTTTTTTCTGACAATAATTTATTGTAATATATAGGAGCTCCGTATGCTTTGTTTTTCCTTTATCCTATTACCTTAATAACACTAATTTCTTTTGTAATCCTATATCTTATCTAAAATTTTAATAAAGTTTTTATCCAAAAAATAAATATGCAGCTAATGCTAACCCTGATCTAGCTATAACATATTCAACGGCACCCCAGAAAGCCAAACTGGAGGCCATTTCATTCCATAAGTCAGATTTGTAAATCAATTAAGTGACATAAGGCTGTAGTAGTGAGCCCTAAATCATGGCGTATATGCAACATAATACAATATTAATAAGGGCTACCATTTAGTCTATTTTGTGAGAAAAGCTAAAACTCAAAAGATGTCCTTAGCCGTGTCCCCTCTAACAATTGCATAGCTATAACTAGTGGAACTGGCTGATGTTGAACAGCTCACTTGTAAACTAAGTTTACTAAGTTTCCTCACTTATTCCTAAATTTGCTATCTGGACTTGTCTTTATTAACTGTTTAATAAGAAGATAACAAATCTGAAATATCATCTGTTATTTTAATGATTTATAAATAACTTTAAAGACAAATGCTTTCATTGCCTTATCTCCATCACTGAAACTTCATCTGGGAGCTGTGCACCCTGCCATGGTTTAGGTTTATGGTTTGGGAAGATAAAGTGCTCCATTTGGAGTCAAGTGCTACCATTTATATTACACAATTTCTTTAGTCTTTATAAAATACACTATTCAAATCAGAATTAATAATGTTCTTACAAAGGTAAGGCTTGTATTACAAAAATCCAAATAACAAAGGGAATGTCTTTTGACTTAATAAATCTTACTATGCTATTCTGATAGAAATACCAAAATAGATTTTAATTATATTTATTAATATAAGAGTAACAGGATTTTATTTTTTAATTTTAAGTATTAAAGGGAAACTATTAGAGATGAGCGAACACTAAAATGTTCGAGGTTCGAAATTCGATTCGAACAGCCGCTCAATGTTCGTGTGTTCGAATGGGTTTCGAACCCCATTATAGTCTATGGGGAACAGATACTCGTTAAGGGGGAAACCCAAATCCGTGTCTGGAGGGTCACCAAGTCCACTATGACACCCCAGGAAATGATGCCAACACCTCTGGAATGACACTGGGACAGCAGGGGAAGCATGTCTGGGGGCATCTAACACACCAAAGACCCTCTATTACCCCAACATCACAGCCTAACAACTACACACTTTACACACTCAATACCACATCTCTGACAGTAGGAAAACACCTTGAAACATGTGTATTTGGCACTTGCAGTGAGGAGAGCTTGTCACCAGCAGTGAATTTGGCCCTTGTAGTAAGTTGAGGTTGGCACCAACATTTGTTTTGAAAATCAGGGTGGATTGAGCCTCTAACCAGCAGAGTTTGGGCAAATTCATGGTGGAGGGAGCCTCTAAACACCCCAGTTTGGGCAAATTCATGGTGGAGGGAGCCTCTAAAAACCCCAGTTTGGACCAATTCATGGTGGAGGGAGCCTCTAACCAGCCCAGTGTGGGCAAATTCATGGTGGAGGGAGCCTCTAAAAAACCCAGTTTGGACCAATTCATGGTGGAGGGAGCCTCTAACCAGCCCAGTTTGGGCAAATTCATGGTGGAGGGAGCCTCTAAAAAACCCAGTTTGGACCAATTCATGGTGGAGGGAGCCTCTAACCAGCCCAGTTTGGGCAAATTCATGGTGGAGGGAGCCTCTAAAAAACCCAGTTTGGACCAATTCATGGTGGAGGGAGCCTCTAACCAGCCCAGTTTGGGCAAATTCATGGTGGAGGGAGCCTCTAAACAGCCCAGTTTGGGCAAATTCATGGTGGAGGGAGCCTCTAAACAGCCCAGTTTGGGCAAATTCATGGTGGAGGGAGCCTCTAACCAGCCCAGTTTGGACCAATTAATGGTGGAGGGAGCCTCTAACCAGCCCAGTTTGGGCAAATTCATGGTGGAGGGAGCCTCTAAACAGCCCAGTTTGGACCAATTCATGGTGGAGGGAGCCTCTAAAAAACCCAGTTTGGACCAATTCATGGTGGAGGGAGCCTCTAAACAGCCCAGTTTGGGCAAATTCATGGTGGAGGGAGCCTCTAACCAGCCCAGTTTGGACCAATTCATGGTGGAGGGAGCCTCTAACCAGCCCAGTTTGGGCAAATTCATGGTGGAGGGAGCCTCTAAACAGCCCAGTTTGGACCAATTCATGGTGGAGGGAGCCTCTAAAAAACCCAGTTTGGACCAATTCATGGTGGAGGGAGCCTCTAAACAGCCCAGTTTGGGCAAATTCATGGTGGAGGGAGCCTCTAACCAGCCCAGTTTGGACCAATTAATGGTGGAGGGAGCCTCTAAACAGCCAAGTTTTGGGAAATTCATGGTGGAGGGAGCCTCTAACCAGCCCAGTTTGGACCAATTCATGGTGGAGGGAGCCTCTAAACAGCCCAGTTTGGGAAAATTCATGGTGGAGGGTGCCTCTAAAAAACCCAGTTTGGACCAATTCATGGTGGAGGGAGCCTCTAACCAGCCCAGTTTGGACCAATTAATGGTGGAGGGAGCCTCTAAACAGCCAAGTTTGGACCAATTCATGGTGGAGGGAGCCTCTAAAAACCCCAGTTTGGACCAATTCATGGTGGAGGGAGCCTCTAACCAGCCCAGTTTGGGCAAATTCATGGTGGAGGGAGCCTCTAAACAGCCCAGTTTGGGCAAATTCATGGTGGAGGGAGCCTCTAACCAGCCCAGTTTGGACCAATTAATGGTGGAGGGAGCCGCTAAACAGCCCAGTTTGGACCAATTCATGGTGGAGGGAGCCTCTAAAAACCCCAGTTTGGACCAATTCATGGTGGAGGGAGCCTCTAAAAAACCCAGTTTGGACCAATTCATGGTGGAGGGAGCCTCTAACCAGCCCAGTTTGGACCAATTAATGGTGGAGGGAGCCTCTAAACAGCCAAGTTTGGACCAATTCATGGTGGAGGGAGCCTCTAAAAACCCCAGTTTGGACCAATTCATGGTGGAGGGAGCCTCTAACCAGCCCAGTTTGGGCAAATTCATGGTGGAGGGAGCCTCTAAACAGCCCAGTTTGGGCAAATTCATGGTGGAGGGAGCCTCTAAACAGCCCAGTTTGGGCAAATTCATGGTGGAGGGAGCCTCTAAAAACCCCAGTTTGGACCAATTCATGGTAGAGGGAGCCTCTAAAAACCCCAGTTTGGACCAATTCATGGTGGAGGGAGCCTCTAAAAAACCCAGTTTGGACCAATTCATGGTGGAGGGAGCCTCTAAACAGCCCAGTTTGGGCAAATTCATGGTGGAGGGAGCCTCTAAAAACCCCAGTTTGGACCAATTCATGGTGGAGGGAGCCTCTAAAAACCCCAGTTTGGACCAATTCATGGTGGAGGGAGCCTCTAAAAACCCCAGTTTGGACCAATTCATGGTGGAGGGAGCCTCTAAAAAACCCAGTTTGGACCAATTCATGGTGGAGGGAGCCTCTAACCAGCCCAGTTTGGACCAATTCATGGTGGAGGGAGCCTCTAAAAACCCCAGTTTGGACCAATTCATGGTGGAGGGAGCCTCTAAACAGCCCAGTTTGGACCAATTCATGGTGGAGGGAGCCTCTAAAAACCCCAATTTGGACCAATTCATGGTGGAGGGAGCCTCTAACCAGCCCAGTTTGGACCAATTCATGGTGGAGGGAGCCTCTAACCAGCCCAGTTTGGGCAAATTCATGGTGGAGGGAGCCTCTAAAAACCCCAATTTGGACCAATTCATGGTGGAGGGAGCCTCTAAACAGCCCAGTTTGGGCAAATTCATGGTGGAGGGAGCCTCTAAAAACCCCAGTTTGGACCAATTCATGGTGGAGGGAGCCTCTAACCAGCCCAGTTTGGGCAAATTCATGGTGGAGGGAGCCTCTAAACAGCCCAGTTTGGGCAAATTCATGGTGGAGGGAGCCTCTAACCAGCCCAGTTTGGACCAATTAATGGTGGAGGGAGCCGCTAAACAGCCCAGTTTGGACCAATTCATGGTGGAGGGAGCCTCTAAAAACCCCAGTTTGGACCAATTCATGGTGGAGGGAGCCTCTAAAAAACCCAGTTTGGACCAATTCATGGTGGAGGGAGCCTCTAACCAGCCCAGTTTGGACCAATTAATGGTGGAGGGAGCCTCTAAACAGCCAAGGTTGGACCAATTCATGGTGGAGGGAGCCTCTAAAAACCCCAGTTTGGACCAATTCATGGTGGAGGGAGCCTCTAACCAGCCCAGTTTGGGCAAATTCATGGTGGAGGGAGCCTCTAAACAGCCCAGTTTGGGCAAATTCATGGTGGAGGGAGCCTCTAAACAGCCCAGTTTGGGCAAATTCATGGTGGAGGGAGCCTCTAAAAACCCCAGTTTGGACCAATTCATGGTAGAGGGAGCCTCTAAAAACCCCAGTTTGGACCAATTCATGGTGGAGGGAGCCTCTAAAAAACCCAGTTTGGACCAATTCATGGTGGAGGGAGCCTCTAAACAGCCCAGTTTGGGCAAATTCATGGTGGAGGGAGCCTCTAAAAACCCCAGTTTGGACCAATTCATGGTGGAGGGAGCCTCTAAAAACCCCAGTTTGGACCAATTCATGGTGGAGGGAGCCTCTAAAAACCCCAGTTTGGACCAATTCATGGTGGAGGGAGCCTCTAAAAAACCCAGTTTGGACCAATTCATGGTGGAGGGAGCCTCTAACCAGCCCAGTTTGGACCAATTCATGGTGGAGGGAGCCTCTAAAAACCCCAGTTTGGACCAATTCATGGTGGAGGGAGCCTCTAAACAGCCCAGTTTGGACCAATTCATGGTGGAGGGAGCCTCTAAAAACCCCAATTTGGACCAATTCATGGTGGAGGGAGCCTCTAACCAGCCCAGTTTGGACCAATTCATGGTGGAGGGAGCCTCTAACCAGCCCAGTTTGGGCAAATTCATGGTGGAGGGAGCCTCTAAAAACCCCAATTTGGACCAATTCATGGTGGAGGGAGCCTCTAAACAGCCCAGTTTGGGCAAATTCATGGTGGAGGGAGCCTCTAAAAACCCCAGTTTGGACCAATTCATGGTGGAGGGAGCCTCTAACCAGCCCAGTTTGGGCAAATTCATGGTGGAGGGAGCCTCTAACCAGCAGAGTTGTGGGAAAGCAGGGTGGAGGGAGCCTCTAACCAGCAGAGTTGGTGGAAATCAGGGTGGAGGGAGCCTCTAACCAGCAGAGTTGGGGGAAATCATGTTGGAGGGAGCCTAGTATTAGCAGAATTGTGCAACGCTTATGGTGGATGAGTATGAGGATGCGGAGGAATTGGAGAGGTTGAGTACAGACATGGAGTTTCATGTTGGGGTGCTTTACACAGGTGGGCACAAAAATGAAGGCTCTATCCAGTGGTGGTTCATTTTTATCAAAGTGAGCCGGTCGGCACTCTCAGCTGACAGACGGGTGCGCTTGTCAGTGATGATGCCACCGGCTGCACTGAACACCCTCTCAGATAGGACGCTGGCGGCAGGACAGGACAGCACCTCCAAGGCATATAGGGCAAGTTCAAGCCACAGGTCCAACTTCGACACCCAATACGTGTAGGGCGCAGAGGGGTCGGAGAGGACAGGGCTGTGGTCGGAAAGGTATTCCCGCAACATGCGCCTATACTTCTCACGCCTGGTGACACTAGGACCCTCCGTGGCGGCACTTTGGCGAGGGGGTGCCATCAAGGTGTCCCAGACCTTAGACAGTGTGCCCCTCGTTTGTGTGGACCGGTGAGAACTTGGTTGCCTACTGGAGGAACTGCCCTCCCTGCCGCCAATGTCACATGCTGGAAACATCTCCATCATATTCTGCACCAATTGCCTGTGGCAAGCATTGATGCGATTGGCCCTCCCCTCTACCGGAATAAAAGACGAGATGTTGTTTTTATACCGGGGGTCAAGGATAGCAAAGATCCAGTACTGGTTGTCCTCCATGATTTTGACAATACGCTTGTCGGTTGTAAAGCACCCCAACATGAACTCAGCCACGTCTGCCACAGTGTTAGTTGGCATGACTCCTCTGGCCCCACCGGAAAGTTCAATCTCCATTTCCTCCTCATCCTCCATGTCTACCCATCCGCGCTGCAACAATGGGACGATTCGAAGTTGCCCGGAAGCCTCCTGTATCACCATCACATCATCGGACAACTCTTCTTCCTCCTCCTCCTCCTCCTCCTCCATTAAACGCAGTGAAGCGGACAGATGTGTGGACCTACTCTCCAGCTGTGACGGATCGGATGTTATCCCTAACTCCTCTGTGTGATCTGAGTTATCCCTGATGTCAATCAGGGATTCTCTCAGAACACACAAGAGCGGGATTGTAAGGCTCACCATTGCATCCTCAGAGCTCACCCTCCTTGTGGACTCCTCAAAGACCCGTAGGATGTCACAAAGGTCTCTCATCCATGGCCACTCATGGATGTGAAACTGAGGCAGCTGACTTTGTGGCACCCTAGGGTTTTGTAGCTGGTATTCCATCAAAGGTCTCTGCTGCTCAACCACTCTATTCAACATCTGAAACATTGAGTTCCAGCGTGTGGGGACGTCGCACAAAAGCCGGTGTTGTGGCACATGCAGGCGTTGCTGGAGAGATTTTAAGCTAGCAGCGGCTACTGTCGACTTGCGAAAGTGGGCGCACATGCGCCGCACTTTCACCAGTAGCTCTGGAACATTGGGGTAGCTCTTTAGGAAACGTTGCACCACTAGGTTGAAGACGTGGGCCAGGCATGGAACATGTTGGAGTCCGGCAAGCTCCAGAGCTGCTACCAGGTTCCGGCCGTTATCACAAACGACCATGCCTGGGCCCAGGTGCAGCGGCTCAAACCATATTGCCGTCTCATCGAGGAGGGCATCCCTCACCTCGGAGGCAGTGTGCTGTCTGTCCCCCAAGCTGATCAGCTTCAGCACAGCCTGCTGACGTCTACCAACGCCAGTGCTGCAACATTTCCAACTCGTAGCTGGGGTCAATCTAACAGCGGAGGAGGAGGCGGTGGCGGAGGAGGAGGCGGTAGAGGAGGAGGAGGAGGGGGGTGTTCTTCTCGTGTCCCTGCCAGGAATGTTAGGCGGGGAGACGAGGTACACCGGGCCAGTTTGGGAAGCAGTCCCAGCCTCAACTACATTCACCCAGTGTGCCGTCAGTGAAATGTAGCGTCCCTGTCCGCATGCACTTGTCCACGCGTCGGTGGTCAAGTGGACCTTTGTGCAAAGCGCGGAACTAAGGGCCCGCCTGATGTTGAGTGACACGTGCTGGTGCAAGGCGGGGACGGCACACCGGGAGAAGTAGTGACGGTTAGGGACGGCATAGCGAGGTGCCGCAGTTGCCATCAGGTCCAGGAAGGCGGGAGTTTCAACAAGCCGGAACGCCAACATCTCCTGGGCCAGCAGTTTAGCGATGTTGGCGTTCAAGGCTTGCGCGTGTGGGTGGTTAGCAGTGTATTTCTGCCGCCGCTCCAATGTCTGAGAGATGGTGGGTTGTTGTAAAGAAACGCCTGATGGTGCCTTTGATGGTGCAGGAGAAGGAGATAAGACAGGACCAGGGGAGGATGAGGTAGAAGTCAACAAAGTGGCGGAGGCAGATGAAGTGGTGTCCTGGCTCGTCCTCTGGAGTGCATCGCCAGCACAGTCAGCAGTGGCAGTGGCAGAGGCAGTGGCAGTGGCAGTGGCGTGAACGGCAGGCGGCCTTTGTCCTGCCGTTGCTGCCTGCCACTGATTCCAGTGCTTGGATTCCAAATGACGGCGCATTGAAGTGGTGGACAGGTTGCTCTTCTCAGAGCCCCTAATCAATTTCGAGAGGCAAATTGTGCAGACAACACTATATCTGTCCTCGGCGCATTCCTTGAAAAAACTCCACACCTTCGAGAAACGTGCCCTCGAGGTGGGAGTTTTTCGGGGCTGGGTACGAACTGGAACATCTTGGGAGATTCCGGGTGTGGCCTGGCTTCGCCTAAGCTGCTGACCTCTGCCTCTGCCTCTAGCTACCCTTTTTGGTGCTGCACCTGCCTCAACATCCACACTACTTTCCCCGCTTGACATCCCCCCTGTCCAGGTCGGGTCAGTGTCCTCATCATCCACCACTTCCTCTTCCAACTCCTGTCTCATCTCCTCCTCCCGCACAATGCGCCGGTCAACTGGATGCCCTGACGGCAACTGCGTCACATCATCGTCGATGAGGGTGGGTTGCTGGTCATCCACCACCAAATCGAACGGAGATGGAGGAGACTCTAGTGTTTGAGCATCTGGACACAGATGCTCCTCTGTTAGGTTCGTGGAATCGTGACGTGGAGAGGCAGGTTGAGGGACAATGAAAGGAGCGGAGAACAGCTCTGGGGAGCAGGGACAGTTTGGGTTATTGTTCTGTAAAGCTTCGGAATTTTGGGAGGAAGGAAGACAAGACTGTTGGGTAATAGGAGGAGAGGAGGCAGAGTCTGACTGGCTGCTGGACAATGTGCTGTAAGCGTTCTCTGACAGCCATTGCAAGACCTGTTCCTGGTTCTCGGGCCTACTAAGGTTTGTACCCTGCAGTTTAGTTAATGTGGCAAGCAACCCTGGCACTGTGGAGTGGCGCAATGCTTGCTGCCCCACAGGAGTAGGCACGGGACGCCCTGTGGCTTCACTGCTACCTTGCTCCCCAGAACCATTCCCCCGACCTCGCCCACGGCCTCGTCCACGTCCCTTTCCGGGAGCCTTGCGCATTTTGAATTCCTAGTTAGAAATTGGCACTGTATACCAGTAGTAAAAATTGTGGGTGCACGTAACCCCAATATATTCTTTGAATTACCAGTCAGAAACTGGCACTATATGGCAGTAGCAAGAAATGAGGGTATTTGTATTCCCAATATATTCTTTGAATTCCCAGTCAGACAATGGCACTGTATACCAGTAGTAAAAATTGTGGGTGCACGTAACCCCAATATATTCTTTGAATTACCAGTCAGAAACTGGCACTATATGGCAGTAGCAAGAAATGAGGGTATTTGTATTCCCAATATATTCTTTGAATTCCCAGTCAGACAATGGCACTGTATACCAGTAGTAAAAATTGTGGGTGCACGTAACCCCAATATATTCTTTGAATTACCAGTCAGAAACTGGCACTATATGGCAGTAGCAAGAAATGAGGGTATTTGTATTCCCAATATATTCTTTGAATTCCCAGTCAGACAATGGCACTGTATACCAGTAGTAAAAATTGTGGGTGCACGTAACACCAATATATTCTTTGAATTCCCAGTCAGACACTGGCACTATATGGCAGTAGCAAGAAATGAGGGTATTTGTATTCCCAATATATTCTTTGAATTCCCAGTCAGACAATGGCACTGTATACCAGTAGTAAAAATTGTGGGTGCACGTAACCCCAATATATTCTTTGAATTCCCAGTCAGACACTGGCACTATATGGCAGTAGCAAGAAATGAGGGTATTTGTATTCCCAATATATTCTTTGAATTCCCAGTCAGACAATGGCACTGTATACCAGTAGTAAAAATTGTGGGTGCACGTAACCCCAATATATTCTTTGAATTCCCAGTCAGACACTGGCACTATATGGCAGTAGCAAGAAATGAGGGTATTTGTATTCCCAATATATTCTTTGAATTCCCAGTCAGACAATGGCACTGTATACCAGTAGTAAAAATTGTGGGTGCACGTAACCCCAATATATTCTTTGAATTCCCAGTCAGACACTGGCACTATATGGCAGTAGCAAGAAATGAGGGTATTTGTATTCCCAATATATTCTTTGAATTCCCAGTCAGACAATGGCACTGTATACCAGTAGTAAAAATTGTGGGTGCACGTAACCCCAATATATTCTTTGAATTCCCAGTCAGACACTGGCACTATATGGCAGTAGCAAGAAATGAGGGTATTTGTATTCCCAATATATTCTTTGAATTCCCAGTCAGACAATGGCACTGTATACCAGTAGTAAAAATTGTGGGTGCACGTAACCCCAATATATTCTTTGAATTCCCAGTCAGACACTGGCACTATATGGCAGTAGCAAGAAATGAGGGTATTTGTATTCCCAATATATTCTTTGAATTCCCAGTCAGACAATGGCACTGTATACCAGTAGTAAAAATTGTGGGTGCACGTAACCCCAATATATTCTTTGAATTACCAGTCAGAAACTGGCACTATATGGCAGTAGCAAGAAATGAGGGTATTTGTATTCCCAATATATTCTTTGAATTCCCAGTCAGACAATGGCACTGTATACCAGTAGTAAAAATTGTGGGTGCACGTAACCCCAATATATTCTTTGAATTACCAGTCAGAAACTGGCACTATATGGCAGTAGCAAGAAATGAGGGTATTTGTATTCCCAATATATTCTTTGAATTCCCAGTCAGACAATGGCACTGTATACCAGTAGTAAAAATTGTGGGTGCACGTAACCCCAATATATTCTTTGAATTCCCAGTCAGACACTGGCACTATATGGCAGTAGCAAGAAATGAGGGTATTTGTATTCCCAATATATTCTTTGAATTCCCAGTCAGACAATGGCACTGTATACCAGTAGTAAAAATTGTGGGTGCACGTAACCCCAATATATTCTTTGAATTACCAGTCAGAAACTGGCACTATATGGCAGTAGCAAGAAATGAGGGTATTTATAACCCCAATATATTCTTTGAATTCCCAGTCAGACAATGGCACTGTATACCAGTAGTAAAAATTGTGGGTGTATATAGCCCCAATTCTATTGCTAGGGGACTTGCAGGGTATTTCTGGGGTGAAGGTGGGGGGGCACACCGTTGGAACGGGTATCGGGGTATATATCGGGTATACGGGAATACACTGACAGTGTATTCCATTCAGGATCCTGGGAAAGCTGGGTTGCGGCGATTGAGCCCGTCAGTGCCACGTTACACTGACAAGCTTCTCCCTGGAATTTAGCTCTTACAAGAGCTGTTGTGGTTGTCTTCTCCTTCCTATCCTAGCCTGTCCCTGCCTACCCAGAATCTAAGCCCTAGCTAGCTGGACGGAAACCTCCGTCCTCGGTGAATTGCAAGCTCAGAATGACGCGAACCTGGGCGGCGCTGTTCTTTTAAATTAGAGGTCACATGTTTTCGGCAGCCAATGGGTTTTGCCTACTTTTCTCAACGTCACCGGTGTCGTAGTTCCTGTCCCACCTACCCTGCGCTGTTATTGGAGCAAAAAAGGCGCCAGGGAAGGTGGGAGGGGAATCGAGTAATGGCGCACTTTACCACGCGGTGTTCGATTCGATTCGAACATGCCGAACAGCCTAATATCCGATCGAACATGAGTTCGATAGAACACTGTTCGCTCATCTCTAGAAACTATCATAATGAAATTGCAGTGCAATGGGCAAGAAGCATGTAACCGAGCAGGGATTGGCAACCCCCAGCATGTCAACCTCTGGCTCCTGCACATACTATTCCCATCCATAACTTAGTAGTGAGTGAAGGACCATGTGACTATACATGTCACTTAGCCTCCTCTACAGTGGCACACTGACTTGTGCAAACTAATGCAGGAGTGGTGGAGGCGGCAAGCAACATGTAAAGTCACATGCTCCTCTACCATTCACTAAGTTATGGACATGATTGATGTCTGCAGGTGTTGGTGTTGGACGCAGTGGTGGGAAATACTAATGGGACATTATACCATGTGAGAATAGCTAGAGGGACATCATACTGTGTGGGGGCCACTAATAGGTTTTATATTCTGTTGGAGGAGGGATAAATGAGGCATCATACTGGGGCATTATACTGTGTCAATAAGGGTCATTATACTGTTTATAGGGGCAACAGGGAGCATTATACTGCATACACTACATACTAAGGGGCATTGTGCTGTGCATAGGGGCATTATGGAGCATTATACTGTGTACAGGGGACACCAAAAGGGGGCATTATACTGTTTATAAGGGGCAATAATGGCCATTATGCTGTGTATAGAAGACACTGTGGGACATTATAATCTGTATAGCGTGAATGAAAGAGCACAAAATACCTATATGCATAGTGCATGCTGTATTATTGTGTTAGAATTTTTTTTACATGCATTGGAAGCTTCTAACAGAGCATCCAATTCACCTATAAACTCACATTTGGCCAAGTTTGCTCAGCTGTAACACTGAGGTTACCTGCTTCAAGTCCTGTTATAATAACTTTCATGCATAAAGAAGAAAATGTTTGTTTTTGTACCGTGTTAGCCAGTGGGTATGAAATATAAAAAACAAAAACTTGAGAGTCTTCAGTAGATGATACCTTTTTAAATGGCTAACTCATAATGACGACAGAATATAACGTTTTGAAGCTCTTTGGCTTCTTCTTCAGATATAACTAAATACAATTTCTGAAGGCTGCATATTTATGTACAACAGGACACATAGGGATAGAATTTCCAGATGGAGGAGGGGGGAGAGGCTTATTAGTATATACATGTAAACAATTCACAGTCTTTTTGCAGTAGTGGATGTAATTTGCGTGTGATTCCTCTCAGCACCTCCAGGTGGGGGTTATATGTGATGACCAGGGGCACATGATTGTTTTCCTGTTTGGTATTGTATTTTAATAAATCCGATCTTGGTATCCTGGTGGCTCTGGTGATTTGGTTGTCAATTGTTCTTGGATGGTAGCCCTGCCTCAAGAATGTGTTTTTGAGGCCTCCAAGGTGTTTGTCTCTATCTGCAGGGTTTGAACATATGCGATGGTATCTGATGGCCTGGCTGTATACAATGGAGTTCTTTATGTGTTTCAGATTAAAGCTATCCCATCTTAGGTAGGTAGGGCGGTCAACTGGTTTCCGATACAGTGATGTCTCAATTTTGTTGTCCTGTATCTTGATGACTGCGTCCAGGAAGTTTGTTTCAGAGAAGGAGTAATTGAGCGTCAGGTTGACGGTGGGATGGAACTGGTTGAATTGTTCATGGAAGGTTTTCAGCTGTTGTTCAGACTCAGTCCAAATGATTAGGATATCATCAATGAAACGGTAGTAGGCCAGAGGCCTGGTGATGCAGGCAGGAGTTGACAACATTAGCTTAGGTTCAAGCTACCATTATTTAAAGGGGTTGTCTGGGCTAAAATTTATTTTTTAATTAGGCTAGGGGAGATTAAAAAAAAATGCCAAAACAGGACCGTTCCTCCCAGCGTGGTCCAGTCTTGCAACTCTAAGGAGCTGCCTGGGATGTTCATGGGTCCCTTCCTCTTGTTGCTGAAGCCTCAGCGGAAGGGAATTCCTCTGCAATTAGACAGCCAAGCAGAAGGACCAGACTGTGCAAAACCACCATAAAAATAAAGCCCTCAAAAAAGACTAAAATTATTTGAATAATCCAAAGGTTATAGCTCTCAAAAATGCATGGATAAAAAAACCCAAAATGTGCTCAGTCCTAAAGGGCTTAATTTAAAAAGCAAAGCAATTAGAAAAAGAAAATTGGAGCATTGAGATTTTTTTTTTCACTACAGCAGTCATTGTATGGGATAAATATTATTATATTTTGATATTTAATAGTCTGTGACAGTTGTCTCTGCTCATAGACACTTCTCCCAGGTCTTTGCTGTGTCAAACAGTGATCTTTAAATTCCTAACATTTTCTGTATATGTATGGTGGATGTTGGGAAGGGGTTAAACCTTATACCATGTGTCCTTTCTGACAAACACATGTACTAATGCATGACCAGCCTAGTCTAAGTAATCACAATTGTCTTCATGTGGACAGCTATGCTATAGTGTGACTATGGATGTATTATCTCATTAATTTCCTTTCAAATTTTCATGACAGGAAATAAATTCACACCGCCATCTGAAAGTTAATTGAATTCTATTTTGAACTGTAGACATACATATATTTAGCTGCTCATTTTAATAGCCTGACCCTGAAAGTTTTTGATTTCAATATTATCTTGCTATTCTTGTCTGTATATTTTTAGATTCTTCACTACTAGAGATAATTAATCAATGTTTTGGAACACGTTTAGATTAGCAATTACATTTATTTGCATTTATGTTTATTCATTATTTATTCAGAAATGTTGCAAATATAACAAAAAAGTACAAAAGCAAATACAGTAAGGAACAAACCACAGGACAGACGGAGTTCCGCGTGCACACATTCCATCCTGGCTGCCGCGACAGGATGACGGGTGCAGTGCACCCCGTCACGGCATTCCACTCCGGATTAGACCCAAATGAATGGGCCGAAGCCTCACGCCGCGGAATCCGCGGTAAGATAGGGCAGCTCACTTGTTTTTTTCGCTACTAGCTGTCTATGAAAAGTACAAAGCTCATACAACTGTGGAAACAGATGTGTGAATAAAGCCTTATGATGCAGGAGCCCTTTTCTCACAGTTTGCTCATTTGTTTTGATTGATTATCCTTTTTCTTACTTAAGACTTATTCACACAATCACGACAGACAGGATGGCTACCCATTGATTGTAATGGGCACATGCAGACATCCTTTTGGTTTCCACAGACTGTTGAAGGAGGCAAGCTCTATTTTGGTTAATTTTGTAGACCACAGAGCTGTATGAAAGTCTAGGGCTTTGTGAAAATCACCGATGGGGTTGGTGTGCTGTCTGTTTTCCATGAACCCAGAGAAATAGAAGAGTATGGGGAATAAAAATAATAATAATAATAATAATAATAATAAAAAGGTGCAAATTGGTTCAATCACAGGCAGCCCTAAAATAAGCAGAGTTAGGTGCCAGCTGTGATTATCATGGATATCACACTTCTGCAAACATTTAAATAAATCCTTATGTGCCCAATTTTAACCTCTTAAAGACATGCACCATTCTATTGTGATGGATGTCAGGATTTTTACACTGTAACTCTAGCAGGTACCTGATGGCAGTGCCTGTGATCAGAGATGTTTCTGATTGCATGCAACTAACCAGATAAAACCACAGTATTATTTTAGTTTCTGTTTAATCTTTAAAGACAAACCAGTTCTGAAGGTTCCCAGTCCTTTCATGGGAATATTACCATACATAAAAATGCGTGGACTCTAAAAACTAAAGAAATATGCCATATGATATATGCTGTAGCTGGAAAACAAACTAAGTGGTTGAATTGCTGTTTTTTTCACCTCTTTACCTCCCTCAAAAAAATTGAATGAAAAGTTTTTCAATTTATATCCCAGTCTGAATAGGTTTCCAGTTTCCCAATATATCATACAAAATATTTAATAGCGCCTTTATGAAGCACACTTTCTCCTACAAAAAATAAGCCCTTACATGACTAAAAAAGTTATGGCTTTCGGAAGGCAGGGAAAACTGAAAACACTAAGGCCCGGGCCCCACAAGGCGTAAACGCTACAATTATATGGGTTAAATCTTGTTTTACAGTCAGAACAAAGCGGATGGGATTCTAGCGAATCCCATGCCCACTTTGCAGTTAAAAACTGTGCTGCGGAAACACCAGTTTTCCTATAGGTATAATTGAAACAGAAAGTTTGCAGAGGAAACCTCTCCATGCTTTCTGTGTAAAACGCTGCAGGAAGAACCGCGTTGTGTTGCCGCCGCAGTTTTTCCCACAACGCTTTCTTGCTGTGAGATGCCTAGTGGGGCCTTAGCCTAAAACAAAAATTGCTGCGTCCTCAAGAAGCTAAAGTGACCTCAGAATAAACTGGGCAATACAAAGAAAGTATTTGTTTGAAACCGTAATACCATTTAAAGAAAAATTTTATGTACTTATTTTTTGTGAAATATTTTTAATTCTCATATATGTTAGTCTCAAAGAGATTTTAATGTATATGCTTATGGTGAATGGACTTGTTCTTGTGTACATTCCAAGGCATATTTTTTAAATATTAAACACAATTTTTTTTTCTATGCTAGTCCAGTTACACTGAACTTTACTGTCTCACCTTATTTGATCCTAGATCTTATGCAACTGCTGCTGTCTGTCATAACTCATGAAGAGGCGTGTGGCTGCTATGTGTGTCTCTAGTCAGTAAACTTAGTCCATACTAATACTGGCCTGGTGAACAGTTGTCTGAAAATGAAAGACCCATTTAATACTATTTGACTTTAATAGACCCTTTACATTCATGCTCATATCAGTACTAAACACTGACACCAGAAATGTCATGCTTGTCCCTATTAATTAATACAATAACACTTCATTTTCAATCCGCTGTATTCAGGGATTTTCTTTCTAATCTGTATACTAACAAGATTTAACCCATATAAATAAGAATTAGTGTACTGCACCACACTATCATATGCATGGTTTTAATGGATATTTTCACATAAACTGTGAAAATTTTCTCTACGACTATATTGTGGCATAAGTTATCCAAATTTCACAGTGTTAAAGCAACATATACCACATGGTATCCATTTTTTGTAGTGGCTCACTACGAAAATGCTTTCCTATGCAGCTGAAAGAATACTCCTTTAGCTTCTTTTTGGTGAATGGATAGCTCACGAATACACTTGATATATACACCAATAACTTTTCTCTGCATATATGCCAAACATGGGTCTTGAATGTATTCTGCACAGTTTACTCTCTTACAATAAAGGACTTGACTAAGGTCACTGCAGTGCCAAATGAGTTTATACAGTCTGATTTATATTGCACAATGGACATTTTTTAAAACATATACTTACCAATATTTGAGAGTGAAATAAGAACCTAATGTAGATGTGGTTTTCTGCTAAATGGGGCATTTGATTTGTCACGCCTAATGTTGGAGTAGTCAGTGTGAATTAATGTATATACTGTCCACTCCCATTGTGCCAGGAAACTGGACCACCAAGTCCAGACGTCTGCCAAACGTGATCGCCAGAAGAAGGGGGAGCCGCTCAACTCACATGAGATGGCTGAATGCCAAAACAGCAATGAATATACCATCCAACGATCTTCCACAACCCCACAAGATGTCCCCCCCAGCTGGTCCCATTACCATCACTCTCACCAGACCCTGAAAACCCAACAAACAGTGCTGCAAGCCAAGACCCAACCTGCTCCATTGCGCAGCTCAGCCAAGACTCACCTTGCAGCAGCGTGTGGAGGCTAGAGAGAAATGCAACAGCCAGCAGAGCTCCTTTGGACATGACTGCAGGAAGAAGAAGGATGTTCATCCACAGGGCGGGAGCTACAACCTAGTCGACCTGCACCACCATGTGGAGGTCAGAACCAGATTCCCATACCTTGACACCTGCAGAAACACTGGTGGACACAGAAGCAGGATGACCTGTGAGGCTGGAGCCAGGGCCTACTCACCTCACAAGAGCTACTGAACCTAGGACTGGTGACAGACAGCAATCATCACAGACCACTTCCTGATGTGCACAGTTAGGGGCCAGAACACCACCAAAGTTGGCGACTAAGCCCAACACACAGAGTAAACACCTTCAGAGAGAAAGGCAATGGATAGTGCAGCTGGGAGCCGGGGCCTACCTCTGCCTAATTTTAACAAGGCTACAAAGAAGTGAAGCAACCCCAACATTCTAACTTCTACACAAATAGCTATCTCCACCTGCCACTTGGTTTTTTTTTTTTTTTTAAATCTAGATTGTAAGCCCACAGTGTAAATTTTTCCCTATCAATATGTCTTTGGAATATAGGATGGAAATCCATGCAAACACGGGGAGAACATACAAACTCCTTGCAGATGTTTTTTTTTTTGCCCTTGGCGGGATTTGAACACCAGGACGCCAGTGCTGCAAGGCTGCAATGCTAACCACTGAGCCACCGCGTGGCCCCATTTTTTTTTTTGGTCCAAAGATGGCTGAACATTGGACTAAAAGTAGTCTGCAGTAGTTCTGTGGGGGTCAGAAGATGCCCCTCACACGCTTTCCTCCCCCAGTGCATATTCCCCTTCCACTGAGAGAAATTGCCACTTGAAACAGAATTGCCTCTTGTTAATACAACACAGAGAGCCCTATGTCCGGCAGGTAAACTTGGGGTGCTGACTCTGGCACCAGTGTCACAGGTTCCTAACACCTGATTTTAGAACATGCCAAAACATTTTTTGGTTATTTATTTTAACTAATTCTAGTGAAATAGTCACCAATAAATAACATGACATTTCCTTTTATTTAAACTGTCAGGAATACTGACATTTACTGTAACTGTAAACCATAGAAATATTACAACTGTTTAATATTTAATGCCTACTATTTCTAAAAATAGAGCAAGAGAATTTTCTCATAAAATATTCACTGTGTAATCTACATTAGCCAGACAGGTTCTAATTTATGTCGCCAGAGTAAACTAGTAAACAAATGTACATACAATTTTCTTTCTATCCACTTAAATCTGTATTTAGCCTAATATTGTCTCTTCCATTATTCTGATCAGACGATCAGAAAATGGGAACAGAACATTTTCCTTATGTCAGATAAAAAAGAAAACCTTAGAAGGACCTTAACCCCTTCCCGCCGATGGCACTTTTTGAATTTCGTTTTTCGTTTTTGACTCCCCTCCTTCTAAACCCCATAACTTTTTTATTTCTCCGCTCCCAGAGCCATATGAGGTCTTAATTTTTGCGGGACAAATTTTTCTTCATGATGCCACCATTAATTATTCTATATAATGTACTGGGAAGCAGGAAAAAAAATTCAGAATGGGGTGGATTTGAAGAAAAAATGCATTTCTGCGACTTTCTTACGGGCTTTGGTTTTACGGCGTTCACTGTGCAGCCAAAATGACATGTCCCCTATAGTCTGTGTTTCAGTACGGTTCCAGAGATACCAAATTTATATGGTTTTATTTACATTTTGACCCCTTAAAAAAAATCCAAAACTGTGTTAAAAAATTTTTTTTCTAAAAGTCGCCATATTCCGACGGCCGTAATTTTTTTATACATAAGTGTACGGGGATGCATAGGGCGTCTTTTTTTGCAGGGCCGGGTGTACTTTTTAGTTCTACCATTTTCGGGAAATGTTATTGCTTTGATCACTTTTTATTCAAATTTTTATCAGAATCAAAACAGTGAAAAAACAGCGGTTTGCCACTTTTGACTATTTTTCCCGCTACGGCGTTTACCGAACATGAAAAATATTTTTATAGATTTGTAGAGCGGGCGATTTCGGACGCAGGGATACCTAACATGTATATGTTTCACAGTTTTTAACTACTTTTATATGTGTTCTAGGGAAAGGGGGGTGATTTGAACTTTTAATACTTTTTATATTTTTTTTTTTTTTTTTTTTTTTTTTTTGCATTTATTAGACCCCCTAGGGGTGTTGAACCCCAGCGGGTCTGATCACTAATGCAATGCATTACAATGCTAATGCATTGCAATGCATTGCAAAAAATCATCCTCTCTTTTGCAGGCTGCATAGACCAGCCTGCAAAAGAGACAATTTGCAGACAAGCCTGGGAGCATGCTCCAGGAGCCGGCGATCCCGGACAAAATAGCAGTGCCCATGCGCCGCCAGGAAAATGGCGCCTCCGGGGACCGATCGGAGGCATTAGAGCAATTTGTCTACTGCTTAAAGCAGTAGACACCCGGCGGCTATGGCGGCCGCCCGGCTCCCGGGCGGTCACCATAGTTACAGACCCGACATGCGCCGTACTAGCACGGCCGCAAACTAGCGCGGCGCATACGCTCCCCGCTCCCATTGAAATGAATGCGAGCGTGTACGGCACGCAAAGGGTCACGTGGCGTACACGTGCCAAATCTCGCGGGACGTTACGCCGTGTGAATGCTCCCTAACAAGTGATTTTGAGATTATTTTTTGTGATACATTGTATTTCATGTTAGTGTTAATCATTGGTCAGTACTTTTGTATTTATTAAAAAAAAAATAAAATTGATGGAAATTTGGAAAATTTCAAACAAAAAATTTCCTAACTAATTTTATAGAGACCACTTCAGTTCTGAAGGGGATTATAAAGGCCTGTATATTAGAAACCCCCATAAATCACCACATTTTCAAAACTGCACCCCTCAAGTAATTCAACATTTCAGCAGTTTGTTAACCCTTCAAGCATTTGAAGCAGTAATTAAAACAATATGGAGGTGAAATTTAGATATTTAATTTTTTTTCAATAATACATTGATTTATCCCTAAAATTAACACATTCAAAAGGGATTAAAAGAGAAAATGCATCTCACTGTTTGTTATGAAATTTCTCCCTAGCACAGAAATATCCCACGTGTGGTTTTAAAGAGGACCTTTCACCGATTTGGGCACAGACAGTTCTACATACTGCTGGAAAGCTGACAGTGCGCTGAATTCAGCACACTATCGGCTTTCCCGATCTATGCCCCTGGTAAAGCGCTATCGGTCCCGGTACCGTAGCGCTTTACAGTCAGAAGGGCGTTTCTGACAGTCAGTCAGGAACGTCCTTCTTCCCAGCAGCGCCTATCGCTCTGTAGAGTGTGAGCAGGGAGGAACGCCCCCTTCCTCTGCTCACAGTGCTCATCCATAGACAAGTATTATCAGGAGGGGAGGGGGCCTTCCTCCCCGCTCACACAGCACAGTGCGATAGGCGCTGCTGTGGAGAAGGATGTTCCTGACAGACAGTCAGAAACGCTCTTCTGACTGTAAAGCGCTACGGTACCAGGACCGATAGCGCTTTACCCGGGGCACAGATCGGGAAAGTCGATAGTGTGCTGAATTCAGTGCAATGTCGGCTTTCCAGCAGTATATAGAACTGTCTGTGCCCAAATCGGTGAAAGGTCCTCTTTACTATTATGGCGACTGTCCTGCAGACTCAGGCGGCCGTGCTGTATTATTATGGTGGGTGTTGCCTAGATATTAAATATAATAACTCGACAGTAAAAAATGGAGGCAAATTGAATGCAAAAAAGCCAAATTAAATTAATTTTTTTTCTTCTAGTTTTTTTTTTATCATCTGAAAGAACAGTAGTGCCTAAGGCATCATGCTGATGAATCTTCATTACTAAAGGAAATAGAGATTTACAAGAAAGACTATCTATCTATCTATCTATCTATCTATCTATCTATCTATCTGTCTATCCATCTCACATATTCATTTTATATAACCCTCCGTCTATTTTCTGAACACTGCATTCAATGTCTGTTTCTGAGTCTATGACTTATGAAAATAACAGACTGTAAAACAGTAGTGTGAAAGTAGCCTTATTGAAGGCACTGTGGATCACAGAGTCATGGGTGTACAGGAAGAGAATATTAGTGGAGGTACTGTGGGTAGTAATATTCTGTAAAGAGAATGTACCTGACATTATGTAAGAATACTCTGGCATTAAAGGAAAAGTTGCTACTTTGCTTCCCTGCAACAGATACAGAATAATGGTTTATATGACATATTCCAACTATTGTATATCCTCTATCGAAAAAGTGTTCATATCATTCTGTGATTAACATGAAGCTCCCTTTCTCTACTTAAAAGAAGTTTTACAGCAGCTGAAATAGTGTTTATATTACAATATTGTTACCCCAAGTAGTGTGATCCTCATAATGCACACTTTAAGGGAATTTTGTTGGAACAGTTTTGCTATTGATCAAGAGAAAGGGTTGGAAACTAATCTGAAACTATGTTATTTAGTGTGTTCTGTAGAAACCACTTTAAAGCTCAGGCCCCACAGGCTGGAAACGCCACGATAAAGCGCTGTGGGAACAACCGCTGCGTGAACGCATCGTGGTTCTTCCCGCAGCGCTTTGAACAGAAAGTTCGCAGAGTTTTCCTCTGCGGACTTTCTGTTACAATTATATCTATGGGAAAGCTGCCGGCGTTTCCGTAGATATAATTGATATGCTGCGATTTTCAGTTTTAGTAATCGCAGTGTTTCCGAGCTGCAATTTTTTCCGCAAAGTGGATATGGGATTCGCATGAATTCCATCCACTTTGCAAGTACTGTAAAACACCACGATTTTTTCTGCCGTGGGTAAATCAGTGAATTTCGGCCTGTGGTGCCCCGACCTTACCCTTAGGCCCTGCGTTGCAGAAACACAGCTTTTTTAGTTGCATATTTTGTTGCGTTTTTTTGAGCCAAAGCCAGGAGTGGATTGGGAAAAAATTAGAAGTAGAATTACTTCCTATATATCTCCCACATCTTTTTGTAGCTTTGACTCAAAAATGTGCAATATAATCTGCAAGAAAAAGAAAAACAAAACTGCGTTTCTTCACCGTGCGGCCTTAGGGGGGGGGGAGAGAGGGAGAGGGAGACCCATTACAGCTTCAACTCAGCCCCTTCACTTTTCTGCAAGGGCTGAGTATAAGGGGGAGTTCACACGGAGTCTTCTGGTTCGTCATTTGGTACGTAGACGCCGCGGGAGGATTTGCGGGCCGTATACGTTCCCATTGTTTTCAATGGGAGCCGGTACCGTACACGCGGCGCTATTTTGCGGCCGTGATTTTTCGGCGGCTGCAAAATAGCGCCGCGTGTACGTGAAAACAATGGGAACGTATACGGCCTGCAAATCCTCCCGTGGCGTCTACGTACCAAATGACCAACCAGAATACTCCGTGTGAACTCCCCCTAAAGGTCTGACCCCACACAATTGTTCAATCTCTGTTCAAAACAATAGAGTTTAAGATACAGCATAATTATAAAATATGTGCACTACACACCATACTACAGAACAACATGCAGTGATTTATAAAGTATAATAAGTATATATAGTTCTGAATAAAACAGTTATTGCTGATAAACTGGCTCTGTGGTTGATCCATGCGGTTTTTCACTCATGGCTATCCGATTTTGGCTTAATTTTTGTTAAATCAATAATGACAAGGTGTATCTTGTCATGTGTTCTTATTCACTTGAGGTTGCAAGTACCTAATTTTAAAACCTTCTAAGGATCCAATATTTTTTTAATTATGTCTTCACTTGAAGACAACCAATGACAGGACAACTTTAATTCCTTCATTGAAAAATGAAAGCTTTGATGTGACTGTTTGCTCTGGCCAATTTTATAAGTATGTCACATGTCTGCCAAACATGCAGACATTCTGAAATTCAAAACAGTAGTAGTTAATAAAAAAACTAATATAGCAAATTGTCATGAGTACATCAAGATGAAGAGATGCATCAAAAAAAGGATGCATGTATATGACAAAGATACAGCTTCGCCTTTATACAAAGTACTTGTATGACCATATAGCATATTAAATATTTTGGACAATTTGGGCATGCATATATTAACCCCTTCCCAACATCAGTTGTACTATTACGGTGGAGGTAGGGTGTTTAAATATGGCAGCCATTCAGATCTACAGTACGCAAAAAAGTACTGACGTATGAATAAAACATTGAAATCAATGCGTTCGGCACACCATGTATTTGTCGACATCTGGATGCTTGAGAAGGGTTAGAACTAGAGATGAGCGAGTAGTACTCGATTGAGTAGGTATTCGATCGAATACTACGGTATTCGAAATACTCGTACTCGATCAAGTACCACTCGCTATTCGAATGTAAAAGTTCGATGCAGAACCAGCATTGATTGGCCGAATGCTATACAGTCGGCCAATCAACGCTGGTTCTTCTCCTACCTTTAGAAGTCTTCTCCATGCAGCTTCCCCACGGCATCTTCCGGCTCTTCATTCACTCTGCCAGGCATCGGGCCTGGGCAGAGCCGACTGCGCATGTCCGCTTGTAGTGCGGGCATGCGCAGTCGGCTCTGCCCAGGCCCGATGCCTGGCAGAGTGAATGAAGAGCCGGAAGATGCCGCGGGGACGCTGCAAAGAGAAGACTGCTCGGAGGATCCAGCCCGACCCTCACTCTTGGACTTGGTAAGTATAATTTGATCGAACGTTGCCTACCCCTGAAACGAGCATTTTCCCCCCATAGACTATAATAGGGTTCAATATTCGATTCGAGTAGTCAAATATTAAGGGACTACTCGAAACGAATATCGAACCTCGAACATTTTACTGTTCGCTCATCTCTAGTTACAACTAGAGATGAGCGAGTAGTATTCGATCGAGTAGGTATTCGATCAAATACTACGGTATTCGAAATACTCGTACTCGATCGAGTACCACTCGCTATTCGAATGGAAAAGTTCGATGCAGAACCAGCATTGATTGGCCGAACGCTATACAGTCGGCCAATCAACGCTGGTTCTTCTCTTACCTTTAGAAGTCTTCTCCGTGCAGTTTCCCCGTGGTGTCTTCCGGCTCTTCATTCACTCTGCCAGGTATCGGCCTTGGCAGAGCCGACTGCGCATGCCCGCTTGTAGTGCGGACATGAGCAGTCGGCTCTGCCCAGGCCCGTTGCCTGGCAGAGTGAATTCAGAGCCGGGAGACGCCGCGGGGACGCTGCACGGAGAAGACTTCTCGGAGGATCCAGCCCGACCCTCCCTCATGGACTTGGTAAGTATATTTTGATCGACCGTTGCCTACCCCTGAAACGAGCATTTTCCCCCATAGACTATAATAGGGTTCGATATTCGATTCAAGTAGTCGAATATTGAGGGGCTACTCAAAACGAATATCGAATCTCGAACATTTTACTGTTCGCTCATCTCTAGTTACAACCCGAATATGTGTATCAGAAGGAACAAAGTACTCGATGACTGAATACAATTAATTATTTATTTGGAGTAATCCACAGATTAGATCTGCTGCTGGGAAAGCAGATAACCTCTCACAGATCAACTATCGAGCCAATTGAAGGACCGAAATGTCACTGAACTGATAACTGTGAATTAATAATAAATAAATTATTGAAGTTAATTGGTACAAATGGAATCCGTGAAAAATGCAGACACCACACCATACATAAGTGAATGTAATTCAAATGCTTGGACTTCCTGCTGTGAGAGGGGGAACAGAGCAGATCTAGAAGCATAGCAGTTCATACAATTAGTGCAGAGAATATACAAAGTGAAATACTATGTTATCAAATTAAGTCTTGGGACACGTTTTAGACTCTGTCAGAGAGTAAGAGACAAGCTTCCACTGCATGTGTTGCCCTGAATGTAAATGCTAGCGTCACTAGCACTGGAAATGGATAGCAATTTAAAGCATCGTAAGTTCGTAAGACAATCTGTCAGTAATGTACGAAATCCTTTGAAATGAAAAAAGTAGTATTGCATAAAGCATCCAGATTCCAACTTTCATGCTACAAATGAATTTTAGAAAATTGGTATACATCAGTTACTGGTACTTAATAAATGACATACAAAGGTGTTTTCGTTTTAGTGTACTTTTAAGACTTTTAAGACCCAATTGGTCTTAACAATGTCACATTTCTATGGTGAAAATTACATTTTAATCAAACACTTATGCAGGGTAGCAGCTGCCACAGGGCCCGGGAAATTAGGGGCCAGCGACAGCTGCTACAGCTGCGTTTTTTATTTTCTTAAAAGGCCGTTACTGGCTGGAGTATCTCCAGCCCTAGCCCTATTTACTTACCGATCCTGGCAGGGGCTGGAGTCGGTAAGTGACACCACAGGCCCCAAAAACACTATTGTTATACTTGGGGGTCTTTTCAGACCCCTGAGTATAATGATTGGAGGCCCGGGAGAGGTAAGGGAACATAAAAAACAGTTTAACTTACCTCTCCGGGTTCCAGACAGGCTTCAGGCCTACTTTTGTTATGTCTCTGACGTCACATAACCGGGGCCTGCGTCCCGGGTCATGTGACGTCCTGGACATCATTGAAGATGGCCAAGATCACCGAGGATTGCACCGGAGCCAGGGATAGGTAAGTAACGATGTTTTTTTATGTTGTTTTCCCCCCTCCATCTCCGTTTATTATACTCTGGGCTCTGAAAAGACCCCAGAGGAATATAATAATTGTTTATGGGTGTGGGGAATAATAATGTGTGCAGGGCCACTATGGGGCATAATACCATGTGCAGGGGACATTATGGGGCATAATACTGTGTGCAGGGGCCACTATAGGACATAACACTGTACACGGGCCACTATGGGGCATAATACTATGTGCAGGGGTCACTATGGGGCATAATACTGCATGCAGGGGCCACTAAGGGGCATAATACCATGTGCAGGGGCCAGTATGGGGCATAATACTGCATGCAGGGACCACTATGGAGCATAATACTTTGTGCAGGGGCCACTATGGGGCATAATACTTTTTGCAGGGGCCACTATGGGACATAATACTTTTTGCAGGGGCCACTATGGGGCATAATACTGTGTGCAGGGGCCACTATGGGGCATAGTAGAGTGCGGGGGGGAGGGGTTTTCAAGGAGGGGGGGTCCCATATCAAAAGCTTGCCACGGGGCCCCGCTATTCCTAGTTACACCACTGCACTTATGTAAATGAAGCGCTGTTTGTTAGAAAGCTTTCAGAAGCTGAGATTATCAAAATATTTATTTCTTTGCATCAGCTTTGAGGTTTATGCAGCATTAGAGCCATTATCTCTTATATAATCAACAGACGTGCCAATAATGTGGGTTACTGTGTAGAAAGCCTAGGCCCAGATACAGTTATACAAAAATACAAAATGAAAGCATTAAAATCCCATTTAAAAAGAAAGCTATGGTACGTCATTATGCAATAGATGACATTACAGGTGCCGCAGACTTTGGTTGCCAACTTTTCCTGAAAATGAACCGTAACTAGTGAGTTTTGGATACAAGAGATGCAAATTATAGGGCGATTTAGCAAGAGGATAGATGAGTACTTGCTGATCAATGGGTTCAACTGCTCAAGCCCCCACTGATTTGTTTTGTCCCCAGCTCTGAATGGAGTGATGATTGGGCTAATGCTCAAATCTCTCTGTTCATTCCAATGAGATAGCTAGCGGGCACTGTACTCCTATTGAAATGTATGGAGTGGTGCGCTTGTTGGCCATTCAGAATGGGGGGGGCCTAAACTCCCCATTTGCTTGATTGGTGGAGGTCTGAGTGGTCAATATGGGAATATGTGTAAAGTGAACTGCCAAAGAAAAGAATGAAAAGCAATGTGTTATGTGCTATCTGTGGTATTCACGGAAGCAGTGTTATGGAAATGAAAGAAGAAATTTGATTGGTTGCTATGGGCAACTACTGCAGTCTACCTTAGCATAAGTTTGGATATATGTCCCACAGTATATTCTTCAGATTTTGCAGAATCTGGCTCTAATTTTACGGCAGATTGTGCCTCAATAGATTCTGTCCTCATTCTACCTTTCATAACTGCTTTTCCGTTATGTGCCCTGGGGCGAAAGATATCAGTGCCATTACAGACATTTCTTCACTGACAGATGGGCGTTCCTGCCAGTCTAGCTGGGCTGTGAGGAACGCCCCTCCTCACAATACTGTCCATAGCTCTGTACTGTCAGAGGGGGTGTTCGTTACCGGCCAGTGATTACGCTAACCTGTGAGGAACGTCCCTCTGACTGTACTCGTTCATAGACTAGTACTGAGGGTGTTCCTCACAGCTTAGCGTCATGGCTGGGCAGTAAGGAACGCCCCATCTGACAGTACAGAGCTATGGACAGTATTGTGAGGAGGGGCGTTCCTCACAGCCCAGCTAGATTGTCAGGAATGCTCCTCTGACAGTGATGAGATATTGGTAATGGCACCAATATCTCTTGCCCCGGGGCACATAACGGGAAAGCTGACAGTGCAAGGTGGAGCCTTAGCCTTAAACCTTTTGCAATCTGAATGTACATAAACAAATTGCTGTTACTTGCAGGACATAGGCTAGATTTGTGTACTAAAAATAAAGATCTAAGAAACCTCCAATTCCACAATTATGGTTTTATGTCATAACCAAACAGCCTACTAAAGGCCCCAACAGACCAGTCTTCATAAAACTGCCCCAATGTACTTATATATAGAAATATACCAGTGCACTGCAGTAGCAAAATATAGATTAAATGGTAAGGGGGCATAAATGTGATGAAAAAATATATATATTAATAAAAAGAATAGAATAAAGTCAATATAAAAATATATTAAATAAAGCTAGGTTCACACTAGTGCTCATTGCCCACATTTTTCAGGCGGAAACCTGTCAGACACCCATTATAGCTATTATGGTCTAGTTTCCACAGGTAACTGCTTTTTAGGCTGAGGCCCCACGCACCTTTTTTTGTTGGAGATTTTGAGCCAAAGAAACGAATGGCTACAGAAGGAATGGAAAATATGTAGGAAACGCTTATACTTCTACCTTCTGCTTAATCCATTCCTGGCTTTGGCTCAAAAAACTGTAAAAAAATTTGCAACAAAAAAGTTGCATTCTGCAACGTGGGGCCTTGGCCTTAAGTGGGTTAGTTTTCCATTTTTCAGGTCCCCAAGAAACCCAAAGAACAGTGTTTTTTTTTCAATTAAGAAAAAAAATTCTAAGGCCTGATTCACATCTGTGTTTGGTATTCCATTCGTGGAGTCCACTTGGGGTTCGGGCAGACACTGTGATTTGTGCAGACACCGTGCGGAAAACACACAGACCCCATTATAGTCTATGGGGTCCGTGTGGTTTCTCAGCCACTTTTTAATGCGTTTGATATTACGTTCAGGGGGTCCCCAAGTGGAATCCCCAAATGGAATACCGAACATAGATGAGAACCAGGCCTTAGCTTTTTTTTTTTTATATAATGACTATTACAAGATACAAATACCCAGTCTATCCCCATTACCTTTATAATGAAGCAGTTTGTTTAATTATGTTTATCTAAATAACCATACTGTGCTCAAGGCTATGCTGCAGCAATAAAATGTAGAATGGATTTTGGTCTTTTATTTTGCATACAGATTGTAAGTAATAAGTCATTCTGTATAAACAATAAATAAAACAAACAGTACACAGAGAATTACAGTGTATTAAAATCTCTCTTTTTCACTAGAAGTGTCATTTGACTGAAAACTAGTGAATTTGGGCTATACAAGGGTAAATTTCAACATCAAATGTTATGTCTGCTGTGTAATGGCTGCTCATTGCTAGCACTGAGTCATTATTTCCTCAGCTTTCTGTTTCCTGTAACTCATGATTTACACAAAAAAATAACAGCAGTAAAAGATTGTACAATCTCCACTATAAATGTCATTATTTAGTATGTAGTAGCATTGACAAGTTATCAAATAAGCCTAAACCTAATGCATCAAATGAAAGGGATTGTCTCCCAGTAACAACTTATTACCTATTCACTGGAGATAAGCGAACACTATTCGAAACAGCCGTATTGAAATGAACGCTCCATTCATTTCTATGGGAGCGTGCTATTCGAAACGGCTGCTTCGAATACTGTTTTCTCATCTCTACTATTCATATAATAGGTGATAGGTGCCTGACTGCTGGATCTCACCATACTTCCTATTTTCAACAGTCTCAAAATTTTCAATACAAGAATATTATGTCTGTTGCATAGTGGCTACTCATTGCTAGCCCTGAGTGATTATTTCCTTCATTTCTGTTTACTTGAACTCATAGCCTAAACAATAGATGTGGAACCCTGTTCTTGTGAATGCTGGGGATTCCAGCAGGAGAACCTCAAACAATTAGATACACCCCTTGCCTGTTTCTGTCTGGCATTGCCCATCTGACTGTACAGAGCCTAAATAGCATATCAAGCAACTCAATTAACCGCATGTAACGTCTCTGCGCCACCCTCCACTCACACGCTGTGACGCAGGAGGCCTGCTCAGTTTGATTCTTTGCTTAGAGTTTTTTGTTGCTCTGTCTGAACACCGCTCCATTACCTCTCCTCTGTAATTGAATTTCCATCACACCCATCTTCTGCACCTTGCTTCCCTCTGTTCATTTAATAGTTAATCTTAGCCTTACCTATGTTTTGCAGCCTGTCTACTAATGAAATCTGTGGCAGGTCCTGGACTTTCTACATACAGGTCATCAGCCCACACAGGTTTGCTGGCTATTTTGACTCTGTCCTGTGACTTTGTCCTAGCTATCTTCCTACTTTCTCTTACTATTGTATTACTGACCTCTGGCTTCCCTTGTGACTACTCTTTTGGATTACAATTTTGTACTGCTTTGTCTCTCTGGCTTTGATCCTTGGCTTGCTGACTTCGCGTATGTGTTGTTGTGTCCTGTCTTGTTCTGTGTGACATTTATTTAGGAAGGGTTTTGCTGCCCAGTTGTCGTCTGTCGCCTAGGACAGCTCAGGCAAGTAAACAAGGACAAGGTTGAGTTTAGGGCTCACTTTCTCTGTCTTTCCCTTCTTCCATTGTTCCAGCAGCAGCACTAAAGAATTGCACAACTAGCAATTCCCTTACACAGCAGCTATTGATTAAAGGAATTCTATCATTGGGAAAACTCATTTTTAACTAAGCATATACTTGCATAGCCTTTAGAAAGGTTATTGTAACATCTCTGCCTGTTCGAGCCTCTGCGCCACTCTCTGCTCGCATGCTGCGGCGCAGGAGGCGTGTGCAGTTTGATAATCTGCTTAAAGTTTTTAGTTGCACTGTGTGAACACGGCTCTAGTCCTTAATTAGATTTGCACCACACCCGTCTTCTGCCAAGGTTGCCTCTGTTCATTAAGTGTTTGATTTTGTCTTGCCTGTGATTGACAGCTTTCCTTCCTATCAGGTTCAGGGCGGGTTCTTCCTCCCCTATTTAGTCTTGGCTCACAGTCACACTGGTGCCGGTTATTGCCTCTAGGTTTCTGGTTTTGCTTGCTGTTTATTACTTGTATTCTAATCCTTGACCTCTGCTTCCCTACTGACAATTCTTTTGGACTCCGATTTGGCACTGCATCACTCTCCTGTTACCGAACCCTGGCTAGCTGACCTCCCTTTGTTGTTGTTCGTCTTGTCTGCGTTTTGTGTTTCACGTATTCAGGGAGGGACTGTCTTTGTGGTTGTCGCCTATTACCTAGGATAGGGTCTGGCAATAGGAATGGAAAGCGGGGGGCTTCAGCTTAGGGCACACATATCCACACATATCTTTTGTATGTTAATCCCCTCAGTTGTTTTTGAATGAGTCCGCTTTTATTCACATGCTAATTAGCCAGCAACGAGCACCAGAAGTCTCAGTGAGCACTTTCTGCTGTGTGTGTAAGAGCAGGGAGGCTGATAAGTCCTCATTATCATCAACAGCAACAGCAGCCTCCCTGTTATCACACACACAGCAGACATTGCTCACTGAGACTTCCGGTGCTCATTGCTGGCTAATTAGCATGTGAATAAAAGCTGACTCATTCAAAAATGATTGAGGGGATTAACAAACAAAATAGCTATGCAAGTATGTGCTTAGTTAAAATATCTCTATCCATTAGCCCCCTATTCCCTTGTTTCTTCTGGACCCATTTGCACCCTTTTGAGCCCGGTCTATTAAATTTTGTCTCATTTCTCCAAAACACCTGTTTACGATCTTCTATTGTCTACTTTTCATACTTTTTTTTCATTCTTGAGCTGATGCTTCTAATGATGATATTGAAGTCAAAGTTTCTTCACCTTTTTTCGGGCACCATTCCAGACTTGTGTAACTTAATTTGCACGGTGCTTGCATGGATGTCTCTGATCTCACTATTACAAAGCATACGAGCCACCTCCTCTGCCATGTTTTTCGCATCAGAACTGATAACCATTGTGATGAGTCGACTTGTTGACTCAATTATTTTGCTTGGACGTCAACCTCTTAGCCTTTGAATGGATGGACGGACTTAATTTTTTTTCTTCCAATTGTCATGGCCAATTTTCTTGGCCAAGAGACAACTATCGATGAACTGAATGATACTGTTTCTCTTTCATTGTAACTTGTAGTATACAAGAAGAAAAACTTTTTCCACCACCAGAAGCAAAACAGTAACAATGCAGTTTCTTGACAAGAATCTGTATAACTAATGATATGCTAAATAGCTGAAAGTCAAATTTATGTATAAGAAAAACCAAGATGATTGGTAGTAATGATGGTAGTCATCATTACTACCAAGATTATTGGTAATGAAGGTATTTTCATGTTCAAAACTGTATTTAATGGTGAGATCTGGAGCCTGAAAGTCAAAAGGACAAAAAATTATTTCGTCGGACGAAATAAAAGGTAACAACAACTCATCTGGTGTCTATTGTGTCATAGAATGCTTCAGTTTGAGGACCACTAAAATAAATGTTTCCATATAAAGTATTCATATACTGTTAGGCCCTAAAACACTGATATAACATTAGGAATTGCCTCTTTGGGGTACTACAAAACACTGGTTATCTATATATATCATTGTATCTGCATACTTATATTACAGGTTTCTCATTTGGCATTCTGTTTCTTGTGGCAATGAATACTAAAACTGCATAAGTGGTCAGTTCTGAAACTTCATTAGGCCCCCAGCTGCCATGACAGCCACTCAGAACCTCAAAATTGTGTCACACAAGAACAGTCAATTGATGGAAAGAGAGAGCTGCTTACATGCTTCCTACAGTATTGATAATGTCGTCTAGGGGCATAACTACTGTGGTAACCGCGATAGTGGCTGCCACATGCTGTGACATTAGGGTCATTTTCAGATCCCAAAATATAATGATCAGAGGCCCAGTAGAGGTGAGGGAACATGAAAAACACAGTTACTTACCTTTCCTGGCTCTGGAAGGCTTCAGGCCCACTTGTCTGATGTCACAGATGTCACGTGGGATGGGCTTGCATCCTTATGCGTCGTAACGCAAGCCCCTGCTCATGTGACGTCCTATACATGAATGAATACGGCTGACACCAGCCGGGAGTGGGCCGAAGCCCAGGAGAGATAAGTAACATTGTTTTTTATGCTTGTATCCTCCTCTAGGTCTCCAATTATTATACTCTAATAATATACTATAATAATTGTACATGGGGGTCCACAAAGGGGCATAATACCATGTGCAAGGGCCACTATGGGGCATAATATTGTGTGCAGGGGCCACTATGGGGCAGGGATGCAGGGGGGATTGAAGGTGGTTGGGGGGGCCATGTCAAAAGTTGGCCATGGGCCCCGCCAATCCTAGTTATGCCACTGGTGTTATCTAAGTAGTCAAAATTCTTAAATAACAACTAGATCTAATGCTGGAAATTGCCAGTATATGCATTATCCATTCGCCTGATCTAATATTATCACCTGCATATACATTAAATATCGGGAAAGTGTATTTCCACTCCACTCCTTTGGACCCCTCCAGAGCACTCTTTACAGGTATCTTCTCCCTACCCCCTTTCCTCACAAAGCCCCTGCCAGCATATCTACCCCTGTTACCTAGTGTTTCCCCTTTTTCACCAAGAGAGCTCCTTATAACTTATCCATCATCCAGACAGAGTCTTTGTCACTTGGTGTTCTTTCCTCTCCTTTCTTATGAAAGCCCTGACTTTTAGGTCCACCTTGTCCCCATCCTAAATTTACAAATATAATAAATGAACATTATCATTTTTGTCCTTTAAGTAGGATAACCAGCAAGAAACCCCTTTGCCATGAACAGCACACATTATTAAAAGTGCCAGTGGAGATTTCACTATCATTAATAATGCCATCCAGAGTTCCTCTACTCAAATAAATTATGGTTCATGCATGGACCACCCTACAGGTCTGTAATTTTTCCTTTTTATTAGACAAACATTTTGCACAAATAACTATATTCTCATATATAATTAATTCCCACCCTCCCCTCTTTATTCACCATTTACCCTACACTGGTTTTCACACCCTCAACATTAAACGTTTTATAATATAATACTTTGTGATCTTTAACCATCATAACAGAGTACACCAAGTATTTTTATCCAGGGAATTATCTGTTAACCAATTTCTAATTATCAGTCTAGCCAGAAACTCTTTCCTCCTGATTAAAGATAATAAAGACATCAGCCAATAATACCAGATTTGTGGAAAAGGGAAGCAGATTTCTAGCCTAGAACTGGTTTCTTCAATTATCGATTTCCAAAACACATTAATTTGACAGCACTTCCACAGTATATGAATATAATCTGAACATCTCAGGGAGGAATCATTATTCCATTTCCCTTTCTTAGGCAAGAAGGTGGGGGTATAATGCAATCTTTGGATGAGATTAAATTTAACTAATCATGGTTGAAGATAACCAAAGCACTGCTAACACTACAATAAATCTGCTTCCAGTTCTCTTCTCCAATTATTCTTAGGTCTATATTAAATTTCTCTAATTTTAACTCACTTGTGACCAACATCTACACTTTCTACATCGGTAAGTAATGGCCCTTATTCAGATGCAACTGACTTTCTAGGACTTTCAATGGATCTTAACCATCATAGAGCTTGGGTTAGCGCCTGGTGTTGGTGACATTACTGGGATTGTGTGAGCTCTTTTGCTCTTTCCCAGACTAGGCTAAGAATCTCTCCCTAAGAAATGTAACTGGGTCTATTACTAGTCTTGAATTGTCCCACCTCAACTCTTCAAGGTCAATCTATATATGTTTTAATAACTTGATCTCCTTTTCTAGAAATTTGACTTTTTGCTTTTACTGTATTGTCTTCCAGTTCACTAACCCTTTTTCCGTTTCCATATTTCTCTTAATAATCCTCTGCATATCATCTCCGATTATTGTAGTTTGCTAAAACACTTCATTTATGGATGGCTTAAAAAAATCTCATCCACAGATGGTGATAAGCTTGACTGTTTTCATAAATGAATTGTTGTACAAGTGAAAATAAGAAACTTTGTAATATATCTTTATTGAAGAAATATGTTTTCTTCTTCACTTTTCATTTCATAGATATGGAGCCTGAAAGTCAAATGTTTCAAAACACAGTTGTGTATATATAGTTAAATATATATATATAGCTCCCACATCTGACTGTGTTTTCAATTGGCTATACCTGTGGCTGTATCATACCTAGAACTGTGATCCTAGTGGCATATAAAAGCTGAATTACTTTAACCATTTTAGGTCATACGCAGCTCTTGGTACAGGTGTTTGAAGTGCTCACTTCCCTCCAGCCTCAGTCTCTTTTCTCAGACATCTTTTCTCAGGAGGGGGAGCAGCAGTGGGGAGTTGACAGATATAGTTAATTAAACAATTTATTAATGCCATGACATAGACGATTAAGAGGGCTTGGGTCGTGGTGTTATTAATGATTAAGTTGCATGTTATTGCAATTTTTGATAGCTTTTAGATTTTGATTGCATAATAACTGTTTGTGGTGAGTAGTATTTCTTTTTAACACACTTGTGTAATATTACAAAGTATTGCATTAGATTAAACAGAATAACACTCGGGAGATGGACATTCACTTTAACCCCTTTTTGCTTAACAACATGCTATTACATAATGTAAGTCATTGATCACATTGGAGACAATGCAGTGGGTTCAGGAGCTGAGCCTGTTCCATGTGCTAGCTGCAATTAAAAAAATAGTGATTAAGGCCAATTAATCACAAAAGCAATTATGACTGCAGCATAGATTGCTTGGATGCTGCTATCTTGCAACCCCTTGGTGCTCTTTAGAAATATTTTTATTATTTCACAAATGTTTGTACACCACTTTCCAAATGATTATGCAAATACAAATTAAATGTCATAAAGATTACATTTTTTGTTTTTGGTATTGTGTCTCAGGGCTTCTTTGGATAACTGAAATCAATCTCAAATACCTCTGATAATTAGTTTGCCAACTGAGCCCAATTAAAGGAAACCCACTTATGGTCGGGGCCCACGTGGCTTCTAGTGAATCCCATCCACACATTGCAATAAAATAAGCGCACTAATACATTCATTTAGCCCTAAACTTAACACATTCACAAAGGGTTAAAGGAGAAAATGCATCTCACAGTTTGTTATGCAATTTCTCCTGAGCACAGAGATAACCCACATGTGGGTGTAAACTGATGTTTGGGCATATGGCAGTGCTCATAAGAGAAGAAGAGCCACTGGATGTTTGAAAAGCAGATTTTGCTGGAATAGTTTTCTGGTGCCATGTCTCATTTGCAGAGCCCCTAGAGTACTAATACAATGGAAACCTCCCAAAAAGTGCACCCGTTTTGGAAACTACACAACTCACACAATTTATCAAGGGATATAGTGAGCATTTTGTCCTAAATCTTTTCACAGATTTTATTAACATTAGGATGTGTAAATGAAAAATTACTAAAATTTCACTTTATCCCCAGTTTTTATTTTCACAAGGGGTTAAAGGAGAAAAAGCCCCCACAGTTTGTTAAACAATTGCTCATGAATGTGGCAATACCCCATATGTGATCATAATCTACTGTATGTGTACATGGAGGGGCTTGGAATGGAAAGAGCGCTATTTGGCTCTTGGAGGGCAGATTTTGCTGGAATAGTTTTCAGGTGCCATGTAAATTTTGTGAAGCCTCTTGCATAACAATACAATGGAAACTGCCAAAAGTGACCCTGTTTTAGAAACTACACCCCTCACAGAACATATTAAGGAATATAGTGAGCAGTTTGACCCTATAGCAGTTTCACAGATTTTATTAACATTGGAACGTGAAAATGAAAAATTACTTTTTTTCCAATAAACCCTTAATTTTTTTCCCAATTTTTTTATTTTATTTTCACAAGAGGATAAAAGAGAAAAAGCTCCCCAACATTTGTTACACAATTTCTCCAGAACATGGTAATACTCCATATGTGGTCATAATCTGCTGTATGGGTACATGGTGGGGCTCGAAATGAAAAGAGCGCTATTTGGGTTTTGGAAAGCAGATGTTGTTGGAATAGTTTTCAGGTGCCATGTCACATTAGCAGAGCCCCCTAGAGTATCAATACAATGGAAACCCCCAAAAGTGACCCCATTTAAGAAACTACACCCGTCAAGGAATTTATCGGGGGATATTATAATTTTGAGTCCAAAAGTGCTTTCCGAAAATGAATGTACAAAGTGAAAATTTAAATTTTTAAAGAAATATTCCATTTCGGTGTCAATATGTTGCACCCACTTTGTGTCATGAGAGACATACACTCCTAAAACTATTAAATGGCCTATCCCAGGTAGAAAGAAGTTGTATATGTGGGTGTAAACTACTACTTAGGCACACGGCAGGGCTCAGAAGGGAAAGAGTAGTGTGCTTCTTAGCTTTTGGAGTACAGATTTAGTGGGATTTCCTGGAAGCCATGTTGTTTTTGCAGAGCATTGGTGATGCCAATAAATTGAAATTCCCCAAGAAGTGACCCCATATTGTAGGAGCAATTTTAGAGTCTTACAAATGTGACATGGTGTCCAAAAACCAACAGTCTAAATCCGCTGTCCAAAAGCACATAGCGCTCCTTCTTATCTCCAACCTCCTGTGTGCGCAAGTGGCAGTTTATGCCCACATGAATGACACTGGTGTACACCAGATAACATACTTAACAATGTAATATGTGGGTATAAACTGCTGTTTTGGCACAGCCTGGCACAGAAGGAAAGGAGTGCTATTTTGGCTTTTGGAGCATTTTAATTTTTTTGGACATCATGCGACTTTTGCAGAACCCCTGAATTGGAAGTAAAGTGGAATCTGCAGACATGTGATCCCATTTTGGAAACTACACTCCTCAAGGGATTTACCAAGTGGGGTACTGAGCATTTTTAACCCTTGAGCGATGCATTAATTTAATTTGCAGAAAGGAATATGCAGCTGATAATGAAAAGTGAAAATTTAATTTTTTTTCATAGATATACCATTTTAGTGCCTGATATGTTATGCCCAGCCTTTGTCATCAAAGACACACACTCCAAAAAGTGTTAAATGGGTATTCCGGGTACAACCGCTTTTGGAACACAACATATTACGCACTGAAATGACGTATTCCTGGTAAAATTGTCATTTTCACCTTTCATCATCAGGTGCATATTCATTTCTGGAAAATTAATTAATTCAACACTTAGGGGTTAAAAATGCTCACTGTAAATTCCTTCAGGGTTGTAGTTTCTAAAATGCAGTCACTTGTCAGGGGATTCTACTTTCCTGGCATTTCAGGGTACTGCAAAAGTGTAATAGCATCCACAAACCGAACTGTCTAAATCTGTGCTCCAGGAACCAAAATGGCACTCCTTCCCTTCTATGACCAGCTTTGCCAAAACAGCAGTTTATTCCCACATTTGACAATGAGTATGTTATCCAGAGTACACCAGTGTCATACATGTGGGCATAAACTGCAGTTTGGGCACACAGGAGAGCATAGTAGGAAAGGAGCGCTATGTGCCTTTTGCAGTGCAGATTTAGATGTTTGGTATTTGGACACCATGTCATATTTGTAGAGCCTCTAAAGTACCAGAAAAGTGGAATCCCCTAGGGAGTGACCCCGTTAAAAAAACTGCACCCCTCAAAGTACTTATCAAGTGGTGTAGTGGGAATTAGTATCCCAGGCATGACTGCACAGTGGATGGTGAAGAGTGAAAATGTAAGCTGTGCGGAGAACATTGAGAACACCAAATTCCCCACTAGCTTTATTTAGTCCTAAAGTTTAGAAAGACGCAGAGGCTGACTTCCTCT
Source organism: Leptodactylus fuscus (assembly GCF_031893055.1). NCBI lineage: Eukaryota > Metazoa > Chordata > Amphibia > Anura > Leptodactylidae > Leptodactylus > Leptodactylus fuscus. Next base: position 147,661,410 of record NC_134268.1, on the reverse strand, counting down.
TATAATGGCAGGTTCAACCAGGTTTGTGGCTCTGGCAGACCCAAAGTCACTAATCAGACCCTGGGCTGATGAAAATACATATCAGCACACGCTGCAGGGGGCCAATGAGGGATAGTATAATGCTTAATCCTTTAGATGCTGCGGTCATATTTGACCGCAGCATCTAAGGGGTTAAACCTATGCTTGGAGTTTAGCTCGGCTCAGGCTTCGGAGCATAATAGTACATCAGGTTGATTTAAGGCATTAATGGCTGTAACATACTATACTGCCCAATGTTGCCAAGGGGTTAAACAAATAGAGGGCACAAAGAGTTCTCTTTAGGCTAAGGCTGAGTTTTTGCTATATTTTTCTCTGCTTTTCTTCCTTCCTGTATTAAATCTATAGGAAATATGCTTGCCATTCTGCAGCTAAAAACAAGCTGCGTTTTTCAAAAAGGCAGCTTTTCTGCAGCTCTTTATTTCCACAATGTATAGATGAGATTAACCAAATTAACCAAAATCTCATTTAATTTGCTAGTACTGTAAAACACATCGTTTTTAAACGCTGCATTTCCACAGCAGCCAAATACGCTGTGTTTATGCCAAATGGGTCCTCAGCCTTAGCAGATTCCCACTGGTTTCAGACAGGAATATTATCAAAGATGTAAAAACGATTATTTCAATCCATAGACCAGCAGGTTGGCTAAATGATTTCCATGACTGTGCATAAGCTATGATAATTACCAAAATTACAAACTACACTTCATTGCAAAATATGTATGTGTACCAGGAAGCTACTGCTATTTAAGAAAAAACATCTTATATCCCCAAAACGTTTTTTTCTCTTTAGGGAAAGATTAGATATTTGACTGGACTGTATAAAATGACAGTGACACTTCTAAAAATATAAAACTAAAAAACTGATTTTAGTGACATATTCCCATTCCCATCCCCATCTAAGCCTTCTAAATACGTTATAGTACATTCACCACAAAGCAAAGTATTACACAAAGGTGTTCAGTCAGCCTGTGGTTTTATAGAGAAGAACACTGGGGACTAATACAGTTGTAACACGGTCTAGTGGAGGGATGTTACTGGTGCATTGTAAGTCATTACAGGCTGCGGCACGGGGAGTCTGATGCTACATACAGGGAGGAGGGAAGGACAGAGCTAATATGCTAGGCACAGAATAGTATATGATGACAGCACTGACTGTGTACATTTATATAGGAAGACTCCAGAGACACCCATGACTTATCCAATAAAAGAAAATGTGTTCCCCTTGGCCAAGCTACATATAATCAATAGATTTCATTAAGGGTCAGCATGCTGGCTCATGTTTTAACACTGCTTTAGAGCACTGTGAACAGGAATTTACATCATCTACATGCAGTTTTTATATTCTCTCTTTACTTAGATAAGGGCAATTCTTTAGAAATGCAGACAGAAAAAAAAAATTCTTTCTTTTTGTAGCACTTATAGGCATATATATGGTACCAAAATAAAGCTTGTATAATATAATGTTTAATGGATTCTTTAGAAAGAGGGGCAAAATATGGAGAAAAAGGCAAATTTCCTTCTTTTTTCCATCTGTGTAGTGTTGGAGGTTTAACCATTAAAATGATACTACAACATAATCCTCTCCAAACCATCTGCTTTTGTATCAGAAACAAAAAAATGAACCATGTCATATTTTTGTCTGTTTTCATGGATTCCTACATACACCCAAATGTATCAGGGACATGTGAAACAGATACCCCTTGAGAGCAAAATGGCTGTGAAAAATGGCTGTTTTCACCATTGCTCATGTGATATATAGGTTAAGGCTAAAGTCCCAAGTTGTGGAAAAGCTGATTTTTTTTGTTCCAGATCTTGCTGTGGTTTTTGAGCCAAAGCTAGCAGTGGATTTAACAGAAGGGAGCAGTGTAAGTGTTCACTTTTTATTTCCGATTACTTTTCAAGCCACTTGAAACATAAACGAACAGCTTTACTGCAATGCGGGGCTTTAGCCTAAAGATTTTTTTGGGAGACTATAAAATTTATAACATATCTTAGGATATGTTATCAGTACCGATCAGCTATTTGAAGAGGCCATGGAGCTTGGGCATACACTACATCCTCTTACCAGGCCTCTCAATATCCATTGATCACATGACCATGCTGAAGCTCAATCCCATTCAAATGAGTGAGTTCATGCTAAAGTATCAAGCAGACCCACTATATAACTCATATGACCTCGTCTGTGGATAAGTTAACAAGACTAGAGATTAGTCTAGAGATAAGACACTGTTCGATCGAATAGATGTTCGATCAAATATCAGGCCGTTCAAGGTATTCGATTCCAATCGAATACCACGAGGCAAACGCACTAAAAATTCATATCCCCTCCCACCTTCCCTGGCGTTTTTTTGCACCAATAACTGAGCAGGGGCGGTGGGACAGGAACTACGACAACAGAGGCATCGAAAAAAAATCGGAAAAAGTAATTGGCTGGCTAAATTAGGTGACCTCCAATTTATACGAATAGTGGATTTAACATTCGGTTAATTTGAGACTGTGAACTATGTGACTGTGAGACAGGGATAGATCTACAGGCAGGGTTAGCTAGGGATTACCTTTATTTAGGAGGGAATGTTACTCACCCAGCTCTTTGGGGCTCTATCTGGTCGGGATCCCTGTCAGCTTGCGATATGCGTGAGCTGACTTTTTCCATAGGAATGCATTGACCAGCGTTGATTGGCCGAATGCCATACAGAGTACAGCACTCGGCCAATCAACGCTGGTTCTGCTGGAGGCTTGTCTGTGAGGAGGCGGAGTCTAATATCGGACCAGAATGCAGACTGCTGTGGACCGATCTTAGAGTCCGCCTCCTCCGGCAGAACCAGCGTTGATTGGCGCTGAACCCTGCTGCAAACTCAGCTTTGCTGCATCGGAGATGCGCTGAACCCTGCTGCACACTCAGCTCTGCTGCATCAGAGATGTGCTGAACGCTGCTGCACACTCAGCTCTGCTGCATCAGAGATGTAGCAGGGCTGAGTGTGTGCTGAACCCTGCTGCACACTCAGCTCTACTGCATCAGAGATGCGCTGAACTCTGCTGTACACTCAGCTCTGCTGCATAGAGATGGGCTGAACCCTGCTGCACACTCAGTCTGCTGCATCAGAGATGCGCTGAACCCTGCTGCACACTCAGCTCTGCTGCATAGAGATGCGTTGAACCCTGCTGCACACTCAGCTCTGCTGCATCAGAGATGCGCTGAACTCTACTGCACACTCAGCTCTGCTGCATAGAAATGCGCCAAACCTGCTGCACACTCAGCTCTGCTGTATCAGAGATGCACTGAACCCTACTGCACTCTCAGCTCTGCTGCATAAGAGATGTAGCAGAGCTGAGTGTGCGCTGAACCCTGCTGCACTCTCAGCTCTGCTGCATCAGAGATGCGCTGAACCCTGCTGCACACTCAGCTCTGCTGCTTCAGAGATGTATCAGAGCTGAGTGTGCGCTGAACCTTGCTCTTCTAGAGACCTGCTCATACATTGTCAAAAGGCCAGTAGTGGTTGTTCAGAGTTTAAACAATATGTTGTTATAAATTCTAAGGTTACAAGTAAATGGTATTTTTTGAGTTGTATTCTTCAGGGAAGTTTGTAAAACTTGAATTTGGCTACTTGCCAGATTTTCTAGGCTCCTGAATGGAAAATCTGTTTAGTAATGTATTTTACTAGAGCCCTTATCACTGGATAAACAGGTTTGTTTAAAAGTGTGGAAAAGCTGAATGACAAACCCTGGGAAAATTATATACTGGCATCCATAAAGCCATTGCTCAGCTGTCCTAGAAACAGGTAGAATCAAATAGGTAATCCCATGGCTGGTTCCATCAGTAGATTCCACTTTTGTGGGTTGAACCTTTCTCAAAAATAGGGGCCCACAAAACCTCACCTTGCAACCATTGTGAATGGAGAGGTGGTCATTCATGCGCAGATCTCTCCATTTATTTCATATGAGAGTCCAGTGGATATGATAAATATCCATGATGGAAATATTCCTCTAATAAAACAAGTGAACATCATTACCAGCTTTCACCAGTTCCGTCAAGTCCAACTATTTACATCATTTAATAGGTGCTGCTCCACTGATCCCAGCACAATTGAACTTTTTCTCTAGCTCCCATCCCATCTAAGTTTTGTTCTTCTTGGTGCCTGATATACTATTTAGGTTCTATGCTGTCACAAGGGTGATGTCAGACAGGAGCTCTGAATCACTCCCTTCCCTCTGACACTGCCCTTCTGACATTAAAGAGGTAAAATAGCACATCAGGCATCAAAATTACCTGCGCTTGTTGCTTGGGGGTGAGAGAAAAAATTCCAACTGGACTCAGTTGAGTAATGTCTATTAAAGAGGACCTTTTATGTTCTTGGGCACATGTGGTTTTATATACCACTAGAAAGCTGACAGTGTGCTTAATTCAGCGTATTTGTCAGCTTTCCCATTATGTGCTTCGGGGCTGGAGATATTGGTGCTGTTATAACAGCACCAATGTCTGCCCAATGTCAGAAGGGTGTTCCTGACAGTCTAGCTGGGCTGTGAGGAACGCCCCCCCCCCCCCCTTCCCCTGACATTACTCCGCCATAGCTCCGTACTGTCAATATGCCAATATCTCAAGCCCTGGGGCACATAATGGGAAAGATGACAGTGAGCAGAATTCATCGCTCTGTCGGATTTTTAACATGTGCCTGAGGATGTGAAAGGTCCTCTTTAACAGATGCTAAAAACTGAAGTTGGTGGAGGTGGTAAAAGGTCCTCTTTAACAGCTTACTGCTGTGTTTTGAGGAATTGTTGTTTATTACTTTTCCTTCATAACAAAAAAATTACAGACAAGAACCAACGAGGATGTATAATGTAAATTATCATGTAATTCTTTTAATCCAGAAACTGACAATCTACAAAATCTGACACCTGTTTCCAGCAACAGGTGTCATCATTTTCTATGGCCATCTGATAATTCAGAATACCTGGGAATGTACTACCTTTAAGAGAATTTTAATATACATAAAGAGACTAGATTGTAAAAGACACTGCCAAGGGAATAATGTAAATTAATTCAATAGGGATTATGTATCAACATTGTTATTTGCATGACACATTTGTTTTTGTTGCGTGCTTTGCTGCCAGGTATATGGGTTTGGCTTTGTTCCTACATCTTCTTCTGCATTCCAATGATACACCTGCTGCCAGCTGGTGACTACTCCGGAAGCCCTGACCAGAAAACACCATACAACCTTTGGTTGCAGGGGTTCTAAGATAAACAACAGGAAAATTCATTAAATTATACACCTCAATTTAGCCAACCATGAGAGTAATTGAGATTTAAAGGTTTTCCTACCTAAATACACATATCCCCTAAGCACAGGTGGTCCAACTGCAGGGACCCCTACTATTCACAAGAACGGGGCTCTGAAAGTGACTATGAATGCTTCAGGTGAAAATATCTGCATATACAGTTAGGTCCATACTGTATATATTTGGACACTGACACAAATTTAGGGGTTTATTTTACCTGTTTACTGAAACATATTCAAATTATCCTATTAATATTATAAATGTGAAAGTTTGTGTGTTTGTATGTTTTTGAGTTTGTATGTTTGTTCCGAACGGGTAGGTGGTGGTGGGGAGAAGGGGTAGATGTAGGAGGTGACTGTAATCTCTAAAAGGGGGAAGGGGGCCGGGGGCGCGGGTGGGGGGAAAGGGGAGGACCGGAGGTGCAACATCGGGGCTGTGGGGTCCCGGCCCACGATGCTATGGGAGGGGCCCGCGCCGGCAGCGAGTAAAGGGCCGTGGGGGGCCTCGGGCCGCACTGCAGGTGGTTCGCGCAAGGGTGACAGCGTACTAAGTCGCGGGTTATAGCTAGTAGTTATATAATGGGCATGGACATCAAGTCCAGACTTTCAGCTTTCATTTGAGGTACACACATTAAAAGTGGATGGTGGGTTTAGGCGTTTCAGTTCCATAACATGTGCCTCCACTGATTTTTAAGGAACCAAAAGTAATTGGACAATTGACTCCTGGGCTGTTTCATGGGTAGGAGGGGGCATTTCCTTCGTTATTTCATTCTCAATTAAGTAGATAAAAGGCCTTGAGTTAATCTGAGGTGTGGTACTTGCATTTGGAAGATTTTGCAGTGAAGAACACATGCGGTCAAAGGAGCTCTCCACGCAGGTGAAACAAGCCTTAAGCTGCGAAAACAGAAAAAATCCATCCAAGACATTGCTACAATATTAGAAGCGGCAAAATCTACAGTTTGGTACATCCTGAGAAAGAAGGAAAGCACTGGTGAACTCATCAATACAAAAACATCTGGACGCCCATGGAAGACAACAGTGATGGATGATTGCAGAATAATATCCATGGCATATCCATAGCCAACAAGTGAACAACACTCTCTAGGATGTAGGCGTATCAATATCCAAATCTACCATAAAGAGAAGGCTGTATGAAAGTAAATACAGACGGTTCACTGCACAATGCAAGCCACTCCCAGGCCTCAAGAATATAAAGACTAGATTGGACTTTGCTAAAAATAAAAAATTCTAAAAAAGCAAGCACAGTTCTGGAAGAACATTCTTTGGACAGATGAATCCAAGATCAACCTCTACCAGAATGATGGAAGAAAAAAAGTAAGGCGAACGTGTGATACAGCTCCTGACCCAAAGCATAGCACATCATCTGCAAAACACGGCGTAGGCAGTGTGATGATTTGGGCAAGCATGCCTGCTGGTGGCACTGGGTCACTAGTGTTTATTGATGAGGTGACACAGGACAGAAGCGGCCGGATGAATTCTGAGGTGTTCAGAGACATTTTGTGCGCTCAAATCCAGACAAACTGATCAGTGTTTCATAATACAGATGGATAATAACCCAAAACATAAAGCCAAAGCAACCCAGAAGTTTATTAAAGCAAAGAAGTGGAATATTCTTGAATGGCCAAGTCAGTCACCTGATCTCACCCCCAATTCAGCAGCATTTCACTTGTTAAAGACTAAACTTTAGACAGAAAGGGCACAAACAAACAGCAACTGAAAACTGGTGCAGTAAAGGCCTGGCCGAGCATTACAAAGGGGGAAACACAGCGGCGTCTGGTGATGTCCATGAGCTCAAGTCTTCAGGCAGTCATTGCCAACAAAAGGTTTTCAATCAAGTATTAGGGGGCGTTCACACTACCGTCTGTGTCCGACAGGTAGTGTCCGCTCCAAATCTGGCACGGACATTAGGAGCGGACACTAGCTGTGTCCGTGACACTTTTTATTCATTTAAATGGCGATCGGGTGCCTTCTTTTGCACTCCGTGCCCTTCCTTCACTGTCTGCTTGTAAAGATGTCCGACTTTTCAAGCGGACAGAAAAACCCGACATGTAGGGTTTTTCTGTCCGCTTGAAAAGTCGGACATCTTTACATGTGGACAGTGAAGGAAGGGCACGGAGTGCAAAAGAACGCACCCGATCGCCATTTAAATAAATGACAGGTGTCACGGACACAGCTAGTGTCCGCTCCTAATGTCCGTGCCAGATTTGGAGCGGACACTACCTGTCGGACACAGACGGTAGTGTGAACGCTCCCTTAGAAATTAATATTTTATTTACAATTACTTAATTTGTCTAATTACTTTTGAGCCGATGGAATGAAGGGATTGTGTTTAGCTACAGGCTTTAGTTCCTCACATTTTTATGCAACAATTGTGTTCAACCCACCAAATTAAAGCTGAAAGTCTGAACTTCACCTCAAGCAACGGAACAGCCTAGAAGAAGCTGGTGACAGAAGTTTTACAGCAGGGATGACAGGTGTGGTGACATGCAGGTGCCATTCCTGTTTCTAGAGTCTGACAGACTGGCACAGGTCAGTCACTCCTGCCATAGAGTTTATTTCAGTTCATACAGTGACTGGCTTAGCAGGTAGTGCCCTTTTAGGCAGCACAACAGGCAGCCAATACATATCATTTCCAGCAATTTGTCTGCCATGGCTCGTTGCACACTTGTAACGCCCTCCAGGTAGACTAACCATAGGGGTCACGGTGTGTACAATGTCAGCCCTGAAATAACGTTGTGTCACGACGGGATAATAACCCGAGGCACAGACGGAAGGAAGGCGCTGAGGTAAGGGCAGGGCGGGAGCCTCTCAGTGAAGTGGGAGGAGCCAGCGCTCCGGGAGGCGTGGCCTTTACTACTACGTCTGGAGCTGTGAGGAAACAGCGCTCGGCACAGTGGCCGGGACCTCAGTGAGCAGTCTGTCGGGGGATGCTGCTGCGCGACGAGGCGCCTGGACACCAGCCGGGGACTGTACTGCTAATAGCTCCCGTATACCAGGACATTATCACCGTGTGGCCACAGCTAGATAGTTAGCACTGCACATGGCTACCGGTGTCACAGCTCCACTAGTCCCTCAGCTCTTCTCCCATGCCCAGCGCTGCTGCATTTACTTACCTTGATCACAAGGTCTCCGTCGTCGTTACTGCTGGATCTTGGCTGGTCTGGAGAAGGATCGCAGAATGGGGGGCAACCTCGGCTGTCATCGCTCCATCCCCAAGGACCCATCCGACCTGTGTCAGAAGAACCGCAAGTTCAGCGCAGCGTGTAACTTCAGCAACATCCTGGTGAGTCAGGAGAGGCTCAACATCAACACGGCCACCGAGGAGGAGCTGATGACTCTGCCCGGGGTCACCAGGCAGGTGGCACAGAACATTGTGGAGTACCGAGAATACATTGGGGGGTTCAAGAAAGTGGAGGACTTGGCTCTTGTCAGTGGGGTGGGGGCTGCTAAACTGGAGCAGGTCAAGTTTGAGATTTGTGTTAGTAGTAAAAGTGGCTCTGCCCAGCACTCCCCCAACTCTCTAAGGAAGGACATGGAATATGGGCACCATAGTGGGCACCTGTCTGCCACCAGGATCAATATAAACACTGCAACAGCTGCCCAGCTGATGAACCTCAGAGGGTTAACTGAGGAGATGGCTCAGGATATTGTCAGCTATCGCACTCAGCACGGTCCATTGAAAAGCATTGAGGACTTGGTCAAGGTGGACTCTATCACCATATCATTTCTGGATAAAGTTAGGCATCAGGTCTATGTACAGAGGTCTAGGCCGCCATCCACACACACCAATGGAGGATTACACTTCATGGCCAAACCACATCCTAGTCCCACTTCTCTAAGCTTACAGAGTGAAGACCTTGACTTCCCACCCGGTGGGCCTACTCAACTCATATCTACCAGACCTGCTGTAGAAGTCTTTGGTGGGGTCAGGGAAGGGAAGCCTGTGCTCAGGTTAGCAACATGGAATCTACAAAACTGTAGCCTGGACAAGGCCAGCAATCCAGGGGTGAGGGAGGTAGTCTGCATGACCATTTTGGAGAACTGGTAAGTTGCTAAGAGTACATATATAGGTCATGTCGTAAGTCTCTGATGTCTAAGCTACCCCTCTGAGTTATGTAAATATCCTTACCTGACCCCGTTTTCAGAGGGATTATGGAAGGCATTTAACGTGTCGCTGTCATCTGTTGCATGTAAATATGTATAACGGGAATACTAGTTTTTATCATTTTTGGTGTTACTTTGTGTTTCCTATTACCATGGGTCCAAGTGCAGTATATGTGCTAAGTCATTGCCTATAGTTGCTTCTATCTAGTATAGACTAGGTACGTGTCCTACAGTGGCCTGTGATGTGTCTTCTACTAGTAGACAGTGATGACAGTTACAAAATCACTGTGAGCTTTTTATGTTCTTGTTGTGTAAGACTATAAGATGATCAGGATACAGCATGCCAGTCACTAGCAGGATATTATGGACATTTACATTGTATGGTTGGTATAATTGGCAGTCATTTTTGATGATACACAAGTGAAGGTATTGCAGCACTTCGGATGACTTTGAGCGAGTGAGCCACAATCCGTCACATTGGATGAGCAATACATTTTACCATTTGTTTGTTACATAGTAGTAAACAGTTTTATAGTCATATCCCTGTTTTACTTTTGATAGTCATTGGATCATATTAGAGACCTTAAATGGTCCAATATTAATTTAGTGGTATGACACTAAAGCATTGTGGCTATGGTATATAACACAGAGGCAAAATGAAAGATAAATATTCTATGCCCGGATTGTTTTGGCTTGCTGTATCCAGACAGATAGAGGAGTTTTGGATTGGAATAAGCATTTTGTGTGTGCCTAGATATGGTTTTTGCTTAGTCACTGAACGCATACTATTTTCTGTTAACTTCAGATCGGAAAACCTCAAGATTTATTTATACATCTTAAAAAGTATCTAATTCACATGGGCAAACTACTTGCACAAGGCTGGATTTGCATGTTGTGGTAGTGTATTATATATCCTGCACAGCAAAACCACACGCATTAGAAAGCGAACTGGTGTGATTTTGGCCATACTGTTTTTACAGGTGAAACATTGAAAAAAATGTGTATCACCTGTAAAAACCAGGCAACCATGATACATGTTGTATTGACACACATTAGTTGGTCACTACCACTTTGTGTGAACCCACACTAGCTACGCCTAGTTTCAGACTGGATCGCTGTAGATTCTCTAAAAAACAATATTTTGAGTGTCCAAGCTCCATATATACATAACATGAGAATCCTTTGGTATTTTGGTAGGTCATTCTGTCCCTGGCTACCTCTTTGTAATGTTAGCTGATCTCTTATAAGGGTAACATATTCACAAGTTCGCTGTTAAATCCATCATAAAAGGAAGAGTATACATTTGGTAACAAATATTGCTGTCTCTTTGCTGATTTAAGGTCTGTCCTCTCTATTATGGTGGAGGCCTACCCAATTAATAAATATTCATACTTGACAAAATTGAGCATATATATTTAAAGGAAATAACTGTCGGCTGAATAATGTCCCAACGGACATATATCTCATGTATATGGTCACAAACAGATATAGAGCTAGTCTAGAAGGGGAAAAAAGGGCAAGTAAGAAGTAACCCCATACCAAAATATAATACTGGTCTCTGCCATGATCACCATTAGTAGTATAAAGTTCGCCAATGCGTGCCACATGTCTTTTACAGAACACAGAAGGATAAGGCACTTAATGATGGCGAAGTCCAGGAATAATGCACAGCGTTGTGTCACACTACAGTGGTCCCTTGACGTTCGCGGGGGATAAGTTCCAAGGCCGCCCGCGAAAGTCAAATTTCCGCGAAGTGGAGATGCGGTGTTTAATCTTATGTTAGGGAATGTCCTGCAATACTGTTCATATCCAAAATAGTCTACGTACAGTACAGTATATGAAATGATATGGGTACTCACCATTGAAGAAGATACACAAAACTTTTCTGATGATATTGATGAGCGGCCGTGGGAAAACCCGTGGTGTTCAAAAAAACAACAGAGTATCCTTCCATTAATATTAAAACCCGTGGTATAGCCCTTCCGCGAAGGTCGGACCCGCAAACGTCAAGGGACCACTGTATAGCCATCATGCACACACTACTGTTACAGTATATGTATCACTCACTTGTACTCACAGCTTAGAAAGTACTACCCAAGGATAGTGACCTGTACAAAAAGATTTGATGTTACAGCCCGCGATTAATGCACATGTGATATTACAGGATAGGGAATATATACCAGATGATACTGCAGTAAAATAAGACATGTTGCCTGCTCCACATCATACCTGCTGTCAGTTTCTCTGTTCCACCCATAGTCATTGCTAACTGTATCCTACTTATGAATGGAGGTGAGCCCACTCAATTGATGTGCCCCTTAAGATTGCCTAGTCTGCTACTGATGTACTGTGATATAACTTTCGTGCAAATGAGAGAATTTCTGATGAGTAATACCTAATAATAATAATACATTTTATTTATATAGCGCCAACATATTCCGCAGCACTGTACAATATGTAGGGTTCTAATACAGACAAAAAGATACATTACAAAGAAACTCATTTCACACAATGGGACTGAGGGCCTAAGAGACCTGATCATTTTAATTATTCTACAAAGCTGTAATGTAAAGCAGGCTGTACTCGTGAAATGTAGGAGACTTGACTTCACTAAAGATAAATGATTATTTTACAATTATTTGTAACCATTAAGTTATCATGGATATGCATAATATATTGTTTGTTGATTGTGCATTTTCCAAAATCACTTATCTGGGAGTGCAATATTAGACCTGCAACCTGTGAATGACCTGAAATTTAACACGCAGATCTAATTCAGTAAATAAAGCAGAATGTCACCGAGCTGCTAGTCTGCCTCTACTTGATGTAGATTCTGAAGGTCTGATGTCTGCAGATATATAAAGACAGGCTGCAATAACTTCAGGCCATATAGAATTCATTATACATCACCATAACATTGTCTACAGCATTGGGCAGCATTTGGGTGGATGACACAGTTTGTCTGCTGCTAGTAATAGGAAAATAAGTCGATTTCTCTTAAACTTCACTGTAATAACATTTTTACTTAGGCTAAGGCCCCATGTAGCAGAAACGCCACATTTTTTGGCTGATGTAGAAACGTAGTAGAAAAAAAAATTGGTCTGTTTTCCAGTACCAGCAAACAGGACCACTTTAACTATAGGGCCAATAAAGCAGCCGTATTGGGCCCTATTGTTGCGGGGGCTTACTCAGCTGCCCCAGATTGAGCGGGATAGTCCCTCATTTCTGGCGCTCTCTCACTGTTCTGAGCGGTAGGCAGTGATTTGAACTCTATCTGTGTCCTTATGCTGTGAATCTCTACGTGAGTTACTTGGGATCATACAATGCTTTTAAGCCTTTTTGGCTGTCATATGACCTCTGCTGTTGATCACCATCACTGGCCAACTTTCTCTAATTCATATTTCTGTTGTATATTCCTGGAGTAAAGTCAAATGCTTATTGGATTAATTAAAATGACTTCTGATTGATAACATTACAATGATAAGAGAAGAACTAGGTAAAATACAGATGGACGTGCAAGTTTTGCCAACTCTAAATACTGTAGCATTGACAGATCCTTGATGCAGGTTAAAATCAGATGAACTATACAGTGGACATAATGAGTTATCTTCCTGTAGCTTCAAATAGTATATGGAAAAGCTCCTTAAAGTGGAGTCTAAGTTAGAATTAACCCCCCCTGATCAGTGAGGTCCAACTGTTGTGTTAAGGGGCTACAGTACAGTACTCAACACAGACTTGGCAATAATTACAAAACACCCATTGCACATCACGTATTGATTATGCCATTCACCGTATGGGATAAATATTTTAAAGAGATACTATCATTAGAATCCCTTTTTCTACAAACACCACATCAGAATAGTCTTTAGAAAGGTATCATTACGAAGTACAGTTGGTCCCATAAAAGTTAAGCCTTCACACGACTCGGTGAATGGAAACGTGAAAAACAGTTATGTCATTTGAAAGGCGGGGAGATGAAAACTGAAAAATGGCTTTAGCGGGAAGGGGTTAAAGGACATGGAAATCTTATGATATTGTGATAAATCCTTAATTAGTAGAGACTTGCGTTTTACACATCTCTATGTTAAGTTGATGGTTCTCTTATTGATATCACTCTAACTGTAACAAGTCTTCAACTTCCATCATGAAAATCTTTACATGAAGCTGTGAATGAACAATGCGGTAGTTATTGATGGGGTATGTATCAATGAGACCCCAACCCCAACATATCATAGGTGTTCGAAGGTGTATATACAGTAATGGTCTTTGGTGCATGAATGAATTTAGGCATCAATAAAAGAACGCATTTTACAATTTCAGTGAAAATAAAGCATCACTTTTTGACAACTTTTGCTGATCTAGTAATGCTAGAATGAAAGTAATGAAGCAATAATCTTATAGCCAGTGTATGTGTAGCAGCCATGCTATTGAGTTATGACAGACCCTAATTGGATGGTCAGTGACTGACAGTCTCTCTGTTTGAAATCTGTGGAATCAGAGGACAGAACAATGGCGAGCCTTGTTTGCATGCAGAGGAGTAGAAAAGCGTTCTACAATCTGCAAGGCTGCTCAGGAGCCCTTTGAGGATAGTTCAGCGCTTTTAGAGATGTGAATTAAATGGGTAATAAAAATTCTTGACTATTAAAAATATTGACGCTCCTTAATGAGTTATTCCAGGAGACCCATAAGATTCTAGTCACTGTTTCAACGTTGCTTGCTGATAATACTAATCTAAAAAAAAGTTATAGTCTGCAAATCTGCCCAGCAGCAGGCCAAGTCAGTGTAATGTTGGGGTGTGGAGAGCTTGACTCCGTTCCAATAGCTCTCCACCCCCTTGACCTGAAACAGCCTGTTAATATATGGAATAAAAGTTAATTTTTGGAGGAGGGAGGCAGCACCCAGGCATTATAAGGACACTGTTGGACAACACATAAGATGGGTTCACACGATGTCTTTTGGCACGTAATGTGGCACGTAGACGCCGCGGGAGCTTTTGCGGGCCGTATACGCTCCCATTGTTTTCAATGGTAGCCGGTACTGTATACGCGGCGCTATTTACTTTAAAGTATTAAAGAGCTTTTCCTATCTTTATGATCTATGGTATGGATATGCTATAAATGTGTCATAGGTGGCAGAGGTTGGCCTGGCTGTGTCTGTAATTCCTGTAGCGCAGATCCCACTGATATGAGGCTCATAGAGATATCAGATGATGACTGCCTGCTGTCAGCACATTGGCTTGTACAGAGGGAAGTGCTACAGGAATGGAATATGGTGATTAATTGTATAGTCATGCAATTAATATGATGTCTATTTAACAAAGATTATTTTGTAGGTTTATTCCATGCAGGTTTATTTGCGTAGCTCAAAAAATATTTAATGTGCTCTAAAATGCTAAAAGATTTATTTAAAGCAAACAACTCTTTCCTGATTCACTGCAGTACAGATGAATATATTCTCTATTGTGTGGGTGAGGTTTATAGTACTGTCCATCTTGGATCTTTGTCATCTATGAAAAGAATGCTAGAACGGTAATGACATACATGAAAGTACTATCTGCTTTGTGGAACCAGAATAAGAAAATGAATATAATAAAGTCAAAGCTTTCAACCTTATCATAATTATGTCACTAAATTCAGTTATGATATATACATTCTCCTAATATTTTGTCATTATGGTACAGAAACCAAGTTTCCTACGTACATGCAGTGTAAAAATTAAGCCTACTACATAGTTACGGTACAAACAAACATTTTACATACATACAGTACCAGGACCAAATGTATTGTATAGGTATGGTACAAGGACTAAGCTTCTGCATAGATAGGGTATCAGAACCAAGCTAACTTCATAAATATGGTATCATGACCAAGCTGGTACATGCCCTAATATAACCAAGTTTACTATATATGTACAATAAATAAATCAGATTTTATGCATAGGTACAGGAAGAACTATGCACAAATACATGGTACTAGTGCAAAGGTTACTGCAAAGATTTGGTTCCAGAACCTCGCTTACTATATTGATATACTAACAGAATCAAGCTAATAAGATACATTACCAGAGCAAATCTTACAATGTATAATGTGGGGGAGGTAGCTCATAGCATCAATGGAGTGGAGACAACAAGTCAGAGACAGGGACACAAAACTATATGGGACAAAGCTGTATTTTTATTTCACAGCCAATAAAAAACGTGTTTGATATAAACAGTAATACAGTCACAGAGCTCAATATGAGAGACACCGTCCCTGCAAACAGGAGATCAGTTGGGGTCCCTTGTGTCGGATCTCCAGTCATTTCTTATTGATGTCCTATCCAGATGAACATCTGACCTCATTGTAGTTATTTCTGTAAAGCTGTGTGTCATCCAATATGATCACTATAGCAGTTGTGAAGGAGTGTTTATTCTTTCTAAGGAAGTGTCACGCTTTCTAAGACACAGGAATGGAAAATCTGTCTAGCTTTGTACCAGAAGGGGACTAGTTAGTGTATGACTACTAAACTTGCAGATTGGCTATACAAGAATTTTTGAAAGTTGGGAACATTTGAAGCATTTACGTGGAATACATGTCAATTAATCGAAAAATAACCAAACTGGGGATATGTGCCCACACAGCAGCAAGACTCTGCAAGATGACTGGTGGTAGGAGCCCCTGCAGTGTGATAGAGGAGATAAAGGACAGGGAGGAAGGGTACTGGTTGGCCTGACTCTTCAACTACAGTGTTGGCACCCAGGCAATTCTGTCAGATAATACTCATGTTCTTCCAGAAAATGAATGCAAGCACAAACTCTTTGGTATGAATATCTTTATTTATTTTGCTTGCAATGAAAAAACCCCCCAAAAGAGAATGAAAAAAAAGTCAAATCATTGATCATTTTACACAAAACTCCAAAAATGGGCCGGACAAAAGTATTGGCACCCTCAGCCTAATACTTGGTAGCACAACCTTTAGAGAAAATAACTGCGAACAACCGCTTCTGGTAACCATCAATGAGTTTCTTACAATGCTCTGCTGGAATTTTAGACCATTCTTCTTTGGCAAACTGCTCCAGGTCCCTGAGATTTGAAGGGGGCCTTCTCCAAACTGCCATTTTGAGATCTCTCCACAGGTGTTCTATGGGATTCAGGTCTGGACTCATTGCTGGCCACTTTAGAAGTCTCCAGTGCTTTCTCTCAAACCATTTTCTAGTGCTTTTTGAAGTGTGTTTTGGGTCATTGTCCTGCTGGAAGACCCATGACCTCTGAGGGAGACCCAGCTTTCTCACACTTGGCCCTACATTATGCTGCAAAATTTGTTGGTAGTCTTCAGACTTCATAATGCCATGCACACGGTCAAGCAGTCCAGTGCCAGAGGCAGCAAAGCAACCCCAAAACATCAGGGAACCTCCACCATGTTTGACTGTAGGGACCGTGTACTTTTCTTTGAAGGCCTCTTTTTTCCCCCCTGTAAACTCTATGTTGATGCCTTTTCCCAAAAAGCTCTACTTTTGTCTCATCTGACCAGAGAACATTCTTCCAAAACGTTTTTGGCTTTCTCAGGTAAGTTTTGGCAAACTCCAGCCTGTTTTTTTTTTATGTCTCTGGGTAAGAAGTGGGGTCTTCCTGGGTATCCTACCATACAGTCCCTTTTCAGTCAGACACCGACGGATAGTACTGGTTGACACTGCTGTACACTCGGACTGCAGGGCAGCTTGAACTTGTTTGGATGTAAGTCGAGGTTCTTTATCCACCATCCGCACAATCTTGCGTTGAAATCTCTCGTCAATTTTTCATTTCCGGCCACATCTAGGGAGGTTAGCCACAGTGCCATGGGCTTTAAACTTCTTGATGACACTACGCACGGTAGACACAGGAACATACAGGTCTTTGGAGATGGATTTGTAGCCTTGAGATTGCTCATGCTTCCTCACAATTTTGTTTCTCAAGTCCTCAGACAGTTCTTTGGTCTTCTTTCTTTTCTCCATTCTCAATGTGATACACACAAGGACGCAGGACAGAGGTTGAGTCAACTTTAATCCATTGCAACTGGCTGCAAGTGTGACTTAGTTATTGCCACCACCTGTTAGGTGCCTCAGGTAAGTAACAGGTGCTGTTAATTACACAAATTAGAGAAGCATCACATGATTTTTCAAACAGTGCCAATACTTTTGTCCACCCCCTTTTTTATGTTTGGTGTGGAATTATATCCAATTTGGCTTTTTGACAATTCTTTTTGTGGTTTTCCATTGAAGACAAATTAAATGAAGATAATATCAAAGAATTTGTGATTGCAATAATTTTCTTGAAGAAAATGAGTATTATCTGACAGAATGGCAGGGGTGCCAATACTTTTGGCCAACACTGTAGGTCTCATCTCAGCCATGTGTCTAGTTTATTAAAATATTCTACCCAGTACCCTGTTTTAAGAGCTCACTGGGGGATTTACCTTTTCACTTGTGGGCCACTTTGAGCCTGAGAAAAGGACATATTGTATGGAACAGCATCGAATATACGATTTTCTGAGCTGTAAAGCCTCATGGGAAGTGAGGGAAGGGAAGAATGGTAGACATCTCTGTATTGTAAACCCCCACTGCCTTAGAGAGAATTGCAGAATGTGTTTCTGATATAATGGGGCTGTTAGCAGCAGAAAAACTGTTGGGACACAACATATGAAGGCTTATACAGCCACAAAGATTGTCCAGCAAGACCCTGCACATATTTCAACTTTTGATGAAAACTCAGATAACCTCTAGAGATGAGCGAACACTAAAATGTTCGAGGTTCGAAATTCGATTCGAACAGCCGCTCACTGTTCGAGTGTTCGAATGGGTTTCGAACCCCATTATAGTCTATGGGGAACATAAACTCGTTAAGGGGGAAACCCAAATTCGTGTCTGGAGGGTCACCAAGTCCACTATGACACCCCAGGAAATGATACCAACACCCTGGAATGACACTGGGACAGCAGGGGAAGCATGTCTGGGGGCATAAAAGTCACTTTATTTCATGGAAATCCCTGTCAGTTTGCGATTTTCGCAAGCTAACTTTTCCCCATAGAAATGCATTGGCCAGTGCTGATTGGCCAGAGTACGGAACTCGACCAATCAGCGCTGGCTCTGCTGGAGGAGGCGGAGTCTAAGATCGCTCCACACCAGTCTCCATTCAGGTCCGACCTTAGACTCCGCCTCCTCCGGCAGAGCCAGCGCTGATTGGCCGAAGGCTGGCCAATGCATTCCTATGCGAATGCAGACTTAGCAGTGCTGAGTCAGTTTTGCTCAACTACACATCTGATGCACACTCGGCACTGCTACATCAGATGTAGCAATCTGATGTAGCAGAGCCGAGGGTGCACTAGAACCCCTGTGCAAACTCAGTTCACGCTAATAGAATGCATTGGCCAGCGCTGATTGGCCAATGCATTCTATTAGCCCGATGAAGTAGAGCTGAATGTGTGTGCTAAGCACACACATTCAGCACTGCTTCATCAAGCCAATACAATGCATTAGCCAGTGCTGATTGGCCAGAGTACGGAATTCGGCCAATCAGCGCTGGCTCTGCTGGAGGAGGCGGAGTCTAAGGTCGGACCTGAATGGAGACTGGTGTGGAGCGATCTTAGACTCCGCCTCCTCCAGCAGAGCCAGCGCTGATTGGCCGAATTCCGTACTCTGGCCAATCAGCACTGGCTAATGCATTGTATTGGCGTGATGAAGCAGTGCTGAATGTGTGTGCTTAGCACACACATTCAGCTCTACTTCATCGGGCTAATAGAATGCATTGGCCAGCGCTGATTGGCCAATGCATTCTATTAGCCCGATGAAGTAGAGCTGAATGTGTGTGCTAAGCACACACATTCAGCACTGCTTCATCAAGCCAATACAATGCATTAGCCAGTGCTGATTGGCCAGAGTACGGAATTCGGCCAATCAGCGCTGGCTCTGCTGGAGGAGGCGGAGTCTAAGGTCGGACCTGAATGGAGACTGGTGTGGAGCGATCTTAGACTCCGCCTCCTCCAGCAGAGCCAGCGCTGATTGGCCGAATTCCGTACTCTGGCCAATCAGCACTGGCTAATGCATTGTATTGGCGTGATGAAGCAGTGCTGAATGTGTGTGCTTAGCACACACATTCAGCTCTACTTCATCGGGCTAATAGAATGCATTGGCCAGCGCTGATTGGCCGAATTCCGTACTCTGGCCAATCAGTGCTGGCCAATGCATTCTATTAGCTTGATGAAGCAGAGTGTGCACAAGGGTTCAAGCGCACCCTCGGCTCTGATGTAGCAGAGCCGAGGCTGCACAAGGGTTCAAGCGCACCCTCGGCTCTGATGTAGGAGAGCCGAGGGTGCACTTGAACCCTTGTGCACCCTCAGCTCTGCTACATCAGAGCCGAGGGTGCGCTTGAACCCTTGTGCACACTCTGCTTCATCAAGCTAATAGAATGCATTGGCCAGCGCTGATTGGCCAATGTATTCTATTAGCCTGATGAAGTAGAGCTGAATGTGTGTGCTAAGCACACACATTCAGCTCTACTTCATCGGGCTAATAGAATGCATTGGCCAGCGCTGATTGGCCAGAGTACGGAACTCGACCAATCAGCGCTGGCTCTGCTGGAGGAGGCGGAGTCTAAGATCGCTCCACACCAGTCTCCATTCAGGTCCGACCTTAGACTCCGCCTCCTCCAGCAGAGCCAGCGCTGATTGGCCGAATTCCGTACTCTGGCCAATCAGCACTGGCTAATGCATTGTATTGGCGTGATGAAGCAGTGCTGAATGTGTGTGCTTAGCACACACATTCAGCTCTACTTCATCGGGCTAATAGAATGCATTGGCCAATCAGCGCTGGCCAATGCATTCTATTAGCGTGAACTGAGTTTGCACAGGGGTTCTAGTGCACCCTCGGCTCTGCTACATCAGATTGCTACATCTGATGTAGCAGTGCCGAGTGTGCATCAGATGTGTAGTTGAGCAAAACTGACTCAGCACTGCTAAGTCTCTGCATTCGCATAGGAATGCATTGGCCAGCCTTCGGCCAATCAGCGCTGGCTCTGCCGGAGGAGGCGGAGTCTAAGGTCGGACCTGAATGGAGACTGGTGTGGAGCGATCTTAGACTCCGCCTCCTCCAGCAGAGCCAGCGCTGATTGGTCGAGTTCCGTACTCTGGCCAATCAGCGCTGGCCAATGCATTCTATTAGCCCGATGAAGTAGAGCTGAATGTGTGTGCTTAGCACACACATTCAGCTCTACTTCATCAGGCTAATAGAATACATTGGCCAATCAGCGCTGGCCAATGCATTCTATTAGCTTGATGAAGCAGAGTGTGCACAAGGGTTCAAGCGCACCCTCGGCTCTGATGTAGCAGAGCTGAGGGTGCACAAGGGTTCAAGTGCACCCTCGGCTCTCCTACATCAGAGCCGAGGGTGCGCTTGAACCCTTGTGCAGCCTCGGCTCTGCTACATCAGAGCCGAGGGTGCGCTTGAACCCTTGTGCACACTCTGCTTCATCAAGCTAATAGAATGCATTGGCCAGCACTGATTGGCCAGAGTACGGAATTCGGCCAATCAGCGCTGGCCAATGCATCCCTATGGGAAAAAGTTTATCTCACAAAAATCACAATTACACACCCGATAGAGTCCCAAAAAGTTATTTTTAATAACATTCCCCCCTAAATAAAGGTTATCCCTAGCTATCCCTGCCTGTACAGCTATCCCTGTCTCATAGTCACAAAGTTCACATTCTCATATGACCCGGATTTGAAATCCACTATTCGTCTAAAATGGAGGTCACCTGATTTCGGCAGCCAATGACTTTTTCCAATTTTTTTCAATGCCCCCGGTGTCGTAGTTCCTGTCCCACCTCCCCTGCGCTGTTATTGGTGCAAAAAAGGCGCCAGGGAAGGTGGGAGGGGAATCGAATTTTGGCGCACTTTACCACGTGGTGTTCGATTCGATTCGAACATGGCGAACACCCTGATATCCGATCGAACATGTGTTCGATAGAACACTGTTCGCTCATCTCTAATAACCTCTAACCATCTATTATATACTTGTAATGTTTACTGTTGAGATTTAGAATAAACTGAAAAAAAGCAAAAATAAAATGCCAACAGTCAGAAATTGTAAATCTATTGCTGCTGAGTCAAATACAAGACCATGCTTCCTCCTTATATCAGAGCTCTGTTAACTCTCACTAGCATTTATGAAGCTAAGCAGAACAAAAGGAATGATAATGCAGAATAATATCAATCCCAAGAGTCATATTTTTGAAACTATCAGGATCATGAAAACCAGCAGGATTCTAATGGGATTTCACACGTTCAATTTGCAGCAAAAAAGGCCTGATTTTGTACAATGTATCCTAGAACAAACTCTCAAGGCACTACTTTAGATGTTGGCGTTCAGCATCAGTGATCATCAGCAGAAGAAAGCAATGATGAAAGATGTCGACTTTTTGCAAAGTAATAAGCAGGTCCATTGAAATCAATGTCTTAGACTAGGCTTGCGTGAGATTTCCTCCAATCAGTAATGGAGCAGATTACTATAATGATATATGTACTTTGTAAGGGGTAAGCATAAAGCTTACAGTCACCACAAGTTATCCCCTAGTCACAAGATAGTATATCTCTAATGAATGGAACAGCAGACCACAGATTATCTGCTATTCTGTGGATAGGAGATCATTTATGAATATGGAATGTTCCTTTATACATATATGTGTTTATACTGTGGAAAAATGTGGCGAAAATGCATTGCATTTTTTCCATAGTTCTTTTCATTGCATTTTCAAACAGTTTTCCTCTGTGGGCTTTCTGCCCCTATTATACCTATACAGAAAACGCCAGCATTACTGCAGGTATAATTGACGTGCAGTTTTTCCACTGCAGATTTTTTCTGCAACGTGTGGATGGGATTAGCCAGAATCCCATTCGCTTTGCAGGTACTGCCACAGTCGCCACAGTCAAAATGCGTATTCACAACATGGGGCCCCATCCTTCGTAAACAATTGTGATTGCATTGTACAGTCCATTTATTTCTTCTGGACATGAACTAACTCTTAGAAAGTGTCACTCCCCTCTCAAAAAAGGGGGGTATTAAAAATATATAATCTTTATTAATTAATAATATTTAAAGATAGGACAACAAAACATACAAACATAAAATAGAAGCCGATTGTCTGACACAGGGCAACCGGAAAAAATATTATTATATGTCAGTCTTCCATAGTCAAAATAGCGCAATCTCTCCCGTAGACAGAATCAACAGGAAGACTTGGGCAGTGAGCAATGAACAAAGTTCACGTGGGCTCTTTTTTTCCACAATATTCTGACTACCAGTAGGTAGGAGATAGTATAGAAAGCTTAGATGTGTATAGATTTGTAGGGTTCTCGTAGATTTTACTGCCACCCCTACCAGAATCTCACATATTCATGTCCATGTATAAGTATAAATTGGCAGGGTGCATTGTAAGTATTGCAGCCAACGCTACCACAATCACAAGCTAAACACCTAACTCCTTTCTAGAGTTGTATTGTAACCTGCCCTGTCATCAAATTTGCTCTTATTAGTTGATTATTAAATCTAGTGTGTGTGGTACCAGTCCCAAAGAAACCCAACCCAATGGACTACAATGACTACCGACCTGTAGCACTGACATCCCACCTGATGAAGGTCCTAGAGAGACTGGTCCTGACACACCTATGCCCCCTAGTGAGCTCCGCTCTGGACCCCCTCCAGTTTGCCTACCGGCCGGGCATTGGGGTAGATGACGCCATCATCCACTTTCTTCACAAAGCTCTATCTCACCTGGAGAAACCCGGGAACACTGTGAGAATAATGTTCTTTGATTTCTCCAGTGCGTTCAACACCATTCAGCCAGAG
Source organism: Leptodactylus fuscus (assembly GCF_031893055.1). Classification (NCBI taxonomy): domain Eukaryota; kingdom Metazoa; phylum Chordata; class Amphibia; order Anura; family Leptodactylidae; genus Leptodactylus; species Leptodactylus fuscus. The sequence goes on along the minus strand of NC_134268.1, from coordinate 147,638,119 downwards.
CTACTGAGGGAGAAGCTGAACCTTGGTGGAGTGGACCATCACCTGTCCAACTGGATCCTAGACTACCTGACAAACCGCCCTCAGTATGTGAGAGCCCGGGACTGTGTGTCTGACACTGTAGTACGGGGGCACCACAAGGTACAGTTCTTGCCCCATTTCTCTTCACACTGTACACTGCTGACTTTAGGCACAACTCCTCCAGCTGTTACTTACAGAAGTACTCTGATGACTCTGCTATAGTCGGCCTTATCACTGATGGCGACGATAGGGAATACAGAGACTTAAACCGGGATTTTGTTGAATGGTGCCAGCGGAACCAGCTCAAGATTAATTCTGGGAAGACCAAGACGATGGTGGTGGACTTTGGGAAACGGAGGAGTGCTCCGACCCCGGTGGAGATCCAAGGAACATGTATTGAGATAGTCAGGACCTATAAGTATCTGGGTGTGCTCCTCAATAATAAACTAGACTGGGCTGATCACCTGGAGGCGCTGCACAGAAAGGGCCACAGCAGACTCTACCTGCTCAGGAGGCTGAGGGCCTTCGGAGTCCAGGGGACACTTCTTAGGGCCTTCTTCAACTCTGTGGTTGCCACAGCCATCTTTTTCGGTGTAGCCTGCTGGGGGAGCAGTATATCAACCAGGGACAGAAATAGACTGGACAGGCTGATCAGGAGGGCCAGCTCTGTCCTGGGGAGCCCCTTGGACCCAGTACAGGTGGTGGGTGACAGAAGGATACTGTCCGTGGTGACCTCCATGCGGGAGAACAAATCCCACCCCATGTATGAGACCTTGATGGCACTTGGCAGCACTGTAAGTGACCGTCTGCTTCACCCCAAGTGTGAGAAGGAGCGCTATCGCAAGTCCTTCCTTCCAACCGCGACCAGGCTGTATAAACTACATCAGACCAAGCGAAGATCACTCCGCACAGAGAACTAATGATTATGAATGTCCTCCTTCTTTCTTCTCTGTTCCTAAGCTGCTATGGACTCCTAGTATATCTTTCTCAGCATATGTGTGTCTACTACTTCTGTAATATTTACTGTGTATTATCATGTATCTGTATTACTATGCAGCTGAATCATACTGAAATTTCCCCACTGTGGGACTATTAAAGGATTATAATATCTTATCTTATCTTAGTGTCCGAGAGCTAATGTTCCCCCCACTCCCCATCAGCTCTAATGCATGGCCATGCAAAGAGGTAGGTGCCTACACAGTCTGACACTGCAGGGAAATGGTCATGGTCCCGGCATATTTCACACAGACCTTACCTGCCTATTGCATTCTACAATTGAACTTTACCATTAATATTTCTATATATTATAAGATGATCTTAGAGAGTAGAGTTGGCTGATTATGAACTAAATCGAAGTCATTGGACATTGGTATATATTCGTTGTCATTATAATATATATTGAGGACAATCATGTCCTCAAACCAGCACTTTGTAGAGTATTTACTAAAAGGTTAGCACTGTGTACTGTATTTTATGCAGTATATATACTACACAGTATACTATACCACCACTCAAACATACACTATGTGATCAAAAGTATCCAGACACCCCCAAAAACTTACGCTTTTCATATTAGGTGCATTGTGCTGCCACCTACTGCCAGGTACTCCATATCAGCGACCTCAGTAGACATTGTGAGAGAGAAGAATGGGGCACTCTGCGGAACTCACGGACTTCGAATGTGGTCAGGTGATTGGGTGCCACACATCACACAGTTCAATGCCAAACAACGCCCCACAAAATTTAGAAATAAACATTTCTGACATTCAAAAACAATCAATCGGTGACCAATATAGCCACCTTTCTTTATGATAACACTCACAAGCTTTCCATCCATAGATTCTGTCACTTGCATGATCTGTTTGCGATCAACATTGCGTGCAGCAGCTACTCTGATCATACAACTATATCAGGGAATAGAGATTTGTCATTGCTAGCTATTAAGTAACCACTAACATCACAATTGCATAGAAATGTCAGAGCGTAGGTTGGTTCAGCCCAGATAATGGAATGTGGCTGATAGTCATAATGAAAAGAAATAGAAAAAGGGGCCTCGGTCACTCCCTATAAGCATTAGAATACTGCCAGACTATAACTGAGGTGGAACAAAAGGCGATTATTGTGCTGCACCTTAGAAAAATAACCTAACACCACTTAGACCTTTCAGACTCCCTTGCAATATCTTAGTATAAAGGTCTGGCTGAACCCAATTTTTTTGTTTTTGTACCAGAAATGTCTTATAGGAAGGCGTGATACTTAAAGGGGCTCTATCAGCAAAATTATGCTGATGGAGCCCCACATATGCGTGAATAGCCTTTAAAAAGGCTATTCAGGCTCCGCTAAAGTTATATTAAACTACCCCCGTTTTAAAATAAAACTCTAAAAAAAGGATATGTTAAACTTATCTATCGTGGGCGGGCATTCGGGGTCCGACGTCATCTTTAGCCACGCCTCCTCTTCCAGCGATGTCCTCTGGTCCCATCTTCCTCCAGCGCTCGCAAACTGCTAATGATAAAAAGTGGCACGAGTGCATGCGCAGTAGCATGCTGCTACTACTGCTGCTACTGCGCATGCACCCGCGCCATTTTTATCAATGGCAGTTCGCGAGCGCCGGAGGAAGACGGGACCCAAGGACATCGCTGGAAGAGGAGGCGTGCATGATAGATAAGTTTAACATATTCTTTTTTAGAGTTTTATTTTAAAACGAGGAGTGGGGGGGGGGTAGTTTAATATAACTTCAGCGGAGCCTGAATGGCCTTTTTAAAGGTTATTCATACATATGTGAGGCTCTGTCAGCATAATTTTGCTGGTAGAGCCCCTTTAATATTAAAGGGGCCTGATTTGGAATAGTATGGAGTTTACCATAGTAGTTGTAAGTGTTTCTTGGAGTCAAGGTCAGGGATCAATGCACATCGGTCAAAATCTATTATGCACATTGCTATATGTCAGCATAGAGATCATTTGCTGCAGGATCGTTGTATGATGCAGCAATAAGATTTCCATTCATTGGAACAAAACCAAACCATATGAAAAAACTAGAACAGCCGTACATCAGTACTGTGGGTGAGCTGTGACAGTGTGAGCAGGAATGTTAATAGCATCCAATAGTGCAATACAGAGTTAGGTTTCTCCCGTTCACTGTACTTATTAACACCTCGGATGACACATTCACAGCAATTTGTATATTATCCCAGGCTGGGTCAGATTTATTGGTTTATTAAGATGTAGGCGATTTGACATGTACAATATCTAATTTATTCATTCCCTGTAGTGCTCTACCCTCTGTGTATTCTGACTTTTAGGGATATGTGTTATATTTTGCTTTGTTTTCAAATCTATGTAATAATGACTTTTCAGCACTAGGCTCACACCTGTGTTTGGGTTTCCATTTGTGGGGTCCGCTTGGGGACCCCATAAATGGAAACCTACTCCTTTTAAAAAAGCAGTTACCTGTGGAAACCCACGTGCCCCATAGACTATAATGCTTGGACGATTTTTCTCTCCACATTTTTTAAGTGGATTCGGGGACGGAATCCTTGCACTTAGACCGGGTGCATGTGTGTACCTAGCTTGAGTTACATTATTTACATAATCTAGACTGCAGCATTGCAACCTCAGTGTTGGAAAACTTGCATACATAGGCCATACTTTTTTGTTTCTTTTTCAGTTTTACATTTAATCATGTTTAATAGACTAGAATGACACATATTTGTAATGCGCTTTTTTCACAGCGCATGTAGAGTAGGGGATTAGTGGCTGTCATACAGGCGCTCATCCATAACAACCAAAAGGGTCATTTTACAGGAAGACAATTTTAATATATTTTTGGCATGTGGGAGGAAACCTAAATAAAACTAGGGAGCACATACAAAGTCCACGCTGATGTTGCCCTTAGACTCAAACCCCAGACCTCAATGTTGCAAGGCAATAACGCTAACCACTGAGCCACTGTAGAATACTTTGAGTCTATTGGGAAATCGGTTAAAGTTAATGTTTTGGATTAAACATTTATCACATTAGTTAAAGAGGATCTTTCACCACCTCCACTACCTCTCAAGTTCCTACCATCTGTTATTAATCGCCACTCTACTAATGATGCTAGGTTCACACCAGCGTTCGGCAGTCCGTTCTCAGGTTTCTGTCTTCTGCATGCAGAAGACGGAAACCTGTCATGCCGAGTCCGGCCGTGAGCACTGGTGAGCGTTTTGAGCTCTCCGTGGCGAAACCAGTTTTTTTAAACCGGACACCGAGTACTGCATGTCCGACTCTGTGTCCGGTTTAAAAAAAACGGTTTCGGCGCGTAGAGCATAAAACGCTCACCGCTGCTCACGGCCAGACACTTTTCAAACCCATTCAAATGAATGGGTTTGAAAGATGCCGGCAGGTTTCCGTCTCCTGTCTCTGTTTTGTGCAGGAAACGGAAACCTGCAGAACGGACTCCCTGACGCAGATGTGAACGAGCCCTTACAGCCCAGTTGGAATTTTCTCTCTAGCCCCCACCATTCCCAAGCAACAAGTACAGTTAGTTTTCATACATGATATGCTGTTTAAGCTCTATAACGTCAGAAGGACAGTGTCAGGCCGGGGTGACGTAACGCAGAGGCAGACAGTGTCAGAGTTGAGTCACGCTCCTTGCCTGTTCCTGCCTGACACTGCCCTCCTGACAGTACAGAGGCTAAATAACAGATCAGGCCCCAAAAGTAACAGTATTGATTGCTTGGGAACAGTGGGGGCTAGAGAAAAAATTCCAGCTGCACGGGGATCAGTGGAGCGGTCTCTATTAAATGATGTAAAGAGCTAGACTTGTTGGAAATGGTAAAAGGTCCTCTTTAATAGTGAGAAAACCATAACTGGTGAAGTAGGTATTACTTTGCAAGCTATATTTTGAATGTGAATTACATAATTTCAGTATTATGGTATTGTTAAAGTATATAGAAATTGACAAATATGGAGTCTGCAGTTTGTACTGTATACTCCTAGTTATTTTTTTCTTCTTGATTCTGGCACATGGAGACTGTTTCCACATGACACCCAGCAGATGTGGATCTAATTATACCCACAGTGGAACGTATTCATAAGCATTCGCCCCTTTATTCATGTCTACATGCATCAGACACGGGGCTAGATAACCTATAATAAAGATGTTTACTTTCAACTATCTTAACTGTATCATCATTAAAGTGTATAATGCAAATCCATGTGCAGGAGCTATAGAAATAATGGTATGCTAATTACTAGAATTTTGTTCTAAACAGATGATATAAAAAGAAAGCATGTTGTTATTAGTCTATGTTCACTCTGCCATTGTCTGTTCATTATTTTGATCTGTCAGAAGATCAGAACAATGGTAAGAAAAGTTTCCCTTATTATTTCTACATTACAAAATATCTATGTGTAAGGCCTGGTTCACATCTGCGTTTGGGAACCCCCCGAATGTAAACCTACACGCATAAAAAAGTGGTTACCTGGGAAACTTGCGGCCTCCATAGACTATAATGGGGACCATGTTGTTTCCGCTCGGTTTCCGAGGGAAACTTGCAGAGATAAAAGTCCTACAAGCAGCACTTTTTTCTCTGCATGTTTCGTGCAGAAACCACACGGACCCCATAATAGTCTATGGAGGCTGCAGGTTTCCCAGGTAACTGCTTTTCTATGTGTATTGGTTTCCATTTGGGGGATCCTCAAACACCTCCCACCTTTCCTGTTCATTGTCACGTGAGTCAGGGGCAGATTTTTTCTCTAGCAGATCTTTCTTCTAGAGGAAAAAAGAAGCACCATGACTTGTCTTCAATTGGATTCTGCCTTGCGAACACCATGGAAAAGAAATGGAGGCAGAAAGAAAAAATAGTCTCCCATTCATTTTATGCAAGGCACAATCCGCCTGAAGATAGATCATGACGCTTTTTTCCCCCTCTATGTGAAAAAAAATCAACTACAGGAAAAAATCTACCTGACTCCCATTGAAGAGAATGGGAAACTTAGGAGGCCTGCAAAAAGCCCTCAGTGAACTTATCCTTACAGTAGGACTTCAAAAAAACCCAACCTCGTATACAAAAGTATATTTTTGTTTATGTCATTGAAACTAGATATTTCAGATTCCAAAATGCCTTGTTTTGTTGACACAAATCTATGGAATAGCATACACTGTGTGCAGAATTATAAGGCAAGTTGTATTTGAGAGGATTCTTTTTATTATTGTTCAACAACTATGTTCTCAATCAACCCAATAGACTCATAAATATCAAAGCTTAATATTTTTGGAAGTTGGAGTGGTTTTTTTTTTTTTTTTTTTTTTTAGATTTGGCTATGTTAGGAGGATATCTGTTTGTGCAGGTAACTATTACTGTGCAGAATTATTAGGCAACTTAATAAAAACCAAATCTATAGCCATCTCACTTGTTTATTTTCACCAGGTAAACCAATATAACAACACAAAATTTAGAAATAAACATTTGTGACATTCAAAAACAACAACAAAAAAATCAGTGACCAATATAGCCATCTTTCTTTACCATGACACTCAAAAGCCTTCCATCCATAGATTCTGTCACTTTCTTGATCTGTTTGCGATCGACATTGCGTGCAGCAGCCACCACCGCCTCCCAGACACTGTTCCGAGAGGTGGACTGTTTTCCCTCCCTGTAGATCTCACCTTTTATGAGGGACCACAGGTTCTCTATGGAGTTCAGATCAGGTGAACAAGGGGGCCATGTCATTATTTTTTCTTCTTTTAGACTGGCCAGCCACGCTGTGGAGTATTTGGATGCATGTGATGGAGCATTGTCCTGCATGAAAATCATGTGTTTCTTGAATGATACCGACTTCTTCCTGTACCACTGTTTGAAGAAGGCGTCTTCCACAAACTGGCAGTAGGTCTGGGAGTTGAGCTTCACTCCATCCTCAACCCGAAAAGGTCCCACAAGTTCATCTTTGATGATACCAGCCCATACCAGTACCCCACCTCCACCTTGCTGGTGTCTGAGTCGAAGTCGAGCTCTCTGCCCTTTACTGATCCAGCCTCGGGCCCATCCATCTGGCCCATCAAGAGTTACTCTCATTTCATCAGTCCATAAAACCTTAGAAAAATCAGTCTTAAGATATTTCAAGGCCCAGTCTTGACGTTTTATGTTATGTTTCTTGTTCAAAGGTGGTCGTTTTTCAGCCTTCCTTAACTTGGCCATGTCCCTGAGTATCGCACACCTTGTGCTTTTTGATACTCCAGTAACGTTGCAGCTCAATTCCTCAATTCATGGGCAGTTATTTTGCGCCTTTTTTTTTTATCAACACGCTTCTTACGACCTTGTTGGCTATTTGCTATGAAACGTTTAATTGTTCGGTGATCACGCTTCAAAAGTTTTGCAATTTCAAGACTGCTGCATCCCTCTGCAAAACAGCTCACATTTTTTGACTTTTCAGAGTCCGTCAAATCTCTCTTCTGACCCATTTTGCCAAAGGAAAGGAAGTTGCCTAATAATGATGCACACCTTATATAGGGTGTTGATGTCATTAGACCACACCCCTCCTCATTACAGATATGCAAATCACCTGATTTAAATAATTGGTAGTTGGCTTTCAAGCCTATACAGCTTGGAGTAGGACAACATGTATAAAAGGATGATGTGATCAAAATACTCATTTGCCTAATAATTCTGCACACAGTGTAGTAGATTATGCCATTATATACTATAATAAGCAATATAAAGAAAATGTATACCAAGTGGTATATGTTTTTTAAAGTATGGGAGCCTATTGGTGATGGAAGACATTCCTCATAGGCCTTCATCAGATGTACATGTTAGGAGGATAGATGAAATGGAGGTCATTGATGGGATGTTATCAGGACCTTGTAATGAGACTCTGTGGGAACAATATTAAAAGAAAGATCCTCCTTTGTGTCATCTGACTAATGGATAGAAATGAAAGCCAAGCATAATACAATAATAGTTAAGTAACTGAAAAATAAATAAGAAAGAATCAGCCTCATAGCCATATTCGTATTTTTGTAGTTTTACTCTTCCTATTGACATCCTGAATTATTGTTACAAGGTTATTAACTGCAGAAATGTATGCTACACAAAAACAGAAGATCAGCAACATCATTGAACAGACCTTGGTCACATGAACATTGTCCTTTTGCTCTTTTACTACGACTATTAATTCCATGAGTTTTGCCAACATACATCAATGTTTAACATACTGAATTATTCAGCTTTTTTTTTACTTTGTTTCTACTTTTTTTTTTTTTTTTACTTTAGAAAGACTTTATAATAGAATATATAGAAAAATTTAATAGAATTTTATAGACCTTACTATGCAAAATATGTATACGGTATTTGAGTGTAAAAAATAGATGCATTAGTTTTATCATTTATGTTTCCAATACCTGCTACTGTCATTCTAGGCTTAAGATAATAAAAAACTAGCTTTGTTTGCTTGGTCATTTTAAATCATTAACTTGTTCCCTACACAGATGGTCTCTGCTTGCTTTATATATACAGCAGAGATATAGGTAAATGTGTCAGGGAGTAGTCTATGCTTTCTTGGTTAATATGCCTCAATAAAGCAAATACTCCTTATCTATCCTATAAACACAAATGCTCTATATACATGAGCAATTTTCCTGTGTCTTGCTATAAGATCTGTGCACCACTATTCCTGACTTTAGATTTAAGATATACACAGCAAGTTATCTGTTCTCCTTAATCATTCAAAGAAGGCTTTAAAATAATAACTAAAAATATAGGAGATGTGCACTGTCATCCTGTCTGTACTAACTGGAAGAGCACTAGAGAAGAAGCTAAGTAGAATATGTTCTGCTTTGGCACAGCAAAATAATATTGTGGTAAAAAATAAATTTTTAGATAGCTTACTTGAGTACATTTATTAGAAGGTAACAGGTTATTTGTTAATTTACAATGGAACCTGTGACTGTGATGGACCGTCATCTGACCAATCCATATAGTCATAGACATTTCTCATAGACTTTAAAGCAGTGTTCTCCAACTTTTTTGCATCAGGGATCAGCATCAAGCAAGACCATTTTTCCATGGCCCAGCAGGGTGGGGTGGGGATGGAGCAGAGGCGGGGCTTTGGTTATATGGGGCTGGGTTATGGAGGGGGTTGGATTTTAGTGCATACTGATCATTTAATTATGACATTTCTAATGTGACACTGACTCAACTAACCATAGGTTCAGAATGAGTAGGAGCATCGGGTGGGACAAATGACGTTATATCTAACTGCCCACTAGCATTCAGAGCTCCGACGACAACGACTTGCAGAACATACAGCTAGCAGGAGAGGAAAGAGGGCTGGACACATATGACGCTCTTGTCCCTGCTCCTGTCTGAGCAAATTCTGCAAGTAGAGTATCAGCCCTATACATTGAACATCAGTGTTTAGCACTGCTACTTAGCTGCGCTGTATACCAAATAGCACTGTAGACCGGGGGGTGCTTGCAAAACCTCTGTATACAGTGCTGTAGACCAGGTCCCCGCCAGGAACCACGGCACTGTGGCCAGATTGCCGACTTGCCCAATGCGCCCCACATAATGTGCTGTGCCAGGAGCTGCGTTGACTAAGGCCAGCCTGCCGCCCCGCGGACGAGCAAAAAATCTCCAACGGCCTCCTCCTGGTCTGTGGACCCCTGCTTTAAAAGGCTCTGTATTTAATGACAAGGATAGTGCTGTTGAAGGTCAAGAATACTGTAAGAATCGTTAGGAAGATAACGTATGTTACAGATAAAGCTATTCACAAAACTCAGCACCTTCTTTGCTCCTGATCAGACATCATCTTTGCTTTTATATTTCATGGGCAGCTAAAGACTGTACTATTACTAGGTAATAGCCTTCTATCTATATTCTTCTAAATAATCTAAGAGACTATAAGTATATATAGCTAGGGAGGCTGAGCTTTGAGCTCCTGCACTATAGCCGTGTGACAGGAGCTGTCTGCTCATCATAATCTGTGTGTTACAGTCCATTATACAGGATGTCAAGGATCTGCGCGCGCATTAAATCCTGTACATTTTATCTTGTCACAGTGAGAGTGACATGGCCTAGGAAAAGAGAAGGATTTAAATAGAAAAGAATGGCTAAAAAATGGTTAGAATGGCTGAATTATATATGTTGGGGGAATAGGTACATAGTAAATGTTAAAAACTTACCAGAGTCCGTTTAAAGTGTCTGTCCCTGCCCCACTGGTCCTGCAGCTACACCTCATTTTTCATTCACGTGACAGCTGCAGTCACTGGTCTCAGCAGTCACATGTGCATGTGTGACTCGTGACTGACTGCATGGGTACTGCAGGACCAGATCGCTCTGTGGCAGGGCATTTAACCCCTACATATTGTATGGTGAATATATTTGTCATGAATGGAATCTGCATCAAAATCCGGGTCAAAAAACTGCCTTGCATTGAATTCAATGGAAACCGGTCATTTCCTTTTTCCACGAGTGAGTGGTATTTTCCCGCTCACGGAAAAAAGAAGCGACCTGCCCTTTCTTGACGTGGATTCCACAGTGGAAACCGCTGCGGCGTCAGCGTCAAGACAATCCCTCCGGACTAGGACCATTCATTTATGACAGTCGCGGCTAGCCTACTACGTGTGAACTAACCCTAACTAACATAGTGAACATCAAAAGAAAATAAATTAAAAAATATATATATTTTTTCTAATCTTGCCTCCTAGAAAATGGAATAAAAACTTAACAAAAAGTTGACTGCACTCCAAAAATAGTACAGATGAAAATTAGAGCTCATCTTGTAAAAAGAAATATGCCCTCATACAGATTGATCAATTGAAAAATTAAAAAGTTACGTCTCTTTGAATATGGCAATGCAAAAAAATATTTATCTTAAAAAGTGTAATAGAAGTAAACTGTAAAAAATACTTTATAAATTGGGTATCACTGAAATTGTTCTAATGCACAGAGTAAATTTATCATGTCATCTGTACCGTATAGTGAACAATGACCAATTGGACCATGTCAGAATTTGTAGGGACACCCTCCCCCCAGCTAATAACGCCCAGTGATCAATTTATTCATACATTTCTAGGAGTACTATGCTGTTGTTAAAAAAAATTTAAGAATTGTTATTGTTTTTCATTCCCCCTCAAAAAAAAAAAGAATTTTTTAATGCATATTACCGTATGTATTCCAGAATGGTTCCAATGAAAAATTCAACTTGTCTTGGCAAAAGCAAGATGACATATGGCTACGCGAATGGAAAATAAAATCATTATGGCTTTCAGTATAGACATTTTTTTTTCCCATTTATACAGTATTATCCCCTTAGGCAATTAAAATATTTTGGACAACCCCTTTCACTAACATGCACACATGCATAATTTATATTCCAACCCTAACTTGGGAAGTTGACAACTTGAAGTATTTTACATTGAAAATTTAAGGGTTTTCTGTTACACCTTCACTATATATAATGATTGACACCAGCATTAATTGTAATTTCTTTTACACATTTGTTCCAGTAAACAGTACAATAAAACTTGCAAGCTCAGGCATGTAAATACAAAGCACATAAAATTACATATAAATGAACAAACCAGAGCTACTGTCGCCTGCACTTTCAAATTGTGTACGTAAGGTATATAAAAATAAATAGCTGTGTATGTTTTTTATGTAGTCAGCTCCAAAGGCCTTGATATACAGCCTACATTCACAATTCTGCTGGATGCTGTTAGAAACAGTCAGCAATCTGGATGACATTTATGCCCCTGAAAGTTAAAGGGTTTATCCTTCAATAGAAAAATTGTAATGAAAGGCAGCTTGTGTAAAAAAAAGGTAAAAAAGAAACACTTTATAAGTGTGGCCGCTCCTGCAGGGGTCCCTACCAGATATTATTGATTTTCCTTCAATTACTGGTTATAGCAGTTTTGTATCTGTTCATACAGACATCACTGCTGGTAACCGGGGGGGGGGACGACGACGTCAGTCTGTCATGTCTAGACATTATGGCCATTATGGCGCACCAGACTGTTAGCGTTGGAGGGGATCTATCAAGTAAATAATATTGATGACCTACAAAATCTTTTCTTAGTACTGTATATGTACTGCAGTACAGTCTCGTATGCATAGCTCTAACGTGTACATTAGGCCTTACATACATATGTTTAGTATGTTTCATGAGAACACATTAGCAGTTGCATATACATACATGCGACTGAATGAAGAGAAGTGCTGAGAACTCATGACACAGCACAAAGAATAGTATAACAGTGCATCTAAGGCTAGGAGATTTTCTCCTCTGTGTATGAAGGATTTCAGCCTGACGCTTACTAAACCCTCTCTGCTCCTTTGATCCGTAATTAAATCTTTGCCCAATAAATGCTCTAATTAGTTTTTTTTTTTATTCAACTTCTCATTATTTACTAAAAGAAAAAAGTGTTTTTGTTTGTAAATATGAATATACATAAAATAGGTATTTTATGGATTTAGTAGCCTTGTTAGTTATATACTTCAGTGGCTGAACTGAATCTATGAAAAATCTTGATAGTCCGAGCCATGAAAGAATAGAACATGTTGCCACTTGGCCGATATTCTTGGTCATGTGTATAAGCTCTAGCACTTATCTGTTTGGTATAAGTACAGCATATTCAGATGTAGCTTGACCAACTCATTGAATCTCATGGTTTTCAATACCATTGCTATGCTGACAACATTCGAATATATCTCTCTGGACCAGACATTACCTCTCTGTTGTCCTCTCTGAGTCCCAGAGTGTCTAGCAGCTGTAGCCTCCTTTCTCTCCTCCCACTTTCTCAAACTCAGCATGGAGAAAACTGAGCTCATCATCTTTGCCCCACCTCGCACGGCCCCTCCACCTGACCCATCTATTAAAGTTAATGGAACCACATTTTCCCCAGTCCCACGGGTCCATTGCCTTGGGATAACCTTGGACTCTGACCTATCATTCAAATCACACATTCAAACCCTCAACACCTCCTGCTCAAGAAAATCCATAAAATCCGCTCCTTCCTCACCCCTGAAACTACAAAGGTGCTAGTCCATGCCGTCATGATCTCCCACTTAGATTACTGTAAGACCCATGGCCTCACAGCAAACACACTCACCCCCTCCATTCCATCCTAAACTGTGCCGCTCGTTTTATACACCTCTTAACGAATAGAGTTCAAAATGCTAATATTGAATTATAAAGCCATCCACAACCTGTCCCCTCCATATATCCCTGGCCTAATCTCCTGCTACCTGCCCACACGCAACCTGTGATCCTCCAAAGACCTCCTCCTCCGCTCTGCTCTTATCCGCTCTTCACACAACTGTCTTCAAGGTTTCTCCTGTGCATACTCCATACTCCTGAACTCATAACTAAGACACATAAGACTGACCCCACAATCGCAAAAAGGCCCTGAAGACTCACCTATTCAGGAAGGCCTACAACCTCCAATAACATTACTGTCACCACATATCCATCCGAACAGCCTCTAACCTCACCTTCTGTCTCTATCCCTCTTAAAGTGTAAGCACTTGCGGGCGGGGCCCTCTATCCCACTGTGCCAGTTGGTCACTGTTAGCATTGTTTGTTTTCTATATTTTGTGTACAGTATGTAAAATCTAGTCAGTGTCCCGAGCAGAAGGGCCCTTTAAGCCTAAGGCCCCATGTGGTAGGCCATAGCAGAAAAGTGCTCTGGGAAAACCCCCAGTGGCAACGCATTCATGGTTTTTCACATAAGGTCTGCAGAGGTTTTCTATAGCATCTCAATCAGATTTAAGTCCAGACTTTGACTAGGCCACGACAGAACCTTCATTTTTTTGAGCTTGAGCTTAAAGGGGTTGTCTGGGATAACCCGATCTTTCTTATCTTATCAACAACCCACCCTCCCCCTTATTAATTATGTACTATAGCAAAAAAGCTATATTTATCTAGATCGCTGGGGCTTGGTCATGTGACCGCCCAAGCCACATTTTCCAATTTTCCGGTGACGTTCTTTTTCCCGTTTCCAGAAACATAACATCACCAATACTAAACCACTCCACCCCACCCCATCATACTTACCTGTGTTTCTGTCTGGATCTTCTGGGCGCTTGACATCACTTCTGGGTATGTCAGTACTTTGATTCTATTGTGCAGGCGTGGGCAGCTTGCAGACATCAAGGAGGTGTTGGCTGCCCAGAATAAGTGAAGTCTCATGCGGGAAAGGTCTTGCCCTGTAGACTGGTAAGTATGATGGGGGGGAATTAGTTAGGAAGGGCTAGAAAGTGCGGTGATCTCTATAACAAAAAAGTGCAGAACTGCTGGTTTTTTGCTGTTTCATTTCTGATAAAAATTTTTAATAAAAAGTGATCAGAGCAATAGACATTCCCCAAATTTATATAACTAAAAAGTACATCTGACACCACTAAAAAAAGACACCCAATCTATCCCTGTACATGGAAATATAAAGAATTTATGGGTGTTAGAATATGGCGACTTTAAGAAAAAATTTTTTTTTTTTGCAAAGTTATGTATTTTGTTAAGGGGCTAAAATGTAAATAGAACTATATAAATTTGTTATTACTGGAATCGTACCGAAACATAGAATACAGGTGACATGTCATTTTGGCTGCACAGTGAATGCCATAAAAACGAAACAAGTGTACTTTCTCCAATTCCCCATAATGATTTTTTTCCAGTTTCCTAGTACATTGTAAAGAATATTAATTGGTAGCATTATAAAGAACAATTTGTTAAGCAAACATGAAGCCCTCAGCTTATTGCCAGATTGTCTGGGATAACTTTTTTCCCTTAATAAATAAAATCATCATTTAAAAACTGCCTTTTGTATTCACTCAGGTTCTCTTTGTCTGATATTCAAACAAAAGAGATCTGTAAGGGGGCAAATACTTTTTCAGAGTTCTGTATTAATAGGATGATATCCTGCTTTATTTGGTCAGGCCAGTTCTGTAATATTCTTTCCTGTATTCGACTGCAAGCAGTGAAGCAGAATAAATGTGTGCGTCAGAGGAAGAACAGGCGAGATTTGCTTCTGGGATCCAGAGGTAAATGTATTATTTAGCAATGTGTGTTTGTGATGTTTGTGTTTTGCCCGTGGTTTTCCTGTCTGCTAAGCCCTTTAGGCTTTTCTGTGTTGAGCGTGTAGCAGGTCACATGTCTGCGGCAGTCACAGGCGCTGTTCTCCTCTTCTCTCCTTTGACTGATTACAGTAATTGTCGGTCATTGAACTCCAAGGCGAACGGGTCAGGCGAAGCTGCTTCTGGTATATTACTGTGCGTTTACTGTGCCAGGTTGGTAAAGTGATGATCATAAGATTGAAATGGTCTGTTAAAGTTGAAAATATTTTTACTACATTTGTTTCGGCTTTAATTTTGACTACATGCATGTATCTGTATCATCTGACCTTCCACTTGCAATGCTTCATGTTCACTTATAAGATCATTTTCAATGAATTCACTGGGACATAACAAAGCCTCATTCACCTCCTATGTTCATATTCTGCACCATTGTACATTAGATGCATGGAAATATACAAAAAAGGGCACATTTAACTAAGTGAAAAAAAGACGCAAATAATAAATTACCCAATGTGTCACATGACTTTACAGAATAATTACATCTGTAACAGGAAATCTGCACACAACTTTTGGTGTCTTCTTCTTACTAAAATCTTACACATTGAAGTCAATAGTCGTAATGACTGGCCATTAATATATTTGCCATAAATGGCCACATGCGGCAAAAAGCTGCAGAGGAAAGTAGCAAAAATGCTATTTCTTTACCCTGTGAGGACCACATTTTTTTATATAACAAGACCATGTTTAGAATTATTCTTATCTTGGCAAATTGATGCCAATATGGCAATAACTGCTCTTAAGGCTAGTTCACACGGGGATTCCGCATGTGCACATTTTGTCGCGACTGCCGTGATGGGATACCGGTGCAGTGCACGTGGCCTTCCACTACAGATTAGGCCCAAATGAATGGGCCTAGTCAGGAGGGAGGTGTCGCGAGCCAGACATCCGCGGCTGATTCAGCCTGAAGAAAGAGCAGCAAACCGCTAGCGGAAAAAAGAACGCTAGCAGTCTACATAGACCTCTATTGTGAGGGGGGCGGATTTTGAGGAGGATTCCGCATCAAAATCCGTCCCCTCTTGCCCCGTGTGTACGCACCCTTAGGGAACAGCTGAGCAGTGCTGATCTATGAGTAAATCCCATAAAGATAAATTGGCACTACGGAAACAGTGTAGCACATTTAGCTCTGCTGTTTCCATAACTCAGTAGCTCAGCTGTGCCATTCTGTTTTCGAAGCTTCCATTCACCTCTGTGGGAGTTACAGGAACAGCATAAAGCAGAAGTACTCAGCTGTTCCTATACATCCTGCCCTCAACGTTGGGGCACAGCATTTATTCTCATCTCTGCAGCAAAATATCTTTATAAACATGGAAAGTAAAAAATGAAATGAAAAAATAAATGGATAAAACACTCACAGTTCATTAGGACTAGTATTGGTTCTTTTATATTTTTTTTAACCCACTCTACACCCACTGCCATCAATTTTTTTGTTCTTAAGATTTCTATATTTATTTATCAAGATGCCTAAAGTGGTGAAAAGCCGAGCCAATAAAACTGTATATAACTTTCCCAACGTCAAATGAAACCAGAGGAACAAGTTCATATGTACTGTACCTGTGCGTGCCCAGACACCAAGACAATGTGACTTGAGTTATGTTGTGTGACTCATCATCTGACTTTTAGCCATGAGATCATTGTCATGTTTACCAATTCTAACACTATGCTTCTTCCCCAAGGCTTATGTCTGGCCACCTTTGACCAGAGGTGTTTTCTTCCACTACCAATTGAAATTTGCAGGGCTGAAATTACTTTGCTATGCAAAAAGTTTTGTCCCCTTTCCCAGTGTTGTAAGATGACCCATGACTCCCGAATAGTCAACTAGTAAAGTAACACAATAATAGTCCTGCGTATGAATCCTCACAATAAACTTCTGATTTGCATCCAGAAACTATTTGTTTAGTCTTGAACTCAGGACTAAATACTTCTGATTCCATTACTAGGAATTTAAATAATGCAACTCCCAACTACACGACCAATGAATGTTCAGTCTTCATTACCATAGAGATGGAACCATAGATAAAAAATGTTTTAAATCAGGTACCACTAGGGAAGATTCACTCCATATAGCTCTCATTGAAGCTAAGGCCCCACGTCATGGGCCACAGCAAAAAAAGCATGTTTTTCTCACAACTCCTTTCTGCTTCCATCATACCTATCGGTAACATCTATAGGTATAATTGACATGTTGAGATTTCCTAAACCTCAACCATTTTAGAAAACGCCATGTTTCATCTGCACATATTTATCTGCAATGTGAACATTGCAGGATAACGTTTCATTACAGGAACCAGAATAAACCGGAATCCATCCCACACATTGCAGGAAAATATACATGACTGACATGCTGCAATTTCCAAAAGCGTTACGTCTGAAAGCTACACAGTGCCAACTCAGACTAAGCAGTCTTAAACTGTACCAGATTTATCAAAGTGTCTGATTGATAAATCTGGTGTATTCTTACTCTTGGTTGACACTAGCGGCAGGCTCTCCATTGTTCAGGTATGTCAAAGGATATATTTGGTTTATTTTGAGGCTTGGTTCACATCTGCTTCCGTGATTCCGTTTGGGGAGTCCACTTGGGGAATACAAAACGCACTAAAAAGCAGTTAGCTAAGAAACCACACGGACCCCATAGACTATAAAGGAGTCCGTGCGTTATCTGTGCGATGTCCGCACGGATCATACGGAGAGTAATGTGCTCCTTTCAGTACTTTTCTCTCTGCTTGATTCATGCAGACACTGTGCAGAAAACACATGGACCCCGTTATAGTCCATAGGGTACATGTGGTTTCTTAGCTAATGGCTTTTTAATGCATAAAGGTTTCTGTTCAGTGACTCTTTGAACGGAATACTGAACACAGATGTAAACCGGGCGCTAGACTATTCATGGTTCATATTTGGCGCACGTTGGGCGACGCCTTTTTTTTCGCAATACCACAAACCCTTTTTGGTTAAGTAGGAAAAGTGGCTAAAACGCTAGATAAATGTGGCACAGAACATGCTAGACCAGGGGTGGGCAATTAATTTTCCCATGGGGCCGCATAAGAAATTGAAACTATGCTAGAGGGCCACACCATGGCAAATTTAGCTCCACCCACTTCTACATTGACTCCGCCCATTCCCAATCATCTTTCCATGTGCCCCCACAAAGTATAATCCTCCTACAGTCACCCGTACATTATATGCCCCCACATTGTAATGTTCCCTTCCAACTGCCCCACAGTATTAAGTCCCTCTCCTGGTGCCCCAGTTTAATCTGGTGGAAACTAGAGGGGACATGAAGCTGGGACAGCTGGAGGGGGACATTAAACAGTAGGGGTAGTTGGAGGGGGCAATAAATTGACAGCTGGAGCGGGACATGAAACTGGGGGCAACTAGAGGGGGACATTAAAATCAGGAAGCAGACATTAAAACCGTAGGGGTAGCTGGAGGGTGACATTAAACTGGGGGCAACTAGAAGCAGACAGGTCCCCCTCCACCTACCTCCATGGTTTAATGCCGCCTCCAGTTGTCCCCATTTTAATGTCCCCCCAGTTTAAGTGCCCTCTTCATCTACTCCCAGTTTCATGTCGCCCCCCTCCATGTTTCCCTCAGTTTCATATCTCCCTTCATTTGCCCCATTTCATGTCCTCCCTCCATCTCTCCCCCAGTTTCATGCCCCCCCTGCATCTGCCATCTCTGCCCTAGTATAATTCCCCTTCCATCTCTGCCCCTAGGTTACTGAGACACACACACAGATAGACAAATATAGACAGACAGACAGACACATATAGACACACATACATACATACAGACAGACAGACACACATACAGACACACACACTCCCTCCTGCAGCTTACATTCCCCAGTACCTTATGACACACACCACATGTCTCCATCTTCCTGCACTGTCCTGCCGGCACTAAGACACGCCCCCCCCCTAGACACGCCCCCCTAGTCAAGCTCTGCGGGCCGGTCTGAATCAGTCAGAGGGCCGGATATGACCCGGGGGCCGGGCTTTGACAGTTAGACAGTTCTCTGGTGCAATATATGCCAGAGTTCTGGCACATTTTGCTCGCTAGATCACCGCCACTATGTGTTGTATTTATAGACAGATATACAGTCCTATGAAAAAGTTTGGGCACCCCTATTAATCTTAATCATTTTTAGTTCTAAATATTTTGGTGTTTGCAACAGCCATTTCAGTTTGATATATCTAATAACTGATGGACACAGTAATATTTCAGGATTGAAATGAGGTTTATTGTACTAACAGAAAATGTGCACTATGCAATAAACCAAAATTTGACCAGTGCAAAAGTATGGGCACCTCAACAGAAAAGTGACATTAATATTTAGTAGATCTTCCTTTTGCAAAGATAACAGCCTCTAGTCGCTTCCTGTAGCTTTTAATCAGTTCCTGGATCCTGGATGAAGGTATTTTGGACCATTCCTCTTTATAAAACAATTCAAGTTCAGTTAAGTTTGATGGTCGCTGAGCATGGACAGCCCGCTTCAAATCATCCCACAGATGTTCAATGATATTCAGGTCTGGTGACTGGGATGGCCATTCCAGAACATTGTCATTGTTCCTCTGCATGAATGCCTGAGTCGATTTGGAGCGGTGTTTTGGATTATTGTCTTGCTGACATATCCATCTCCGGCGTAACTTCAACTTCGTCACTGATTCTTGAACATTATTCTCAAGAATCTGCTGATACTGAGTGGAATCCATGTGACCCTCAACTTTAACAAGATTCCCGGTGCCGGCATTGGCCACACAGCCCCAAAGCATGATGGAACCTCCACCAAATATTACAGTGGGTAGCAAGTGTTTTTCTTGGAATGCTGTTTTTTTTTTTACTCCATGCATAACGCCTTTTTGTATGACCAAACAACTCAATCTTTCATCAGTCCATGGGACCTTCTTCCAAAATGAAGCTGGCTTATCCAAATGTGCTTTTGCATACCTCAGGCGACTCTGTTTGTGGCATGCTTGCAGAAACGGCTTCTTTCTCATCACTCAACCATACAGCTTCTCCTTGTGCAAAGTGTGCTGTATTGTTGACCGATGCACAGTGCCACCATCTGCAGCAAGATGATGCTGCAGCTCTTTGGAGGTGGTCTGTGGATTGTCCTTGACTGTTCTCACCATTCTCCTTCTCTGCCTTTCTGATATTTTTCTTGGCCTGCCACTTCTGGGCTTAACAAGAACTGTCCCTGTGGTCTTCCATTTCCTTACTATGTTCCTCACAGTGGAAACTGACAGGTTAAATCTCTGAGACAACTTTTTGTATCCTTCCCCTGAACAACTATGTTGAACAATCTTTGTTTTCAGATCATTTGAGAGCTGTTTTAAGTAGCCCATGATGCCACTCTTCAGAGGAGATTCAAATAGGAGAACAACTTGCAATTGGCCACCTTAAATACCTTTTCTCATGATTAGATAGATCTGGCTATGAAGTTCAAAGCTCACTGAGGTTACAAAAACAATTTTGTACTTCAGTAAGTCAGTAAAAAGTAGTTAGGAGTATTCAAATCAATAAAATGATAAGGGTGTCCATACTTTTGCACCAGTCAAATTTTGGTTTAATGCATGTTGCACATTTTCTGTTAGTACAATAAACCTCATTTCACTCCTGAAATATTACTGTGTCCATCAGTTATTAGATATATCAAACTGAAATGGCTGCTGCAAACACCAAAATATTTAGAACTAAAAATGATTAAGATTAATAGGGGTGCCCAAACTTTTTCATAGGACTGTAGATGTAAATTAAAAAAGTGCAGACACAATAGTAATGAATGAGACTTAGAGGAAACTCTCTCACATAAAGCAAAAAGGGAATTACTCAGTAGCTGTTTAGAAAAGATAGGCACTGAGAAGAAAAGTTAAGTAGGCTTTCAGTATGGCTTTTGTTATTTAGGATAATGTCACTTTGACTTGAGATAGAGCTGCTTTATGATTTTGCATTCATTTTGTTTTCTAAACTTCTTGAGAAAATTATTTTGACATGGCATTTTTAAAGAAAAGCATTAGTTTTCATGCACTAGCAATGTGTTCACTGCCATGCTGGGTTGAAGGGAAACTATATTGGTATTAAAGGGGCTCTATCATTGGGAAAAGTCATGTTTAGCTAAGCACATCCTTGCATATCCTTTAGAAAGGCTATTCCACACCTACCTTTTGTATGTGAATTGCCTCAGTAGTCTTTGAATAAGTTTGTTTTTATTCATATGCTAATGAGCTTTCTCCATGCACCGGAAGTGTCTGTGTCTGCTATTCTCTGTGTATGCTAGCAGGGAGATGAATCATCAGCACAACGGCCTCTGCTGTGCATACACATAGAGAATACTAGAGAGGAGTGCACAGTAAGACTTCCGGTGCATGAAGAAGGCTAATTAGCATATGAAAAAAACAGACTTATTCAAAGACTACTGAGGCAATTTACATACAAAAGGTACAATTTACTTTCTAAAGGCTATGCAAGGATGTGCTTAGCTAAAAATGACTTTTCCCAATGATAGAGCCCCTTTAAAGTTTTTTCTTGTAGTATGTTATATCGATTCCACCTTTATTGTTTACACCATTCACAGTGCAGTATAAAAAGTATTTTAACTTTAGCACCCTATCTATACTGGTTACCAAATATATTTTTTATGTTTGATAGCTTTTGTTCAAATATCAATTTTCATGGAAAAATGGGGAGGGGTGTATATCTCACTATGCTCAGCAGGATGATGTAAAGGAATTCAGAAGGCTGTGTTGTTTTGGCAAAACATGTTGCTGACACACTTTTTCCTTAGGGTCCGTTTCCACGATGTAACGCGGCGTTGATTCTGACACGTAAACTTGTGTCAGAGTCAGTGCTGCAAAACAGAATCCCATTGACTTCAATGGGTTCCATTTAGCGCATGTAACACATTGAAATCAATGGAAGGCTTTTTAACCCATTGATTTCAATGTGTTACGCGAGTTAAACGGAACCCATTGAAGTCAGTGGGATTCTGTTTTGCATCGCTGACTCTGACACGAGTTTACGTGTCAGAATCAGCGCCGTGTTACATCGTGGTAACGGACCCTGAAAGTGTATGGGATTGCATGTAGTTTGGTACTGAGAAGTACCATTCCCTTCCCCACTCCAGTACAACTGTTTCAGCTGGGCAGGTTGTAGCTTCTGGCTTCATTACTTGGGGAATAAATACAATCCTGAATGGCTCAGTAAGGCCTCTTTCACATAACTGTATTTTTGATGCACGATTGCAGATCTGCATTTGGGTATCAAAGAACAGGAACATTCATTTCTATGTGCCCAGACCCACGACTACCTTTTTGCAGCTGTGTAAAATTTGTCACTGCCAATCCCACCCACATGTAGAGATCCCGACATATACTACAAATAGATCTTTCTCCAGTTATAACCATCCGGGTTCCAGAAACTATAACTAAGGATATCACCAGAACTGTTTTCTAAAAAAAAAAGTGTTATCTTCATATAAAAGAAAAAAAAAAAGTCCATGGGTTTTCCTTTCCTATATTTAGCAGTTGTCTCCTGCAGTAGTGCCATAAGCTTTTCAAATTGAAGGACAACACCCCTTCTTTCGGTTTATATCGCTTAAATACCACAGTACATCAAGACCTGTAAACCTATATTTTCACATGACAGTGTACTGGGACAGGGACTAACCAAAAATCTGCATATGGATTTTAAGTTAAAGGAGTATTCCCAACTCGCCTGTTCACCACCATGCAGGCTGTATGCTCTGTTCACTTCCTGGTTTACTCTGTAAATTGGTGGGCGGGGTTTCACTTGCTGTCTCCCAGACAAAGCCAGCTCTGCTATCTCTCTTCATAGTAGTACATGTTTGCAGTCAGTAATGAGGAATGGTTGTAAATAAATTAGCACAGTATCACTGGAAGATGCACAATATGCAGCTGATGTAGCAGAACTGGATTTGTTAAGTGATGAGAATCCCAAACTTACATGCTACAGGACCACAAGTCAGTTTTCAATATACTCACTTTTAGGTCTGTGTTTAATGGACTCCATGTCTCAGCCCATACCAGAAAAATTCAATTAGCCTACTGATAACTGGAAGAGCTAGAGATAAACCGCTCAGAAATATAAGCTCCCGAGCACTCAGCTCCCCCTCCCCTTCCCTGAGAGAAGGGAGCTATGTCACTTGTCCTGGGCGGAGAGATAAAGAGCTCATAAATACAAGCACCGAGCACTCAGCTCCTCCTCCGCTCCTGAGAGCAGGGAGCTATGTCACTTGTCCTGGGTGGAGAGATAAGACTATCTCCAGGTCCATGGATATGGAAATGAAGTATAAACAATAAAGTGAAGAATCTCAGATAGTGGCCAAACAAAGCAGTTTTCCTTAAGCAATGTATTTAGGAAACGTCTTAAATCCACATAAACTAGCAGTATAGATAGGATCCTTGAGATGGGACAACCCCTTTAATTTTCTTCACAGCAAGATTGCGCTTCGGCCAAAATGCCGCTAACAGCCTCTATGATACATTATGTATCTTTAGACTTTTAAGAAACTTTGTTTTATGTCTTTGGTATTACTTATAGCAGCCAATAGCAGCTTATAGCAGCCAATCAGATTCCAGTTTTCATTTCAAGTTAAGATCTGATCAGTTTCTGTGGGTAACATTAAAATTCTGTACATACACTCACCGGCCACTTTATTAGGTACACCATGCTAGTAACAGGTTGGACCCCCTTTTGCCTTCAGAACTGCCTCAATTCTTCGTGGCATAGATACAACAAGGTGCTGGAAGCATTCCTCAGAGATTTTGGTCCATATTGACATGATGGCATCACACAGTTGCCGCAGATTTGTCGACTGCACATCCATGATGCGAATCTCCCGTTCCACCACATCCCAAAGATGCTCCTCTATTGGATTGAGATCTGGTGACTGTGGAGGCCATTGGAGTACAGTGAACTCATTGTCATGTTCAAGAAACCAGTCTGAGATGATTCCAGCTTTATGACATGGCATTGCATTATCCTGCTGAAAGTAGCCATCAGATGTTGGGTACATTGTGGTCATAAAGGGATGGACATGGTCAGCAACAATACTCAGGTAGGCTTTGGCGTTGCAACGATGCTCAATTGGTACCAAGGGGCCCAAAGAGTGCCAAGAAAATATTCCCCACACCATGACACCACCACCACCAGCCTGAACCGTTGATACAAGGCAGGATGGATCCATGCTTTCATGTTGTTGACGCCAAATTCTGACCATACCATCCGAATGTCGCAGCAGAAATCGAGACTCATCAGACCAGGCAACGTTTTTCCAATCTTCAATTGTCCAATTTCGATGAGCTTGTGCAAATTGTAGCCTCAGTTTCCTGTTCTTAGCTGAAAGGAGTGGCACCCGGTGTGGTCTTCTGCTGCTGTAGCCCATCTGCCTCAAAGTTGGACGTACTGTGCGTTCAGAGATGCTCTTCTGGCTACCTTGGTTGTAACGGGTGGCTATTTGAGTCACTGTTGCCTTTCTATCAGCTCGAACCAGTCTGGCCATTCTCCTCTGACCTCTGGCATCAACAACGCATTTCCGCCCACAGAACTGCCGCTCACTGGATGTTTTTTCTTTTTCGGACCATTCTCTGTAAACCCTAGAGATGGTTGTGCGTGAAAATCCCAGTAGATCAGCAGTTTCTGAAATACTCAGACCAGCCCTTCTGGCACCAACAACCATGCCACGTTCAAAGGCACTCAAATCACCTTTCTTCCCCATACTGATGCTCGGTTTGAACTGCAGGAGATTGTCTTGACCATGTCTACATGCCGAAATGCACTGAGTTGCCGCCATGTGATTGGCTGATTAGAAATTAAGTGTTAACGAGCAGTTGGACAGGTGTACCTAATAAAGTGGCCGGTGAGTGTATGTGGCTCATTGTATCCAACCATAAAGAACTTAATGACACATGAAGCCGCCATGAGACAAGTCTGTTTTTATCAATATTGTTTGGTTGTCTGGATTTCAATAATAAAAAGTGATCTAATTCTGCTTGCTTGGTGTGATACTAGATAAGCAGTCTGAATTACATGAGAATCGCTGAATCTATATTGTTACCTAACAAGGAACTGACATAACACAGATGTGTAATACAGCAAACATCCTGTTTCTTATGTTGCCAAAGTTTCTCTAGCTAAATACAGAGCTTTGTGTATACATTATATTGTTATCAGGCCAAGTATCAGGGCTATTCACAATAATATAATGCTAGATTATAATATTTTCTTAATGCTAAATTTGTTGTCCTCAGGGAGAATGTGCTACTGATGAAATCATTGCATTATGTTCCCTTGTGATATGAAATTGCAATAAACAGTTCTCTTGTACTCTCTTGTGTATAGTACATGACATGCAAGTATTGCACTTGCTGATTTTCCAATTAAAGGGGTTGGCCACTTTCAGACCAATATTAAAAGACAAATGTTATTGTTTGTATAATAAAAAATTGTACAATTTTCCAATATACTTTCTGTATCAATTCCTCACAGTTTTCTAGATCTCTGCTTATTGTCATTCATTCTGTTACTTGTAGTGAATTAAACTTTGATCATGATCGTGTGATATACAGTCCATTGTCATGTGATGTACAGTCCATTGTCATGTGATGTACAGTCCATTGTCATGTGATATACAGCCCATTGTCATGTGATGTACAGCCCATTGTCATGTGATGTACAGCCCATTGTCATGTGATATACAGTCCATGGTCATGTGATGGACACACAGATGCACAGCTCGTTATCACTTGTATGTTCAGCACATGACCATGGACTGTATATCACATGATCATAATCAGAATTTATCCATTGGAAGTATGCAGAATGAATGACAGCAAGGAAAGATCTAGAAGATTGTGAGAAATTGATACAGAAAGTATATAGGAAAATGTGCACAACTTTTTATTATACAAACAATAACATTTGTCTCTCAATATTGGTCTGAAATTGGACAACCCCATGTAGGCTCTCTGCTATTTCAGTCAAAGTAAGTGTACAGGACTGACACAGAGACACATTTACAACATATATACACAAACCAACAATGTACTATTTGGTAGTGGTATTACTTTTTCCATTCCTTTTTCTTTCTTTCTTTCTTTCTTTCTTTCTTTCTTTCTTTCTTTCTTTCTTTCTTTCTTTCTTTTTTTTATATATTGTGTCACATAAGGTCATAATAGGCCTCTAGGGCCATTTAAAAAGAAAAAGACCTTTCACCACTTCCACCATCTCCAGTTCTCTTTCCACCAACTCCAATGCATTTTTCAATAGGTGCTGGTCCACTGTTCCCAAATAATCACTTCTGTTAGCTCCAGTACAACTATACCCTCAGGGTAAGTTCGCATTGGGTTTTTTGGTCATGATTTTGAGGCAGTATCCACCTCAAAATCCTGACCAAAAAGACGGATCCCATTGAAATCAATGGGAGCCAGTCAGTTCTTTTTTCCGGGAGCTGTTTCTTCCGGATCCCGGAAAAAAGAAGCGACATGCTCATTCTTCAGGCCAATTTGCCTCGCAATTCGGCCTGAAGACACTCCCGACTAGTCCCATTCATTGGGCCTAATCCGGAGCGGAGTGCGCAACTGGATGCCGATGCACTGCATCGGCTTTCAGTCGCGACTACCCATTTTTTTGGTCCGGAACGCCCTGTATGATCTTACCCTCAGTGTCAGGTAAGTGGCCCTGGGCTGGAGCAGATAGACAGAAACCGCCCGCCTGTTATTACGGAACTTAATTAGCCTGAAACTAAGAAAAATGATTGCTCAAGGACAGTGGGAGCTAGAGAACAAATGCCAAGTGCACTAGAATCAGTGGAGCAGTGTGTACTGAAGGATGCAAAGAGTTGGAGGAAGCAATGAAAGGTCCTCTTAAACATTACTCTCCCCCCCCCCTTTTTGCTGATTTCCTAACTGTGGCTGATACGTTAGCCCCAGTTACTGATCTGGGCACTCTAGGACCCAGTAGCCCTTACAGTTTCCAGTTCCTGGAGGATCATATACCTGCCAAGCCAGAAGGGGAGCCGCATTATTGTGTCTCCTATAGCTGTGTGAATAGTGATTGGGAAGGTAGGAATGGTTCATTACTCCCCTACAAGAGGTCTGTCCAGCTCCCTGCTTGTGCAGCTGTGCCATTTCTGGTACGTTCTTGCAGGGTTTGGAGTGGATCGCCTGGACTTATAAAGCAGGGGTCTTTAAACTTTTCAAACAGTGGGCCGGAGGCAGAGCAGGTCGCACAGACATCAGGAGCGGTGCCCTCCAATAGGTAAAGTGAAGTGCACTCCATGGCTTGGCCCGAGCTCCCCAGGAGCTTCATTATAAATGCACGCCTGCCAGCGTTGTCGGCGGGGCCAGACAGAAGTGCTTGGCGGGCCGCAGTTTGAGGACCCTTGTATAAAGTCTATGGGTGGTTGGGAAGGGACAAGATAATGATTGTACAAACTATAGATTCACTTTTCTATTAATTTAAAAAATGACTGTGACACAAACAGACATTGCCATAGAGATTGACACTGGAGAAAACAAAGGTGGACTGTTTATGTCTCGACATACATTTCTCAATAGTTTGTCAGCTGAGCAGTGTAAAGAGGAAGGCAATTTTATTATTAACGCAGTAAAATACGTAAGATGACATGTCATGTGACCTGCAGAGTTCAAGGATCTTTAGTAACTCTCCATCTCGTGAATTCAATCCATGTAGACCTCACATTATTTGCTGGCTGTCACTTTGTTCACTGTCTGTCTTCATGTAACCACAGAAGTCTCCTGATGTCTCTCTGGGTTATTGGCCTCGCCAGTTTACTCAAGTTCAACATTTTAAGTGTGTACAAAGGTTACTGCAGGACATTTCGTTTTATCTTAAGCTCCAGCTGAGCCCAGAAGGAAGCTGTGACAAAACAAAACTGTGTGCCTCACATTCATCCCAGTCCTTTACTGCTGAATTGGTAGGACTGGCTTCACAATGTGGTGACTGGCACTTTATAGAATTGTTTCTTGTCTTGAACCTGTGGGTCAGCATAATCCTTAGAGATTCCTACTCGTCCTCCGCCTCCTTGGGCTGTTAGGTTATGCATTGTTCAGTGCTTTAAACATGGATACACATTTTTATTTGTTGTGCTAAATCTCTTGGTTAGCATTTCTGTTTGCTTGGAAACATGCTATGTGACAAGAGATGTAATGTGGCAGTAAGAGTACAGTAAAGAGCTTGGAGATGTGTTATTCATCTGTTCTTTTCGTACCTATGTACATAGGGCAGTTGGCTTGGCAGCCGATTTGGTTTCTATTAAAGGTGTTTTCCAGAATTACAAAATGAATTGTATCTTTAGGGAAAGCCATCAATATTAGATCATGGTGATCTCTCTCTCTTTATACCGTCACCTCACCATCAACTTATAAACAGGGCTGTAGTACTACAGTAAGCGCTTTATACTTTTTATTATTTACTGGGTTATTTTAGTCTGCCCTTTAAAAAATCATGCATGCTCAGCTAAGCGCTAAGTGCCTTTAATTGTTTACCTGGTAAAGCTTTGTACTTCAGACTATTCCTTGTATTGCACTCCTTTTCACTTGAGTGTGATGAGCTGCATTACCAGGTAAAATCACTGCCAAGTATGGAGCTGTGCCTGGCAAACATTAAAAGGGTATTTCCAGTTCAAGGATCCTATCTATATTGGTAGCTTATGTAAAGTGGAGACTTTTCCTAAATATATTGCTTTTGCAATGCTGCTTTGTTTTCCTGCTATGTGAAATTATTCCTCCCATTTACACAGCGTTTTCTACAGCTCTGTGAGCAGGACAATCATTTCAGCTAATTGCAATTTGCTGATAAAGCCAAGTCTGTTATCTCTCTATGTAAACACACAGATAACACTCCTCTACAAGCATCTGCATATTATCTGATCTGCTTTTATATTAGATTTCTAGTAATTATAATAAGTATTGTGATACTTCATCGTGTCCTGTTCAGCAAGCTGGGGGAATGGGCGAATACAGGAATTGAAAATAATAGATAACAGGCAAAGCTGTTGAAATAGGGAGATAGGAAAACCCCTTTGTCAGCTGATCAACAGGGGTGCTGGGATTTGCACCCCTACAGTACTAATATTTATAGCCTAATAATTGCAGATATAATGGAAAGTAGAGACCGGCATGTTAAATTTCAAATTCCAATATTTTGTTCCTATAGTAGATACGCTGATAAAAAGGATCTCTGGCAGGAACTTATTATCCTCTGACTTTGAAGTAAACATGTACATTCGGCTGAGCGTTCATGTTTATGGCAAATAAACATTAAATATATATTCAATAATGTTATGGTCTCTGATCCAGTGGTTCATGCTTTACTTAGACTCCATTAGAAAACCATTGGCCTGAGAACAAGAAGATCTTCCTAAAATCCTTATCATCACACATGAACTATCCCATACAATTACTGACTAAAGAACTGTAACCGGTTCCTTGTTTAAGCCTCCCTATTTAACATTGAGTAAGATATAATTACCTATAATTATTTTGATACTAAATTTGTTTCTCTTGTCTATGGAGACCATCTGTTCATTGAAATCATGGGTATTTATAGAATTTTATTTTAAGCGTCTGTTGGCATGTTTGAGCACTAGTCTGTATGGAGCGCTCAGCTTTTAAGTGACTCTTTGCTCTTCTGACATGTTTCATAAATCTGCTGTTCTGCAAAGCGTGAACATATAGCTGAAACAAATAGTTGATGAAGCGTACTGTTGTAGTATTATTCATGGAGTATAGGGGCAATATAACACATATAACCCTTACTTTGGCTAATTTACTTTAACCCCCTCACCTATATGGGTCTAGAAAAGCCTGACACCATAGACCAAGGGTCAGCAACCTTTTTTGTATGGCTTGCTTAAAAAAATATGCAACACTAAGTATGCAATGCCATAAGGGTAAGGATGTCAACCCTTAAGTGAAAGTCAATTAACTGGTTGATTAAATTTCTATTTTAATGCGATTCTTGTTCCTGGCTGAAAATATAATCCTCTGGTGGATACGACTTTTGGCTGAACTCTAAGGGGGAAAAGAAGATGGCCCTTCACATTGCACATTCTTTTTGTACAATATTATCCAGTCATGTTGAAATGAGTTTTACACTTGCTGCAAGTTAGAATAACAAATTGAACAGGCAATTACTGCCTCTGACCAGGTTGTCTTGTAGCTTGTACACTTGGACGTTTAGCCTCCTGCTTTCCCCCTAGTGCTTCATCCCCTCTGACTGTGTTTCCATAGTCTAGGAAAGAGACACATTATTGGAGCAATCTGGAGCAGCAGTGTTTAAAAAAAATCTGAGAAATCCTTGTGCCAGGTATGTATGCCTAAGGCGATGACCCCAGCACATGGGCCAGAGGCTGCAGACCCCTGCCATAGGCCATTGCCTTTAGCTGACATTGTGTGAGCTGCATATAGACATTGCTAACGTATGTTCTTCTCTTACCAAAAAAAAAATTGCTGATACTAGTGCATCTCAATAAATTAGAATATCATCAAAAAGTATTTTTTTTTTTTTAGTAATTCAATTGAAAAAGTGAAATCCATGTATTATATTGAGTCATTACAAATAGGGAGATCTTTTTCAAGTGTTTCTTTCTGTTAATGTTGATGATTATGGCTTACAGCCAAGGAAAACCCAAAAGTCATTATCTCAGAAAATTAGAATATTATATAAGACCAGCTGTAAAAAAAAAATTTAACACAGAAGTGTTGACCTAATGAAAAGTCTGTCTAGTAAATGTCCTAAATACTTGGTGGGGACTTCTTGTGGCATGGAAGCTATCAGCCTGTGGCACTGCAGAGGTGTTATGGAAGCCCAGGTTGCTTTGATAGCAGTCTTCAGCTCATCTGCATTGTTGGGTCTGGGGTCTCTCATCTTCCTCTTGACAATACCCCATAGATCATATATGGGGTTAAGGGCAGATGAGTTTTCTGGCCAATCAGGCACAGTGATACTGTGGTTATTAAACCAGGTATTGGTACTTTTGGCAGTGTGGAAAGGTGCCAAGTCCTGTTGGAAAATGAAAATTCCATTTCCAAAAATCTTGTGGGCAGAGAGAAGCATGAAGTGCTCTAGAATTTCCTGGTAGACGGCTGCACTGACTTTGGTCTTGATAAAACACAGTGGACCTACACCAGCAGATGCATAGCTCCCCAAACCTTCACTATTGTGGAAACTTCACACTGGAGCTCAAGCAGCTTGGGTCGTGTATAATGGCCTCTAGAGATGAGCGAACACTGTTCGGAACAGCCGTTCCGAACAGCACGCTCCCATAGAATTTAATGGAAGCGGCCGGCACGCAGGAGGTTAAGCGGCCGGCCGCTGGCAAAGTCTACATGCCAGGTGCTTCCATTCACTTCTATGGGTGCGTGCTGTTCGGATCGGCTGATTCGAACAGTGTTCGCTCATCTCTACTCTCCGCTCTTCCTCCAGACTCTGGGACCTTCCAAATGAAATGCAAAATTTACTTTTGTCTGAAAACAACTTTGACCACTGAGCAACAGTCCATAACTTTTTGATGATATTCTAATTTATTGAGATGCACTAGTAGCATGCTGATAGTGTACCAGCAATGTACCCTAACTTTAAAGGATAAATGTAATACAATGTCAACAGTTTTATAGACCTTTTGTTAAAAAAATGGTCAAATGGTTTATATGCAGTGACTTTTTCACTTACTAATGTACTGCGTGCACTGGAAATACAGCTAAAACTTAGTCACATGGCCATTTTTATGGTGCTTATCTACTTACCTACCTTGTCTCAGGCAAGACTGTGTTTCACATGCTAGGCAGCAAGTAATATAGGGTTAGTGAGGAAAAGAATAGTATAGCAGGCATTGAGTAATTACAGCAATACCTTACACATTGTAATAGAGGGGCATGCAGGCAGCAGTAAATAGAGGCAACACCTGTGAGAGGGGAGAGGAATCATGGGAACTATACTGGTTGAACATGGTAATAACACCCTCAGCAAGCCCTAGCAACATTAAAACATCCATGCTGGTTGAGATAATAACAATGAAAAATATTAACTTCTGCCATATGGTGACATCTTGTGTGGCAACTAACATGTTATGTAAAAATAATTGTCTCTGATTTTTCTTATGTAAAAATGTTTATTTTCCTGTGTAAAAGCAAAACCAGTAAAAACATAAGTGGATAGAGCTGAATTATAAATAGTGTACAAATAACAGAGGGCTTTCCATATACATTTGTCCTTAAGCTCACCTTATGAATTGCAGCAGTGTCTGTCTTTAAGATGTCTGATGGTTAGCTATAAAAGCTTGCTTCGTTTCGCCACTGTTTGGGATTTACTTTGATCATGGATTTTCTAAGATTTCCTGTACCTTAACTGACAAATGCAGCCATTGTTTTCTTGTAAGCACTTCAATGCAGCTAAGAATATGAAGAAATAAGGCGATTTCCTTTATTAATCATATTGTCACCGACAAATGACCAATTAATCTAAAACTTGATTATATTTAAAACAAAGATATCAACAAGCCAACAACATATAAATACAGCGGTCATATAGCAATGTACAGTACTTGGCCATGCTCTGTTGAGTCTGTTGTATGACAGACACCAACACCACCTGACAGACCCCATTGATTTACAGTGGACTCCATCTGGGTTCCATCATGGTGTCCTGCATTTTGAGAGTAAAATCAATATCAAAACAATGGACGTTTGTTAGCAGTGTGAACCCAGCTTTACATAATGTAAAATGTATTGTTTATTTTCTTTAGGGGACGGGAAAGGTAGTGAAAATCAACAGCACTCCACCATTGTGTTTCTGGGTTTTGTTTTGCAGCATTAATTGTACCACATAATTGTCTCAGTGGTTGAGCACTCTGTGTTCTGTTCTTAAGTATTGTTTGCATTTTGGAGATAAAGTGAGGGGTCAGTTAATTTGGGGGGTCTTTGTTAGGAAATTACCACAACATAGAAAAAACACCAGGTCTACATAGGTACCAAAAAATATATTAGCTTTTATTAGATAAAATGCACATACATAGACAAATACAATAAGACTCAATTAGATTGGGGGAATAGATAAAACCCAATGAGCACGATGAGGGAGAGGTATATAGGTACATGTAAGTACCAAAACGTAACCACAATATTGTATATTAAATGTGCATGAAATATGGGAATAGGGGCAGAGTCACAGTGAATAATATATGTACATGCGTGTGCTAAATATGTCAACTCACCACAGACCCCACAGATAACCCCTACACATATAAAACGCCATACATATAGCACATATACACTTCATATGGGCATAACTTATACCATCATACCGGACCGTGCTCAGACCCGACGCGCGTTTTGCTCGACCAAGGCTTCGTCAAGGGACCCAATTAGGAAATTACCACCCATTACAGCATTCAAAATTGTTAAAGCCGGAAGATGTCAGGGAAAAACTGAGCTATACTGTATGTTTTTTATATTGTTGCTTTATGGCAGAGGTAGTAAGCAAAATTAGGCAGGGCCTACTTACTGAGCTTTGCCGTTACATTTGAATACAGTGCCATATAGTGCTTCATGGCTGACATTACAAAAGCTTTGCTTGTCTTTTTTTTTTTTTTTTTAATTTATTTATTACGTAATATAAAACACCCCAGCAATTTAGGTCGATGGAACAGAACTCATAAGTTTGCAGTGTGTTTTAACACAATCAGGCTGCAGAAGGGGAAAAAAAACCAAACATTAAAATGCTTAACCAACGCCTATGGCAGATATTCCTTTTTCTTTGTATTTTTTGGGAAGGAGGGGAGTTTCATTTTTTGCCTCAGGCAGCAGAAAGGTTAGGGGCATCCCTGGTTGCTACGGCATGTTGTGAACTGAATCATGGCCAAGAAGTAAAAGCTCTGCTTGGAATGGAGAGGGGTGTCAAGTTGCCTGGCAAGCTGATAGAATTGCTGAAGCCACAGACCCGAGTGTAGATATAATGCTGGAGATGTGAGTGGCAGGTAACAAACAAGTATGACATTTAAGTTGTGTTATATCCTGCAACGTAATCCCTCAACAATTTGTGCACAATTCTCTGGAATCTTGATGCAATGATGTTGAAGTATAGAAATTCATGTTCATATATAGTAGATATATAGGGAGGGAAGTCATTATTAATTTACAAGATTTTTTTAACATAATGTCACAAACTAGTGATATCAACACTTTTTAATGCCATTTGAGAGTTAAATAGTTGCAGATACATTTTTTTGTCCTACCCTTGCCAGTTTTACATGATAACATAATAGGGCTGGGCAATTATGACCAAAATAAAAATTTGCACATTTTACCTCCATTTCTATTAATGAACGATTATTTTAGGACACTCCACTTTTTACATACCACGCCCTTTATTTATATGCCACTGAATTGGGTCTCAGTTATTTCTATTTGAGCAATCCTGGCTGTATATCGTACATTTGGCCATGGTAATGCCAGACAGGATGGGATGGGATGAATGCAAAATAATTGAAATAATCATTGGGAGCAAGTTCACATCAATTAATTGAGCTGACTCGGGTTTGATTATTTGATGATTAGTTGCCCATGATCCAGGGGAAGGCAAAGAAATCCATGGGGCTGATACTCACCCATTGCCCCACGTGAATGGAAATTTTTTTTTCCTGGTTCCAAATCAGGCGGTCAATAACTTATAATATTTTTCCTTTCAAGATAGACATCCCGGCCCGTCTACAACTTGCACAGTGAATCCAACATCACAACATTCTGTGCAGTCAGTTCTATGGTCTTACAGTAAAGAATCCTTATCTATGATGCTGGTGAAATGTTCGTTCCCTTAGGCGTAGAGGACGTCTAGGAGTAAAAACATCATTAGAAAGGTCTTTGTACTGTCCCTTCATGTATTTATACATTATGATTAGATTTACATGTAGCCATCTGAATAACCCCAAATAATAGAAAAATTTGTAGTTAGATGAATGCATCAATAGATGTATCGATAGATAGAATTGGGTACATTAGGGTCACCTGCAAGTCACTTGTGAACATAATGTGCTACCATTTTTTTCTCTACGGTTATTATCAACTATATTTTGAAGCAGTATAAGCATATGATGAAGGAAATATTCTGCAATGAATTCAAGTTCATCCTGCAAATATCTCTGCAAATATTTGGAAGGTTTACTTGTTCTTGTTTTCTTATTTGATTTAAGATATGGAGGAATGGGTGACCTCAGTGACGTCTTTTCAGCACATGTTCCTCTTGGTTTAGTACTAATGTAAAGTGTTGCATTTGCCACAGGGCCAAGCTGTGCTCTAGAATGGAATGTATTACTGGATAGATAGAATGGATTAGGCCACTTCTTAATGCCCTGCTGAATGGGAGAGGATTATGCACTTCCTATGATATCTGTCTGGGAGCTGACCCATGAAAATGTTATGTAAACATTCTGTTTGCCGTCTTCATCCATTTACTTCATGTCTGATATTGTAACATGTTCACCTAGAAATCAGCAGTCTGTTTGCTGCTGTGTGTTTGCTTAGATGACCTGACACTGATGGGGAATGAGGCAATGTACTGACAGGAGTGCTGCTGACATGGACGGGATCTACAGAGGGACGTTTCTGAGATATCAAAGTTAAAATATAACTAAAGTTTAACAGGATAAATTACATATCTTGCTATAAAAAGGATAACATATCATTTTGGAATAGAATATATTATAACAAATAGACTGTGATGATAGGCCTCTACCTACACAGAAAAGACAGTGAGGCCAAGGCCCCATGTAGCGAGCTGCAGCATAAAAACAAGGCAGGAAAAAGTTCAGCAGAAACGCTTTATTTTTTTCAGAAAGTTCAGAGTTTTCCTTTGCAGACTTTTTGCTTAAGTTGTACCTATATGGAAAACGCTAGCGTTTCATTAGGTATAACTGACATGCTGCAATTTAGAAAAAGGCAACGGTTTTTGAAATTGCATCATGTTTGCTGCGGATATTTTTCTACAATGTGTGGATGGGATTAGCCAGAATCCCTTTGCGTGTACTGGCGTGGGGTTTACTCTACAGGGACATATAGTAGAAAAAATTTACTCTACAGGGACTGTAAAATGCTGCGATTTTTCCTGCAGCATTTCCGGCATGTGGGGCCCTGGCCTTAAAGGGATTCTAACACTAAAAAACTTTTTTTTCTAGTTACCACGTCGGAATAGCCTTTAAAAAGGCTATTCGTCTCTTACCTGTAGAAGTGCTCTCCGCCGCGCCGTTCGTTCAAAATACCAGTTTGTACCGGTATGCTAATGAGTTCTCTCGCAGCGATGGGGGCGTCCCCATCGCAGGAGCAGTGATGGGGGCGTCCCCATTGCAGCTCGAAAACTGACCGCAGCGCCGCCTCTCTGGTCTTCGGTGTCCTCCCCTTGCCTCTTCAGCGTCTGTCGGACGCCTGCGCAGTATGCTCTCTGTTCGGCGAAGATTGCCGAACGTACTGCGCATGCGCGAAAGTGCGGTGCCCGCACTATGGCTGGGACCGTAATTTTGCGCATGCGCAGTACGTTCGGTAATCTTCGCCGAACAGAGCGTACTGCGCAGGAGTCCGACAGTACGCTGAAGAGGCAAGGGGAGGACACCGAAGACCAGAGAGGCGGCGCTGCGGTCAGTTTTCGAGCTGCAATGGGGACGCCCCCATCGCTGCTCCTGCGATGGGGACGCCCCCATCACTGCGAGAGAACTCATTAGCATACCGGTACAAACCGGTATTTTGAACGAACGGCGCGGCGGAGAGCACTTCTACAGGTAAGAGACGAATAGCCTTTTTAAAGGCTATTCCGACGTGGTAACTAGAAAAAAAAGTGTTTTAGTGGTAGAATCCCTTTAAGGTTTCCCCTTTCTGAATTAAATTTTTAGGTATGACCCAGTTTTCAAATGAGGTACCTCTGTAAACTTGACCACCAAGGGTAAGCTCACACGTAGAAATTTGGCACTGAATTTGACATTGAATCTGCAAAGCAGAAAATTTCTGCTTCAGGAAGTGGATTCTGCGTGACAAAAACCAACAAGGTTTCAAGGATTTTGACACTGAATTTGAAACTGATTTTAACACGGAATTTGAAGCATAGTATGGAGAAGAGTTCCACTGTATTTTGACCATATTGGACAGGCACAAATTCCGCTAGCAGATTTTAACAAATTTCTTGTCCAATTTTGTGTCAAATTCCACACCGACAGAAAAATCATTTTTCCGGGGGCCACACGGTGGCTCAGTGATTAGCACTGCAGCCTTGCAGTGCTGGAGTCCTGGTGTTCAAATCCCGCCAAGGGCAGAAAACCATCTGCAAGGAGTTTGTATGTTCTCCCCGTGTCTGCATGGATTTCCATCCCATATTCCAAAGACATACTGATAGGGAAAAATGTACATTGTGAACTCTATGTGGGGCTCACAATCTACATTTATAAAAAAAAAAAAAAATAAAAATCATTTTTCCCCTTCATTTCAATGGGTTTCCTCAAGCAGAATCCACATGAAGAGTTAGCATGATGCTTATTTTTCCGCTAGCTGAAAAAAATCAGCTAGCAGAAAAAAAGATGCTAATGCCTCCCTTTGAAATGCATGGGAGGTGAATTTGAGGCGAATTCCACGTTAAAATCTGAATCAAATTCAGACTTAAGACTGGTTTCCTATGGTTGAGTTTGAGCTGGGTTTGAACCAATAGATGGACCAAGTTTCCAAGCCCAAACTGTGTGGAACTGGCCTTTTTTTTCGAGTAAGATGGACCTACAACAAGCCTGCGTATCATGGAAATGCAGTGTGTCATATAACAGGTAAACTTGCAGTAACTAAGTGCTTGTGGTTTTTATTAATTGCTTAGAACATTCTAAAATAAAGACCAAAAGCACTTTGAATAGATGAATATTTATGTATGTAGATGACAGGATCCTGTATTATATGTCTCTTCAGGTTATATGAAGGGGAATTAGTTTGAAGTGGAGAAAATTAACTATTTCGCTGTATAGAATTAAATCTAGAGTGATCATACGGACTAAGTAGCTTGCATATGTTACAGGTGTAGGAAATGTACATTGGAAAGATTCACAATACTGTTGCTTATGTCCATTGATGTCAATTGACAGCAACAGACATTAACTGCAGCAAAAAGAACTGACACAAACGGAGCCCCCTCCATTTGTATCCATTCCCAACTTGACAAATGCTGTCTTCCGTTATGTTTGTTTACCTTTGTACCAGAAGAAAAAGTCCTGTGATGACAACGGACATTAATAATGGTAGTGTGAACCCTCCTTAAGATCCATGCAATACACAGAATTAAGGGGAAAAACAGTAAACAACTTATTATTATTATTGTTTATTTATATAGCACCATTAATTCCATTGTGCTTAATTACCTAGGCACAACAAAACATACTAGTGTTCAAAAAACCCTGAAAAGGTTGAAAAAAAAAATGGGATGCAGTTCCAGTGTCAGTAGAAAGTCATCTCCCAGGTACCTAAGCAGAAGGCCCTGGGGAAAGAAGAGGACTGAATGCAAACTGCACAATAAATGAGGCAAAGTAAGCCTGGATTAGTTTACAGAACAGCATGTAAATAGCTATTTAATCTAATAAGTTTAGTAGATGTAGCAGTAATATAATAGTATCATTAGACATAGAGTGAAATAGATGTACAAGGACTTCTGCACACTTAGCTTACATTGGACATTTGTTTTATTTACAGTATACTGTATTTCCTCAGTTTGGTATTTCAGGCATTAAAAGATCAAGTTGTCCCAATACTTCATTTTATACAGCAAATTCTACATGTCGTGTTTTGCTGTCCTTGAAAAGTCAGACATCTTTGGGAACGGACACTTAAGGACACCCACGGACAGTAAAAGAACGCACCCGATGTCCATTTAAATCAATGCAAACTGTCACAGACAAAGCTGGTGTCTGCTGCTAATGTCCGTGCAAGATTTTGCATGGACATTAGCAGTGGACACTAGCTGCCGGACACCGACGGTAGTGTGAACGCTCCCTTGGCTAATATCACATCCGCTTCAGTGATACTTAGAGCGGATTGCGTTTACGCCACTGAAGTGAATAGGAGTTGGACACATCTCGATCCACCAGGGATTCAGATGATTTTCTTGTGGCTGCATTCACAGTGGGGATCCTTTAAACTCTTAACATTTTTCCTCATCTGCTACTTGGCCTTTGAGCAAAGTTGCTAACAGTTTTCCTTGAGCAGGAGATGGACAGGGAAACCACAGAAGGAGCTGTTGCTAAAACGAAATCTTGGCTTGAAAATAAGCCCAAGTAGAGCCCAAGTTATCACTGGTTGAAGTTGAGCTCTATAAACTCGCAGCACTTATTTCAATAAGTGTGCAGAGGAACTCATTCAGCTAACAGTTTTTAGGGAGAGGAGGGATAAATGTTGCTGGTTTAAAACTTAGATGTGTGAGATTGCAAAAGGGCTAAAATGTACATAATGCACTGCAGTTATGTAACGGGGTTAAAGGTGTTGTCTGGTTACATCAAATAAACATTATTGTTTATATAAAGAAAAGTTATATGATTTTCCAATAGGCTTTCTGTATCAATTCTTTGCGTTTTTTAGATGTTTGCTTAACATTTTTTGTTTATTTTTATTTCTATTGTTTGACCCTTATACTATTATACACTGTCTACCAATAAGTATTTGGACACCTGTGGTAGAATAGAAAAACATTTATACATATTCCATAGTTGGTAGAACCCAGCAGATGCTTCCTTACAGATGGTAATGATCGACACAATACTCCCAGATGCCTGGTGAAACTCCTGGTGTATGTGAGCCATCAGTTAGATGTGGTTTCTCTGGCCAGCACCCGTCGGTCTCTAGTATCTCCCAGTTTTGGGGGTCTGACAACTCGGCAATTCCCACAATGAGGGCCCACACTAATCGCGGCCATTAAGGCGATCTGTTACTCTGGCCCTGAGGCTTGTCTCCTATTACAGGCTGCTATGTGTTTACTTCCAACTGCTATTGTTTAACCATTTCTCAACAATCAACATAATAGTCCAGCAGATATCGAGTATTAAAATATGGTGGCTGCTCAGGAGCTGAGTGGCTGCCATAGCTGCCGTGACAGTGGAGAATTGGTGGCAATGCCCTCAAACAGTACAAATCGTGGGTGTTAAAACCTACAACGCCTTGTCAGAGTTGACCGATGTGCTTTGCCTGTCACAGGAGTGAGATCTTGGGCTGGCCATCTGTTACTCTGACAACTTCTAGAAGTTACATGTTTTGTAATGCATTGCATTAGTGATCAGACTCCGTGGGGTTCAAGACTCCTAGGTGGTTTAATTAAAGTAAAAATGAAAAAATGATAAAAAATACACAGAAATAAAAAAATATATATATTACATGCATCAAAATATCAAAACCCTAATCAAATTTTTTTGCAAAGTTTTGTATTGGTTTAAAGGTTAAAAATGTAAAGAAAACGATATATATTGCCTATATCCAGCACTGTACTAGAATGCAGTTGACGTGTCATTTTGGCTGCAAAGTGAACGATGTAAATAAAAAGCCCTTAAGAAAGTCACACAAACGCAGTTTAACAGTACATTGTACAGAATATTTGATATTACCATTGCAAAGTTCAATTTGTCCCACAAACATCAAGTCCTCAAACAGCTCTGTGAATGGAAAAATAAAAATGTTATGGCATTTGAATCGCAGGAACTCAAAATTGAAGGCGGGATGGGGTTAAGACAGATTTCTGAGCTGTGCATGTTACAAGCTGTGCACCTGTCTGTCTGTCACATGAACGTGGACTGTCCATCACATGACCATAGCCTAATTTTTTTTATACACTAAGAGTAAACAAAAATAGCAGTAAGGTCTAGCACACTGTGAGGAACTGATACAGAACAGTTATTAGAAAATTGTACATCCTTTCAATATACCATAACATTTATTTGCTGAAACTGGACAACCCCTTTAAAGAGGAGCTTTAATGTCTTCTAAGATAGGACATGTTATATACCGCTACAAAGCTGACAGTGCGCCAAATTCAGCACACATTCAGTTTTGCAGGTATTAGTCCCATCTCCAGAGATATTGGAGCCCTGACTTAGCGCTGAGGCCGACCCTTGTTAGTGCATTGATAATGGTAACCGAAACGAACAGCATCAATATGTCTGGAACCAGGACAGACGTGAAAGGTTGTCTTTAAGTATGTGTTCACATTGTAATTGAAAGTCAAGATTGTGCTAGACATTTCTATGCATATGTATCTCTTACTTACTCACCTTTCCTTTCATCCTTAGCATCAAGCTCATAGCTGTCCAGGAGCTGACAGACAAAGATGCTCTAGAAAAGGTAACTGATTTTTTATTAGCTGATGTGGTAATATATGGCATATGTGCATGTCATAAAGTACAGGAAAATATAGGACTACATTCCATAAATTCCGGTAATATCATGTGGCAGTAATTCTATTATTTTCTTATCTTCATATTTGCAATTGTTTGAACTCCTTAGGATCAGAGCAAAGAAGGAGAACGTAACAGGCAGAAATGACACAAGTTATGAATCCCAAATCTTTCTCACTTTATTATAAACTATCGGTCAGGACGTATAGGCTCATTCTTTGGATGTCTAAGAACTTCGAGCCGATCTATAACTGTCAAAAGGAAAACCTGTCGTTGTTGCTCATAGCAAATAATCACAGTGCAATTTTCAGTTTCAGGAGAACATGTCCAAATGGGCCCCCAACATAGGTATACCGATTACTGTCACAATACGCTGACCGTATAGAGGTATATATTGACTCTACACAGGGATCTGCAGACATTTTAGGTGAATACAATGCAGTAATATTTAGTGACTTACAGGTGACGTCTCTGACTAATTGTTCACATTCCCCCGTCTCTTTCATCTGGACCGTCATGACCAATTCTTCCAGGCTCTGTTAGGTTGATCACACTGAGTTCTTTGTTCAGGAGGAAACTGGAAGTTTCCTGACCAAAAAAACTCAGTGTGAACGCAACCAAACTGAAAAACAGGGAGGAATACTCAGTATAAAAACATAAATTTTATTAGAAATTATTAAAAATTTGGGAAGGATAGTTACCAACAGACAAGTAGGGAGTTTGTAATGCGGCGCTGATTCTGCCAATAGGTTAAAAAACCTCTCATTGATTTCAATGTGTTACACGCGTTAAACGGAACCTATTGAACTCAATGGGAGTCTTTTTATCAGCGCTGATTCTGCCGTGAGTTATCATGGCAGAATCAGCGCCGCGTTACTCCGTGTGAATGCCCCCTTATAATTTCAGGATAAAAACAGCGGACAACTGGCGGAACCTATTATAGCCTGTGTTTTAGGGTATGGGTTCTCCGTTGTTTGAATCCCCTGATGGACCCAAATGGCGGAGAGTCCGATGCAAGTGTGAACCTAGCCTAACTCAGTCAATTTAGCAAGTTTTAGCGATGCAGTGCATCCAACCAAGTGTGAATGAAATAAAAGCGTATATTTTGACACAGCAATGATGATCTTTAGAAATCTTTTAGAATTCTTCAAAACACAAGCGTCAAGGAATGTCTCAAAAAGTGGAATTTGCAATATGAGCCAAATCATAATGCTTCCTGCCAGCAAATCTAACATTATCCAGCTGTGCTATACACAAAGAAAAATGTATAAAAATACTTCTACATATTACTCTGGAAACATAACACAGATACATTCTCATTTGCCATTTCTTATTCTATTTCACCCACTTACTTTTTGCACAGAAGCTGGGGGTGAAATATGAATTAAAGTTGAAATATTTGGCTGCATAATGGTATGGAAAATGATACAGTGCCAATATTTCTATACACTCATTATTTCATGTATACATACAATCACAGAACAGTTTGCTTTATAATGTATTAAAAAAAAGGTACAAAGACCTATTTGTAATGAAAGCCCAATGTATTGTTGGAGTTTCATTGTTGATTTTGTGTATCCCAATGGGTCTTTAAACTATCCCTAGCAAACCAGAGCCCTGGGGGAAGACAATGAGATCAGTGTGAATTTTATCACCTAGGCCAGATTTACACTGCTTGACCAGATGGACAAATAAAATATTTCAACCCTAATTCCATACAGGGGTGAATTAAACAACAGGAACTATTCATACATTCACATCTGTTCCTTTGGAGGCTCTGTTGCAGAGACCGCTGAAAATCGGCAGAGGAAAAAGTTCTACATGAAGGGTTTTTTCCTCCACTTATTTCAGTCGGAAAAAAACCAGACACCCAGTGGAAACCATTATAATGAATGGGGTCCACTAAGCTCCGTATAGCCATTGTTTTAGCTGTCTATC
Organism: Leptodactylus fuscus; assembly: GCF_031893055.1. Taxonomy (NCBI): domain Eukaryota; kingdom Metazoa; phylum Chordata; class Amphibia; order Anura; family Leptodactylidae; genus Leptodactylus; species Leptodactylus fuscus. Next base: position 147,594,625 of record NC_134268.1, on the reverse strand, counting down.
CATTGTTGAAGTGTGAACCCACTGTAATATTCACGGGAGTTGCCTCCTTGTTAATTCACTGTCCAGTAACCAAAAGAGGATTAGAATATTGAAGCAAAAGGGCATTTGTGAAACCTGAGGCAAGGCTTAACATTATAAAATGATGAGGACCAGAGTAACTTTATTACACATGTGGGGTCAGTCAAGCTGCACAAATCTTCACCCAGCTCTGTAAAGGAAAAGTAAAATTTTTTCTACCTTCTTATTTTAGAACTGTATGCTTGTTTATATCATTTGATTTTGTCTCTTTGTGTATTTATTACACCTTTTGAAATTAAAATTCAATGTTAGTACCTGTATGCTCTACAGATCCATTGTCTTTTAGGCTAAGGCTCCACGAGCTGGAAGCACTGCACTAAAGCGCTGCAGGAACGACCGTGACGTGAACGCATTGTGGTTCTTCCCACAGCACTTTCAACAGAAAGTTCACAGAGTTTTCCTCCACGGACTTTCTGTTACAATTACATCTATGGGAAAGCCACCACGTTTCTGTAGATATAATTGACATGCTGCGATTTTCAAAATCGTAATGATTGCTGCTGTGCTCTGATTATAAAATGGTGTAAAAATGCTGCTGCACACACTGAATTTGCTAAGGGTATGGTAAGTTTATTTATATAAATTAAACAATCGTTGTGCCATGGACATGTAGCAATAGGAAAAAAGGAAAACAATAGATCAAATTAACGTTTCGGTCGTTGGACCTTCATCAGATATGATCTATGTACAGGAAGCAGAGGGTGTAGTATGTCTCAGGCCTCTGCTTCCTGTACATAGATCATATCCGATGAAGGTCCAACGACCGAAACGTTAATTTGATCTATTGTTTTCCTTTTTGCTTATTGCTACATGTTCATGGCACAACGCAAATTCAGTGTGTGCAGCAGAATTTTTACATTATTTGCTGTTGGATCGAAGGATCCTTTCTGCTAGCACCACACTATATATTACCCCTGAGTGTGCAGCACCATTGCTTTCTATATATCTCTTATTATAAAATAGGTCTTGTCACACGAAGGTGTAAAAATGCTTCCACTGCTGCCCTATTAAAGAGCTCTCAGAGGCTACCTTTGAGTAGCATACCTTTTGGCAAGATATCCTTGACAGCTAGACATAGGTCTACAACGCACTCAAACAGATATTTTGCCATCCTGACTTAGCTGTAGTTACATGAATGCAAGCACATATAGCATACAGGCTTCAGGTAGCCCAGAAAAACCATCAGTAGAGAGGATCATATGAGCTACCAGACATAGATGGCACCTTTAATAAACTCTCTATTCCCAGACTGTTTCCAGGCGCCTAGCAGAAGGAAATTTGGTGTCAAGAAGCCCAATATGTGTCCTGCCATTGACAGACAGCCACTATTACCTTGTTTTCAGTGGCTTAGTGAGAGAGAAACCTGGACCGCTACCTACTGGAACCGTATCATCTTTAGCAGGTCCGGTTTATGTTTGGGATCCGATGATAATCGGATTCAAGTATGAAGGCATTGCACTGAGCTCTTTAATATTGCCTTTGCTGTGGAGTAACACACTTTTCCTGGGAAGTCATTGCATACGACAGTCAGTCACTGATTGTAGTAATATGCGGAACACTAACAGCTCAGTGATATGTGCAGGACAACCTGTAGTCATGTGTTGCCTCTCATGGCAGGACTTCCATTTGGCCATTTTCAGCAGGATAATGCTTGCCCCCACACAGCAAAGTTTTCCAGGAATATCTCCAACAGAATGTCTTGCTTTCTTGGCCTGTATGGAGCAAGTATGTATGAAGTAAGTAATTATGGAGCAACAAACTCCTTGTATACTCTGATAGCCTGAACCTTGCTAATCTACAAATAATAAAACAGAGAACCACTGAAGCTACATACTCAGGATTTTCAAGCTGCTGAGCACTGTTGCCAGACAAAACCACACATACACACACACACACACACACGCTGAATTTCTCCTTCTCCTTTGCAATGTTTTCCATTGTTCTCTATAAGTCCTGATGCAACAGAGCTTATAAGAACAGCGCCTCCACTCTACTGCATTGGGACTTTTGGTGAGCAGAGGCAGAAATTGCTCATTTCTGAGTATGACTGAGTATGAGGATGAACGACTATTGACACAATCATTCATCCCTGTATAGTTTATAGTGAATTTTATACCCATTGTGAGAAGGTGACAGGTAGAGTGCTGGAGTCCCGGTATATCTCCCTCAGATTTCTAACTTATATGTGGTCCAGTGTGGGTCTTGAATAAGCCTCAGCCCCAGGTTTGGGTCCTGGACTTGTTACTGGGCCATCAAAGGCTGCAAAGCCTGCACTTCAGGGCACATCCCGAGAGTGAGAGGAGGTGCTGGGTCTGTTGTGGCACTATGAGACTGCTGAAAAGGTATTGTGCTATTTTTGGTTGATATGTGCGGCTGGTAGCAAGCCCCACGTACAATTAATATTTACTGTTAGTTAGCACTCAGACGAGCAGGATTTTGTTTCGTACTATTTCTGCCTGAAGTTAAAGCTGTATTTTATTTTTCTAATTTTTGTGCCTAGCTACCGAGAAACCTTCCCCACACTACATAAATGTGGTCAACTACAAGTAAATTTTTGTTTGGTTTTCTTTGTGAACATATGATTGTATTAATTATGCAACTGTATTCAGTTTATTAAATAATTTTATATATAAATTATAATAACATTACTACACAGTCATGTATTTTATGCATGTTGTAATTCTGCAAGTACAATAGGTGATACTTAACTATATATAATCCTGTTTTGTTGAGTATTATATTTTACTGGTCTAAATTCAGTGGGATGGACAACATGATAATAAATGAGCAATCCAGGGCTTATTGTTGTTAAGGTTAAATCTGTCAGCACCCTTGAGATCTATTGTCAGGTTTGGTAGAGGTTTGGATTTCACAGCTGCTCTGGGTAAAAACTAAACATACCTTTTGGCAGAGAGCCCTGGTGTAATAAAGCTTGCCAAGAGAGGGTGACCTCGGTGTAGCACAGATCTCCGGCCAGCCATTGTTTTCATGTTCACAAGGAGCTGTTCTCAAGGCTCTGTTTCAGAATAGGAAAATAGGATCTTGTTGAGTCACTTGAATATGTAATACGATTTACCTTCCTAATCTTGTGGTTTAAAGATTAAGTGGCAGATCAGATGGGTTGCATGCATTTTACATGAGCTTTTGTATTCGGAGGAATAATCGTTATGACATTTTACTTGCAAGTTATGTAATGTTTTTATACTAGCACTGAAGCCTCTTACACCTGGACTTTGTTTTTTACAATAGAGCCAGAACATTCTTCATCCAGATTTTTGAAATAATTTGGCATTGTTATTTGGCTATTGGTGTATGGGAAGCATGTAGTTCCCATGTCCTACTTACAACCTTATGTTTGTAAGTGAAATGAATGCCATGGTCTCGTAACAGTAGAATATGATAACTGAGTATCTCAGCTCCCCATGCCTTTACGTAACAGTAGATCTATACTAGGTATAGTGCAGACTAAACATTGCTCCCTCTCCTTCCTTTTCTACATTTTGTTGTTTATGCTTCCTTCTGAGTAGGATGGCTCTAAACCTGAGTCATGGAGTCAGAGTTCGAAATTTTTTCTGACTCCGACTCTACCCAAAACTGGTCCAAAGTCCCAACTCCAGGCATCTAACTTAGTAACCATGCCACCGGCTTCAAAATAAAATGATTAATCATTTTAAATTCAGTTATATATTATAGTTTCATGTATATTTATTGCTTTACTCTGTCCATATAACCATGGCAATCAGCTATTTATGAAGTAAATGAACCTGGAGACATATATACAAATATATATGTAGGGCTAGCAATGGGTGGGATAGCTAGTGAGACGGGGGGGGAGAGGAGTGAGAGGTAGATAGCGTGAGAGGTATTTGGGTGCACTTATTAACCAATTAATAACAGTAACAGACCTTTTTTAATATATATATATATATATATATATATATATATATATATATATATCCTATTTAAACTGTGCAGTGTCCTATCCAGGATAAGGCTGTATTGTTTACAGTATTCTATAATCACAGCCAAAAAGTCCAGCACAATGATGGAGGACACGGAGATCCTGTTATAGTTATGTTATAGACCCTGTTATATGATTAATCTGTCCTCATTGAGGATGGTGCTTATAGGGAAAAAGAAAAACTGAAATCCTGACAAACATTTGAAAATAGCCCATGTTCAGACTGCAATGTCTGTATACATGACAGAAGGGATGATGTGCAGTGTCCCTGTACAGGACAGAAGTGATGGCAGGGAGTGAAGAAACTGTGAGGGAGCCGACAATCACACCCAGGGGGTGAGATCAGCATGGGAGTAGCGTGACTAGTCTGAAACCCACCACTCGTGACTACTTTAATTTGAATAAGACTTTTTATACTTTTAAACATTTATAACTTAGCTTTGCTGCAATAGAAAGATTATAGAAGGGCACCAAAGGAAAGGTAAGTACTTTACCCTGCACATGATGGAGCCAGGCTACAACAGGTTCCCTTTATCAACAACTATGGCAATTGGAATAAATCTCTGGATCAACATCCAGTGCCAACATAATTAATGGTTTCAGGTCCAGTTAGGCAGTGTGCACAAAGGTATATTTGGTCCGTGAGATATAGACATATTTCCTGGACCTGATGACAAAAGTCATCTGTGATGTGCAAAGTCCATTCTTCCCTGTGGGATGATGTCCATATTATCATCATTGTTTTCCTTGTGGGATGGTAGTTCCACAGAGAGGCAGGGACTTCTAGCATCATAGGTCACACATTAAGAATATTGGGGCAGATATACTAATACTGTCATTGCTGGGCGGTACAGCGCAATAGATGCTACTGTGAGGGAGGACGTTCCTGACTGACTGCCAGAAACGCCCTTCTGACAGTGAAGAGCTATGGCTCTGGCACCGATAGCTCTTCAGCGAGGCACAGAACGGGAAAGCCGCTGAATTCCATGCACTGTCGGCTTTCTAGCGGTATATAATGCATAACCGCATGTGCACGAGGATGTGAAAGGTCCTCTTAAATGATATCTTTCAGCACTTGATCCAACTGTCTTCAGTGGCTGATACTGCTAAATAGGTTCTAGGTAAAGAAGTACAAATACAGGTATAGCCATAATTTCCAACAGAGAACACATACTTTGGAGAATCAACGTTTACTCATTCACGAGCCATTTGCAAATACCTCCTGTCAACTGGAAGTTGACAAACCTTCCCCAACTGCTCAAGACTGACATCTCCTGTGGCTTCCTGTGCTTTTCCATGTCCTTTGTATCTTCTGCACAGGTATGTTTACAATCCCTTGCGTCGCACTTATTTAGTGGTATTAGTTGCTTTGGGGGAAGTGGTGAAAAGTCATTATTATAAAGTCAGTTGATAGCAAACAGGGATATGTGATGGACAAATCTTGTGACAAACTTGGGACTATGCCTAGATATTAAGGAGCACTTGGTGAGCCTACTCTTCACTACCTGCCAGAACAGGTCACAGCACAATAGAACCCCCGCTGATGGAAACTAACGTAAGAATGTGTTCCCATGTTTTCAAGCAATGTTTTATCTAATTTTAGCTGTACATACATTGTTGGCAAGAATTTTGTTATTGGCTAAGCAATACTATTTTTGCAGAATGTTGATTTCTGAAAGATAGTTTGGGCTGCACAAAGGGCTTCCTGGCCTTAAGGAAAAATCCTAAACTGCACTGCAGTCCGCAGAGATTGTTAAAGAATTATACCGTAAGTGCTGTCCTTGACAAACAGGCGTGTTGCTCTTTGGCATTGACTTGAGGTTCTTTATTTAGCAGCTGGGGTGTGTTTTCATGTAGTAGGCGAAAATGTTCAAGTGGTCTTAATGGTACTCATATCAAAGACGATATGGTGTTACTTGAAGTACTATAATATCAAGTAAACATAAATGAGTGCAGATGGTATTAACCCCATTATTTGACATTAATTGGCATGTGTTGGGCAATATTTATTCTTCACTTTGCCTACCTTCTTGTCGTTCCAAATGCTTACAACATTTTCAGCAAACATGTTTATAGGATACAATGGGAGTGACATACTGTATGGCAAAGGAGCGCCCTTTTCTTTAACTGTATTGAAATGTTAGTCAATAGCACTTTCCAGTACAAGGAATCGGCCATTGCCAAAGAAAGAAAAGATTTGCAATGATTGTTTGGTTGGTATTGTTATAGAGACGTGTGGTCAACTCTGTATAAAGTAAGTCTCTGATTTACAATAAAAATACATTTCACAATACTTCCTTGTTCTAAATTATCCTAATTATAGTGTTGTAGACATTATCTGGTTAAGGCCCCACAGTGCGGAAATACTGCTTTTTTTTTGCAGATTTTTCTGCTTTTTTTTAATTTGAGCCAAACCCTCTAGTGGCTACAGAAGGAATGGGAAATATCGAGGAAGTGCTTATAATTCTCCCTTCTGCTCAATCCATTCCTAGCTTTGGCTACAAAAAACTGCAGCAAAATCTGCATTAAAAAGCAGCTTTTCTGCAATGTGGGGCCTTAGCCTCAACAGTTTCTATGTCACATCAGGCATGTGAGTGGGACTTATCAAGAAAGGGATTGGGCTTAAGAAAAAGGTTTGGGTGGTAAACTACGCCAACTAATAGGTGGTGTAAATCTGGCACACTTTAAAACTGTCTAAGGCTAAGGCCCCACATTGCAGAAACGCAGCTTTTTTTGTTGAAGATTTTGCTGTGGTTTTTTGAGCCAAAGACAAGAATGTCTACAATAGGAATGGGAAATATATAGGAAGTTCTTATACTTCTACCTTCTGCTCAATCCACTCCTGGCTTTGGCTAAAAAAAAACCACAACAAAATCTGCAACAAAAAAAAGCTGTGTTTCCGCAATGTGGGGCTTCAGCCTAAGACCCCATGTAGCAGGCCACAGCAGATTTTTTTTTCTGTAATTCATGGAAAGGATTATCCAGAATCCTCTCCACTTTGCAGGTAATGTAAAATGCAGCGTTTTTTTGTTGTGACGTTTTCATCACAACAAAAATGGTGCAATATCGCAACATGGTGCTTCAGCCTGAAAGGTAGGCTTTTTTTGTTGTTGTTATGGAGTTATATACATATAGTTACATAGTAGATGAGGTTGGATAAAGACATTAGTCCATCAAGTCCAACCTATAACCCTACAATCCCTACAGTGTTGATCATGCTAACCTACTTAGAAGAAGTAGTTAGTAGAAAATATCTTTCTTTAGGCAACGTTTTATTTTACAAAAAGAAAATCACAGTATAATTTCCCTGTGCTCCTTTACTTGACAAAGTCACTTTGAACTTCATCTGTCTGCTTTATCCTGTCAGTCACTGTAAGAGGAATTCCAGATCAGCCAGTCCCTGGACTGCAAGGTATTCTGTAGTAATAAAAACTGTTAAGGTCACAGCATTAAATAGAGAATCTATCTCCATTGGGCACTACATTTATACTCTTAATCTCAATTTAAGGATTGTATTAAATGTATGTTTTATGGGACAAGACTCAGTAATACTTTTAACATATAGTTCAATCTATTCTCATATGAGGGGGAATACTTAACAAATGTGTTACTTGTGTGGCAAATTGACTTAATTTATGAAGTTGCAGTGTCTGCAATTTTCTAATTTCTCATTGCATTTTGGATTCTGCAATTTAAACAGAATGTAAATAGTTTATGCCAAGGTCAATCTGCTGAATATATTTAGTGTAACTGACTAGCGCATCAAAATAGGGAGAGATTTAAGAAGCCATAGATTCCATAACAAGACCCTAATTTAAAGGGGCTCTATCATTGGGAAAAGTCATTTTAGATAAGCATATCCTTGCATAGTCTTCGGAAGGCTATTTCACACCTACCTTTTTTATGTAAATCGCATCAGTGGTGTTTCAATAAGTCCATTTTCATTCATATGCTAATGAACTTCGACTGTGCACCGGAAGTGTCTGTGATCACAGTCTGCTCTATGTGTATGTACAGCAGAGACAAGTCATCATCACAGCTGCCTCTGCTGTATATACACACAGTGCACAGTGACATTTCTGCTGCATGGTCGAAGTTCCTTAGCATTTAAATAAAAACTGACTTATTCAAAATCTACTGAGGCGATTTTCATACTAAAGGTAGGTGTAAAATGGCCTTTCTAAAGGCTATGCAAGGATCTGCTTTTCTAAAAAATGACTTTTCCCTTTAATGCGTATTAACACTTTTTGTATTTTTACCAACATCAATGGTGTACAATGTGGCAGATTTGTTACAGATACACCACATCTTTATTACTAAATATTACCATGCATATACGGCAGTAAAGACTTACTGTTAAAGAAGAGGAGTGATTCTATGTCTTATGCCAAAAATATAATTCCAGATTTTGACAAATTTGGTGCAATTTGCACTAATGTTGTCAATTCATAAAGTCACTTATTCTGCAATACTTTTGAGCCCTTCTTCATTGAGTCTTGTATATAAAAATGTTCTCAAAAAAGTATATAGTAATCATGCTTCATTTCTCCAGTTGGAAAATTGAGAGATGAAATGGGAACTCTGGTTGCTTTTGGTAATATGAAAACATTTACCCAAGGCCTATTGTCTTTCTTTTGAAGAAGAACATGCAAACCAGAGTTTCTACTGAGTTGTCAGTATCACCAGCGCAGTTGATGCAGATGTAGGTTTTAAGGTTTTATATTACGTTCTAATTTGTAGGCATCATCTAATTCCATGGTACTAAATTTCTGCTCGATCAATAGCTATATACACAACAAGGAAGAACAAGTAGCTGTTATTTGTCCATTAATGTTTAATCCCAGTACTCAGGATAAACACAGTGGAAGCTGATATGGTGTATGTTAGTATAACATGGTCCAATCTATATTAGGGCTGTGTAGTTAATTAAGTTAATTCAATTAATTCTGCATAACAAAGAATTGTGATTATGATTTTCATAAGATTCTCAATTCTGCTTGCTGTGCATCTACTTTCAACTCATCCTGTAACTTTGAATGATATATGATCTTCCATTCTATTACTGTTTACTGAACCCTATCGTAGCATTTCATTAAGTCTGTATTTTTGCATTTCCATGTGTTCTTATCTGTACTAGTGTCAGTCTTTTGATGCTCAGTGATTTTATGGTAGTTCTCTAGTCAATGTTTATTTGTATCTACATAGCCCAGTCTCCTCATGTGTCACAGTTTGTAGATTAATTAGTTAACGAATTAATATCTTTGTACCGTATTAGCTTGTGGATATGAAATGTAAAGATTGAGAGTCCTCAGTAGTTGATAGCTTTTTTAATGGCTAACAAAAATGATGACAGATTGCAAACTTTCGAGACTACTCAAGTCTCTTCATCAGGCTTGTATGACACAGTATCTGAAGGCGAGCACATTTATACAGGAATAGAGTGTTTGATGCACAATTGAATGAAAACAGTACATGCAAATAAATAAGTTAAAAAAAATATCAGTTCACAAGAAGGTTCTTTGAGTTTATGTTAACGACTTAAATTAGTGCTAGTTATGAAGCTCTGCTTCTCTATATAAGTAGATACAGCTTATGGGGGAAGCGTCCATCTTAAACGAAGTGCAGATTAAACAAAGTGCACCTTATACATGGACCAAGACAGGCAAACCATGGAAGAACACTGCATAAAATTACACCCAAACAACAAGCTCAAACACATGGTATGATAGAGTTACGCAGTCACTTACTATCTTAGCAATTGTCTTCCCAAAGAACTCCCCTCCATCCCTACCACCAGTACACACTATCCACATCAGTCCCTCTCTTCTGCCGTTTCCCAGGTACAGCTATCATACACTTTGTCAAACTTTCATTCAGTAGTTATGGTATTTACCACACATTTTTTAAATCAGAAACAACTGATATATTATTGGATGTTTTTAATGTTTAGTCCATGTGTTTTTCCTCTGAATCAATTGTATATGGATTTCTATTGTGTAAAGATAGCCTAATTCCAATGGGGATATCTTTTCCAATAATAGTATGACCACTTTTGGAGTTTGAAAGTTGTTTTTGCTGAGATGCGTTCTTTGTTCTGATTTTATGTGCATTACAGTTCATTGCACTTGAGAGAGGGCATTTAGAGGCCTGAAATGTGTTGTGTATGTCTTGAACTTTAATAAAGAAGATTTGATTATTAATCCATCGGATGAAGGACGGTGATCTTTATACTCTGGTCCTTCTGGTATTTGTCAAACTTTGTCTTTCTCTTTAACCACTTCAATCTCTATACTTTTTTTAGCAGTGAAATTAAGCATAAATGTCCTCATAAATCACTGAACCACCTTCTGTCTCTGTCCATTTTGCTCGTCCTAGGTGCCTGGGACACAGGAGGTGCCTTTCCTCTTCCTGCACACATAGAAGTCCTACAAACCTCATCAATATTCACTGTGTTACCTCTCCTTATCTTTGTCCGTCTCTTTTAACTGTTAACTTTGGAATGCACGCTCAGTTTGTAACAAACTAGAATATATTAATGACTTATTCCTTAGTAAATCTCTCAACCTGCTCACCCTTACTGAAAATTGGATCCAGCATGCTAATACGGGCTCCCCTTCTGCTCTTTCTCATGGTGACTTACAATTCTCACACACTTCTAGGCCTGACAACAGGCAGGGTGGAGGAGTAGGCATTTTTCTGTTGCAGCAGTGCACTTTTCAGGTCATTCCACCGATTCCCTCACTCACATTCCCCTCATTTGAAATCCATATAGGAATTTACGTGCTATTAATACCCAGCACCTCTCTGATACTCTAAACTCCTCTCTGTCCCCCATCTCCTCAATCTCCTGTCCCAATCTGGCCTCCAGTCACTATAATGAAACCTTTATAAGTGCATTGGATGAGGAGGCTCCTCCCTCCACTCCAAAAGTCTGATGCAGGGGGCAGAAACCCTGGCACACGCCATAGGCACATTTTCTTCAGAGGTGCTCTAGGTGTGCTGAACATCTGTGGAGAAAATCACGTTCACCTACAGATTTCCTCCACTTCAAATTTATACTCAAAACCTATAATTCTGCCCTTCACCTCCCCAAACAACCATACTTCACCACTCTCATCTCTCTCCGGTAACCCTAAAAGGCTCTAATTAACTTTTCATTCCTTACTCACTCCCAAGGTGCAGACCTTAGTGCAGAAGACCTGGCCACTTATTTCCATGACAAAATTGATAAGATCCGTCAGGAAATAACTGCCCAATCCCCAGGTGGCATTGACTCCCTCACCTACCATAGAACTCATCCTCTCGCCTACCGCACTTCAGACTGTTCATTGTCCTCTTTTGAACCGGTTACAGAAGAGGAAGTCTCTCAGCTATACTTTCTTCATCTCACCCTACGACCTGTAATAGTCATCCTTTCCCTTCACACCTTCTACAATCTCTGTTGCCTGTTGTCACAACTTAGCTTACTAAAATATTTAACCTCTGTCTCTCTTCTGGAATTTTCCCATCCTCTTTGCTGCAAGCTATGATCAACAGTGTCTTCTTCACTGTAGTCAGTAGTTGGGTTGTAAAATAAGAAAGATTGCATCAAATATATCTGACTCTTTCTCCCTATACCAGCTCACTGCAATTGTTTTAGTTGCTTTTAGAAAAAATATGAAAATCAAAATGAAATCGAGAATTGCCTTGGAGCTTGAAAAAAAAGAGATTTTATTTGTAGGCAAAAATCACCCATGACCTGCCTACATCACCAGTATCAGATCAGTCTGAGTCCAACACCAGGACCCACACCAATCAGCTGATCTACGGTCGGAAGCAGCCCCTCACCGTTTCAAGTGAATGCAAGTGGCGCTACAGTACACAGAGCTCTGTACACTATATACAGTTTCCAGTCTGTACATTGTAGGTGTGGGGCCTGAAACTGCAGCCCCACTACCATTTATTTGAGCGGGGCTGCTTCCACCCAAAAACCTAGTGCACCTGGTGGCTAAAACAGTTGATTGGGATGGGGTGTAAGACCTTTACCCATCTGATACTGATGACCTATCATATGGATAGGTCATTAGTATCAATTATCTTAATAGACATTGTTTAGGATCTGAAGATATGTCCTTATATGGTTTTTTATCAAGTAAAATCAGCCTTTTCTTAGGCTAGGTGCAGATCTACACAGAGTTCTCGTGTCATTTGGGTCCTACTATAACATGGTCCAACAGATATCCAATAGGTGTCTGCCATTTTTATTTTGAAACCGGCAGAAATAATTTTTCTCTGTGCACAACTTTTCTATCTGCCAATCTCTGGCAGTTTCTGCGGCACAGATGTGAACTTAGCCTCAATGGTATCTTTATGGAAATGCAATAAAAAATATTGTGACATTTCAGAAGAAATCATAGGACACATTTCCTAAATTGTTGGGCCACAAAACTGCCCATATTCTTGTGCTTAATAGAGATTTCCATTAGGAAAAATCTATGAGGCAGGGGTCACTCGTAGTGTAAACAGTACCATAAATGTTTGACACTACCTGCAAACTGGATGGCATTCTGGCTAATCCCACCCACACATTACAGAAAAATATCTGCAGTAGACACGTTGCAATTTCAAAAACCTACACATTTTTGTAAATGCATGTCAAATATACCTATGGAAACACTGGCTTTTTCTCTATAGGTATAGTAGAAAGACTATAGGGGAAAACTCTACAGACTTTCTGTGAAAGCGCTGCAGGAAAAGCTGCAATACGTTTCCTCCACGGTTTTTCTGCAGTGGTTTTTTGGCTGCAGCTCACTACGTAGACCTCAGCCTGACACTAAGGCTTTTCCGCTGTGTAGATTTTTCTGCAATGTGTGGATGGGATTTGCTAGAATTCCATCCACTTTGCAGAGAATGGAAAATGCTGCAATTTTTGCTACCGCATTTCCGCCACATGGGGCCCCAGCTTGAAACAGTTTTCCTGCTAACACACTGCTTATTTCTGTTTTTCTTATATTATGTTCTTTGATTTTAAGCAATTTTTGCTTCCATTATGTTCTACAAGTCTACTAAATGAAACTCATTGGTACTATACAGTATTGTTATTTACAAGGCACTTGGCAAATACACTGATTTGTCACAGTACCGACTTGTTCTATATACTGTGCCTTGCTTTTTTTGGGATACAGTAAGAGAGTAAATCATTTATTGTTCTCTATTAAACTGTCTGTTCCTACAGAGCTAATCGCCCTGGGCGCGCTTACATAGCTAGGTTTGAGTGTGATGGCTTGAATTTGATGTTAGCAGTTTTCCTATTGATCTAGTTGTCCTTGGCAGCCTAAGGGGACTTCAGATATAAGAACAATTTTATTTATTTATTTATTTATTTTTAGTCTAAAAAAAGTCATAACTATTCTCTCAGAACTTTCGGCAAAGCTTTATATTATGTTTTACATGGAAATAACAGGTCAGGTGCTCCACAGTGGAATTCATTACCCTGCATACCATATGTTATGCCTAAATATAACTAATGACAAAATATATGTTCTGTCCCTTGTAATTAACTCATGTGGGAAGAGAATTGCAAAGGAAAGCTGAGGTTGCGTTCACAACTGTATCCCTTGATCTGTTTTTCTCATCGAAAATAGTGTAAAGTGTAATTATATAATTGCTGCTAGTTTGTGCTATTTTAACACTGCTATGTTTGTAGATAAGAGGCTACCAGTGCAGAGAATGAGGCAATGTATCAATTAATCATCCAGCAGCTGCCTCTATTCAACTCCTCCCTTCTCCATACAGTTCTACAGTGGTGTGAAAAAAGTATCGGTCCCCTTCCTGATTTCTTAATCTTTTGGATGTTTGTCACATTTAAATGTTTCAGATCACCAAAACAATTTAAATACTAGACAAACACAATTAAACAGAAAATGCCGTTTTTAAATGAAGGTTTTAATTATTGAGGGAAAAAGTAATCAAAACCTACAGGGCCCTGTGTTAAAAAGTAATTGCCTCCTAAACATAATAACTGGTTGAACTACCCTTAGCAGCAACAACTGCAATCACGCGTTTGCAATAACTGCCAATGAGTCTTTTACAATGCTCTGGAGGACTTTTGGCCCACTCATGTTTTCAGAATTGTTGTAGGGTTTCCAAGCACGAACCGCTTTTTAAGATCGTGCCACACCATCCAATCAGATTAATGTCAGGACTTTGACTAGGCCACTCCAAAGTCTTAATTTTGTTTTTCTTAAAGGGTTGTCCCATCACAAGGATCCTATCTATACTGCTTGTTAATGTGGATGTAAGACTTTTCCTAAATACACTGCTTCAGCAAAGCTGCTTTGTTTGTCCACTATCTTACTTTATTCAATTCTTTGTGGCCACAGCCCTGACTTAGCTGCTCATGAGTCAAGTGATGTATCTGCTGCTCTCAGGGGGGAGGGAGGAGGGGCTAAGTGCACGGGAGCAAGCCTGTGTATCTAGCTATTCCTGTGTCTACACCACGTGACCTAGCTTCCTGTTAGCAGATAGAGGAGAGGAGCGGCTTTCATTTCTTCTGTTCTCCCAGTTATCAGGCTAGCTAATTCAATTGTGTTCATTATGGCAGAAACAGGCAGTCTCTGTATGTAACACAGAATGGAGTTGCTGCCGCCTGTACTTCATAGTCCAATATGGGTGGGCGGAGCTACATGTGAATTTGGGGGCGGAGCTAAATGGCAGGTTGCTTGTGAAACCCCGCCCACCAAATGATGCAAGAAACCAGGAAGAAAGAAGATTTTACATCAGTAAAGACTGATGAGTATGTGAGGTGGGAATACCCCTTTAAGTATTTAAGAGGTGGACTTGCTGGTGTGTTTTGGATTGTTGTCCTCATGTATAACCTAAGTACGCTTCAGCTTGAGGTCGCAAACAGATTCATGGGCCTGCCTCTAAACTTGTTCTTCACACCGTGCCTGTGATTTTTCTGGCATCTCAGCAGCTTACTGGGACGCCATATAATGAGCGTGTTGTTGGCACCAATGATCCCCCTCAGCTCCGCTTGAAGAGAACTCTGTTGACTTCTGGCCACCTTCATAGCTGTCGTTGTTTTAGAATTTTGCAACAAATTAGATTTTCTTTGTCCCAGCATGTTTAAAAGTAGCAAACTGCCAATTTGGATTAAAGGTATTTTCCCATCCAGTGTGTCAGCACTGCCTGGAGCAGATCAGATAATATGCAAATGCATGTACAGAATGGACTGAGGGTTAGCTGAGTGTTTACATACAGAGATAAGAGACCTGGCTTTATCAGAACCTGAGAAGCTGCTGCAAGAGCAGTTTAATATAGTATGTGAACATAAATTCATAGCAGTCGTGAAGCCATGTCATTTTGTGTTAATCGAGGTTACAAATTATCTATGTGCCTAATTTCATTCAAATCTGTTCAGCAGTTTTTGCGTGATTGAGTAGCAATTACAGTTAAGGGGGGCATAGGTCAATTAATTTTTCACTCAGGGCCCTGTAAGCTTTGATTACTTTTTCCATTAATAATAAAGACCTTAATTTAAAAACTTCATTTGGTGTTTAATTGCGTTATGTTTGTGTAATATTTACATTTGTTTGGTGATCTGAAATGTTTAAGTGTGACAAACATCCAAAACATTAAGAAATCCAGAAGGGGGCAAATACTTTTTCACACCACTGTACATGAGGCTGGTTACAGAGACGGAAATTGTACACAACAGATAAACTGAAGATGAGGAGAAAAACAGCTTAAAAAGTCTTACTAAGTGGTGAAAGAAACAGATCTACACAATCAGATACATTACAAAGTTTATTATACTCAAATGCTCTATTCATTTATGAAAAATTGTTTATAACTGAAGGTACACTTTAAAGGGAGCTTGTCAGGTCTAAAAGGCCTCCCAAAGAAATTTTTATAGATATGAAAATCAGTCTCAGGTATATGAGGGGTAGAGGCCTGAATTGCCATATTTGCCTACAGATAGGCACATTTGCTGCCTAATGATGTCCCTTCAGCAATAAATGACATTGCCTGAATAAATGCTGCCTGTAGACAAATCTGAGAGATTAGGTGCACCTCTGGTGCACTTGTAGGCTGATTTGCATAGGCATAAAAATGATTATAACAGCAAAATAGTAGAGATTGATCGGCATCACTCGGGGAACGTATATAAAATATAACTTTTAATCCATGTTAATTATAAAATGTACAACAAACATAGAAAAGGAGTGAAAAAAACAAAAAGAAACATCTTAAAAAACTCCAACACGTTTTGGAACCCTCAATTCCTTAGTCATGGCAGATAGAACAAATGACTGATGGCTGGCTTATAAAGAAATCTACTTAGTTTGATACACCTATGCTATTAATTGGTCTGATTGCCTCTTTAAACGTTTCCTGACTATGCTTGATATTACATTGCCTGCATAAATGCTGCCTGTAGACAAATCTGTGAGATTAGGTGCACCTCTGGTGCACTTGTAGGCTGATTTGCATAGGCATAAAAAATGATAAACACTGCATTGCATTCATCAGTTTATGGCCACAAAGGTATGTTTCTGCTCCTGTGAAAGGCCCCTATCTGGCATTATTATTGAGTTAAGGAGCTTGGACCTGACAGACACTTTTTATTCGTTATTCAATTGTCACATGTCAGATCAATGCTGAGTCCTAGACAGGGTATTTTTCAGTATGTTTATTATGGTTGGTTATAACTTACCTATATTGATATTGATTGATATTTTATGATCTTTATTTCTTTCTTTGCAGTTCTGTTCAGAATTAAACCAACCATCCCTACCTAACATTCGCAAGTGGAAGGGCGTCAGAGGCTTGTGGAAGTGCGTGGTTTCTGAAAAGCCACCATCCAGCCCCAGCGAGGTATGCAGAATTCTCATTTCTGGTTCCACTGCTGTTTCTTGATTCAGGGAAGTTTCCTCTGCTACATGGGAGTTGGCTTTCATTTGTTTTGGCAGTCATTACTCCAGTGTTATTATTCCCATAATTTTTGGCATGGGATAGTTATCCGGCTGTTCTTCTTAGAGTTCCATAAAACTGAGCCCGCTTAGGTCTGAGGTAGCGCAATTAATTGTGTGTGTTCACGTTTGGAAGTATGTTTTGTTGTTTTCATTAAAGGAGTCCCCCACCCATGTGTTTACATCCTATTCTCAAACTGATAGGTAGGTATTCAGAATTTTTCTAACACTTTGTACCCTATTTAAAGGTATGTGTCATGAGACAGGGACCTCTATTTTTTTTAAACCAAGTTTTTATTTTCAACATATTTTTTTAAAGATTTTTTGATAAAAATAATGTATTATCCATTATATGATCTGTGGTTTGTTTGTTTTTTAAAGGTACTATATGCCTGATTTTCACTCTGGCTACTAAGCCTAATAATAAACTGACACTTTCCAATGCTGTAGGGGTTTTCTTTGTAGCAGTCACCTCATTTACATCACCGATAACACAGATAGTATTTTCATAGAAGATACCACTTCTGTAAGCATTACAATAAAAGAGAGTAGGTAGATTACATCATTGCATCTACTACTGAAAATAGATGACGTCTTATCAGTTTCACAGAGAATAAAAACAGATTGAAAAACATGGCTATATTACACTTTCCTTCTGATAAATTATAAAACTTTTAAGCGGTTGCCCTGCCTGTCCAGAGTGAAAAAGGGGACCATTCATGAAAAAGATCAAGCACTAAAGGGTGCATTCACACTACGTTTCCTGAAGCTTATTCTGAACGTAAAACACGTTCAGAATAAGCGGCGTATAAAGCAGCTCCATTCATTTCTATGGAAGCCGGCATACGAGCGCTCCCCATAGAAATGAATGGGCTGCTTCTTTTACTGTGAGCAGTTCCATTGAAGTGAATGGGAAGTGCCGGCGTGTATGGCTCGGCATGAGCAGAGCTTGCCGTATACGCCGGCACTTCCCATTCACTTCAATGGGACTGCTCGCAGTGAAAGAAGCAGCCCATTCATTTCTATGGGGAGCGCTCGTATGCCGGCTCCCATAGAAATGAATGGGAAGTGTTCGGCAGCCCTGCTGTAACGCCGGCGTGTACGGCTGTGATACACGCTGGCGTTCCATAGTGTGAATGCACCCTAAAGCAGCCATTTACAATATGTTAAGATGATGCATAGTTAAAGGGGTTGTCTGGGATAACTTGAAACTAGCCCTGTACTACTCTAAACCCCCACACACACACACACACACACACACACACACTTTCTAAATAACATTAATTAGAAATATCCTTGAGGTGGTCATGTGATGATCCATTTCCTGAAACAGATTGTCACTTCTCCCCCCCATCCACTCCACTCATACTTACCCATCCATGGCTTCTTCTGGCGAGACTGCTCCTCCTCCTGCTGTCTGTGCAGTCTACTGGGCTTCCATGCATGTGCAGTAGAGGTGTCTCGTTGCGGCTGAGGAGGAGTACAGAAGCAGTACAGGAGGAGGGGCCACTTCGCCGAAAGAAGCATGGAGGGGTAAGTATATACTATGGGTTGAGGGTTGGGCTGAGTAGGTAGGAAAGATTGGGATAAATAGAGAGACAGGGATGGGAGAGGAAGGAGGGGGGACAAAGGTGAGAGGTTTAGTGAGGAAGTTAGATGGCAGGAGGCAGCAGCATGCAAACAAAAGCAGAGATACCAGCAGCCCCCAGAGACACCCAGAAATCGCTCAAAACACGGATATAGGTAAATAGTTGCAGTTATTAACCCATTAGTAGCACTAACAGATATTTTTTTAATAAAACTTTTTTTGCCCAGAACTCCTCTTTAAATGTGGTTTCTGACTAGTAGTTATATTGTGGAACAGATGTAAATACAGCTGTTGGCTCCAAAATACAAAGCTGATTGTCATTCTGTAGGGGCAAATTTAGAATAAGTTGCTTAGACATTTTTTTAGCCCTTTTTCATACAATACATGATGCTACTCGGTCCTTGTTCACACGGGACACATTTGGTCAGAGTTTTCCAAGAATTTTTTCAAGCTAAAACCAGAATTTGATCCAAAAGAGAAGTATGAACATTTGTACAGTTATTAGTCCTGGGTCATGCCCATGCTCAGTAATACTCATATGAACATGCCCTGCAGTTGGCCAACTTATGTTAATCTTGTCAATCGGGGATATGACAATATGCAAATTAGATGGTGACTCAGCATATTCCTGGTTTCAAAAAGAAATGTAATAATTGCACCAAATCTGTTCTATGTGAGCAAATTCCTAAATGTCATAATAGTGCAGATTTACATGACACTCAGGTTATGTAGAGAGCTTGGGTCAGTTCTGTGCAAATAGAGAGCTGATTTAACAAGCCCCTTCATTGGTCAATTGATTGGCCAAACAATCTACTTGCAGTAGATAAAAATTAGTTCGGATTTTAGGTCACGTCCTGTGGCAGACGTCAGTGCAGATTTCACCACTGTAGATCTCTATGTTAATACTTGCAGATTTAGTAGGGGAATTTGGGGATCTATTGCACAAAAAATCCTAAACTTTAATATACTAAATTACTAGTGTCTGCCCGACACTCGCCTATTAAAGACGCTGCCAGTTTAATGTCAATCTTTAGCTGGAGGCCTGTGAGGCATATGTTATTAATTAGGTGAAGCTTTATTAAAATGCCTCTCCAGTATTTTCATATGTGTATTTCATCTGTCTAATCCTGTCAAAGGTGTATGCATGTGTGTGTGTGCGCGCGTGTGTATGTGTGTGTATGCAGGTGTGTCTCACCACCATAGCATTTTTAAATCTACTGTTCTTAATACATTATCACCAGAACTGAAGCAAACTTTGACATTTGGCAACTCTGAATTTAAGTCATTGCAGTAAATTCAGTTACTTTATTATTGGGCTTCTACCTGATATAGACATCAATCATCCTTTAGTACAGTAAAATTGCACGTTATTTCAGATGTAAAAATGTATGTATATTATTCAGAAGAATAAATATGCTGAAATTCTAGTATCAATATAACTACAACATTATACAAACACTGAAACTAATGTATAAGGGATTCGTGAAAATGGCCGCACCGCGTTTCCACTGCAGCCAACAAAGTTGTGTTTCCACAATGTGGGGCCCTAGCTTAGCCTAAGGCCGGGGCCCCACGGGCCGGAAACGCCACGATTTGTGAAAAATTGCGGCATTGTACAGTGCTAGCAAAGAAGGATGGGATTCATGTGAATGCCATCCCCACTTTGCGGAAAACATCGCAGCACGGACACGCTGAGATTTGCAAAGTCGTTGCGGCTTTGTAAATCGCAGCATGTTAATTATATCTATGGAAACGCCGGCGGCTTTCCCATAGATATAATGTTAAGAGAAAGTCCGCAGAGGAAAACTCTGTGAACTTTCTCTTCAAAGCGCTGTGGAAAGAACCGCAATGCGATCACGCAGCGGTTCTTCTTGCAGCACTTTATCACTGCGTTTACGGCCCGTGGGGCCTTAGCCTAAGGGTAAGTTCAGACTGAGTTTTTGGTCAGGATTTTGAAGCCGTATCCACCTTAAAATCATGACCAAAAAGATGGCTTCCTTTGAAATCATTGGGAGCCACTCAGGTCTTTTTTCCATTCATTGGGCCTAATCCGGAGCAGAAAGCGCGACTGGATGCCGGTGCAGTGCATCGGCTTTCGGTTGCGACTACCCGGTTTTCGGAGGCTGCCTCATGTTCCGGACCACAAAACCCTGTCTGAACATACTCTTAGCGTATAGCAAAGTTTACACACATGCTACAAAAGGTGATGGCATCAATAAGTAGAGAAACACAGCTACAGACAGAGGCCAGAATACCGTTGTATTTATTTTTTTATGATAAATTGTGAGACTTGCCAGTGTTATGTTTGATAGACAGTACATTGTCTACATTAAAGTCAACTAGACATATATCACAGACGTCCTTGTTTGCATTATTTCTTATATCTTTGTCTTCTCAGCACCTTCTATCTGTCCCATTTATTCCTAT
Organism: Leptodactylus fuscus; assembly: GCF_031893055.1. Classification (NCBI taxonomy): domain Eukaryota; kingdom Metazoa; phylum Chordata; class Amphibia; order Anura; family Leptodactylidae; genus Leptodactylus; species Leptodactylus fuscus. The sequence goes on along the minus strand of NC_134268.1, from coordinate 147,573,618 downwards.
CATCAGCCCTGTACGCCAATGCAATGATCAAATAAAAAGCTTTTACTTGCAGTGAATTGCATATGACCTGCAGGGAAAGACAATGGCTAATAGTGCTATTTCAGGCAGCCATCATTTATGAGATGAGATTCAATCTATGCATTGTTGATGAGCGCGCTAACTTGGCAGGAAGTTTGCTTGTCATTAATACCACTTTAATGGAATATTATCGATTAAGCAACTATATTGTTTCAGCATTTGGCAGCGGCATAATTTCTTTTAATAGTTTACAAAGTGCTTGAGATCATCTGTATGGGGACAAATGTACATAATATTCCTGTCTGCTTGACAAAATGTTATTTTAAGAATATGTGCTTTCTCACAATTGTGAGTTGTGCACGCAATCCTAGAACACTTGCAACACCATATCATCCGCCGCTACAGCTGCTAAACTATAGCAGGTGTTTCTTTTAGTTAAAGGGATCATTGGATACCCTTTTTTTCTGACTAACACGTAGGAATAGCCTTAAGAAATGCTACTCTTCTGCTACCTTTAGAAGTCTTCCCACGACGCCGTTTGATCAAAATTTGGGTGAGCATGCCGGTGGCCACAAGAAAATGGCCGCTTACACAGTAAGCTGTGTAAGCGGCCATTTTCTTGTGGCTGCTTACACAATAAGCCGGTGTAAGCGGCCCGGTGGCAGAGCCGACTGCACATACCTAGAAGATTTAAACCCAGGATGGAAGAAGACACAGGGAAAGGGTGTTCCAAAAGAAGATAGAGGCGTCGCTGGAGATTTCTCTTGCAGCATTGGGGATGCCCTCAGTGCTGCGAGAGAACTCATTTGCATACCACAGAAAACCTGGATTTCTACCGAATGGCAGCGCGGAGAAGACATCTAAAGGTAGGAGAAGAATAACCTTTCTTAAGGCTATTCCTATGTGTTAGTCAGAAAAAATGGGTATCCCTTTAATAATAAAGCAGTAAAAGAATTAGACATTTGTAGTGGTGATGGCTTTGAGAAATGTTTTCTAGACCAAGGCCCCACGTAGTATCCTGAAGCCAAAAAGTGGGAAAAACACAGTGCTTCCTGCTTCCACTATCTTCCAGCGTTTCCTTAGGTATAATTGACATGCTGCTATTTCCAAAACATGTTTTCAAAAAAGCGAACATTTTTGAAAATTGCAGAATGTCAATTATTCCTGTGGAAATGCTGGCATTTTCCATATAGGTATAATAGTCGCAGAAAGTCCACAGAGGAAAACACTGCAAAACTGCAAACAAAAAACGCTGCAGAAAAATGTGATGTGTTTCGCTACATTGGGGGCATTAGCCTAACAGTGGAAATAAAAATGCAGAGGAAATTGTAACAAAACTAACTGTGCTGCGTTTGAACGTATGTCTAAAGTACAAAAATGAAGAATGTTGGAATACAGGACACAAAATGGTTTGTAAGGCTGGGGGCCACATGTAGGGTAAACGCCATGATTTGGCCGTGGCGGAAAGTGAATGCAAAGTGGATGGGATTCTGGCTAATCCACCCAAAAATATTTGCAGTAGAAATGCTGTGATATCCAAACTGTCTCGTTTTTGTAAATCCCAGCATGTTGAATATACCTATGGAAACGCTGGCATTTTCCATATATATGTATAATGGGGACAGAGAATCCGCAGAGGAAAAATTCAGCCTTAAGGGGCAATCACATGGAGTACTTTGGCGTGGATTCTGGTGTAGAAAAAGAAGCCTCCCATTGACTTCAATGCGTTCCGTTTTCTGCGCAGAACCCATTGAAATCAATGGGAGGCTTTATTTCTGCACGAATGCTGATGTGAATTCCGCTTCAAAATCAGCGCACAGAAACTCTGTGTGAATGCTCCCTAACAAACTCTTTGGACGAATCATCACAAAGTGAAAGTTACAGAGACGTGGCACAAAGAGGAAATACATCATAGATTATTGTCCAGAAAAATGACAGCTATGCTAAAATAAAACCACATGAAATGATAGCTGTTCCATTAGCGTAGACTGTATGGGAAGTGCTGGTTACTTTATGTAAGGTTAAGTATACATGTCATTGATTAAAGAGAATGAATTCTTGCCAATGCCTTACACCAGAGGACATGCAGTCCTTGAATGTGATCAGGTGATATTGATTCAGCCTGGCACATAACAGGTATGTCAGAACAACGTGAACGACCGATTCCATGTAATGCAATAGCCCATTGCTTGCTCATGATGTCTGTGTACAGTATAACTAAACAGGATACATAAGGAGACGGAGAGGTCGTATTAGTATTAAATACTAGAATAATGGCACCTGAATTTACCCTGTATGACTTATTGTTCCTTGTCAGCGTCAGATTCAGTAATGTGTTGTTGTTGTTTTTTTCTTATAAACAACAATTTGACACAGAAACAAAAAAAAAAAAAACAAATTGTTCAAATGATACTCCATTACAGTGAATGATGACTGATACATGCAGAATACTCATGTTTAATTTGTTGTCTCTACCATATAACAGAGTAACTTCATTGAATAATGCAAACGTCACTGCTGTCCCCTCCTGTAAAAAAACATACATTGATACATACATTGGATATTAGATGTACACTATGTGATCAAAAGTATCCGGACACCTGGCTGAAAATGACTTACAAGTTCGTGGCGCTCTCCATCGGTAATGCTGGAATTCAATATGGTGTTGGCCCACCCTTAGCCTTGATGACAGCTTCCACTCTTGCAGGCATACGTTCAATCAGGTGCTAGAAGGTTTCTTGGGGAATGGCAGCCCATTCTTCACAGAGTGCTGCACTGAGGAGAGGTATCGATGTAGGTCGTTGAGGCCTGGCATGAAGTCGGTGTTCCAAAACATCCCAAAGGTGTTCTATAGGATTCAAGTCAGGATTATGTGCAGGCCAGTCCATTACAGAGATGTTATTGTCGTGTAACCACTCCGCCACAGACCGTGCAGTATGAACAGGTACTCGATCGTGTTGAAAGATGCAGTCGCCATCCCCGAACTGCTCTTCAAGAGTGGGAAGCAAGAAAGTGTTTAAAACATCAATGTAGGCCTGTGCTGTGATAGTGCCACGCAAAGCAACAAGGGGTGCAAGCCCCCTCTATGAAAAACACAACCACACCATAACACCACCGCCTCCGAATTTTACTGAAGAAACAAGGAAAATCAATTTCCGCTCACCATATCTGTAGTATTTCCCTGGGAGACAAGAAAACTGGAGGGACTTCAACCAGTAAGTATGTAAACGAAAACTGCAGACCATAAAAATCAGCTCCAACCAGGGAAAGTATAAATCCAAAGTCCGAAAAGTAGATAAAAACTTGAATCTTTATTTTCAATCCATTAAAAATAGGTCAATGAAGACCATAAAATTAGCAAGGTAAAGTCCAATTTTGCTACGCATTTCGGTACAAACGCACCTTCTTCACGGCATAAACTAACCACTGCAACAGATTGCTTTAATAAGAAAGACCGGACTACCTAGCTCCACCTCTTTCTATTAACCCCTTGATCAAGTACAAGAAGAATATATATACATTTCATACATAATACAAAAATAATCATTTAACATATAAATAACAATATCTATAAACAAATATACAACTTTTCGGACAAATATCAACAGTAATTCACAAACTACACATATATTTTAATATTGGCATGGCTCCTCTAGTGTAAGTACAAGAGATGTTAACCATAATATTCTCCTAGATATCGGTATACATACCTTAATAAAGATAAAATTGTCCTTGACATACAGGTAATACCAGTTATAGTACCAAAAATCCATAAGACTCTGTCGAACATTATTATATATGAATACTAAACTACATATTCCAGGGGCCACACGGTGGCTCAGTGGTTAGCACTGCAGCCTTGCAGCGCTGGAGTCCTGGTGTTCAAATCCCACCAAGGGCATAAAACCATCTACAAGGAGTTTGTATGTTCTCCCCGTGTTTGCGTGGATTTCCATCCCATATTCCAAAAAAGACATACTGATAGGAAAAAATGTACATTGTGAGCTCTATGTGGGGCAAACATAGAGCTGACGTGCCTTGCCAAAAAGTTCAATTTTTGTCTCCTCTGTCCATAGGACATTCTCCCAGAAGCTTTGTGGTTGTTTAACAGGTAGTTTGGTCATTATTACTTTTCTCAGATTCAAGTTACTTCAATGGCCATTGTGGGATTTCTTTCATTAAACAAGGGGTACCAACAATTTCGTCCACATGTGTATATCACATCATGATAATAAAGACTTTTCCGAAACGCATCCACACATGGAATGGATTTTATATTTGATTGGAATAAAGTTGTGAAGTTTTATTCAACTTTGCTGGACTATCTTATATACAGTATGTTACTGTTTAGATAAGTATATACATGCCTTAATGATACTGTCTATGTGTTTAATATACAAAACTACTTCATGTTTACATAGTTCCTGTTGCTTATATAGAGATTGCCTTTTCTTACATTAGTCCCTGTATCAATTGGGAATCACGATATGATTTCCCTTTAGACGCTTACACTAATTTTATAGAACAGTGAGATGTCAGTGTACTTTGGACAGAATGTGTTCATGTATTATTCTGTTCAGGTGATCTTTACATAATCCCATGAGCTCGTACTACATAATGTGTATCAGATATTTCTGCTCTGGTAATGAAATTCTTGTCTGATTTTTTTTTTTTTTTTTTTTAACTCTTTCACAGAAAGGAATGTATGCTGGATTTCTGTGGGATACAACAGCAGGCATTGAATTGAAGAACGTTAGCTTACATGAAGCCCATCAGACCAACGGCAACGGCAAGCACAATTATTCACAACCCTACATTGCACATTTCAAGGTAAGAGACCATAAGTACTAATGAATTTCAGATAAAACTGGGTACCAGTACTATGTACATGCATGTAGTTCTTAGATAATTTTTTCCAAAAAGATAAATGTCATATTAGATAGATGTATAGATATATAATGGGGGAGGTAAGCTCAGCGGTAGCAGCAGCGGACCCAGACAGAGACAGACAGCAAAATCTAAAATCTGTTTCAACAAGTTTTTAAGCCTGTGTGTTTATTTTGCAAAAAAGGAACTGGCAGATAAATAAACAAGTCTTAGCTTCAGGCAAAAAGAGTAACACAAAACCTGCTCGTCTGAGCAGCTAACTAAACTCAGGTATTCTAACTATACGTGTGGCTTGCTTCAGCCACAAGGGGAAAAAACAAAAGCAGAAGCTGTGGTTCATACTGGTCTCTCACCAGCGGTAAGGCTGTAGGGACAGAACCCGGCTTCTCCACTCTCCCCCAGGAACTGCCCAGGACTGAAGTCTTGACAGGCTTTATAGGCCTGTAATGAGGACCTGTGCTTGAAAGTTCTTTCCTGCTGTACGACAAGAAGTAGTTAAGTTTTTGCTACAGGTATGTGATCACCTCACTCACCACACATAACAGAGGAATCTGGGGGAGACGTGTGTGTGTGTGTGTGTATGTATATATATATATATATATATATATATATATAATATATATACACACAGATAATATTTGTACTTATTTATTCATATGTTCTGATGCTCTGAATGACCATTATGGCAAAGAGTTAAACTGTAGGGATAAACCTTCTGTCAGAGGCACTTTAAGATATGAAATTAGCGTATTTTATGCAAGTGCACATCATATTTAGGATGATATGGTGATTAAATATTTAACTATTTTCAGCACCCTGAATAAAATAAAGAATTTTATTATCTAGAAAGAGCTTCCTGTTGTGAAACAACTGCATCCTGTCGATGAAGGATTGATAAGAAAACTATTAGAAGTATGCTGTTGTTTATAGACCAAATATATTTTTAGGTTTCATAAAAATTACCATTTTGTAGAATGATTTGGTGAACAAACATTTGGAATAACATAATTCTGTGCTTTTCTGCTTCTTTACTTGTGAGCAAATTAATGAAGCTACATAAAACTGAGTGTTTGACTTTAAAATATTCTTGTTGATATGCTATGCGGCATTGTGTTGTACCCCACAGCACAGAGTCCCAGTCAGACATGTGTTAAGCGTTGTTCCTCGCAGCGTTGTGTCACAATGGTGTTAGGGAGAGGTCAAGAGACGCATTAGACTAAAGGCACATAGTGTGAAAAACTGCGTGTTCAAAAGCACCCACGTTTTTAAAAATCGCATCTTGTCACTTAACATCTGCATAAAAAAACTCAGCAAGGTGAGGCTTTAGCCTCAAATACAGAAGTCTGCCAGCAGTAGCAGTGTGAGTATGGTGCCACCATATGAGGTGTCTGCTCAGAATATAAGAGCAGAACAGTTCTGAGCACATCCACCATGGCATTTTTAGCTGCAATTCCCAACGTGGGGCCCTAGCCTACAGACATATTCTGGGCTACAAATTTTGATGTCATCAATACCAGACCAGTGGGCGTTTTCAGACCAGGTACTGTAGATTAGCTTCCATTCTTTTGAATAGGACCTAAGCTGCAGTGACTTGGTTCAGCCTCTATACCTAGAATAGAGCTGTCTGCTTCCTGTTCCATTCTCTGTGCATCAACTGCTGAGGACAACTAATCTATTGGGCCATGCACCTTCAATAACTGTTGGCCAAACAATTGTTCTGAAGGTCATTCATCCTGACCACTACATAGATCAGCATGAATATGTTGTAAATGGGGAGTAAAAAGTAAGCTGCTAGTCGACATCTTTGGTGGTAACTAAGAACAAAGAATCGGTCATGTAAAAGTCAAAAAATGTCTGATCCTTCAGTTCCTCAACATCATCTGTCAGAAGAGAGTCAGGACACCCCAGATAGTTTATGGTTTAAGTCCGCATATATGTAATGTGTATGGGTACCCTTGGACACACATGCATAAATTCCAGTTCTAAATTGCAATACAGAATGTCCTGTTCATGAAGCACAGAGAATGTGTAGGCCGCTTTCACATGGCTTACAATGACTATTCTGGAGAAGGTATGCACATTTAGGGCAGACTTTACTGGCAGCTTTCTAATATGTATGGCCAGTGTTATGGATGTGTTATGTGCATTGCATCTATTAATAGGCAACACACTCTAGCAGGTGAGGGACCATGAGCCATTGATGCCCTAAGCCCTCTTGCACACAGCTGACCCAGTCCCACATCAATCCCAATGATGGAGTTAGGTGATTTGACCCATGGTCGAGATGGAATTTGCGATCACTGTGCGCAGGAGACCTTACACTGCTTCTTGTTCATATCTATGGAAATAATACATTTTTACTATAGACCTCCCACATAAACGTCTCTGCCTGGAACACTTTCCTTTGTAATCCGTGGTCAGTATTTTTCTGTATATGACAGTATGTAAGCAGTTAAGTGTTCCTTCTGTATTTTTAGCTGTTGTCTGGGGAGCTGATAAATGTTAGATGTATTACATGTAATCTTTTCATCTAGGTGATTGAGAGAGCTGACATGATGGTGTGTGCACAAAATGGGCAGTGATAACACTTGCCAGTGTGATTGTGGAGGGGGCATTGAATTGCTTTTTTGGCTAAGGACCCACATTCTGAGCCGCAGCCAAAATACGCTGCGTGAAATAACATGGCAGAAATGCATTCTGGTCTTTCCTGCAGCACTTTTCACAGAAAGTCCATAGAGTTTTCCTCTGCAGACTTTCTGTCCCTTTTATATATACAGAAAACGCCAATGCGACAGTTCTTGAAATTGCAGCATTTCCGCTGTGGATTTTTTTCTGCAATGTGTGGATGGGTTTTAGCCAGAATCCCATCCACTTTGCAGATAATGTAAATCGCTGCATTCTACTGTCCCCGCAAAACGTTATGGGAAAAACTGCAATGCGTTTCAGCTGCATTTTTCTCTGTGTTCCGCTACGTGTGGCCTTAAGCTGAGTTCACACAGAGTTTTTTGGTCAGGAAAAATCTGCTTCGTAAAATTCATGTGGCGTTTTTTGTGGCGTTCTTTTAGGTGGTTTTTAGAGGCATTTTTGGAATGTGGCCATGCATTATCTTCTTAAAAACGCCTTGCTATTTTTGAGGCGGTTTTTGTCAATTCCGCATAAAAAAAAAAGCATCCAAACAGCACGAGGCGAATTTTCTGCTTCCGATTGATTTGCATAGATTTTTTTCAGGCAGAATTCGCCTGAAGAATGGACATGTCGCTAATAAATTACAAGCGGATTACATAGGACTGTATAGTGAGGCATTTTTTGGAGGAGGATTTTGAGGCGGATTTCATCTCAAAATCCTGACCAAAAAACTCCATATGAACTCGGCCTTAGACTAAAATAGTGTTTGAGCAGTGTGTACCCAGTATCTTTTAAACTTCCTCAGTTCCCTCTCTCCTTACAACCGAATGCACTTAATATCTATGAATACACATATTGTAAGAACACAAAGGGATGCTTTTTCTTATGGAGTACTTTTTGTTTTGGAATATCTCCTTAGTCGTGTTGCCAGGCATTGATTGAGCTACCCTCAAAAGGTGGCACTAGAGAGACAGAACTACTTTGCAAACTCTAAAAATATATGGAATATGTAGACGCTGTATAAATACACATTATCGGACACATTATCGGCTTCTGATGTAATCCATTATTCGTTTTGATTCTTGTTACTAGGTTGGAACAAGTGACGTCACTCTGGTGAACATTCATCTGCCCCCTCCCCCACTTGAAGGTGGAAAGCAGCACAGCGATAGTCACAAATCATCCACCTTTGGACAAACGCTGCAGGAGACCCTGAAAGGTATGTAAAGTAGAAAAGACCTGGCTACCTGGGCATGACCTAACCTGTCCCATAGAGTCATTCCTGGAATGCCTCCGGGCAGCCTGAATGTTATCACTGTTAGTAGAAATATCACAGTGCAATGTCTAGGATTTATAAATGTACACATTCTATATGGCAGAACCTCAGATGTAAGGTCATTTGGATGTCTTTCAATTTAATTCAGACTAAGCAAGTGTGCTATAATTAAAAATATAGGGAGATTGTAAAAACATGGATTAAGATGGATAACACACACATTCCTTATAGGCCCATATTTTGTTATGACGTTTCGGTTTTATCAAAGCGTTCTCAGTATTATTGTATTGTCTTGCAAATCTACTTGATAGGCTATATTAAGATGCTATATTTTTATACTGATATATAAATCCTAGCTACTTGTTACCACGAGGGAAATGATTCATCTGCGACTCCAAGTAAATGCAAGTCACACACTGTATAGCAGCATAAAATTAGGCGCACTCATATATGCCAGAATTGAAATCTACAAGAGTCATGAAATGGCATAGATTTCAGGAATTGGGCTAAAGCATCCCTGACCCTCCTTGGTCTCTGTGTCGCTCTGCCCACTTTCATAAAAATCAATGAGTGGGGGACTGAATGGCTGTACAAAAAAGATGCACCACATTTACACCCATGTACTCCAGAAAACTAGATGGGTTAATAATACAGCACAAAGTGCTCTGGATTTAAAGGCTATGTACACCTATGTCAACTTTTTATCTTTTACAAACATCAGCAAACTCTCAGAGAAGACCTTACCTGAGTAAGCCATCACAGACAGGTCTTCTTACCAGAAATACAGTCCTGTGATTGTAAAGCTACATAAGGGGGAGTTCACACGGAGTAACGTGCCACGTGATGTGGCACGTATACGGCGTGTGAGACTTTGAGCACCGTAAACGCTCCCATTGATTTCAATGGGAGCCTCGATCGTCTACGCCGCGTTATTTTGCGGCCGTGATTTTGCGGCCGCAAAATAACACGGCGTAGACGATCGAGGCTCCCATTGAAATCAATGGGAGCGTATACAGCACTAAAAATCTCACACGGCGTATACGTGCCAGGTCACACGGCACGTTACTCCGTGTGAATGCACCCTTATATTGTACATTGCCATGTCAGAATAGTTCTGCATTTTTTTTAATTTATTTCATCATTTATATATACCCATCTTGCTAACGTGATTATTGTCATGTTTTAAACACAATTGTATAACAGATGTTACCAGTGCAAAAAGGGAAAAAGTTGGCCATATTGGTAGCTGTCAATTGATGACTAGATTGGTTAATGTGTAATGTAGTCAGTAGAACAGGAAGTTCACTTATTCACCTTCTCCTAGGGTTTCTTGACCTGACTGTTCAGCATAATGTGTTCACAGTGCCAGAAACTAGAGGCTACAGTTTATTGACCTCTTACACTAAATAGTTGACCGGTACTAAAGTGAACTTTTTTTTCTGTTGATAATATTGGTGCATTTGAGGTAATACATTTTTTTTGACTTGGGCCGGCGGACGTGACTTCTCAGGGGAAGGGGCCTTGACCTAAAAAAGCAGCAAAATGCTCACAAATTATGCCAAAATTTTGGCATAAAATTGTGGCTCAGATTAAGCCAATCAATAGGCAATATAAGCGTAGACGAAGCACATCCAAGTTATGTCCCGTAAAAAAAGATTGGGTTATGAAAAAAAATGCCCAATGAAATTCTTCAATTTTTATTAACGTTAAAAAGGAAAAGAACATGGATATAAAAGATATTTGGTGACAGTATTTCTTACTATGTAGAGGCTGAACATCTTAATAGGTCACACTAATTGAATAGGTGAATTATGAATAAAATAGAATAAACGCATGTTAAGTACTTGTGAACCAAACCTTATCTTTAGTGATGAATCCAGTTTCTATATGGGAGTTAACGACATTTAGGTTGAAGTATGGATTCCATGTGGTGAGCGCTTCAATATTGCTTTTACTGTGGAGCGTCAAACTGCCCCAACTGCTGGTGTGATGATTTGTGATGTCATCGCATACAATAGTCTGTCACCTCCACAAATGAAAAGATATGAGGGGCACTGATAGCAGGACATCCTGTGGCCTCTCATGGCAGAACTTCTAACTGACATTTTTCAGCAGGATAATGCTCGCCCAGACATAGCAAAGCATTCCCAGGAATGTCTTCACCAGATTGCAACAATTCATCAGATTTATCTCCAATTGAGCATTCATAGGACCAGCTGTGATACAAGCTTCGGCAACCTATGAGTGTGCAAGATTTACAGGCCCACCTGCACTATTTGTGGGTAAATGGGCCACAGGATAGCATACAGAACCTGAGCTCTAATTGTACAGGTTTCTCTAATGAATGTATCCTATCACTATAATACTGCAATCACTTACATATACCGTCATTACATTCACTTATAAAGTTTTATTCTATGCCTGCAACACCTTCTTGGTGTGTTATTTTTTGTCAAATAAGGTATTTGCTCTGAAATTCATGCTATGTCTACCATAGAGTTTGTTAGAATTGTGTGTTGTGGACACTACTAGCACCCCCTAGAGGGGAGTATTATATAGATGTGAGTTTAATTGTGCTTTATAATACTTTCTTATTGTATAATGAAATATTTTCAGTGATTAATCTTTTATTTATTTCAGGGGAAAAAGATGTGATCATTTTAGGAGGATTCAGCCAACCGCCAGATAGCAATAACTTTGATTCTTTGAGAAAAGAAAAGTTCCATAATTTGCTCCAAGCAAATACATATACAAATATCAGCACAAAAAGTCCTCAAGGCAACAAGTCCTTAGACAATATCTGGATCAGCAAGAGCTTGAAGAAAGTTTTCACAGGTCAGTCCCGGAAGTATTCGTGTTATTTTTACCAGACATTAAAATAATTGACCCTCAGGGGACAGGATGTAGTTTGTTTGGGAAGTTCCTTCCTCTACCAGTAAACTTCCAAACGTCACTAGCCTGAGAATCCGCCACCATAAACCAACTCATTCCAGCAGTGCCATTACTGGTGCCCACCTTTTCATTCATATGTCCTGTATTTAGTCATTATTGTCAGTCTCATTGTTCTGTTTAGCTTCACCACAGTCATGAAGAAACTGTGTATAAAATGTGTTGTCTTAATACAGTATAAATAGAGTTAGCTGAATATCAGTTACTGGTTGCTCTCCTATCCGTATCACAGACATCAATTATTATGGGCATACACGGTGTGTTTGGGCCTGCACCATCACATCACCAGTCACTCACAGAACAATTGGTGTCAAAACGGATTTGGACAGTGCCGGAGAGTTTGTATGGAAAATTCCATTGTCAATAGGGATGGTAACACCTAATTGTCAATTCATTAATACATTTCCAAGACTAATAACATAGAAATGACAGTTCTGCATAAAAGTTTTAAGCAGCTCTGGAAAAAATTGTGCAAAGTAAAAATGCTTTCAAAAATAGAAGTATTAATAGTTTATTTTTATTAATAAAACAAAGTGAAGTTATTGAATGAAAAAGAAATCTGAATCAAACTAATATTTGGTGTAATCAACCTTCAGAGGAGGAGTCATAGGTGGGATTATATGGCACCTACAAAGCCCTGATCTCAACATGAAGTCTGTTTGGGATTACATGAGGAGACAGGATTTGACCAGGCCTACACCCATGGAAGATCTGTGCTTAGTTCCCTTAGAACAGCCTTCCTGTCTTTAAAATCTGTGTACAAGGGAACCTAGAAGAATTGATGCTGTTTTTAAGGCAAATGATGGTCCAAGCAAATAGTGGTTTAATTTAGGTTTCTCGTTTGTTAATTGTTGTTAGCAATGTGTAAAAAAGACCTCCTTGGTGGACAAGAGGAACTTGCTGTCGACCCACCTTTTGAAAGAATCTCCATGTTTAAAAAATAAAAAATAAAATAGACAATAGCATAATCTGGGAATAATAGCCAAGCCAGAATAATTCCTCCAAAAGGAAGACAGACATATCCACAGACAGCTATTAATTGACAAACTATTAACACTGCCTATTAAAGCTCCTTTACCATACAGCATTTCCCACCCCTGTCTAAAACTTACTGTATAGCTCTAAAGAATGGTCCAAAATCGTTCGTTCATGAGAATGCTTTTTTCCAGGAAGCTAATATTAATAATCATATGGCATAACAACATTTTGGATGAAGTAGATAATACTGTAGAATGCCAAAGAAGAATGGATGTGCATAAGTGCTAAATGTCAATACTTAAAGAAATCAGATTGTGCAGATGTATAATGGAAATATGACAACCCATCACTACAGCACAACTATAGGCATGCACACATAACTAAAGTGGAGTGCAGCAGGGGGGCAGTACTATTTTATTATGTCAGCATACTTATTATAAACCCTATAGAGATAGATAGATAGATAGATAGATAGATAGATAGATAGATAGATAGATAGGTATACTGCCCTATCTGATAGCAGGATGGGATAGAGAAGCTGAGCTCTGTGATATATACAGTAGATATATATCATTTGAATAATAAACAGCAGAGTAAAATCTAACAGGACTCCTGTAAGTGACAGTGGTGATTGACAGCCCTCTGTGTACACTCACTGAGACAGGGAGAGCTGTCAATCACTATATGTGGGTGAGGTAAGCAGGACTTACTGTCTCTCCTAAGATCCCCATCATAAACCTATGTGTTACAAAGCTCAGCGTCTCTGCCACTATCATGTCTTGCTTCCGGGTAAGGCACTATAATCACGTGGCAAGTTTGCTTTAACCCCCACACCAGCAAAGGATTGTATTCCAATATAACAATGAAATATTGATAAATGACAAATGTACCAACCAACAATCTGCCAAACAACATATGCAGCCTGTTTTCTGAATTACACCGTCCCTAACCATCTTTTCTCCTTTGCAGGTTATTCTTTAGTGGTGAGAGAAGGACTGACAAATCCATGGATTCCAGATAACTGGTCATGGGGTGGGGTGGCATCAGAGCACTGTCCTGTGCTGGCAGAGTTTTACTTGGAGAAAGACTGTAGTAAGAAGGAGCTAGCGTCTAAAGCCAATGGTGTCACTGTGGAACGTAATGAAGCTAATTCTAAGCATGAAAGATAAAATGAAGAATGTAACTTTGTCATCTCCCCTGAGAAGCAATGGATATTTTCCCCATATACTGACTACTGTGAACCAGAACTGCTGCACCCACATAGCTGAAGTAATAACATTTGGATCCACATGTTCCATCAGCACTGATGATAACAAGCGGATGTTGTAGAATGCTGCTTCCTCTAACCACCTGCTTCTGCTTCCCTGTGCGCCATGCACAGGCAATGAATGGAATAGAAAGAGAAGATACCAGAAAATGGCGGAGAAACTCTTATCCTTCATTCTTGAAAAGTGACGCAATAACACGAGACTGTATAAGAAGACCTTTAACACTGTCTGTGATTCTTCTCAGTTAAATTAATAAGGTTACCTGGCGACTGCATGCTTTTTTATATGTGTTAAGAGCGTTTTCAACTTTTTAACTATGCACTTTTAACCCCTTAAAAGCTACTGGAGCCAGATGGCAAAATAATGTGATGAAACAGCGCTTCAAATAAAATACATTCGGAATATGTTTATTTAATATGATGTTATCCTTCTTTGTATACTTTATATTTGCTCTAGATAGAATTGAGAGTGTCATTTATAAATAGCGGCAGAAAGATGTGAGAAAATAAATTTGTATGAAGCAGCGACCGTAGGAAGCCATTGTAGCATATAATTTGCTTATAGTAAATGTATACTAAATGTATACTGTTTAGAATCACTATGGTTAAACATTGCATGCAAACGCAGTATGAAAAATCATGGGAATTGTAGACACAAAACAGTAAAAAAAAAAAAATGTAATTGGTTTTTTGCAAAGACAGTTCATGCTTTTTAGATACATTCAAGGATCCAGTTCCTTTCCCCAAGAAAAGTGCTTGGGTTCTAGAGACTGAGGAAGAAGAGGTCTGGCTAGCAGCAGAGATCACTATATATGTGGGTATGATTATAAAAATAATTGGGGTGGTTATGCAAATAGTAATGGTGGTAAGGAATGTAATAATATCATCATACAGTGACCATATAGTGATACATACTAGTTATACACAGGCACTCTGAAGAAGTGATTATTCTCTGAGTGCAGGTGTTTTCTTTCCATTTCTACATCATCTAACCCAGAGCCCTATGACAACTGCCCCTGAGCCATTCACAGCTCTGTACCAATACATTTAAAGCATGATTCCATAACAAGATCCCTAATTTCATTCATCTAAGAGTCTGGCCTATACTACACCCCGGCAAGTAATTCATACAAGGTACTATGTAGGGGCTTAAACATTAAACTATAGACCCCTTTATGCCCACCTGCAGGTTACCTAATGAGAAGAATGATTAAAAGTGGCAGTTTATTCTAAAGAAAATGTGTCCATGTAAATAAAATTACTAATGGTATTACGGTAAGTATATTGCTAAGTCTGTCTGGTAAAGGGGTCCACAGAAGAAGATAAAATTATCCCTATGCATAAACCAATAAGCAGCAAAAAAGTAAAATCCCACGGTAAGTGGCAACTGTTCTGCAGGAGATTACCAACAGGAGTGTGTAAACCTGGCACCTTGACACTGCTGTTATCTTTATTAAAGAGAACCTGTCAGGTGTTTTTTTCACCCCAATCTTGCCCTAGCATGAGTAATATCAAGTAATAACCCTTTCCTATGGTGCCCCCATGGACTTGAAGCTCCTGGGCTCCAGTGCAAAATCTTTTATAGGGCCCCTTCCTACTTTGTGTCATCTAGAATAATAGTATATTTATGTGGCAGAAGAAACTTTGGGGCCCCTTCAGGGTCCTGGGCCCCGTATCAGCTACAACTGCTGCAATGAATATAGCGACACCCCAGCCCCTCACAAAGCTTTTTCTTGATGAAAAGTCAAATTAAAACCTTAGGTTGGCATATGTATATCTATCTTAGGCCTTGTTCACATCTGCATCGGTAATCATTCGGGGAGTCCGCATGGGGACTACCAAACGCATTGGCAAGTGGTGTGCAGTAAAAGCACACGAACCCCATGCACGAGCATGTGGACAGGAAAGTAGATCGTGAAGTACTTTTCTGTCCGCATGTTCCGTGTGGAGAGTATGCGGAAAGCACACGGACACCATTATAGTCTATGGAGTCTGTGTGCTTTCACTGTACACCGCTTGGCAACAGGGGGGCCACTCCATCTAGTTATGTAGTCATTGCACTAAATCACACCCCATGAGTGAGGTGGTTAGGTAGGGTATCAGGCTGACATTCATCAATGAGAGACATGTCAATCACATTACACAGGCTCTGATCTTGCACAATGGGTTAGATTTACTAATAGTGTGTAAAATTCTAATCTATGTTTGCACTGTTTAAAGGGGTTCTATCATTGGGAAAACTCATTTTTAACTAAGCACATCCTTGCCTAGCCTTTAGAAAGGATATTTCACACCTACCTTTTGTATGTTAATCACTTCAGTGGTTTTTGAATGAGCCCGTTTTTATTCATATGCTAATTAGCTTCCAGTGAGCACCCCGGAAATCTCAGCGAGCCCTCTCTGCTGGGTAAACAGCACAGGCTGCTGCTGCTGACTCATTATCCTTCTCTGCTTTCACACACAGCAGACAGTGCTCCGTAAGACTTCTGGTAAACCCTGGCCCTCTTACAGTAACCCATGCCCCTTTTTTTAAAAAGTGTCTAAAACACTTGATAAATATGGCTCACAGAATTTTGGACAGTTTTTAGCGTAAATTATAACAGAATTTTGGTTCATTTTGTTCCCCCAATAGTTAGATGAAGCTGCACCTCTACCTCTGTGACTAGGTAGGGTAAATATGCATATTCTAATCATCTCTGGGTTTCTGTCTTAACAGACCAAACCATGCAAAGTCTGTGCATTCATGGTTGCAACTAACTACCGTATTTTTCGGACTATAAGACGCACCTAGGTTTTAGAGGAGGAAAATAGGGAAAAAAAAATTTGAAGCAAAAACTGGTAAAATATTTAATATATGGGAGTTGTAGTTTTGCAACAGCTGCAAGGCCACATTGACAGGTGACCCTGCAGCTGTACGGGGATGCATAGAGCGTTTTTTTTGCGGGGCCAGCTGTAATTTTTAGTTATACCATTTTGGGGAATATCTATTGCTTAGATCACCTTGTATTGAAAAAAAAACAGGAGGTGATTTAGAACCTTTATTTATTTCATATTTTTAAAGCTTTTTTTTTTTTTTACTATTTTATTCCCCCCCGGGGGCTTGAACCTGCGGTCACTTGATCGCAAGTCCCATAGACGGCAATACAACTGTCATAGAGACCAGCCGCAATACTAATATAGCCGTGACAGGCCGGGGAGCCTCATTAGGCTCCCGGCTGTCACCCGAACAGGTCGGCTCCTGCGATATCGCCGCGCAGGAGCCGGCCTGCAACTTTACAGGTACGGGGCCGGTGGGGACCGGCCCCGGGGGAGAAGGGGCCACTGATACTGACCCGGCATCCGCTGTACTAGAGAGGCGGATGCCGGGGAGGGATAGACGCCGGGGCCTGAGACATCGCTACGATCCAATGCCCTGCATGAAGCCAGCGGCGGGGGCACGGAGGAGCGGAATAGCAGCATCACTCCTCCCGCTGATGGCTTCATGCATGGCAGAGGAGCGCAGCGATGTCTCAGGCCCCGGCACCTGTAATGGCGTCTATCACTTGCCGGCTTCCGCCTCTCTATTACAGCGGATGCCAGGCGCCACCTTCAGACTATAAGACGCACCCTTCTTTTCCCCAAAAATTTTTGGGGAAAAAAGTGTGTCTTATAGTCCGAAAAATACGGTAACCGTGTTTGGGGAAAGTATTTTAAATACAAATACTAAATACTTTCATACCGAAGTATTTTAAATAGAAATACTAAACACTACTTCAAAAGTAAAAAAAAATACTAAAATACTTGAAAATTTTAAACAAAAAAATTAATAAAAACAAAAAAATGGAACAATTGAACATAGGCTAAAAGAAGCTAATTTACCAGTATTTCATGACATAATCATACAGATTACAGATTATTCCCGATTAACGCAGAATGGGCGAGATTCTCGTCAATTCTCATGAATCTCGGGACATGTGAGAAAATTCTTTGAACGTATTTTACTTGTTTTAAAAAAGGATATTAATTTATTTTTTTATATTTTATATAATTATATTTAATTTTTAATTTGAAAACAGCTTTTTATTTTAATTTTTAATAGTGTGGTAAAAAAATAAATCGGAAAAGGCTTTTATCACTTTCAACTCACGCACCCCTAAACCGTATTGGTTGGGGATTGTAAAATAAAATACAAATACCTGACAAGTATTTTATATACTATTTTAATAACTTGTATTTTCAATACTCCCGAACACTGCTAACTAACTGTTCACAAAAATATTTACATTTTAAGTCTCTACAAATTTAGATTTGGTTATGTTTGTGGGAATCCCACTGCAACAGATCGGTAGTAGGTTTTCTTTTTTGTTTTTATACATATATTTTTTAAACTGCATAACATTACCAGCATAGCTTATCTTTATACAATTTTTTTTTCTACAATTCTACCAAAACTAAAAAGCAATGGTAAATGATCTGATCATTGCCAAACCCTGCCCCCCCCCCCCCAAAAAAAAACAAAAAAAAAAAAACGCTGGTTTGCTGGAAGAAAAGCTATTCCAAGCAAGTTCCCAACCTCAAGTCTGCATTTATCTCTGCCAAACACGACTTCTTCACTACTTTCAAAGTTTCCTTATCCCATAAACATTAGGGAGTCAATACTTTTTTTAATACTTTGTTTATTAAAAAAATTTCCCCCCAAAATACAAAATAGATAGGAATCAAAGAGGGAGGGTTTATAAAACAGGGGACATTAGCATGAGCAGTGAACAAGAAAAATCACCATCACAATAGTCCCAAGCATCCGCACCGCTATAAATTTGTTCACAGTCCCATGAATTGTAGTAATGTGTTCCAAAAAATGTAAACCTTTAATCCTAGAATAAAGATCCAATCAGGATGATGGGAACAGGGAGTCAATATGTAAGATCTCTGCCTGTTCAGTTCACTGCACCACCCTCTGCTCGCATGCGGCGGTGCAGGAGGTGTGTGCAGTTTAGTTCCTTGCTTAGATTTTTTGGTTGCACTGTGTGAACACGACTCTAGTTCTGTAATTGAACTTATACCACACCCGTCTTCTGCCCTTGTCTGCCTCAGTCCATGAAGTAGTTAATTGGGTGTTGCACTGTGATTGACAGCCTGTCTTCCTGTCAGGTCCAGGGCGGGTTCTTCCTCCCTATTCAGTCTTGGCTCACATTCACACTGTTGCCTGTTATTGCCTCGTGCTTGCAGGCTTTCTCTTGCTGTTATTTTACTTGTATTCTTAATCCTAACCTTGGCTTTTCCTATTGACTATTCTTTTGGACTTCGATTTGGCACTGCATTGCTCGACTGTTACCGAACCCTGGCTAGCTGACCTCCCTTTGTTGTTGTTTGTCTTGTCTGCGTTTTGTGTGTCACATATATAGGAAGGGATCATCTCCAAGTTGCCGCCTATTACATAGGATAGGGCCTGGCAAGAGGAAGGGACAGTGGGGGGCTTCAGCTTAGGGCTCACTGTCTCTTGTGCCCCTTCCCCCAGGGTTCTCCAGCATCTACTGGGGAATTGTCATCTAGCAATTCCCTAACACAATACCTTTATATCCCTACTCAGTGCCCCTTCTGATATTACTCATCTCAGCTGAAGACGTTGCCACTATTATTCCCCATATATACTTTCAGCATGAGCTATCTCATACAGTCAGGGGCTTAACTAACATAGACTGGGCCCCATAGCAGACTCCTTATTGGTTCCCATAAATTTTTCTGTCTCCTTTACTGGCCCCCATTTAGAAAGTGCCCCCTTTACTCCTCCCTTCACAGTATACTGCCCCTTTATTAGCAAGTGAGTTGCCCCTTGAAAGGCTCCCATTTAATAAGTGCTAGTCACTATAGGCTGCCACCTGCCCCAGTTTGTACAACCCCACCCCCCTACTTTGTACCCCTGTAAGAAAAATCTCCCACAGTGGGGCCTAGCTACAAACAGTATATTGTTTAACATGGCCCCTTCACACAGTATAATTTCACATGGTGGCCCCTCCACGCTGTATAATGTCCTACACAATGACCTACATACAGTAAGATGTCCTACAGTGGCCCTTCCGCAAAGTATCATTTCCAACAGTGGCCTCTATGGTTTTTGTTAAATTTTTGGGTTTACTTCTCTGTCATTACTTTACTATGGAAGACGACGATTTGGATGGACTCCCTTACAGATTGACAGATTGTAATTTCTCCACAATATTGTATTTTTTGTATTGTTATTGCAATGTAGAAATATGACGAATGTTAATATAATTATCCCGATCAATATAAGTCACTTTGTCTATATGAACACGAACAGAAACAGACCAATGGATGTGGAAAGAACTGCGCTTGCTCCAAATTCCATAAATTCAACACGATCTTTATTATAATTCCTAATACACGACGCAGCGGGATGCGTTTCGGGGCTTCCCCTTTGTCAAGTGTATTACCACTGTACACACTTATCCTCACAAATTGATGACTAACCGAGTGGGCTGTAAGCGTTAGCACTGCACTGCTAACGCTTACAGCCCACTCGGTTAGTCATCAATTTGTGAGGATAAGTGTGTACAGTGGTAATACACTTGACAAAGGGGAAGCCCCGAAACGCATCCCGCTGCGTCGTGTATTAGGAATTATAATAAAGATCGTGTTGAATTTATGGAATTTGGAGCAAGCGCAGTTCTTTCCACATCCATTGGTCTGTTTCTGTTCGTGTTCATTTCACCTCCTGGAGGTATTGGATGTTACTACTGCTGCTGACAAGTTCCTATGTGCAAAGACACTCCTCTAATGAGAATCTAATCCTGGGGGTCTGCTCGGTGAATCTTCTCAATTCTTTGTCTATATGGGACCTCTAGGCGAGAACTGAAACCATGTTTTTAGTGGCATTTATGAGCCAAATGCATTGCTTTTATGTTTTCTGGTATTGTGCTTCAAAGGCTCCATTCACACGGAGTAACGCCAGGCGTTTTTTGTGCTTATTTTGTGCTTATTTTTACGGCTGTAAAAAGACGTTTCCATTGAGTTCTGTAGAAAAATACATCCGTTTTTTTACGTCCATTTTTTGCGTCCGTTTTTTTTTTTTGCGTCCTTTTTTTACAGACGTATTTTACTATAGAACTCAATGGAAACGTCTTTTTACAGCCGTAAAAATAAGCACAAAAAACGCCTGGAGTTACTCCGTGTGAATGGAGCCAAAGATTGAGAAAGAATCTGGTTCGTACTAAGAATATTTACATGGTTGTGTTTTGCCAGTCCCAAGACAGCACAATGGTGCGTACTACTAACTTCAGTACAAGGGTACTGTGTGATATACTTATTGTTAGTCATTTCCAGTACAGAAATCTCCCCTATATGGTTTACTATGCACACAACATATGAACATGTAGAGCTAAATTGTAAGGAGTATCCACTATATAAGGTTTTGACCCAGATATTCACATTACGTTCTAGTGAATTTGCAAAACTAATGAATGACCCTTCAGCAAAGAACAAGGTCTCACATAAAAACAACAGGCAACAAGTTAATACAAGTGGCGCTCAAACTGTTAAATCAACTTCCAAGTATAATACCGTACATGTCTGAAAAGGTAACAAAATCCATATCTAATTATCACAGAAATGAATTGATTTCTACAAACAGCGGGATTGTTCCAGTTATGTATGAAAATATGAGAAGAAAGTACCTCTACCTCCACAGCGCCACCCTCTGGATGGAAATATATTAGAATATGTATCTCCTTGGAGTTATCCTATTTTAATAATTTTTCATGTAGATTTTCAACCCAAAACTGAAAGTGGATACAAATAAATGAAATCTCAATGTTTTATTCTTCTGTTACCTTTAAGATTTACTGTTAGTTATGATTTTAAAAAAAATATATGAGAAATCAGCTCAAAACAAGAAGCCAAACACTGTGGGAAAAATGGCAGCGTTTTACAGTACTTGCAAAGTGGATGGGATTCATGCAAATCCCATACCCACTTTGCGGTAAAAACTGCAGCACGGACACGCTGCGATTTCCAAAACCGGCACGGTCCACCTGGATGAATTTGGCACTGATTTTGAGATTCCACCTCAAAACAATTGCCAAATTCCACCCTAAGGCTAAGGCCCCACTTTGTGGAAACGCAGCTTATTTTGAGTCAAAGCCAGAAGTGGATTGAGCAGAAGATAGTAATATAAGAACTTGCTATAGATTTACCATTCCGTTAGTGGCCATTCTTGGCTTTGGCTCAAAAAACTGCAACAAAATCTGCAACAAAAAAAAGCCTCTCATTGTTTCCAGTAGAAGGCAGAGATTGGATCAGGATAATAAAAAACTGTGTCCTGTTCAATATTGTCCCGGATTCTGCTGCTGAGCTACAAAGCTTTTAGCCCAAAAGACGATGATCTGCTCTGTCCATCTGCTTCTGCTTTCATCTGCAGTGACCCAGAGGGCTATTGAAAGTGGTGGCCCCGCTATCACAGAACAGCCACTGCCCTTATTGAGTCTAATAGTGTGAGCGACACTTCTGTGATAGCGGAACCAATGCTGTTTTATCTCTGTGCTGGGACACTAGGATGTCACAGTACAAGGATGCTAAAAGAATCATTGGTGGCAGTGATTGAAAACAGAAAAAAAAATGCTGCTACTACTGTCAATGGCAGCGCCACTATGAATCAGCCCTTTGAATTTAGCACCATTACGGTCAGTGGTACTATTGAAATCTATAGCGGCACTGGCATTTCTGTGATTGGCCCTTTAAATTTAGCACCAAAGTATCCATTTTAGTGCTAAAGTCAAATGGACAAATTCAGGGATGGATCACAGATAATTCTGTGATAGCAAGACCACCATTGGAAATAGTGGCTGTGGTCCCTCTATCACAGAATTATCTATGTGTGATCTATCCCTGTGCAGTGACACTATGATAAATAGTAAATAACATTGGTGGCAGTGGAGCAGCCGCTATTACTGCCAGCAGTAGCCATGCTATGGAACAGCCTTTGGGTCATTTCAGTTTATTGCCCAAACAGGACCTTTGGCATTAAATGTGAAAGGAGCAATCACAGAAGAGCCGCTGCTGCCACAGAACTCAATAGGTTCATAGCTGGGCTACAGGCTGCAGTAGCGGCAGCAGCTCCACTACTTCTTTTCTTCACCACTGCCACCACCACCAAAGCCAAGGGATATATCATTTTATTATCAGTAGTGATCCTGCTTTCACAGAAGTGTCGCTGCCACTATTGAACTGTTCTGTGATAGTGGGACCACCACTTATAATAGCAGCGGTGGTCCCACTATAATATTTCCCTGTGACGTTGGTGGCAGTCGTAAAACTAGAAACTTTACCCCATGGAATTCTGGGCCAATAGGTATCCTATGTCAGTGTGCTATCCTGGTTTGACCCATTTATTTTTGTCAGCCCATGCCCTTGACTGTATATTACACAAATCAGTGTGCAGGTCTACACCCTGGGCTTCAAAAGGTCCTATTCCTGTCCAGTTTCGCGGCCGTGCTTCCGCAGCCCCTATTCATTGAATAAATGTGGCCACGGAAGCATGGGTGGTACATAGATATCTCCAGGTCTTGGGTGTCAGACTCCACAAATCAAATATTAATAACCTATTTTAAAGAGACATAGTGTATACATGTTATATACAGTATAAATGAAGCAATGACATTTAAAGGGATTCTACCATTAAAACCTCTTTTTTCGTGGATAAAACGTCAGAATAGCCTTTAGAAAGGCTATTCGTCTCTTACCTTTAGATGTGATCTCCGCCGCACCATTCCTTAGAAATATCGGTTTTTACTGGTATCTAAATTAGTTCTCTGGCAGCGATGGGGGCGGGCCCCAGCACTGAAAATGCGATGGGGGCACCCCCACTGCTGCTCGAGAACACGATCCTGCGACGCCTCTATCTTCGGCTGGATCTTCCCCTTCTCTGTCGTCTTCCTCCTGTATCACTAGTGAGACACTAGTAGAGCCGACTGCACATGCCGGCCGTCGGCCATTTTGGGGAGGCCGCTCTTGCTCTTGTAGTTCAACGTAGGAGTGGCCTCCCAAAAATGGCCGCCGTCTTCCTCCTGCAGGTGACGCAGGAGGAAGATGACAGAGAAAGGGAGGATCCAGCTGAAGATAGAGGCGTCGCAGGATCGTGTTCTCGAGCAGCAGTGGGGATGCCCCCATCGCATTTTCAGCGCTGGGGCCCGTCCGCATCGCTGTGAGAGAACTAATTTGCATACCGATAAAAAACGGTATTTCTAAGGGACAGCGCGGTGGAGATCACTTCTAAAGGTAAGAGACGAATAGCCTTTCTAAAGGCTATTCTGACGTCTTATCCACGAAAAAAGAGGTTTTAATGGTAGAATCCACACAAGGCCAAAGGGGCGGATTTTGACAGTGGAATCCACATTATATTCCGCCCCTTTACAATGGTGGTCTATGGAGACCACTAGCGTTCTTTTTTCCGCTATCGGCAACTTCCGCCTGGCAGCCGCAACCTCCGGCGTCGGCCCATTCATTTGAGCCAACTCCGGGGTGGGGAAAGCCGTGACCGCGACATCGTGGCAGGCGGGTTTTGACCATATTTTGGCTTGGCTCCCCAAGTCAAAATATGGTCAAAATTCGCCCCCCGTGTGAACGAGTCCTTAAGATACTTTTTTCACTTATAACTACTTTTGATAGTTTTGTTCTGCTTAGGGGCAGTATACTCCAGTTTTCAGAGCTCACTTCGGAAAAATTAAAAAAAATAATCAGACCCCCTATTAGAACATTTTCTTAATTTACACAAAACCTATACTCCTGAAGATTGCTTCTACGTCTTCTAAATCAGCTACTATGGTGATTGTGTCATCCAGCATCTCGTACAGTCATGTGGAGGTGAGGATTGCACTGGAGAGAGAGCTAGAAGCATAGTAACATGGCACTCCTACCTCCTCATATGTCTTTGCAGTGAAACACTCTCCCTCTCTAAGGGTATGTTCACACGGCAGAAAATAAATAGGAATTCCTCTTCATTTTCCACCCCAGTACTTTCGGCCCCATCCGGTTGATACCAGATGCTAATGCAGGGCATTGGCAATCCGTCACGGCTTTCTGCTGCTGATTAGACTCAAATGAATGGGCCTAATCTACTGGGAGTCTCGCACCACAGCAATCCACGGCAAGATCCAGCAGGACGCTTCTTTTTTTCGCATCCTGCTGCAATCTCTGCCTCCTATTAAAACAATGAGTGGCGGATTTCAGGTGGAATCTGCCCCGGACTCAGGGTTGGAATCTGCCACCAAGTCCATGGCAAATTTCACCATGTGAACATATGCTGCCACTGATTTTCAGCTGCTTGTCTCCTCTCTTCCACACACGGACTGCATTGCATTGAGTTCAATAGTGGCTGCATCAATTCCTATGCTCTGAGCCCCACCTAGTGGTAGTTGCAGGCAGCAAGTTGTATCACTCAGGGAAAGTTATCAATGTACTGTATTTATAGCAGTTGTCATGTATACATACTGTATGTTAAAAAATATGGTGTTTAGAACAAGCACTATATTATTAAAGCACCTGGGTGGGGCAAATTCCTTAATAAAAACATCACAAGGTGAGGGGGGACATTTCAACATTTTGCTATGGGGACCCTATTGTATCTGTGTAATAATAATGTAATAATTCCCCAAAACTGAATAATTAATAATCAAATTTAAATAAATCTTTATTAATAAATCCATGATATATTAAGTTGCAAAATCAAAAGCAATTAAAATAAATTAAAAATACAAAAGACAGTTTGGTACAAATGGGTAACCAATCTCTCTATCTTATAAAAATGAATTTCTGTCTGTCTGTCTGTCCTCTATGCGCGACCAAACGACTGGACCGATCTTCACCAAATTTGGCACACAGATACTTCAGGTGTCCAGGAAGGTATAAGATGAGAACCCAACTCACTTGGACATACCGTTCCGGAGATACAGCTTTCCCAAAACCCTGACCCCCCATTAGCCAAAACAAACCTGCAAGTCTTTCACTCATATTCCAACTGCCATACACACTGTCACGCCACATACACAACCCAACACTAATATCCAAGCTGAGATACATGCATCAGAGGATTAGAAACACAGGTCAGCACACAGTATAACATGTTAGAGGATTAGATGCGCGCATCTGCACACAGTTCCACATGCCGAAAGATTAGATACGTGCATCTGCATACATTTCCACAAGGCGAGGGATTAGATACGCACGTCCGCACACAGTTCAACATGCCAGAAGATTACATACATGCGTCTGCACAAATTACCACATGCTGGAGGATTAGATACATAGGGCAGCACACAGTATCACACGGCAAAGGATTAGATAAAAACTTCTGCACACAGTTCTACACACCAGAGGATTAGATGCACGCGTTTGCACAAAGTAACAAATGCCAAAAGATTAGATATGCGCGTCTGCACACAGTTCCACATGCCATAGGATTAGATACATGCATCTGCACAAAGTACCACACGCTGGAGGATTAGATACACAGGTCAGCACACATTATCACACGCCAGAGGATTAGATACTCGCATCTGTACAAAGTACCACATGCCGAAAGATTAGATACGTGCATCTGCACATAGTTCCACATGCCAGAGGATTAGATATGCATGTCTGCACAAAGAAACACACGCCAGAGGATTAGATACACAAATCAGCACATAGTATTACACACACCAGAGGATTAGATATGCGCATCTTCACACAGTACCACACGTCGGCCGGAGGATTAGATACGCGCTTCTGCACACAGTACCACAAGCCGGAGGATTAGATACACATGTCTTCACACACACACCACACGCCAGAGGAATAGATATGCACCACTGCACATAATACCACATGCCGGAGAATTGGATATGCGCCACTGCACACAATACCACACGCCGGAGGATTAGATACACACCACTGCACACA
Organism: Leptodactylus fuscus; assembly: GCF_031893055.1. NCBI lineage: Eukaryota > Metazoa > Chordata > Amphibia > Anura > Leptodactylidae > Leptodactylus > Leptodactylus fuscus. Next base: position 147,546,688 of record NC_134268.1, on the reverse strand, counting down.
GTACCACATGCCAGAGGATTAGATATGCATGTCAGCACACAGTACCACATGTGAGAGGATTAGATACGCGCGTCTGTACACAGTACCACATGCTGGAGGATTAGATACAGTGTTGGCCAAAAGTATTGGCACCCCTGCAATTCTGTCAGATAATACTCATTTTCTTCCAGAAAATGATTGCAATCACAAATTCTTTGGTATTATTATCTTCATTTAAATTGTCTTCAATGCAAAACCACAAAAAGAATTTTCAAAAAGCTAAATTGGATATAATTCCACAGCAAACATAAAAAAAGAGGGTGGACAAAAGTATTGGCACTGTTTGAAAAATCATGTGATGCTTCTCTAATTTGTGTAACTAACAGCACCTGTTACTTACCTGAGGCACCTAACAGGTGGTGGCAATAACTAAATCACACTTGCAGCCAGTTGAAATGGATTAAAGTTGACTCAACCTCTGTCCTGTGTCCTTGTGTGTACCACATTGAGCTTGGAGAAAAGAAAGAAGACCAAAGAACTGTCTGAGGACTTGAGAAGCAAAATTGTGGGGAAGCATGAGCAATCTCAAGGCTACAAGTCCATCTCCAAAGACCTGAATGTTCCTGTGTCTACCGTGTGCAGTGTCATCAAGAAGTTTAAAGCCCATGGCACTGTGGCTAACCTCCCTAGATGTGGACGGAAAAGAAAAATTGACGAGAGATTTCAACGCAAGATTGTGCGGATGGTGGATAAAGAACCTCGACTAACATCCAAACAAGTTCAAGCTGCCCTGCAGTCCGAGGGTACAACAGTGTCAACCCGTACTATCCATTGGCGTCTGAATGAAGAGGGACTGTATGGTAGGATACCCAGGAAGACCCCACTTCTTACCCAGAGACATAAAAAAGCCAGGCTGGAGTTTGCCAAAACTTAGCTTAGAAAGCCAAAAACGTTTTGGAAGAACGTTCTCTGGTCAGATGAGACAAAAGTAGAGCTTTTTGGGAAAAGGCATCAACATAGAGTTTACAGGAAAAAAAAAAAAAAGAGGCCTTTAAAGAAAATAACACGGTCCCTACAGTCAAACATGGCGGAGGTTCCCTGATGTTTTGGGGTTGCTTTGCTGCCTCTGGCACTGGACTGCTTGACCGTGTGCATGGCATTATGAAGTCTGAAGACTATCAACAAATTTTGCAGCATAATGTAGGGCCCAGTGTGAGAAAGCTGGGTCTCCCTCAGAGGTCATGGGTCTTCCAGCAGGACAATGATCCAAAACACACTTCAAAAAGCACTAGAAAATGGTTTGAGAGAAAGCACTGGAGACTTCTAAAGTGGCCAGCAATGAGTCCAGACCTGAATCCCATAGAACACCTGTGGAGAGATCTCTTGATGGCAGTTTGGAGAAGGCCCCCTTCAAATCTCAGGGACCTGGAGCAGTTTGCCAAAGAAGAATGGTCTAAAATTCCAGCAGAGCATTGTAAGAAACTCATTGATGGTTACTGGAAGCGGTTGTTCCCAGTTATTTTGTCTAAAGGTTGTGCTACCAAGTATTAGGCTGAGGGTGCCAATACTTTTGTCCGATCCATTTTTGGAGTTTTGTGTAAAATGATCAATTATTTGACTTTTTTTTTTCATTCTCTTTTGTGTTTTTTAATTGCAAGCAAAATAAATGAAGATATTAACACCAAAGAGTTTGTGCTTGCAATCATTTTCTGGAAGAAAATGAGTATTATCTGACAGAATTGCAGGGGTGCCAATACTTTTGGCCAACACTGTACACAAGTCAGCACACTGTAACACATGCCGGAAGATTAGATAAGTGCGTCTGCACAAAGTACCACATGCCAGAGGATTAAATACACAAGTCGGCACACAGTATCACACACCAGAGGATTAGATACATGCATCTTCACACAGTACCACATGCCGGCCGGAGGATTAGATATGTACATCTGCACACAGTACCACACACTGGAGGATTAGATACACAAGTCAGCACACAGTACCACACGCGGGAGATTAAATACGCATGTCTGCACACAGTACCAAGCGCCAGAGGATTAGACACATTCGTCTTCACACAGTTCCACACGCCAGAGGATTAGATACACGGTTCTGCACAGAGTACCACATATTAGAGTTTTACTCCAGGTTTCCATAGCGACCCAGCCATTTTTCTTCATTGCCTTATGTCAGCTTTAAAGGGGCAGGGTGCTGTGGATGACACTGATACACACAGCTTTACTCCAGGTCTCCATAACAACCGATCGCAGGTTTTTCACTGATATCCGAATTGAGATGCTTATGGAAACAAACAAACGATATACAAAATACACCAGTGCAAAACTGGACAGTACTTATGGGGCCACTACATAAACAAAAAATGAAATATACCCGTGCGAAGCCAGGTCCTCCTGCTAGTAATTAATAAAAACATCATATAAATACAATAAATAGTAGACTGGTACTAAATATAACATAATTACATAATCCCAAAAATATTTAATACAAAAAAATCCTATCCACAATTCATATATGTATATCTAAATCCATATTTACAAAATTCATCTAAATCCCAAAATAAATAGTCAATTACTAAATATACAAAATTCAATATGAATTAACCCCTAAGGCCAAGGCCCCACATGTCATTTTACAATCCCTTCAAAGTGGAAGTGCATCTCATCCACACATAACAGCAAAATACCCACAACGTATACGCTACGGTTTTCAAAACCGTTTTGGATTTGAAAATCGCAGAAAGTCAATTATTTATACCTATGGAAATGCTGGCGGTTTCCCTATAGTTATAAGGGAATCAGAATGGCCTAAGGACACAGGGTAGTTTGTATGTTAATGCTCGGTGACTTTTTTCATATTTTTCTTTCCCGTCTGCTAAAATTCATAATTTTTTTTTTTCCGTCGACATAGCTATGTGAGGCCTTATTCTTTGTGTGACGAGTTGTGCTTCCATGTTGCACCATTTTACAGTACATATAATGTTTTGATTAGCTTTTATTTATTTTTGGAGGGTCCATGTGAAATAATTCTATCGTCACTTTTTGTATTTTGTTTTTACAACATTCACTCAGCATTAAAAAAGATACAGCAGCTTTGTCCGGTGGGTCATTATGATTACGGCGCAGCCATATTTTAGATTGGTTTTTATTACGTTTTACTGCTATTATAAATAAAATGTCACTTTTTCAAAATGAACAATTTTCCTGGGGTCGCCATATTCTGATATCTATAATTTTTTAGGCTAAGGCCCCACGTTGCAGAAATGCAGCTTTTTTTGTTTGGCTTCACACCTGTGCCCGGTCTCCGCTTTAGCCAATCCTGCTGGGTTTCTGTCTTCTGTCAAGAGAAACTAGACAGGGGACAGAAACCCGACAGTCAGTTTTCAAACCCATTCATTTGAACGGGTTTGTAAAGTGACTGCCTGTGAGCGTCTTCTGCCTCTCCGCAGCTAAACCGTTTTTTTGAACCAGACACAAAGTCGAATATGCAGGACTTTGTGTCCATTTAAAAAAAAACAAAAACTGTTTCACCGTGGAGAGGCAGAAGACGCTCACGGGCAGTCACTTTGCATCTTAATGTTTATATAATCAAAATGTATACAATTTTCCAATATACTTTCTGTATCAATTCCTCATGGTTTTTCTTCTCTGCTGTCATTAATTCTTTTCACTTGCATGAAATTCAGTGCTGAACACACAACAATATCATACACAATAATATCTAAGGATCTGCATGTATGAAAATAGATATAACATTAAACATGATGGAGTAGGTATATAGAAAAAAGTACCAGGATATACAATAAAATCAGAAAAACACTAAAACCATATGTAGCAGAGATAACCTGAACTTCTGTGACTGCTTACACTACTGCAGTGTCATATCTTATCACAAATGCAAAGTCATTGAAAAATGTTTTCATTGTTTTTTGCTGTGTCCTGTGATAAGATATCAGGCTGCAGCAGTTTAACCAATTGCAGAAATTCCAGTTAACTCTGCTACATCTGCATGTAACCAAATGTGCCATTAAACATAATCAGGTAAGAGTATGATCAGGAATGAATATTAATAATACAGAATAATATGATGAATACACAGACCATAATATAATCAGATGAATATAATATAATTAGAGATGAGCGAACAGTGTTCTATCGAACTCATGTTCGATCGGATATTAGGCTGTTCGGCATGTTCGAATCGAATCGAACACCGCGTGGTAAAGTGCGCCATTACTCGATTCCCCTCCCACCTTCCCTGGCGCCTTTTTTGCTCCAATAACAGCGCAGGGTAGGTGGGACAGGAACTACGACACCGGTGACGTTGAAAAAAGTAGGCAAAACCCATTGGCTGCCGAAAACATGTGACCTCTAATTTAAAAGAACAGCGCCGCCCAGGTTCGCGTCATTCTGAGCTTGCAATTCACCGAGGACGGAGGTTTCCGTCCAGCTAGCTAGGGCTTAGATTCTGGGTAGGCAGGGACAGGCTAGGATAGGAAGGAGAAGACAACCAACAGCTCTTGTAAGAGCTAAATTCCAGGGAGAAGCTTGTCAGTGTAACGTGGCACTGACGGGCTCAATCGCCGCAACCCAGCTTTCCCAGGATCCTGAATGGAATACACTGTCAGTGTATTCCCGTATACCCGATATATACCCCGATACCCGTTCCAACGGTGTGCCCCCCCACCTTCACCCCAGAAATACCCTGCAAGTCCCCTAGCAATAGAATTGGGGCTATATACACCCACAATTTTTACTACTGGTATACAGTGCCATTGTCTGACTGGGAATTCAAAGAATATATTGGGAATACAAATACCCTCATTTCTTGCTACTGCCATATAGTGCCAGTTTCTGACTGGTAATTCAAAGAATATATTGGGGTTACGTGCACCCACAATTTTTACTACTGGTATACAGTGCCATTGTCTGACTGGGAATTCAAAGAATATATTGGGAATACAAATACCCTCATTTCTTGCTACTGCCATATAGTGCCAGTGTCTGACTGGGAATTCAAAGAATATATTGGGGTTACGTGCACCCACAATTTTTACTACTGGTATACAGTGCCATTGTCTGACTGGGAATTCAAAGAATATATTGGGAATACAAATACCCTCATTTCTTGCTACTGCCATATAGTGCCAGTGTCTGACTGGTAATTCAAAGAATATATTGGGGTTACGTGCACCCACAATTTTTACTACTGGTATACAGTGCCATTGTCTGACTGGGAATTCAAAGAATATATTGGGAATACAAATACCCTCATTTCTTGCTACTGCCATATAGTGCCAGTGTCTGACTGGGAATTCAAAGAATATATTGGGGTTACGTGCACCCACAATTTTTACTACTGGTATACAGTGCCATTGTCTGACTGGGAATTCAAAGAATATATTGGGGTTATAAATACCCTCATTTCTTGCTACTGCCATATAGTGCCAGTTTCTGACTGGTAATTCAAAGAATATATTGGGGTTACGTGCACCCACAATTTTTACTACTGGTATACAGTGCCATTGTCTGACTGGGAATTCAAAGAATATATTGGGGTTATAAATACCCTCATTTCTTGCTACTGCCATATAGTGCCAGTTTCTGACTGGTAATTCAAAGAATATATTGGGGTTACGTGCACCCACAATTTTTACTACTGGTATACAGTGCCATTGTTTGACTGGGAATTCAAAGAGTATATTGGGAATACAAATACCCTCATTTCTTGCTACTGCCATATAGTGCCAGTTTCTGACTGGGAATTCAAAGAATATATTGGGGTTACGTGCACCCACAATTTTTACTACTGGTATACAGTGCCATTGTCTGACTGGGAATTCAAAGAATATATTGGGGTTATAAATACCCTCATTTCTTGCTACTGCCATATAGTGCCAGTTTCTGACTGGTAATTCAAAGAATATATTGGGGTTACGTGCACCCACAATTTTTACTACTGGTATACAGTGCCATTGTCTGACTGGGAATTCAAAGAATATATTGGGGTTATAAATACCCTCATTTCTTGCTACTGCCATATAGTGCCAGTTTCTGACTGGTAATTCAAAGAATATATTGGGGTTACGTGCACCCACAATTTTTACTACTGGTATACAGTGCCATTGTCTGACTGGGAATTCAAAGAGTATATTGGGAATACAAATACCCTCATTTCTTGCTACTGCCATATAGTGCCAGTTTCTGACTGGTAATTCAAAGAATATATTGGGGTTACGTGCACCCACAATTTTTACTACTGGTATACAGTGCCATTGTCTGACTGGGAATTCAAAGAATATATTGGGGTTAGAAATACCCTCATTTCTTGCTACTGCCATATAGTGCCAGTTTCTGACTGGTAATTCAAAGAATATATTGGGGTTACGTGCACCCACAATTTTTACTACTGGTATACAGTGCCATTGTTTGACTGGGAATTCAAAGAGTATATTGGGAATACAAATACCCTCATTTCTTGCTACTGCCATATAGTGCCAGTTTCTGACTGGGAATTCAAAGAATATATTGGGGTTACGTGCACCCACAATTTTTACTACTGGTATACAGTGCCATTGTCTGACTGGGAATTCAAAGAATATATTGGGGTTATAAATACCCTCATTTCTTGCTACTGCCATATAGTGCCAGTTTCTGACTGGTAATTCAAAGAATATATTGGGGTTACGTGCACCCACAATTTTTACTACTGGTATACAGTGCCATTGTCTGACTGGGAATTCAAAGAGTATATTGGGGTTAGAAATACCCTCATTTCTTGCTACTGCCATATAGTGCCAGTTTCTGACTGGTAATTCAAAGAATATATTGGGGTTACGTGCACCCACAATTTTTACTACTGGTATACAGTGCCATTGTCTGACTGGGAATTCAAAGAGTATATTGGGGTTATAAATACCCTCATTTCTTGCTACTGCCATATAGTGCCAGTTTCTGACTGGTAATTCAAAGAATATATTGGGGTTACGTGCACCCACAATTTTTACTACTGGTATACAGTGCCATTGTCTGACTGGGAATTCAAAGAGTATATTGGGAATACAAATACCCTCATTTCTTGCTACTGCCATATAGTGCCAGTTTCTGACTGGTAATTCAAAGAATATATTGGGGTTACGTGCACCCACAATTTTTACTACTGGTATACAGTGCCATTGTCTGACTGGGAATTCAAAGAATATATTGGGGTTATAAATACCCTCATTTCTTGCTACTGCCATATAGTGCCAGTTTCTGACTGGTAATTCAAAGAATATATTGGGGTTACGTGCACCCACAATTTTTACTACTGGTATACAGTGCCATTGTTTGACTGGGAATTCAAAGAGTATATTGGGAATACAAATACCCTCATTTCTTGCTACTGCCATATAGTGCCAGTTTCTGACTGGGAATTCAAAGAATATATTGGGGTTACGTGCACCCACAATTTTTACTACTGGTATACAGTGCCATTGTCTGACTGGGAATTCAAAGAATATATTGGGGTTATAAATACCCTCATTTCTTGCTACTGCCATATAGTGCCAGTTTCTGACTGGTAATTCAAAGAATATATTGGGGTTACGTGCACCCACAATTTTTACTACTGGTATACAGTGCCATTGTCTGACTGGGAATTCAAAGAGTATATTGGGAATACAAATACCCTCATTTCTTGCTACTGCCATATAGTGCCAGTTTCTGACTGGGAATTCAAAGAATATATTGGGGTTACGTGCACCCACAATTTTTACTACTGGTATACAGTGCCATTGTCTGACTGGGAATTCAAAGAATATATTGGGGTTATAAATACCCTCATTTCTTGCTACTGCCATATAGTGCCAGTTTCTGACTGGTAATTCAAAGAATATATTGGGGTTACGTGCACCCACAATTTTTACTACTGGTATACAGTGCCATTGTCTGACTGGGAATTCAAAGAATATATTGGGGTTATAAATACCCTCATTTCTTGCTACTGCCATATAGTGCCAGTTTCTGACTGGTAATTCAAAGAATATATTGGGGTTACGTGCACCCACAATTTTTACTACTGGTATACAGTGCCATTGTCTGACTGGGAATTCAAAGAATATATTGGGGTTATAAATACCCTCATTTCTTGCTACTGCCATATAGTGCCAGTTTCTGACTGGTAATTCAAAGAATATATTGGGGTTACGTGCACCCACAATTTTTACTACTGGTATACAGTGCCATTGTCTGACTGGGAATTCAAAGAGTATATTGGGAATACAAATACCCTCATTTCTTGCTACTGCCATATAGTGCCAGTTTCTGACTGGGAATTCAAAGAATATATTGGGGTTACGTGCACCCACAATTTTTACTACTGGTATACAGTGCCATTGTCTGACTGGGAATTCAAAGAATATATTGGGGTTATAAATACCCTCATTTCTTGCTACTGCCATATAGTGCCAGTTTCTGACTGGTAATTCAAAGAATATATTGGGGTTACGTGCACCCACAATTTTTACTACTGGTATACAGTGCCATTGTCTGACTGGGAATTCAAAGAGTATATTGGGAATACAAATACCCTCATTTCTTGCTACTGCCATATAGTGCCAGTGTCTGACTGGGAATTCAAAGAATATATTGGGGTTACGTGCACCCACAATTTTTACTACTGGTATACAGTGCCAATTTCTAACTAGGAATTCAAAATGCGCAAGGCTCCCGGAAAGGGACGTGGACGAGGCCGTGGGCGAGGTCGGGGGAATGGTTCTGGGGAGCAAGGTAGCAGTGAAGCCACAGGGCGTCCCGTGCCTACTCCTGTGGGGCAGCAAGCATTGCGCCACTCCACAGTGCCAGGGTTGCTTGCCACATTAACTAAACTGCAGGGTACAAACCTTAGTAGGCCCGAGAACCAGGAACAGGTCTTGCAATGGCTGTCAGAGAACGCTTACAGCACATTGTCCAGCAGCCAGTCAGACTCTGCCTCCTCTCCTCCTATTACCCAACAGTCTTGTCTTCCTTCCTCCCAAAATTCCGAAGCTTTACAGAACAATAACCCAAACTGTCCCTGCTCCCCAGAGCTGTTCTCCGCTCCTTTCATTGTCCCTCAACCTGCCTCTCCACGTCACGATTCCACGAACCTAACAGAGGAGCATCTGTGTCCAGATGCTCAAACACTAGAGTCTCCTCCATCTCCGTTCGATTTGGTGGTGGATGACCAGCAACCCACCCTCATCGACGATGATGTGACGCAGTTGCCGTCAGGGCATCCAGTTGACCGGCGCATTGTGCGGGAGGAGGAGATGAGACAGGAGTTGGAAGAGGAAGTGGTGGATGATGAGGACACTGACCCGACCTGGACAGGGGGGATGTCAAGCGGGGAAAGTAGTGTGGATGTTGAGGCAGGTGCAGCACCAAAAAGGGTAGCTAGAGGCAGAGGCAGAGGTCAGCAGCTTAGGCGAAGCCAGGCCACACCTGGAATCTCCCAAGATGTTCCAGTTCGTACCCAGCCCCGAAAAACTCCCACCTCGAGGGCACGTTTCTCGAAGGTGTGGAGTTTTTTCAAGGAATGCGCCGAGGACAGATATAGTGTTGTCTGCACAATTTGCCTCTCGAAATTGATTAGGGGCTCTGAGAAGAGCAACCTGTCCACCACTTCAATGCGCCGTCATTTGGAATCCAAGCACTGGAATCAGTGGCAGGCAGCAACGGCAGGACAAAGGCCGCCTGCCGTTCACGCCACTGCCACTGCCTCTGCCACTGCCTCTGCCTCTGCCACTGCCACTGCTGACTGTGCTGGCGATGCACTCCAGAGGACGAGCCAGGACACCACTTCATCTGCCTCCGCCACTTTGTTGACTTCTACCTCATCCTCCCCTGGTCCTGTCTTATCTCCTTCTCCTGCACCATCAAAGGCACCATCAGGCGTTTCTTTACAACAACCCACCATCTCTCAGACATTGGAGCGGCGGCAGAAATACACTGCTAACCACCCACACGCGCAAGCCTTGAACGCCAACATCGCTAAACTGCTGGCCCAGGAGATGTTGGCGTTCCGGCTTGTTGAAACTCCCGCCTTCCTGGACCTGATGGCAACTGCGGCACCTCGCTATGCCGTCCCTAGCCGTCACTACTTCTCCCGGTGTGCCGTCCCCGCCTTGCACCAGCACGTGTCACTCAACATCAGGCGGGCCCTTAGTTCCGCGCTTTGCACAAAGGTCCACTTGACCACCGACGCGTGGACAAGTGCATGCGGACAGGGACGCTACATTTCACTGACGGCACACTGGGTGAATGTAGTTGAGGCTGGGACTGCTTCCCAAACTGGCCCGGTGTACCCCGTCTCCCCGCCTAACATTCCTGGCAGGGACACGAGAAGAACACCCCCCTCCTCCTCCTCCTCTACCGCCTCCTCCTCCGCCACCGCCTCCTCCTCCGCCACCGCCTCCTCCTCCGCTGTTAGATTGACCCCAGCTACGAGTTGGAAACGTTGCAGCACTGGCGTTGGTAGACGTCAGCAGGCTGTGCTGAAGCTGATCAGCTTGGGGGACAGACAGCACACTGCCTCCGAGGTGAGGGATGCCCTCCTCGATGAGACGGCAATATGGTTTGAGCCGCTGCACCTGGGCCCAGGCATGGTCGTTTGTGATAACGGCCGGAACCTGGTAGCAGCTCTGGAGCTTGCCGGACTCCAACATGTTCCATGCCTGGCCCACGTCTTCAACCTAGTGGTGCAACGTTTCCTAAAGAGCTACCCCAATGTTCCAGAGCTACTGGTGAAAGTGCGGCGCATGTGCGCCCACTTTCGCAAGTCGACAGTAGCCGCTGCTAGCTTAAAATCTCTCCAGCAACGCCTGCATGTGCCACAACACCGGCTTTTGTGCGACGTCCCCACACGCTGGAACTCAACGTTTCAGATGTTGAATAGAGTGGTTGAGCAGCAGAGACCTTTGATGGAATACCAGCTACAAAACCCTAGGGTGCCACAAAGTCAGCTGCCTCAGTTTCACATCCATGAGTGGCCATGGATGAGAGACCTTTGTGACATCCTACGGGTCTTTGAGGAGTCCACAAGGAGGGTGAGCTCTGAGGATGCGATGGTGAGCCTTACAATCCCGCTCTTGTGTGTTCTGAGAGAATCCCTGATTGACATCAGGGATAACTCAGATCACACAGAGGAGTTAGGGATAGCATCCGATCCGTCACAGCTGGAGAGTAGGTCCACACATCTGTCCGCTTCACTGCGTTTAATGGAGGAGGAGGAGGAGGAGGAGGAGGAAGAAGAGTTGTCCGATGATGTGATGGTGATACAGGAGGCTTCCGGGCAACTTCGAATCGTCCCATTGTTGCAGCGCGGATGGGTAGACATGGAGGATGAGGAGGAAATGGAGATTGAACTTTCCGGTGGGGCCAGAGGAGTCATGCCAACTAACACTGTGGCAGACATGGCTGAGTTCATGTTGGGGTGCTTTACAACCGACAAGCGTGTTGTCAAAATCATGGAGGACAACCAGTACTGGATCTTTGCTATCCTTGACCCCCGGTATAAAAACAACATCTCGTCTTTTATTCCGGTAGAGGGGAGGGCCAATCGCATCAATGCTTGCCACAGGCAATTGGTGCAGAATATGATGGAGATGTTTCCAGCATGTGACGTTGGCGGCAGGGAGGGCAGTTCCTCCAGTAGGCAACCAAGTTCTCACCGGTCCACACAAACGAGGGGCACACTGTCTAAGGTCTGGGACACCTTGATGGCACCCCCTCGCCAAAGTGCCGCCACGGAGGGTCCTAGTGTCACCAGGCGTGAGAAGTATAGGCGCATGTTGCGGGAATACCTTTCCGACCACAGCCCTGTCCTCTCCGACCCCTCTGCGCCCTACACGTATTGGGTGTCGAAGTTGGACCTGTGGCTTGAACTTGCCCTATATGCCTTGGAGGTGCTGTCCTGTCCTGCCGCCAGCGTCCTATCTGAGAGGGTGTTCAGTGCAGCCGGTGGCATCATCACTGACAAGCGCACCCGTCTGTCAGCTGAGAGTGCCGACCGGCTCACTTTGATAAAAATGAACCACCACTGGATAGAGCCTTCATTTTTGTGCCCACCTGTGTAAAGCACCCCAACATGAAACTCCATGTCTGTACTCAACCTCTCCAATTCCTCCGCATCCTCATACTCATCCACCATAAGCGTTGCACAATTCTGCTAATACTAGGCTCCCTCCAACATGATTTCCCCCAACTCTGCTGGTTAGAGGCTCCCTCCACCCTGATTTCCACCAACTCTGCTGGTTAGAGGCTCCCTCCACCCTGCTTTCCCACAACTCTGCTGGTTAGAGGCTCCTTCCACCATGAATTTGCCCAAACTGGGCTGTTTAGAGGCTCCCTCCACCATGAATTGGTCCAAACTGGGCTGGTTAGAGGCTCCCTCCACCATTAATTGGTCCAAACTGGGCTGGTTAGAGGCTCCCTCCACCATGAATTTGCCCAAACTGGGCTGTTTAGAGGCTCCCTCCACCATGAATTTGCCCAAACTGGGCTGTTTAGAGGCTCCCTCCACCATGAATTGGTCCAAACTGGGTTTTTTAGAGGCTCCCTCCAGCATGAATTGGTCCAAACTGGGCTGGTTAGAGGCTCCCTCCACCATGAATTGGTCCAAACTGGGGTGGTTAGAGGCTCCCTCCACCATTAATTGGTCCAAACTGGGCTGGTTAGAGGCTCCCTCCACCATTAATTGGTCCAAACTGGGCTGGTTAGAGGCTCCCTCCACCATGAATTTGCCCAAACTGGGCTGTTTAGAGGCTCCCTCCACCATGAATTGGTCCAAACTGGGTTTTTTAGAGGCTCCCTCCACCATGAATTGGTCCAAACTGGGCTGGTTAGAGGCTCCCTCCACCATGAATTGGTCCAAACTGGGGTGGTTAGAGGCTCCCTCCACCATGAATTGGTCCAAACTGGGTTTTTTAGAGGCTCCCTCCACCATGAATTTGCCCAAACTGGGCTGTTTAGAGGCTCCCTCCACCATGAATTGGTCCAAACTGGGCTGGTTAGAGGCTCCCTCCACCATGAATTTCCCAAAACTTGGCTGTTTAGAGGCTCCCTCCACCATTAATTGGTCCAAACTGGGCTGGTTAGAGGCTCCCTCCACCATGAATTGGTCCAAACTGGGGTTTTTAGAGGCTCCCTCCACCATGAATTGGTCCAAACTTGGCTGTTTAGAGGCTCCCTCCACCATGAATTGGTCCAAACTGGGGTGGTTAGAGGCTCCCTCCACCATTAATTGGTCCAAACTGGGCTGGTTAGAGGCTCCCTCCACCATTAATTGGTCCAAACTGGGCTGGTTAGAGGCTCCCTCCACCATGAATTTGCCCAAACTGGGCTGTTTAGAGGCTCCCTCCACCATGAATTTGCCCAAACTGGGCTGGTTAGAGGCTCCCTCCACCATGAATTGGTCCAAACGGGTTTTTAGAGGCTCCCTTCACCATGAATTGGTCCAAACTTGGCTGTTTAGAGGCTCCCTCCACCATGAATTGGTCCAAACTGGGTTTTTTAGAGGCTCCCTCCACCATGAATTTGCCCAAACTGGGCTGTTTAGAGGCTCCATCCACCATGAATTTGCCCAAACTGGGCTGGTTAGAGGCTCCCTCCACCATGAATTGGTCCAAACTGGGGTTTTTAGAGGCTCCCTCCACCATGAATTGGTCCAAACTTGGCTGTTTAGAGGCTCCCTCCACCATGAATTGGTCCAAACTGGGGTGGTTAGAGGCTCCCTCCACCATTAATTGGTCCAAACTGGGCTGGTTAGAGGCTCCCTCCACCATTAATTGGTCCAAACTGGGCTGGTTAGAGGCTCCCTCCACCATGAATTGGTCCAAACTGGGTTTTTTAGAGGCTCCCTCCACCATGAATTTGCCCAAACTGGGCTGTTTAGAGGCTCCCTCCACCATGAATTGGTCCAAACTGGGCTGGTTAGAGGCTCCCTCCACCATGAATTTCCCAAAACTTGGCTGTTTAGAGGCTCCCTCCACCATTAATTGGTCCAAACTGGGCTGGTTAGAGGCTCCCTCCACCATGAATTGGTCCAAACTGGGGTTTTTAGAGGCTCCCTCCACCATGAATTGGTCCAAACTTGGCTGTTTAGAGGCTCCCTCCACCATGAATTGGTCCAAACTGGGGTGGTTAGAGGCTCCCTCCACCATTAATTGGTCCAAACTGGGCTGGTTAGAGGCTCCCTCCACCATTAATTGGTCCAAACTGGGCTGGTTAGAGGCTCCCTCCACCATGAATTTGCCCAAACTGGGCTGTTTAGAGGCTCCCTCCACCATGAATTTGCCCAAACTGGGCTGGTTAGAGGCTCCCTCCACCATGAATTGGTCCAAACGGGTTTTTAGAGGCTCCCTTCACCATGAATTGGTCCAAACTTGGCTGTTTAGAGGCTCCCTCCACCATGAATTGGTCCAAACTGGGGTGGTTAGAGGCTCCCTCCACCATTAATTGGTCCAAACTGGGCTGGTTAGAGGCTCCCTCCACCATTAATTGGTCCAAACTGGGCTGGTTAGAGGCTCCCTCCACCATGAATTGGTCCAAACTGGGGTTTTTAGAGGCTCCCTCCACCATGAATTGGTCCAAACTTGGCTGTTTAGAGGCTCCCTCCACCATTAATTGGTCCAAACTGGGCTGGTTAGAGGCTCCCTCCACCATGAATTGGTCCAAACTGGGTTTTTTAGAGGCTCCCTCCACCATGAATTTGCCCAAACTGGGCTGTTTAGAGGCTCCCTCCACCATGAATTGGTCCAAACTGGGTTTTTTAGAGGCTCCCTCCACCATGAATTGGTCCAAACTGGGCTGGTTAGAGGCTCCCTCCACCATGAATTGGTCCAAACTGGGGTGGTTAGAGGCTCCCTCCACCATTAATTGGTCCAAACTGGGCTGGTTAGAGGCTCCCTCCACCATTAATTGGTCCAAACTGGGCTGGTTAGAGGCTCCCTCCACCATTAATTGGTCCAAACTGGGCTGGTTAGAGGCTCCCTCCACCATGAATTTGCCCAAACTGGGCTGTTTAGAGGCTCCCTCCACCATGAATTTGCCCAAACTGGGCTGGTTAGAGGCTCCCTCCACCATGAATTGGTCCAAACTGGGGTTTTTAGAGGCTCCCTCCACCATGAATTGGTCCAAACTTGGCTGTTTAGAGGCTCCCTCCACCATTAATTGGTCCAAACTGGGCTGGTTAGAGGCTCCCTCCACCATGAATTGGTCCAAACTGGGTTTTTTAGAGGCTCCCTCCACCATGAATTTGCCCAAACTGGGCTGTTTAGAGGCTCCCTCCACCATGAATTGGTCCAAACTGGGGTGGTTAGAGGCTCCCTCCACCATTAATTGGTCCAAACTGGGCTGGTTAGAGGCTCCCTCCACCATTAATTGGTCCAAACTGGGCTGGTTAGAGGCTCCCTCCACCATGAATTTGCCCAAACTGGGCTGGTTAGAGGCTCCCTCCACCATGAATTGGTCCAAACTGGGTTTTTTAGAGGCTCCCTCCACCATGAATTTGCCCAAACTGGGCTGGTTAGAGGCTCCCTCCACCATGAATTGGTCCAAACTGGGGTTTTTAGAGGCTCCCTCCACCATGAATTTGCCCAAACTCTGCTGGTTAGAGGCTCAATCCACCCTGATTTTCAAAACAAATGTTGGTGCCAACCTCAACTTACTACAAGGGCCAAATTCACTGCTGGTGACAAGCTCTCCTCACTGCAAGTGCCAAATACACATGTTTCAAGGTGTTTTCCTACTGTCAGAGAGGTGGTATTGAGTGTGTAAAGTGTGTAGTTGTTAGGCTGTGATGTTGGGGTAATAGAGGGTCTTTGGTGTGTTAGATGTCCCCAGACATGCTTCCCCTGCTGTCCCAGTGTCATTCCAGAGGTGTTGGCATCATTTCCTGGGGTGTCATAGTGGACTTGGTGACCCTCCAGACACGGATTTGGGTTTCCCCCTTAACGAGTATCTGTTCCCCATAGACTATAATGGGGTTCGAAACCCGTTCGAACACACGAACATTGAGCGGCTGTTCGAATCGAATTTCGAACCTCGAACATTTTAGTGTTCGCTCATCTCTAAATATAATGTAAGACTAGTAAGGACGTTCACTAATGGCATCATGCGGAAAGATGGCCACACACCTATCAAACCAAAATGATCAGACTGCTAGAAACCCCAGATCTATAAAATAAGTTCTAAGAGATTATATATTAGTGGCAATTATTTATACTGCTGCTTCTCATAGTAAAAACTGAAAATTAGGGATTCATTTAGCAATTTCCACTACAAATAATTTACATTGAGCACATATGCATGTATAGAAAAGCAGAGAAAGTAAAGTCCCCATTACAGCCCTTGGAAGGCTCAACTTGCAAAAGTTTTAAGGATCCCAATGAAGAATTTAGCATCACCATTATATATGAACTGCATATGCCTAGAAAGGGGCAGGAGTATAGCTATGGGGGTGGGGTTGCTGTAGAGGTTACAATTTCTATGGGGTGCTGGACCTTGAAGGGGCGCCGAAGATCCTTCTGCTATATACAATATATCATTATTCTAAATAGCACAAGGTAGGTAGGGGCCCCTTTACAGATTTTGCACTGGAGCCCATGAGCATCAACTTATGACTCTGGAAAGGGGAATATTTGTCCCAGTACAGTTATGGGCTAGTCACCTGACCAAATCTTGGATTTCAGGCACTAGAACTAATGGTACTTGCAATATACTAATGAACCAGTAGATGGGGACGTGAAGACTAGACAGTATGTTAACATAATCTATAGACTGAAGACCATAAGAAAGATCATATTAATATATTGATCAAGAGATCAACAAATGATCAATTTAGCAAAGGCTCGTGGATTAGAATGAAAGGAGTTGTCTGTCCCCATATTGTGAGGACATATCCACGGGAATGAGAGGGGAAGCCATTCTAGAAAGCAAGAATGAGAGGAAGGGGGCAAGGAAAGAGATGGAAACCGTGCTGAGTACCAAAATATAAAAGTATACCATGTTGGGAACAAGGAATGATGGGGCTATCTTGAACTAAGAAATGTTTAGGTTACCAGGGGTCTCAGAAAAAGTTGGGACCCCTATTGTTATTATGTGTTTTGGACTGATTTGTGTACAGTACCATGGTGGTTTTATAGGCCTGGTTCTGTGTGATACGATGATGTGATACCAAGTATAAAATACTGGCTTTGGGGCTCTTACATCATTATTTCAGGGATTGGGGGCTGTACAGGCTTGCTGACTCCATTAGATACTTTAACCTTCATTCTGTGTACTTTTTTCTTTGAGGGGACGACCACCTATAGGCAGTGGCGGATCCAGGGTTTGCGGGGCCCTGGGCAATTGACTTTGGCGGGGCCCTACTTACTGGGGGGTCTCGCACTTCTAACCTGTACTTCCCAACTGTTGAAGACTAGAAAGAGGGAACAAAATGTGCGGCGCGCGCAGTGCGCCGCAGCAAATTAGGCCCCAACCACTTTATGTTGACTCCACCCATTCTCATTCAATTTTCATGTGATTCCACACAGTATAATCCTCCTACAGTCACCCGTAAATTATACAGTCCTATGAAAAAGTTTGGGCACCCCTATTAATCTTAATCATTTTTAGTTCTAAATATTTTGGTGTTTGCAACAGCCATTTCAGTTTGATATATCTAATAACTGATGGACACAGTAATATTTCAGGATTGAAATGAGGTTTATTGTACTAACAGAAAATGCGCAATATGCATTAAACCAAAATTTGACCGGTGCAAAAATATGGGCACCTCAACAGAAAAGTGACATTAATATTTAGTACATCCTCCTTTTGCAAAGATAACAGTCTCTAGTCGCTTCCTGTAGCTTTTAATCAGTTCCTGGATCCTGGATGAAGGTATTTTGGACCATTTCTTTCTACAAAACAATTCAAGTTCAGTTAAGTTTGATGGTCGCCGAACATGGACAGCCCGCTCTCAAATGATCTGAAAACAAAGATTGTTCAACATAGTTGTTCAGGGGAAGGATACAAAACGTTGTCTGAGAGATTTAACCTGTCAGTTTCCACTGTGAGGAACATAGTAAGGAAATGGAAGACCACAGGGACAGTTCTTGTTAAGCCCAGAAGTGGCAGGCCAAGAAAAATATCAGAAAGGCAGAGAAGAAGAATGGTGAGAACAGTCATCAGAAATGGAACGTCACACAAAAGGTTGTGCTTCAAAAAATCTTTCAGTGTTTTATTAAGTGTTTCAAGTAGAGCTTTTAGGTGAAACGTTTTTCGGTACGTACAAGTACCTTCATCAGACTCTACATACAGAAAAAATAAATAGAAATACAATCATGTGAGGAGAAGTGCACATAATTTACAATATATACAACTTATATACATTTCAAGGCCCAGATGTGAAGAGGCAGGGAATACGATGGTAGATTTCCAATGTTTCTAGAGTCAATGTAGTACAGGCAGAACTAAGTGACAGGTAATGAGGTATACAAAAATTGAACCATATTGAACAAAATTAAATAAACATTCCAGAAATGATATTGTAGTCTGGTTCGTTTTTCTTATCCTGAAACTGATATCGGATTTAAGGAAAAGCTAGAAAACATATGATAAGTACCTTAACAGAAGGGTAGAGTGATATGCACGATATTTCAAACTATAGCCACTGGAGCCACTGGATTCTGTTAACAAACAGGAAGTCACATAAGTAATGCATGAACATTATACTAAATGGTTGGCAGAATATGGACTGCTGGCCATATATCAAAAGAGAAAGAACTTTCCACATAGTTGTGGACATGTACTGATAATGAGCTGGTGGGTACAATGTAGCCGATATGTGGGCTATAACGCGTACAACACACTGGTGAGTGGGTATAGTGTAAACAATGTAAGCTATGATGCATACAACGTAAACAATATATAGGCTATGATGCTTGATAGTATACTAGTGACATATAGCAGCTCGTTGCCTAGGTAGACAATATAGGCTATGGTGCATACAACACATTGGTACAGTGTAAACAATTATGATGCTTGTCAACATACTGGTGACATATAGCAGCTCGTTGCCTAGGTGACTTACCTCCGCTCGTTCGCCCGCAGGGTCCGCTGGAGTAAATACAATTGGTGGTCAGTAGCAAAGGATGGACGCGGCACAAAGTAATCAGCTGTAGCGCTGTGAGAGAAGGCGCGTACAGCGAGTGCCGGAGGTCCGGTATAAACTGGCCGGACGGCCAATAGGGAAGGAGCCATGGCGCACGCTCAGAATGAGCGAGTGACGTGGCCGTGTGTAACGAAGGATCGCGCATGCCCAGTGTGCCGCAAAAGCCGGTACTATGGCGCATGCGCGGAAGGCGGAGCTTCCGTGCAGAGACTCAGACTGTGTTTGTGTGCACAGGGAAAGATGCAGTGTTATACTTTAGAGCAACCCCTGGTGACCGGAGGATATAATCTCTAGTAATATACCTCGCTACTGGGCAAACAAGTTATGACCAATTGTGAGACATGTGGGAGAACAAGGATCGTAATTCTATGCCATCAAAGAAGAGAAAAATGCAGAATAAAGAATTGGTGAATAGAAAAAGGGAAGAGAATAGAAAAAACTGAGAGGAAAAAGGGAAAGATATAAAAACTAGAAAATAAAAAATAAAAAATAAAAATTAAAAAATAATTTTTTGGAAAAAAGAAAAAATGAAAAAATATAGTGCTACAAAGTAGAAGAAAAAGGAAGATTCTACTGTAACCATGATATGCCAATTAAAAACAAAAAGGATACTTTTAAGGTTGCGGACCCTGGAGGGTGGATTGCGGTGAGGTGTCAGCGAGCCTGTATAGGAGAGACAAGAACAATATGATAACACAAATGAAAAATATGTAATCAGCGGCTACATATCAAATGAAAGCGTTGAGATCATAGTCGCGGTTAAGCCCCTTGGGTTCCAACGTCTGTAACCTGTGGATCCAGAAGGCTTCCCTTCTTTTGAGGATGGTAATGCGATTACCACCCCTCCTTGGGGCTTCTACATGTTCCAAAACTTGGAAGCGTAGTTGCGAAATGCTATGTTTCATATTCTCAAAATGGGCTGGGATTGGGAGTAATAGGTTTCGGCACCGGATGTTAGACTTATGCTGCTTAATGCGGTCTCGCACACGTTGGGTGGTCTCCCCAACGTAAGCAGCATAAGTCTAACATCCGTTGCCGAAACCTATTACTCCCAATCCCAGCCCATTTTGAGAATATGAAACATAGCATTTCGCAACTACGCTTCCAAGTTTTGGAACATGTAGAAGCCCCAAGGAGGGGTGGTAATCGCATTACCATCCTCAAAAGAAGGGAAGCCTTCTGGATCCACAGGTTACAGACGTTGGAACCCAAGGGGCTTAACCGCGACTATGATCTCAACGCTTTCATTTGATTTGTAGCCGCTCATTACATATTTTTCATTTGTGTTATCATATTGTTCTTGTCTCTCCTATACAGGCTCGCTGACACCTCACCGCAATCCACCCTCCAGGGTCCGCAACCTTAAAAGTATCCTTTTTGTTTTTAATTGGCATATCATGGTTACAGTAGAATCTTCCTTTTTCTTCTACTTTGTAGCACTATATTTTTTCATTTTTTCTTTTTTCCAAAAAATTATTTTTTAATTTTTATTTTTTATTTTTTATTTTCTAGTTTTTATATCTTTCCCTTTTTTCCTCTCAGTTTTTTCTATTCTCTTCTCTTTTTCTATTCACCAATTCTTTATTCTGCATTTTTCTCTTCTTTGATGGCATAGAATTACAATCCTTGTTCTCCCACATGTCTCACAATTGGTCATAACTTGTTTGCCCAGTAGCGAGGTATATTACTAGAGATTATATCCTCCGGTCACCAGGGGTTGCTCTAAAGTATAACACTGCATCTTTCCCTGTGCACACAAACACAGTCTGAGTCTCTGCACGGAAGCTCCGCCTTCCGCGCATGCGCCATAGTACCGGCTTTTGCGGCACACTAGGCATGCGCGATCCTTCGTTACACACGGCCACGTCACTCGCTCATTCTGAGCGTGCGCCATGGCTCCTTCCCTATTGGCCGTCCGGCCAGTTTATACCGGACCTCCGGCACTCGCTGTACGCGCCTTCTCTCACAGCGCTACAGCTGATTACTTTGTGCCGCGTCCATCCTTTGCTACTGACCACCAATTGTATTTACTCCAGCGGACCCTGCGGGCGAACGAGCGGAGGTAAGTCACCTAGGCAACGAGCTGCTATATGTCACCAGTATGTTGACAAGCATCATAATTGTTTACACTGTACCAATGTGTTGTATGCACCATAGCCTATATTGTCTACCTAGGCAACGAGCTGCTATATGTCACTAGTATACTATCAAACATCATAGCCTATATATTGTTTACGTTGTATGCATCATAGCTTACATTGTTTACACTATACCCACTCACCAGTGTGTTGTACGCGTTATAGCCCACATATCGGCTACATTGTACCCACCAGCTCATTATCAGTACATGTCCACAACTATGTGGAAAGTTCTTTCTCTTTTGATATATGGCCAGCAGTCCATATTCTGCCAACCATTTAGTATAATGTTCATGCATTACTTATGTGACTTCCTGTTTGTTAACAGAATCCAGTGGCTCCAGTGGCTATAGTTTGAAATATCGTGCATATCACTCTACCCTTCTGTTAAGGTACTTATCATATGTTTTCTAGCTTTTCCTTAAATCCGATATCAGTTTCAGGATAAGAAAAACGAACCAGACTACAATATCATTTCTGGAATGTTTATTTAATTTTGTTCAATATGGTTCAATTTTTGTATACCTCATTACCTGTCACTTAGTTCTGCCTGTACTACATTGACTCTAGAAACATCGGAAATCTACCATCGTATTCCCTGCCTCTTCACATCTGGGCCTTGAAATGTATATAAGTTGTATATATTGTAAATTATGTGCACTTCTCCTCACATGATTGTATTTCTATTTATTTTTTCTGTATGTAGAGTCTGATGAAGGTACTTGTACGTACCGAAAAACGTTTCACCTAAAAGCTCTACTTGAAACACTTAATAAAACACTGAAAGATTTTTTGAAGCACAACCTTTTGTGTGACGTTCCATTTCTGATGATCAAGTTGGGTTGGGCCCCTACGCTCACACCACCATTACTACTCCTACTGCAACCCTCTTACCGGTGAGAACAGTCAAGGACAATCCACAGACCACCTCCAAAGAGCTGCAGCATCATCTTGCTGCAGATGGTGTCACTGTGCATCAGTCAGCAATACAGCGCACTTTGCACAAGGAGAAGCTGTATGGGAGAGTGATGAGAAAGAAGCCGTTTCTGCACGTACGCCACAAATAGAGTTGCCTGAGGTATGCAAAAGCACATTTGGAGAAGCCAACTTCATTTTGGAAACAAAGATTGAGTTGTTTGGTTATAAAAAAAAGGCGTTATGCATGGCGTCCAAAAAGAAACAGCATTCCAAGAAAAACACTTGCTACCCACTGTAAAATTTGGTGGAGGTTCCATCATGCTTTGGGGCTGTGTGGCCAATGCCGGCACCGGGAATCTTGTTAAAGTTGAGGGTCGCATGGATTCCACTCAGTATCAGCAGATTCTTGAGAATAATGTTCAAGAATCAGTGACGAAGTTGAAGTTACGCCGGGGATGGATATTTCAGCAAGACAATGATCCAAAACACCGCTCCAAATCGACTCAGGCATTCATGCAGAGGAACAATTACAATGTTCTGGAATGGCCATCCCAGTCCCCAGACCTGAATATCATTGAACATCTGTGGGATGATTTGAAGCGGGCTGTCAATGCTCGGCGACCATCTAACTTAACTGAACTTGAATTGTTTGTCCAAAATACCTTTTTCCAGGATCCAGGAACTGATTAAAAGCTACAGGAAGCGACTAGAGGCTGTTATCTTTGCAAAAGGAGGATCTACTAAATATTAATGTCACTTTTCTGTTGAGGTGCCCATACTTTTGCACCGGTCAAATTTTGGTTTAATGCATATTGCACATTTTCTGTTAGTACAATAAACCTCATTTCAATCCTGAAATATTACTGTGTCCATCAGTTATTAGATATATCAAACTGAAATGGCTGTTGCAAATACCAAAATATTTAGAACTAAAAATGATTAAGATTAATAGGGGTGCCTAAACTTTTTCATAGGACTGTATGTCCCCCCCTCCATCTCTCCCCCATTTTCATATACACCCTACATCTACCCCTAGTTTCATGTCCCCCCCCCTCTATCTCTGTCCCCAGTTTTATGTCATTCTCCCCCTTTATCTGCCCACAGTTTCATTTCCCCCCGTCTCTGCCCCAGTGTCATGCCGTTCTTCCCCCTTCATCTGCCCCAGTGTCATGCCGTTCTCCCCCTTCATCTGCCCTAATGTCATGCCATTCTCCCCCCCTTCATCTGCCCCAGTGTCATGCCATCCCCCCTTCATCTGCTTCAGTGTCATGCCGTTCTCCCCCCCTTCATTTGCCCCAGTGTCACGCCATTCTCCCCTTCATCTGCCCCAGTGTCATGCCATTCTCCCCCCTTCATCTGCCCCAGTGTCATGCTATTCTCTCCCCCTTCATTTGCCCCAGTGTCATGCTGTTCTCTCCCCCTCTATCTGTCCCAGTGCCATGCCGTTCTCCCCCTCCATCTGCCCCAGTGTCATGCTGTTCTCCCCCCCTTCATCTGCCCCAGTGTCATGCCATTCTCCCCCCTTCATCTTCCCCAGTGTCATGCTGTTCTCCCCCTCCATCTGCCCCAGTGTCATGCTGTTCTCCCCCCCTCCATCTGCCCCAGTGTCATGCCGTTCTCCCCCCCTCCATCTGCCCCAGTGTCATGCCGTTCTCCCCCCTCCATCTGCCCCAGTGTCATGCTGTTCTCCTCCCCTCTATCTGCCCCAGTGTCATGCTGTTCTCCCCCCCTTCATCTGCCCCAGTGTCATGCTGTTCTCCCCCCCTTCATCTGCCCCAGTGTCATGCTGTTCTCCCCCCCTTCATCTGCCCCAGTGCCATGCCGTTCTCCCCCCTCTATCTGCCCCAGTGTCATACCATTCTCCCCCCTTCATCTGCCCCAGTGTCATGATGTTCTCCCCCCCTTCATCTGCCCCAGTGTCATAACGTTCTCCCCCCTCCATCTGCCCCAGTGCCATGCCGTTCTCCCCCCTCCATCTGCCCCAATGTCATGCCGTTCTCCCCCCTCCATCTGCCCCAGTGTCATGCCGTTCTCCCCCCTCCATCTGCCCCAGTGTCATGCTGTTCTCCCCCCCTCCATCTGCCCCAGTGTCATGCCGTTCTCCCCCTCCATCTGCCCCAGTGTCATGCTGTTCTCTCCCCCTCCATTTGCCCCAGTGTCATGCTGTTCTCCCCCCCTCTATCTGCCCCAGTGCCATGCCGTTCTCCCCCCTCCATCTGCCCCAGTGCCATGCCGTTCTCCCCCCTCCATCTGCCCCAGTGCCATGCCGTTCTCCCCCCTCCATCTGCCCCAGTGCCATGCCGTTCTCCCCCCTCCATCTGCCCCAATGTCATGCCGTTCTCCCCCCTCCATCTGCCCCAGTGTCATGCCGTTCTCCCCCCTCCATCTGCCCCAGTGTCATGCTGTTCTCCCCCCCTCCATCTGCCCCAGTGTCATGCCGTTCTCCCCCCTCCATCTGCCCCAGTGTCATGCTGTTCTCTCCCCCTCCATTTGCCCCAGTGTCATGCTGTTCTCTCCCCCTCTATCTGCCCCAGTGCCATGCCGTTCTCCCCCCTCCATCTGCCCCAGTGCCATGCCGTTCTCCCCCCTCCATCTGCCCCAGTGCCATGCCGTTCTCCCCCCTCCATCTGCCCCAGTGCCATGCCGTTCTCACGTTCTCTCACACACACACACTCACGATTCCTCGTTCCCCCGCAGCTCTCTCCTCTCTCTCCCTCATACACATATTGTAGCCGCGATGTGATGACGTCATCACATCGCGGCTACAAATGCCGGAGCTCAGCGTTAAAGCAGGAGCTGAGCTGTGACAGCTCCTGCTTTAAACGCCTATGTATTCAGCTTATCGGCGTCCTACCGCCGATGCGCTGAATACATAGGCGTCTAAAGCAGGAGCTGTCAGCTCCTGCTTTAACGCTGAGCTCAGTTGGAATCGGGACATGCCGACCGGGACCATTTTGTTAGGTCCCGGCCGCGCCGCGGGGCCCCACTAAGCGCGGGGCCCCGGGCGGTTGCCCGGCTCGCCCGGCCCTGGATCCGCCCCTGCCTATAGGGGTCACCATATTCTGACGCCTATAACTTTTTTTACTGTTTTTTTCACAGACATATGTAATGGCTCTTTATTTGCAGGCAAGTTATTTTGCACTTTGCGGTATTTTTTTTTTTTTTTTTTTTACGGAGTTCACCGTATGGGATAAATAACTGTATTTTGGGATAAAAGGGAGTTACAGTGTTGGCCAAAAGTATTGGCACCCCTGCAATTCTGTCAGATAATACTCAGTTTCTTCCAGAAAATGATTGCAAGCACAAACTCTTTGGTATTAATATCTTCATTTATTTTTCTTGCAGTGAAAAAATACAAAAGAGAATGAAAAAAAAAGCCAAATCATTGATCATTTTACACAACACTCCAAAAATGAGCCGGGCAAAAGTATTGGCACCCTCAGTCTAATACTTGGTAGCACAACCTTTAGACAAAATAACTGCGAACAACGCTTCCGGTAACCATCAATGAGTTTCTTACAATGCTCTGCTGGAATTTTTCTTCTTTGGCAAACTGCTCCAGGTCCCTGAGATGTGAAGGGTGCCTTCTCCAAACTGTCATCAAGAGATGGCCACAGGTATTCTATGGGATTCAGGTCTGGACTCATTGCTGGCCACTTTACAAGTCTCCAGTGCTTTCTCTCAAACCATTTTTTTTTTTTTTTTAAATGTAGATTGTGAGCCCCACATAGAGCTCACAATGTACATTTCTCCCTGTCAGTATGTCTTTTTGAAGTATGGGATAGAAGTCCATGCAAACACGGGGAGAACATACAAACTCCTTGCAGATGGTTTTCTCTCAAACCATTTTCTAGTGCTTTTTGAAGTGTGTTTTGGGTCATTGTCCTGCTGGAAGACCCATGACCTCTGAGGGAGACCCAGCTTTCTCACACTGGGCTCTACATTATGCTGCAAAATTTGTTGGTAGTCTTCAGACTTCATAATGCCATGCACACGGTCAAAGGGTGCATTCACACGGTGTAACGTGCCGCGTGATGTGGCACGTGTACGCCGCGGGACCCTTTGCGTGCCGTACACGCTCCCATTGATTTCAATGGGAGCGGGGATCGTATGCGCCACGCTAGTTTGCGGCCGTGAATAAATGCACAGCCGCAAACTAGCGCGGCGCATACGATCCCCGCTCCCATGAAATCAATGGGAGCGTGTACGGCACGCAAAGGGTCCCGCGGCGTACACGTGCCACATCACGCGGCACGTTACACCGTGTGAATGCACCCAAACAGTCCATTTCCAGAGGCAGCAAAGCAACCCCCAAAACATCAGGGAACCTCCGCCATGTTTGACTGTAGGGACCGTGTTCTTTTCTTTGAAGGCCTCTTTTTTTTCCTGTAAACTCTATGTTGATGCCTTTTTCCCAAAAAGCTCTACTTTTGTCTCATCTGACCAGAGAACATTCTTCCAAAATGTTTTTTGGCTTTCTCAGGTAAGTTTTGACAAACTCCAGCCTGACTTTTTTATGTCTCTGGGTAAGAAGTGGTGTCTTCCTGGGTATCCTACCATACAGTTCCTTTTCATTCAGACGCCGACGGATAGTACGGGGTGACACTGTTGTACCCTCGGACTGCAGGGCAGCTTGACCTTGTTTGGATGTTAGTCGAGGTTCTTTATCCACCATCCGCACAATCTTGCGTTGAAATCTCTCGTCAATTTTTCTTTTCCTTCCACATCTAGGGAGGTTAGCCACAGTGCCATGGGCTTTAAACTTCTTGATGACACTGCGCACGGTAGACACAGGAACATTCAGGTCTTTGAAGATGGACTTGTAGCCTTGAGATTTCTCATGCTTCCTCTCAATTTTGCTTCTCAAGTCCTCAGACAGTTCTTTGGTCTTCTTTCTTTTCTCCATGCTCAATGTGGTACACAGAAGGACACAGGACAGAGGTTGAGTCAACTTTAATCCATTTCAACTGGCTGCAAGTGTGATTTAGTTATTGCCACCACCTGTTAGGTGCCTCAGGTAAGTAACAGGTGCTGTTAGTTACACAAATTAGAGAAGCATCACATGATTTTTCAAACAGTGCCAATACTTTTGTCCACCCCCTTTTTTTATGTTTGGTGTGGAATTATATCCAATTTGGCTTTTTGACAATTCTTTTTGTGGTTTTCCATTGAAGACAAATTAAATGAAGATAATAATACCAAAGAACTTGTTATTACAATCATTTTCTGGAAGAAAATGAGTGTTATCTGACAGAATTGCAGGGGTTCCAATACTTTTGGCCAACACTGTATACCCCTAGAGATACCTAAGATGTTTGCTTATTTTTTTGTTTACATTATGTGGTTTCTAAATGTAAAGTTGGGTTTTTGAACTTTTTATTGTTTGTTAATTTTTTATACTTTTAAACTTTTTATTTTATTTTTTTACTTTTTATTGTCCCACAATGTAGATCTCAGATGTAGTAGAGTTGAGTATACGGTAAAGCAGGGACGAAGCAGAAGAGTAGATAGACAAGTCAATATACAGTAATGCAGATGTGGCAGAGTCCAGTATACGGCACAGCAGGAAGGAAACAGAATAGTATAGTCCTCTAGAAACAGAATAGTCTGCTTACCTGCAGAGATCCGCTGCCGCTGTCGCTCCCCGTTCTTCTCGGTCCGGTTCTCTCTCATTTACAGGCCTTCAGAGCGCTGTGCACACTCCTAGCTCCCAGGTTAGTGTTACAGACCTAGGAAGAAGGCGGGGCTTGTGGCTTAGGAGAATGTGGGTGGGTAGTGGGAGGGGAGACGTGAGTGATGCACTCACGTCTCCCCGCCCTGTACCTGCCCACACTCTCCTAAGCCACAAGCCCCGCCTACTCCCAGCATCTCTAACACGGCGCATCTCTAACACGGCGCTCTGAAGGCCTGTAAATGAGAGAGAAGAGGAGCGAGAACAATGGGGAGTGGCAGCGATCTGTGCAGGTAAGTGGACACCAGGGGGGTCTAAGTAGCCAGAGGATTTTTATTTAAATCACTACACAGCGTGGAGTCTAAAAATTAAAGCGTTCAATTTTTGGACTCCATGCTGTGTAGTGAATAGGATCATTTTTAAAATCCGATATTCGATTATTAAAAAAAATCCCATTGACTTGCATTAGGATCGGAATTGGGATCAGGTTCGAATGGAAAACGATCGGAAATTGAATTTTAAAAACGATCCTGAAATCTCAAGATCAACTCAATCGAACAGTAGACTTGACAGTAGACTTCTTCTTTGCAGCTCACTTATAACCATTATAGTGGCTTTTCTGTGCAGGAAGAAACAAAAGAAGTGAGGAGGCCATCATTTCAATAGCAAGTACCAGTGTTAATGACTTGATTAGCTCTGGGAGGTGCAACATTTTCTCATGGGTGCCCTCTAGCCAAAGTGGCCAGAAAGGCAGGACATGAGCTTACTGCCTCATGTCTGAGAGGAGGGTGAATTTTGTAACTCTGCGAATGTGAAACACTATGATTCCAATACAGCTGCCTCAGCAGCCATATCAGGGGTATAGTGCTGCATATCTGTGAGTGGTTTGCAATCCCCTAAAGGTCTTTACATGACTCCAAAGGGGGATGTGAGCCGCCACTTTAGTAACAACATTGGGGTAGATTAATCATTGGATTTACCTAGGTTAGCCAGGCAGAAGATCACCAAGTATGTCAACAGAAAGCGTTATAGGAGATACTGACAAAATAATTGCATGGCCCCCCAGTATTAAGTCTCACCCACTGTGCTCTGTATCCTCATAAAATAGCACAAAAAGTGGAGCAGCTGTCCATAACAACCTATATGCAAAAATACATACAATCCCAGACTAGACTGGCCCTGATGTTGGTTTAAAGTATACACATAGTGCATACAGAACGTACAATAGCAAACTGTCACTTAGCAACTTCTGTTTATTTATCAACTCTTCTAGGTTCCTATGTAATGTGCACTGAATTTCTTAGCACCATTGTATTCAGCTGTTTAGTTCTTTGTTGTATTAACTGGTATATGAAACTGTTCTACAAGTGATTATATAAGACAATGGGAATTTTTATTCACACACAGTTTGCATTACAATCGCGTTTAACCTTGAGTGACAATGAGTATCACTGGGAAGTGTTAGTATCATATAACACAGTAAGGTGTTTCGCGTACTACAAAAAAAAACTGCATATTTGATATTTCTTGATGTACATTTGAATACAGTGAATATGAATCCAGCGCACTGTCGGCTTTCTAGTGGTAAATAAAACCGCATGTGCCACAACTCATGAAAGGTCCTCTTTAAGGATATTCCTACGTATATTTAGTTCAAAAAGGGTATTCTAATGATGGAATCCCTTTAAAAGGGTTCGGCCCATCAATAATTTTTTTACCTGCTTGTAGGATTGGTGATAATTGTCTACCCACAAGGGATCCCATTGCTAACATTGCTAAAAAAAAATGGGGTCCTATTCCTCCCATTTGGAGCAATGGTAATGGCTGTGTACTACAGCTATATTCAGTCTTTATGGAATGAGGATGAAGATAGTCCCATAGACTGTAAATGGAGTGGTAGAGCGCATGCTAATACACTTCTGCAGAGCTGCTATTACGCTGTTTCAATTGATAGACTACAATGCTATCTTTCTATCATACAGGCCATATTTCTGACAAGGCAGTGGCGTAACTACCGCCATAGCAGCAGAGGCAGCTGCCACAGGGCCCGGGACACAAGGGGCCCGGCCACAGCTACCTCTGCTACTCCCGCTGTTATCACAGACAAACTGTTTTAACTGTGCTAAGAGCGGGGGAAAGCTGAAAGGACCTTGTGTGACGTCATCCGTCACATGACTGGGTGGGCGTGTCTATAGCCCGTACAGTCCTGGAAAGAGAAGGAGAGATCTGCTGCGAGGTAATGAAGGGGAGGGGGAAGGGAGATGCAGGATGGAGAGTGTCTGTCTGTGTGTAAGTGTGTGTGAGTGTGTATGTATGTGTGGTGAGGAGCAACAGTAACCTAGGGGCAGAGATGGAGGAGAGGACATGAAAATGTGGGTAGAGATGAGGGGTCCATGAAACTGGGGGCAGATGGAGGGAGGGTATGAAATGTCATGTGACATCAGTGTGTTATTAAAGATGGCCAACACCACCAAAGACTGCAGCGGAGCCGGAGACAGGTAAGTAACTTTTTTTTTTATGTCTGTATTTCCCCTCGGTCTCCGATTATTATACTCTGGGGTCTGAAAATACCCCAGAGTATAATAATTGTTTGTGGGTGTTCATTATCGGGCATAATCCTGTGTTCAGGGGCCACAATGGGGTGTAATATTGTGTGCAGGGGCCACAATGGGGTATAATACTGTGTGCAGGGGCCACGATGGAGTGTAATATTGTGTGCAGGGGCCACAATGGGGTATAATACTGTGTGCAGGGGCCACGATGGGGTGTAATATTGTGTGCAGGGGCCACAATGGGGTATAATACTGTGTGCAGGGGCCACAATGGGGTATAATACTGTGTGCAGGGGCCACAATGGGGTATAATACTGTGTGCAGGGGCCACTATGGGACATAATTGACCGTGCAGGAATGCGGCATGTGGGGGCGGGGGGGTAGTCGGTCGAGATCTTCGGTGTCGGTCAGAAAGGGGGGGGGGGAATGCCCATGTCAAAAGTTCGCCACGGGGCCCCGCCATTCCTAGTTACGCCACTGTGACAAGGTATTGGTCAAAGGGTATTTAGGTAAACAACTCATGATTGATTAAGGTCCTAGTGGTCCTTGAGGAAGGAACGTCTATCGTTCTGAAACGCGTAGCCATACCATGTCTCTGCACGATTAATCTACTCCCTGTTACTATGTAACATTTTATCTGGATCAAGAATAATGGTTATATTTTATTGAAAATTTACCGCCTGGTCGACGCTGGATTTTTACTTATTTGACTACATATTCTACAAGCTGGTTCCAGTCTATCTAGCATCCATGCCTCCTAGGAAAGGTTTTTTTGTTCACACCTAGGTGAGCTGGATTAATGTGACTTATTTGGTGGTGGAAGGTCCTCTTTAAGGGGAAGGTTTCTTGAAGACAAGCCCTTTTATTAGAGGCTGGCATGGTGGTCAGCTATGGGTTTAGCTTCTCCCTGTCTCTGACAATGAGCTGTTATGATACATTTCTTTTGCAGTGTCCATTTTGCAGCATTTATTTTTTGGTTATTATGCCGTTTCCCATACATAATATCACACATCATGCTTTATGACACATTCAGCTCTGGTGTTAGTGACATAACTCTCTGGGCATATGCCCCTGCAGGCCACTGCTTGCACAGCAGGCAGTGTAATAGCACTGAGCCTATGACTGGTTGGCGTTTGTCGCCTGTAAAAGTTCAGCTCTAAAATAAATTCCTTTTTATTTGCTCTCTGACGTAGTGCAGCTGTTGCCATGGAGACCAAGGTAGAGCTCTAACGCATTCCAGCATGAAGCTGCCACCGTTGTCACCAGGAGAGGAACAATAGCCACAGGCTGGATGTCAGGGTAGATAGAGCCCGCTTCTCCGTCTGTCTATCCCTTGGATATACACCAGAAATGCACTGCACCAAACTCATCATCCAAATGTCTGCATACAGCAAAATGCTGGCCCGCTGTCAAGACGCAAACTAATGATCCTCATCCTAGGCAAAGCTGACATAATAACCTATCACATATAGCGAGCAAGCAACTGGGAAGAAAATGCTGGAATCTATCTGTGTGACTGGTAAGTAAAAATACTGCTGCAGTAAACCAGGCCATAACTGATGGCTGATCTGTGCCCTGCTCAGACAAAACAAAATTCTCTTTATGCATTGCTATTGAGGTTGTTTATGTGATGCAGCGAGCTTTCTGGTCTGACGCAGTGCAGTAGGAGCCAACATTGTGCATGCTTATTGCTACTCACTCACAAAGTCTACTTTTAGCATGTTGTTTTCCTCTAACAAATGTGTATTTACTTATCTCTGTATCTATCTATCTATTTATCTATCTGTCTTCTATCTATCTATCTATCTATCTATCTATCACCTATCTATCTATCTATCTATCTATCTATCACCTATCTATCTATCTATCTATCTATCTATCTATCTATCTATCTATCTATCTATCTATCTCTCTTTCTACCTCTCTGTCTGTCTACCTTTACTGTAGTTGATAAATACCTATTTGAGTATGTATAAAGATTACATATTTATATGTTTCTTTGTGACAATGTTTAGTTATTTGTCTCAATTTTTGGACTAATGCAATGGCATCGGTCCCTGTTTTGTTTTTCATATCACAGTGATGATCTGGATTTCTCTGTTTCTGTGTGAACACTACACTATTAACACGTACACTGGGTAGATTGCAGAATCATTTCTACAGAAATTATACATATATATATATACCCTATATTCACAGGACCATCATAATTAACCATGTGACGGCTGTGTTTTTTTAACGGCTGAGTCACGCCTGCATTAATATTCCTTCCTGTAAATAGGAGTTATTCACATGACCAGTATTTTGACGGTCCGTTAACAGAATCAAAATATAGGTTTCTCTATTTTTGTCCATTTTCACAATCCTTCCATACACTGCAATGTGTCTTTGGGTGCAAAAGGGCCGTGAAAAATTGATGTGAGACATATTCACTACAATGTAGAGAGTGGATGATATTCTATCCATTTGCTATGCTAATAACCCACAGTGCACACTTACTTGCACTACAGGATTTAAGGCTAAGGCCCCATGGGCCATAAACGCCACACTAAAGCGCTGCGGGAACAACTGTGGCGTGAACGCATCGCAGTTCTTCCCACAGTGCTTTGAACAGAAAGTTCACAGAGTTTTCTTCTGCGGATTTTCTGTTACATTTATATCTACGGAAAAGCCGCTGGCTTTTCCGTAGATATAATTGACATGCTGCGATTTTCAAAACTGCGAAGGGGGAAAATCGCGGTGTTTCCAGCCCGTGGGGCCCCGGCCTTTTAATGAAATTATCATTGCTGTCGCAGTCGCATTCAGTCGCGGCTAGCCGTTTTTTGGACTGGATTCTGAGGCAGCCACTGCCTCAAAATCCAGTCCAAAAAACTCCCGTCTGAACCCGGCCTAAAGCAACGACTTATTCTACAGTGGTCACTGAATTACAGCGTGATACTGAAATAGGTTACCAGAGTTGCAGTTCATGAAATGAAAGACCATGTAAAGTTAGGGGATGTGCACACAACGTAATTTGGGGTTGATTTTGATTGATTTGGGATTTTTTGCAAAATTTTATCCTGAATCTTCCTCCCATTGTTTTGAAACAGAGATTGAAGTAGGGCAGTGAATAAATCAGTGTCCCGCTCAGTCTTGCTGCAGATTCCACAAATAATGCAGAACCTG
Source organism: Leptodactylus fuscus (assembly GCF_031893055.1). Taxonomy (NCBI): domain Eukaryota; kingdom Metazoa; phylum Chordata; class Amphibia; order Anura; family Leptodactylidae; genus Leptodactylus; species Leptodactylus fuscus. The sequence goes on along the minus strand of NC_134268.1, from coordinate 147,513,074 downwards.
TATCGGGAGACACTTGCTCATTGGACCCAAACATCTTATTACTTGCCTATTCAGCAAGGAGAGTTGCAGCAGAAAGTCTGAGCAGCGAAGTTCCCCTCAAGACTAGATTTGACAAATGTCAGGAGAACGTTACCTGCTTGACTGCTTTGTGCCAAAAGTAAAGTTTGGTGTAGGAGGATAATGCTATGGGGGTGCTTTCCAGTATGTTTTTCTTCAGCATACCAAGACATTGTGGACAACTGTATGCTTTAAACTTCGTGGGCACATTTTGGAGAATTCCTTTCTCTGTTTCAGCATGACTTGCCGCAGTGCATAAAGCAGGGTCCATAAAAGCACAGTTGGGTGAGTCTGGTATGAATGATCTTGACTGACCCATACAGACCCCTGACCGCAAACCCCCATTGAACATCTTTGGGATAACAACGGAGCCAGGCCCTCTCTTCCAACATCAGTCTCTGATCCAGCAAATGATCTTTTGGATGAATGGGAAAAAATTCCCATAGACACGCTCCATAATTTTGTAGAATGCCATTTTAGCTGTAGACGCATGATAAACTTCATAAGGCCAATAGAATGGAATCTGTAGGTGTAATGTATAGGTGTCTCAATACCTTTCCATATAGTGTATATTATACAGATGTCTCTGCTTCCTAATTTCAGTCCTTTGGGCACCATAGAGCGAAACCCCTTTAAATATTGCATAAATATTTCCCTCAAAATACTATACACCTTCTACGAAAGCTCATCCTTGTTAGAGGTTGCAGTTGTCCAACTGTTGTATAATATCTCTGGTGACCTGTGCGAGTCCTGTATTACTGTGCACTCCCCATTCACATGATTAGCTATGGTTTATTCTATCTCTAGTAATGAGTAGATGATGAAAGATGCATTAATTGTTCTACACCACTGAACCAAGCTTATATATAGTATCCGTCAGCACCTTCTATTAGTCTGCTTCAAGGTGTAATCCAATTCTCTGCAATATGATAGGCGCCTTCAGATTCATTTGCAATCTTGTTTGCTCAGTAACACACAAAGTGCTGGCTCAAAAATAGTTTACATTGTGCTTCATAGTGATGGAGAAATGTAAAGGACAACTTTAAATTCATTGTCAATTGGGCTGTGAAATGTTGCTATGGCATCTAACACTAAACCGTATTTATTTTTAACAAACTGAAGAGACAGAGGGGGTGAAAGTCATGTCTTAAAGGAGATTAGTCATGTCCCCGTGCCTGTGCTGTGGTATAGGTGTTATCGGTAAGAACCGACGTGGAACTAATAAGCTTTATATGTGCATAGAGGTGCATTATGGGTGATTCATAACATGGATTTTTTTATAAAATTGACCTCTAACTTTACACCGGAGAAGGAGCTAAAACAACCTGGTTACAGAACTGATGGAGAAAACCCTTTTTATATTAGGGACATAATGCAAAGATGGTAAAAAATATCAGCATTGAGCCCTATTCAATGATCCCTTTTGTAGTGAAACATTTCTGTATTTTCTTATATTTTGTATTAATACAAATGTTCATATTTATTGCAGAAACACTCCACTGGCCTAAGAAGGAACAGTCAAGAAAATCAGTTCTAAATGTGGAAAAAGTGTGCAATTTGGAAACTCCAAACAACACCCAAGGCCTGTCCATAAGTGTTCTGCGAGACACATTTACCACTGGAACCAGCAGTTATAATGTTATGCTTCAGAGCAAACAGGAAAAGAAGCAGCAGCCTCCAAAAGACTCATTTGTGGCACTAAACAAGAAACGTAGGAAAGGGAGCAAACTGTCCAGTACATTACGTAGCAAAGACTACCATAAACCCCGCAATCCTTCCCAGAACAACTCTTGGATGTGTGCCAGGAGGAACATAAGTTTTAACTCCAAAGCTAGACCAGCCAGTGCTAAATATCCACAAAGCATCTCTGTGGCCGGAAACAACATAGGATTCTCGCTTAGACCTAAAATCAAGACCAGGAGAAAGCATTACATTTCTAGCCTGACAACTGGAAAGGAACCGAATGTCTCAAAGACAAGGGAAGAAGTACCTGGGAAGAAATGTTGTATTTTAAATGCAATAAAGCCCTTAAACGTAGAAAAGGAGAAAATCAAATTTTTTAAGTCTGCCTTTTTATGCAATCCTCAGTTTGAATACGCCAATCCTGCACTGCCACATGTCTTAGCAAGGCACAACCACGCCTCTGACAAGTTCCTTAAACAGGTATTGATACAACTTTTCTAACAAAAAAAGGCTGGGCCCATAAACAGACCTTTTGTAAAGCATGCACGTGTAACTTTATAATGTCTGCATATCTTAAAAAACTGTTATAAAATAAAAAAATATAAACGTAGACATATCTGTACATCCAGATTGCACGTACTTTACTCCATGTAGATGTACAGTTATGTTCCATGGATGCTGTAGTTACAGGAGCTGTACTTATGGGATTCGCAGCAGGAGTCAGATATACTGATTAGTTGGACTTCCACTGCAACCACTGGGACTTGGCTGAAGTTACCAATGCTAGTTGTTCAATCCCTTAGGCTGTATTCAGATGACCAAGGTGCAAAATGACAGTGAAAAATGTCCATTTTTCATGGCTGTCTTGCACCCATTTTCCCCCCATACATTTGAGAGTATGGAGGGGTCCATCAAAACTGGCAAACATAGGACCTGACCTATTTTTTAATGGTCCATTACATGTGAATAGCCCCCATTCACTTGCTTTGAATTTAATGCTGTTGTGTGACTTCTGTTAAAAAGGTGGATGCCACGCGGCCAGTATTCACTGTTGTATGAATATAGCTTTAGATGACATGTTCAATAGTGACCCGGCAGCTAAGTACTGCTCTTAGCTGCTATCTAACCCACAAAGCAATAATGGGGGCTGATGTCGGAGACTGAACTACAGTCTCTTGACCTGTTATTTATGGTGGCTTAAATGGTGCATTTTTGTAAATAGAATGAATTTGGAGGGGAAGGGGAGGTTGGGGTGATGGGGTGTTCCACTGTACTGATACTTTTGGAACTCTATAAAACATTGCAGTAAGATGTGCCCTTTATATGCCTTTCCCTTCTGAGCCCTTTCACTTTACAGCAACAAAATTTGGGGAAATTGAATAGAGGATTGTTGGGTAGTTTTTCTCCTATTACACCTTGCAAAAATTAAAAACTTGTGGCTACAGCAGCATATTATTAGACATTTATTTTTTTATCTTCACCACCCAATGTTTAATACCTATAAAGTCAAAATGGTCACAACGACCCTAAATTAATTCCTTGAGGGGTGCAGTGTTCATAATTGGGTCTTTTGGGTGTTGTACTGCAAATCTGACATGGTGCCTCAAAAGCATCCTCATAAAATCAAGGCTCCACAATCCATGAGTTCCTCCTTCAGTCTATGGGTCTATGGGTCCGTATGTTTTAACTGCACAGCGCTTGCAGTTGCATTGGTATTCCGTTCAGGGGGGTCCTCATGCGGACTTCCCCGGACGGAATCCAAACACTAATGTGAACCAGGGGTTGGAAGCACTTGGATAAAGTAAAATCATTCCAAAGTTATTACCACATAAAGTGACTCATGTCAGAATTGGAAAATTGGGTTTTGTCAGAAAGGCCAGAACTGGCTGCAGCTTCAAGGCTGTTAGGGCCCCTTCACACGGCTGATACGCTGGCTGCTTTAGAACGTGTAAACGTTCCGTAGCAGCGGCGTCTAAAGCAGATTGCATTGTTTTCTATGGGAGCCGGCAGACGCCCGCTCGCTATAGAAAACAATGGGAACTGCTTTAGACGCCGCTGCCACGGAACGTTTACACGTTCTAAAGCAGCCAGCGTATCAGCCGTGTGAAGGGGCCCTTAAAGTAAATTTGTCACCAAGGACATATCTTTTAACTGTTTGCATTTCCGAGCTGCCCTACCAATTTCCCTAATTGTCTGTGCCTGTATTGCATATAAGTGTATTAAACATATAAAATGTAGCTTTTAAGAACTCTGCACTGCCTTATAAATAAATTGGCAACTAGGTGTTATTATGATGTGTTTCTAGAACGACATTGACTGCATATTGACACAACCATATGACTAAGGGAAAGGTTCAAGGGTTGTCCGGGATAAAGTAATAATTTATTACTAAACACTCTCCCCCACCTAACCTCTAACTTACTTACGATACTTTATAAAAAAAATATTGAATATTTGCCCAGATCGCTGGGGCAGTCATGTGACCGTCCCAGGTACATTTTTTATGTTTTTCTAGTGAAGTTCTGATTCCCCATTTCCAAAAATGAAACGTCACCAATACTACCCACCACATCATACTTACCTGTCTTCATGCCTGGTTCTTCTGGGTACAAAGCGCCACTTCCTTCACTTCTACCGATGCCTGCGCAATAGAGCTTGAAGGGGGTGTGAGGGGGAGGGAGTGTAAGGAGGATTGGTACAGTAGTTGTCGGATAAGAGAGTAGGAAGCTACCCATGTAAACAAATGCAGAGGATACCAGGATCTACCAGAGAAACCCAGAAATCACTCATAACACTGCTAAAGGCATTTGGGTGAACTTATTAACCCAATAATAGCACTAACTGACCTTTTTAAAAAAAAATGTTTGTTGCCAAGAAAATTCCTTTAAGCCAAGTTATTTTTTTCTTCATAGATTTCCAAGAGGAATAAGACAGTTTTAGAGAGTAACTGTTGTTTCACATTTTGTAAATTAATAGTTCATATGAATCTAAGAAGCATTGTAAGGGTACGATCACACAGCAGCAATTTTTTCCGCTGTGTGACTTCTCCGCATGGCTAGCCGCAATGGGATGCTGATGGAGAAATGGGATGCCGAAAGAATGGGCCTAATCAGGAGGGAGTCTTGAGCCGCGGACGCCGCAACTGACTCAGACGCAGAATCAGCGGGAAGATAGGGCATGTCACTTCTTTTTTCCCGCTAGCTGAAAAAAATCGCTAGCAGGAAAAAAACAGCAAGGGACTCCCATTGAAATGAATGGGAGACATTCTTGCAGGCGGATTTTGAGGTGGATTTTGCATCAGAATCCGCCTGCAAAAAACTCTGTGTGAACTGACCCAAATATGTCTTATCATAGGTTAATGCTTCTATCTCCGCTTATCAGTTTCTCTCCTGCCTGTTAAACTGGTCAATTTACTGCTCAGATCCATCTTCAATGAAGACAGACTGCAGTGCTTAGTATTATAAAGCGATCAGAGACCTCAAGCCTCCTGAAGAAGATTAGACTAAGGATTTTATCTCGCTAGAGTTTTATTCACATCTATACTGCTCAAGTCTACTAAAACTTGCTGGTAAACTGCTAAAAAGGTGCTAAAAAATTTATTGTTTTCAATAGCCCGACATCTGTGTGTCTGTTTCTCTTTCACTGGATTCCTCCTCTTCCTTCTCATCTGCATAGACTTCTATGTAACCTCATCTGTCTGTGAGTATTCAATGAAGATTGATCTGGCAATGAAATGAGCAGTAGGGCAGGAGTGGAGCTCCTGAGAGCAGCTAGAAGAATTTTTTTCTGACAATGTGTATTACAAAGTTTCTTATATTCACAAAAAAAACAAAAACTTTATAATGACAGTTATTCTTTAAAAGAAGGGGGTCCTAAGTGTTAACATATAGGAAATACAAATATTAAGTAAACCAGGCATGTCAGGACGATTGCTTTGAGAATTTGTGAACTATATTAATTTATGGCACAAATGTTGTCATTTAAAAAAAAAAAAAAAAAAAATTCTAGGTGTAAGTGTGAATGTCACCAAAATGTTGTGAGTGATCATTTTCATTATTGGCACTATATAGCAATCTATACAACCAAATAAGCCATTTGTGTCTTTTATAGGCAGTTAACATCATGCTAAAAGCACTTGAGAAGTATGGCAGCTATGAGAAATTTGAGCAAGCCACTGGAGGATGTCTTCTTCCAAAGAGTCGAATATGGCATCAAGTTAGGAAGTACATGGAAAAAGAAGGGTGCTTGGGTGAGGTAAGTGGTTTATCACACTTGTTAGTTCTGAACAAATCTGTTCTCTCTACATCTGTTGCAGTAACCTTTGAAGACATTCACATTGGGGACCTTTTTGATGGGTCACCAAATAAAGAACAGTTCTACTCCCATAATTCTGAGTGACAGAAAAAGGACAATGACAATTCTGCTGCCTGTATAGACTTCAATACTAAATACATTTCTCCAGTAAACATCTACCAATTGTCCATACAGGATTCCAGAAACAGAAAATACTGATTTTCTTTGGTGAAATGTTTAGGACTAAAGGACTTCTTAAGACTAAGGCCCCATGTAGCGTACTGCAACAAAAAAGCACTGCGGGAAAAAACACGGCAGAAATGTATCTCGGTTTTTCCCAGAGACTTTCTGCTTCCATTATACCCATAGGGAAAACACTGGTGTTTCTGTAGGTATAATTAACATGCTACGATTTCCAAAACTGCAATGGTTTTGCAAATCACAGTGTGTCCGCAGTGTGTTTCCCCACACCGTGGGGATGATATTTGCTAGAAATACTGTGTTTTTACTTGTGGCACTTCCACCGCAGGCAATTCGCGGCATTTCCGCCTCTTGGAGCCCTGGGCTAAAGATGACGTTTTTCCATGAAAAACATACACTACCAATCCATACGATAGGTAATAAATATACGATCATTGGACTACTAAGATCACAAGAACAAGGGTCCTGAGCCCCCTTTCCAAAGAAGTTTAAGTAGACCAGTTGTCACACAAGTGCACTACCACTCAATTAAAATTCTATGGGACTGACAGATAGGCAAATACTGTACTTGGAGATTTCTGAAGTGCAGTAGAATTGTACACGTGTGACTTCTGCTCTATTCATACTCTGCCAGAACATTCTATTGGTCATAGGAATCTCACCTAGATATTGGCAAACCTTGTGAGATTCTTTAAGGGGAATATTTGTGAGGTTTAGCTGTAAAGCAAGTATAACTATTTATTATGTTGTCTCACTTTTACTGGACGTCCACTTAATATATTCTGGGATCTAAAGAAACTACAGAGTATAAGGCTAAGACCCCATGTAGCAAGCCACAGCCAAAAAGTGTTACAGGAAAAACCGCGGCGGAAACACATCTCGTTTTTTCCCGCAGCGCTTTTCTCAGAAAGTCCTCAGAGGTTTCCTTATACCTTTTTTTTCTCTTCTTAGGATAACCCCTTTAAGAATTATGTCTTACACAAATTCCTCATTACTACCTTATATCTGCCACTTTGTCTTAAACTGTATTCTGTTACTTCTGGTACCTAAAATAATAATGTTGACCTATATGTTCCAGATTGTTGTCCACCTTACTGAAGATTTGCTTTCTCGGGCTTCCATGACAGTTGTGAATGGTCGACCAACACTGACTATCAATATTTCTACTGCGAGGGAGCAGTGGCTTGAGGGGATGCTTAGACATGAGATAGGTAAAAGATGCCACAGGTTTTTCTTTTATGCTATATTACATCAGGGCCATTGTTTAGTGTTCTAATTCTCGATTCAAATTCAAGCAGAAAACCTCTGCATGTAGTGTGGATTCTTCTGTGCATGGGTTTCTTTTTGGTTTTCTGGTTTATTTTCATGATCTCCATCCTTTTTTGGGTTTAGTGGTCCATATACTCCCTTGGCAAAAAAATGGAACTATATGCATATAACGTATATAACAAGTAATTTCTCTTAGTAAAAAGTGGTCATGGGGTAAATGCCTAATACACAGACCAATGATTAGAAATGATAGTTCTCAGGAACAATTGTTCATTCAATCTTCAGTCTATGTAGACATGTCCCAATTAGTTGCAAACAAGCAATTAATTCTTGTAAAATGATCTTATTATTTATGCGCACACTTGCTGGATAGCAGCACACCTTCTGTGTAAACAGGGGATGAGCTGCTGACATAATATAAACTATATAGAGGATGAATGCCTGGGTGATCATTACTCACCATGCAGTGTGCATTGCCCTGTTGCATTGTCAATTGGTGTTCTTTAGTTGCAAAGGTAATTATTGAAAAAGTATCAAAAATACAGAACATAAGGCACATAGGAAAACAGTCACAGTGAGAAAGAAGGTATATAAATGGCAAGAATAAAAATAATACATGGATATAGTAAGAAATGGGTTAAACAGACAAACAAACAACAATAAACAGGGGGAGGAGAGAGCTAAGAACTGAATAGTGGGAGACCCTGCCTAATAGAAGGAGACCAGACATCTTACTTGATTGTGTAGGCATATTAAAGGTGGAGGCAATATGGTAGGCCTGGGACATTGACTGGTGCTCTTTAAACACCGATACTTGGTCCATCTGTAGAGCAGTTAGTATTTTCCTATTGCTGGCACTTAGTCTTGTCTTCTCATTTTTCTGCCCTTTTCAGGTGGAAACTGAACGGTAAACTGTGGACCCCATAATAGTCTATGGGGTCTGTGGGTTTCTGAGGGTAACCGTTTTTTTAAGTGTATTAGGTTTCCATTCGGGGGATCCCTAAGCAGACCCCTCGAACAGAAACCCAAATGCAAGGGTGGATGCGTAAGAGAAAATACTTTTATGATTTTTTTTTTTTTTTTTAATAATAATAAACAATCTACATTGTCTAAATACAGGAACTCATTATTTTCGTGGAATGAATAATAACCAACAGCCATGGAATAACAGCACTGGACGGAAAAAATATGGACTTAAGCCAGTCAATCCAACAGAAGAAGGCCTTGCAAGCATTCACAGTGTCTTATTTCGCAAAGACCCCTTTTTGTGGAGAGCTGCACTACTATACTACACTGTTTACCAAGCTAGCCATATGTCCTTCAGCGAACTGTTTCAAGACGTGGGCCGGTTTGTAAAAGACCCAAACACAAGATGGGATTACTGTGTGCGAGCAAAGAGGGGATGCACTGATACATCTCAGCCAGGTAAATGTAAAACAGGAGCCAGAGTTTATTACTGCTAGAAATAATGGGAACCCATGAATGCTCCTGTACTGTAGCTCTATCCATTGCATCATTCATTAATATTACCTACTTGGGGCACAGTTATTTTGTTTTTGCAAAATGACAAATATAATTTATCACACCAATTTTACTGAAGTATCTTAAACATCCAAGAAACAATGGACCAACTAATTACACATTATGAGAGCACCAGGTGCTCATTATTGTGAAATAGTTATTGTGAACAGGAGGGTCAAATTAAAGGAATATACATACAAAAACAAATTATAACTTGCAGATGATTGGGGTTCCTCGTGTTGTACTTTGACTATCTCTGGCACTTCCATTGAAATGAATGGAGCAGTGTGTGCACTGCCTGACCACTGCTCCATTCAGTAAGGGGATTGAATGTGCTCTGTTCTTATCAGTGGGGATCAGAGTAATGGATAGGAGATTGCTTGCTTTTGTGGGAAAGCAACTTTTTTTGCTATTTAAAGCATACTACATCTTCTTTGTGTTAGTAAAATGCCAGTCCAGCTTTCTGCTGGTCATATCTGACAGTCTGGATGCTAAGGCTAAAATGCTTAAAGCATTTAACCCCTTCCCGCTGCAAGTATTTTTCGATTTTCATTTTTCAAACCCCCTTCCAAACACCATAACTTTTTTATTTTTCCGCTCTCAGAGCCATATGAGGTCTTAATGTTTTTGGGACAAATTGTTCTCTCCTGTTATCTGTGAATGGAAGGATAAAAAAGTTATGGGGTTTGGAAGGTGGGGGGAGGGGGTCAAAAATGAAAATTGAAAGTCGAAAAATGACTGCAGTGGGAAGGCAAGTAAACAGGGATGTCATACAGCATAACTCGAGAAACTCATCTGCAATAGATTATATTATCAAATTTTCAGCAGAAATGTAATTGATTTACAGTCACTTGTCTAAGAGTATATAAAAATATATACAGATGAAAAGCATTCTTTAAATGATGATTAACCCCTTCCCCATTTTTCAATTTTTACACAGCATTATACAGCAGATACCTGGAGCTAATGCCCTCGATCAGTGCCCACACTGATTGAGGGCATTAACCCCCTCTGCGCCTCAGTCAAAGCTGACCAAGGCACCAATTTTCCATCAATGCCCAGGTGGCATTATTTTACCAGTTATCGTCGGCCCCGGAGCTATGACAGCCGGGAACTGTCATGGTAATTTGCAATGCATTAGCATTGTAATACATTGCATAAGTGATTAGACATCCTAGGGTTCAAGACCCCTAGGGGCTCTAATAAATGCAAAAAAAAAAAGTAAAAAAATATAACAAAAAAAATGTAAGTCAAATCACCCCCCTTTCCCTAGAACACATAAAAAAGTACTTAAATACAGTGAAACACATATACATTAGGTATCCTTGTGTCTGAAAACACCCGATATACAAATCTAGAAAAATATTTTTCCCGTAAGGCAAACGCCTGTAATAAAAATTTGAATTAAAAGTGATCAAAGTGATAAACATTCCCCAAAATGGTATACCTAAAATGTAAACCTGGCCCCACGAAAAAAGATGCCCTATGCATGCTCATAGTATTAAAAAGTTACAGGTGTCAGAATATGCCATCATTTAGAAAAAAAAAAATTTTTTGCACAGTTTTAGATTTTTGTTAAAGAGGACCATTCACCCCCTGGGTCACATGCAGTGTAATACACCGCTAGAAAGCTGACATTGGCTTCCCCGGTCTGTGCCCCTGGTGAACAGCTATCAGTGCCGGTATCATAGCTCTTCACTGTCTGAACGTGAAAGCCATCAGGAATGCCCTTCTTCACAGTAGTGTCTATGGCGCTGTACTGTGAGAGCGGTCCATAGACGAGTACTGGGGGGGGACGTTACTCACCACTCAGCATCATCACTGGGCAATAAGGAATGCTCCCTCCTCTCACAGTACTGTGCAATAGACGCTACTGTGAGGAAGGGCATTCCTCACTGACTGTCAGAAAAGCCCTTCTGACAGTGAAGAGCTATGGTATTGGCAATGATAGCTCTTCACCTGGGGCACAGAACGTGAAAGCGCAGCTTTCTAGCGGTATATGAATCCACATGTGCCCCAGGAGGTGAAAGTTCCTCTTTAAGGGGTTAAAATGTAAATAAAACCATATAAATTTAGTATCCCTGGAATCGTATCAAAAGATAGAATACAGGTGACATGACATTTTGGCTGCAGAGTGAATGCCATAAAAACGAAGCCCATAAAGTCACACAAATGCAGTTTTTCTTCAAATTCACCCCACCCTGAATTTTTTTCCAGCTTCCCAGTACATTGTATAGACTAACTAGTGGTAGCATCATGAAGGACAATTTGTCCCGCAAACATTAAGCCCTCATATGGCTCTGAGAACAGAAAAATAAAAATGTTATGGGGTTTGCAAGGGGGGGGGGGGGGGGATCAAAAGTGATAGACGAAAATCGAAAAAATTCCTCCAGCGGAAAGGGGTTAAAGACTTCAGAGAATACTCCGCTGTACTATTATAGCAGATGCTGGGAAGGGAATAAAGATACAATCAATGTATGGCTTTCTGTTGGCACACTGCTCTGTAAATAAAAGCTAGCCATAAAGTCAAGCATTACTAAATATATTTTTATCATCTTATCCCCATAACATGGACGCTTATTTTATTATAAATATTACATATTGAGAACCGTATAATTTTGTGAATATTTAATGTAATTTTTTCTCCCAGGCTGTTTCAATAAAGACCAAGTATACCTTGATGGGATTTTACGAATACTAAGGCACAGAGAGACCATAGATTTCCGCCTTCTTACCGCCATGGGAAAGGTACATTTTAGGAGCATTATACATAATGTTAGGAATATGCCTGACAACAAGCTAGTTGACTGTTTGTAGCAGGAAATATCCGGACTTTTTTCACTTATTTCTATTGTTTCAGCTTTCATATGCAATTCTACCTATAACAAAAACAGAAAACAAAAAAGAAAAATTGCCACCATCATCTTAGGAAAAAATGGAGATGTTATAGTCATGCCAAATAACACCTCGTATCTGCCCTCACAGGGTCCTTTGTCAAGTTTTCATGCACACATCCACCTACCATATATTTAAAGGGGTTGTCTGGGACAATGATATTGATTGATTTGAAAAAGAAGGTATTGGAGCTCACCGTGAATGGTAATCAGTCCTGGGCGGGGTGCACGATAGGTTTGTGGACCAACAAACGAAGGTATGGGATCAAGACAAAGAGAAATCGGCATCACTCCGCGGACGTGAATAAAAAAAGTCCTTTATTCCATCTAATATAAACTTACAAAGACATCAAAAACGAAGGATGCCATGACTAAGGGACTGTGCGTCCCGAAACGCGTTGGCGTTTTTTAAATGTTTGTCATTCTTTTTTTTTTCTTCGTTTTTGATGTCTTTGTTAGAGATGAGCGAACACTAAAATGTTCGAGGTTCGAAATTCGATTCGAACAGCCGCTCACTGTTCGAGTGTTCGAATGGGTTTCGAACCCCATTATAGTCTATGGGGAACATAAACTCGTTAAGGGGGAAACCCAAATTCGTGTCTGGAGGGTCACCAAGTCCACTATGACACCCCAGGAAATGATACCAACACCCTGGAATGACACTGGGACAGCAGGGGAAGCATGTCTGGGGGCATAAAAGTCACTTTATTTCATGGAAATCCCTGTCAGTTTGCGATTTTCGCAAGCTAACTTTTCCCCATAGAAATGCATTGGCCAGTGCTGATTGGCCAGAGTACGGAACTCGACCAATCAGCGCTGGCTCTGCTGGAGGAGGCGGAGTCTAAGATAGCTCCACACCAGTCTCCATTCAGGTCCGACCTTAGACTCCGCCTCCTCCGGCAGAGCCAGCGCTGATTGGCCGAAGGCTGGCCAATGCATTCCTATGCGAATGCAGACTTAGCAGTGCTGAGTCAGTTTTGCTCAACTACACATCTGATGCACACTCGGCACTGCTACATCAGATGTAGCAATCTGATGTAGCAGAGCCGAGGGTGCACTAGAACCCCTGTGCAAACTCAGTTCACGCTAATAGAATGCATTGGCCAGCGCTGATTGGCCAATGCATTCTATTAGCCCGATGAAGTAGAGCTGAATGTGTGTGCTAAGCACACACATTCAGCACTGCTTCATCAAGCCAATACAATGCATTAGCCAGTGCTGATTGGCCAGAGTACGGAATTCGGCCAATCAGCGCTGGCCAATGCATTCTATTAGCCCGATGAAGTAGAGCTGAATGTGTGTGCTAAGCACACACATTCAGCACTGCTTCATCAAGCCAATACAATGCATTAGCCAGTGCTGATTGGCCAGAGTACGGAATTCGGCCAATCAGCGCTGGCTCTGCTGGAGGAGGCGGAGTCTAAGATCGCTCCACACCAGTCTCCATTCAGGTCCGACCTTAGACTCCGCCTCCTCCGGCAGAGCCAGCGCTGATTGGCCGAAGGCTGGCCAATGCATTCCTATGCGAATGCAGACTTAGCAGTGCTGAGTCAGTTTTGCTCAACTACACATCTGATGCACACTCGGCACTGCTACATCAGATGTAGCAATCTGATGTAGCAGAGCCGAGGGTGCACTAGAACCCCTGTGCAAACTCAGTTCACGCTAATAGAATGCATTGGCCAGCGCTGATTGGCCAATGCATTCTATTAGCCCGATGAAGTAGAGCTGAATGTGTGTGCTAAGCACAGACATTCAGCACTGCTTCATCAAGCCAATACAATGCATTAGCCAGTGCTGATTGGCCAGAGTACGGAATTCGGCCAATCAGCGCTGGCCAATGCATTCTATTAGCCCGATGAAGTAGAGCTGAATGTGTGTGCTAAGCACACACATTCAGCACTGCTTCATCAAGCCAATACAATGCATTAGCCAGTGCTGATTGGCCAGAGTACGGAATTCGGCCAATCAGCGCTGGCTCTGCTGGAGGAGGCGGAGTCTAAGGTCGGACCTGAATGGAGACTGGTGTGGAGCGATCTTAGACTCCGCCTCCTCCAGCAGAGCCAGCGCTGATTGGCCGAATTCCGTACTCTGGCCAATCAGCACTGGCTAATGCATTGTATTGGCGTGATGAAGCAGTGCTGAATGTGTGTGCTTAGCACACACATTCAGCTCTACTTCATCGGGCTAATAGAATGCATTGGCCAGCGCTGATTGGCCGAATTCCGTACTCTGGCCAATCAGTGCTGGCCAATGCATTCTATTAGCTTGATGAAGCAGAGTGTGCACAAGGGTTCAAGCGCACCCTCGGCTCTGATGTAGCAGAGCCGAGGCTGCACAAGGGTTCAAGCGCACCCTCGGCTCTGATGTAGGAGAGCCGAGGGTGCACTTGAACCCTTGTGCAGCCTCGGCTCTGCTACATCAGAGCCGAGGGTGCGCTTGAACCCTTGTGCACACTCTGCTTCATCAAGCTAATAGAATGCATTGGCCAGCGCTGATTGGCCAATGTATTCTATTAGCCTGATGAAGTAGAGCTGAATGTGTGTGCTAAGCACACACATTCAGCTCTACTTCATCGGGCTAATAGAATGCATTGGCCAGCGCTGATTGGCCAGAGTACGGAACTCGACCAATCAGCGCTGGCTCTGCTGGAGGAGGCGGAGTCTAAGATCGCTCCACACCAGTCTCCATTCAGGTCCGACCTTAGACTCCGCCTCCTCCAGCAGAGCCAGCGCTGATTGGCCGAATTCCGTACTCTGGCCAATCAGCACTGGCTAATGCATTGTATTGGCGTGATGAAGCAGTGCTGAATGTGTGTGCTTAGCACACACATTCAGCTCTACTTCATCGGGCTAATAGAATGCATTGGCCAATCAGCGCTGGCCAATGCATTCTATTAGCGTGAACTGAGTTTGCACAGGGGTTCTAGTGCACCCTCGGCTCTGCTACATCAGATTGCTACATCTGATGTAGCAGTGCCGAGTGTGCATCAGATGTGTAGTTGAGCAAAACTGACTCAGCACTGCTAAGTCTCTGCATTCGCATAGGAATGCATTGGCCAGCCTTCGGCCAATCAGCGCTGGCTCTGCCGGAGGAGGCGGAGTCTAAGGTCGGACCTGAATGGAGACTGGTGTGGAGCGATCTTAGACTCCGCCTCCTCCAGCAGAGCCAGCGCTGATTGGTCGAGTTCCGTACTCTGGCCAATCAGCGCTGGCCAATGCATTCTATTAGCCCGATGAAGTAGAGCTGAATGTGTGTGCTTAGCACACACATTCAGCTCTACTTCATCAGGCTAATAGAATACATTGGCCAATCAGCGCTGGCCAATGCATTCTATTAGCTTGATGAAGCAGAGTGTGCACAAGGGTTCAAGCGCACCCTCGGCTCTGATGTAGCAGAGCTGAGGGTGCACAAGGGTTCAAGTGCACCCTCGGCTCTCCTACATCAGAGCCGAGGGTGCGCTTGAACCCTTGTGCAGCCTCGGCTCTGCTACATCAGAGCCGAGGGTGCGCTTGAACCCTTGTGCACACTCTGCTTCATCAAGCTAATAGAATGCATTGGCCAGCACTGATTGGCCAGAGTACGGAATTCGGCCAATCAGCGCTGGCCAATGCATCCCTATGGGAAAAAGTTTATCTCACAAAAATCACAATTACACACCCGATAGAGCCCCAAAAAGTTATTTTTAATAACATTCCCCCCTAAATAAAGGTTATCCCTAGCTATCCCTGCCTGTACAGCTATCCCTGTCTCATAGTCACAAAGTTCACATTCTCATATGACCCGGATTTGAAATCCACTATTCGTCTAAAATGGAGGTCACCTGATTTCGGCAGCCAATGACTTTTTCCAATTTTTTTCAATGCCCCCAGTGTCGTAGTTCCTGTCCCACCTCCCCTGCGCTGTTATTGGTGCAAAAAAGGCGCCAGGGAAGGTGGGAGGGGAATCGAATTTTGGCGCACTTTACCACGTGGTGTTCGATTCGATTCGAACATGGCGAACACCCTGATATCCGATCGAACATGTGTTCGATAGAACACTGTTCGCTCATCTCTAGTCTTTGTAAGTTTATATTAGATGGAATAAAGGACTTTTTTTATTCACGTCCGCGGAGTGATGCCGATTTCTCTTTGTCTTGAATGATATTGATTGCTGTGGCCTCTCAACTACTTATAAAACATTGTACTGTACATTGTATAGTGCAATGCTTGGTATTGCAACTCAGATCAATCCATTTGAATGGAAATGAGCTGTAGCATGGCTATGTGACCATTGGATGTCATGTCACTGGCCTAAGTAGAGGAAGTGGAGCTCAAAAGAACAATCCCAGACAACCCTTTTCTGGCAGATGTCAGATTTTAAAAGCGGTGGCCATTCAGTGAAGACCTGGCAGAGATGGCTCTGATCGTGGACAATAACCCTTTAGATGTATAAGTCAAATATGACCATGGCATATACAGTATATTAAAAGCAAGCACTGTGGGAGTGGGGCTCCAAAAGGGGGCGTCATTTCACAGTAAAGGGGCATGGCTTGAAAATTTTTACTGCACATTGCAACCAATTTTTTTTTAGCATAGGAAGGGTGGCATGCACAAACCCCCTCAAAGGTGCTCTCATGGAACCTTTTAAAAACTTGAATCCTACTGCTGAAGTCATCCAGTTGCCAAAAGAGGCCATGGGACCGCTGGACACTCAGGAGAGGTGAGTGAAGGTGAATGTGTTATTTTCACTCACCTCCCCTGATCCTCCGATTACTATACTCTTGGGTCTGAGAAGGCTCCAGAGTATAATAACAACACTTTCTGTAACAAACTCAGGGGCGAACAAATATTCATCAAAACGAATCTCATGATGTTTACTCATCCATTCATGGCCCTGTTCAACTAAACACATCAATGTATTTTCCTAACCACTTCAGTACCAAGTCAATTTGTGGTCCAGAACCAAAAACATTTTAGGTTTTTGCAGTTTTGAGGGCTGTATCATTTTTATCATTTGTGTTATTCAACTAATTTCTGTGTCTTTTTTCAGTGACACATAGGGCTTTATTTTTATGTTGTTTTTATTTTTGCATGTGTTTTAATTTTTTTTATATTCGGGAAAATATAAACAAAATAGCAGGGAAATCGTGTCTGTTTTTCACTTTTCATTTTTCTATTTAATAAGAAAGAGCTACTAAAATAACTTTATAAAATAGTTTTTCCGTTACGGCAATTTTTATTTTGTATGGCATCGTCGGGGGTGGGGCTATAACCTTTAATAATGGTGTTTAATTGGAATTTTATTTACATTTTATAAAAATTATTTTATTTAATTTTTTTTTACTTTTCTATTACTTTTTTTAATTTATTTATTTTTTTACATTGTGTCCCCATAACGTCATAATAGACCTTTGGGGACATCTTATCACTTTTGTTTTTTGTAGGGGAGGCTGATTTCCCCTGTAACTGTGGCTGGTACAGTTGCAGGAGGAATATAGCCTCCTGCCAATAACCACAGAGCTGATCTGGGTCCTGTAGGACCTAGCAGCTCTTAAAAGACTGCAGGGTCAGAGGAGAGCCACAACATTGCAGTGCCCATAGCGTTCATTGAGCGCCGTATACACAGTGATCAGGAAGGCAGGGAAGGTATTAAACCTTCCCTGCCTTGTCTCTGGGAGCTCTGCCTGAAGCCAGCTCCCCTTTTCAGTAGCTGCTGATTTCTGTTTGGACGTATGTCCTTGCAGAACTACACAACCACCTTCCAGATGTAAAAACCCAATGGGTGGTCCGGAAGTGGTTAATGTAAAAATGGATTCATATTTTTATCCTTTTTTACTATTAAAAAAACAGATCAGTTACAGGGATCTGCTAAATGGACAGCAGAAACTTGATGTGAACAGCCCCTTAGAAACAGTTATTTAGCCATGGGGACTGTCCTATCAGTGACTAACAGTTATCTCTGTATGTACACTTATACATGAAAGGCTGCCAATCACTGATAGGACCACCCTATATGTATCAATCTACCGTATATACTCGAGTATAAGCCGAATTTTTCAGCCCAGTTTTTGTGCTGAAAAAGCCCCCCTCGGCTTATACTCGAGTCAGCAAAAAAAATAATTTTTTTTTTTTTTTTTTTTTAGGAGGGTGAGGGGGGTTTATGACCAGCCACAATGTCAATGTATAGAATCTCCCATAAAATAGTGCAAAAATTTTTTTAAAAAAATTAAAATAAATAAAAGTTCTTAATCCCTCCTTTCCCTAGAATACATACAAAAGTAGAAAATGACTGTGAAACACATACACATTAGGTATCCCTGTGTCTGACAGTGCCCTGTCTACTGAATATAGGGGATCTGCAGTGCTCCTGTTTCATCAGGAAGGGGTTAATAGGAGCACTGCAGATACCCAATATTCAGCCAGGCTGAATTCCAAGTGGGGGAAAAACTCAGTCCTCAAGCTCAGGGAAGGGGCAGACAGACAACCAAAACACCCCCTCCCCTTCCCCAGCAACTACTGCACCCAAAAACTACGACCATTTTAATTTTTGAAATTTTCCAGTAGCTGCTGCATTTCCCCCCTAGGCTTATACTCGAGTCAATAAGTTTTCCCAGTTTTTTGTTGTAAAATTAGGGGGGTCGGCTTATACTCAAGTATATACGGTACTCTTCTGCCCACTATCAATCTGAATATATACTGCATTTTCATGGTGACAGGTTCCTTTTAAGACCATGTACTGTAGAAAGCAGTGTGTTATCGGAGCAATAGATATATTCATAAAGGCATCTGATGCTTTGTTATAACAACACATTTGTTTTTCTTAAAGGTTTCCTATGAAGATGTAGAGCATTTGAAAGACCTTGCTGTTCTCCAAAATGCCAGAGTTCCTCAGTTTCTACAAGACAGAGGTCGATACATGGAATATTTGGAAAAAATCATGCAGGTGAATGATCTAACAGATGAAGAGCTGCGAATGCTGATTGGTTAAATGAACAATCAGAGATCAAAATGGAATCCAGTACGTAGCGGAAGAGAACAGGACACCGTGGAATTATGACATAGGGCCAGCAATTTATTAAAATACATATTGAAAATGTTGAGCTCGACATTCTGTTTTACGGTTTTCAATTTTTTTTGTAATGTATTCTTTGTATTTGAGGTTTTATTCATAATTTAACAAAATTGCCTTTTAAAGCATTGTTAAGTATTATGGTAAAAATAAAGATATATTATTTGGACTAGAATTATAATTGCTTGCAGGTCGAGATATTTCTAATCTACAGTTCACCTTAGTTACGGCGATAACTAGTTATCATAAATTACTAGAACTTTACTGAGCCCAGATTATCTTTTATTCACATAGTGTCCCAGGTGGGTAATTTGTTCAAAATAAGGAAATCATGGCTAGGTTTCTGACAAGTGTCAGACGATGAAATGAGTCTGCATTCATGGTTGTATCCACCAGCAACCAATCAAGACAATAGACTGTCACAACTAAGATAACATCAGAAAAAAATCTTTTTTTTAAGATTTAGCACACTCTATCACACTGTGTATTGCAGCAGGAAAAAAAACCCTTGTAAGGCCACGGGCGCCACATTGCAAAAACACAGCGTTTTACACTACCTACAAAGTGAATGGGATTCCGGCTAATCCTATCCACACATTGCAGAAAAGAAGAAAAAAAAAAGAAAAACAAACAAACAAAAAATAAAAGCCCTAAATAACGCAAATGATAAAAATGTTATAGCCCTCAAAACTGCACATGCAAAAAAACCTTTAAATGTGTCTGGTCCTGGTCCAGAAATTGACCCGCTACAGAAGTGGTTAAATATAAAAGACTTTTTTCAGATCAGCACAGGCAGAATCTGAATTTTGCTGTTAGAACAGCAGTTGCTATGTATTTAAAGGGATTTTCCGGGTAGGTTTTTTTTTATTAATAAAGATCTGAGGGCTAGTTCACACGGGGCAAGTTGGCAGCGGATTTTGACACAGAATCCGCCTCAAAATCCGCTGCTCCCATTGACTTCAATGAGAGACACTAGCTTTTTTTCCCCGCTAGCTAGTAGCGGAAAAAAGAAGGGAGCTGCCCTATCTTGCCGTGGATTCCATGGCCCGAGGCTTCGACCCATTCATTTGGGCCTAATCCATCACTGAATGCCGCGCCGGGATGCCAGTGCACTGCATCGGCATCCCGTCGCGTCAGCCGCACCGGAACGTGTACCCGTGTAACGCCGTATGAACTAGCCCTGAGAGTGCTACTAATGGCTTAATAGTTGTTTACATTCTGTAGCTTTCTGCTGTGCAGACTTCCTGTGAAGCTGCTGCACTAACTCCCTCTTACTCAGCCCCCCCTCCCTGTGTCTCATTAGAATAGCGATCCCGCCCATTACTAACCCCTCCCATCCTCCCTTCAGAATAGCAAGCCCACCCAGGACTTTTCTCTCCACATTTTTAAAGTGGAATGGAGAATGTAATCTAGCGCAGGTGTGAGCCTAGCCTTACTCCTAGTATCTATGATTCTATCACTAATTACACCTGTAATTGACTAAAACTGACTAAACTGTCCTATTCCTAATATTGTCTAACTAAGTTATACTGCTTGCAATTGTAAGCTTTTCAGAACTGAGTACTCTGTATAATACAGTGAGATGAATCAAGGATCTTTCTCTAGTTCCACCATTACTGCAAATGCCTCGTGATCATGCTTAGAGCACCTTATGTAGTGTATATGATATGAGCACTGTAAGGTGTCCAGTGACAAGTTATGTCAGCTGATGGTGCTAGAACATCACACTGACTCAAAAGACAAGTGTCTCTTCTGTATTTTTCCTGTGCAACACATGTGGCGTCGGCCATTTTAGTTAGTCTGAGATGAATCAGCGTTTGTTTAGATTCGGATAGAACCTCATCTCTCAATTCCTATGTAACACCATATACACTCACCGGCCACTTTATTAGGTACACCATGCTAGTAACGGGTTGGACCCCCTTTTGCCTTCAGAACTGCCTCAATTCTTCGTGGCATAGATTCAACAAGGTGCTGGAAGCATTCCTCAGAGATTTTGGTCCATATTGACATGATGGTATCACACAGTTGCCGCAGATTTGTCGGCTGCACATCCATGATGCGAATCTCCCGTTCCACCACATCCCAAAGATGCTCTATTGGATTGAGATCTGGTGACTGTGGAGGCCATTGGAGTACAGTGAACTCATTGTCATGTTCAAGAAACTAGTCTGAGATGATTCCAGCTTTATGACATGGCGCATTATCCTGCTGAAAGTAGCCATCAGATGTTGGGTACATTGTGGTCATAAAGGGATGGACATGGTCAGCAACAATACTCAGGTAGGCTTTGGCGTTGCAACGATGCTCAATTGGTACCAAGGGGCCCAAAGAGTGCCAAGAAAATATTCCCCACACCATGACACCACCACCACCAGCCTGAACCGTTGATACAAGGCAGGATGGATCCATGCTTTCATGTTGTTGACGCCAAATTCTGACCCTACCATCCGAATGTCGCAGCAGAAATCGAGACTCATCAGACCAGGCAACGTTTTTCCAATCTTCAATTGTCCAATTTCGATGAGCTTGTGCAAATTGTAGCCTCAGTTTCCTGTTCTTAGCTGAAAGGAGTGGCACCCGGTGTGGTCTTCTGCTGCTGTAGCTGCTGTAGCCCATCTGCCTCAAAGTTCGACGTACTGTGCGTTCAGAGATGCTCTTCTGGCTACCTTGGTTGTAACGGGTGGCTATTTGAGCCACTGTTGCCTTTCTATCAGCTCGAACCAGTCTGGCCATTCTCCTCTGACCTCTGGCATCAACAACGCATTTCCGCCCACAGAACTGCCGCTCACTGGATGTTTTTTCTTTTTCGGACCATTCTCTGTAAACCCTAGAGATGGTTGTGCGTGAAAATCCCAGTAGATCAGCAGTTTCTGAAATACTCAGACCAGCCCTTCTGGCACCAACAACCTTGCCACGTTCAAAGGCACTCAAATCACCTTTCTTCCCCATACTGATGCTCGGTTTGAACTGCAGGAGATTGTCTTGACCATGTCTACATGCCTAAATGCACTGAGTTGCCGCCATGTGATTGGCTGATTAGAAATTAAGTGTTAACGAGCAGTTGGACAGGTGTACCTAATAAAGTGGCCGGTGAGTGTATAACACATGTAAAGATTGAAAGTCCTCAGTAGTTTGATACCTTTTTAAAGGCTAACAAAATTGATGACATATTGCGACCTTTCGGAACTGCTATAAGGTTCCTTCATCAGGCTGGTATAACCCAATATCTGAAGGCAAGCACATTTATACAGGAATACAATGTTTGATGCACAATTGATGTAAAGCAATACAAGCAAATAGATACAGAAGTCCAAATAAAATTCAGTTCACAGGAAGGCTCTTGAGTTTTATGATTCCTTTGATCAGTGACGTGGTGTTTAATTGTTGTAAAACAACATAAAACCATGTGACTGGTTTAATTCTCTCCTTGGAGTGTGTCAAAGGTCACCATTAGCTTATATTCACACACACGCCAATGTTTTTTGCTTTTGAAATTTCCTCTTAGAACCAGGATTTTCATATCATTAATGATATTATGATTTTGATTGCAGAAGTGTTTTGGCACATGGAGGTCCATTCTTTGCTCTGAAATTGTATGATGGTGCGAATTCATCCTCATCCTAAGTGTCTGGCCTGTCTCTCCCACATACAGACCCCCAGTGGGACACTTGGTACCTAATATTAAATACACCACATTAGGTGTGCTGCAGCCAGGGCTGATTCAATGAAATCATAAAACTCAGAGAGCCTTCCTGTGAACTGACATTTTTTTGGACTTATGTGTTTATTTGCTTGTACTGCTTTACATCATTTGTGCATTAAACACTGTATTTCTGTATAAATGTGCTTGCCTTCAGATATTGTGTTCCTGATGAAGGAACCTTATAGCAGTTCCGAAAGCTCGCAATATGTCATTTTTTTGTTAGCCATTAAAAAGATATCAAACTACTGAGGACTCTCACTCTTTACATTTCATATCCACTGGCTAATACGGTACAAAGATAACTTTTTCTTACACATATATAACACAGTGATAACTCTGAATACAGATTATGCAGTTGATGCTACCTGCATCTGTATATAACATCAAAGATAACACAGTCATAACTCTCTTACTCAAAGGTGTAGGACTGCAGGTAATATCAACTACATATTCTGTATTTACAGTAGGCACTATGTAACATATAAACACAAGGTTCACATTTAAATCCACATGATGTCCTGTGGGCTGTAAGGTGAGCAGGGGGGAAATCAATGAATGTAGTGTGCCACAGCTACATTACCCTGGGAACAGTAGTTACTGTGGGTGATCCCTGACCTGGGCCATTGTAACACATCAAATACCCCTACAGAGGCATCAGACATTAACAGGGACCCACTAAGTGGCCCTTCATAACCCCCCATCATAACCAATTGGCTCCCAATGCAGAAGGCAGGAGCCAGCGCTTGTGACAGGCATTCTTCAGTGACAAGCATTTTCTATTCAGCATACTGTAATACGCCCTTTCTAGATGTGATATATGGGTAATGGAATGTGAATGTGTCCTACCCTGCAGTTCTGCTTTTCTTTCCACTATGCAAGTAAAAGCAGATTTGAACTTGGGAAGCTTAGTCACAGGATCTGCAGCCTGAATGACTGTAAAGTATGGAATTTTCAGCCGTTGAACACTAAAACAATATCATCATTGAGGGGAAAACAAAAAAGGGTCTGAATGGGAAAAGACACAACATTAAGGAATTTAGCACATCCATGAACTAACGCTGTACAAAATAGAGGAGCATCATTCCTGTGCTGTAGCCAAAGGGCAAATAGAAAAGCAAATGCAGCACTACGCACGGCGAGTGCTAAATATATACATACATTGGATGCAGTATTAACCCTTTACTATAAGTACCACTAATTCAATCTAACAGTATTAAATGTATATACACAGTTACCACGTGCAAAGGAAGAAGTATATCCTTCTATTACTCATCTTTAGTCAACATGTCCTGAATATTACTGGATTCTGATAGCACAAAGTTCTGCCCTCACCACTGGTGCTGAATCCTGGGGGTTGCACCCTTCACATTTCCCATTAAAGGGGTTGAAAGTGTTACTTTACCATTAGGACCTAGAAAAGCAGTGACCAATACTGTCTCACGATACACACTGCTATGTGTAATTTTAGGTATTTTATTCTTATTGCTTTCTTGTCACTCTGGTTTTTAATAGTATTGAAAGGAAATCTGAGTAGTTTTAATAAAAGGACAGTAAATCCCGAAAAACAAAAATAAACCATATACCTCATATATTTCATTTCTAGCTATGTCTGCAGGACTAACTGCTAGCCTGCAGCTCTGAGCAGTTTAGTAGAAATCTTGCAGACCTTCCTGACACTGTACAAAGTTATTACTGGCTGGAGACAGGATACAAGCACGAAACATATCAAAAGAAGTTAGGGAGGGGCGAGACCTAGCCCCAATTCAGTCTAGTGCCATTGTTTGTAATGGAGATAGTGCTGTCCAGAGCATGAATTATATCAGGGAGTGAGATTTACATGTATGTGGTGTTCAACTACTTTGTACAAATCACCCAGCTTTCCCAGAGTCTTGAAAAGGAAACCATTCAGTGCTATAACTTAGAAAGAGGTTTATATAAGTAGAGTTTGTTTCAGTATTAGTCTATTACAGCAGTGACTGGTATGTTAGCCACCTTTCTTGGGAGCCTTAACGATACTTCTGTCAGGTTAAAAGGGTTGCCCAGGATAAAATGCATTTTCTACACTAAACACACTCCCCCTGCTTACTTTCTAAATTACACACTTTAGCAAAAATGTATATTTACCCATATCCCAGACACATTTTCTGATTACCCAGTGGCATTCTTTTTCCTCTTTTCTGGAAATGGAAGGCCACCAATATTACCCCCTCTCCACTCCATCATACTTACCTGTCTTCCTGTCCAGACTTCCTTCTGTGGGGACAGCACTTCCTCTTCTTTGACTCTGCTGGCGCGTGCACAATAGTCCCGGCCTCCATCCCTTCTGTGCAAGCGTGGAGGTTTCTCTGTCCTGTGTACACACTGCCAGAGTCAAAGAAGAGGAGGCCCACAGCAGAAAGTCTGGGCAGGAAGATAGGTAAGTATGATGGGGTGGCGGGGATGAGGGGGTAGGCTGAGTTAGTTAGTTGGGAAGGGTTAGTAGTGGGCGTGATAGCTAGAGAGATAGGCTGGGGGTGTAAGAGAGGGAGTAAATGAGAGGAAGGTAGTGTGAGTCAGCCTACCACTATCATGATGTATTGCATGAGCTAAGACAGCAGGAAGCTACACCTCGTAAACAAATGCAGAGGATACCAGGAGCTCCCAGAGAAACCCAGAAACTTCCCCTCTCCACATGAAAAATGCGGAGAGAAAAGTCAGCAAACAGCACTTTTCTCCCCACCTTATTCGCGCGGAACCAAATGGTCTCCATTATAGTCTATGGGGTCCGCAGGTTTCCTTAGGTAACCACTTTTTTATGCGGACTCCCCCAAATGGAAATCCATGCACAGATGTGAACCAGGCCTTACCTGTTATGCTACCGAGCTTTTCTGGGAACCTGAAAACCACATCTGGCAAGAGATGATACAAATATGTGGCAAGGAGTTGGATTTATTTTGATAAATGTAGTATTCAGTATTCTCTATCACAGTTCCATATGCTATATTACCAGCTTTAACAGAACCATGAAATGCAAATCAATGCAAATATGGCTGCTGCCATAGAGAAGAATATATTGATTTTCTCATTTATTTTTCAATCTTTGTAATAAGAGGAAAAAAGAGCAAGAAAAATCCAGAGATGATTTGTGGTGTCATATTGTGAACTACTTATATATAAATGTTATATGTTTTCTATTTGTTTGGGTCCTGGGTTCAATGGTCCTTTAAGATGACTGAGACACGGGTGTTAAGCTAGGAGCATTCCCCTATAGGAAAATAGTACAGTAAGGATTTATTCACACGGTTGACAACTAATTCTTCTGGATTTATACACATGCACACTAAGTTCATTGTAAGCGTTGCTCTGGTACCATTGATCTAAGAGGAATTTCCACATATGTAATACTAATAGATAAGCCACTAATATTAGACACTAGATAACCACTAAGCATGACGTTACAAGACTCAACCACAATATAGGAGGTTACACAATTCCGGTTAAATCTCATTTTGGTTATATTTCAGATAGTGGCACAACACATGGTTGTATCAGTCTGCACACAGGCTATGCATGTGGTAATGTCGCACAGCATGATGTAGCACCCTGAGGTGTCTACGAAAGTTTCCTACAGTGCAGGGAAGGTTCATCCTGTGAACAGTACCAAGATCCACTAAGGGCTCGTTCACATCTGCGCCCGGTCTCCGTTCTGCAGGTTTCCGTTTCCTGCACAAAACAGAGCAGGAGAGGGAAACCTGCAGGACTCTTTCAAACCCATTCATTTGAGTGGGTTTGAAAGATGTCCGGCTGTGAGCGCTGGTGAGCGTTTTATGCTCTCCGCGGTAAAACCTTTTTTTTTTTTAAATCAGACACAGAGTTGGACATGCAGTACTCTGTGTCCGGTTTTAAAAAAAAACGGTTTCGCGGCATGCAGAAGACGGAAAGCTCAGAACGGACTCCGGGCACTAGTGTGAACCCAGCGTAAGTCAGAGAAAGGGACGGTATTAATTCCCCCATCTGCTTCTAACCCTTTACGCTTGTAATATTTATAGTAAACTAGGCATATCTGGTAAATTACTTTGTGCATTCTCTGAAGCTTCAGCTGGGATCATTTGAATCCTGGGCTGACAATAACAGGATGCTGTTATATTACTGCTGGCTCTGCCCTCTTGTTACTTGCTGAATGACATACACACTGGTCTGGAATGTAGAGAGCGGGCCACTCCACATCTTAATAATCTGCAATATACCTATGAATACTTGTATTTGCTTCAGAAATACATTCCAGAGATTGCTCTTCACTCACTTACTAAGAATATAGTTCTGCAGGTTATACTTGGAGTTGTTCATCGTCAATTTCATTCACAATAATGGTGGAAAATCTTAATAATTCAGTTATCAGTATCATGTATAAAAGCCTAAAGGTGAATTATAGATTTGCATGCACATCTGTAGAGAACTAGAATGGAATACATTCTCTTGTGGTAATGCTGCAGATATTCATCGCTTCACTATATAGGAGTGTAATCTGGGGAGAATATGTGACATAGTACAAAACTTTATTGATCCCCTTGAAGAAAATTGGCATTTCTAACAGCTCTGGTTATCAAAATAACTCATAGACACATGGATGCCAATACAAATAACCCATGGACACATGTACGTCACAATCCAACATCATACAGAAGAAGATATAAGGAGTCCATACAGCTCCAAAATGTACTATCAGCCCCTTGTATTCTGACACTGTGGAAGTGTGACACTACAGATGGAATGAATGACCTTTTGGATCTAGATGACCCTTCCACTGCAGTTGCTTTGTTGTCCCGAAGGACCTGATGAAGGGGGAATGTGAGGTTCCCCTTCATTGTCCTTCAACTTCTCTGTTGTACAATGCCCTCCCACTTGTGAAGCTGCCCCCCAGCCACCACTCCGGACCTCTTTTCAATCTTTATAATGCCCCTTGCCCTAGCATTACACCCCCCATGCTAGAGCTGCAAAAAAACAGGGCCCAAGCAACTACTAGGTGATAGAAGATTGCTAATAGCTCCTTCCGAACCTTGACAATCCACAATTGCTGAAGGAAGAATAGCCCACTTGCCCCCTTTTTATACACCTTTTCTGCAGTCTAACCAGTCTAACCTGTACAGATCTACACCTTGGTATTTTTAGGACCCTCTGCTGACCACACTATTCTTCCCAAAGTCAATAACCATTTCCTTTATTTTTGACACATTCGAGATAAAGCCGTTCTCACCACACCACCTCCCTATACTCCTTGTAGTCACCATTTTTATGCACCTTACAACTACTAAATCATCTGAAAACTTCAGCAAGAACAACAACTAACATTTGTACTGCATTTTTCTCACAATAGAAGCACATTTTGCAGTATTCCATGTATGCAGTATTATTTGCTCTCAAATACCAGACTGCATAATGTGTTTTTAGTATTGATTTAAAATGGTCCAGGGGTGAAATCTCTCTAATTGGTCTGGGTAATGCCTTCTAGAGAGTAGGGGGTGCATGGTAGAAGGCTCTGGCTCCAAATCCTTTAAGGTGGATCCTAGGGATGGACAGTTTATTTATGCCTTCTGATCTGAGGTCGGCAAGAATTATAGGGTTGCAGAAGTTCTTTTAAGTAGTCAGAACCTAAGTTGTTAATGGATTTGAAAATCATCAACCAGACTTTAAGGCTAAGGCCACAGACTGCAGAAACGCAGCGTGTTTTGTTGCAGATTTTGCTGCAGTTTTTTGAGCCAAAGTCAGGAGTGGCTATGAAAGGAATGGGGATGTTCTTATACTTTCTCCTTCTGTAAAAACCACCACTGACGTTGCCTAAAAAAAAAAAAAAAAAAAAAAAAAACGCAGCAAAGTCTGCAACAAAAAATGCTGTTTCTGCAACGTGTGGCCTTGGCCTAAAAAGTTATTCTCCATTTTATAGGCAGCCAATGCAGTATACTCTGGTATATTTAGCATAGGAAACAATTCATGACTTACAGGTGATGTTTCTGACTGTAAGTGTTCACATTTTGCCCCTATCTGGACTGGGCTACAATGAGCACTTCTTCCACTTATCTATGTAAAGTTCACAACACAGACATCTTTTGCTCCTTTAAAATAGAAATAAAAAAAAAATTCAATGGACCCCCACTGATCAGCCCTTTGAGGGGGACCACAGCACTTGTGCAAGCGCTGTGACTCCTCCTTTGTTTACATTGTATTGTTTGTTTCATAGTGGCTACGCAAAGTAACTACAGCCTTGTCAGATACATTTCTACAAGATGAGGCTGTAATTACACCACACAGTCACTATAAAACAGGACAGCGGGAAATGTAAACAGTGAAGGGGCCACTGTGCTTCATGTGTGCCATGGCCCCTTCAAACAGCTGATTGGTGGAGGTCCCAGCATCTGCTCTGTAGTAGGTACAGGTGCTTTTTGATTTTTTACTTTGGGGAGGGGGGCTGCAGCACAATTTTAACGGACTGCTCTGTTTTTATTTTGTTAGGGATGCGAGCAATGGACACTACTAATGGCTCATTCACATCTGCGCCTGGGTCTCCGTTTTGCAGGTCTCGGGCAGGAAACGGAAACCTGTAGGCATTTTTCAAACCGAATGGGTATGAAAAGTGTCCGGCTTTGAGCGTTTTGTGCACTCCAAGGC
Organism: Leptodactylus fuscus; assembly: GCF_031893055.1. Taxonomy (NCBI): domain Eukaryota; kingdom Metazoa; phylum Chordata; class Amphibia; order Anura; family Leptodactylidae; genus Leptodactylus; species Leptodactylus fuscus. The sequence continues at coordinate 147,483,758 of NC_134268.1, read as the reverse complement.
AAAACCGTTTTTTTTTTTAACCGGACACAAAGTTGGACTTTGTGTCTGGGTAAAAAAAAAAAAAGTTTAGCTGCGGAGAGCACAAAACGCTCACCGGCTCTCACGGCCAGAAAGGTTTCTGTCTTCTGTCTGCCAAAGATGGAAACCTGAGAGCAGAGACCAAGGCACAGGTGTGAACCCAGCGTAAGGCCTCATTGGTAAGATCCTTTTATTTAGGACAATGGAAGGAACAGACAAGACGTACAACCCCCTCAGCTCAATAGCAGCAGATATGAGGAGATTTTTAGGAACATTATGACACATTTCAAAATTATCTCCTGTAATTTGTTCTGTGTATAACGTGTGCAGCATCTTATCTGTATGTCTCATTAATACACGAAGTGCCACACCCGTATGAACACTAGGAGGAGCAGCTCCGTATATCAGTATAGCATATCAGTATAGTATATAGTATATCAATCAGTATAATATATCAGTATAGCTTGCAGCAGGCAGCAGCACGACATGTGGAGTAGCGCCGAGTGTCAGCGCACTATCAGGGACACATCACCACAAGCCCACACCATATCTCTCCGACACAGCCTTCCATAAATTCCCCACAAGCCTCTGTTCTTCAGCCCTGCAGTGATAAACATCCGCTCCCGCCCAGCGCCCCACGTGACCTAGTACTGCGGAAGCGGCTGTACATTCCCAAAACCAACCAATCGGAACCTCACCACCCTATCCCAGGGTCACGTGATGGGCAGGGAAGGTGCGGCGGGCGAAATTCAAAATTTTGAATCGTTTGCCTGAACTGTTACTGACTGAGAAGACGGTGACAGATCCAGTAGGCGCTGCGCCCTCCGCACACTCCTCACAGACATGGACCCGTTCACTGAGGTGAGTAGTAGCCGCCACTACTGAGACCGTCACAGGCCTGTCCTTGTCGCACATGGCCGCACAGAACAATAGTGGACATTGAGTCTTATGTGTATTGCGTTCTTGTCTTCCTGAACTCGTGGCAGCAATGTCCATACAATATAATGTCTTCTATGTTACCGTGTCAGCCTGTCCTGTATATATCATTAGGCTACCGTCACTATACTATGTATTGTCTTCTATGTGACTGTGTGTGTGTGTGTGTGTATATATATATATATATATATATAGTTAGTCAATTACACTGCATTACCTGTAGTGAAACGTCTTGTATGCCTCTGTGTATCTATATATAACTAGACTATATTCACTTTACAATGTAATGTGTTCTCTGCGACTAATATATATATATATATATATATATATATATAATCTTACACTAACTGTACAATGAAATGTCTTGTATGAGGCTGTATACGTATATACAGTATATATAACTAGACCACTTTCACAGTACAATGTAATGTCTTCTATATGTCACTGTCCCTATATCACAGTCTTTCTTTGCAGCTTCCTCTCTGATTTCACTGTCTTTGTCAGTTTTCCTCGTGTCATTTATTAGACTGCTGTTTTGTTATTGTGGGACTACAAGTCTCAGTGTGCCCTGACAGCCAGTCCTCTCGCACGCAGGGGTATGGTGCTGGTCTTTCCTTTGTGTACGTCCTGTAGGATTTAGGGTCTTTGTAGCTTCTCATTTCTTCAGATCTTGGCACATATAATGCCTTGATTGTTCTGTACATGAATATATTTGGCCTCAGATGGAGCTGATGTGGTATGTGTAATATTGTATACCAGTGACTGTGTAGGTGCTGGCAGCTTCCTGTAGTAACAGCTGGCCCCCTACAATCATCTGGTGACCACATTTAAAAAGTGGGTTGTGCAACAAATCACATGAATGGATTTTTCTTTAAGCCAGTGTTCACATGTACATTGGTTATTTGCTTTATTCTGCTACGTCTCAAGAACACAACCTTTACTAATAGTAGAGTCTTGTGTCACTCCTTTTACCACTGTCTAGCTGTAATGTCTCATTTTGTCTCTACATGTATGATTTGTAAAGAGCTGTTGACTATGTTGATGCTACGTAAATACAAATTTATTATAGCATCATATTTCTGACATGGCAGATACCAGTGCCTGACTTTAAAGAGGACCTTTCACCGATTTGGGCACAGGCAGTTCTATATACGGCTGGAAAGCTGATAGTGTGCTGAATTCAGCTTTCCCGATCTGTGCCGCGGGTAAAGAGCTTTCAGTCCTGGTACCATACTCTTTACAGTCAGAAGGGCGTTCCTGACAGTCAGTCAGGTACGTCTTTCTTCAAAGCAGCGCCTATCGCACTGTAGAGTGTGAGCGGGGAGGAATGCCCCCTCCGTCTGCTCACAGTGCTCGTCCATAGACGCCCTTCTGACTGTGAAGAGTTACGGTACCGGGACCCGCTAGCTCTTTACCCGGGGCACAGATCGGGAAAGCCGATAGTGCACTGAATTCAGCACACTGTCAGCTTTCCAGCAGTATATAGAACTGCCTGTGCCCAAATCCATGAAAGGTCCTCTTTAAGGACTATAATGTAATCCATTGGAATTCTATCATGGGATGAAATCTGTTACAGACTCTTCTAACAGAACTGTCCATACACACGTGAATAGAGACCAATATCTGATGATAATTGGGAAGCGTTATCAAGACCAGCATATACTACAATTGTCTTGATATTCTCTGTACTACCAGAGGATGTGCATAAAATGGAGTCTGTCAAGTCCAAAATGCTTCCCAAACCAATCATAGTGTTGTGTAATGACCTTTAATGGGAGCAAAACTATACTTTTATGGGCACAGCCAGATGAAGCAATGCAGAGAGAATACTTCACGGAGGTAGGGGCACAGGCTGATTTGCCAGATCTCGTCTTGCATTGTTGTCTGTAGACAAGCCTTGCAAATCAGGCCCTGCCCCCTATGCACTTAAAGTGTTACTTGCATATCTGTTAAATATTTATCTGTGTATTGCTTCATTGGCTTGTAGCTTATTAAAGGCCACTACACCCTATGATTATCAGTTTGAGAAGCATTTTGCACTTATTTATGGCTTATGCTCTTCCTCCAGCAGTCCATGCACCCTACTGTCAAATCGACGCTAGCTTGTGGCTGGCATAGATTTCAGTCCTCATTTATGCCATAAAATCTGGCGGGGCTCTACCCACAGCATGCCCATGCCACACTTCCTTTTTGGAGTTCTTAAAATCTGCCAGTCACCTAGAACAACAGCTGCTTCTCGCAGTGCATTGTGGTGGGTTTTGAGCAGAAAGCTCACCCCTTCTGTACTAATATAATGCAGCAGTGGTCAACCTTTTATAATGAAAAGATATGCAATATTCTGATAGGCTTTGTATCTCAAGCCCACAACCGTTTTCTAGTTCTCTGCCTTTTGACAGGGAATGGAAAAATTGGATTCCACCTAACATTGAAGTTTACTATTCCTGTCTAATTCTTAGATAATGCAAATTTAGAGTGGATGGTCTTAAATGGGCTCTATCATTGGGAAAAGTCATTTTTAACTAGAAGTGGAAAAAGGTGGCACTTCTAATTCTCGAACCAAAGGTTCACCATTGTCTTTGCCACTAGTGTGGTGGTGCTCAGCAACCCAAAGTGTAAGTAAACATAGCAGGAAAAAAGAACAAAAGTGGGAGGGCCCTCACCACATGGCAGAATATCTTCTTAAAAATACAGTCCTTTATTTAAAGTGCATTAAAAACATTTTAAAACTAATCACATCCTTGTATAGGCTTTAGAAAGTCTATTCCACACCTACCTTTAGTATGTAAATTGCTTCAGTGGTTTGTGTATAAGTCTGTTTTTATTCATATGCTAATGAGCTTCCAGCCAGCACAGGAAGTTCCCAGCAGCACTTGTCTCTGCTATTCTCTCCTATCTGTGTGTGCAAATAGGAAGCTGAGTCATCATCAGCCTCCCATAGGAAACAATTTCAAAGAGGGTGCACTAAGAGTCTAATTAGCAAATGAATAAAAACGGACTCATTCAAAAAAACCACTGAGGCAATCTACATACTAAAGGTAGGTGTGGAATAGCCTTTCTAAAGGCTATGCAAGGATGTGATTAATTAAAAATGACTTTTCCCAATGATAGTCCCTTTAAAGAGATTGTCCAGGAAAAAAAAAACTCTCCCTTGGAGGTCGGGTTTAAAAAAACAAAACAAGAAAACTCGCTCACATGACCACGCTGTCCAGTCCTGCCAGTCCTGAGGCCAATCGGCGACCTAAGGAAAGGGACGTCACAGGTGATGCTGGTGACACTTTTATTGTTCACCCTCACTGATGTCCAGAAAACAAAAGTTTTTCATAGAAAAAAACCCCTTTAAATCTTAGATTTATCATAGAAATTTATGCTGGGCCATTAAAGAGCTTGTGTCCTCTCAGTGCAGTCTGGTCCTGCTGCCCGACTGTGCTTTAGCGGTTATGTGAGTTGGGGACTTCACTGGAAGAAAACAGCCCTGGGAACACGTGAATATAAGTTTTTGGTTTTTTTTGTTTACACCTGTCTCAGCCTAATTTAAAGAAAAAAGTCCATTCAGTAACTTTAGTATATGATATTTATAGAGTTGTCTTGCAACCAGGCAATCCCTTTAGTACAGAAGAGTCCATAGTAGTGAGCTGGTCAGCACAGCTTTGGATCTAGAATACATAGCTAGGCCATAAGATGCTGCTTGCTAGCAGCTCAGTACTAGTCCTACCATAAGCAGTGTCTTTATATGAGCTACTGCTATCTACTAAAGATGTATGGGTTTGCTTTTTTATCAGTATATTAGCTCTAGTTAGATGATAGGTTGTATTTTCTGTGTGTGTTTGCATCAACCCTGTTTGTCTACATGATTTCTAGATGTTGCAGCAAGTAATGCTAGGCCTAGGGGGTAGACATGTATGTAACTCCACATAATGTAATGGTCCAAGGATTTTAATGATTCATTATAGCTGTACTATAAGCAAGTCCTGCAGGGATAGCTGTCAGCCAAAACTGACCTTATTACCCCAAGCACACGACTGTCTGAATTCTCCCTTAGGGCCTGTGCACACGGAGTAAACGCGCATATATTTATGCATAATATACATGTAAAGAATACACGTGTATTCTTTACACGTGTATTCAGACTCCCATTGACTTCAAAGACATTTTTTACATGTGTAAAAAAACGCGTGTTTTTTTTGTGTTTTTGCACGTTGTTTTACACATGTGCAAAATGTCATTGAAGTCAATGGGAGTCTGGTTTTTACACGTGTATTCTTTACACGTGTATTATGCAAAAATGAGCATGCGTTTACGCCGTGTGCCCATCCCCTTACAAGCATTGGCCTCCTGGGATTTGTCTCATTGTGTTCCTGACCATCTCCAGACTATCTATGTCTTGAGTTTCAAGCATGACAGTGACACTTTAAGAATGTTAATTTTACAGAAGAACTTCCTGTGCTATACTTAGGGTTAGTGGTAGCAATTACGACCGAGCTCAACGGTCCAAAATGCCTCTTATACATATGCAGATATCTGTACTCTAGATAGCACATGTTAAATAGGGATCCCATGAGCTTTCATGTCGGGGGTAATAACAGTTAAGTAGTTTGGTATTTCCTGGAGGATTTTTCAGCACACGTGACACTGATATACTTTTTATGTGCTCCCTGGTATGTACGTGCTGTTACTAAAGACACACAGATACATTTAGTGTTATACGCAGTAGTATAGTGTCATCTATAACAGATAAGCACTGCTTTAAAAAAAACAAAAAAAAACCTGTAGTGTCAGTTTTATAGACATTTGGCTGTTGGGCATAGCACGCAGTCACACCATGATGTACGTGCTGTACATTTTTGCCTTCAGCCCTGAGCAGCAGACCGCCAGACCGTCCCTCCTACTTTTTCAAAACTGTACAAGTCATCTGGAGAAGCCGAGTAACCTGCGCTGATCATCTGTTTCTTCCATAATTGGAAGGATGTTGTTTTCACTGTAGAAAAGTGGTTGGTTATGGGCAACGTTCCAGCAAATACTTATGGAAAAATGCTCTGAGTAACGGCTTCACTTTAGCAAGCTGCAGCACGAGTACTAAGCCAAAGATTGTGCTGTCAAGACAATTGAGATGTAAATACATAGTGTAATGTCACTATTGGCCTTTTCAAATGAAAATGGGTGCAGTGTCTTCTGGCATTTTATGCAATGACTTCAGTTCACGTGTCTGACTAGACTGTGAGAGGAGTCTCTTATTTCAATTGGAGCCAAACTATTTATTCTGTGCTATTCTGCAAAGGAAAATGGGCTGAAGGAAGAAGAGCGTGTTAGCAGATATAGATATGCAGATTGCTAATGTGTTTTAAATTGAACATTTAAGTTTCCTCAGATCTCCCAGAGGGTTTAAAAGTTTGAAAATTCTGCTGTATGCATAGTATTTAACCATTGACATTCATATACTTTGTACAACTGGCATCTTAACATGCTAGTAATAATGAGGAGGCATTTAGATGCCACCACTTGGCTTTTAAAGAGGACCTTTCACCTCCTGGGGGACATGCGGTTTTTATATACTGCTAGAAAGCCGAATTCAGCGCACTTCGGTTTTCACGTTTTGTGCCCCCCGGTGAAGAACTATCGGTGCTGGTACCGTAGCCCTTCACCATCATAAGGGCGTTTCTGACAGTCAGTCAGTCAGGAGCGCCCTTCCTCACAGTAGCATCTATTGCTGCAGGGCAAAAAACTTTTTTTTTTTTTTTTTTTTTTTTAACCAGATACAAAGTCCTGCATGTCCGATTTTAAAAAAAACAAAAAACCTGTTTCGCTGCAGACAGGCACAAAACACTCACGGGTGGTCATTTTGCAAACCCATTCAAGTGAATGGGTTTGAAAACTGACTGCCAGGTTTCCGTTCCCTGTCCAGTATCTCAGGGCAGAAGATGGAAACCCAGCAGGATTGCCTAAAGCGGGCACGGGCGCAGGTGTGAACCCACTCTCAGTGGGAATAAGCGTCCTGCTCAATCTTCAAATTAAAAAAAGTTCATCTGGCCGGTGCCACGGAATCTTAACAGAATTTGGTTAAGCTCAAACATTCTGCTTCAATTTCCTCAAGATATTGAACTGCCATAAGGAACAATATATTCAATACATTTTTACATAAGCAACCCAAATAGCTACCTTACTTCAGAATTATGCTGCCATCTAGATCATAAGATATAAATGATCCACTTTCCCCTGAGACAGTAAATATCCAGCAACTATCTATTCTACTCATATACTATTACGATACTACTATTATACTACTATACTCGTATACTAATCCATTCTATATACTGATTATTATAGTCAATTTAATGGGAATGCCAAGTACTCCGATGCTTTCACCAATTAATAATTTAGCCTTTCTTCTATGGATTTATCTTCATGTATAGTTATATCTTTGTTTTAATAGAAATTGCTGGAAAGGACAAGAGCCAGAAGAGAGAATCTTCAAAAGAAAATAGCTGACAGGCCAGCGGCTAGTGCACGGCCAGCAGCTCTAGCTAAAAGACCAAGAGAGCCTCTTACACAGACAAATCATCAGCCTCCTGTAGTGGCTGAAGAAGGTAAATGTACATGGGGTTATTCATGGAAATGTTTATTAGAAGCTGTATATACACAGAATTTCAATTTGGAAGTTTTTTTTTTTTTTGTTAATTTTTAAAACCGTAGCAACATAGTTTAACCACTTCAGTACCGGGCCAATTTGTGGTCCAGGACCAGACACATTTTAGGTTTATTTTGTATGTGCGGTTTTGAGGGCTGTAACATTTTTCCCATGTGTCTCAGTCAACTAATTTTTGCGTCTTTTTTCGGGGACACATAGGGCTTTATTTTTATGTTATCTTTACTTTCGAATGTGTTTTAATTTTTTTTATATCTGGGAAAATATAAACAAAATAGGAGGGAAATTGTCTGGTTTTCAATTTTTTTTTTTTTTTTTTTAAAAATTTAATAACACAAAGTGTCACTGAAAAACTTTGTAATATAGTTTTTCCTCTCCGTTACGGTAATTTTTATTTTGTATGGTGTGGTCGGGGGGGGGGGCTATAACCTTTAATAACAGCGTTTTATTAGCGTATTATTTATTTTTTTACATTTTTTAAAAACTTTTTTTATTATATTTTTATTTTATTTTATTTTTTCAGATTGTGTCCCCATAAGGTAATAAGAGACCTTTAGGGACATCTGATCACTTATTTTTTTGTACCAGAGGCTGATTTCTCCTATAACTGGGGCTGCTACATTTAACCTCAGATACAGGAGGAATCCAGCCTCCTGCACGCTGTACTGCATACACAGCTTACTGAGCTGATCTGAGTTCTGTAGGACCCAGCAGCTCTTGTAAGATTCTGCTCCCAGCGGATCACGTGTCCGCCGGGTCAAAGGGCAGGTGAATTATGGCTGCGTCCATAGCTGTGTATACAGCGCTCATCGAGAAGGCAGGGGAGGTAATAAATCTGCCTTGTCTTCTCTCTGGGAGCTCCGGCTGAAGGCTGAAGTTACAGCCGGCTCCTAGTGAAAGCAGCTACACGATCTCTGTGCAGCTGCTGTGTTCTGATGGACGTACAGGTACGTCCTGTCAGAACAAGACAACCACTTCCCGGACGTATATAGTCTATGGGCGGTCCGGAAGTGGTTAAGTACATTCTAACATATGACACAACATAAAAAAAAAAAAACTTGCTAGGCCAATCTGTGGCACATTAACTCTACTTACACTGTGCTCTCATTAGTCATTTAGGACAGAAAATTAACACCCCAATTTTCCCCCCCCCCCCCCCCCCCCCCCCCCCACACACACACACAGCCAGGCTATATGTTGTAAAGTGTGTGAATGTACCGGCTTAGAGCAGTGTAATGTAATAAAACAAAATTTCTCCAATTATTTCCATAGCCTTTAAAGGGTTCCTGATTTATTATTATTAATAAATAAATATATATATATATATATATATATATATATATATATATATACACACACATTTGGAAAATCTTCAAGGTTTTGCGGGGCAATCTGTTCTCTGTCTCTATAAGCTTTCATATATGGTGCCCTATGAGTTTTTCTGCTGCTAATAGCTCCATTACGGATGCAGAACATTTTACTTCTCTCCCTGAGCCTGGGAGTGTATATAATAAAGAGTAGTCTGCCCCTATCCCTACCTATTTCTGCTAATACTGGTTATATATATATATATTTTTTTTTTAATTTTTTTTTATAAATACAAATATAGTGTGATACAGCTGAATAGATTTCTGACACACAAAAAGTGAAATCTTTGAGCACAGTTAGAAAATCTTCTTGCTGTCTGTGATTAATATCCCATCTGTAATAAGTAGATAGATACACTTGAACATGAGTGAAAGTTTCTTATATTGTATATTGTGAGAACTTGTACAATGCTGTCAGTTCAGTTTGCAGACAGGGAAAGCTGTTGGAGCTTGTGAGGAAAATTAGCCTATCCCCCTCACCATTAACTGTGAAGAAAAACAGCCCCTCCACTTACTGTGAAGAGATGTTGCTTATAAAGATAACCAAGAACAGAACGTCTCTAGTAACATAAACTAAACAGCAAGTTAACTAGAAGGGAAACTCCTTGTAGCGGAGGTTTTTTAAGGCAGAAAACAATAACCTTTTTAAATACAGTACATTTTGGTTGAGAAACAAATTCTCTAATAAATGAGACTAAAAGTTATCTGAAAAGTGATTCTCTATACATATTCTAAGTTTCATCTAAACATAAGGAACTTTTTCTTTATAGCTAAACCATGCTCAAAGCCATCTCCATCGAAAAGAAGGTGTTCTGATAATGTTGAAACACAAAAATCTGAGCTAGAAAACAAAGAACCAAAAAGCCCAGAAAGAACTAATGCTTCTGAGATTCCCTTGAACACACAAGTCAAAGCTACAGTTTCGCCTCCTCCAAGCTCTGTTGTATTGAAGAAAGAAGAGCTAAGGTCGAACTCCGAGGACCAGGACCATACAACTTCTTTTAAGTCCCGTATGCAGATGTTGGCACAACAGAGGCGATATTTGGAATGTGATGGTAAAGAACAACCTTAGACAAAATATAGAAATGATTGTTAATTTTTTATTTGCTGAAGGTTGATTGTACTTTGTCTGCATGTTAGATAGTGGTTCTTTAGACAAAGGCATCTATAAACCATACAGTTGTTGCTGAATAGTAGGGGCCTCCACCTGAGGTACAGTTTGTACATCTTTCTCAGATTGTAAAATGGACTCTTGCTGCTTTAATTCAAATGCCTTATTTTGTGCCCCATTATTTGAGTCCAAAAGAAATTGCATATTGTAGAATTGCTACTTATACAATCCATTAATATATTGTGAGGTTCCTTTTAGCTGTCCTGCACAAAGCACACAACACTTACAGTTGCAGGACTGCAAGCTAGCAGAACAAGGAAACCTGTTATTGAAATATATACTTAAAAGACCAGGACAATCCTCCAGAATTGCCAATCTGTAATCCACCTTTAAAAAATTATTTCCTTCCATCCCAAGACACAGATTTACTTTAGCTACTTCTGACACTCTCAGGCTGACATGGTGTTTTTTCCAACCTTTCTGCAATTTCATTTCTCCCAATCACATCAAGATATCATCAGAAAATAATGTATTGTTTAAAGCAGGGGTCCTCATAATTTTTTAAACAGCGGGCCAGTTCACTGTCCCTCAGACAACTGGAGGGCTGAAATATAATTAAAAAAAAAAAATTAAGATTATACGCTCCACAGTAGCTCTCCCCCCCCCCCCCCAGTATTATACGCTCCACAGTATACCTCCCCACACACAGTAGGCCTCCCCATAGTATTATATGCTCCTCATTACACCCCCCACTGTATTATATGCTCCTCATTACCTTACCCCCCATCCGGTGTATTATATGCTGCTCAGCACACACACACACACAGTATTATACTTACCCATGAAAAGCCATCGGGCATCCTCCTTCTGACTGCAGGAGCTGATGACTTGCGTCATCGCGCCTGCGACGGGGCAGAGGTCACACTCTGCAGTCAGTGTGCTGCGGTTGTGCGAACCGCAGCCTACACTGACTGCTTTCAGCTGTATGTGCATTTGGTGGTTTTTCCAACCTTTCTGCAATTTCAGAAAGCAAATTAGTTCAAAGTTGCAAAGTATGCAAATTAGTTCTCTGGCAGCACTGGTGGCGGTCCCGAGCGCTCAAACAGCACTGGGGGCGTCTCCAATGCTGCCAGAGAAATCTCCATCGCCGCCTCTGTCTTCTGGAACCGCCTCTTCACGCGTCTTCTTCCGGCGCTGGGGTGAAACTTCTACGCGTGTGCAAATCGGGCCTCGGGCAGAGCCGACTGTGCATGCCCGCCTGATGTACACGGCCACAAGAAAATGGTCGCTTTCTCCAGACGAGCATGCACAGTTGGCTCTGCCCGAGGCCCGACGGCAGACCCGACTTGCGCATGTGTAGAAGTTTCACCCCAGCGCTGGAAGAAGACGCGTGAAGAGGCCGTTCCAGAAGAAGATAGAGGCGTCGCTGGAGAGTTCTCTTGCTGCATTGGGGACGCCCCCAATGCTGTTTGAGTGCTAGGGACTGCTAATTTGCATACTGAAGAAAACTGGGATTTCTACCGAACGGCGGCGCGGAGAAGACATCTAAAGGTCTTAAGAATAGCCTTTCTTAAGGCTATTCCTATGTGTAAGTCACAAAAAATTGCATTTTAGTGATAGGATCCCTTTAGAGGTTGTCCAGGATAAAAAATAAAAAAAGTTTTTTTTTTTAATTCGGCCAGGGGAGATAGGGAAAAAAAATTACATATATACAGTACTTTCCTCCCAGCGGGTCTGGTCCTGCTGCTTCAATGTCATTTTTTGTGGAAGTCTTCACTGGCTGTGACATCCCGGGTCCCTTTTATGTTCCCTGAGACCAATCGGAGGCCTAAGGAAAGGTAGTGACGTCCCATGTTCTTCACTGAGGTCGCTGATTGGCCTCAGAAATCACGTACGTGATCTTCCACCGGAAGAAAACATCCACGCAGCAGCAGCGGACCATGCTGGGAGGCACCAGGGACAGGTGAGTATGTGGTTTTGTTTTTCACCTCAGATATCTGCTGTTCATGACCTAGCTTTTGGATAGTCGAAAGTGGATAAGCCTTTTAGGTAATCGATTAATTCTTTTATAATAAAGGTGACAAATTTCCTTTGAAAGAAAAATATCTAATTCCTGCATTAAAACTGTGTGTATTACAGAGCTGTTCTGATATCATTTTATATAATACATCAAAATGATTATATTTTGTTTTATAGGTAGTCCTCCCGGTTTGCCAAATATCAGTCCACCTAAACAAACTATTTCCTCCCCTCCAAAGCTACAGACTCCTGTAGTCAATCTTGACACTCCAGCAGGCCGACGTGGTCGTCTTGCTAACCTTGCTGCAACAATTGGTTCCTGGGAAGATGACCTAAGTCATCCATGTGTTAAACCAAACAATACACAAGAAAAGCCTGGTACTGCTTGTTTATCAAAAGCGTCCACTGCCAGTTCAGCATCTGCCAGCATCAATAGTCGCAGTGTGAGGCAGGAAGCTGTCTCTGGTTCTGTCTCTGTGAATAAAGCTGCAGTCTCCAGCAAATTGGTATGTTGTGTACGGATTATATCTTATTACTAATAGTCTAAACTTTTTTTGTGTTATTATTTTTATAATATATATATATATATATATATATATTTTATAAAGATATATCTTGTGCATATAGTTCAGTTTAATTTTAGTGCTCTCCTACAAAAGCATATGATATGTATTCAGAATTTATAATGTCAAACCTTTTGTCTTTTCGGTTTTATAATTTAAAATTCCTTGACTTGCAGGACAATAAACCTACAGAGGCAAAATCCACAAGTTCCACTATAGTTTCCACATCTACAACGGGAAAATCAAAGGTATTGGAGGATAAACCAGCAAGCACCGTGACTTCCAAGCTGGGAGAAAAGGATATACCTCCAGCTCAAACAGTAAAAACATTGTCAAGCAAAATATCTACCCCACAAACGGAGAGGCCAACCTCAAAGGTGTTTTCAATTCAGCAGGCAGTCCCCAAAGAAGAGATTGGTAGAGCTACACCTGCACAGGCAAAGGATAAAATTACTACACCAGGTGAGCATATGAAATGTAGTAAATTTGTTAGCGTGACTAATTCTCCCTTTACGCTGTAACATTAGTGAGTAACCACATGTGGGGTTCCTAGCTTTCCCCTATGAGCAGTACTGGGTACTGTTTTCTGGATCTGTGTAGGTTTCCCAGCTCGTCACTGTAAAGAATTTACTTGGTATCTTATGTTTTAAAATTTCTATAAACTGGTCCTGTCAACTCGCCTATTATTTGTCTTTATAGATTCCTTATATTTCTCAAACAGTGCTGGTGTATCTTATATTAGCAGTCTACCATTCCTCCTGTAACTGTATGAATAAATCCAGACTGCGTGTTACCATGCCCATCGTTTATAGGGTGTGTTTCTACATAATCTCGCATTGATTGGACCAGGTCAGAGGCTGTAGGAACAAGTCAGTTAGGACAAGCCTGGGTGCTGGCAGGCCCTTAATAAAAATCCACCACAGACTCTTTCACTTGCCAACGGCTTGTAAACATAGGGACCCCTGAATCATCAGGGAATTGACAAACGGAGTATATTGTATTGTTTTTATAACATTAACTGATTATTTTCTAACATTTTTTCACCGCTTATTTTGAAAAAGAGCATGGCATAAATTTCAAACAAAAAACAAAATGACAAGCTCAAGACGGACGTCTGTCAGGGGTCTGTTATTTTTTAACATTGAAGTCTAAGGGTAAAGGACTTCTAACAGACAGTAACTGATAGCCATCCGTTACTGTCCATTACTTTGTGTCATTTTTTTTTATTTCTACTCATAAGTTTTAAAGTAACATCTGGCGAAATAGTTTTTGACCCGTAAAACAAAAGGCTACCAAAAAACACAGCAATTTGCTGTTTCTAATTCAAGCCATTCTAACCAGTTTCTGTTTTGTTGCTTAAGATAAAGTCCGATATTTGTTGGCTTAAATAGTGTGACGCATACTATTCAAGTTGAAGAAGAAGAAAAATGCTCTAAATGGGGCATGCATGATCCCTTTTCTACTATTTAAAGGAAAAAAAAATACCAATTTGTCAGTCGCACTGTGTTAATGAGATTCTGTCCACTACAATGTATTGTCAAATGTGGTGTGACAGTGAAGCCTTCTACTTCTCATGGTCTATTGTTGTACAATAACTTAAGTCTTGAATGTAACTGGCTCTTACAACTTTATGCTGCAGGAGGGCCCGGAATTAAATCTTTCCTGGAACGTTTTGGAGAGAAGTGTCAAGAACGAAGTCCTGCACCTACTAATCTTCCCGGAAAGTCTGCTGTGTTGACTCCAAATACAAGGAATATCCAAGAAAGGCTGCTGAAGCAAAATGAAGTGTCCAGTACTGCCAGTTTAACACAACAACAGAAACAGGTGTTTATCCTACACAACAGTTTTTTGTTTTGTTTTTATCACAAACAATTGTATTTAATTTGATTTATTTTGTGAGGATTTTTTTTCTATAAATGTTTTAATAAAGTACATGCATGAGTGAAAGAAGCAGTAAGTGGAATGTCTTGCAAATGAAATGCAATGTATATATGAGGGGAATTTTTAAAGTCAGTTTTGCTCAAGTTCGAACTGGTATAATTTGCAGTAAATTTATCAAATGGTGCATGATGTTTGATAAATTTGCTGCATCTAGAAGTCTGACACATCTGTCCTAAGATTTAAGAAAACCAGGACCAATCCATCCAATCTTACAATCAGAAAATGGAAAGGTATAATAGTAATTTGTTCCGAAACGTGTTGTGTATGTTTTGAAAGCTTGAATAAACGTCTTGTGAGGGTAAGCGTAGATCTACTATTATTCCTTTCCATTTTCTGATTGTAAGACTGGATGGATTGGTCCTGGTTTTCTTAAATATTACGTCTTTGTACGGTGATTCCTGCTGCTCCTGGATCCCTCATTTTTTGGATATTTGTTTGGGTATTGTTATTATACCACAAGGTGATTGTCTAGTTGTCCCTATATTTGATTATATCTCATTATAAGGGATAATGCACTAGGTGCCACGCGGTGCTGTTTTGTGTTGTTTTTTTTTTTCTGTCCTAAGATGTCACTCCACTTTCTACGTCAGTTGATAAATCTTCAGTACTGACAACTAGACAAACTTGCCAATCCCACCCACTTTTTAAATTGGATTGAGCAGTGCAGAAATAAAAAATTCTGCAGTACAAGCTTTGGTAAATTCTCCCCACTAATTTTATGTATTTTTTTGTATTATCACTTTGAAAGGAACGCGAGAGAGAACTTGCAGCTCTTCGTAGTAGGTTTGATAAAGGCAGAGTGTGGAATGCAGACAAAGAAGATTCGACTAAAACGAAACAACAGGAGACGCAACGGGTAATATTCTATTACAATTTACATACATGGAGGGGTAAAAACTAGTTGGGAGAAATGAACTCTGACATAATTACACCATTTTAAAGGTAATGTCTCATGAAACATTACCTATTGTTTAAAGGGGCTCTATCATTGGCAGAAGTCATTTTGAACTAATCACATGCTTGCATAGCCTTTAGAAAGGCTATCCCACACCTACCTTTTTTATGTAGATTGCCTCAGTTTTTATTCATATGCTAATTAGCTTCTCCAGACCCCGGAAGTCTCTTTGTGCTCTGTCTTCAGTATATACAGCACAGTCTGCTGCTGACTCCTCCTCCCTGCTCTCATACACAGCAGGGAGAGGAGAGCTGGCGGACAACTTCCTGTGCACCGAGAAGCTAATTAGTATATACAGTTGTATATACAGTTGTATTGACGTCTATGGGACTTGCAATCAAGTGACCGCAAGTTCAAGCCCCCGGGGGGGGGGGGGAATAAAATAGTAAAATAAAATAAAAAAAAAAAAAAAAGCTTTAAAAATATATAATAAAAATATGAAATATTTACTCAGCCGCTATTATACTTTGGAGTCTCTTCAGACACCAGAGTATATTTAATTGAGGCCCAAGGAAGGTAAGCAAACATTTAAAAAAAAAACAAATGTGGCTCTCCTCCCTTTGGCTTCGTTGCTGGATCTCGATCTTTTTTGGCCTCCTGTACAGCGCCAGGGACTGCTTGGGCATAAGCAGTGACGTCATACAAAGTCACAACTTCACATTGTTGCTGAGGCCCAATCACAGGCCTCAACAGTCACTGACTTGACTGAGGCCGGAAAAGGACAAGGTGTGATGTCAGGGCTTGGGAATATCAGTAACTATATTTTTTTTTCTGTTTGTTCACCTTTCATAATTGTACTTTGGGATATACATTTCCCCACTGTGGGACTATTAGAGGGTTAATAGGAAAGGAATAAATGCCCCCATCAAAATTCTTAGGAATGAGGTTTCACATAAAACTTATATTAAGAAATAGAGCAATTTCAGGTAACATGTTTCCTTTAATGCAATGAGAAAAAATTGCAGTACGTGTACAGACCAGCTAGTGTGTTTGTATAATTAGTGCGTGGAAGTAGTTTAACACTAGAGTGAACGCAGACATAGGGGGCTCTAAACATTCTATGGTTTATGTCCATTGCTCTCATTCTACGACCGATGAGGGTTACGTGCATCAATAACATTGGTGTGTATCTACCCTTGCTATAATTGTAATGATATCATAAACTTAGCCTTGAATATTGCTTTTGTATTGCTTTCAATATCTATATTGTTAGCAAATTGTAAATATTTAACATTTTCAAAATCTCAAATTGAAATTCCTTCGTATATGATACAGTATAAGTAAATCAAAATTAATTTTCTGTTTCCTGCCTTTTGTATTATAGGGAACTCAGATTCATCCTGCAACATCTAGCAAGCCACCCAAGCCAGATGTAACTTCCCATCCTGCAGTTGAGCGGTTCCCTGTTACACCAGAAAAAAGCAATACAGGTAGTAAAGCATAACTTGATGATTAAAGTGGAAAGCTCATGAGATCAAGTAGAACAAATGTAAATACAGCTGAAATATTTGTATACAATCGGGGGAGTTTATCAAACCTTCTTCAGCACTTTTCTGGCGTCAAGGGTTGATGTGATATTATGCCACACATTTGGCACATTTGCCGCATCTTGCACCAAACGTGGGCCACAACTCCTGTTCTGCACCCTTGTTGCCACATTGTGCAAATTCAGTATAACTAAAGTTTTCAAATCTCCTCCATTCTGACGCACAGGACAGAAATGATTAACTCTCTGTCATAGAAAGTGCTATTCTCAAATGCAGAAAGGTTACAGTGGTTCTCTGACTTCTTGTAAGTGAGAAGTAGTTGCTTGGGAAGTAGATGTCCTCCCAGCAAAATTTCTACGTAGATTACTGTTATTAACCCAGAAATAGTGGGGTGTTTTTTTGTTGTTTCTCCAGCCACTTCCCTTATTCACTTTAAAGGGAACCTGTCACTTGGAAAATGCTGTTTAATTTGCAGAAGGCTTGAGGAGCTGAGCTGATATATAGTTGAATGACAAAAGATACAATATAACTTGTAATATATTAATTTATATCTCTGCAGTTTCTATGCTGAAAAGTCATGGGGGTAGTCCTATCATTGACTTCCATAGAAGGAAGGAAAACAGTATGGCTGCCCCTTTCACTTCTCGGAATAGAGCAGAAATTTCAGTGAATAAATGACTGGTTATGCAGAGTTGTTTGTCCACAAAACTATATACCAGTCTGGCTCATTTTGCTCTTTATCATGCCACATGTTAAATATAGTGTAATCTGCAGGTAGCAAGTTCTTTTAAAGAAGACCTATCACAAAGTACAAAATGCTAATTATATATCATTTTATTAAAACATACTGGTTATTGTTTGGTACTATAGTAATGTCCACCTGTGCTATATAAAAGAGAAACATATAAAAAATAAATAAAAAATAACTTTTAGAATCCAGGTTATTCCAGGTGGTGAAGATCTTGGGCCACATGCATGTGTCGTATATTATCAGCAGTTATGGGGCTATACTTTTGGATAATTCCACATTAAAGTGAGAATTCATGGTCGGGCAATCTGTGTTAAATTTTTCCTGACCCGTGTACTGAACAAAGCCTTGGTTATATAGGCAAGGGGGATAATGGGAAAGTGTCTGAATGCCGTGGGTACAACTACTGGGATCCTTGTGGACCATAAAAACCAAAGGCCCTGAATTCCACTTGTGAAGGGAGTTGTGAAATCTTGTATCCTGTCAGTTCCATAGAATTATTTGGAAAGGTGACTGTGGATGTACATTAATACTACTATGACATTCACAACGGGGACTCTGGAACCCCTGTTTGTGTGATAGTTGGGAGTCCAACTTCTGGGACCTGTATCCCCCTAATCTATGAATAGTAGGGAAGTGTTTAGTGGAAAGCTCATTTTAAATGTCAGTGTAAGGCTGTTTACATACAACTGTATTTTTGTCAGAGTTGTGCATCAGTATTTGTAAGATAAAACCAGAAATAGGTCCAAATCCCAGAAGTGGGCCAGATTTTCCATTATACTCCTTTTGATCTACAAATGCTGATGTTAAATATTGGCCAAATTCTGACAGTGAGAAACAATGAGATAAAT